>NC_073259.2:16004285-17233928 GCF_029289425.2 Pan paniscus | reverse complement strand
CAGTAAGTAGCAGACTGCTCATCCTGGCCTCAGAGCTCCAGGCTCACAATGTTTTGTCTAAATCAGGAGGCCTGGATTTTCCATCTAGTTTTCCGTCTGTCTTATCTACAGAGAAGGCCAGCCCTAAGCAAAATTATAGTGCTTATTTCCAACTCTACCCACTCCGTGCTGGCCACGGTCCTTCCACTTCAAAAGATTCAAGAGATCTGATAAGCTAATTTTCATCAAGATATTAGGGACTTGAGGTATTAATTATCTCTCTCCATAACTATCTGCTGCCATAATGATTTACTTTTAAAAGTGGAGCTATGTGGAAATAATGCCTGATCCAAAAGGAATGTCTCAACAATGGAATTTCAGGCACCCTGGTCATTCATCGTGGGAGATATTTATGTTCAAAGCACTCTAAATCATTGCAACTGGGTGACCACATTCCCTGCTTAAGTATAACATTCACCCCGTTCACAGTCAAGTATAAGCCCTCTGTCCTGGGTCCAAAGTAATGCTATCTGAACAATAAAGGTTTAGAAGGCAGCCACTTTCTGAATCTCAATACTCCTTTAGCAAACAAAGAAGTACCAGACATGAGAGAGCTACACAGCGTCTGCACAGTGCCAATGCTACAATACCCAGTTGTATTTCAAGTTATTTTCCCCGATCACTGGGGTGGCAGGAATCGTCACAGTAGTAGGAATAATCACAGAAGCTTTGTGAAGCAGGTATCTGGAATAACAGCTATGAGACGATCCCAATGAAAGCACGTGCGTGCACACACACTTGGATTCATCTGAAGCAAAAATTTTTCTCTAAGAATCAAAAGAAAAGCTTATTTTCTTTCATAAGGTCCAAAATCTATTTGATCAGAGACAAATTTCACATCTTTTTAGGTTTTTGTGGGTCTCTGAAGCTCCTCTCAGCACTTGGTCAGGGCATTCCAGTAGTTTCGTTTATAATTCATGAGTCTCAAGTGAAGAAAACCTCTCTCAGGGAATTCCTACTTTTGTGTTCCTAAAAGACCTTTAATAAAACCCCAGATACCTGGGTGAATATTTGAATCATGGCCAAATTTTAAGGTCAGCAAGAGCCCCCACGAAAAATGCTTGACAGAGTTGTAGATAGGGGAACGAGAACTGCGTCTGTTCAGAGAGGGGACTTTGTGAGGTGGCTTCACTACCACCTCATAGGAGAAGTGAAAGGAGTCAGTGTGGGAGCTGAGGAGTTCAAGAACAATGGCGTGAAGGAATCAGAATGAAAAAGGAAAGCATTTTCTCCCCGACTTTGTTCATATCTAGTGGGAAACCATGCCTAACAGAGATGAACCTTCCAACCCATCCGAATAACAGGTTTGGGAACCTGCACCACCTTAGGGTTCCTTCCTGAAGCAAGGCATGCGAGGAGGAGGAGGAAGGAGAAAGAGTCATTTTATGTCCTCAAGAGGGCTGGCACCAAATCACTTACTCATATTTGTTTCTCTACAAAGAGTTCCTGATGTTGGTGACTTAAGAGCTACTTAAGGAGAAAAAATAAAACCCCTCATCAGCTTTGGTCACGAATCACTGCTGCTTTGGGCGAGTCTTTTCTCCCTAATCTTACACCCCCTTTTCACAGCCCATGGCAATGAGTAGATGATTCCAGCAACTAGTTGAGGGCCTCTATTTAGAAATACTTTCCTTGGGTGTGAGTTTTCATGCCCAGGGGATGGTATAAGTGTCACAGATTCTCTCTGCTGGCTGAGGCGGATGGAAATGTACTTTCAAGCTCAGCATCAAAGCCTTCACTTTAGAAGCTGAAAGCCTTCATTCCCTTGCCAACTGTGCTTTTTTTCTCCCATAATTAATTAATGCAGTATTAATTGTGCATGTGCTACGGAGCCGGCTAAGGGAGGATAGTGTGGCCCATCCACGCAGATCAGCTGGCTCTGTAAAGCCTAAAACCCAGTGGATATCATCTCCAGAGGGAGAAAAACGCAGACTGAAATTTTTTACAGGTTACAGAAAAGGCAAACACGCCTTGAGTTGCAGAGGGGATTCCCGCTAATCACACAGTTGGGGTCAAGTAGATAGTTAGCAGAAGCCACACCTGTGCATGTTGCATGGGGCAAAGGGCCAAGCCACAGACAATTCTCAGGCCAGAAAGGGGGCTATGAGAACAGGGGAGCAGGCCTGTGATCTGGCTGTAAGGTCCTGGGAACCAGCATAAGGCAAGAGTGGCAGGGACAGTCTTTAGAAGCCCTGCAAGGCCTAGGAGCTGGCACCAGTTCTCATCCCACAAAAGCATTAACCCGATTTCAATCACAGGAACCGTAGGGAAATGCTCACCAGAGCTGGGTGCTGGATTTCCCTATTTCCTTGCAGGAGGGCTTCCTCCCAAAACAATCACAGGTAAAACGAAGGACAATTTCCTGTGTCATGAAAGTACCACCATCTGCACTAAAATTTGATGTTGAGTCCTAAAAATCAAGTGAATGATCATGAAATCTGGCATTTACAGATAATGTTCCACTGCTGATACCCCTTGTGTTTCTCTTCTGGAATAAGAGAACGATGCGACGACTGAGTTGGGGAGAACTTAGGAATCATATACTCAGGCCACTTCACTTTGCAGATGTGGAAACCACAGTCCTGAGAGATGGAATGAACTGCTGGGATGACCCAAGTAATCAGCCACGTAGAACCAGAGCTCAAGGAACTGACCCCTACAAAAGCATGTTCTCTGCCCTCTTACCCTGTTGTAGCGTGTTCTGGCACACATGCCACGTGGGTAAACTAAGGCACCAAACGTCAGGCAATTTTTCTGAAGCGTGTTGGCTTAACACAAATTATCAGGAAGTTCAGTGTTTTAAGGTGTAAACTCAGTAACACAATCTTCATTCAATCACAGCATCTTTCTTACTGTTTAATAACCATCTGTGAGGTAGATCATCTCTTTAAAAAAGATGGAAAATAATAGACAAGGAACCTCTTTTTACTTCATTTAGTTTTGTTTCTAACACTCCAGAATTTATACACATACCTGAGACTATCTGGCAGATAACAGTGTGCATACAGGATTGGATATGGAAATTTCTCTTCCTTTAAGTTCAAAAGATAATTTGGTTTATAGCTCTGATTTTATCCATCTGGGCCCTCTTGTCAGTAATTTATATTATGCTTAAAAATTGGAAAAAAAAAATCAGCCTGTTAGCTTGGATGTTCTCCTTCTAACCAATAGATAGAATGAAACAACTTTCATTTGCTCCTCAGACTTTTAAAGAGTAATAGGGTGAAGTGGAAAATAAAAGTCTGGGTTTTGGAATTAGATATGGATTCAAATTGGGGCTCCTCCACTTTCTCTGGGTGACCTCGGGCAAGTGGTTTACCTGAGCCTCAGGTATAATATCTACTGTGCAGAGTTTGTTATTATTCAGGATAATATATATGAAGCATATACATATACACACATATATACATATATACACACACACACATACTTTTATATATACACACACACACACACACATACATATATATAATAATAGTAGTGATCATTATTTCTTCTTCCACACAACAATGCCACAGAGATTCTCTAGAGTGGCTTTATGATCTTAAACACGGTTGACCTCAGAGTGGCTCCTAAGGAGAAACACAGGCTCCTGTGAGCTGGCAGGTAGGGTACAATGACCAAAAAACTAAAAGCTCATTTGCAAAGATGAGCTACTTCTGGAAAACAAATGGGTAATAAAATCCTAACAATGATACTTCTCAATCAGAGCTCCATAAATTGCTGGACACCCCTATAATTTTTAAATGGTGCTATTCGACACCCTAAAACTTGTCCTAGGTGCTTTTAAAAAAGTATTGTTACATCTTCCCTTACAAACCTTCACCCTCCTCAGTGAACCATTTCAGTTAGTACCCCCACCCCAGAAGTAGAGAATTTAGCCTCAGCTGACCTGGTAAAATAGGGTATTCACTGCGTAGCCCTGTGCAGTCAACTTTCCCTTCTAGGTATCCAATCGTCATCCACCCCACATCTACAGTTCTTTATCCATTATCCGTACCCATCATCTGCATTTCTACTACTGGAATCTTACAGCCCCATTTGAGAGCTACTGGTATCCATGATCTGCTGGAAGCAGAAATGGAGACCAATGTTGAAAGAATGGGGTTTTGTCCACACACCCAAGATGGAGGCAGTAAATATTGGGGCAGTGTGACTAATTATACTTGGGAATTTACAGTCAGCACGTGGCCAGAGCCAGGGCCAGTTTAAATCTCTCAAGTCCTGCTCTACCCCTCCTTCAGAAGAGATCAGAAAAATGAACCACAAAACACTCACACATGGTACAGGCAACTGAGAATCAGAATCCACCCATGGCAACAGCAAAAGCAGCAACATCTAAACATCGCTGCTAACATTTACCTCTGATAAAGTTGTCAAGGTCATCCTGCCAGAAACCCCAAAAGTTTGAATTACTAATGTGGTGTAACTCACACATGAAGCAAAATGGGAGAAAATATCAGTTATTTGAGCATGGAAACTGCTGTATTTGTATATACTCAGCTCAACCAATGCTTTCTGATAATAAGAGGAGGTGAGAAGTAACTTAGAGAAGCACAGTTCAAGCCAACACACTGAACCTTTATCACACCTGCCAGAAAGTACTAGGTAGATACATGTAAGGGTGACTGTGGAGCTCATGGACAGGAACTCCTCAATCTGCGGAAATCCATCAAGACAAGAGAAAGACCACAGACGTATTGAGGGTTGGGAAAATCCAAGAGGAAGCAACGGACAGAAAAAAAGAAGAAATGGAAATAAAGTTTCTGATTTCCTGTTGCTGTTCAAGTTTCATAAAATGGACTGGTTCTCATCGTCTTTTATTTTTTAAAGGGTTCTCTTAGTCTGCTATAACCTTTCAGTGTTGAGTCTAGAATAAAGCTGGGCACCTCTGGGCTCACATAAATAACGCAGAGCACCAGGTAGGGACAACCCATTGTCAACAGTTTCCAAATGTCTACTTCAGAACTCTGAGGAAAGGGAGAGCCCGTGACACTAATGAGGGGCCGTGCCATCTTCATCCTCCCCTCCCCATCCCCCACAGCGAAACCAGGGCCACTTTGTCAGAGCTGACGCTGGAGGAACTGCCTTAAATGCACACAGAGCTCACTGCATGAAATGTGAAGTGAAAGAAAAGGTCAGTAAACCTCTGGTTATATATTTTTTTTCTTAAAAAAAAAAAAGACATCTATAAATAGCTGCATTTATTGAAGCTGCTTCCTTATCAGGAAGCATGGAGCTAGGAATTAACGTCTGCCTGCATCGGAAATTCTTTCAGACAGCAAACCCAAAAAGGAAATTTCCCTTCCAAAGCATCCTGGCTGTTCTGCTGTGGGCTGTTTTTGCTCTTCAAGCTGTTTGAAGCAGCTAACCAGGGCCTTCGTACAGCCACATGTGCCGCGGGGAAAGTAGAAAGCTTCAAGCATTTGGATGTAAAAAGTGAAGGCACCCAAAAGAAGGCTTAAGGGGGAACAAAGTAGAAAATGCTAGTGGCTGGTCGGCTTTGTTAGAAGTCATTACTGCTTTGTAAGACACTGACAGAGAATTATATCTCTTCTCCTTGTCCTTGTCTCAACTCTGCTGGTGATATCACTGCACGTCACGGGCAGCTGTGAGGAGAGGCCATTTTTGGAACACTGATGTGATAGCAAAGGACAGGGGAGGACTTGATAGGTATTAGAAGAGTGGGGAAGGCTGAAGAAGGAGATTCACAGATTCAGGCGAGACCGGGAAGAAAGTTCCAGACTGAGGGAGAGACATGTGGGTAGGAAAAGGTCCTGGGATGGAGTGCCCTAGAGCAAAACTGAGCCCCCGGAAATCACAGGGGATCGTTTGAAAGCAAAGCTTATTTCCATTGTGACTTAGGAAGATTAGTCTCAATAATACACAGACAGAACCCTAGGTCCTTTCTTTAATGAAACACACAGACAACGACATGCCTGCTTCCCTTGGCTCCTGCATGGGGAAGCCACCTCCTCAACAGGCTATTCACCGTAACCGGAAACAGAAATGGAGCTTTGGTGAGCTACCTGGCCACTGCAGGCCAGGCACTATGCCAGGTGCTATACATAAATGAGCTCTGATACTTCTAAGAAGCCCTCATTAGTAGGTGTCGTTAGAAACTTGAGTCTTAGAGAGGTTAAATCATCTCTCTAATAGAGCCAACCCTGAAATTCAAGTCCATTCACGTCTATCCAGACCCAAGCCCTTTCTATTACCATGGTTTTTTATTTGGAGACTTCCAAAAGCAGTGAGACCTTGCTCCTAGAAGGGCACCCCTAGCAAAATGCTGGGGAATTGGGTACTGGATTGAGCCCACTCTCAGAGCTTGCCCATCAGGGCCTACAGGACCAGCCCTGGCATTCTGGTTGCAGGGAGAAATTCAACTCTAACCTGAGCTCGTAAGAGAACAAACGGGAAGGCAGCAGGACTGGTGAACAAAACCAGAATAAACTATCCACAGGGACAGGCTGTTATCCTGATTCCTCTCCCTCATCCTACTACGAGGCAGAAGCCAGTCTGCTGAGGATTCAGCACAACTTCATGATCAGGTGGCATCACTAGAACCACACCGGTCCCAGTCCCTGCACCTGTGGCTGCCCAGACTTCAGCGGTCAGCAGTGCCTCTACTTTCAAGTCCATGAAACTCTTTATGTCATTATGTTTTCTCCTAAAAAAGCTGAAAGGTGGTTTCAAGAAGTAGAAATCACATTCGGCCTTTCACATGCTGTGTGAACCTGGACAATCCAGTTGATCTATCGGAGACACGGTCAGCCCATCAAACAGAATCAATAGCACCTGCTTCAAGGCCTGCTGTACAATTAAGTGAGACAATAAGTATGAGCGCATCTTGTTATGTATAAAAATATAAAATAATAATGATGATCACGTTCAGCTCCCAATTTTGCCTCTTTTTTTTTGGGAACAAACATAATGTGAAAGCATATAAAATTGTTGCTCTACCCAATTAGAAAAGAGAGGCACTGCATCCCTTCTCACTATGCTGGTTCTAATATAGCTGTGCCTGTCACGTGGCTGTCTTAAACTCAGTTACTCTGCTGAGAAGGCAAAACAGCCGAGTGGGTGAGCAGCGAGGTAACGTTTCCAAAGGAAGGCATTAAATTAAATTATTAAACACACACAAGCAGGAGTAGTAATGTAAGAATTTTGAAAGATTCACAAGGAAAGGAAAGAGAGCCAAGGGACTATTTCTGGTGTTCTGACTCCAGAAAACGCCGAGCGGCTATTATGGCTATTTATTAACCCGCAACATCATAAACCCTAACCCTATTAAATATGATGAATGAGTCCTACGTTCCGATTTTTAAATATCATTCACAGGGATTTTAGAAGGCCAAATGGACACTGCAAAATGCACAGTCTGCGGGCAAATGGCGCAATGTCAACTAAATGTGAAATGCTCATGTTTAAAAGAAATTTAAAATAACGACATTTAATTATTTAAATTCTGCCCCATCAATCTGAACTATACTTATATTGTTATCCTAAGGCGGGGCCTGAGCATCACTGTCTGAGGCCCAGTGTTTCATAAGGTAAGCCTCTGCCAATGAGCAGGCTGGCAGCACCTCGTGAGGTGCTGTAACTGCCCCCTTCAGCAGCCACTCCCCCATGAGTTTAGAAAAAGGGCGGCCTTTGGGTAGACAAATCAGAAAACGTCCCTCCCTTGCGAGACTACAAGTCGCCTGGTGAGAACTGGGCAAAGGTATCCTTTGCTCCCAGCAACAGCCCTTCTCTGCGTAGAGTCAAGAGTGACCTTGCCTGGGCACCCTTGGGGGTCCTTGGTCTTTCAAGTGTTTTCAAGCTACAATGAAAAGCTTATGTTCCTTTAAAGAATGCAACTTTTGTTTTTCCCACCTGTCTACTGTAATTGTACTTCGGCTCTTCTACCCTCAAGCTTCAAAAAAAGTTCAGTACCCTTTATGGAAGAAGAGGAAGAAGGAGAAAAAATGATGCCCTTTCTATCCTCTCAACAAACATACTTGTGTTTGCTCTCCTGGTAAGCAGAGTAGTTCTGCTGTAGGACTGTTGAAGGGCACTGTCCTGGTAATCTGGGCAGTGAGTCAGAGCAGGATGGCACGGTCTGGCCTTTCTTCCCTGGGCTCTCCTCTTGCACTCTGCCCAGGCTGCTTTGCCAGTCCTTTTCAAGTCCTCTCTAATCAGCACTTAACACTTTACGCCATTTATCACTTTGCTTTTATCACTGGCAAATAAAAGGAAAAGGCATCACTCTCTACTTCTCAATAACTTGCTAATTTGTCATGCTGTGTCTTCAGTTTGGGTATAGCTCTGTGTTTGCAGAATAAAATGGTGAGAAACTCTCTGTACGAGAACCTTAAATAATATGATCTCTGCTCCTCTTTACCCCCATCCACAAGAATATAAGTTGATTTAAGAATGAAAGAAGAGAAAGGAAGAATTAAGGGAGAGGATTTATCTGGTAATCAATGGAAAATGGTGAAAAGAACCCACTTTGAGGCATACCAATCTGATGAGTATCTCTTTAAAATAAGCAGCTACAAGTGCCTTGGACTTAGCAATACCATAAATGTCCCGCTGTTGTCTTGGCTTTGAGATTCTTCCCCGTACTTTCCATGAGCATTCCACTGGGAATTGTCTGGAATCCCAGATTAAAACAGCAATAACCCAATTCCCTGGTTAGAATATTTATTTTCTTTTAGGTTTGGAAACTCATCTGGGATGCATCTTTAAGTGTGTGGCACAGCTTCAGTCATCGTAGGGGCTATATGCTCCTCTCAAACAGGATGACAAGCAGCAGAACCCTGAAATGGGAGAGGGAGGACAGAAGCTCAGCCTCATTTGGAAAGTCCCAGCTGAGGGCAAACAGCAAGAGCCTGGGAACCTCCACTTCCAGAGGATTCAATACAGATGTCAGAACCAATGGTGTCACAATAGGTCTCATGCAGATTACCAAGGAGAGGTATATAAAGTTAGACTGCCATAGAGTAGGCATTCAGGCAAAATCATTACCATAATCTGAATCCATAGTCTAACTACTGATGAAATGGAAAGGTTTCCGGGAATGTGCTGCAGTTCTATATTTTATAGCTGTCTACGTGGGGACCCATCCATCCTTCGAAGGGTGATATGCAAGCCATTCAACAACAGATAGAACAGACAGAACAGCAATTAGAATAGATTCCAGCCATAAACCAATGCTACGGCCACACCAGTGAACACTGGCTAAGTGTCAACCCTGAATTCATCCATCCATCCATCCATCCAAAAAATATTTACTAAACACACACTTTTTGGTGGTATAGTGGATATAAGATCCTAGGCTCTGGAGTCAGCCAGAACTGAGTTTGAGCCTTGACTCTATCTCTTACTGGTTCTGTGATCGACCTTGAAAAATTACTTAAATTGTCTAAGCCCTTATGTGTGACATGGAGATAGAAAGAAGACCTACCTGACAGGTATTGTGAGAATGAATTAAAAGAATTCCTGTAAAGGACTTCACACAGTGCCTGCTACAGGGTAATCCCGTGATAAATATTAGCTATTATGGTTGTGTGCTAGGCACACAGAAGGCGCTACCAAAATGCTGGTAAGCAGCACAGACACGGCTCAATAAGGAAACTGTCTACTCAAGAAAAAATTCAAGTGTTAGTATGGAAGAAACAATTCAAAGCAAGGAGAATGATGCCTCAGATGAGAATCATAGTACTTTAAAGTTAGGAAGGCTGTTAAACATTTTCTTGTCCACACACAGTATTGTATGCTAGGAGAACTGAGTTAAATTACCCATAGTCGAACAGCAGAACTAGCTAAAAGTTAAGATCTCCTGACCTCCAGTTCAGTGTGTTTGTTTGCTTTCTTATTCGTTTTGTCAGGATAACATCTCGTGGAAGATAGTTAAGGAGCTTCCATATGTCAAGGCATCCAGAAGTGAACCAGGAGCGAGGGCCTCCTTGGGGGATGTTGCAATATATAGGAATAAAACGTTATGAAAGAAATCTCAGCCTGTTTGTGATGAGTGTTTGATACTTTTTTTTTCTCTGTGCTAGAATTTAAGTTCCACAAGAGCAGGGGAGTTTTTTCTGCTTTGTTCATTTCTGCACCCCCAGGACACAGAAGAGTGCCGGGCACAGCAGAGGCAATCAATAACTATTTGTGAGATGAATAAATGAATGAATTAGGTAGCAGAAGTGTTCTGCCTGCGTGGCATGAGTATGTTCCATCCTGAGGCGAATATTTCTGAAGTGAATATATCGGTCACAGGATGACTTCTGGAGGAAAATTTCCTATCACTTGGCTGCTGTTTCTTTTCCAGTTGTGTCTGCTCCCATGGTGCCGTAACATTCCAGTTTCCTAAGAACACTGATGTTCCCAGCCATGACCCTGGCACCTTTACAGTTCGAACCTCCTTAAAAGTAGAGGAAAAGATGGTAGAGTAGGGCTGTGTCCTTTACTTCCCTGCCCAAATGAAGCAGAAATGTCTTGACCATAGCAGGCAGCAACTTCGTAAATACTGATGGACGCAGCAAGCTGCAGGAGGGAAAGGATTCTCATGCCCCCAACTCCTCACAAACATCCCAGCAACCGTCTGCCCTCTGGGGCAGAAGGCATAAGCCAGCAGTGTTCCCCCAGGAGCCCCCATATCACAGTCATCTGATTCCCTGAATTACCAGAGAGAGAAAGGAAGAACCTGCATCCTCTGTCTCCTGTTCTCTGCATTCAGAAAGCAACCTTCTGAGGAGGGTGGAACAGGAGGAGAAAAACTGGAGAGCATCACCCTGCTGGAGAGAGATGGTGAACAAGACTGTGCCACCATTTAAGTCACTGGAAGGGCCAAGGTGACCTCAAGTGTCCTCTATAAGCTAGTCTTGTGCCCTCAGGATAACATTCAAGGCAGAGAAGCTGGCATTTTCTTGGACACTGTGAAGAGGGTGGGAATCAGGTGATTCAGTCTCTCCAGCTGCCCCAATCCGGTTTTATCACCTGAGCTGGGTGGCAGTATGAGAAAGGCAGACAAAAAGGACACAGCAGGTGTCAACGGCTTTGGAAGCCAGTATCAGCAGCACAGGTGTGTGGGCCCCAAACCTCTGCCAAGTTGCAGCTGAGGACTGAGACGGGGAAGTGGTAGGCCAAGGGGTAGAGATGATTTGGGAGAGAAAGGTGGAACCACTACAGACTGCAGCTGCTGAGGCAAAGCAAGCACAAGAGAAGCAAGAGAGAGTGGAGGTGAAGGAAAGAGGAGGCAAGAGAGAGGACCTACGCAGGCCTAGAAAACGAAGGGAAGAAAAGTAGCCAGCACAGACAGGGAGTGGAGGGAGGGCCCTGGAAAGAAAGGACGAGCGCACAGCTTAAAAACAAAGCAGGAGTGAGTCTGACTCACAAACTGAGCAAAATTTAGGACCAAAGAAAATATTAAAGTTGAGTAAGCGTGAATTTGAGAATACAGATAAACTTTGCACACACACAAAAATCATCTTGTCTACTAGGAGATTTAGTTGGCTCTGCCATATACTGCATGTTTCCAGGTTTCTTGTTTTTTTTTTAACATGTCATAGTCAGGGAAGAAATGAATACACTGAGAAACAAGGAACAGGAACCTCAAATTTTTCAAAGGTATTTGGGGGTAGAGGGGTGTGAAAGATTCCAAAGCAGCGTGGCGAAGTCCTGTGAAAACCACCTCAGAGCTTGCCCCTCTCTGGCCTGGAGCCCACTGCCTGCCACCCCCGCCCCATGCCATCAATCCTCTGTCCCTCTCCGGTCACGAACACTCACGCAGGTGCGCAGGCAGGCGGATCGAGTCTTCCTCCATCCTGAGCGCTCGAGGCACTGGAACATGAAGTGGCGTCGAGGAAGCGTAACTCGGCACTGGGCTCTCTGGAGGTGTATATGAAATTCGTTCCTGCTGTTAAAAATAAGGGCAGGAAGAGGGGAGGGGGAGAGAGACAATGAAAGCTTGGAATGGAGGTATGAGACCATCTCGGGGTGGGGAGCAAAAGGGAGGTGGGGCATGGGCAGTACCAGCTTCCCAAGCAATCCGGCTTACTCTCTCCGTAGAGACACTGTATACAGTTGTCTTTCAGATGCCTAGCCTTGGGGCTATATAACAAAACTCTGCCATCGTTGAAAACAGCCTTTACTTTGGACTTATGTCAATAGGTGTACACCCTGTGGTTTGTACAAGTAAAAAGGAGGGACAAAAGGGAACAAAAAAATATGTCCGAGAGAATGGCTTAAAGACAACTTTTTAAAAAATGACTTGCCCAAGTCACATAATTAATGCCATCACTATATTAAAGCCATGTTTTCTCTTCTGTAGCAGTATCCCCAGCTTCTAATCAAAGTATGATTCTAGATTCACTTCCATAGTGAGCTGATCAAGTAAAGTGACAGCTTCAAAGATAAGTTCTAGATTTAGAACTTCAATCCACAAGGAAGATTTTTCTATTGTCCACCTATCTCACTATACAACCACCACAACCAAAAATATCCAATGTCTAATTTTTTCCTTCATTGCAAGGAATTATCTGCAACAGTAATGAATATCTCCTTGTTCTTTTACTCTCCATCTCAGAATCGATATTTCCTTTCCCTCTGAAGTATTTCATAGTTCATTCAAAGAATTATCTGAATTTAAAAGAAGTACTGTTTGACCCCTTATCAAGTATCAAAGGGTGGGGTGGGAGAGCTTCCATGGATCCTCCATTTGAATTCAAACAAGCAGTGTTTGTTAGATCAATTAAAACAAACTAGATGGGGTGAGAAGGATTACCGTGAGTTTTAAGTTAAAATACCGCAAATAATGGCAAGAAACCGACTGTTGGGTTCGGCAAAACAGCAGTGCAATTTGTAGCTTAGATCAACATGCCAACTAGGTTGACTTGCAGTCCACATGTAAACATAACTTCAGGAGTGTCTGTGGTTTAACTGGGCAATGTAAAATGGAACACACAACATCCAAAAATATGGTGGAAAGGAAAGACCAGTAAGATGCCACTATGAAAATAAAACTCAAGAGCAAAAGAAAATCGTACATTTAAGTAAAGGGAAGGCAGTGTTTATGTTTTGGAAAGATAGTTCTTTAACATTTTACATCTCATCAAATGTGCAAAGGGAAGCGGCGGAGTCCTCGGCCTATAACCAAATTAAAGCTTCTCCTCTGCTCATAGCCTAGAAAGTCTGGCAGTTGTGGTAGGAAGTTTTGATTTTAAATGAATATATACATATTGTTATAATTTCCGAATGGAATTGCTATACCTTCCCTAAGGCACCCACCAGAAGCAAGTAGGGCAGTTGGAATATTTCTGTTTAAACATACATCCTGAGGTTTCTTGGTGAATTTCTTAATGAAGGGCAGGCACATATATCCCAGGTTTCATTTCTGGGTCAATTAAGATGTCCTGTAAAAAGTCACCCAGAGGCAAAACTTTCAACTGCACTTTTCTTGAACTTTAGCAGGCATCACACGTATTTTGAGAAACTTTAACTTAAGGATGGGTTATACTTTTTGGTGTTTGGTTTGGGATGAAAAAAGCAAAAAAAAAAAAAAGCCCACACATATAGGAAACATAAAATCTGTTCAGAGGTTTTTAAAGGTGAGGTGGGCTTCTGAGCATTTCAAACAGTCTGTTTTTAGAATTTAACAAATTCTCCATACTCTTCAACTCTTGTCTGACACCCCCCAAATCCCACTATATGTCTAGATATCTACCGTTAACTTTATTCTCGGAAATAGCTTTCTGTTTTGTTAGGGTTTTTGCAGAAGTGAAACTTGGTGAAGAAAACATCGGGCAGCCAAAGGGTCTTCAAATGGTGCTTCATGAGTGCAAGAAAAAAACAAGACAGCATTTCGAAATTCAATGACTCTTCTTTCCCTTGAAGCAAAGAGAAACTCACAAGACACTCTGGCTAGTTCATGAGAGTGAGGCCGCCTCATCCCCGCCTGCCCCAACTCCACCAAGGCAAGCTGGGAGAAACCCAGCCCTCCATGCTGACTGGACTTCATTTCTTAGGAACTCCATCCCCAGCCAGCTGACAAAAGAGTCTGGCTAGCTATTACCCTGAAAGTGTATATACTGTAATTTACTAAATTATCATTGCTTTGGACCTTCCTTTCAACTGTGCTCTCTTTAAAAGTAACCCCTTGGTGTGCTTTCACTTCTACATGGTTCCCGGACCTTAAGCTGAAACACCACACTTCTGCACCTGCTCTGGGATCTGACGCCATCCCCCGCAAACCCCGTCCAAACAATTTTAGATGGAGACAACTGCTATTTCATGATGAAAACTTATAAAAGGAAGGCCAGAGATGAAGAGACTGTGGCCCACTGATCTCCTCACATTCCTGATGATGGTTTCTACTCAGCTGGAGGACAGTTTTCCACACCATAAGCTCTTTTTCAAAGGCTCAATGAAGAGACTTGTCAGCAACAAGAGAGGTTACCTTGACCAAGACGGACAAATGCACAATGTGCTTCTAGGGCCCCGAGCACTCTTCTAGTAGCCATGGCACACCTAAGGTAACTCTGGGCTTGGTGGCTGCAGAGCACTTGGGGACCCCAAAAGGATGCTGTACAGTGAGTGGGCTCTGTTCCAAGGAGAACAAAACACACTCTTGGGAATCCCACACTACAGAGACTCCTTTTGTCTCTCTTTTTGTGAATCTCTAGGGTGACTCTCGCAGTGCTCATTTTTCACTCTATTGCAATAACCTCGCACTTAACATCTACCCTGGCACATCAGCAGACTATCAGCAATTGGAAAAATTAAGCAAATACCACTATCTCAGATGGAGACATCTAGACAGAGAAGTTTAAGGACACTAACGTCTAATTTCCCAAATAAAGGGAACCTCTTTACTCTCACAACTGCTTCTCTGGTGCAACCCCAACAAAGGATGGGGTGGTGGTGAGAGTCCCACCTCTAAAGCAAATTGTCAGACAGATGAAAACCAGAGGTGCTTTCTTTCTTTTAACATTATGGGGAGTAGGGGTGTGTGTGTGTGTGTGTGTGTGTGTGTATGGGGGGATAACGATTTTCCCAAGAGGATTATAACCGCTGCTCTAATTAAATTAAAATGCTACAGACAGTGATATTAATGTATTCAAGTGTTGTAGGGGGATAAACTGCTGGTGGAGGTCAATGATGTGACTCAGAATGCCGTGATGTGGTTACATTATTGTTTAGATGCCGTAAAAAATAAAACACGCCGCTCTCAAATTTGCAGATACAACCTATCAAGCCAACCAGCTGAACAAAAGGGAAGCACTGCAATTTCTGAGGCCAATTGTAATACCTATGAGCAGGTTGTCAAGGAGGTGGCACAAAGCGCTGGGAAGAGAAAATAAGGCAGAAAACTGTTGTAGGCAAGAGTTGAAATGTAAATTTCACCAACCATTTTAGAAAGCTTTAAAAAAAAATAATGGAGTATGGAGTAGGGTTGTCTCTTGAAAGCGTAAGGACTGAAGCCAAAATGAGCTGCGTTCCCTCTCCCATTTCTCCCCTAGCCATGAAGGGCCAATGAAGGGTACCCATCTAATTCTGCTCATTTTTAAACTGAATGCTTAGGAGCCCGTGACTTCCCTGTAAAATAGGCGTATACAGTCTGTGCTCAGTAGGAGAATGGCATTTCTCCACGTTCCCCCACCCCCACCCTCAGGTTGCATATTACAGAAGAGTCAAAAAATGAATATTATTACCAAAAGGTCTTTCCTCTTCAAAATTATTCAATATAAAGCTTCCATAAATCACGGGGATCCCCTAGCACATTTACACATTTATTATTATACCCTCTGAAAAGGCTGAGGGGTTGGGAAACTTAGAGCCTACTGCTAACTAAATATTAACATTCTGGAAATAAAGCATTTTTGGAATTAATTAAAACAGAAATAAAGTTGGTTGTGCTTGCAAAAAGATGGTTTGCAGGTAATTTCAAAGATTTCTCTGCTGCAGAACTGAGATGTCCTTGATATAGAAACTTTTCCTGGAAATTGTCCCTATCCCCATTATAAATGCCAGGACTGCCCCCAGTGATGGCTTCTGAAGCCTAGTTTGAAAGTCCTGAGGAGGAAGAGTGTCATGGACACAGGATGGTGGTCATTTCCCCACAGCTAGGGTAAAAATGCTACAGGCATGCTTTCATCCCATTGCACTTCGGTGTCCCATCACTGTGAAGAAACCTGCAACCCAGATAAGATGGAAAACAGCAGGCACTAGTGACAAGAGTGGTCATGCCAGCAATATTCAGTATTTTGAGAGAAGGATCTCTTTTCCACCCTGCAGGTGTTTAGAAAAGCTGCCTGAGAAAGCTGATGCTTGTACCGTCGTCAACTTCTACAGATTCAACAGAAGAAACCTCTCCTATGAGAAGCTATTTATTGAAATTTATTAAAGTGAAGTCTGAATACACAATTATTTAAGTACACTCTTCTGGCTGCAAAAATAATTCAAGTGGTGGTGATGTTGGCTTTCATTAAGTAAGCTTTTATTAACAAGCTATAGACACATTAACAAAAAATTGAATACGCTGAAATTTCAGCTCTAGAGTTTTCCAGGTTTCTGCCACCAGGAAAGCACAGATATATACAAGAACCTAAAGTAATACACTCTTGAAAGTCGACATTTTTTTCACTTGAAAAAAGCTATTGAATATTTTGTCCACTCCAAAATTCAGTGAGATAAACTTAAAGAATTTGAGAGAAGATGCAAATGCCAGTCTTCTTTTCTAAATAGACATTGTACACACAGCCACAGAGAGTAACATTTTTGGAATCTCCCCAGAAAGAAAGAGCATACCCTAGCATCCCGGCTAGAAAGAACACCACAGAGACTCAAATACAAATTTTGATGTAGCAAAATCCACATCCACCAAATCACAGAAGTGAAGTTCATGATTTCTTTTCATCCAGAGAGTTACCAGAAGACGGTTTAGACATCCAAGATGGTATAGGGGCCCAAGCTGGCTTTCTTCTTGGTGTCCAGTGTCCCCCCTGCCCTGAAAGCAACATCCCTCTGGATGCTGAGTCATTAATTTTTACAAGCCAAATGGTGTTTGGGTCTCAACATTCATCTTGCAGAATACATATCAGTACTTCCAAGGGAAAAATAATGAGCGTACCCTGTGAAAATGAGGATGGGTAGGAACTATACTCCTAGCATCTGAAGTCTCCTCCCTAGGTTACCCAGATGGCCCACTCAGCCCTTGGGGAGAGGGTGCGCCAGACAAACCAAACTCAATGTTGCTGTGGGGATCTTCCAAGGAGCCCGCTTCACCAGTCTTAAGGAGTGCCCTTTCTCTAGTTTATGTAGATGGTTCAGGACGTGAGATATTCGGATTCCTGTTTAGAACTGAAATTGTCCCTTTCTTCTGCCTTTCTGGATGGTTACATCCTAAAATCAGAAGGCAGTATATTGCTTCTGTCAAACAGATATAATTAAGTCAAAGCATCTTAAGTCTTCCTCTTACCCAGACCTGTATTATCTTTGCATAGTGAGATTAAAAAAAAAAAAAGAGAGAGAGACAGAGAGCATTAGCAATAAGCCCTGCAATCAAACATCTCTGTAAAAGGTCATTGAGTTTTTTTTCTCCCTATGATTAAGAAATATTTCAGCAACCATCAAGGGTCAACTATGAGGCTAGGCCTATAGCAGGCATTACAAATTATGCAATCATACGTCCTAGAATTTCCAGGATGGTCTCAATATTTAAAGTTCCGTGTCCTTTTACCCATAAATACATATGGGTAGTTGTATATAAATACTTAACACCTCTCAGAACACGTGTCACAATTTTAGCTGGAAAATACAGTCACTGCCACAATCAGGAAAGAGAGCTAGCATTAAGTGAGCACGTGGTATGTGTTCCTATGAAGCCTTTATTTTATTTCAGCCTCACAATGACCCTGCAAGGAAGGCATCGTTATCTCCATTCCGCAATGAGGAAACTGACTTGAAAACCACAGTTCCAGTCACCAGCTCGGGAGATGGTGTGGCTGGTATTTGGGTGCAGACTGATCTAACTTTACTTCTCTGAACTGCTTCATAATGCCAACCAGTCAACAATGACTTCACAATGGGGAATTCCAAGAGACAGGTTCAAGCTTGTAAAAATCATAGCAGCCTTCGAATATTTCGTTGCTCTGCATCCTCACTCCTCACAGAATTCCAGCAGGATTCTTGAGGGTGACTCAACAGAGCTGCCTAAGCCAAGGCACCTACCTTCTTATGCATGTTGCTTATCCTATGGGTAGCACAGACTGAGGGGTAAATGCATTCAGCTGAGGGAAGGGGACTCTATCTGATGTATGAGAAAAGTTCTCGTGGCATGACCTCTGAGCAGGAGTAGCCATTCGAATTTATCCAGGGATCTACATTAACCATGGAACACAATCAGTAGGACCAAGAGGGCATTTCCAGGTTGCTTATGCAAATGATAACTTGGCCGTGGCTAGAAATCTCACTGGGCATTTTTGAGTACAAACATATTACTTTCTATCCTAACATTGTCTTTAACAACAACGGAAGACATTTCCCTTATTCTTATCTGCTTACCCAAGAGCAGCAGATCTAAAAGTACAGGTGAGATAAACAGAAGCAGTAAGGAGGAAAGAAGCCTGCCAACATCTATTTGGTGCCTATAGTGGGCAGATCTCTACACCAAGAAGGAGCTGAGTCTGCCCCCAGAAATCACAGTGGCCGCAGTCCAAGCAAGACCTCTCCAATGGCCCAAAGATGCACATTCCCAAGAGGGGAATGGATGAAGGCATTAAGGATATATGTGGCCTGTAGGGGAAAAAAGATTTAAAATCTTCTCGGAGATGTCTTCAAATACAGGAAGGACAAGTCTAAAAGAGACTCAAGGCTTGCTTGTAGTAGCAGAGGACAGAGCCAGCAACAGATACCGATGCACTAGAAGGAAGGCCTTTCAAACAGCTGAAGTCTCCAGATACATGGGCGATTTACTGTTCTTCTAAAGCTGACTTAACGCTGAGGCTGAACAGTTACTCTAAAACAGGTGCTTGCACTGGGAAGGAACTGGAGTAGGAGAACTTAAAGGTTCCTTATAACTGCAAGATGCTGTTTCTATACAATCTTATCTCCCCTGGTAAGTTAGAGCTTATAAATGACAGTGTGGGTAGAATGGCTCCAAATAAAACATGGACACCACAGTCCCCTTCTTTATCAATTACTCCCCTATGCCCCTTCACAGGATCCTAGGGTTCTACTGAATATAATTAGAAAAAGCACTAGTTTCTAGAATTAGGAGCAATTTCTTTAAGACAAGCACCAAAGCAAAAAACTTAAATCGACTTCTTTATTGTTCCCATTTTAAAACATTTTAATTAAGATACTTTCCACTCTTGACATGCCATGAAATTCTCTTTTTTTTTTTTTTCCTGAATTTCCTTAGATATTTCTAACATGGATAGTAAGCAGAAAGTAAAACTGTGATTCCTTGTCATGTCAGGCTGTGGTTACCAGGGAGGTCTATGAAGGTGGCCCAGTTCATGTGGCTGGAACCCAGTGTGGATGTACATGCAGGCAAAGTTACAAGCTTTGAACCTGCATGGGAAAATTTAAATCACACCATTCTGCAGCCCCAGGCTATACCTCTAATCCCTGCCATGATATAGAGGATTGCCTTTGCTCAAAGCAGAGATTAGATGAGCTCAGCAACACACATCACCACTCCTGGAAACGCCATAAAAGTGCATGTCCTACTAACAGCAGGTCAGCAGCATCAATTCAGCATAAGAAAGGTGGTGTGACTTTATTTATACAGAACCATCAGACGTCACCTCTGGGGAAGAAATAAAGTCTTGCTGTTGAATTTATCCAGCAATGCCTCTAAGCTTGTGATCCACCTTTTGAAAGAGGGTCACTAAATCCCTTCTTCCTAGTTCTAACAGCAGAAGAAACAGGTACTGAAATTAACAGCAGCTTGTATCCTGGGCACAACAAAGTGGCCAAGTTCGGCTCTTTATTAGCTGCTTTCTCCTCCATTAATGCTATTCCCTTTAATGGTCTGGCTATTATAATTAGCCAATCTGTGTTGTCCCTGCCTGGGGCTAACAAGTAATGAACTGAGAGAGTTGCTATTTAGTTGTATCAAGGGCACCATTAGACAGCGCTTCTCAATCTCCCCCCAAATGAGAGATACCTTCCAGGCATGTACTATTGCCACGTGACTGTTCTTGTACGTCCCTCACAGTGGACCTGGGGTGGGAGCTTCCCCAGCAATTCATGAGACTTAAAATCTGGGCAGAAGGAAAGGATGAAAGTCAGGCTCCTGCAGACACTGGCAGCCCAACGGGCTCAGAACCTGAGCCTTAACTATTAACTCCTCCCTCCCTTCACCTGCATTCTTTGCCTCTTCGTAAACCCTTCACCTCCTCCTCAAGTAGCTTTCTTCTTTGTGCCACAGCATCACTGAGGGCTTTGCTCTTTGTGTCCTTCTTTAACGGCTATATCCTGGAAGTCTTGTAAAAGGAAGAGAAAGAAAAGCGACGGCTCAGACTCACAACCCCAGCGAGCTGCAACTCAGACCTCCTTCAAAACTAAAAAGATGTTTTGCCCTGTGATTTATCTTTTCGAAATGTCTAGAGCTTAAATGGACCACACATGCCTAATAAGAAACTTGAGGTTTTAAAGATGTGACATGAGAGCCAGGGGAGAAGATTTATATTCTCATTCAAATGAGGGGAGTGTGGAGAACCGCTGAATAATGCCCTGTACTTGATACTACCCCACTGCTGGCCCAGGCTCTAGGCAGCCCCAGTAAAGTTGTTTGTATGAAGACACACCAGGCCCTAAGGGATACCCCAACCCTCACCTCCATCTGTAAGGAAGAAGGCTGGGTTACAACCAGGACCACAGTCAAACTGAAGAAATTCCCTCGCTCTACATATATCACATAATTCCTGGGTCACTTCAGGCTCCGAAATAAACAGAAATAGGAAAAGCCTCATGAATTCTACCTACAGTAACAAGCGCAAATGAGTCTGGAAAAGATTTATATCTCTGGAAAATGTTTACTACCAAAATAATTTTCAACAAAACCAAACAATACTGTACTTAAAAAGCAACGTAAAAGAAATGAGTCAATGTCTCCTCAGTGTTGCTGTGTGAGAGAGTCGGATAACAATACCCAGCCTTTGCCGTCACATGGTATTATCTCAAAGATAAAAGAGGTCTGGCGCGGTGGCTCACACCTGTAATCCCAATACTTTGGGAGGCCCAGGGCAAGAGGATCCCTCGAGCTCAGTAGTTCGAGACCAGCCTGGGCAACATGGCGAAACCCCGTCTCTACAAAAAATATGAAAAATTAGCCAGGCATGGTGGCATGTGCCTGTGGTTCCAGCTACTTGGGAGGCTGAGGTGGAAGGATCACTTGAGCCCAGGAGGTTGAGGCTACAGTGAGCTGTGATTGTGCTACTGCACTCCAGCCAGGGCGACAGAGCAAGATGCTGTCTCCAAAAAAAAAAAAAAAGAAAGAAAGAAAGAAAGAAAAGAAAAATGAGATGAAGCTTACAAAATATTTTGATCTTCTTGCAACAAAGGTTCTCTACTAATGCAAGGTGTTATTATGATGAAGAATTTGAGAAATCCCAAGTTAAACATTACTTTTTTATGTAAGCCTTAAGAATTAAACTTGTCTTTATGTTGTAAAATGGGAAACTAACTTAATTCAAAAGAAGACTGAAGATTGACAGTAACTGAGGAAGGAGGCAGAATTTATCCTCTTCCTTTTATAACTCGAAAAAGTAACACACAAACAATCTTATATACTGATTAGGAGTGTTACACACCTGTGTTTCCTTTAAAAAAATTTTTTTCCAGAAGTCATAATCACCTTGGCAAGTAATTTCTACCTATACTTGTCAAATATCATAGAAATTTCCTGATTCTTAGGAATAGGGACTCAGAAAAGGCATCATTCCCTTCATTGTGGTCATGGGTAGAAAGTCTGGGGAGTTTTGTTTCTGACAACTAATTACTAAAGCAAGTTCTACTGACAAGGTGACTACTACCCTGCAAATGCCATCAGCATTAATACCATTCTAAAAAGTAAATGAATGAGAATGGAATACAGAAGTGTGTGTGCATGACAACAGTGATTAACGGAATATTAAGCAGCTTGAAATAAGAAGGAAACTCTTGTAGCCCTGTAGTTAAGACCAATCAACAGTTTATTTTACATAAGATTCTGTGCCTTCATTAAAACTATTAGTGTGCAACAGTACAGAGAAAATATGCACTCAAGATCAGCTAACAATTTAGGAAACATTTTAAATCAGGCATTCTGGCTATTATCTGTGTATTAGAATCACCTGCAGAAACTTTAAAACGCAATCCCAATAGCCAAGTAAATCTCCAGGGATGGGAGCCAGGCATGAAGGCTGTTAAAGCTTCCAGATGATTGCAATATGCAGAGCTAAAGTTGCGAATCACTGTCTTAAATCAAGACATAAATAAGCAGAATAAATCAAGACATATGTTAAAGGATTCTCTTTCACAATAGGTTTTAGAAACCTTATTAATCAACTTGCTAATTGTCCTTCCCTCCTGAGTAAATTATCACTGTCCTACCTTTAACCATAAAATAGAGATTATTTGTGTAATACAGGAAGTTCCTGAATGATGACTACCTGACCTACATATGAACAACTGCTCCAAGCAGTGCCTGAGCCATGGTTGTTATTTTCTCCCTATTGCCTCTGCAGCTCCCCCCATGTCCACCCCAAGGAAGGCTTCTCAGCTTCACTTTCCAGAGCTCCACATGGAGCAGTGTCCTGAGCACTGGCTGCACTTGTGTGTGGCAGGAGCAAGACAAGGTTAATAAAAAACAAGCAAGAGGAAAGGAAAACCCACCCCACTTTTGGCCTGCATTCCCTTCCCTCTCTCGCATCCAAAAGGCTGTGTCTGTCCATCTTCATGTGATCAGGCTCCAGACCACTTTCTCATGCTGGAGAATGGAGAGATTGGAGATTGGGGAACCACTGTTCCCTGGGTGAGGGGAATGATCCCACATGATGGCTGTCAAGGTTGCTACAGAGATGCACCTGTGCCATTTTAAAGTGGTCAGTGGGACACATTTTTTTCCTTGCAGTAACCTTGCTACTTACCATGGTTCGGTCTTTATTTTTGCACACTGAACTATCAACTCATTATAATCTGAAGAAATGCCTCGAACTCCAAGCAGCTGACTTGTTAGTAAAATCTTAGAACCCTAAACAACTAGAAACCTTGAGCCTACTAAGGCTTTTCCAAGATAAAAGCCCTTCAATTACATGCTGCTATATCCTCCTAATACACCCACGAGTCATGTCACCAGAACTAGCACAAAACCTACTTCACAGATGTAGAAACTGAGGTTGAAGGGCTAAGAAGATCCCTGAATGAACCACATAACTGCTCTGGATGGGGCTAGCAGTCCTAAACCCAATGTTGTCTTCTTTCTCTAGAGTATACCCTCTGCCTATAGCATTTTAAAAACTCTTGGCCATCATGATAAAGTCTACGTACAAAGTGGTTCTGAAGGGTAAGAGCAGTTTACTCAAGAACCTGGCGTATTTATTTACTCCTTCCTTAATAAAATTTTTTTTAAAAGCCTCTGGAAATTTAAGTTCTTCCTGTAAAAAAAATTCTCAACAGTTTCTGAGCATCTTGATATTATTATTAGTATTCTATCTATCCTTCCTTTAGACAAAATGCAATTCTAAAACAGTGATAGAATTAGGAGAACAGCGGCATGAATATGGCTTTAATATCTGAAATTCACTGGGTTGTTCAAACTACTAGAGTGGGTAGTAATTCTCTTTGCATCTTTAGAAAGCAACTTGCAAACCAAGCTGTGAAAGCGTGCTACAGCATCAAGCCTTACTAGGGGCTTCAACAACGGTTCCAACATGTAGCTGCCAACAACTGAAATCTATAAATAGGAAAATCTGGAAAGTTTAACAAAAAAGTTGAAGGAGGGACTCTGAAAATCACTTGGAGCTTATAGGGTTGAAACAGGAGCTAGACGAGCACTAATATTTCCTTTCAT
Source organism: Pan paniscus (assembly GCF_029289425.2). Classification (NCBI taxonomy): domain Eukaryota; kingdom Metazoa; phylum Chordata; class Mammalia; order Primates; family Hominidae; genus Pan; species Pan paniscus. Next base: position 17,209,849 of record NC_073259.2, on the reverse strand, counting down.
GCAGTGGAATTCCCCTTTGGTTGTATTACTTTATATTCCTTGCCACAAGGAAATGAAATCTACACTGACAATTACGGAGATTTCTGCCTGGTGTAAAGGTACAAGGACCCAGCAGGCACAAATTCGTACTACGCACGAATGTAGTTTTTTGTTCCCATGAGAATCGGTGGTTTCTGAGTGGGTGAAAATGCATTTTAAAATCATTCTGATTAACAGAGGCAAAGCTGTCCTCTCAATTAACTTACTCTGATTAAAACCTATTTTCCAACCCTCAGTTGTCATACACCCATCCATATAAAGCAACTTGTTAACACAACGGGAAAAATTATGACTCTAACTTTTGAAGTCCAGCAACTTTCCCTAGAAAGTCCAATAATGCTTCTGATGGATCCCGTAAGGCACTGTCTAGACTCGCACTGTCCCACAGAAATATAAGGGGAGCCCCATAGGTAATTTAACATTTTCTGGTAGCTACATGAAAAACAAGAGATGGGTAAAATGCATCTAAATAACATAGGACACCTAACTCAATGTGGCCAAAATATTCTTTCAGTGTACAGTCAATACAGATAATTACTGAGGTATTTTATGTTTTTTTCATACTAAGTCTTTGAAATCTGGTGTCTAGTTTCCATTAGAGCACATTTCAAATCCGACACTAAATTTTTGCTGGAAATACTTGATCTGTATTTAGAGTTCATAAAATTCACAGTTGAAAAGGTAAATTCACATATCCAAGCTATTCCAAACACACTTAAATAGGTTTTTAACAACTGAATTGTGTTTTTTAATTAAAATTGAATAAATTAAGAATCCCATCTCTCTGCTGCACTCACCATCCCCAGTGCTAGTGGCGAGCATGTACACTGCAGGTTGGATACCTGGGCAGCGCCTCACAGGGATGAGTGGGGGCCACGCACTATTCCCCATCCTTTCAGAAACATCATAAACTCTGGAGAGATGATGACAGAAGTTGACCCGTGTTCCTTTTCCTTCTTTTCCCCAACAGCAATAGTCATCAGAGTCCCTCATACTAGAGGCCCCTTACAGAGGACACAGGGCATGAAGGTGTTTTCCTGCCCTCTGTCCTCAGAGACCATGAGCCCCTTAGCACTCAGCAGAAAGAAGACATTGGAGTTTAGGCTCCATCAAATTAAGTCTTCTCTCTCTGTCTCTCTCTCTCTCTCTTTTTAAAAATTACCTAACAAATTTCCCTAGAAGCTGAAAAACAAGTTGGTTCAGGATGCCACTTTGCAAAGTTTCAGCTCTCCTCCCCAACACAAATCATCACTATGCAGTGCAACCTCTCCTCATCTGGGTCAATCCTGAACTTGGCCATAACACTTCGGAGACACCTAAAAAACGTTGCGCAGCCACAACTCTTAGAGCTCGGGGCACTCTTTTGGATATGACTTGTTTCTACCATCTTGAGTTTGAACCGTAAAACAGGTTTAAACTTCTCCAAAGAATCATTTGCACCCCTCAGAAGAAAGATGAGTCTCTAACTAGGAGAAAATAGAATTAAAATGGAAGTTCTTTACAAAGTGAAATACCTGACTCGAAGTTCCTTGAGAGCATGTCTGTGCCTGGGGTGTCGTCATTTGCTGGCCTGACTCCCAGGCTGTAGGTAAAGCAGCTGTGGAAAAGTGGCACAGGGCAGAGGCGCAGTGGGTCACACTTGTAATCTCAGCACTTTGGGAGGCAGAGGCAGAAGGATCACTTGAGCCCAGGAGTTTGAGATGAGTCTGGGCAACATGGCAAAACTGTCTCCATTAAAAAAAATTAAAAATTAGTCGGGCATGGTGGTACATTCCAGCTACTTGGGAGGCTGAGGTGGGAGGATCACTTGAGCCCAAGAAGTGCAAGGCTGGTGAGCCATGACTGCGCCACTGCACTCCAGCCTGGCTGACTGAGCAAGACCCTGTCTCAAATTTAAAAAAAAAAAAAAAAAGCAAAAACAAACAAAAAACAGAGAGAGAGAGAAAGAGAAAGAGAGAGAGAGAGGAAGGAAGGAGGGAAGGAGGGAGGGAGGGAGGGAAGGAAGGAAGGAAGGAAGGAACGAAGGAGAAAGCAAGCAAGCAAGCAAATTAGCAGAGCAGCATAGGCTTTCTATGCTGTGACTGATGTTGCACCGGAAGGAATCCTTCTTAAAAGAAGAATGCTACATGGTAAGATACACCCAAGACACCACCATATAAACAACCTCTTACCGAGACTAACCTTACAGTTTAATGCAACTTGCATTCATTCTATCTCCAATTCTAGCCATCGTTATTGGCTTTCCTCCCCCCTTCCCTGCAAGGCTAAAAAATAACAAAAGTCTAAGCCTGAACAAACACACTCATTTACTTCCTCCACATTTATGCTTCCCCCTAAAACTACAAAAAAAGTGGGCAGGGGCAGATCTGAGTCTCAGTCTCCTTGGCTATGAGATGGAGAAAACTGCGTTGACTGACTGATGAGGCCCTGAGAAAATCAGTTGAGTTAAAATACATGAAAAAGGCCATACAAACCATGATGCATTATTCTCACGCCATGGCTTCCATTTCTTTCTGACCTAGGTTCAAAGACCAATGCTGCTTCCCTCATCCACTCCTTCCATCAAGTGCCTAAAAAATTAATATGCATTGTCTCACCGTAAGACAACATTTTACATATATTAGAGCACCGGGAGATAGAAGACAAGTAGTTATTTTCCTCGGTTCAGACTAGAAAAATAAATCAATCTAATTTTCAGAGGCTTGCCTCTAACGTGTCTCATCTACATGACAGGGCAAATACTGATAGAATAAAAATCTCCATATGACCCTGAATTATCCTACAACCTCAACAAAAATCCCACTTGTTTCAAAACACTGTTAATAAACACTTTTTAGTTGCACAAACGTGTCGAGAACACCTCTTAGAACTGCGTGCAGGGTCTAAATTCAGTGCCTTACACAGGTCCCTCCCCATCCATGGACTCAGCTGCAGGTGCCCCATTCAGGACTGCCTGTTGGAGAGTTCCGGGCCAAGTCGCCCCAGCCCATGCTGGCCTGAACTCCTCAGCAAATCCTTCCCTTGAGTCTGGATCTAGGTCTTGTTCTTCACAATCACCTTGTTTCTTAGTTGATGGTTCACTGGAGCTTGGACTTTGATTTCCACGGTTGTGGGCCTACTGTACCTTCATCTACCTCTCAGACCCCCAAACCACACAGGAGCCCCAGGCCCTCCCACACACCCAGGGGGGAAGGTTATCATCAAAACTCTGCAGGCACAGGGACCTTGTCTGCCTTGTTCACTGCCATATCCCTTACGACCAGAACAGAGCTTGCACTGGACACTCGTGAAGTATTTACCAAATGAATGAATGAGCCTCATTAGATGAGCTCAAAGTATTTCTAGTGCCAACACAAATTCATCTTTTGTCCTGTGTTTCCACCTAGGGCCATCTACTGACTTACTGATGAAGTTTGAAGTCTAACTGTCTACATAAAAATCTTGCTACAAGCTGCCAGCCCTGCCCTATCTCCTCTCCAGTAGATGCGCTCACCGCCCTATCACCCAGTTCTGTGACTTGTGTTTAAGCCTTATTCCAGTATGTTCCAAGTTCCTGGAACACCTTGCCTACTATGATCCCATCCCATCAAGTCTGTTCCCTCTCGAAATAGATACTTTACAATGTATTTATACTTATTCCAAAAGCAGCACCATTCCTCAAAAATACTTTAGAAACACCTCTTTCAGAACTTTCAGAACCAGTTATAGATAACAGTATATTGCCATTTCTTGTACCTGATCAAAAACAATATCAAGTATACCTGGACAGACTTGACACCAAATGTCACCTATCTCTTAAAATTTAAATCCCATCTCAAGGATCAAAGTTGTTCATTGCTCTAATTATCTATGTAATGTTTCTCTCCCAGTTAGACTAAAAAAGGGGACACAGACTATGTTTGTGTGTGTTTTTTAAGACTGCCCTGCTCCAAGAACAGTGCCTGATACACTGCAGATACTCAACAATTGTCTGGTGAATGAATGATCTGAAGACCTCTGTAAAAGATTTTTCTTTCATTCAGCAAATATGTGCCTGGCACTGCTAAGGGCTGAGAATATGGAAATGAGCGAGAAAAGAAAATCTCTATCTTCTTTAAGGAGCTTACAGGCTAGAGGGAAAAAAAACTTACTTAAGGGAAAAGGAAAAGAAACTATCATTTATTGTCAACTCCTATGTGACAGGCACATATATTGTTTCATTTAAACTTCCCAGCAATCAAAATAAGGGCAACATTTAAATTCTCATTTTAAAGACTAAAAACTTGGGATTCAGCAATGTTATACAACTTGCATAACAAGCGACGAGCTAGCCGGGCGCGATGGTTCACGCCTGTAAGCCCAGCACTTTGGGAGGCCAAGGCGGGTGGATTACCTGAGGTCAGGAGTTCGAGACCAGTCTGGGCAACATGGTGAAACCCCGTTTCTACTAAAAATACCAAAAATTAGCCAGGCGTACTGGCGGGCGCCTGTAATCCCAGCTACTCAAGAGGCTGAGACGAGAATCGCTTGAACCCGGGAGGTGGAGGTTGTGGAGAGCCAAGATTGTGCCGTTGCACTCCAGCCTGGGCAACAAAAGTGAAACTCCATCTCAAAAAAAAAAAAATCATCATCATCATCATCATCATAAGTGACAAGCCAGGCCTGGAACCCAGAGCCTACTGATAGCAAAGTCTAGGTCTTTTCTTTGATCACACCAAGCAAGGGCTGTTCAATTAAGTAGTTTGTTTATTAGGGTGACAACTTTTCAAACTCCAAAACAGACAACACTTACGTGGATGTTTGCTCTTCAGCCTCACCTCGTACTATTCAATAAATCACCCTAGGTGCCACGCACTGATCTCACCACTAATCTCACCAAAGACCAACTCCCATAACCATAACTCGCAGAGACATCAAGAAGCCAAAGGCTTATACAATTGGGGGTCTGTGACCCTGTTCTATCCTGGGAGGTACTTTCAGCAGAAGAGGCCATGTGAATGTTGGTGGGTCTACTACAGACACGTATAGTGGGGTGGGTGGGTTAAGCAGCAGGTAAACCCTGGTACACAGGGAAGTGAAGAAATAGGAGGCTTGGAAGCAGGACCTAGTATTAGTAAAAAAAAAAAAAAAGAAAAAAAAAAAGGCCACCTTGCCACCTTTGGGACACATGCCATAAATTACCAAGACATTTTGCCCATTAATAAGTAGAAGATGAAGAACAGAGCCTTTCAAGTTTCACTTCCATGACATTTTAGAGACGAAAGGTTTCATATTGTTATCACAAAAGACCATTAGGGACCACGTTTTCCTTTTCCTTAGATGTCTTCATTCAGTTCTAAAAATATTTTTGAGCAGTATAGCATAGTGGTTAAGAGCTACGGCTTGGAAGCATCCAGGCTTACTTTGCCTCTTGGCTCTAGCACTTATTGTGTGACTTCATAGAAGTTACTTAAACACCCCAAGCCTAAGTTTCCTCATCTATAAAATGGAGTAATAGCAACACCGGCCCTACTGCATAAGATTCTGAGGATTAGAGGAGATAATGCACTACAATTTAGCATAGTGCCTGGAGCATAAAAAGCTTAATAAACATCAATGACAAAAGTATTTGTACCAGCACTGTGATAAATCTACATACCTATATATAGACATACAGATATGGTAATTTCTTCTTCTTCTTCTTTTTTTTTTTTTTTTTGCTCATCTCAGCCCCCCAGGTAGCTGGGACCACAGGTGAGCACCACCACACACAGCTAATTTTTATATTTTTTGTAGAGACGAGGTTTCGTCATGTTGCCCAGGCTGGTCTCGAACTCCTGAGCTCAAGCAATCCACCCATCTTGGCCTCCCGAAGTGTGGGGATTACAGGCATGAACCACTGTGCCCAGTTCAGATGTGGTCATTTCCGAGATGGCTCAGCAGCTCCACCTGTGCTAGGCTCAAGCTATCACCTAATTACATAAGTGACTATATGATAAAAGATACGATGTTCATGTACAACTATTATCTACTATGGAGTTTATATCACTTTCAAGTGCCTCTGCAAACTTTTTTAGCAGGGAGAAAATAAGAATAAAAATGGGAAAATGGAAATCCAAAGATCTGATTCCTTTAAAGATGCTGCGATAGAAGTAGCCACTGCCAGATCTGCATCTCCTGGTGCAATCAGATAATCCATCTATCTAGATTGGATAGATACTTGAGGAGGAATAATTCAAGGTAATTTCCGTTACACCACTATCCATGTTTTCTCAAGGGAAAAACATGTATTTGCTTCTTTTGATTAACATGTTAGTGGCTACAACTAAAACATCAAGTGGTCGGCCGAGCAGAGGTTTTCCTGCTGGTTTTACAAAATCAGTACAGCGGGCCACCTGTCAGCATCAGCTTCACCTGGATTTACAAGTAAACTCTTCAGTATGGCTGAACAGGGTATGTGGGTGTGTGTATATTGGTAGCTGTATGGAAACTGAATTGCTCTAATAATAAACACATTTCATTCCCTGCATTGAGGTTGCTGGATCCTTGCTAAAGATCCTTTTTTCCACTTAGTTCCATAAATATGCCGGGGAAGCATGGCCTAGTATGAGTTGTCAGAATGAGAACCTGTTGTGATATTTCATCAGCACCCACTCACAGTGCACTTACTCTCCTTTACCTGTAACTTACACCTTCTCTGTAACTTCTGGAATTAAACCGAAGAGAAAGGATGAAAACAAGATGATACGTCAGAAAACACGGTGCGGGGGCTTGAAGGGCTAAGAAAAATGAAGTGGTTAATTTTTTTTTTTTTTTTTGAGATGGAGTCTCGCTCTGTCGCCCAGGCTGCACTGCAGTGGTGCGATCTCGGCTCACTGCAAGCTCTGCCTCCCGGATTCACGCCATTCTCCTGCCTCAGCCTCCCGAGCAGCTGGGACTACAGGCACCTGCCACCATGCCTGGCTAAATTTTTGTATTTTTAGTAGAGACAGGGTTTCACCGTGTTAACCAGGATAGTCTCGATCTCCTGACCTCATGATCTGCCTGCTTTGGCCTCCCAAAGTGCTGCGATTACAGGCGTGAGCCACTGCGCCCAGCCCAAAGTGGTTAATATTAATATGCTGAGTACCTTCCATGTGCCAGACACATAAGATACTGTATGTTTCTATTCCATCAATGGAGAAACAGAGTCTGAGTGAGGTTAAAGAACGGGCTTCCCAACGTCACACAGTGGTGCTAGAATTTGAAGCAAAGTACGTCAGATTCTAAAGCCACAATCTTTCTACACTTTCACCCCAAAATGAGGAGTAAGAATGAAAGTGACACTGTGGATTTAAGGAAGATAATAGAAAGTCTATTAGAAATATATATTTTTTGAAACTTGCATCATTTAACATAATGATTACAGAGCTGGAATTGGGCAACTGAAATGGAAAAGAGCATCTTCTGACATCCAGGGTCATGTGTTCAGGCTCAGGGACAGGGTGCTTTCAGAACAAGGGTTGTTCTGGGTCCTCTGGAGGCAGAAGGAGGACGGGGTGGTCTGTGTGTCGGATGTGGCCAAGCTGGAGCACCAAGGAAGCCCCCAGCCCTGACAAAGCAGCACATTCAAACGACACAGTGCACGATGGCAGAAAAAGATGGGGTGGGATACAATGGGGGGAAACTCCCCAAGTCGGTGAAAAGGTTTGTACTTGAAGGACAACGTCCTTCTCCAGAGTAGAGCTTACTAAAGGAGATGCATCCCATTTTCTTTTTGAACCTCTCCTGCTTTCTACTTCCAGCTTCTTTCCTCCTGGTAAGTTTGGGCAGGAAGGGGCCTTAGAAATTGAGACCAGCATCCTCATTTTTCAGATGAAAAACCTGAGATCAACAGAAATATTTGAGATCACACTTCTTGTTTCGGAAATCAGGTAGTTAGCAGTTCTTGTTTTCGTTTTTCACCATATAGTGCAGTAAAGGGAAAAAGGGTAGACAAAAAAACAAGAAACCAGAAATATTACTTTGCAGAGACATTTCCACGTACCTCGAACTGCACTAGTTCTGCGACTGTGTGCTCAGTGTTGTCTTCTACCAGGTGATGCTAAAGATTTGCACTGAGCCATGCACACACTGCTGTCTAGGTCAATTCTTAAGGTAGCTGCCTAGATTTAAGGTAAGGACTGCAGGGTGGAACATCTTCTCTTTATGCAGAGCTACCTGAACTGGTCGCCTTCTTGGGTGACCCAACCATGCTGGGACTGAAGGGGTTCCGGGGATGTGGGGTTTTCAGTACTAAAACGGAAATCCCAGGGAAACTGGGACAAGCCGGTTACCCTACTGCCTTCAGTAGGATCACATTTTCAACTGAGCTAATACATACAGACAGACAAAATGCATTTAGCTGGAAGTTTTAGCTGGTAGAATACCAGCTAAATGGTAGTTAACATTTTAATTTTTTAAGAAAATTAGCAAGATGCAAATTAATGACTATGAAGGGCTTTGAGCCCTTGGGGAGGAAGGTATTCTCAAAGTAGGAAGTGTTAAGTTCATAAAAGAAACAATATGAGAAGGCAGTGGGGCTTTTTCATACCTAACAAGTATGACTAAACCTGTAAACACTTCCTGTACCGTCCCATGTTTTTCTGAAATTCGCTTTTCCTTAAAGGCCAAGAAGACAGAAAAAAAAAATTATTCTCTCTCTTCTCTTCTTAAGAATAACAGTGGGAAATTTCAAACCTCTAAAGATGTCTAAAAGTTTAATAAGCTCTTGCTTTTATATATAAATATTAAGGAGAAACAAACAACACTCACTTTTCTCCATAAGCATCCTGCATTCTTACTACATGAAATTTTGAGTACGTAGAAAACCATCTGATCAGGAAAGACAAATACTCACACTTAAGTAGCACTGACTTACTCCTCCACCTAGTTATATTTTCAATACAAAAATTTTTGCTTTAATTAAACACTGTGTTAGGTGCTGACAATGCAACACCGAATAAGAAGGACATACCTTTATTTCATACATCACAGTATCCTAAAGATCAAAACCTGCCTTTCTAGACTTAGTCATGACTCTTCCTATTGCAGTGGAGAAAGAGGGCTGCCCCTAACAGCAAAGCTCACACTTAAAATCATTTCTCCCCAGCAGCACTTCCCATTCACAAAGAGCAGTGCTACGCAAGGCAGCCTCACTTTCACCTTTTCTGGGTCACCAACTACACTGGAGGGGCTTGGCCTAGAATCGGGTAGAGGGGATGTGAAACCAAGGAGGGGGTTACACTGGGGAACATGTCACTGGGCCTCTACTCACAGAAACAGCTTAAAGCCACCTGTACCCACATTTGGGAAACGTGTGTCTCTGGTCTTCTGGAGGCATAAATTGAACATTATAATATTCTAGGGAAGAGCAAACAGCAACCCACTGAGGGGTCTTGGGCCATGGGAAAGTCTTCCATTCCTCTACTTCTGCTCTAAAGGGTTGATTGTTGTACGCTCCAAAGCAAAAGAGGAAAATCAAATCCAGCTCAGAAGTCCGCCCACATTCTGCGGTGGAGAGAGTTGCCAAAACCATTCTCTGCACCTGTAGGATGAGGTCGCAGGTTCACAGAGCAGGGACAACTGTCAGATGTCCACCCCGCAACATGGCTCCCTCACAGGAGAGTCCACAGTTATGGACCTAGGTTCTCTGCTGGGCTGCGCTGGACAACCCGTCCTTAGAACTCTAAATCCTGCCTTTGCACAGGCTTCCTTGGAGCTCTCTGAGGCCTTGGTGACTTACACCTTTGTGCACACTACAATTGGCTTCCCTGAGCTTGGCAACCCCAGAGCAGCAGCCTCATTGGACTTCTGTTTGTACAGGACTTGTCAAGCAGGTTATGCTGCTTTTCTGCCACCTTTCTTTCCAGACACCTCTAAAATGTAAAGTTATCAGGAAATAAGAGAGGGATAAGGTTTTCTCACCACAATCCCAGAGGCCTACAAAGGCTGCCTAGACCGTGGGCTTTGCTGAAGGCCTGCTGCTGGTCTCTTAAATGGTGAGGCATGTTTTTTAAGGATTGTAGAGGAAGAGTTGTCAAATATAAGGTCAGAGTCAAATGCACTGTGTTTCTATCATTACTGCTAGCCTCTTTACAGAGGGAGTAAAATGCACCCCTCAAAGCTGGCGGCAAGTCCGCTGGTTGCATCAATAATTTTCGCTTGCACAGAAAAATCCCCCAGTAACGCATAGATGGTCATGAACTCCCCTTTCTATTTTGCAGACCTAGAAAGCGTGGTAGAGAGAAATTAAATGCCTTTGTGAATCAGCAAAAAACACACAGGGATAAAACCCAGGACAGCTGGTCTACCTGCTTTAACCCATGCATTCAGCACACCATGGGGAAAATAGTTATTTTTTCACTACAAAAGAGGTGACCTTCTACTTCAGACATGTAAGATAAAAAATTTTTTTACAGATACGGTTGTTTTGTTGAGAGAACAATCAATAAAATAGTAATGCCCTGTACAGTTTTATCCAGAGGTCAAGGTAGTATCTAACCAAGGTCAAGACTGTATTGAATCAAGAGTTCAAAGGCCACTATCTTCCCCATAGTATGAGTCAGTCAAACTGAGATTGCTTCAAGGTTAAGGAAGGAATCATCAAATTGCCAACAGTCATACCAAACAGGACAGGGAAATTGGCTATTCCTGTCACATCTCCTTTCCATTAATTATTAAGTAGTTGACTTAGGGAGCACCCCTCTCAGATTCTGGGAGAGTCCATTTATGAGACATGAACTCAAATCTACCACACAGCAGCCCAATCCCCCCAACCTGATCCCACATGGCTGCCTGGCAGTTCTAAGGGTCTTCCAAAAAATTCTCCAGTTAAAGGCACAAAGCCTTTGAACAGGCCTTCAATTCTAGTGCTCCCACCCAGATGAGACTACTCAGGAGTTGAGATAAAATCCTGAAAACATGGGCAAAGTTCAACTGACAGCTGCCCCTTCTAGGCCATGAACTGGCACACCTGGCCAGTTGGCAACGGTTCCTTCCTTCAGCAGATCTTACCTGCCTGAGCAGGAAACGGTGATAAGGCTAAAGCTAGTTCATGTTGACTGTCACGCTTTCTCACACTTGAGCAGAGCCCAATTTAGAAATAGCCTTAAACTGTTGCTTCAGTTCAGTATGTCACAGAGCCATCAAAAATAATAGAGAATGTATGTCAAAGTGTTTTGTAAGCTGTAAAGCCCAACCTACCGTAGTACATATTATCATTTTGATATTAAATAATGCTAAAGAAGAATATTAAATTGTAAATAAACACTGATAACTATGGAACCATGTAGGTATACGGCTAAAGACTTGAAGTCAGATACGGGTAACTGGTAACTATGCAAAAAGGCTCAATTAGAAAAAAATCTTTTCAGATGGTTTAAACATTTAATGAACAATAAAGTGTAAATGGTTTCCTTTAATTATAGATGTCTATGATCCAATTCAATAGTGAAGCTAATGTCATAAATCTTAACCTGAAGGGGATTTCTAGGTAGATTTCCTCAAGGCCAGCCCTGCGTCCTCTATGACTGCAAAGTAAATGGACCTAATTTTTTTAAGGCATAGACAAGCAGTCCTCAACCTTTTTGGCACCAGGGACTGGTTTGGTGGAAGAACATTTTTCCACGGACTGGGGGCAGAGGGATGCTTTCAGGATGATTCAAGCACATGTCATTTATCATTAGATTCTCATAAGAAGCACACAACCTAGATCCCTCACATGTGTCATTCACAACAGGGTTCGTGCTCTTACGAGAATCTAATGCTGCCGCTGATCTGACAGGAGGCGGAGCTCAGGTGGTAATGCTCACTTGCCCGCCACTCACCTCCTGCTGTGCGGCCCAGTTCCTAAAAGGCCACGGACAGTACTAGTCTGCGGTCTGGGGGTTGGGGACCCCTGGTATAAACTGTTCTTACAGGAGGTATAAAAGTGCTTGTCACTGCATAATCCACCTGTAATTTACTCCTCTGTGCCGAATAAACAGCCAGCTTGAAGAAGGAGTAGACAGGTGACAGAAGCCTTTACATAAGGCCCACGAACTGAAGCACAGGCCTCAAGTGTTATAAGAAGGGGAGGCCGGGGAGCGGTGGCTCATGCCTATAATCCCAGCGCTTTGGAAGACCGAGGCGGGCAGATCACTTGAGGTCAGGAGTTCGAGAACCGCCTGGCCAACATGGTGAAACCCTGTCTCTACTAAAATTTTAAAAATTAGCCAGGCGTGGTGGCGCGTGTCTGTAATCCCAGCTACTCGGGAGGCTGAGGCAGGAGAACTGCTTGAGCCTGGGAGGTGGAGGGTGGAGTGAGCTGAGATCGCACCACTGCACTCCAGCCTGGGCAACAAAGCGAGACTCCGTCTCAAAGTAAAAAATAAAAATAAAAAAAAATTTTAAAAAGGAAGAGGAGCTACTTTCTCTGCGGGGCCTCCTGTCATGGAGCCACCAGGGGGGCTCACACCTGCGGGCCACCAGGCCCTTAGGCCTCTTCCCTGCCTGTGATGCAGCCTGTACGGACGTGTGCTGTAACGCTGGCTTCACTTTTCATGACCATGTACGTCACAGATCCATTCCCCCCAGGCTTTTAATCAAGCCTCTTAACTAGAAAACCAGCTCCAAGGAGGCTAAAGGGTCTGTTTTCTTAGGTCTTACTTCTTCTCCTCTGAGTCTTTCTTTAGGATGATTATGGCTCTCCAGTGACTTCACAGGTGACACCAAAGAGGGAGATGAGGAACAAAGCAATGCACAATGATCAAAGGGAACAGATACCACAAATAGAACAGAAAGCTCCCAGGCACGCTGCCACCACGAGGGAGAGGGCCCTAAAGGATGGTTTTTACACCACAGCGCCTACACAACAAAAGCTGGGTCTGTGAGGTGTGCGGTTGGCTTGCGCCCGCCTGCGGGATGCCGGGCATGTCTGCGTTATATAAGGTTTCTCCTGTGCTGTGCTCTCTTCTGGGAGTCAGACAAACTCCCCATTCAACAGCTCTCAATCCAGGGTGGTTGTTTATAGATATGCAAGATATGCAAGGGCAGGCAACCTCCTCAGAGCTAAAAGGCAAGTCCTCTGCATGCTGGGGTTCCAGCCGTAGTTCACCTACCCCCACAATACAGACAATGTCTCTTCCCTGACACAAAAGCCACTGTGCGTGCCCTTTCTCTGAACTGCTGCAGACTCAGATTCAAATCCTGGCAATGATATTTCCCAGCTGTGTGATTTGCACAAGTGACTTGGTCCCAAAGCTCGGTTTCCTCACCTGTAAACTGGAGATAAAAACACCTATCTTGAAAGGCTGTGCAGATGAAGTGAAGTGTATGTGTGTGTCGATGGCTTGCACTGCAGTGTGACAGTGGCTGGAACACAGGAGTCATTTCTCTGCCTCTCTCTAGCCTAAGTACTCATATGCTTAATCCTGAAATAATCTGTACTTTTCTTTTAAGACAGGGTCTGGCTCTGTCACCCAGGCTGGAGTGCAGTGGTGTGATCACGGCTCACTGCAGCCTTGAACTCCTGGGCTCAAGCAATCCTCCCACCTCAGCCTCCCAAGTAGCTGGGACTCTAGGCATGCCCCACAGCTGGCTAATTGTTTTTTCTAGGGATGAGGTTTCACTATGTTGTCCAGGCTGGTCTTGAACTCCTGGGGGCAAGCGATCCTCCTGCCTTGCCCTCCCAAAGTGCTGGGATTACAGGTGTGAGCTACGGTGCTCAGCCCTGTACTTTTAAATTATTTGTGTATTTATAGTGTCTCCCCACCTAGATTATGAAGGAATCATGCCATTTTCATTTTTACAACCTACTGTATGAGCTAAGTGCACAGTGGGTACACAAAATTACCTGTGGCCTAGGCTACTGCAAGAGTGGATCATTTCCCCACATCCAAGGATATCTGGTACTGTTTCCTGAGGAAATGACTGTGGGTTCTGAACACAGCTGGTCTCCCCTCTTTTCCTTCAGCTCCTCACACTCCTTCTTCCAAACATACCCCTTGCCATTTCAAATGCCCTTAAGAATTCTCATGAGCTAAGTTATCCATTCATTTGGTCATTTCTTGAGTACATTTCTAGAGTACATAAACATTTCTTTAGTATGTACTATAGGCCAAATATAAGAGGCACTGCGGATACACAGCTGGATGTAGAAATAGCTAATATACAATTCTTGCCTACCCTTGAAGCAACTGGAGGGAGTCAGATGGGAAGTTAACTGTCTTAGTCATGTTGTACTGCTAGGAAGGAATATCTGAGGCTGGGGAATTCATAAAGAAAAGAGGTTCATTTGGCTTACAGTTCTACAGGCTCTACAGGAAGCATGGCCCTAGCATCTGCTTCTGGTGAGGACCTCAGGCTGCTTCCACTCGTGGCGGAAAGTGAGGCGAGCCGGCGTGTGCAGAGATCACATGGCAAGAGAGGAAGCAAGAAAGAGGCAGGGGGAGGTACCAGGCTCTTTTTAGCAATCTGCTTCTGTGAGAACTAACAGAGCGAGAACTCACTCACCCCACCACAGGGAGGGCAGGAATCTACTCAAGAGGGATCCACCTCCATGACCCACACACCTTGCATTAGGCCCCACCTCCAACACTGGAGATCAGGTCTCAACATGAGGTTTGGGGAGAGAAACATCCAAACTACAGCAGCAACATCTGAAGTAATACAGATGAGTGTATATGTAAATCCTATGGGAAAAGAAAAAGCCGTAATTCAGCCTCAGAATAGGATTCTGAAATTTTTAAAATATATATTGCCTTTGAGATAGACCTTCAATGCACTTAACTTTGTTGAAACAGCAGGTTAAAAAGGGAACTCCAACCTGGTCTGTTACAAAATAGGTCAAAATTTATTAAAGCAAATAACATCCCAAGGAAAAGCTCGGGGCTGCCAAGTCCTCGTCAGTGTCTTTTCTCTCGTTTTGAGCCATGCACGCTGCACAAAAGAATTTTCTTACAACTAAAATTTGGAATTCTGACCAATCCATTCACACACATATTCACAGCATGACATATAAGTACTCAGCACTAGCCTAGAAGTTGAGTGGAAGAAAAAAAAACAGCTAAAAAGAAAGATAAGTCTTAAGAGCTCCCTGCAGATTCCTGGCAGGGAACACGTTCTGGAGAACAGATGTGCCGCGACCCAAGGTGAAGCTGATGGGGAAGTGGGCAGGGAAGTGGGGTGGCCGTAAGTTCACGATAAAAGAAACAGTCATAAAACTACACACTTCCCAAATGCAAATTTGGAGAACCTCAGGGCAGGAGGATAAGACCTACGTGTCTGGAGCAACCACTCCAGGACACTGGAGCAGCCACAACCGAAACTCTGTTGTGATTTATTCAGGGTCTGCCTACGATTTCATGTTCATACAGGACACCCAGTCCAAATAGATTTGGGAAACCTGCAAGGGTCTCGTGCAAGGACCTCACAGCCAGACAAGCCTCTTATCTAGAGACATATCTACTACAAATATCTTAAGGAACTGTTTCAATAATTTTCCCAAGTTAACACTTTATTCCTAGTTCTCTAAGGCTTATTATTTTTCAGTCCCCCACTCCCCTCAACTCTTTATTCTTGTCACCAACTCAACCCTCTTCTGATACACAGAGCAGAAATAAAGGCTTCCTGAAGACTAGGCCTTACTTGTCTTTGTATCCTACCCTCCATCTCTGCTAGTATCTAGCAGAGTAACTGGCATATAGTAGACTCTCAATGTTCATTTAATACTCAGCCATAGGGCAAGCAAAGAGAAACAATGAGGAAATAGACCCTTGAAAATCACATCGCATACAGATTCTCCCCTAAGTATAAAGTCTCCTGGTACTGATGGGCACAGGCCCACTCCACGTGATCGACTCAAAATACTAAGGATCCACGAACATGCCTTGCAGCTTTCTCCCAAACCATACTCCTTTCTCTGGGAGCTGCCTGCCAAGAAGGCTGCGCATGGAAACCTTAAACCTTGCTGTAAGCCCTGGCCACATCAATGGTGCAAAAGTAGCCCCTATCAGGACCTGTCAAGGGGAAACCTGAGCTGCAAGAGTAACTGGAGACTCAGGCAGCTGACCTGCTTACGATCCTTTAGTTGAGAGTTTAAACCAACTGTAACTGGGCAGTACTTGACAACCAACTTCCCTAATGAGACCAAGAGTTAGGAGAGCTGACACACAGCACCCTCAGGTCAGGGGTGGGGGAGGGAGTATGCCGCCATTGCACTGGGTCAGAGAACATAGGGTGACTTTAAAGGCCCTGTTCTTCCTCTGGGCACCCTTGGGAGTGTAGGTCCGACCCTCCCAGACCAGGACTCCTATGCTCTTCCTGGGGACTCTCAATGACACCCGGCCTTGTCCCAAGGAATACTTGTTTTAAAGATTTTTGATGGGTGGTCCAGGTAGAAGCTAGTGAAATAAAAGCTTTCTCAATGGTTGGTGATGCCACCTTGTCTTGACATGTGGGCCCCTGCAGTTGGGGAAAAGAAAGAGCAGAGGCCAAATTTACCAATATGTTGGTCAAGGAGAGGCCAGGATAGGACAAAGGAAGAGAAGGGAACCCTGATAGATAAACCCTGTTTGATTTGTAAGGATAACGAGATTCAAGTAATTAATGTTCACCAAACTCCTACTATGTGCCGGGTACCACGCTGGAATAAAAGGCAAAGAACAGGTGAACAGTCCTGAAAAAACTCATAAAGGTCATACTTTATAACTAAGGTACATTTTCTTTTTCATTTAGAATGGATTAATTTTGTCACAATATGGCTTTTGAAGAGCAAGAAAGAATGGAAGGGAAAAAGGAATAACTGAAAGTGGAAGAAAGAAGGCAAGCAGGACATGGGAAAGGAGGGAGAGTGCATTGTGGGTATTAAATGTGATAATCCTTGCAAAGTACTGAGTCAATCTCTGGCCTATAGTAAGTGCTCAAAAAATATCAGTCACTATATTCATTGTTACAGAGAGCCTATAACCGTGTCATACTAACCTACAATGCACACTTGCCATAGAGCAGGGAATGTTCCAAGGGCTTATCACATATTAATTCATTTAATACTCACAATCCTATGAGATATTAGGATTCCCATTTTACAAATGAGAAAACGAGGGTACAAAGAGATTCTGTAAACTATCAACTACCCAGTCACACAACTACCAAGTGAGAGATCTGAGATTCAAGCCCAGGTAGTCTGACTTCGGAGCTCAGCTTCTCATTGGTTTCACCTGTGGTTATTAAAGTGCGGTCCCTGGAACTGGGAACTTCTCAGATTTGCAAATTATTTGTCCCACCCCAGTCCTACCAAATCAGAAACTCTGAGAGAACGGCCCAGCAACTGTTTCTAAAAGCCCTTGAGGTGATTCTGAGGAACACCAGAATTTGAGCACCTCTGCATTAATTATATTACAGTGCTTCTCCACGTAGTGGCTAAGTTAAGGCAGATAAGAAAACATCACTTCCTCCCTGGATCTGGCCTCACCTGGCAATGGGCAAAGGTCAAAATATTTGGGTTGTCCATTTCTCTCAGTTTAGGGCCTGGCCTACAACTGGGGTTTGGGAGAGTAACTTCAATTCTCTTCATTTTAGGAGAAATCGGTTTGGCTTTTCTGACTTTATTCTTTGACGTAGAAAGCCTAGGAGAGAATAACAGGCCTTGAATATTCTTAGAATAGTTTAACTCCTTCATAACGTCTGAACATCAGTTAGCAGATTTAATAGGCTGCAGTGTCCCAAAATGTCCACCATTAGATTAAAAATGAAACTTAAAAGAAAGCTTTGCTTCCAGTGTGTTAATTTAGCTTCCAACAATGCCTAGCAGGTGAATGTATCTCTACATTTTACTGGAGTTAACTCAATTATTCAAAGCGATTACAGTTTGTGGATTATCTGAGCCTCCTTCTTCTCCTCCCTGGAGCTGCTCACCTTTTGGCCATTTCACTGTTCATTAGCACCTCTACTGAAGATACCCAGGGGAGAATAAAAGGTGAGGAAACTCAAACCAGTCGACTTTTCTCCTTGTTAGCAGTTCTGATAAAGACTTGGTGGGAGAAGAATTATTATTGGCTAAAACGAGACACTGGGATTATCTATGGCTTCAATTTTCCACGCTCTCCCAGCCCCTAATTATCAGATACAGTCAAGTCAGCCTAACTTTACAGTGACAGCCCAGTCTACAAGTAAGCAGGGGCATAATATTCAAATTCTAGAATTTCCACAGAGGTAACCTATGATACCTTCTTCCTTAAATTACGGCTCTCAAAAATGCCAGGGTGATGGACAACTTTGATCACAGGTGAAAAGGCTCAAAAAGAGATTCCCACAGCATTTTAACAGCTGACTTTTCCCACCATTCAAACTTTCTATGACCTAACAGAATATGTACATCTTAATATTTTACTCTCATAAATAAGGAAACTAATGTTCATTAGGCATCTATTATATGCTAGGGTGCCAGACCCTCTGCTGGATGTCTTATAAATATTACCTTGCTTAATTCTAGAACAATTTAGGAAATATTTTTTCTTTTCCAACTTTTATTTTAGACATAAGGTTTACATGTGCAGGTTTGTTACATGGGTATCTTGCATCCAGGTAGTGAGTACAGTACCCAAGAGGTAGTTTCTGACTCATTAACCCCCTCCCCCTCCTCCCTCTAGTAGTCCACAGTGTTTATTGTTCCCATGTTTATGTTCATGAGTGCTCGATGTATAGCTCCCACTTATAAGTGAGAACATGCAGTATTTGGTTTTGTTCCTGCATTCATTCACTTAGAATTATGGTTTCCAGCTCTTCCAACATGGTTACCCATGTTGCTATAAAGGACATGATTTCATTCCTTTTTATGGCTGCAAAGTATTCCATGGTGTATATGTACCACATTAAAACAAAATCAAATCCACTGTTGATGTGCACCTAGGTTGATTCCATGTCTTTGATACTGTGAATAGCGTGGCAGTAAACATACAAGTGTATATGTCTTTTTGGTATAATGATCTAGTTTCCTTTGGATATACACCCAGTAATGAGATTTATGGGCTGAATGGTAGCTCTGTTTTAAGTTGAGAAATCTCCAAACTGCTTTCTACAATGACTGAACTAAGTTACATTTCCCCCACCGGTGTATAAGCATTCCCTTTTCTCCATAGCCTCACCAGCATCTGTTATTTTTTGACTTTTGATAATAGCATTCTGACTGGTGTGAGACAGTATCTCGTCGTGGCTTTGATTTGCATTTCTCTGATGATTAGTGATAATAAGCATTTTTTCTTGTTTGTTGGCTGCTTGTATGTCTTCTTTTAAGAGGTGTCTGTTCATGCCCTTTGCCCATTTTTTAATGGAGTTATTGTTTTTTTGCCTCTTGATTTAAGTTCCTTATAGATTCTGAATATTAGACCTTTGTTGGATGCACAGTTTGCAAATATTTTCTCCCATTCTGTAGGTTGCTGTTTACTCTGTTGATTCTTTTGCCGTGCAGAAGCTCTTTAGTTTAATTAGTTCCCACTTGTCAATTTTTTGTTTTTGTTGCAATTGCTTTTGGGGACTTAGCCAAAAATTCTTTGCCAAGGCTAGTGTCAAGAGGGGTTTTTCCTATGTTTTCTTCTAGGATTTTTACAGTTTGAGGTCTTAGATTTCGATTTAATCCATCTTAATTTTTGTATATGGTGAAAGGTAAGGGTTTGGTTTCATTCTTCTGCATATGGCTAGCCAGCTATCCCAGCACCATTTATGAATAAGGAGTCCTTTACCCCATTGCTTGTTTTTGTTGGCCTTGAGCAAGAAATTTTTATCCTGATTTTACAGACAGGGAAACTGAGGCTCAGGGAATTTAAATCTGAGTTCATAAGTGTCAGAACTAAGAGCTGAACACAGAGTTGCCTTTGCCTCTCCCTAAAAACTGTGCTGTTTAACCATACAACTCAGTCTCAATGGTTTCTTACTTATATCCAGAAGTGTCTTTGACAACACTCTCAAGGCTTATTAGGGAGATGACTGTGCTGATGGCTCTTCGTGACTCTTAAGGATTAATGCTGTGCCTGAACATGCTAACACCATCCTCAGAAGCCCCTTCTCATATCTTCAGATATCAACTCTTTCCCCTTCTATAATCACTGATATCAATAACCCGCAGCTTCTCGTCCTTTGCCAAATCTGTATGAACTGCCACCAGTCCTGTTTATAGCTTCTGATTCGTGGGAGACCAGGCATTTCCTGCATGGTGGGAGCCTGAGGCCACGGTGGGAGAGGGGGCAGTAAAAGATGCCTTTCCTTCCCGGATGACTCAGAGCCAATGACTGTGCCGGAGCCCAGACAGCAGAAGCCTGTGCCCTTGGCGTCACCACAGGACCGCTTCCTATCTCAGTGAGGGAAGTGGCTGAAAGAGCCAGTGTGAGGGAAGAGGAAGGAAGCAGGCAGAGGGTCTGTTAACAGTCCTCATCCCTGCCTTCCATTCCCGCTTCTCTCTTGTCCCTTGCCCCAGACCCACCCCCGTGCTGGATTTTAATGCACAGACCTGCCTTTCTCAGACTCAAGCCTGACTCTGCCCTAGCACCCCCAAAAGACGCCACAGCCCATCAAGTTCCTCCCTGTGACAGACATCGAGGCCTCTTGGTGTTGGCCAGAAATAAATGCATCTTTATTCAGAGCCCTGTAAAATTACAAACTGGTTTGCTTTATTACATGTCAGCTGGTCCTTCCTTGCCATCCCTGGTGAGTGAAAGACAGGCTAGCGTGACTGCATCTCAGTGCAGGAAAATGCTGCAAGAGCTTGTCCTTCAGGGAAGAAAATCTCCTGATGTCTATACAGAGCACTTACTGTCTCTATCGCATGACAGACCTAAAAGATCAGGATCTTTCGTGGGTCTATGTTTGTCGGTATTTTTAATATGCATGAGATTGCCCAAAGAGACTGTGAGATAACTTGGGGCAAGGACCACATTTCCTTCACCAAAGAGTATCAACATGATGCTAGATTTCCAGGCAGTGCCTCCTGACTTGAGATGCAGGCCTCCTGCGTGGAGCAAATGGATTCCAGACTCCAGTATACAGCTCCCCGTGGCGCAGGCTTCAGTTTCCCTCTCCCCAGCGGCCTCACTAACAGGGTGGCAGCTTAGCCAGTCCCTGGGCAGCTTCAACAGCTTTGATTAAATCTGGTCTGCTTCCAGTCCTGGAGATGCCAGAGAAATCACACTGATTACACTAACAGACTGGATGAAACACTAAACACATACATTCTGCACAGCCTCAACAACTTCAGAAGAGAGAGAACCCAGACTCTGGGCAATGCCTCTCTGAATGACTCTTTCTGAATCACAGATCAGGGATCTGCCATCAGCCCTCACAGTGATTGTTCTGCAAGTCTGGCAGCCCTAAACTGATTCCTGCTTATTCTAAAATACGGTATTGAGCACTGGGCTGGCTTCGTGAGTGTGCGACCTGTGACCTGTGCAGTCATACAGAGGTCCTGTGCTTGTCTGAGAATTTTTTTGAGACACAGTCTCACTCTGTTGCCCAGGCTGCCTCCCAGGCTTAAAAGCAAGCCTCCCACCTCAGCCTCCCAAGTAGCTGGGACTACAGGCACACACCACCATGCCCAACTAATTTTTTTTTTTTTTTTTTAGTAGCGATGGGGTTTCGTCATGTTGCCCAGGCTGGTCTCAAACTCCTGAGCTCAAGCGATCCGCCTGCCTCGTCCTCCCAAAGTGCTAGGATTTCAGGAGTGTGCCACCACACCTAGCCAACCTGGGTTTGTTTTAATGCTCTGCTGTGGCTATCTTGAAATTCTTCCTAATTTTTGAACAAGGAGCCCTACATCTACATTCTGCACCAAGTCCCAGTAGTTACATAGCCAGTCCTGCCGAACACTAACTCCATTCAGTCACTTCAAGACATCTTGTAAGTCTGGGAAGCTGTGCCAAAAGAAATGGGGTGTGGTCAGGCAAGGGGTGAGGCTTTGGGCTGAGGTGTGGGGGCTGCTCAGCACAGGGGAGCCCACGGTTCCTGGAATGGGGCAAGACACCAGCAGGGACCAAGGAACCAGGAAGGGCCTCTCAATGCACACAAAAAATATTGCCCACTTTGGACCACTAGGTTTTGGAAGTTTCGGAAACTTCCCAAATCTATTTCAAGTTTTTATTATGGGCCTTATTTCTATCCCTCTGATTTATATAAAACCTGACTTTCCCCCCATGTTTTGAAGAAGGTTGTTTTAAAAGGTGGCATTCTATTTGTTTGTTCTTTTCAGCTCAAAAGAAATTTGCATGAGGTAAGGGGCTGTTGAGATTGAGAACTCCACTTCCAGGCTGTTAATTCTCTGTTCAAAGTCCAGGCCCACTCAGCTAGAGAACTGGTTGTTGCAGTGAGTAGTTGGAGGTCAGATACCACTGATCAGGCCGAGCGGGAGGGAATATCAGGGGACACTCACAGTGTAGAGTGTCTCTGGGTACAAAGTTCTCGATGATCATCAACAACAATAAACTATAGGAAAAATGTCCCACGGTGTATTTTGTAAGAAATTGCCTTGGGAAAGCATTCTCATGCGTTTTCAAAATGAGTCAGATGACAAAGACATTGCTTCTTTGAATGCTTCAGTAACTGTCTTGTGATCACTTGCAGGCACATGAGGTCGAGCCTTTTATTAATGTTCTCAGACATGACAGCTAGAGATGGACGGATGTTCCTTATGCACACACATGTACACATGCCCCACAGCGTTACTGTATTACACTATGGGGAAAAGCAGTTGCCAAAAAGATATTTATTTAGGATAAATGAATATTCCATAGCACCCCTGCTTGTTACTACAGTCTGTCTAAATCCCTGTGCACAGCCTGTCCTCCAGAACCATGAAATCAGCAGGAAGCAGATATGTTTTATGGGCTATGTGTCACTTAGCGCCACCTGCACATCCTAATAGGTGATGAAATAAGGGAGCTGCAGCAATTGCCATTGAAGCTGAAAATGTGGCCCCCTTGGCTCCAGGTTTGTCTGCTCTCAGGAAGGCATAGCTGGTTGCCTGCTCTTTGCAAAAGGAAGAAAATGGAACTGAGCAGACGCTGCTGTATTTGGAGTGGCAGAGCAACATTAACATATATGATGCAGGAAGGAATACAACGTGGGCAAAATAAAGCTTTCCCTGAGGCTCAGGGGAAGCATCTATCTGTGTGCACTGAAGGCCTAAAGCACCTCAGCATCGCCTGCCTGCTGAAATACGGGCTTGGATGAGAGCTTGCTGCCTACCATGCTGTGCTTTGACCCTTGGAATCAAAATCTACCTAATGATTTTAGATCTAAGAGATAAGGAGTCTTTGCCTGCTTAGAAGACTGGGAGAAGTGGCTGAGCAGTTTACAGACTGTGTACAACTGTTTGAAGGCCACAGAGGTGCTCTTGGAACTGGGCAGCATGAACATGGAGTTGAACCACACAGATCTGGGGTACAATAAGCTCAACCTACTACAGCAGCTCAGATGACTATTTCACTTACCATGTGAAAGAAAAATCATATAATTTTAGAGCTGGAAAGGAAAAGAGTGATGCTCTTGTTTGAGTCCCTTATTTCAGAGATAGAGAAATGCAGATGTCTAAGGCAGTCCAGCTGCAGCTCTGAATAATGAGTCTTCCAAAGCATCCTTGGAGCATTGCTAGAAGAGAGGGCAGAAGAAAGGAACTAATCCTGCTCTGCCCACATCCACCAACTTCAGCCAAAAGTGAACCACCTTCCACCAAATACTAACACAAATGCCAGTGCAGAAACTGAAGCAGGATGATGGACCCCAGCGGTTCAGGTCAACTCACTTGGGTGGCATAAATCACTCCCAATTCACCAGATCACAGCCCTGATCTTCACATATTTGGTTCCGAATGGTCTTTTTTTTTTTTTTTGAGAAGGAGTCTCGCTCTGTCGCCCAGGCTGGAGTGCAGTGGCACGATCTCCGCTCACTGCAAGCTCAGCCTCCCAGATTCACGCCATTCTCCTGCCTCAGCCTCCCGAGTAGCTGGGACTACAGGCGCCCACTACCACGCCCGGCTAATTTTCACGTTAGCCAGGATGGTCTTGATCTCCCGACCTCGTGATCCGCCCGCCTCGGCCTCCCAAAGTGTTGGGATTACAGGCATCAGCCACCGCGCCCGGCCCCACATGGTCTTAAACACAAGGGTAATAAGCAAGATGTTGCTTTCTTCAACTTTTCAGTATCAGATCCAGAGTGTTCCGCAAATTCCCTTTTACCCAGATTGCAGGCTTAACACCATCAGGTCAAAGACGCTGTTCTTCTCTTGGCTCTTCTATTTATGTGAAAAAAGAATTGCTAAATACTTGTTGATTATTATAAGAAACCTAGAGAAACCTGATGCAAATTCTCTGATTTGAGTCAGTTTTCCTTTATCCTCTCAATTTAGCTATTTTAAGGAACTCAAAGCCCTTACTTCCAAAGATCACACTGTGAAATTGTGACCAAAATAACAGAAATCGGCTGTCATAAATCCTCAATTTATGATTATCAAAGAAAACAAAACTGCATCCAAAAACAAGGAAAACAATGTGTGACCTCTATAAGTTCGACTCTTCATCAGCAGCATCAGGGAGTACTGATTAGGAAAGCAGCAGGGCAGAGGAGCAAATGGCACAGCGTAGCTGGGACACACCTGGGTTTGGATCCCAGCTGTACCACTTACTAGCCGCAAAACCTTGGGTGAGTTACCTCCTTGAGTTTTGGGTTTTCTCATCCCTAAAATAAACATAGCATCCCTGTTTCATACAATGGTTGTGAGGATTGAAGGTGATAATGAGTATTTAAACCACCTGGCACTCACTATGTATCTAGTAATGGTGACCTCAAGTTCCATTCCTGGTTCTGATAATCATTTCATACCTTGGCCTCCTTCTCTTCATCTTCAAAATAAAGCAGTCAAAATAAATAATCACTAGGGTCCATCTCCACTCAAGGCTCTAAGAAAAGACGAATGCTCAACTCTCCACTAATCTAGTCTATCTAAAGGCCAGTGAAAGAGAAATAGCCTATATTTCCATAATATCGTAGAGTTTTCAGTGTATATGCTCATAAAACTATCGAATTTGATGTCACCCCAAGAATCCCTGCTCATTTCGGTTAAACAAAAAAGACATGGTCTTCCACATTTGAAAAATCTCAAAACGATCTCCACATTTTACATCCTATTGCCCCTGCCACAGCTTTGTCATGTAACGTGGGTATCATCTTTAATCATCTCCAAACTGGGTGTGATGGGCCCATGGTCTTCCTTCTCCAATCCACCTTCCACGACTGTCAGTCATCTCTTCAAAACACGGAACTGACCATACTCCAACCCTTTAACTGCCTTCTAACCGTCTTTGTGATTGCCAAAGCACACAAGCATGCCTCCCCACCTTGTGTTCCAGCCACTCACATACTCAACTCACATGCCCCTGCCCTCCTCACCAGGAGTCTACTCCCACCCCTCAATCTGAAACAGTCACTTACTCTAGACCTTCCACACCACCCTGTCTACATGTTTGTAAGTGTCTTACATCACTGATCTTTTTTTTTTTTTTTTTCACCTCAAGGTATGATTACTTACCTAAAAGTCTGTCTCTATAGCTGGACTATAAGTTGTGCTTTTTCCATCTTTGGTTCTCAGCCTCTTGAGGCTGCCTGTGTTAAGCCATGCATGTAGCAGGTAGTTCATAAAGTCATACTGAATTATTTACTTAATTGGTTTCAGCAGGCCCCTAATCAAATACATGCTAGAAGAGAAGAAGCCAGGCTGCGTAGTTAGGCAATTCATTATCACAATATCTTTTATTAGTCAGCTATCACTTTGGAAAGTGCAGAGAACTGGAGGCAAGCCCATGACATGTTGGACATGAGGCTGGTTGAGTTTTGATTGGGAGCAAAGAGCAAGAGAGAGCAGTTGTATCTGTGCCCAGAAAATGTGGGGAGGCCAAATCTGTTTTCTGTCTTCCCTTGCCTCTCTTTCTTTGTCCTCTTTCCATTATTACCTCCTCCTTCCTCTCATCTCCAATGTTAATTCATTTGATAAATATTTAGTGAGTGCTTATGATGTGCTAAGTACTGTTCTGACACTAAGGATACAGCAGCAAGCAAAATGACGCCCCTGCATTCTAGTGCAGTGCATCTCAAGCTTTAATGTCATATGCATCATCTGTGGGTCTTGCCAAAGAGAAGAATTGGACTCAGCTTTCAAATAAAGGTGATGCTGATGCCACCAGTCCACATCCTCTGGGAAGTAAGGTTCTAGACTAGAACACTGGTTCTCAAGCTTGGTTGCACATAGGAATCTCCTGGGAGTTTTACAAAATACTAATGCTGAGTCTCTTCCTTAACATTACTGAATTTAATTGTTCTAGAACACAGGAGAGGATTTTTTAAAACTCCCAGGGTGATTCTAATGAACATCCAAGGTTAAGAACCACTGTCCTAGTGGGAGGATGTAGACAGAAATAAATATATATTCCAGATAAAGACTATGAAGAAAAACAAAGCAAGGCAAGTGCAACAGAATGTGAGAGCAGATATTATATCATTTTATTTATTTTCTATAAGGTGCTCAGGGAAAGCCCCCCTGAGTGGAAGACATTTGAACAGACACCTCAAAGAAGTTTAGGAAAAAGACATGCAGTCATCTGAGCTCCATGTAGAGGAAACAGCACATGCAAAGGCCCTGAGGGAGAAGTGCGCTTGATATGTTTGAGAAATCACAAGAGACTAGTAACAAAAGAGGAAAGCAAAAGAACATTTGCTATGAGACTTCATGGAAACAATGGTTTACAATCATAGTAAAACAAGTAATCTAATCTTAACGGAAAGTCTAGACACACAAAGGCTGAAGGAGAGTTCAATTTGAGTAATGATTTAAATCTAAAAAGGTGATTACCAGACATTTGAAAGCAAAGGCAATGCACACGTATGTGTTAGGGCAGAAGAACTGTATCAGATAAATATAATTATCCTCATTTTAGAGGACAAATATCATTATCCTCATACAGAAACTGATCAGAGGCTCACTGAGGCATGTTCACTTGCCCATGATCACATAAGAGCTAGACCAACTCTATCCTGACTGGCATCAGGATCTGTTCTCTTTCCAGTTTAAACTCATCACCCACCTGGTCATTCCCCCTTCTTCTCACTTCACGTGTGGCTCCCATCTCAGGTAGCAGGTGGGAGGTGAAGGGCAGGTGTCAGAGGTAGGAGGAAAAGGGTAACAGTGAGGGGAGAGAAGGAAAGTAAACGAGGCAGAGACAGAAAAGGCTCAAGCATGAATAACAGTGGCCTCCTCCGTGCATGCCTGCAGCTCCTGACCATTCACACCTGATGCTCACAAACTCCTGGGAGGGGGATGGTTGATGTCAGGTGTCAACTTGACTAGGACGTGGCACCGATATTTGCCTGAACACCGTGAAGATACTGTTTAGATGAGATGGACATTTAAGTCAGTAGACTCTGAGTGAAGCAGATTGCCCTCCATAATATGGGTGGGCCTCGACCAATCAGTTGAAGGCCTTAAGAGAAAAAAACTTGGATCTCCCAAGGAAGAGGAAGTTCAGCCTCCTGACTGCAACATCAACTCTTCCCAGGGTCTCCAGCCTGCCATCCCTACATACACACCTATCTATCTATTGATATCAACAGCGATGTGGATCTCCTATTGGTTCTGTTTCTCTGGAGAACCCTGATTAACACAGATGAGCACGACCTGTAATACCATCCCCATCTACGACGAGATGATGGGTCTCTGAGAGGTTTTCCAAAGTCACACGTCTAAGAAGGGACTGGACTGAGACTGGCACCTAGGTCCTTTCTTCCACACAGGACCTCTGTTAGAACTGTCGTTTCATCTTACGTCTCAGACCAGATTAAAATACTAAAAATCTGACCACACATGAAATGTTTGTAATTGCAATTTTATCCCTTAAAACGGATTAGATGGATGAAATAGGGACTACAGCAAAGGCAAATGAAAGGAATGTACTTCACTTTGTCTACACTGGATGAGATGATTGTCTTTTTGATCTCTGAGATTGCTAAAAAGTAAGATGGGGGTGGTGAAGGGAGCATGTTTACGAGGGTTCAAACGTCCACCTGAGGATTAAACAAAACGCTTTGTTTTCAAGAGGCTTCCTTGTTAGGCTAGAAAATAATGATGGGAAACTAACACAATCGCAGATGCCAGGCTAGAATTTTAGGACTAAAAAACACAGAAAAAAGGCTGGAGTTTGCTGGAGCCTTGACAAAACAGGAGACAGAAAGTGGAAAAAAATAGAGAAAAGTGATTCAGTGATGCAATTCCACCCACGGGGGGAAGGTTGGGAAATACCATACAATTCTTCCTCCAAAATGTTGATCAAAATACTTTCTGGTTCAGAAATAATGATGTTGAAGAAAGCAAGGAAATGACGTACAAATCATGACTTCAGATGAATATTCCTCTATACCTTATTCATTTTACAGTCATTAAGAGTATGTCCCTAACAGGACCCAGGGGCCATTGTTCCCTTGTTTAACTGACATCTGAAAATGCTTTAAGGATAAATGTTTGGAAAACAGAAGTGCAGCATAGATCTCCCGCAGAAAACAATGGCACACAATGTTCTCTTTTCTTCAAAAAAGGAATTTCAGGATTAGAAACAGTATCTCTATATACTGGTGTCTATGTGAGAGTGCAGGAGAGAAGGAACCATGATGTATGAAGAAAAAGGAAGGAAAATGTTCCCAAAAGAAAGTTTCCACACTTAAATGGGATTACTTCTGTTCCCTCCACAAATGAAATACAGAAAACTAACCTCACAGGCAAAGAAACTCCTAGAACTCTTGCTGTGTGATGGTCTTCTCAATGTACTGCCATTACTAAACAACTGAGTGAGACTCCATCTCAACAGGCAGGGAAAGAGTTAAAGACACTGAAGAAACAAAAATAACAGGTTGAGTTTGTGCTGAAAACCTGGAGAAATATGGCTGGGAAAAGAAAACGAGAAAGGAGAGGCAAAACTTAATGACAGACTCAATTCTCTGGGGACACCCAGAGCTCCCAAAGAACAGGCAAAGACCTTCCATGCTATTTGCCCAACTCAATCGATTAGTGGTGGTCAAACTAAAGAGTGCTGTGATTATTTAACATTTGCTATGGTCCTGTGAGGGAGAGGAAGTGCCAAATATTTACCAAGTCTAGCTGAGGCCTCTGACCCTCCAAGCTAAGGCTTCCTCACCTGATGCCTGGTCTCCACTTAGTCTCAATGGGCTATCCTGCAGCCTCCAGGATCTGCTTAAACACAAAGTAGGGGGCAGCTTTCTTGACATGACCAGAGAGGAGACTCATGACCCTACACATCCACTAACCATCATGTCCTAGAGGTACCCTACAGGATTTCTTCTTAGGGCTCAGGAACTGTGGCCACCAGAAGGCTTCTGTCAAAGAACCAGAGCTTTCTAGGAAAAGCAATACTTTCCTATCAACGACCCTCATTAGCCTGCATCAGCTCCAAAAATGCCCTAGCTATCAACTAGCAGAGCGCAGGGCCCCAAGGCAATAGGCGCACTATAATACTAGCATTGTGATACTAACAGTAGTGTATATTTGTAGAGCGATTTCCAGTTCATAATGTGTTTCAGAAGCGTCAGAAGCAAGCGCTCTAAAGTCGGACTACCAGGACTCAAATCCCATTTCTATGACTTTCTTGCCATTTTCTCACTGCAAAATGAACAAGATGATAGTAGTTACCACCTGGGATTGTTGTGAAAATACCATGGAATAAACAGGCAAAGCACTTAAATCAGGATCTAGTACATGGTGACACATAATAAATACAGACTGACATCTGAGGAGACAGGAGGTCAGAGAAACTAAATGCCTTTCCTTGTAACAGGCAGAACCAGGGCTCCACACAGAAGGTACGGGAAACCATAGACATGAGTGTGCATGTGTGCTGGGGAGGGAATAAGGGTCTCTGAATGACCAGAGAAAGCCATGGAGCTTTGGGAGGGGACAGAATACTAAAAGGGAGAAAAGAGTCCTCCAAAAAAAGCTGGCCTTGCTTTTACAGAAAATCAAGGTTTCTCTTCCATGGTGTAGGCCAGAATCATCCAAATGCCTTTCTGATATGCGCCTAATATACTGCTGACCTCCCGATGTGAGAATACTCTGCAAATTAATTCTGCAGTGCTACCTACGTGGCATGCAGAGAGGTGTGATATGCTGTATTAGTCAGGGTTCTCCAGAGAAAGTGAACCAATAGGGTGGTGTGCGTATACATAAATGCATACACACACACAGATATTTATTTTAAGGAACTGGCTTATGTGCTTACAGAGGCAGACAAGCTCAAAATCTGCAAGATGTGCCAGCAGGCTGGAGACCCAGAGAAGAGCCGGTGGTGCAGTGTAAGTCTGAAGGCCATCTGCTGTGGCATTCCCTCTTCGGTTCTATTCAGGCCTTCAACTGATTGGGTGAGGCCTACCCACATTATGGAGGGCCATGTGCTTTACTCAAAGTCCACCAATTTAAATGTTAGTCTCATCCATAAATACCTTCACAGAAACATCCAGAAGAATATCTGATCACACATATGAGCACTGTGGCCCATCTAAGTTGACACATAAAATTAAGCATCACTTGTGCCCTAGGTGTTCTGCATTCAGAGATCCTATATCACAATTACGAGATTTCCAAAGAAAACATGAGATCTAGCCAGGTGCAGTGGTACAGGCCTATATTCTCAGCTATTGGGAGGTTAAGGTGGGAGGATCATTTGAGCTCAGGAGTTCCAGACCAGCCTGCACAACATAGCGAGACCTCATCTCGAAAAGAAAGAAGAGAAGAGGAGAGGAGAGGAGAGGAGAGGAGAGAAGAAAAGATCAAATGCTTTCAAAAAAGAAAAAAAGGAACGGAATAAAATCTGTAAAATTTAAGACAGTGGCTAACTGGGATAGGAAGGCAGGGGTAGAATGAGGAAGAAGGTAGAGGTATATAGGTAGGGTATCAATATCAGTCATTTTGGTTCTTATGTTGGGTGGTGAGTTCATAGGTGTTCACTGTATCATCATGCTTTGTAACTCACATAGCTTCTTGCTTATATATCAAATATTACATATAGAATACAATGGGGGGTGGGGAAAGAATCAAGCTTTCAGGCCACGCGTGTCCATCACCTCAATGCGGCCTCCCCTGACCACTCCTGAACAGACATTTCTCTTTCTCTGATCAACTGTCTCTCCATTCATGAGCTGATATTGCTAGGTAACTTTTCATGTGCTTAGACCTTGCCTTTTCAAATGGATTTTAAGTCCCTCAAAATTCTGGGACAGTTTCTTACACATCTTTCTACTCTCCCACAGGGTCTGAGTGAGTGTCTGAGTAACTCAATAAATTCTCATTGATGGCTGAAAAGCAAGATGAGTGGGGGTAGGAATAACAAAAATAAACCAGCAGAAAAGCAGGGTTGGTTGAGTGGCACTGGGTGTCAGCTTTCTGGAAGTCACTAACAGCTCCAAAAGTTGACTTGAGAGATCAGAAGCGAGGCAGGGTACATATATGATTCCTGAATGTGCCTAGAATGAAACAATATCCATCCCCCACTATACTGGCCTACAAGTGGTACCTGTGATAACACAGCAAGGCTTGTAGAAGGGAATGTACACAAGACGGGGGGAGTCTGGGCCGTCTGTGATGTCCAGACTGCAAGAAGCCAGTGGAAAAGTCCCTCCCAGGGAGGTGGCACCTCAGCTCCAAGCTTCCTTAAGAAAACGCAGTTACGGCACCATTATACTTCTTGCTAAGTCCCCAAATTTCCAGGCTTTCAGCAGCTTTCCCACCCAGTCTGTTCAATACCTTAGAAGACAACAGCACTCCCTTGCAGAGCGCAAGTGAGGACTGCTTTATCTGTTCTCAAATTCCAAGTCTACGTTCTTGTTCTTTTTTTTTTTTTTTTCACTGAGACTCCCCAACCCTAAACTTGAGATGCTCCCATCTGTCCCATGAACCCCAGCTCTGTCTGGCTTATTCCAATTTAGGTTAAAGAGATCAAGGCTGGATGTGGTAGTGAGAGCTCTCTCCTGTTGGAAACAAAGGTTACACTGAAGGAAATGTACAGCTTTCGATGTATGCTCACCACGGAGAGAAGCATAACAGAACATTCAAAATTATAACGGAATAACTTAAAATCAGGCTGAGAAAATCACAAATACAACTGCTAAGGGAAGAAAAGATAGACTTCAAACGGCTTATAAATTGATCCTGCTAAAAGGTCACTTTACTGCCATAAGATAGGAGGAGAGAAAGTTGAGATTAAAATTATCATAACCATGTTCTAGTTCAGTTTCTCAGTTAACAGGTAAATATGGCCCTGTGAGGTGACATGCCAGGTCACTGGACGGAGAAGAACCAGAGCCAGGGATCACCACTCCATGGCCAATGCCTGTCCGCCATGACGTTCTCCAGGACCGATCCCCTTGGCCACTTGCCACATACGACTCGGGGCCTGTGTACCTGGCACTGAATCAAAGAAAGGTCCCGATTAGAATCCATAAATCTACATGCAGGAGGTTAGAGGGGAGAAATTGAGAAGAAAATCATTCTTTGCTTACACTAAAAGGAAAATCATCAGTGGCTAAAGCAATCTGAGAACACCCATGCTTCCGACATTTCTCACGTTTAGAAAAAAACGCCCCACGATGACAGAATTCTCAACACCAGCCTGCTATTTGGAACTAAAGGGAACAAGTGAGAGCATGAAAGGGATCGATGGAAACGCCGTGCACAACTAGGATTTTCAAACAATCTACATCCAGCTCAGGTAGAGAAGCGCTGCGATTCCCACAGGCGTGCTCCCATTCCAAGCCAGGAGACCACCTCTAGCAGGTGAGCCTGCCTGCCACAACAAGCCTGCCCATGGGAAATGAGCCCGCTGCTCAGGATTCTTTATTATTTTTAAGACTTCCCATTTGAGAAGCAGGGAATGTGATTTTTTTTCCTCTCCAACACGTTTTTTTCACGTCTAGCCTCCTTTACACAGCTGCTCTTCTTCAAGACTCTGCAATTGAGCGCTCTTGTTTACTTTCTTCTGAGTTCCCTGAGGTTTGATTGTTGAGGCCTGTGCAAGTCAGTGATTAGCATTCTGACTTCAATTCCTTCTTCAGAGTCAGCCAAAGGAGTCCAAGAAGTTGGCTACAACCACCCCCTGGGAACAATAGACCCTTTCTACAAAATACAGGTTTGTCTTCCTTTTCAAATACACAGGAGTTGGTCCCCTGGCAGAGAGGTCTACCTGACAGTACAAACTGTTCGCTGTGAAGTAGAGGGCTTTCCAAACAAGCAGCATCAACCTGCAGGTCATATGTGCACCAGAGTAAAGATTTCACCTCGATTCCATTTACAGAACTCAAAAGGTAAATTGTACGCCCCATCTGAAAGAAAACAGATATGGCTAGGAATGCAATCGTCCTAGAATACCTGGCTTGTAACAGTCGGGCCCTGCAAGGGCAGCTGGGGTGCATGATGCAAGCCAGTGCTCTCCCACCCTCTCCACTTGCCTCTTATCTGTCCTGCTCACAAAACAGTGCAGGTGGCCCTACTGTCTCCTAGCACCTAAAACTGAAGTCATTAGAAAACTCAGTAACCTGCCAGGTAAGGAGGGCTGCCCCTCATGGAAGCTCAGAGCACACTGATTCACTATTTAACCTATGAAAAACAGACAGCAGCCTCTAAAAGCTGAAATTCACATCATGCTCTCTACTCTTTTTTATTTTTATGCATGACTGTTTTACAAGAAACAATCTTGCAATGTGATAGTGTTGGGCTCTTCCAGCGAAGAGACATGGAGTCTAGTCCCTGCTCTGCCCTTTACTAAACTGGGCAACTTAACCTCTGTGCATCTATTTCTCCATGTGTACAAGGACAGTAAGACTGCCATCCTGCTTTTCTCACACGGTTATTATCAGGATAAAATGAGATAGCAAAAGCAAATATTTTTAAAGCTGCACTGCAAATGAAAGGTGTTGTTATTTTCATTCCTTTAACCAACTGGGAAGCCAGGCCTGAGGACATCAAGAACTCAGATGCAAGGCTGATGCACCTCAACAGAAGGAACGTTCGCTTCCTATCATCCCCATCCTAAAGAAGTCCTGGCAGGGGACCTCTGAGCCACTAAGACCGAGGCCCTCCAAAGATTTGAAAACCATCAAAGTTCAGGGGGTGACCCCCCAAAATGGAGCTCCTGCCGCTACAATAAGTCTCTCAAAAGGATTCTGGAAAAACCTAGATTCAAGGCTCCTGCTTTCATTTCTCTGTGCCTCCATGGATATTAAAAGCACTTAAACACAGGCAGCTGAACTGACTCCTGGCCTGCTTTCTCATGGTGGAGAGAGTACAGTGGTGGCCAGAGGGTTTGAGTGGGCAGACAGGGGCTTAGGGTTGTCTCAATTGCCTTCTCATCTTTCCCTTGGAATATTCTTTTCATTATGAGGGCACCCTGTGGTTCAAGTCAAATGCCCGAAAAATAATGTGCTGTTTTTATTATGTTTTCTTCTAGTATTTTGTTTTACCCTTTTGTTAATATGTTAATGTATTAAGTCAAGTGTCTAAGGTCTGGGATATTATATCCTTAAGTCAGACTACAGCAGGCTAGACCAGACTAAATCAAGTTATTATTATTTTTTGGCTACTCAGGCCGAGAAGAGTCGAACAGTCCAAAGCAGTTTGCTGCAAAATTGCTCCATTATCCCAATGCAGATAATCTAATCGAAAGCTGCTCGAAAATCATCTGAAGGCCAGGGCAGAGAATATAAATAAAGGAGTCAGATGCCTGAAACACACACACCCCTCCAGAGATTATTTATAAACCAGGAAACCTTGATTTTTTGAGAGCCTTTGGCTATTGTAGAAAAAATTAACCAACCTGACTCAGTGGCAAATCATCCTGAATTGTTTCCCGGAGCTAGCATGTTTGGGCACCAGCCCACTTCATCTCCTGTTTTTTAGATGACGTTATGTGTCTCCTGTTCTTAGCACACTATTACGTAATGCAACAACAGCAACAGAACCAAAAGGCCTTGTTAACTTTAGTCTTTGCGTTGTACATTAGGTCTCTAGACACGCTCATCCTGTGCACTTGCCATTTTGTGTCCTTTGACCCACATCTCCCCATTTCCACCGGCATTAACCACTGTTTCATTCTCTGTCTCTGTGTATTTGAGCTTTTAAAATAAATATTTCAGATAAAAGTGAGATCATACAATATGTTTCTTTCTGTATCTGGCTTATGTCACTTATCATAATGTCCTCTAGGTCTATCCATGTTGTGGCAAATGGCAAGATCTCCTTTTTTAAGGCTTAATAAAACTATATTCTATTAGGAATTTTTGTTAAATATGTAGATTTTAGTTGTTCTTGTCCCACACACACACACACACACACACACACACACACGCAAACCCCTGTGAGAATGGTTGCCTACCTCACTATAGCAACCCATTCTATTAGCTATATGTATCCCATAATATCATGTTGTAAATCTCAAATATAAACAATAAAATTTATTTTTTAAAAGAAAGGGCTTGGAGGCTGGGCATGGTGGCTCACACCTGTAATCCCAGCAAGGGAGAGGCCAAGGTGGGCGGAACACTTGAGGTTAGGAGTTTGAGACTAGCCTGGCCAACATGGTGAAATCCCATCTCTACTAAAAATACAAAAATTAGCCGGTTGTGGTGGCATGCACCTGTAATCCCAGCTGCTCGGGAGGCTGAGACAGGAGAATCGCTTAAACCTGGGAGGCAGAGGTTGCAGTGAGCTGAGATCACGCCACTGTATTCCAGCCTGGGCAACAGAGTGAGACTCTGTCAAAAAAAGAAAAAAAGGCCTTGCAAACTCACTCCTCTTCCCCTTCTTCCGCTATCCCCTCCACTTCCTTCTTCTCCTTCTCTCTGGTATTTGCAGCAGTCTTCTCCCCATGATCCACCTTCACTACTCACTGATTCATTCAGCCAGCATGTCTTGAGTACCTACCATGTGTCAACACTGGGCTTGATGGCAGAAACACAGTAAAGAACTAAAAAGACACAGTCCGTTTTCACGGTGCTTACCTTGGAACGGTGAGACAGACGAAATAATGAGTAAACAGACAAAATACATGCAAGTTGTAATAATTTCAACGAAAGACACAAGTCTAAAATAAAAACTAGAAGGATGACCTGAAAACTCATCGTCTCCACTAGATAACTTGTCTTTCCTCCTTTCTTCCTTTTTCTTCTATTTTCAAAATATTAGAAATATACATTTATTTTAGGTGTTGACTCTTACACTCCAAGGGTGGTCAATTACTGATCTCTTTATAAAGTTGGTCAGTCAATTACTTATCTCTTTCTAAAGTTGCCCTCAAATCTTAAAATTGAAAGGAATTACATAATTAAGATTATTTGGTTCAAACTCCCATCCAGGAAGCTCCCCGACTCAGTCCCCTCTATCCCCAAGAAGGAAACTCCACATCTGCTAATGGGTAGTTAGTTATAAGGGACTCTGGTGGGCTCTATTGATCATTCAGAATAGCCCCCACGACTTAACATGCATTTGCTTTCACTTAGTGCTCTTGGGAAATAAAAAATAACTGAGTAGTTAACTGCACAATGGAAACATGGCCGCTAGGCGAAAGCCCCATAAGGGCAGAGTATGTGTTATAAACTTCTTGGTATCATTTCATTGGCTTGCTCGTAAATATCCTTCTGTTTTTTTTTTAATATTGAAGATGATAAAGTCTGTCCATTTTAATCCCCAAATTTCTCTAACCTTTCCTTTGAAAACCCATGTTCCAAATCTTATTTTTATCACACTTCTCTTCATCTTCTATATTTATACACATTGTTGTAAAGGAGTGACTAAAACGAAAAAATAAGGACTGACTAATGCAAAGGTTAACAAAAGATGATTTTCTTTGAAACTCATTATTTTTAGTATATTTCAGCACCTTTGCCTCAATCTGCTTTCAGTTGAATAATGACTCCTGAGTATTTTCTTTCAGTACCTGTAGCAAGTAGTATTTTCACTTTCCATATTTGTATGTTTGGGACCCTCCTATAAATGTCACTTCTTTGTTTTCTTCCAGGGGAGGTCTCACTCTGTCACCCAGGCTGGGGTGCAGTGGCACGATCTTGACTCACTGCAGCCTCAACCTCTCCAGACTCAGGTCATCCTCCCACCTCAGCCTTTCAGGTAGCTGGGACTACAGGCATGTGCCACCACGCCCAGCCAATGTTTGTATTTTTTGTATCGACAGGGTTTTGCCATGTTGCCCAGGCTGGTCTTAAACTCCCGGGCTCAAGCGATCTACCCGGCTCAGCCTCCAAAATTGTTGGGATTACAGGCATGACAAATGTAACCTTTTAAGGATCCTGATTAAATTCATTTTTTCTTCTAATTTTCCAAAGTAATCTCTCACATTTTACAGTTCAGAATAGAAACTGCATATGAACAACGACTATGTCTTCCTGGTAAGCCCTTCATGAAGAGCCAAGGTTCTATGGACCACTAGGTAGGTTCTGATGACTCAAAGTATGTTTATACCCTTGCATGAAATTTTTGTTTGACTTCTTTTGTTACCAAGAGATTACAGGCAGTGGGGAAGGGCCATGGGGGCAGGGATGGGGGGGATACTTCTCCTGTAGCTTGGCTAACCTGTTTTAATTACAGTTAGACTCCAGCTATTGTATATTACATGCAATCACTTAGCCCATGAAGACTATGAAAAACTATCCTTCCAAGTGCCCAATTGGGTAGAAAGCCTGAAGGTAGGAACCTGTCCAGCTATCTTGTACAAATCAATTCATTCTTGCCACTATGGGTATAATAAGATTGGAGAAATGTTCTAAAAACAGACCTCTAAACTGGAATTGAAATTATAAAAACTTCAGAAGACAAAAAGCAATAGGTGGGAGCAGTCCAACAAACTCTGCTGTCAACAGGCCTGATGCACCTGACCATGAGCAAATTCTTCTCTCTCACTGCCTTGCTTCAGGCCCTCATCATCTCTGGCCTAAAATGCTGCAACCACGCTCCCTTCCCACTTGCCCCACACAGTGGTCTCTCCCATTCCAATCCATTCACACCCCCCTGTCAACCCACAGATCAAACGGGGTCAGTCTAACTGCATGAGGCCTCCAAGTTACCTGTCCCCCAATCCTTAGCATGGCATTCATATATGCCCTAATGTCATTCCCCACACTCTCTCCACTTTCTATAAACATCAGGCTGTCCTTGCTATTCTTCCAACAAACCTCAGGTTTCCACTTGCCTTAGCTCAGGCCATTCGTGGAACACCATCCTTTTCTTCTCTGCCTTGAACAGCTTCAAGGTCTGTTTGAAATATGACCTCTCCTTTGAACTCTTCTTACCTCTCCCTCGCGGTCCTGAGCAGATCACGCAGGGCCCTCTGTTCCTCCTCTGGCACCTAGCACATGGTACCACAGTTAGCTGAGTACCCGGTTTTCTCTTCTACAAGACCGTGTACTCCCTGGTCACAGGCAGAGCCCCTGATACACAGTAGCTGCTCAGTTGCTAAGCGAACATTAATAGCCTCAGTTTTGCTACTCAGCTCCCTCAAAGAAAACCACTCAGGAAGACAGGATGTGCCTTTGGAAGTTTCGCTTTGGGAAATGCCCAAGCACAGAGCTGGAAGAAAAATCTACCTCTGGCTACAGAGACTAAAAACACTTAAACTCTTGAGTCTTAAGACAATGGCTGCCAAAAAGGAATGAAATTCTGACACATGCTACAACATGGATAAACCTTTTAACATCATGCTAAGTGAAATAAGCCAGTCACAAAAGGTCAAATGAGATTCCACTTACGGAGAGACCTGGAGTAGTCAAAATTCACAAACAGGAAGAAGACCCCTGATTACCAGGGGCTGGGGGAGGGGAGAAGGGCATGCCAGTGTTTGCTGGGGACAGAGTTTCAGCTGGGGACAATGTAAAAGTTCTGGAGAGCGCTGATGGTTGCACAACAATGTGAATGTATCTAATGCTACTGAATTGTATACTTA
This sequence comes from Pan paniscus, assembly GCF_029289425.2. NCBI lineage: Eukaryota > Metazoa > Chordata > Mammalia > Primates > Hominidae > Pan > Pan paniscus. The sequence goes on along the minus strand of NC_073259.2, from coordinate 17,170,823 downwards.
AAATGGTTAAAAGGGCAAATTTTATATTATGTATATATTACCACGATTTTTAAAGTGCAAAAGAAAAAAGAAATGGCAAAAAAAAGTAAAAAAGAAAAAAAACATAGGGACATAAAGGACAGTGATACAGTGGCTTTGAATTTGTTTACCAACTCTCAGATTACTGGAATGAGAGGATCCTCCTCAAGGCCTTACAATGGAAGTTTTAGAACTAAAGCCTGGAAGCCCTGTCTTCCACAGTAGGAAACAAACAGATGAAATACAGTGGACCCTCGAACAGCATGTTTGAGCTGCATGTGTCCACTTATATGTGAATTTTTTTCAGTAAATTTACACTGAGTGGCCTGCCTTTCCTCCCGCCTCCTCTGCATCTTCCACCTCTGCCACCCTGAGACAGCAAGACCAAGCCCTCTTCAGCCTACTCAACATGAAGATGATGAAGATGAAGACCTTTATGATGCTCCACTTCCACTTAATGAATGGTAAATATATTTTCTCCTATGATTTTCTTAATAGCATTTTCTTTTCTTTAGCTTACTGTACTATAAGAATATAGTATATAATACATATAACAAACAAAATATGTGTTAACCATTTACGTTATCGGTAAAGCTTCTAGTCAGCAGTAGGCTATTAGTAGTTATGTTTTTGGGGACTCAGAAGTTATATACATAACTCAGAAACAGAAAGTAAGATATTGCATGTTCTCACTTATAAGCAGGAGCTAAAGAATGGGTATACAGGAACATACAGAGGGAAATAACATATATTGGAGACTCCAAAAGATAGGAGGCAGGTTAAGGTTGAAAAACTACCTATGGGGTACGATGTTCACTACTAGGGTGAAGGCTACACTAAAAGCCCAGACTTCACCACTACACAATATATCCATGTAACAAAACTGCACTTGTACCCCCAAATTTATTTTTTAAAAAGTTATACACAGATATTTTTCCTGTGTGAGGGGTCAGCAACCTAACCCCCATGTAGCTCAAGAGTCAACTGTATATTCAAATACCTTTCACTCAATTCAGTCAATACACAGTGTGTACCTCCAATGTTCCAGGCCTCATGCAAGGCACTGAAAGGGGATCAAAGTTGATTAAAAATGGCCCAGGGCATCCTAGGGAGAATGACACAGATACACAAATAACTACAGCACTGGGCTGACTTGGACTAAGGTTTATAAAAAGAAATACAAACGCAGTAGGAGAAACGACAACAGTAAGTTCAAGACATTTTTCCAACAGGAGCTCAGGGAAGGCAAATTCATAACAGTTTAATGAAGGAAGTCCAAAGCATGACCTTGGCCCATTTGCACCTTTGCATCCTCCCTAGTGAATGAGGAGGGGGAACGCAGTATACTCGAAGGTCCTCCAGCTGGGAGGACCTTCCTACATTTTACATAACACAGAGGGTGGCCACAACATTTTGGGATGTGGGGCTGGGTCTGACCCAGAAGAGCATTTTCCTATCCTCTTTACCTCCATCCTACAGCTGCTCCATTCTATCACCCATGAAAAAGCTCAATAATCAACAAACCTTCTCCGCACTTTATTTCTCCTCTGTATTTATATATATTTTCAAGTATCCTGCAGGATAGCTCTCTGGGTTTCCACAAATATAGAAGAAACACACACACCCCTGCATTTTTTTACTCTAAAATTTCAGTTTCTAATTAAATCTTGTACATCCCTCATCAAGATCCATCTACATATAGTTTTATAGGCTGAAAAAATAGACCTATGCTGCCTTTTCCAGATGATTCGTGCTTTATGGAATAATAAAATGGGCAATGCTTAATTAAAATGAACATTTTTAAATGAATTAAAATGAGCAAGCTGTATTCTACCAATTTTGAAGAGTTTGCATGTTTTAGCTCTTGGATGTGTATTCAGCAAAACTGTTATCAATACATGCAAACCCCACTAAATTCTGGTTTCCTTCCATTTATCCTAGATGTCTTCAGAAAAATGAGAAAGCCTGGCTCAAGCAGAAAAGAAAGAATGTTGTCCTTTCATTTTATTAAAGCACTTTGAAAGGGGCAACCTATTACAATTATCCCTTTGCAATATTGCAGGAACTTAAGTATTTAACAAAAGATAGGAAGAATCCTGAACATGGCAGCATCGTACTCTAATGGAGAGATCTTCAGAGTGCGATGATAGTGGGTTCTGGAATCTGCCTGTGTTCAAATCTGGGCTGTGCACTTTCTGTCTGTGAACTTTAGGCAGGTTACATAACCTCTCTAATCCCCAACTTCCCTACCTGTTAAATAGTTTAGTAGTAGTAATACCTAACTCAGAGGGTTGTGCTAAGAACTAAACAAGAATGTACTGACATGAAGCTCTTAGCACAGCGCCTGGCACAATTAATAAATTGTTATTAATCAATTTATATTGTTCAATGCAACCACCAGCTCAATCTCAGGCATTTCATTCAGCCTTTTTGGATCTATCTTGGTTCTCCCTACTTCTATCTTACAAAGGTATTCGGGGAAAAATTGAGGTCACACCTATAAAGAAATATGAGCTACAGGAAAACATTAAACTCCCTTGCTAGTGTTGAAGGAGCAGGCTGCCATGTTGTGGGTGTCTAGGTTGGGAGGCCCACATAGTAAGGAACAGGGGGAAGCCTCCAACCAACAGCTAATAAGAAACTGAAATCCTTTGTCCTACAACCACAAGGTACTAAATTCTGCTAACAAAGTGGGTTCTTCCTCAGTCAAGCCTCAGATCAGACCACAGCCCTGCCTAACACATTAATTACAGCCTTCTGAGACCCTTTGCAGATGACCCAGGTAAACTGTGTCCAGATTCTTGACCCAAAGAAACTGAGATAAGAAATGAATGTTGTTTTAAACCACTAAATTTGTGGCAGTTTGTTATGCAGCAATAGAAAACTAATACTAATGCAGATGTTAGGAATGCAAGCAGACCCACGTGGTACAAAATACACACGTATTTCTATGATTTAATACCATGCTGTAGTGATTTAGCCTTCCTGGAACCTGTGGCAGGGAAGGACAGGAAACTAAGGACAGATACTTAGAAGAGTCAGTGGTAAAAACATATTCTCCATAGTAATGAGGTATGGAAAAAGATTAATAGTTTTCTAAGGTATTTCATCAAACAAGGAACAACCAGAGGTTTTTTAAAATTTTTTTTGTTTTCAATTTATTTTCAAATTAGGCAAGTCAGCCTTTTCTAGATGCCAAATAGGACAAGAGATTTCGTCAAGTCCAAATCCTCTTGCCAAATTGCATTACCTTATGGGCATGATTGGAAATCTCTCGGGGCTTAGTTATGGGAAGGATTCACAAGTCAGATGCCCAGATTAGACAGCCAACATGCAACTTAGTTCACATTAAATATACTCATCCAAACCAGGAGATAGGAAACTTTTGTGAAGATGTGGATTCTGCCTTCATTTTCTAATTAATTACTCCTCTCACAAATGGATATGCTACGCTACTCAGACACTTTTCCATTGCTCTTACAGTAACATCCCCTGCCCTTTTATCAGTATCCCCACTTAAACTTACACCCCTAAATTCTTAATCAGTCTGAGGCCTTCTTAAGCATTTTTCACAGAATTAGGAAATTTAAAAAGTAAGACAGGTCCTTGGAGATAATCTTGGTCATATTCTCTAATTTTACCAGAGAAATTGCAAGGCCCACAGAAGTCAAATGAGTGACTCAAGCTTAAAAGCAGAATCCTTTTACAACCTTTAAGCCGTTTCTTGAGAACGGAGATGAGGAGTATGTTTCTCCCTTAACCTTCCCTTTCAACTTTTCCTGCATCTGTCTGTTCAGATGCCTGCAGCCTCTGCTAAGTACCTCCTCTGACTGGGAAGCATTTCTGTGAAGTTACAACCACGAATGGAGGAGTTCTCAGGTGGCTCCTGTGTAGCTTACAGGCTATGGTGACATTCAGGACCCATCAAGTTTCTGCCATTGCTGTCAGTCCCCAAGAAATTTCAGCCAAGTCATGGCAACAAAATAAATTATCGACTCCACTGCCTAAGTGATGAGTTAAGGCACAGTGTAGTCACAATCTATGTAATCCATGTAGATTCACTGATTGCAGCTTAGGGAAAAAGACAGGAAGGAAATCTATTCATTTAAATTTAACAATTATTTACAGAAGTATTACCTACAATTTTTCTATAACTTATCTATCTGTTCAACAAACACTGAATATCAATCATGTGTCAGCCAAATTGCTACTAGAAATAAAAAGATGATGTAAGAAATAGTCTCTGCCCTCAAGGAGTTTGCATTCTAGTGAGGAAATACAATATTTAATAATTATAATAATAGAGAACTTATTTATTTTTATTATTATTTTTTTGAGACAGAGTCTTACTCTGTTGCCCAGGCTAAAGTGCAGTGGCATGATCTCAGCTCACTGCAACCTCCATCTCCCGGGTTCAAGCAATTCTTCTGCCTCAGCCTCCTGAATAGCTGGGTTTACAGGCCCCTGCTACCATACCCAGCTAATTTTTGTATCTTTAGTTGAGATGGGGTTTCACCACTTGCCCAGGCTGGTATCGAACTCCTGACTCAAGTGATCCTCTTGCCTCGGCTTCTCAAATGCTGGGATTACAGGTGTGAGCCACTGCGCCTGGCTGGGAACCTATTTATTGAGCATTTACTATGGGCCAGGTGGGTTATTGGTACTTTAGATGGATTAACTCCCTTAGTTTTTATTGCAACTCCATGAAGTAGGCACTATTTTAATCCCTATTTTACTCACAAGAAAACTGAAGTACAGAATGGTTAAGTTACTTGCCCAAAGTTCATGTATTCATTGTTTTAACAATGATCTGCCTACCACTCTAGGCACAGCACTATGTGCCGGGAATAAAGCAGTGACAAACAGATGAAAATCACTGTTCCCATGGAGTGTACGTACTAGTGGAAGGAGAACAAACATTAAGAAACAAGTAAAAATCAATATCAGAGACTGACAAGTGCTATACAGAAAAAAGAAATAAAAACCCTTGAAACTTTGAGTTACTCATCACTGAGGTTTCTCCTGTGTGATGTGTGCTGCACGTGTTAATAAACTCTCTATTTTTTTCTCCTGTTAATTTATCGTTTTGCTAATCTTATTTAGAGGAAAAAGTTTCTTTTTTTTTTCCCTACACCTATCATCTCCCCTCCCCAGGCCTTAGGGGTCCTCATCTCTAAAATGAAGGAATTAGACCACAGGAACTGCAAGAGTCTTGGTAATTCTAATATTCCATGAGTCGATGATTAGGAAGAAGAAAGATGTCACTGGCGATATGGAAAAAGCCAACTGAACATGCTAAGTGCTGCTGACCGCATGAGACTCCAAAGCTCCCTGAGCCCACCGCCTGGTCAGAGGACGAGGGGAGCAGCTGAGGTTCCTCACAATCCTCCAGGATGCACACCCCTGGGTCTCCAGCACTGGAGAAAGAGTGATGAGAAGGAGGCGCCTGGAGAACACAAACACAAACACAAGGACAGCCATGAAGGCGAGAGCTGGAAACTCCTCAAAATCTGACTCTGCATGTTGCAGAACTAACAGATGAAACCCGGTTGAGAAAAAGACAGCCTTGCCAGGTGTTGAGTCACATTAAAGAAACTAGTCCTTCTCCCTCCAGCCTGTGCCATTAGGATTTGCTCCATTTCACTTCCCTGAAGTGCAAAACTGGAAGGGATTGTAATACAACTCACTTCAGCTGGAGGACCCAGGATCCAGTAAAAGCAGACAGAAGCTAGAGCAAACTCCAGTGCCTGGCAGGAGAATTCCAGTGTCTGATGAAAGAATTCCCTTCCTAACAGCAATGGTCCTTGCTGCTGTCACTCCCTTCTTCTCCTCAGTGTTCTTGGCTCCAACTTTCTCCATGCCATTCTATCCCTGTCCCTATCCCTGACTTTCTTATTTAACTCTCAAATCCTAATTATGTGAGGTAGAGAAATCTCTATTTCAATTCATTAGAATCTGTTCCTATCACAGTAATTTTCTAAGGGGTCATATGAATTTGGGCCAGATTTGGTATCATTAAAAGGAAGGATAACATACCTTCAGTTCACATCAGATGAGTCTCACATGCACGAAAATGCCAGAAATTAAATGTTTCGCATGGGCCTGTCTTCGGTATCCTTTGACAGGTCACAGCAAAATTCAGTATACAAAGGGTACAGAGATGACCTATACTAAGTGACATACACCATCTTTACATGACCGGTTCCAAATTTTGTTTTTTTAAATCACATGTCAATCTAAGGGAAGAAAAGCACAGTGCTAAACTGATACATAAGACATGTTGAACCAAATTCTCTCCTAGCTCCTTAAAGAGAGGAAAAATAGCATCTCCACGGGGAGGGAAAAGAACATCTTATTCCAAGCACCAGCAGGAACATGTCTTCTAAAGAGAGAGATGGGACGAACACACACAAAAGTACATGTGGATAAATGATTACGACTTTGCAGAGTTGAATATCTGAAAGCAGAGAGAAGGCTGTAACAAACACAGAGACAATAACCAGGTGGAAAAAGAGTCTTCACTGGAAAAGTTTAATAGGGAGGAGATATTTTAAAGTACTGTTTTGAAAGCGAGAGCCATGTTTAGGCAGAGTGGTGCCCATTCTGTCTGTATATGATCATCTTCCCACCTAGTCTCTGCACTCAATGACATGAAAAATATATTGAGCATTACAGAAGACAGTACATTTAGTTTAAACATGGCCATTGGACTGACTTAAGGGGTGAACTTTTTATAAAAGCAACAGATGGGTCCCCAATTCAGATAATTCCATAAGAAGCTATTATAAAACATGTCATGTGCATTACATCTTACATAGCCCTTATACTAAATTAGTGGCCCATTTTTCAACCGAGGACACTGAGCCTCAGGGGTTAAATAATATGCAGACTCACAGAGGTCAGAAGCAGCAGGGGTAGAGTTCAAACCAAGGTTTACCAAATGTTGGTCTGTGTTCTTACCACTGTGCTAGGTAGCTACAAGAATACAAATAAATTAGATCTCTAATAAGGTTGGCCTAAAATGATTTCCAAAAAGCCATCCAATATATAATACCCTGTTATGCCACGGCATGATACAGTGTTTCTCTACCACCATCCCTTTCAATAAACTTTTTATTTGGTACAACTCCATCCTATCTTCACAAGCATGTGTGTTTGTGTATGCAGTGGCCATATAATCTCTCTAGTTTGAGGGAGAATTGGTCACAGAGGACCAGCTGTTTTCTCCAAGAAGAGAGACTCCTGCTATCCACTGGCCCTCTCTGGTACTCTTCCCTGAAATCATCACTCCCTCTGCTAGCCATAGAGTCTCTGAGAACAGATGGGCAGGGATGGATGTGGGTGCAGCAGCCATCCCTGCAGCTTCCCCCAGTGCTTCATCACTAGAAAGCAAATGGATGGAAGCAGCTGGGGACAGAGATAGTGCAGGGATAGCACTGAAGGACACCAGAAGTGGGTAGCAGAATTGCCCCAGCACATACCGTTGCTACCCCTGTGATGGAGTTATCTTGGTCCAGACCCTGGACAGAAAAAAACTACTCCATGACCACAGGCCATTCCTGAGTCCGAACTTGGGTGAACTCTGCCATCCAAGCAAACAGCCTGACAAGGACCAGAGGTGATCGGGATCTTCTCCCTACTCTGGGCACAAGGTCAGGCCTGTCCTCTTAGCCAACTGGATATGCCACCAAGGGAAAGAGTGAGAGGATGACACTAAGTAGCACAGACCCAGATGACTATTGTGGGAGACAGGTTAGGAGTAAGTGAACATGACCTGTCTACAAACCCCAAAACTGAAGAGACTCACAGAAACACAAGTACTGCATGACTTCCCTCATCTGCCTCCATGAACTGCATACGCTGCATGTTACAGTCAAAGCCAACCACTTGCCATGGCCTGCGTGGCAAATGTTCTCCCATGCCTTTAACTTCTCTGAAATCGTCCGCCCCATGTGCCTTCCCTAATTTATCTGACAGATGCAACACTGTCTCCCACCACCATAAGTCTTCTCTCCCAAGGAGAGGTAAGCACTCTCTAAGACCTAAATTCTAAGGTACATATAATAATGCATTCTATTTTATTTTTAAATTTATTATTATTACTATTCTTGAAACAGGGTCTCATCCTGTCGCCCAGGCTAGAGTGCAGTGGTGCAATCACAGCTCACTGCAACCTCAACCTCCTGGGCTCAGGTGATTCTCCCACCTTAGCCTCCTGGGTAGCTAGGACCACAGGCATGTGCCACCATGCCTGGCTAATTTTTTGTAGAGATGGCTTCGTCATGTTGCCCAGGCTGGTCTTGAACTCCTGGGCTCAGGCAATCCATCTGCCTCAGCCTCCCAGTGCTGCAATTACAGGTGTGAACCACCGCGCCTGGCCTCATAATGCATTCTAAATCTTAGTTTGCATACTGCCTCTCCCAACTAGATAGCAAGTTCTCCAACTGCAAGAACCAGGCTTTACTAAGACAGTGCCTGCCTAGTTCCTGGTAGATGATGCTAAATAAAATAATGCAAAGAACTGACCTGATTAGACACATAGAGGAACAAAAAAAGACTGATCTTATAAGGAACATGGCTTTACCTGCAAAGAATTTAACATAAGATGAAGTCAACAGGCATTAACTGTACTGAAGTCATGACTGAAGAAACAGTTGCTCCAAGCACTGTGGGGCTGGGAAGTTAGTGGGAGGAACAAAATTAAAATAAGATATGTAGTCTGTCTTCTGTTGCTTATAACCAAATCCCTAAAACTAGGTAATTTACAAAGAAATGAAATTTATTTCTTACAGTTATGGAGGCTAGGGAGTCCAAGGTCAAGGGGCCCCATCTGGAGAGGGCTTTCACGCTAGGAGGGACTCAGCAGAGTTCCAGGACAGTGCAGGGTAACACAAGGTAAGGGGCAGAGCATGCTAGCTCAGGTCTCTCTTCCTCTTCTTATAAAGCCACCAGTCCCATTCCCATAATAACCCATTAATCCATTAACCCATGAATGGAGTAATCTATTCATGAGGGCAGAACCCTCATGACCCAACCACCTCTTAAAGGCCCCATGTGTCAATACTGCCATACCGGGGATTAAGGCATTAAGTTTCAACATGAATTTTGGAGGAGACAAATACTCAAACCATAGAAGTGTCTTGTCTCCTATGAAGTCTGCATGCTACTTCTTCACACCAAACTGAAATACAAAGTACTGAGGACTTACCTTTATTGTGCTTCCCACAAACATTCTTGCAGTGTGCAGTACTACTGCTGGTTTCAAAATAATGGAGTCACGAACACAAAGGACTCTCTTTTGCACGTGGACAACTGATTATATATACATGAATACATTTATGGCAAACCTGTTTGCAATTGCCAAGATCCTAGCACCAACTTCAACGCCCATCAATGAGAGAGTGAATGAATAAACTGTGTATAATCGGCTCATGATGGAACATCATACAGCAGACAAGGCAAATTAACTACCGTGATGCATAGCAATACACATGAATGCTGGCAGTCGAGACGTTAAGTAAAAAAGTAAGTCCCAAAAGATTATATATGGTCTGATATCCTTTTTATAAAGTTGAAAGGTGATAACAATTAAATACATATCTATATAGCTACATACTTTTTATGTGTGTATGTCTTATGTTTTTATGTGTTCCATTTTAGAACGATATGTAAGTGAAATAAAGTATGCAGAAAAGGAAACATAGATGTATACAGGGTTCAGACAATAGTTACCTTGGGTAGAGAAAAGAAGGGAGAGGAGGTGTGGGAAGGATGGCAATCTGCTCAGACGCAGGTTATGCTCCAGGTCCTAGATTTGTTTGGGGGGATGGGTTTATGGTCACTGCTACAGACAAGGTTTGTGTTACCCCAGAATTCATATGTTGAAATCCTAACTCTCAATGTGATGGTATTTAGAGATGGGGCCTCTAGAAGGTGTTTTAAGTCATGAGGGTAGAGCCCTCATGGATGGGATTTAGGTCCGTATAAAAGAGGCCTTAGAGAGCTCCCCGCCCTTCTGCCATGTGAGGACACAGTGAGAAGTCAGCAGCCTGAAACCCAGGAGAGGGCCCTCACCAGAATTTGACCATTTGGGCACCTTGACCTCAGATTACCAGCCTCCAGACGGAAAGAATCAAATTCTGTTGTTTATAAGCCGCTCAGTTTATGTGTTTTGTTATAGCAGCCTGAAGTGACTACACAGTTGGTTATTACACTATTTATTTTATATCATTTTATTTATTTATTTATTTAGAGACAGAGTCTCACTCTGTCGCCCAGGCTGGAGTGCAGTGGCACAATCTTGGCTTACTGCAACCTCTGCCTCCCAGGTTCAAGCGATTCTCCTGGCTCAGCCTCCCAAGTAGCTGGGACTACCGGCGCCCGCCACCACACCCGGCTAATTTTCATATTTTTAGTAGAGATGGGGTTTCACCATGTTGGCCAGGCTGGTCTTGAACTGCACCTCAAGTGGTCTGCCTGCCTCAGACTCCCAAAGAGCTAGGATTACAGGCATGAGCCACCGTGCCCAGCCCATTCTATCTTTTTTAGAGACAGAGTCTTGTTCCGTTGCCCTGGCTAGGGTGCGGTGGTACAATCATAGCTCACTGCAGACTCGAACTCCTGAGCTCAAGTGATTCTCCCACTTCAGTCTCCAGAGTAGCTCAGACTACAGGTGTGTGCCATCACAACCAGCAAAAAAATATGAAGATAATGTGTTTTGAAGTAAAGATTATGACTAATCCCATTCTTTGCATATAAAGTCCAATATCAAAAGAGAAACAACAAAAAAATGAAACTACAGGAATATCATAACACAGTGCCGGAATCGATACAAAGCAGACAGGTGTCTTGTAAGGACGTGAGGAAGGGGGAGAAAGGACAGCTCACACTGCATCTACCACAAACTGATTTACACCTGCCATCCTCTATCTAAATTATCAAGCAGAAGGAGGCAAGAACGGTGCATCCCTACGCCCCTTCTCAGTCTGCGAGCCACCTCTTTCTTCCTGGCGTCTGCAGTGGGGACTTGAGCTCTGGACACCACCAGATGCACTTCAGTTACCTCAGCACCACAAAGCACTCATGGGCTGGTGTTAATCTCATCTCTGAATATTCTGACCCTTTTCAAACTGCATCATAAATCCATGCTTGTGACACCGAACACCCTTGTGAATCTGTATTTGCGCATGAAAATCCATCAGTTCTATCTTCTGCTAGAAGTTATACTAAGCAGATGAAGCTCTCCCAGGAGGGTCTGGACCGTATGCCCTGGAGAGAGTGTGCGGCAGATGTCAGAGAAAAAGACAAAGGGGGGTGGGGGGGGCGGGGAGGGAAAAAGACTCCCAGTGGGAGACAAATGATTCTGAAGAATCTGCCCCAGGGGGAAATGTGGCCAACCAGAACGCGGAAACACATCCAATGTCCACAAAAGACATGGCAGAAAGCTCCCGCTTCTCCAAACATCCTCAAACCAAGCCCCTAACCTGAAATTTCAGTTGATGCCAGCTTATTTTTTCTTTTAAAAAAAGCTAGGGAGTTAAATGTTGGAACCAGAATAGCAAATTTGATCTGCTCACGGAAGCTTGCCTGTTAGCCTAACTGTGGACATTTTTGTGCCAGGATGACAATCAAGTTTTTCTCCTGGAGAAGACTGGAGAAGAGTTAGCCATGGTTTAAAATGAAATGAAATAAAATAAAATAAAATAGCAAATGTACTGTGCTTTGTCTTTAAATATTCAAACGACACCTAGAGAAGCAGTGGTCAGGTCTGAGCCCCACTCCTCCCCACCTCCATCTGGACCCTGACCCTACTATTCCTAATTTCAAACAGACTCCTTCCTCTACTTACTCTAGGTTTTGCAGAGATCCCCTAACAGCATAAAATTGTATTATGGTACTCCCTGTCCCCAGCCCCAGCACAGGGGTTCAATCTACTTCCATACTTTAAAATGCTCTTCCATACTCCCAGCAAACACCCCCGCCCCCCCGCCCCATTTTCCCTGCCAGGCTGAGTCCTGGGCCTCCTTTGCAGTAAATAATCTTGGTGAGATCTTGCCAAAACATTTCCTAATCACATATTTTCTTTGTCTAAAGAGAGTTATAGATGCAGTAAGTAGCCTGTGTTCCTAGTCCTTCCCACATTTTCAGAAGCCCATGTCATTTAATGTGAAGCTTGCTTTGCTTCCTTGAGCTACCACCACTTACACTTTATTTTGGAGCCTGTATTTAAATCCTAGATTAATCAACATGTAGAAGAAAACTGTGGTAACTCCTCTAACCTTGCTCTCTAAACATATGATGTCCTGACCAGGGGATCACTAAGGATCCTTCTAAGCAGCCCCTGGAATCCAGAGCCAGACCTCAAGGAGCAGCTAAGGCTATGGTTATCTTAGTAGGGTCTCCACACGCTACCACACTCCTCCTGGGGTTTCTACGGTTGCCCTAAACTGTGGATTCTTTGGCACCAAATCCAGAGAAGCATAAAGAGGGCCCTGAGGGGGAAGGACACCTAACTCTGCCTTCTGCAGTCTTGAGGCAGGTTACACAGCAGGACGCAGGCCTCGTATGAAGTGCTGGGAAGCCCAGCTTATCACCAGTGGGACAGTGAGGTTTGGCCTGATAACTAAGATTTTGTAGATATTCATCCCTTAAGGCCAAGGGAGAAAGGGCTAATGGAAGATCAAACCACTAGACAGCCACGAGACTGAAGCAGAAAGCATCAGAAAGCCCCAACTTGAGCCATAGTGGCTGCCCTGCAATGCACCCAACATTCCTCTTGCTAAGTTCATTCGCTGGTTCTCCCACTACTTTCTGGATCAGGTCAAAGTGCCTTTAACGGGGACTAAAGGCCCTTTAATCATGCCCCAATATTGTACCTTTCACTCTTTTCCTGTATACACCAGACTCTTCCATGAGGTGGTCGGCTTCCTTTGCCCGTAAGGTACCTACTTCGATCCAGTTCTCCTAGACCACCCTGACGTGGCTAAGACTGGGGCTCTGGAGTCAGGCAGCCAAGACTCTAACAGGCAGCCCAGACTCCACATTTCCCTGGTGTGGGACCCTGGGCCTGTTAGCTAACCTCACTCAGTTTTCTGAGCTGTAAAGCAGGAAAACTAATAGAAACATCTTTCTTATATGGCTGACATAAAGATTAAATGAGCGAATACCTGTAAGAGACTTGATCAGTACTTAGCACACGGGAAGCACTCAGTAAATACTGGCTGCTGTTGCTACCATTGTTATCATTATTCCAGTTCACAGCAAACTTTCTCTGTGCTTTAAACCCCTTTAGTACATATTTGCATTTGGCACTGATCACACACTGCTTTGTGCTATTACTTGTCATCTTACACATATGGCTTCTCTCAACTAGGCTACAAGTCCGTTAAAGCTCAAGACTACAGCTTATGTGCTTTTCTTTCCCTACAATGCTTGAAAGTGTCTTAAATGGAGGAACACAATAAATGTATGCTATTTAGCAATAATTGCACAATACTGTACTTATTAAGCATTACTTTGGCTAGAACTGTGTTTTAAGTTCTTCATATTAACTTAATTTACTGATTTCTCATCTCAGCAATCTTGATAAATGAGTGATGGGCACCCAGGGATGTGTCTACTCATTTTCTTATTAAGAAAAAAAGGGGGGGTGGCACTGGGTGCGGGTCACGCCTGTAATGTCGGGACTTTGGGAGGCCAACGTGGGTGGATCATCTGAATTCAGGAGTTTTGAGACCAGCCTGGCCAACATGGTGAAACCTCGTCTTTACTAAAAATACAAAAATTAGCCGGGCGTGGTGACATGTGCCTATAATCCCAGCTACTTGGGAGGCTGAAGCAGGAGAATCGTTTGAACCCGGTGGGGGGCGTGGGGAGGGGGGAGCCGGAGGTTGCAGTGAGCTGAAAAAAAAAAAAAAAAAGAACAGAAAAGACAGAAAAAAGGTGGGGCGGGGGGGCGGTGGCTCATGCCTTTAAATCCCACCACTTTGGAAAGCCAAGGCTAGCAGATCATTTGAGGTCAGGAGTTTTGAGACCAGCCTCACCAACATGGTGAAACCCCGTCTCTACTAAAAATACAAAAATCAGCTGGGTGCAGTGGCATGTGCCTGTAGTCCCAGATACTCAGGAGGCAGAGGCAGGAGAATCACTTGAACCTGGAAGGTGGAGATTGTAGTAAGCTGAGATTTTGCCACTGCATTCCAGCCTGGGTGAGAGTTAGACTCTGTCTAAAATAGAAAAGAAAGAAAAAAAAGGTATTGCCAAGCAAACTTAAATTTTAAGAAAAAACTACAACACAGCATTGAAAGTCATAGCAGGGCCAGGCGCGGTGGCTCACGCCTGTTAATACCAGCACTGTGGGAGGCCAATCACTTGAGGTCAGGGGTTCGAGACCAGCCTGGCCAACATGGTGAAACCCCATCTCTACTAAAAATACAAAAATCAGCCAGGTGTGGCGGCACATGCCTGTAGTCTCATATATTCGGGAGGCTGAGGCAGGAGAATGACTTGAACCTGGGAGGCAGAGGTTGCAGTGAGCCAAGATCACGCCACTGCACTCCAGCCTAGGCAACAGAACAAGACTGCATCTCAAAAAAAAAGTCGTGACAGTGTAAGTTGCTGTATGCATCTCTGTACCACTCCAAAAACATCCCAGACCCTTTTCTGACAATCAAGGTGTGCAAAATGGTCTCTAAAGGGCATGAAAACTCATGAAAGACAGAACAGTGAATTCCCGACAGATGTAAACAGTAATTTCCTACTTCACCTTTGACAGCTCCAGGCCCTGGAAGAGTGCTTGAGTAAATAAAGACAAACTGAATCTACCATAAACTCTCTATCCCACCTACTGGTATCCTATCCCACCCACTGGGAAGAAAAATACAATCATTAGTCCCTGGTGAACACAAGAGCACTGATGTCGGGCAAATCAAGAAGACAAATGAGGAAGAGTAATTATTTCATAAATTGCAAAACTATCCACAGCTTTTAATGTAGCTGACTGGTGAAGCCTAAAATACCAGCACCTTTTTCAGGAGTAAGAGTGATAGAATTTTCTGGATTAAATCAAAGATATTTTAAGCTGTCTTATAACACAATGGAATTTTACTTTGTGTCCAATTCAGGGGTGAATACTAACCCTGAAGATTTTCTTGTAAAAAGAAAATATGTGAATCAACAAATACTTCCACTGTGGACTAAATTTAATGTCTTCGAATGTTTAGTCTGACTGTGGCTGGCTGTGTTTGAAGAAAGGCTGACAAACTCTCTGTATATGTATGCAAAGACTGTTTCTTTCAAATTCTTCTTTTAATGGCTGAGAAGAAAAAGGTTGAAATCATCCACTTTTGTTCAATCATATGAACATAATGCCCCATTTTATCTTTATTACAGAAAAGATTAAGACAAGAATGTACTCTAATTTGCTATTACATTTACATCAAACTTGATCGAGATCATCTTCTCTATGCATCCTCTCTTCTTCCTATCACCCACATACACATTCATATGTACATGAAAATACACACACACATGTGTGTGTATTGCTGGTTTTTATACATTTGCTTCCCACTTCCTGGTTTTTACTCAGAGAAGAAGAAGTATTAAAAAGTCATAAGAAAAAAAAAGTTGTCACTTTTATTTTACCCAGAAAAAATTAGGAAGTGTCCCAAATCTCAATAGGGAACTTCCCAGCAGAAAATAGAGCTCTGTTATTACACAAGAAGGGTCTGTGCCCCTAAGGGTTTCTAGGTTTCAAAGGCGTGATTTAAGTAGCCTGAATTTTCCATTTCTTTTTTTCCTTTTTTTTTTTTCTGAAATGTTCATGGACAATGAAGCATAACTGATCAACAAATCGACCAAAAGGTATCACAAAGCTCAATATTGGTGTACTCTGGATGGTCCTATTTACCCTGTTGAAAAGTTAGACACTGAAAATCTACACATTACAAATGACTATAACTAAAGCCAGCATTAACAGGGAAAAAGGTGCCTAGCTAGATGACACTCCGCAGGCCCATCAAGCTCTTCACGCAGTGGCAAATCTCTCCACTTGGGACACTGTCCCCTGGGCCAGCTCCTGCCCTTCACCTGGTCCTCACACTCATGCTACCTCCTAGGCCTTCCCTGACCACCGACCTGGAATAGGATCCCCCTGGCCCTGCGTCACTCTCTCTGTCATCTACTGTGTTTCTTTCCGAGCACTGATTGTTAGCAGAAATTATCTTGTTCGTATTTTACTTACATTTTGTCTGTTTCCTCAGGTTAGAATATTGGCTCTTGGGTATTATAACACCAAGGCTTTACTTTTATGGGTTGTATCTTCAGCCCCAAAAATACTAGGCATTTTATTTGAACTCTAGGTATTAATTAGATTATATGAAAACGTGACCGTTAGCTTTATTAGGTGTGATAATGACATTTTGCTTGCTTGGTTTTTAAGTCTATTAAAGACACAACCTGAAGTATTTATAGCAGAAATTCTGAGTGACTTGTACTTCAAAATAATAGAGAAGGGGAAGGGTGAGAAGGATGTAAGGATACAGATAAAACAAGATTAGTCACGTAGTGATCACTGTTGAAGCCGAGTGATGAGTACATATAATTCATTATACTGTTCTCATCACTTCTGAATATGTGTGGAAGTTTCTCTAATAAAATCTTAAGGCCTGAATGTAAAAATGAAACAGGTAATATTCCATCTATTTAACTGAACATTTATTTGATCTTAGAGTAGAGAAAGACTTTCTAAGCAAAATATTAAAGGAAAAAAAACACAAATAATATGTTTTAAAAGCTAAATAATACTGGATGCTCATTTAGTCTGTCAAATTAGTAACATTTCAAAAAATGCCACAGGGCAGAAGCGGATTGTTAGAGGCACTGATTTATCTGCCACTAAGATTTATCTGCCACTTTATCATTTACAATTATTTTGTATTTATTGAAAGAACTGCATGTACACATGATGTTTACATTTGTCTTAAGTAAAATTAATTGACCACATTGTTCCTGAAATTCCTTACATGCAGGGCCAACTCTCTTGAATCACTTTTTTCTCAGTTGTCGAAGTCAGTGACAAATGACTGCCTTTAACCTCTATCCATGTGGCAATACACATCTGTTGAATTAATTGTCAATTAATTTTATAACACAGTGTTTAGAAAAGTCAGGCTTTCATCTTTATGCACATTTCCATAGTGTACTTAAAGAAATTCCTCTTGGGGAAAAAAAAAAAAGCTAAACAGAAAAGTTTGGGAGGCAACTATATGAAGTTCATATTATGAGACAGAATGCCACAGGAAAAAAAGGTAACACAAGAAAAAAGTAAAGAGCCCTTTAGGGAATTTTTTGGGGGCAATCTGTTTCTGAGTTTACAGCCTGGTGACATTTCCAGGAAAACAAACTTTACACTCAGGCTCAAAGTTTGCTCTCAGTTCCTTGAGGTATGGGAATCAAAGAAAGAAACAGACTCACAAAGCAGTCTTGAGAAGTTCATGCCCCCTTTCCTCCTTCCATTCCTAGTACCCTGAAGCTATGTTAAATGAGAAAATAATACAGTCTAGTGGCAGATACAGTCATGGCTAAAAACTGATCATAGGGTCCATCAAAAAAGCATGAGCAAATTTATTTATTAAAGTTCTTCTGACATTTTAAAAATTTGATCTTAGTTGCATTATAGTTTCAATGTGTTATCTACCATGGAGGCACCAATATGAACAATGTGGCTAAGTCTATGTGTTACCTATGAAATGTGAAATTCAATTAGCCTTGTAAAAATTCAAACATGGCCTGGCTCAGTAGCTCATGCCTGTAACCCCAGCACTTTGAATGGCCAAGGCTGGCAGATCACTTGAGGTCAGGGGATCAAGACCAGCCTGGCCAACATGGCAAAACCCCATCTCTACTAAAAATACAAAAATCAGCCAGGCATGGTGGAGTGCACCTGTAATCCCCACTATTTGGGAGGCTGAGGCAAGAGAATTGCTTGAACCTGGGTGTAGTGAGCAGAGATCAATCCACTGCATTCAAGCCTGGGCAAGAGAGCGATTCCATCTCAAAAAGTCACATGTTCATGTCCAGTTTGAATTATTGAATCTACTCAAGGCGGAATCTTTAAGTAAAAACAATTAGCATTCACAATGAAAGTGCAAACAAAAATATGCTGTATAAGCATGGTACTGGTACCAAAACTGATATATAGAACAATGAACAGAACAGAGGCCTCAGAAATAACACCACACGACTAGAACCATCTGATCTTTGACAAACCTGACAAAAACAAGCAATGGGGAAAGGATTCCCTATTTAATAAGTTGTGTTGGGAAAACTGGCTAGCCATATGCAGAAAACTGAAACCCCTTCCTTACACCTTATACAAAAATTAACTCAAGATGGATTAAAGACTTTTTATGGTTTTAGGTCCATATAAACCATAAAAACCCTTGAAGAAAACCTAGGCAATACCATTCAGGTCATAGGTATGGGCAAAGACTTTATGACTAAAACTCCAAAAGCATGGCAACAAAAGCCAAAATTGACAAATGGGATCTAATTAAACTAAAGAGCTTCTGCTCAGCAAAAGAAACTATCATTAGAGTGAGCAGACAACCTACAGAGCAGGAGAAAATTTTTGCAATCTATCCATCTGACAAAGGGCTAATATCCAGAATCTAGAAGGAACTTAAAACAAATTTACAAGGAAAAAACAACCCCATCTAAAAGTAGGCAAAGGATATGAACAGACACTTCTCAAAAGAAGACATTTATGCAGTCAACAAACATATGAAAAAAAGGTCATCGTCACTGATCATTACAGAAATGCAAATCAAAACCACAATGAGATACCATCTCACACCAGTTAGAATGGCGATCATTAAAAAGTCAGGAAACAACAGATGCTGGAGAGGATGTGGAGAAATAGGAACGCTTTTACACTGTTGGTGGGAGTGTAAATTAGTTCAACCATTGTGGACAGTGTGGCGATTCCTCAAGGATCTAGAACCAGAAATACCATTTGACCCAGTAATCCCATTACTAGGTATATACCCAAAGGGTAATAAATCATTCTACTATAAAGACACATGCACACGTATGTTTATTGAGACACTGTTCACAATAGCAAAGACTTGGAACCAACCCAAATGTTCATCAATGATAGACTGGATAAAGAAAATGTGGCACATATATACCACGGAATACTATGCAGCCATAAAAAAGGATGAGCTCATGTCCTTTGCAGGAACATGGTTGAAGCTGGAAACCATCATTCTCAGCAAACTAACACAGGAACAGAAAACCTAACACTGCATGTTCTCACTCATAAATGGGAGTTGAACATGAGAACACATGGACACGGAGGGGAACATCACACACTGGGGCCTGTCAGTGGGTGGGGGCTAGGAGAGAAATAGCATAAGGAGAAATACCTAATGTAGATGACGGGCTGATGGGTGCAGCAAACTACCATGGCACGTGTATACCTATGTAACAAACCTGCACATTCTGCACATGTATCCCAGAACTTAAAGTATAATAATAAATAATAATAATAATAATAAATAAAACAAGTGAGAATTTTAAAAATTTGCTATATAGATTTATTCACTAAATTGTGGTCTGAAAGACCTTAATCAGTGGTGAAAATGAGCATGACACATACAGTCAGAAATTTTCATTCTTAATTTCAGTCTTACTTCCTGATTTTCCGCATCATTCCATGGAAGTCACTGAACTTCTGTGGTTTATGATACATAGAAACCAAAAATACCAACAACACAGCAGAAAGGGGCATGAAATTTGTTTAAAATCATAAATAGCTAACTTTATGTAAATGTTCACTTAAGACCACAGACCCCAAATCTGTAGTACACTATAAGGGAAAGAAAATTACCCTGAAAAACAAAGAAACCCAATGGATTTGCTACTGCTCCAATTGCAATGGAACCCAGATACAGATGGCTTACAGCTGCCTCAGCATGATGAATGACCATGCTTATTCCTCCATCCATATTAGAAAGAAATTAGGTCTATACTCAGTGGGATGCAGGACAGAGTCTTGCCTAGGAGGCTTCCATAGAAAATGGCTTCATCTGTGCCACCAGAAAATGTCGACCAGGCTTTGAGCACCTTAAAGTCTCCTACCTACGTATATATGATGGTGCAACATTTTCCTTGTCTACCCTGGGATCCAAAAGCAAAGAAGATTTTAAAGAACAGAAAGTAAGGAGCATCGCAGAGAAGTAAATGCCCTTAAATGAATCTGAAATAAAAGGTCTGAGATTCATCTGAAGGAATGAGCCACTCTCAGCCTTCTTCTATTACAGGGAGACAGGCTAGGGAGAGGGCTGCTTTATGGCCAGTTCCTGAACATGGTGCAACTACTGTCTAAGAGATCATAGACATGTAGAAGTAGATCACCAACGCCATGGGGAAAATGCTCTAATTAGTTTCGAAGCAGATGATTTTGCTGCCTGAAGGTGAAATAGGGACAGTTCATCACTTTAGCAAACACTTTGCTATCTGTTCTTTCCCTCACATGAGTCTTTAATGGAGAGAGTTAATCCTTGGCTGTAAGAAAATCAGTGTATTAGGGCTGAGTCAAATTATATGAGATGCCTGCCCTGATGTGGTCCCTGTCCTAGCTGAACATGTAGTATGGACCTTTTGGGCTGACATAGCTACAGCACCACCACTAAGGGGAGAAGAGGTTCTCAAACAAAACCAAAGGAAGCAAAATATTCCACTATTCAACATAGTTTAGAAATGAGAAAAATGTAAACAATGAAAATACTAAATAACATACATGGGTACACTTTGCAATTTGGTTCTGGCATATCATCAGCAGATGTAAAATATACTGCCTGCCCCCCAACAAGTGTAAGCTTTTTATTTCTAACAGTTTCTATCTGAAGGGGCCAGAGTAGTCCCATTTGGTTCTCATGGGAATGCCTCAGATAGCTGACCAAATTACTCTTGCAAAGTACAGAGCATGAAAGATTGCAACCCCTACCTGCATCCTTTCAGTATTCGGAGGTCAAAATGCCCTTATAGCCAGAGAACTATCAAGCTGGATGTCTCAACTTTAACAGAGAAAAACTACAAGCCCAGAATGGTAAGAGTCTTATCCAAGGACACAGCTAGTCCCAATTCCCAGCCAAGTGTTAGTCTCACTAGACCATGATGCCAAACTAAAATGAAATCAATGAGAAGAGATTTGTAAACTTGAGAAGAGTAATATAATGAGAAAGCATGTGAACACAGAGGATGAATACTGATGGATGCCTACAGAAATGGGGTAACTCTCCTAGATGGCTCATGGAGTCAAGAACAAGCAAGTCTGAAAGTGAAGAAGCTGTTTCTCCACCTCTGATACATGGTCTATGAAAGACACAAATCATCAAATGTTACAAATAATGGAAACTCTTCCTAAATGTGCCATTTCCCTGTGGGAGGAGAGAAGAGAGTGACAAGAATAAATAGAGTCAGATCCCATGACGGCTCCATTTAAAAAAGTATTTATTTATAGACCGGAGAAACATCAAGACCATTCAACATGCTTTGTGGCAAACCCAGCAAGAAGGAAAGAAAAGATCACTCTGTTCCTACCCTTCACCAGTCTGCAGAACCTATGGAACGGATGAAAAGAGAATCTGTGAGAAGAACTAGCAAGCTTTACCGAAGAAGAAATGGTCTTTCTAAAAAGTGCAACCATTGATTCATTTATCGAGCACTAAGAACTTACTCTACCTATGCTGTGCATAACTGCTAAGAGTGGCTGTTTCTTTCCAAACAACCATCTGGTCTTACTTTTTTCTTTCTTTCTTCTACTATATAGCTGCTCAGGGCCTTACTTTGATTTCAATGCTGAAAGTCAAAGGGGTGGGTAAAGGAAAAAAAAAATGATCCTTTGAGACATGATCTTTTCCCCTAAAGTGCTTATTCCTTATTTCCTGTACACTCAGATTGTGTTAGAAATTGTATTTACACAAACACACACTAAGGACAAGAACACTCTCCTTTCAACCTCAATGACATTAATATCTGCGATGGTTAATTTTATATGTCAATTTGACTCGGATTATGGGGTGCCCAGATTACACATTATTTCTGGGTGTGTCTAGGAGGGTGTTTCCGGAGAGATTAGCTCCTGAACAGTAAAGCAGTCTCCCTCCCCAATGTGGGTGGGCACTATCTAATCCATTATGGGCCTGAACAGAACAAGAACAAGACGCAGAGGAAGGAAGAATTCACCAGTCACTCCCTTTTTTTCCCCTGCCTCACAGCTTACATTGGGACATCTCATCTCATCTTCTCCAGTCCCCAAACTGGGATATATTTATACCATCAATTCCCCTGGTTCTCAGGCCTTTGGACTCTGATTGAATGACACCAGTGGCTTTCCTGGGTCTCCAACTTGCAGATGGCAGATCATGGGACTTCTCAGTCTCCATAATCACGTGAGCCAATTTCTCATAATAAATAAATACATTATCTCCTTGTGGTTCTGTTTCTCTGGAGAACGCTCATAACTCATATTAATTCTTGAAATTGTATGAACAGTAGAAAAAAGGGATATAATTGGAGCAGAAAAGAAGGAGATTCCAAGAAAAGGAGAAACACATTTCTTCCTGCAAAGGGAAAGGAAATCAGGAGGAAGAAAGTGCTGCCATGTGAGTTGTAGAGTATATGGCATAAAACAATCAAAATGCGCCTCTAATTGCCAACCACCTAGGTCTGTTAGTTTTGGTAGCTAACCAAAATGTAGACTGACCTCCAGACTAAACATACAGACCTCCTTCCTGACCTCAAGAGGTTCCTTTACCTCGGGCAGTTGATCAGCATCCATGCTAAAAAGCAGCACACATTTACAGCCTTCAAATTGGAGCGTGATATTGCCGAGATTTGCTCTGATCTCCAGGGCCTCAAAGCACTCTCCCTTTTTGTTCTGTTTTCTGGCCCAAAGTTCTTATAATAAGGATGTGATATGCATGGTACCTGGCCATCCATAATCCTTGTTCTTTAATTTATTCAGCAACAGCCATGTGTGAAGTGCTGGACCCCATGCTTGGCACCAGGAATCCAGAGATGGGCACAACGAGGCTCTTCATCCAAAGGGTTTGGCACAAGTGCAGGAACAGAAGCAAAGGGTGCTGACAGCACGGAGTGAAGTGTCCAAGCAGAGAACTGCACGAGGGGAAGCACCTACCTGTGCCAGAGGACGCTGGGAGGCGCTCCGGTGACTGCACTGGGAGATGTCAAGGATGAGCAGGTGTATGTCAAGTGAATTTTACAAACATTATAATGGTAGATGCTCTTGGAAACACTATAAAGTAGGTGCTACTATCCGCATTTTACGGTTAAGCAATGGGAAGTTTAAAGAGGTCCAGTAATTTGTCCGCCAAAGTTATAGAGTAAGTGGCACTAGTGTAACCACATTACACAGCAAGCCACTTCAATCAGAGGCCTCATCTTCTTCACCCGGATAATTCTGATAATGTCCAGCATGTAACAGGTGCTCAATACGCATACATCCAATCAATCCAAGTCACTGGACTTCACATCCCATGTTCTTTTAGCTCTGTCCTAGTAAAAGTAATCATGAAAGATTCATATAAAGAAAAATCTAGCCATCCATCTGCTTAAGAAACAAACAACAGGTCTTAGTGCAGTGCCGTCATTTCAGGCCAAAGACAGAGTGTATGTGTGTGCATGTATATATGTCCGTATACAGCCAAAGAATCTAGATGCATATGCTATCTATGTTCTCTTAGTCAGAGCCAGGAAAGAACTTGGATTCTCAGTAGCAGTTCAGTTCAGCTTTGTAATTATTGGCAGAGAGAGAGGCAGGAGGAGGGAGGAGAGAGGGAAAGGTTCCTCACAAAGCCAGACCCATCTATCTTGTTCTTCTTTCTCAGAGGCAGCAACTAGAATTGATCTGTGATCGTTTTTCCTGTCTTACAGGAATATCCAGAGAGCCACAGTGTCCTTGTAGAGAGAATAGACCTCCCTTTAGTTGATTCGGGTTGGGTTTAACAACAAGCAGAAACTCAATTTAAAAACCAAACCACTGCAGGTTATGTGTAACTTAATATTCTGAATTTGCAACTAAAAATTAAAAACTCCATATTGTTTTCCCTGCATAAGCAAACGTCTAACAACAGGCGATGTCTGACAATATTGCAGATATGCATTACCCTCTGCTAATAGTGCTGCAAAGTCCTGTGGACTGATAAGAATGCTCGGGAGAGCATCAGACACTGAGCCAACACAGAAAAAATCAAAGACCAAATTCTGTTTTCCACGCACTCCTTCAATCAACAGATATTTATGGAGCACCAAACCTACTCCCAACACTATGTTCATAAGCTCAAAACCAAGATGGGCTCTGATCTCGTGGGCTTATTGACAAATGATGCATACAAACAAGGTGATGTGATAGAAGTTTCAAAACGGATGTCATGAGGGCACATATGAGGGACATCTCATCCAGATTTGAGGAGTTCAAGAAAAGACCCCAGGGAGATAAGACCTAGGAAAGAGCCGTCAGCTGGGATAAGAGAGATAGAAGGAGTGTTCCAGGGAGTGGCATGGGCAAAGGCCAGGAGAGAAGAGGATGGCACCTCTGTAGAATGCTAAGGAGTTGGTGTGGGCAAGGGCAGTCCAAGACAAAGAGCAAGGGACAGGGCCAGATCACGCAGGGCCTTGCAGCCTGGTCAGGGTTCGTTGGGCTTTAACCTGAGGGTAATAGAAACTTGTCAGGGCAAGGAATGGTCTAGGAAAACAGGATGATCTGGGACTGGGGGAGGGAGAGGCAGAGCGGATGATCCAGGATCGGGGGAGGAAGAGGCTGACTGAGCTGTGTCACTATAACTCCTACATTTCCAAGCTGAGAGTAGACTAAGAAAAAGGCATAAAGCTGTGTGCTCTGTCACGTTGCCTCGCTTGGCAGCTTCTAGTCTCTAATGACTGTCTGCTGTCCTCTCCAAAGCCATCAGCCAGGCAGGGCCCATTCCAAACTGACAAAGAAAGTGACATGAACAAGCAAGAAGTGGCCATAGGTGATGGCAAGAAATGAAAGGCAAGGAATGAGATGGGAACCTTAGATGACTTTACAGGATTATTTCATTCAACCACTTCAAGGTACCCAGTTCCTCCTTCATCAGTTTCTTTCCCTTTCTTTTATTTTCTTTCTTTCTTCTTCCTGCATCAATTTCTCTCCCTTTTTCTTTTCCCTCCTTCTCCCTCTCCCTTCCTTTCCTTTTCTCTCTCTTCCCTTCCTTTCTTCCCTCTTTCCTTCCTTCCTTTTTGTTTAGAGACAGAGGTCTCACTCTGTTGCCCAGCGTGAAGTACAGTGGCATGATCATAGCTCACTGCAGCCTCAAACTCCTAGACTCAGGGGATCCTACTGCCCCAGCCTCCTGGGTAACTGGGACTACAGGCACACATTACCACATCCAGCTAATTTATTTTATTTTTTTATAGAGACAGGGTCTCACTTTGTTGCTCAGGATAGTCTAGAACTCCCGGCTTCAAGTGATCCTCCTGCCTTGGCCTCCTAAAATGTTGAGAATATAAGCATGAGCCACCATACCTGGTCAAATTTCTTTTAGAGGAAAAAAAACCTATGCCTTGCTGTAAATGAACATTTCTTCTGAATGTACAATATGTGCTAACTAACTTTAGAGGGATACAACATGAAGTTTGAGAAAGTATATTTTCCAAAAGGATTGAAATGTATAGATGCACTTGCTCAGTGATAGGTAATACTTTAAAATATGTATTAGGATAACTATAGGATTTCCAGGGGCTTTTTTGTTTATTTGCTTTATTTTTGCTCTTTGTAGCAGAAGTACAAATGGCAGACTCTACAAGGTCTTCAAAGAATGTTTTCTGGGTAATTCTGAGATCAATGTAAAAACACCTGGGAGCTACAGGTGCTTGGGGGTTACAGAAGAACATCTAAAAAAACACATCCTGGTGTTCTCACTCCTTGTGGTAATAAACTGTCAGGGGCTGGAGGACTAGGCTTACCCCCATGGCTACAGCTAGGTCTACAACTATTAACAGATATGTGCGTGCAAAAAGACAAGGCCTGTCTCAGGGAGCTGACGGAGGGCCTGGCTGTACCTTCACAGCCCATGATGCATTAAATGCCTTCCATAAATGTTGACTGAGGGGCTCCAGCTTTCCTCCAACATTAGGAGGGCAGCGGGTCTCACCAGATTACCCCTGTCATCCTTAGGGAAGCGGGGAATTGGTGGATCCGGACACAGCCAAAGACCTCCTGAGCACCAGGGGCCTCCGCTCCTGGGGCAGTGAGAGAGTGGCAGCCAGAGAGGTCTCTCCCTGCCCCTTCTCACATCATCATCTCTCTAGGTGGTGGACACTCATGCTTTCCTGGAAAACAGCGGAAGCAGCTGGCTCACCCAGGGTCGCACAACCAGGGCCTGATGGGGAAAACACCAAACACACACACACACACACACACACACACACACACACACAAATAACCCCTACATTAACCCCTATGGGCCTTGAGCTACAGCGCACATTTTAGCAGCGCCACAGAAGGTGCCAAAGTGTTTCTATTGTCTCTGGCTGTTTTCTGCATATATTCATTATATTAAAACCACTGTCTCCTCTTTGGATATTAAATCTCGAGGGCAGGGACTCTATGACCACTTTCAGAATCCTCCAACTTGGAGTCTCGGTGCTCCTTAATGAAAACTGCACATAAAAGAAACATTGCCATTGTTTAAAAGCCTGAGCTTCCCTTCCTAGGTCACTGGCTGGCCATCTGCTCTTTGGCCCAGAATTCCTGCTTTCCCTCTTCTTCCACACGCCCATTTGAACATCCTCTGGCATTTTATAT
This sequence comes from Pan paniscus, assembly GCF_029289425.2. Lineage (NCBI taxonomy): Eukaryota > Metazoa > Chordata > Mammalia > Primates > Hominidae > Pan > Pan paniscus. The sequence goes on along the minus strand of NC_073259.2, from coordinate 17,143,936 downwards.
TGCTATGTCTCATGGCCTATGGAACTAACGAGGCAAGGACTTCCCAAAAATGAAGGCGAAAAAGGAAGGAAGCGAACAATCTGGCCACGCGAGCACACTGCTCTTTATTGTTTGCTAGATTCCGTGCATTGTATCTGCGGGGTGGTCTGCTGGTCCCCAAGGTAAAAGCCAACTAATGTGTCAAATATGCATTACGATTTGTACCTTTTAGAGAAAGGTGGGATGGAGGTCATTCTTTCTGAATAAAGAGAAATTCCCTGAGATAGATTTGCATTGGTAGAGGAATAAAAACTTTACCTGCTTCAACCAAATTCCAAAATATGGCTATTCCATTCCTGAGTTTTGTTAGTCAACTCCACTCACAAGAGCCATGGAATCACTGCCAAATCTCAGTCTAGAGACCACGGACACAGTTTGACTAAATCGGGGGAAAGGAAAAGGATCACTCTAACAACAGTCACAGATAATATCTGGCCAAGATCAAATACTGGATCATTACACAAGAAGACACTTGAAAATGGACTACAGCAATAAAAATGAGACAAGCTCTCTTACATAAGAGAGAAACTGGTGTATTTGGGCAACTACAAAGATGACATTCGGAGGGCCTAGTAGGAAAAAATATTGATTTCTGAAGGAATGATTCACTCATCCAACATACTTTCCCTCTAATCACTACTTCCCAGACACTTCCTATGTAAACTTGGTATTACTAAAAACTCCAGGTCTAGACCTGACTTTACTGCTTTTTCATTTGTTCCATATAGAACTCTTCCATGGTCTCTCCTCAGATACTTGGGCAGCAGAAGGTTTAGTCTCTTAACAGTGCTTTCCTCTTGATACTAAGATATCCTTTATTTTATTCTGGTTTGTAGTATGAGCCCTTCTTTCCAACATCAGCCCTCCCTCAATAGTCATCCAGATTTTCTTCTTCATGGACATCTCCAAATTCTTTCCCAGCAGAGTAAACTCATCTCACATCCTGCCCCGCCAAATCCCCTCCTCATTCACCACTCCCACCTGCTCAGAAAGCTGCCCCTTCCGCAGCCAGGATCAACACCCTCATTCACACACCCTCAGAACACTGCAGCTTGGCACCAGCAGAGCCACAAATGGCCCGCTGCGAGAGCCCTGCACAGTTACCCAGCTCCAGCAGCTGAAACCCTCTCCCTTTCCCTTCTGTCGCTGAATGTTCAAGTTCAAGGTTACTGAGAAGTGCCAGATTTCGTCTGGAAAGTCCTCCAGTCAGTGAAAAGGCTAAGGGAACACAGGGGTTTTCTCCACCAGGCAGCCTTCCCAGAGCAGTAGGATGGCGATAACTTTTGCTCTTGGCTAATTCAGGGTTTCCCACAAAGCATCTGCTCTGGACTCTTCCACCGTTCTGATCAACCCTGTTCACCACCTTCCTACCCTCACCCTGAGGGGATCTTACTTCCACTTTGAAGTTCAATACTGCCAAGTGGTCCCTTTCTTAAGACTTGGCCACTCGGTAATAGCTAATATTTCATAGCAGTGGCCCTGCTGTTAACACGTGTGGTGGGGGTCAGTGAGATTTCAGTAAGGTGGCCGTCTGTTATGAGCAGCATGATTTACAGGCTATGTTGCTGATTATCTCTTAAAATCTCTTTTAGCTCTGCATTTTGGTGAAGAGCACTGTATATTATACGCAAGCTTTGTCTCACCCCATTAACGGAGGACAACTGTATTAGCCATCTGAGCCCGAGTTCCCATGCTACTTAATTGCTACGTCGTTGTGTTAACGAAGTTAGGAGGGGGGCTGGCAAGAGCGTAAATCACCTTCACGTGCAGATATTTGTGGTTTTATTTTTCCTTTTGCCAGCTTGTCTCTCTGTTTCAATTGCCTACCATCTGCCTTTGAACAATCTAAGTGCGAGCAGATAGATTTTATTTGGAGGATGAAATGCTTTGAGCTCATCCTAGCAAAGCATTTTCATATACTGGTGTTCAGGGCATTTTCTGTTTAATAGGATCTCAGAGGCGATTCGATTTGGGTTGGGAGTTGGTTCCTTCCAATACTCAGAGTACATTGTCAAATAAAAACCTCCTGATTATATTTTGCGACAGAAGGAACAGGGTAGTCAAGGGTCCAGAAGTCACCTCTCACCTTACAATGAGCCCTGGAAACACCCCACTGGAGTGCAGGTGACAAGGCAGACAGGTAAGTGTTTTATGCATACAGCCTAGTTCCCACTCCACCATCCTTCATTCATTTTCAGCTTAAAAAAAAAAAAAGGATCAGATCCAAACATGAAGCACACAGGACCTTCTGATTTGTTTTTTTTTTCACATGACCTAAAAACACCCAATTAAAAAGTAGGTTCATTCACTCAGTTCACCTGGTTGAGTTTTTCCACACGAATAAGATTATTTTGACTTGAACCAATCTGTTATTTCGAAAATACAGCCTAAAATAAAACTAACTGCTGGGTCAAAAGTCAATATACACTGGTGGGAGTCAGGAGATCTGACTTCTAGTTCTAATATGGCAATAATAGCCTTGGGACCTTCAGTAGGTCACTTAACCGAGCTTTGGGCCTTGGGCTGAAATTCCTTAAAACTATAGCTCTAAATGTCTAAATTCTGTTATTCTAATGAATTTATTTATTTTTATTGATACATATTAGATGTACATATTTTCAGGGTACATGTAATGATTTGATACATTTATAATCAAATCAAGTTAACTGGTATATCCATCGCCTTAAATATTTCTCTTTCCTTTATACTAGAAACATTCAAATTATTCTCCTTAAGCAATTTTAAAATGTACAATCGATTAACATGAACTATAGTCACCCTACTGATCTACTGAACATCAAATCTCATTTCTTTCTATCCAAATCTAATGACTATCTTCTGAATTACAAGTGCCTCATAGTCAGAACTGATTGGATAGTTGTCAGGATGATACTTACCACAGCCCTTTATTTTTGGGACAGGAGACCCAAAGCATTGTACTGCAAACCCCAGGTTTAATGAAAGAGGCAAAAGAGACAAGGCTGCCACCTTGGGCCTCTCTCAAAAAGCTCCCAGAACTAGCCACTCTAGCAGCAGTTTTAAGCTAGAACCCTAATTTCCTTCTCTCTTCCCCGCCCCCCGAACCTTACCCTTTTTCAGGAACAAGTGGGATGAGAGCAGGGGAGAGGAGGAGGTCCCTGTCTTGGGAAAAAGAAAGCCCCAGGAACCTTTAAGGTTTGGGTTATTCCCATCACTTTTTAGGGGCAGGACAGTTAAGGAAAAGCAAGAACAACCCACAATCCCTGCTCACTTAATATCCCTCTCCAAAAAATATGGGTTTTAATAAAATGCTAGTGACTCTTCATTATAAATGATTAGAACCCAGAAAAGAATATTTTTAAAACCCTGCAAGGCAAGTTTCAAAGTGTAGTACTTACTGAAATGTCATGCTTTAGGTGGAATAATATTTCACCTACCCATCTATCCATATGAAAGCTATTAAAGGCCACTTCTCATTTACAAAGAAAGAATTTGTACGTATGTCTGACCTGGTCTTAAAACTGATCCTACAAGCCACCTCCCTAAATCTTCTCCCCAGTTATACTCAGAAGAGTGTGAGCTTCTCTGCTTTTGTTCCTAAAATGATGCTGCCCTATGGTGGGGTTAGACTCCAGCAGAATTTCCTCAATCCCTTCCATTTAGTCCTAGGACAGGGTGTGTTACAAACAGGATGTCACTACCCTTATAGTGAAAAATGTTACAAATGAGTAACTATAGTTAAAGAATATAACTACTTGAGTAAAGGTTTGAATAGGAATGCCTACTTAGTTATTGAAATTACAGCAATAATGAGTTTCTAAGACCACTATTTGAAAAATTGGTAGCCTCAAACTGGGTTTCTTACCCAAACGAAGTAAGACTCATATCAATTACAAAGAAAAGGGTAATTTTTAAGCTTTTACTCTACAAGAATCACATGAAGTACTTCTTAGTTATTAGAAATTTGAAATTATTGTAATCAAAAGCTGCCCAAAATCTACTGTTTTTCCCTTCTTCCTGAAAGGCGTGCTTGATACCAAATACTATTATGTCCACTTGACAAATTTTGGCCATGAAAACTGATATAATCTCTAATTGCAAGAATACAGTGTATCCCCGAAGAACAAGAAAATTTTAAAGAAAAAAAGGAAACGATGAACTACAAAATGAACAAGCCCAGGTGAACAATTAAGTACTAACACAGTCATTTTGGGAAGGAATGTGATTGGGGTAGAATCATCAAAAAGCAGAGAGAAGGGCAAGAAGATGGTGTGAAGATGGGTGAATGGCCGCCGGGGAAGAAGGGCCTGCAGGTCAGGGGATGAGGCGCACCTGCTTGTGAAGATCTCATTTCGGCACATCCTGCTTTAAAGGTTTACAGGCCAGACGTTACGTGCTGGTGGCGACGGTTTCTATTTTGGGAATACGAATGAATATATGATAAAATGAGGGAGGACCAAGATTATTTTATATTAATAAAGGAAAAGAGGGTTCCTGTATGAATAGAACATGAATGGTAGCTCCCCAAAATACCTTTACAGAGGTGACGGGAAAGAAAGGCTGGAAGAAGATGGGGAGGGACCCGGGGAGGAGGTGGAGAACTGAATGGTAAAGCTAAGTAAGCTAATAATAGAGGCAGAAGGAAGTACTGCGCCACAGGAGATAGAGATGTAAAGGCAGAAAAGCAGGCGAGCCTGGGAATCGCTGGTAATTATCCTATTGCACAAGAGGCAGCACAGCCGGGGCCTCAAAAAGAAGAAAGGAAGGAAAGAAAAGAGAGAAAAGAAAGGAAAGAAAGGGAAGAAAGGAAGGAGGAAGGGAGGAAAGAAGGAAGGGAGGAAGGGAGGAAGGGAGGAAAGGAGGAAGGGAGGACGGGAGGACGGGAGGAAAGGAGGAAGGGAGGGAGGAAGGAAAGAAGTCCATCCATGTTCCTTCCCCCTCCTCCCACAGTCTTTTGGATCAGACTTCGAAGTCACTTACAATCCAAGCTTGAGATTGGCAACTGCGCACCTTATGGTTAAAGAGTTCTACTATGATTTGTGAACAGTATTTTGATGTTTGGGGAATGCATATGGGTTTGATGTGGTGTAAAGCCCGGGAAGGGGGAAGCAAAGCCCAGGAAAGGGGAAGCAAGTTTAAGGAAAACTTTAAAAAAGATATGTGTGCATGTGGGTGTGTACAGAATTAGACCTAATTTTAATTGTCCCACAAAGTAAGAGTTGCAAAGAGCTGTAGGGATCTGAAGACGTGGCCCTGAGCTCAGTACAGCGCACCCAGAGGACAGCCAAGTACAGGAGCAGACGGGCAGCTGCCTCCCATCTTTGAGCGCAGGGACATGCCAAAGGAACCAGTCTGCTGGCCCACAACGTCCAACGTCCTGCTCTGAAGATGGCCAGTAAGGAGGTGTGCACTTGTGTGTGTCTTTGTTTAACAGAGGTAGCACACCTGGCCGGGCAATTGTGCAATAGGAAGCCACAGGGGGAAAATTTCTTCCTGATCTCAACTTGCGATCAGATTCCTCCCTGAAGCATAAGGCTTAAGTGTCCTTGCAACTTTCATCCAGAAGAAAGAAAAACATACTAACTAGCCCTTCTCCGACCCAGCCAGGGATCATAGAAATCGAAGAAGTTCAGAAAAGACCCTTGGCGTCTGTGCTGTCTTTGGAAACTGGGTGCCACCTTTGCCACATGGAAGACTAGTTGAAAGGCTGTTCCTCTACAGCCCTAATCTCACATGACACTCTTTTCGATAGAAATAATTTGTTAGAATATAACGGCATATCCTTTTGTAAGGCTTGCCACATCAATTTTTTTTAAAAAAAAAAAAACAGTGCAAAGTCCTTTACCAAGTCACACATCACAATTTAGAATTTGGAAAGTACGTTAGCTTTTGCTGGGTGGAGGGAGGGGAGGGTGTCCCTCCCACACATCTACACAGGGCACTTGTTATTGCATTCTTATTGGCATTTCAATCACTCTTTAAGAAAAGGCTCATGAAATTTTCTCCAATGCAGGTCAATTTTTAAGCAATTTCAACTGAAAACAATGTCCAACAGACCTATAGTTGTGGTAGTTCAAAAGTCTGTTCTCAGCTGGTTGTGGCGGTTCACACCTGTGATCCCAGCAATTTGGGAGGCTGAGGCTGGAGGATCACTTGAGTCCAGGAATTCAAGACCAGCCAGGCAACATCGTGAGACCTTGTCTCCACAAAAAATTTAAAAATTGGCTGGGCATGGTGGCTCACGGCTGTAATCCCAGCACTTTGGGAGGCCGAAGCGGGTGGATCGTGAGGTCAGGAGTTCAAGACCAGCCTGGCCAAGATGGTGAAACTCTGTCTCTGCTAAAAATACAAAATTTAGCTGGGCATGGCGGCGTGCACCTGTAATCCCAGCTACACGGGAGGCTGAGGCAAGGAACTGCTTGAGCCTGGGAGGCGGAGGCTGCAGTAAGCCCAGACCATGCCACTATACTCCAGCCTGGGCGGCCGAGTGAGACTCCATCTCAAAAAAAAAAAAAAAAAAAAATTAGCCAGGTATCATGGCACACACCTGTAGCCTCAGCTACTTGGGAAGCTGAGGTGGGAGGATCGCTGGAGCCCAGGAGGTCAAGGCAGTGAGCTATGATCATGCCACCGTACTCAAGCCTGGGAGACAAGGCAAGTCCCCATTTAAAAAAAAAGAAAGAAAGAAAAGAAACCACCAGGTTTGTTCTTCAGCAGGTTGCTAGAACCAAGACCATAATCTGCCATGGAACTAAATGGCGGATAGTCTCCAGATTAGATTGTGACATACTAATTCTTAGGAACCCTAGGTTCATGAGCACCAAGCCCTAGGTCCCTGTGTCCTCTGAACACTGGGCCTGGTAAGGCTGTAAAGGGAGGGGAAGTAGAAGGGGAAGGAAATGGCTTCTCACTCAACAGCCTCAACAGTGAAGACATTGAGCAAGGGTTCTGGTAGCATTCATGGAGGAAACTTGAAGTCCATAATAGAAGCTTAATAAATACCTGATGATTAAAAAAATTCTGTTCAACTACTATCCATCGGCCTTCCTCTGTGCCAGGCACCGTGCTGGACACTGGAAATGTAAGCAGCACATTGTCTGAGGATGAGGTGTGTACGCTGAGTGTTTAAGAGGGAGCACAACTTCCATGGCTGCCCCTACCTGAGCAGCTTCTTAAATGTGTATTTTCACATTCATATACAGACCTATGCTTTCTGCTCCCTAAGTGGTCCAGATCAGCACCCGTAACAACTCTCAACCTACTGCACAAGCCCTCGAGGAGCCCATCTGAGCAAAGCAAGAGGACCCTTAAATGCCCTGAGTGGACAGACAGGCCAAGAGAAGCCTCGTGGAGACTGACCCACCTGCAGCCAAGATGAAGTCAAATCTGGCAGGGCTGGCAGGCAGCTGCCGTGTAGGTCTGCAACAGAAAGCCCCCAGCAGGCGGTCAGGAAAACTTGTGACAGTTTCGGGGAAACTGTAAAAGGACTCTTGCTGGGGTCTGGTTGGGTTCAGGAAGCTAAAAGTTTTCACATATCCTAATGCCCTGAATCCCAGCTGTACCTCAATGGCAACAGAAATAGGGAGAAAACGAGCTATTCAGGCTTGTGTGGAAGGCCTAGTTTGGTCTGCTTATATCTGAAAGTAACCTGATTTCTCCCAAGTGGTCCATTTCACACTTATCAGATCACACTTAATCAGATTCATAACCCTAACACACTCTCTTAAGACTGCCCTCTTTAAATAAATGTCACTGGGCTATCCACTGTAAACAGCAATGTTGAGGCTGTCCTACCATCCGTAAGGCATAACTTTGAGTTGTTTTTCTAGTCCCATAGTATGCCCAGTCATTCTCACTGGTTTAGTCCCTCGAGGCAATCTATTAGGAGTAAAATGAGAGCTCCAGAGAGATCTTCATCTCAGATAGGGTAGGAGAGAACATGGGCTGTACAAGAGAAGACTGGAAAGAGCTGACTCAAGTAAGAGAGGGATTCTTCCCTTGACATGGAAAGGCCAATCACAGACCTCAGAGAAGTTTCAGCAAGCCGTGCTGCTCTTCCGGGTTCTCTCTCCCTACTAGCTCTTAGAGGAATGGGGTGGGGGAGCAACTGGCAGCCCCATACGGTGGTGACCTGCCACTGGGTCCCAGATACCACAGCCAGCTATGGCCAAGACCGCACACAGCTACAACAAACAGCCACTGGTTCTCTCTCCCTGACCCAAGAGGCATCCTGAGCCACATCAGAAAAAAGGATGATCAGTTAATACATTCATTTATCTTGGGCTGTGTCTGCTGTTTCTGGCACATCCAGCCTGAAGGTTCTCAAGCTTCTTCTCCAGCTGTCTATATTCCCCTCTAGAAAGTAGGCAACTGAGAAGGAGAGCATTTGTGAGTGCCCTGTGTGTACATATCAGTACTTACGCCTCACAGGAGCCCCTTAGGTATGGGAGGTGGCAGTATGTTCGCCCTGACATGGAGTCCTGATATGTTTCAAAACACAGGTCTCTACCTTTCTTCTTTCCTCAACCCTCACAGAGTATTTGCTCAGGATGTCAACTGTGTGAGGTCTTTATCTTACATATCAAAGAGCCTGGCACCAATTAAGTCCATAACAGAAGCTTAATAAATACCTACTGATTAAGAAATTCTATTCAATTAATGGCCATTGGCTGTCCTCTGTGCCAGACCTTGAGCTGGACACTGGAAATATAAAAATGAACCCATCAGACTCCTGTCCTCAGCGGGCTTTCACTCCAGTGTGGATGATAATTCAAGGATAACTGGATTGTTGCCAATAACAGAAGCAAGTTCAATAAGCCACGGGAACACTGTGCCCAGCAGCAACAGGGAGGCTTGAGAAATGGACTTCCAATGACAAATTGGCTGCCAGGCAGAAAGAAGATCGAGGGAAGATTCCAGGCATAAATGTTCATTACATGGGCTGGGCATAGTGGCTCATGCCTATAATCCCAGCACTTTGGGAGGCCGAGTTGGGCGGATCACTTGAGCCCAGGAGTTTGAGACCAGCCTGGTGAAACCCTGTCTCTACGGAAAATACAAAAATTAGCCTAGTGTGGTGGTACGTGCCTGTGGTGTCAGCTACTCGGGAGGCTGAGATGGGAGAATCACCTGAGCCCAGGAGGCAGAGGTTGCAGTGAGCTGAGATTACTCCAGCCTTGGCCACAGAGCGAGACCATGTCCTCCTGAGAAAAAAGTTCATTATGTGGTTGGAACATAAGGTGGAGATGATACTAGAAAGGTAGGCAGTAAAGGGCCTTGCAGGTGACAAGAAGCTGGGGTTCATGCTACACTGTGGTACTGTGGTGTGAGACAGAGAGTAACAAGATCACATTTTTATCTGCAAAGAATCATTCCAAGTTGTGTTGGGGGTGGGGACAAAATGGAGGAAGGAAGATCAGAGAGGAGACAACTGAAAGGTCTGGGGCCAGAAGGAAGGCAGTGACAGCCGGTATGGAGGAGAAAGACGAGTATGCACCAGACTGCCTGGCAGGCTGGAAAAGATGGCACACCTGCCCTCCCAAAGCTTCCATTCCAGTAGCAGTAAGAAGCAACAAGTGGAAGAGTCTGTTAGTGCATCGTGGACCAAACAGGGGTCACAGTTCGCTAACCTTAGTCCTGGATGGCTTTTGTGGCAGTGCTGGCTTTAAGTTGGCCTTAGAAGAATGACAGAGAGGTGACTTGAGAGAACCATTCATTTACTACCCTTCTTTTGGTGGTTCTCCCCTGTGATTCGTATCCTGGTTTTATTTAGCCCTATCTTCATAAGACTCTTAGATTCTTGTAACAGAAACCTCCACCAAGAAAAGCTGCCATCTCCTCTCATATTAATCCCACTCATCAACATCTCTTGGCAGTTTCTGACTTATATGGGACAAAAATAAATAAATAAAAACAATAACAATAAGACTCTGCCAGGCTAGCAAACTGATCCAGTCAGAGGATTATAAGAGACACCTGTTTTTCAATACAGCAGCTGCTAACACAGCAGAAGCATGGCATCGTAGTAACAAGAAAGAGTTCTCTTCCATTAAAAACCCAATAGTAGCAGAAACTGGCACGGACTGATGTTCAACTATGTCACCTGAATGTGAAAAGGAGTTCAAATACGACCAGACACATAACAGGAACCCTGCTTTGCCAACGTGGGAACCCAAATGCTAGTTTGCTGATGGGGAGGTGATTTACCTATTCATCCAAGTACACTAAGGCACAAATCCTTAAAGCAGCTATTAAATACTTAAGAGTGTTATCAAAAACACACTGAAGCTTTTTGAAGTTTGGTTGATTCATACCCTGTGGCTGACCAAACACCTCTTCACTTAAGCCAGCTTAAAAAAAAATATTGCCCAGTTTGGAATGTAGACACTAACATAGAAGCACATAAACAACACTTTAAATTATTTTTTCAGTTCACCACTGAAGACAGACAAGACACACACACACACACATACACACACACACAACCTACCAACATATAAACACCACAGGCAAACTATCTCAAATGTACAATATGTACACATTACCTTTTCAGACCAGACCAGGGAGATGCTCTTAGAAACAGCTTGTTAACAGCCCCTCACATTGCTGTTTAACAATCCGTTTATAGCCCATCACAAAGCCAGGCCTCCAAGGAGATATATTTTACATCTATATGTTAGGTTTCTTCGCCACAACAAGGCTGGATTTTGTGTAATCTTTTCCTCTATAGGCTAGAAAACCGATTATGCCATAATTTCTGCAATTTATCATCCCATGAGCATGCAATACATGTGGCATATATGCAAACAGAGTCACAAGCACAAACCCTGGAATAAATGCAGGACGGTGCCCAAGAAAGCACAAGCCACTCCAGATAGGTCTGACTAAAGCTAAAAATAGCCGGTAAAGGCATTGTGTCAGCTACCCTCTCACTGTCCTCCCTACAGCGTGCTAATTCTAACCTCCAGTGTTGGTGCTTAAACTTGAGCCTTTGGTAGCTGTACCTAGGAACCGTTCCCTAACCCAGGAAGCTACTTTCTAGGTGTTGGAGTATGCAGAAATCGTTCAATGCACTGCAATTATTAGTCCATTCATGCACACAAATGCAGATAAAGACTGAACCTGAAATTGTGCATTTTCTCCTAAAGCCTGCCATTTGTGCCCTGGGGCACTAGGACCAGCTGAGAGATGTCCCTTTTGGCAAATGGTATAACAGAAACCTCTCAAGTGCTAAGCATGCTCAACTGCCCAAGAACCACCCAGCCAACAGGACTAACTCTTGCCTTACCCTGGCCGGTGTGCAGCAAGAAGTTTCTCAAAGAAGCACAATCTTGTCCACACAGACCCCACTTGAGGTCCCAAAAGATTAAAGGGAGTGCACTCTCATAATATGAGACCCTAGGAAGAATCACAGACACCAATTTGGGGACCAGGGCTGCGAAGAAAATTCTTTCCAATTATCTATTTGGCATTTAGTCTGGCAGAAATACGTGCATAAAGGAAGAGTAACTGAGTTTTCCCAAACTCAGCCCTGCAAGTCATCCAAAAGTGCACCCAAATAAGAAATAGGCTGGGGGTTGTGAACTCACATTCACCTATAACCTACATATAAGCCAACCAAGAGGCAGAAGACTCTATTCTCATCTACCCACACCTCCTCCATGGCGAACCTTCAAAGACCACAGCTGAAATGAAAATGCACACAGACCAACTTTCCCTTAAATCAGACTGTTCAACATGATGGCTAACAACGAACGCACACACAGGCATTCCCCCTAGTTCGGAGAAGCTCCATTTGGCCATTTTACCAAGTTTTTCAAGACACAGAAATTCTCAGAAGAACTGGCTAGTGACTCTCAGAAGAATGTTAGTGACTTGTGCCACTGGGCCCACCTCTTCCCTCTTTGCTGCAATAACAAGGCCTTTCAGTGGGACCTGCTGGCTCACCTACCTTTCTTCCTTCTTGCATTTTTAAGGTTTTTTGTTTTTTTCCACTCTGGGGCCTTATCCCACATCTCTCCCAGCAGGGCAAACTGCCTTGCACCCAAAAGATAAGTAAATATACTTGCTGTCTATGTCAGTGGCTCCTTGTTCATTTTCTAAGGGTAGGTGGCTTCAAAAAGATAAAGCGTCGGGAAGGGTGGGAACATGCAAGACAGGTGTACTACCAGGTGCCCTACTTGAGATGTCACCTAACACCGAGGTCCTTTTGCTCATTGCCCTGCCTGTCTCGGCGAAAGTTAAAGATACTCTTACAGCACGCTGCACAAGATTAGAGGATCTTCACCCCAGCCTTGCTGTGCTCGCCAACATTCCCCCTGGATTCCATTGTGTTCCAAAGCCACATCTGACCTACAGCTGACTTCTGCCTGCAGAGGAGCACACCCTCATCTCCTCACTCACAGCCCTGCCAGACGCAAGGAGCCTCAGAGATGCAAAGAGGCAGAACACAAAATTCAGAAAGGGAGCCTTTGTTTCTTTGGTTCTCTGAAGGAAAACACTCTTACCTCACCAACAGGTATGCTCTCTCCTTCCACCTCACCCAAAAGTATCAGCGTCAGCAGATGAAGGGAAGGACTAAATGGCACAAAATCAAAGGAGCTGGCTGCTGTCCAGGGGACTGGAGGTGTAGTCAGCCAAATCAGGTCATTCAGGTCTCAAAGTCGGGGAGAACAGGAGACTTACCCAGCCTGAAGAATCTGTCACCCAGACTTTATCCCCAAAACAACAACTCTCCCACTGGGTTCACCCCACTTTGAATAAAGACCAGATCAAAAGGTGCAAAGTGAGAGTGTCCTGCTGTTCCCAGCCATCGCTGGCCATTAGTGGCAGTCAAGACCTATTAGTCAGGAGAGTGACGGGTCTCAAAAGTGCAAAGCACCAGTCAAGTGAACTCATGACACGGATCTTTAAAATCTCCCAGATCTCAAGTCAAAACGAGGACAAAATGGCTGGGCGCAGTGGTTCATGCCTATAATCCTAGCAGTTTGGGAGGCCGAGGTGGGAGGATCACTTGAGCCCAGGAGTTCTGAGAGCAACCTGGGCAACAAAGCAAGACCTCGTCTCCACAAAAAGTTTTTTAAAAAAGTAGCCAGGTGAGGTGGTACACCTGTAGTCCTAGCTACTCCAGAGGCTGAGGCAGGAGGATCACTTGAGCCCAGGACTTTGAGGTTACGGTGAGCTATGATCACGCCACTGTAGTTCAGCATTGGTGACACAGCAAGACCTTAAAGAAAAGAGGATACAGCAGTTACAAAATGCACCACGGATCCAATCCTTCAGATGTGCCATTTTTCCAAAACCTGTCATAGGGACTTGGGTTATGAGTATCCAAAGAGGCCCAAAGAAAAAGAACTCACCTCTGTCCCTTTGGGTGCCTGGTCTGTGATCCCAGGTCAATACATGAAAATAATTAGCAAAACCACAGAGGTGAGCCAAGAGACACTACCATGAGGCTTACTCTAGCAGGAGTCTGATTTGATGGCCAAGGGCAGTTTGGGAAAGACAAATGGTCTGGAAATAACAACCAGCAATAAACTTGAGAGAAGTTTACTTCCCTAGTCTGAGTTCTTTAAAGCAGTTAACAAAAGAGCTTAGCAAATTCCCACCATGTCCCCCATCTCCTTTTTTTTTTTTTTTTTTTTTTTGAGACAGAGTCTCACTCTGTCGACCAGGCTGGAGTGTAGTGGCACAACCTCAGCCGACTGCAACCTCCACCTTCCAGGTTCAAGAGATTCTCCTGCCTCAGCCTCCCGAGTAGCTGGGATTACAGGCACCTACCACCACACCCGGCTAATTTTTGTAGTAGAGACAGGGTTTCACCATGTTGGCCAGGCTGGTCTTGAACTCCTGACCTCAGGTGATTCACCCGCCTCGGCCTCCCAAAGTGCTGGGATTACAGGCGTGAGCCACCACGCCCGGCCCCATCTCCCTTTTTATGAAGTCTCCATAATACTTCCTCCTGTATACCCTAGTGCAGATCTACTTGTCCACATATTAGTCACTAGGCTTGAGACCGTACTTATTCTAAATTGTCTCTTTGATTTTTTTTGTTGATATATAATAGTTGTACATATTTTGGGGGTACATGTGACATTTTGATATCTGTGCAGATGGGTAATGATCAGATCAGGGTAGCTGGCATATCTATTGCCTCAAACATTTTTCTTTTGTGTTAGGAACAGTACAATTCTTCTAGTTATTTTGAAATACACAATAAATTATTGTTAACTCTAATTTCCCTATTGTACTAATGAATACTATAACACATTCCTTCTATCTAGCTGTATTTTTGTGCCCCTTCGCGAACTCCTCTTCATCCCTTGACCTTGATTCTTCATTAGAGACCCTGGCACTCTTCCAGGCCACACCTGCAGTGAGGTGGGCAGCTCTGGGCCCTCCCTCTTCCTTCCTCACCTCTTAGCAGTGCCAGAACTTCCCCTGCCACAACCCAGATTCACACTTTCACCAGGGAAACAAGAGAAAGTATTGGGGGAATGGTTAACTTCAGAGACAGGCTGTTCTCTGGGGTTCGATTTTTTAAATTACGAGCCTTACTTCTATCTGTAGCTCATTTTTTCCAGGAAATGCTTTAGAGTCTGCATGTCATCTTTGGTTATGGCAATCTTACGTATAGGGGACGTAAGTGAAGCAGGATTACTGACCTCATCAAAGAGATAAGTCCTAAGAAAGATAAAGTTACACGGCCTGTCATAACCCAAGGGAGAGGGGACAGGGCAGCTGAGAAGAAAATCACAAACTTCCACTTGTGGTTTCCAGAGGAGATCAGAGGAGCAGTTTCTCTCCAAACCTAAACTCTTGCTTCAAGAGTATTAAGTAGCCCACACTTATTGCATGGCGGTAGGAGGGACAGGTGGGTAACATTTTCTCCACAATTCCTCAAAAAAGGGTTATTTTCCAGTCTATAGTTCATCTTCCCATTTGCCATGTACATACAAAGAATGACTTAGGATCGAGTTTAGGTCCACAGCAAGAAGAATACAACTGCTGAAAAGAGACACTTCGGTCCCCTCACATCTGCTAGAGAGGAAGGTTTCCCCACGCCCCAAAGTAACAAACTTGGCCTTTTCAAACTCTTCTGTATAATTAAACTTCCACGAAGGGCCATCTACTCCCTGCTCTTGAAAGTGAACATTCACCAGCCCACAGCAAACAGTGTCTGTTCTGTGGTCAGACAGACATGGAACTGCCTGTTAAACAAAAGCAGACTGGAGGATTGATGCTCTCTTTCAAGTCTCACCCCAGTCACAAATAATAAGCAACTGTATGAAGGAGCAGATCCCTGAATAGGTTCAAATACTTGAGCGCTGAGTAATAATGCTAGTTAGACTCACTGTACACTACTTCCAGACTTAGGTTTTTTCCTTTTCTTTCATCTCTGGAAACTTATTCAGAACCACATTAGCTATTCCTTCAAAATTCTGCTGTAAGATGCAAAAGGCATTTGCTATTATCATATAATTGCACTTGGCTCATCTCTCCTATTATTGAGGCTTGTATTCAATTAAAGTTAAAATAAGAGCTTTTTTGAGCACTGACTGAGTGACCCCAGCCCTGTGAACAACTCAATGGGATAGTGACAAGAGCACTGTGCAGGGAGTCAGCTGACTCGGGAGGCCTAGATTTTAGTTCAGATGGCACCACCAACTAGCCACACGAGCTTGAGCAAGGCCATTAACATCCCTGGCCGGGGGCCGGGGACAGTGGCTCACACCTGTAATCCCAGCACTTTCAGAGGCCGAGGCGGGAGGATCAATTGAAGTTGGGAGTTTGAGTCCACCCTGGCCACCATGGTGAAACCCTGTCTCTACCAAAAATACAAAAATTAGCCAGGTGAGTGGTGCACAGCTGTAATCCCAGCTACTCAGGAGGCTGAGGCAGCAGAATTGCTTGAACCTGGGAGGCAGAGGTTGCAGTGAGCTGAGATCTCGGCATTGCACTCCAGCCTGGGTGACAGAGCGAGACTGTCTCAAAAACAAAAACAAAAACAAACCATCCCCTGGCCTCTGTATTCTCAACTGTATAATGTGGGCACAGAACCAGAAAATCTGTAGCCTCTTCCAGATCCATGCGTTATGGAGGATGTATAAAGGAGGAGGAGAACTAACTTTTTAACAGTATAAAGCACTACATTGGGCAATGTACATATCCCAACAACCCTAAGAGACACATTTTTATTACCACTTCAGATGAGTTAACAGGTTCATGATTAAGTAGCTTGAACAAGTTCAAGTTCAGGAACCAGGATTCATGGGTCTGTCTACTCCATTGTCTGTACTCTTCCCCTAGGAGAATCCACAGCATGGCAGTGAGGTAAAGCCCTTTTCTGAGCACCTTACAATCTCCTGAAGGGAAGTCAGCTTTACAGGTAAGAACCAAAGAACAACATAAGACAGAAGAAAATGCAAGTCAAAATCGAAAGACGTGGTGACTGGGACTACACTGTGGCAACACTAACACCATTGAGCACACTCACCAACTGGCACTCAGCAGGGCAACTGCGTCCTTTTTGGGTCATTCAGGAAATGAAGTCGTTTTCCGTATATCTGACTCCCACATACAAAGGGAAAATACCCCCAGGGAGGCCATCAGGCCTCACGAGCTTGCAGATGCATTGGCTACCTCTTTTGTGTCTTCATGGGGGAGTACTTTTCATAAATCATTCATCCACATAACTGAAGCTTAGCCTTTTAAAACTTAACATTATTCTTATGCCAACCATTTTTGTTAGATATCTTTCCAAAATACATTGCATTCTTTCTTCACTTCTTAAATCTCATAACATGAACTCTGTCTTTCAGTTGGAAGTCACAATGATGAACACTAATATGTCATGTGAATCTTCAAAAGGAAGCTATGCTTTCTGAATTCTTGCCTGCTTTTTCTCATTTTTCCTCTGCTATGGTCTTAGAGGAACATGGACCTAGGATGGAACGCTGATTCTGACTCTGGCTTGATCAGTTAGGAATGTGATCTCAGGCAAGCTCTTTAAACACCACAAGACTCAGTTTCCTCATTTGCTTCATGACAAATTTGGATAACGCTCTCTGAATCCCCTCATATTATCTCCACAACACATCTCTCTCTTTCTCTGTTTCTTTCCCTACATTTGCTCTGAAGACTCTCTTCATTAGAGTCGTTCAAAATCAGAAATGTATACAGTCAGATGGCCGAAATGCTCTCTTCATTCCAGGAAATTAGAACAGGCGAGTTGGGTCAAGCCATCGAGATAGGAGTCAAAAAAAGATGATTCCTTTTGTTATAGGGGAAAATGAGGGAATATCTGAAATAGATTCCTGGAAATCACATAATATTAAAGATGTACATGAGAGATGGTTTAAGAAAAACAAAAATTTGTGTTTATGGTTTGTGTGAAAAGCTTTAAAAGGAAAAAAAAAAAAAAAAGTTGTATAAGGAGAAGCAACTGACCAGGAAGTAAAAAGCAGGCAAAGAAGGTGTCTAGCCCGAGGCCGGGCAGGATGAGGACACAATCTCTCAGATTTCCAACCGCTTCATGAAGAAGCCATTAAGCACCGGAGGAAGCAAGAGAAAAACAGAAAGAAAAGAAAGGCATCTGAGAAAAACAAGGGCCCAAAATGAAACCCATCAGAAGACAAAATTTCACCAGAGGACATTAGAGACTGGGGTAAATATGGAAAACTTAGACATTCATTCCACAGTGGGTGGTGGCTTTGTGTGACCATCTGGTTGTCCCCGCTACTTGTGTAATGGCTAGGAAGACCCATCTTCAGAAGAGACCAGGAAGCAGAGGAAACTCAGAACCTCTGCAAGCACTTCTGCCAGCTCTATTCCTGCCTCTCATCTCAGCTTATGTAACAATCCACCAGCCACCCGTCACTTCAAGTTTCCTAATTTTCTTCGCAAAAATGGCTGCACTTTGGAATGCCCTCATAGAAAATACTTTGGAATTAGAGTCCCACAGTAGAGATTCTGGCCTTAGCTTTGCCACTTACAGCCTGCGAGGTCTTAGGCCAATACATCACTTAACCTCTCTGGGCTTCAGTTTCCTCATTTGTAGAATGGAGAGAAAAACTGCATCCCTAGAGAGCTGTGAAGAGTAAATGAGATAATGTATATAATGTATATAAAACAGCACAAGGACCAGCATGCAGTAGCATTCAATAAATGATGCCGGTGATGATGATGGAGGAGGAAGAAGAGGAAGAAGGAAAAGGAGAAGAAGAAAGTGTTTTGTAATAAATCACTATATAGCTGTAAGCTACAACTGGTTGTTGTAGAGCAACGGCCACTAAAACAGCAGACGAACACCTTTAATTACAGAGAATTTACAAAGTTTCAGAAATGCAAGCATTCTACAGTTTCCTGTAAGCAAAATCCATAGGGCTGAGTGAGCAGTTATGCTCATCTGAGAGTCCACACTTATCATGGGGCAATACCTTTTCTAATCAAGCCCCTCGCCCACACTCTGGGAATTCCAGATCATTTAGACAACGACCAGGCTGAACTCTGTATTTTTACTAAGAAGAAAAGGTTATCAAACAAATTAACAGAGCAAATAAAATGTGTGGTAATATTTTGACACTAAAGGAACAGTTCCAAGCACATGGTAGCACTAGTTTCTACCCAATGGATAATGTGGAACACATTTTTGCCTATTCATTGGAGCGTTCCCTGAGATGCCCCAGTAAGCAACACTTTTATTAGTTTGGTTCCCGTATGTTTGGAAAATCAATAAAAATGTGTTTGTTTTTGAATAGGCTATAATTCTAACTTTTTACTAATTTAGTCAGTCTTTCTGTCCCCAAATACTAGGTTTGGCAGTGAACAGTCTTTAAGCTGGGTCCCTTTTGGTGTGGGAACCCTGAGTAAATGCACACTCATTCTATTCAACAAATACACACGGAGATTGGTTCCCAACACACATCTAACAACAAATATGGAAGTGGTGGACCCTTACCTGAAAACAAGCTCCAGGATTGTCTCTAAAGTAGTATTCACATAGAACAAACATGTCATTTCTATATGGCACACCCTACGGGGCTTCATCTGACACTGAATCACTCGGCTGGGAGATCCACACCAAAGGGCAAGTTTTAAAAATTGGTGAAAAAAATGAAACTGCTGTGTGAGTTCCTCTCAGCAACCCTGTGCCCCCACCTTGCCCCCAGCTCTTTCCTGGTGTGCACAAATACAGCTGCACTCAGAGGAGCAGAATGTGACTTAGCTCTACCTGCCTCTGGTGCTCACATCTGGGGTATTTTTTGCCCTTGACTTACTTATCCTGAGGAGGATAGCTACTTCTCTAGGGCCAGCTGCCACATTTTTAGCTTTGACTGTTTGAAACAGGGAGCTTACTACACAGAAATTAAAGTATAAATAGGATTGTCTGACCCTTGATAAAAGAGCCTACGGCCCACCCAAGGATTCCTCAAAGGAGTCCTAACAGCAGATAGGGGGCCTTCAGCCCAAAACAGAACTTGCAGGCCTTTGTGCACTGTAAAAAAAAAAAAAAAAAAAAAAAAAAATATATATATATATATATATATATATATATATATATATATATATATATTGCTGCAAATAGTGGTGCCAATACAAGTCCGTCAGGCCCTTCTTCTCTCATCCCCTCCCTCCTACTACTTCCTCTTCTCACACCTGACCAGACCCCAGTGGCCCATTTCTACCCCCACATACCATCTTCCTTGGCACATACCCCCGTGCCCTCAGACCAGCTGGCTTGTGATTAAAATGGACCAACCTAGGAAGTGCCAGAGAGAGTGAAGCCTATTATATCGAGTTTCCTTGGCCTTTTATAGGGACACACTATGAACCCAGAGAATGCAGTGGCCTAAGAACCTGTAGGCCTGTGTCCTCCAAACCTGGCTCACTCACCCATGGGTTGAAGCAAACCCCTTAGCTCTCTGGATCCCCTCCCTGTAAAAAATAGAGGAGGTTGGCCCAGGGGATCTCTAAGGTCTCTCAACTCTGAATGTTTGAAAGTTCCCTGATTCTATTGTCAGAAAAACTGGGGGGCACTTAGAAGCCTGCTAATCTGAACCTGTTAAAGCAATTCCTTAAGCCCCTTTGTTGTACCTTTTCCTCCATTTCCTTCTTTGTTATTTTTGACACAAAAGCAGTTTTTGAGAATTTTATCAAAATAATAAAACATTACGCTGGACGCAGTGGCTCACACCTGTAATCTCAGCACTCTGGGAGGCTGAGGCGGGCAGATCACTTGAGGTCAGGAGTTCAAGACCAGCCTGGCCAACATGGTGAAACCCCCATCTCTACCAAAAGCACAAAAATTAGCCGGGCATGGTGGCGGGCGCCTGTAATCCCAACTACTTGGGAGGCTGAGGCAGGAGAACTGCTTGAACCCAGGAGGTAGAGGTTGCAGTGAGCCAAGATCGCACCACTGAATTCCGGTCTGGTGACAGAGCGAGACTCTGTCTCCAAAAAAAAATTATAAAACATTATTGTATCAAAATTCTATTAATAAGAATTTGAGGACAGACCCCCCAGGAGTGCTCTAGCCCTCTTTACGGCTGTAGTGGGCCCTATTGAGTGCTTTCTGCAAGCAAGCCAGTGGATGAAAGTGTTACGTCACCCTGAGGTTACACGCAGACAGAAAGAGGAAAGGGGGCTGGCCTCCTCCCACCTCTCACTTCATTCACATCAGCAAACATTACTGAGAAATATTTCTATGCCAGCTGCCAAGCTAACTACTAGGACACCAAGATAATCATCACTAAGCCCAAGGAGCCCAGAGTCCAGAAGGGGAGCTCGAAAGAGTCTCCCAGTTAGTAGCAAAATTTTAAAAACCAGATTTCCTTCTGCTATGAAAGCTGACTGATAAGGACAGGAGGAAAGGAGGGGACTAGAGACACTGTGTGACTCGTTTTTGGATTCTGGTTAGTCCTGGCCCACTAACAAGCTGTGCCAAGCCTGACAAGGGACCGTGTCTGCTAGGCCACAACCACCTTCCGCTGCAACTTGGTCAAACTTAGAACTGAAGAGGTGACTTGAAGGTGAAGGCTGATGATGGAAAAGACAGCCTCTTCCTTCTTCCTGTGACCAGCACAGTCAGCCATGCAATCCTCTTTAAAATAATTTGACTTTTTATAGAGAGTTGATCCTTTCCTTCCATTTAAACGACCCCAAATGGTCAGGAATGAAGCATTTGAACTTCCATGACAACAGTGCCACAACCTTCAAGGGTTGTAGGACAGACCCCCCCAGGAGTGCTCGAGCACTCCTGCTTTCTGCAAGTCGCGTGTAGAGAAACAATAAGGCTCAGTGAGAGTTTCAGTGCCCTTGGAGTAGTCAACCTCTCTTCTACCGTAAAAAGTGTGTGTCTGATATTAACTTCCCCAGGTGATGGGAGCAAACTTATACAGTGCAAAAGAAACAGAAAAGCCCTTATCAGGCATTCATTGCGAGCGGGCACATGAGCCTTCTTTACAAAGGCGTCACTGATTGACCAATTCAGAAACTTTCACCTTGGAAACTCCACCCAAATCGGACACTACTCTTTTCTAGCAGAGCAGGCACTGCTCAGAAATAAACAAAGTACTTCCCTCTGTGGCTGCATCTCACCAGCCGCTGAGGAACTGTCTGCCTGCTGACCCGCTACTTGTAAGGAATGAAAGCAAGTGAGGACGGTTTCAGGAGTGGAGAGGAGGACTGGGAAAAACCTCTCCACAGTGAGAGCCTTTTGTGTCACAGGAGTTCGGTATATCAGGTTCATCAGCTCATCCTTGAAAACCTCCGACATTCGTTCTTCACTACACAGAAAAGCATATTGTTTACTGGACTCTAGAAGCAAGCAACTTGCTTGTGGGTTACCAGCAAACATTTTTTATTATGCAGTCACCGTACCACATCCCAAGGACTAAATGAAACGCAGCACACATCACCAGAACATTTCAGATGACCTGGAATAATCCCAGTCCTTGATCTCTAGTGCTTATTATTGGAACATTGAATTAAACAAACTCCATGGAAAGATACTCTTCACATACGTTCACCTAGACACATGCAGTCTAAGCAAATACATAATGGTTCCATAAAGAACAATCCAAAATAAAAGTGATTCTTTCCTTTCTGGTAAAGAACATTAAATCTATTTTAATTACATAGAAGTACACAGTAATGAAAAGAGGCACCCTGAAAGAACTGAGTTGTAAGCAATAAGGAAAAAAATGATATGCAAATTACAGACAATTTTCATGTTGCATTTAAGAACGCGTTTTGCTTGGGATTGGTTCTGTATGTGAGTAAGGCAAGGGACTGTTGTACTCTTTTTCCGACTGGAGCACAATGAAACAAACCACTCAGTAGCAGTCTGCAGCCAGCACACCACCATAAGCCCATCAGAACGGTGGGGATGCAGTATAGAAGAGGATCAAGAAACGTCACAGAAAGCATTGTTTTTGGTTGTTTTTGCCCTAAAGTTACTGATCTGTAGTTGGTCCAGATTTTCCTGATGTCGGGTTTATTGCCACTGAGCCAAATACAATTTATTTATTGAATATCCTACTATTTAGTTACCTCTATGTTATGAAGCGTCAAATAAATTAGATTATCTATACCGCAGGATTTTCCTGAACTCTGTGTAGAATCTAATTTATACCGCAAAAGAAACTGGTTTTGAAGTATTAATATCAAAGTACCCTAAGTTCTTTAGTGTGGCACGCCCCATGCCCACAGACATACTGCTACCTCCAGTTATATACAAACACAAAAGCCTAAAAGTTCCATTAGGCATTTTTGTGAGGCAAAAACAAAGAAGCCCAATCCACCTTTTGATTTCACATTAGCCTAACCTCAAACCCATGAATATCTTTTCTGATAAGAAACACCAAAATGTGATTCTAATTATAAAAAACCTAGTAAGCACGTATGATGAACTACTGCGTTTCCCCTACACAGACTCTAATTGAAAGGCAGTGTTAAACCAGGAAGGGTTTTTCTAACTCCCCACAGACGAAGAAAACAGGTTATTTGTTCATTGTTGCTGTAGTGTCCATTCAGTGAACACACATTAAATAGGCCAAACCAAAAACAAACTTCAGCAGCTTCAGCCTCTCACAAGAGCGGAAGGCTTTCTACCTGGGTACTGGTGGAACAGCGAAATGAATAAAGTGTACAATAAATGCAGCGATGGGAAAAATAACACGGGTAGATGGATAAATCATCCTGCCTCCCAATGGTGGCAAACTTTACAACAACTTTTTAGAAGCAACAAACCGCAGCACCACAGTCTTTACAGAAATATAGACATGCATACACACAACTACTGGGTAGCCCAGCAGTGTGTTTACAAACATCTACCGCCCTGCATTTACAGAGTGCTGCTTAGATAGCCTCTCTGCACTGTCAAACACAGAAGGTCATTTTGCCTGGTTGCTTAGTTCTTCCTCTCCCTCCATCACAGGAGTTTTCTACTTTGGGATTGCTCAACTTTCATATGGATCGGAGTAAAATAACTATTCAGCAACTTTATTCACCTTGGTTTTAAAAAAAAAATTCATTGTGCAATGCCTAGGAAAAGCTGACACCAGGACTGTCTCTCCGACAGCGCTTGCAATTACAATCAGACGAGGGGGAAAAAAATCCTGTCTGATCAGACCCAGAGAGTCCTTTAAAAGAATAAAAAGATTCTATCGCAGTGGAAACTGAAGAACTTTTTTTCTAAGACGACCACCCCTCGGGAACAAAAGTTATATTTCAGTCACATGTTGGGTGTAGAAATAGGGAGCAGGTTTTTTTTTTTTTTTTTTTTTTTTTTTTAAGCGCACTAATTACGGGGGTGTTTTACGGTTCTGGAGACAATCCGGGTTGCTCTGACCAATTGTGACCGGCATTTCATTGTCAAAAAGCAAGGGGGTGGGGGCCGAGGAGCCGGCAGGGGCTCGGCGAGGGGGGAGTAGCAAGGTTACCCTAAAGGGTACAGCAGCCGCCGCGAGCTGCATCTCCTTCCCTCGCGCCCCAAATAATTTCCTGCGAACAGAGCAACTGCAACAGCCCGCTCTGAGGAGCCCAGCACGACTGCCCTGGCCGGTGCAGCTCAGGGTTTCCACCACGTAGAAGGAGGGGAGAAGATTTTTACCTTAATGCTACACTGAGCAGGAGTCTCAGACATGTCTCACAGCGAGAGAGATCAGGAAGTTCTCAGGTTTTTTCCACTTTCCTTTCCTCTCCCCAACCCAGAAAGGCTCCACGGCCAGCCAGACGCGGTCATTTAAGAAGTTTCTTCCAGCATCTCTCCCGGCAGCCGCCCCGGGGGTCTGGAGCGCGCGGGGCGGGGCGGCCGGCGGAGTTGGGCGCGCGGGGCGGCGGGGGCGTGGGAGCCGGGCCCGAGCGCGGCGGCGGGGTCTGCAGGTCGCGGCGCGGGGACCCGGGACGCAGCCCGGCCGGCCTCCCGGTCTCTCCTCCCACCCGCAGCCGGCGCCCCCGCCCCCCGCCCTCCCGCGGCTCTCCCTCGCTCTCTCGAATGTTTTCCTTCCTGGAAGAGAGAAACTGAAAGGCAGAACTGAGAAAGCTCTTTGCTCATTGATCTTGAGAGTTTCAGTGCAGAAACTGACGTGAATTCCCAGCACTGAGCTCTGCCTCTTAAAGGAGCCACCAGGAAATAAAAGCTCGGGTTACAGCCCGGCATCAGGGAAATAAAAGCTGCGCGGGGGAGGGGCGGCCGCGGGGGCGCGGGCGGAGGAAACCCGGGTAGCGGGGCCGCGTGGGGCCGCGGCGGCGAGCGGGGCGAGCGGCGCAGCCCCCCAGGCCGGCCCCCGGTGCGGGCGCCCGCCCTCCACGCCGCGAGACCTCCCGCTGGCCGAGCCAATTTCCGGGCTTAAGGAAGACACCTTTAAAAAACGTTACACTGTGGCCCCAGACACCACAAAACAGGTTTTATTAAACTCCTCCCACCTCCCCTGGCTCCGACTCTTGGATACATCGATGTGCACAAGGGTTTTGAAACGTTTCACTAAGCGCAGATGCAACGAAAGTAATTATCTATGAAGGGCCATTCCGGTTAGGACGCGGAATCCGAAGGAGGAAATAAAACAATAGCCTTTGTTCTGCTTCTCGACCGCTGCCTCTTTAAGAGAATCCACCAGGAAATGGGAGATCGGGTTACAGCCTGCACACGGGGAAATGTGGAGAGAGCGGGCGCCCGAGCGCGACGCCGGAGACAAAGCCGGGGCGGCCGCGCCGCAGACGCTGGGGGACCGTCGGGCGGGGGGATTCCCGGGGAAGGTGGGCGCCCCGGAAAGAGGTGGCGCCACGCGCCCGCTCGGGGATGCGGCGGCCGCGGGCGCTTCCCGAGCCGAGCACGCGCTCCGGGAAGGGAAGGCTGCAGGGCAGTTATCAAAGGCAGCTGAGTTCCTTTTCCTGACCTCCCCCTCCTGTTTCGAAATCCACTGCCCTTTTAAAGAAATAGCGGCCGCTACCAACCGAAATAGGTGACTCGACTACAAAGTTGGCAGGACGTGTTCCTGCAGATAATACCCCTCCCCAGGACCGCTTCTCTGAAACCGTCATTGGCCGGTTGATTAGATGGCCCTGGGATCCTGCAGGGGGAGGAATATTTGGTTGGAAAAGCAGTTGAGGGGGGTTAAGGCCGTTGGGGCTGAAGGGTCTAGCCCTGAGCACAAGTGATCTGATCACTCTATTATTTTTATTATTATTTACACTCTCTTAAAGTGTCCACCACAAAAAACTGAGAACATTATCATTATACTTAAATTCTAACCTTGTTAGCACATATTGGGGGTTTAATATGTGGATGTGTAATGTAAAAGGAAATTTGTTATAATTTCTTAATAGAGTAATGTATTAAATATGGTATAAATATGTATATACGCATATATACCCATATATGTTACCTGCACTGGACCAGGACACATTTCCCCGAGTCTCCCCACCCTACAGATTTTTCCTACCCACTTTCCTTCACCTCTTCACATTATCAAATGTGTTGAGACTTGTACACACAATATTTTTGTTCACACATTGATCAGATCATTACGAACGAGGCTAGGGTGGGAAAGAGTGCTGTTGCTGGGATGATGGGAACTGGTGGTTGTGAGCCTCCAGGAACCTGAACAGGTTTTGTCAACTGGTAGTCCTGCCCTCTCTCCAAGAGATCTCTGTCTTGTCCACACCGACTCCTCTGCCTTTGACCACCCCCTTCTCCCCTTTAACAATTTTCTGTATTCTTTTGCTTTTTTTTTTTTTTTTTTTTAAGACGGAGTCTTGCTCTGTCGCCCAGGCTGGAGTGCACTGGTACGATGTCGGCTCACTGGAAGCTCCGCCTCCCGGGTTCACGTCATTCTCCTGCTTCAGCCTCCCGAGTAGCTGGGACTACAGGCGCCTGCCACCGCGCCCGGCTAATTTTTTTTTGTATTTTTAGTAGAGACGGGGTTTCACCGTGGTCTCAATCTCCTGACCTCGTGATCCACCCGCCTCAGCCTCCCAAAGTGCTGGGATTACAGGCGTGAGCCACCGCGCCCGGCCTCTTTTGCTTTTCCTAATTGATGTTGCAGACATTGGTTCAGATGTCCCATTGCTAGGTTATGTCTTCCACATCACTTAGCAATGTGATCCCTGACAACACAGTCACTAAGCTTCCGTAAAATGGGGAGAAATAGTACCTAGCTCATAAGATTATCTTATTAAATAAGAAAATATATACAAATGCCTCCTTAGCAGAGAGCTGCACAATATATGTGCTCAATTCAAGTTGGCTACAATTATTATTTAACCCCAGGACTAAATTAGTTCTCGACTTTTCTTCCTAACTCCTCCTCAACGTCTACAAGTGATTCATAGAAGTAGTAGTTTGAAGTAGAATGTTTGTGGTTCCAAAGCAAAAAACATAGTTGACAACTGTAGCAAAAACTACATTTAGACCAGGGGTTGCCAATCTCTGTAAAGGGCCCAGCTGTAAATGCCTTAGTCTTTGTGGGCCAAGAGCCAAAATTGAGAATGTCAGGTAGATACTTATATAACACGAAGAAAAAAAAGTTCACAGTTTTTTGTCAATTCAAAGTGTAATAATAGCAATTTTAATACAGGTATAATAATGAAAGGCATGGAATTCTTTTGGGGGGAAAGTAACATTTCACTTGGTGTTCAAAGTGTTCTTTCATAAAAATTGACTGCAGATGTTCATCTATTAATGCTGATTTTTTATGAGATTTTATGTACTTCATTTTTGAAATGTCTTTCTACCCAGACAGATACCGCCAAATACTGATACCAACCCATGAGCACATGATTTTACTTGAGTGTATTCATTGCTTAGAAGGCATTTCTAAAATTCTATTAGAATTCTATAAATTCTCTTGATATTTCCCCTTTAGCATGCCATTACATTGCAGATTAATCACTTCCAGTTGAAGGTTAAATGGAAGCTTCTCAGTTGCACAGTTAAGTAAATTTTAAATATGAAAATTTCCTTTGCACTTGCATTGAAATTCAGAAAACACTGTTGGTACTGTAGTTTGAGTTCAGAAAAACATAACTGCTGCAAATTTGTGTTGGAATGGAGATCTTGCTTCTTGTTTTAACTTTTGACAGCATGAGAAGTGTGTAAAACAGCTTGACATTATTTGTGATTCAAACAATGTTAGTTGTGTCAAAATGATTTTACTGCAGTTTAAGTTTTGCATATAAGCTCTATTTTGCCTTGTAGTTTTAGGTTAAATTCATAAAGAAACATTATTGAGTCTGTAGTAAAAGCTTATTTGCAGAGCCATTCAGTGTTCAATAACAGTGGTTGAGGGAAGTTTTTCTCATTCATTCATTTCCATTTGTCGCTTGTTTCTCTGTTCCTTGTTTTCTGAGAACTTTTGGGTAAATTGGATTTTTTTCTTTCATATTTCATTTAAATTACTAGATTGTCTTTTTAGATTTTCTTCTTTATGTTAAATATGGTGGTTGCTTTAGAAATTACAATTTGCGTATGTTATTATCACAGGCTACCTTTAAATAATATTATTCTATTTTATGAATCTGTAAAAAAGTTACAATGTAATTCCATTTATCCCTCTCCCATCCTCTGTATTGTTGTGTTATATTTTACTTCTGTTATAAAATTCATTTTACATTGTATTTTTATGGTATTTAGAAATTTGTAAATATATGCATATAATGAATGTATTAAAGTATGTCTCTTTTTAATTTGCCCAGATATTTATCCTTTCTAGTACTTTTTTATTCCTTTTTGCAGATCTGGTTTTCCATCTGGTATCTTCTCTTTGGCCTCAAGAACTTCACTCAGCATAGCCTGTGTGCTGTTTGTTGGAGAAGTCTCTCAGCTTTTGTCTGCCTCTAAATGTCTTTATTTCATGTTCACTTTTGAAGGGTATTTTTACTGTATGTAAAATTTTATGTTGACATTTTCTTTTCTTTCAGCACTTTAAACATGTCATTCCTCTTCTGACTTCATATTTTGCTAAAAAATCACTTGTAGTACATATTTTGGTGCCCCTGTGTACAGTGTACACTTTTTTCTGTAGCTGCTTTTAAGATCTGCTCTTTAAATTAGGTTTTCAGAATTTTGACTATGATGTACACACAGGAGTGGTTTTCTTTGCATTTATCATTTATTCTCCTTGATGTCAGCTGCAGTTATTGGACCTGTGGGTTGATATCTTTCATTAGTTTTAGAAAATTGTCATTTATTATCTGTTTGAATATTTTTACACCCATTCTGTTTGTTTCCTTTTTTTATTCTTAATACAAGTATTAGACCATATATTATTGTTCCACGTATCTCAAATACTCTGTTTTATTTCCTTGTATTTCCTTTTTTTTTTTTTTTTGAGATCAGCTCAGGCTGGTCTCGAATCCTGTTCTCAAGCAATCCTCCTGTCTTAGCTTTCAAAGTGAGATTACAGTGCTAGCCACCACACCTGGCTTGTTTCAATTTGAACGCTTTCTACTTATTTCTTTCTAAGTTTTCTTCCTCTGATTTTTTCCAATTTACCGTTAAGCCTATGTAATTCATTATTTACTTTCTTGCTCTGTCTCCCAGGCTGGAGTGCAATGGCAGTCTCAGCTCACTGCAAGCTCCACCTCCTGGGTTCACGCCATTCTCCTGCCTCAGCCTCCGTAGTAGCTGGGACTGCCACCATGCCCAACTAATTTTTTAATACTTTTTAGTAGAGACGGGGTTTCACCCTGTTAGCCAGGACCATCTTGATCTCCTGACCTCGTGATCCACCCGCCTTGGCCTCCCAAAGTGCTGGGATTACAGGAGTGTTCCACTGTGCCCGGCCTGATGGTTTCCTTTTTTGACTACAGATCATATTTTCTTTTTTTGTTTTTTGAAATGGAGTCTTGCTCTGTCGCCCAGGCTGGAGTGCAGTGTCGCGATCTCGGCTCACTGCAAGCTCCACCTCCCGGGTTCACACCATTTTCTTGCCTCAGCCTCCCTAGTAGCTGGGACTATAGGTGCCTACAACCACGCCCGGCTAACTTTTTTTTTTTTTTGTATTTTTAGTGGAGATGGGGTTTCACTGCGTTAGCCAGGATGGTCTCGATCTCCTGACCTCATGATCCGCCTGCCTTGGCCTCCCAAAGTGCTGGGATTATAGGCGTGAGCCACCGCACCTGGCCCATATTTTCTTTTTTTATATGTATCTGTGTGTTTCCATATTTTTTGACTGTGTGCTGGACATTTTTATGTAAAAATACAGTAGACAATGAATTAAATTTAAAAATTAAAAATTAAATTTTAAAAATTTCTTCCAAGAAGGAAGTTGGGGCTCAGTTGATATGATCTGGAGTTGGGCTGGGTTTGGGCTTTGATTCAACTTTAGTTTGATTCAATTTACTACAGGCTTCAAATATTTTGAAGGCAGGATTAGAACTTTTCCTATAAGCAAATATTGTCTTAGAGTTGTTATTCTCACCTTTTCTGCCCTGGTTAGTGTCCTCCCTAGCTTCAGGTCTTACGGGAAGATCTTTCTGCTCCTGCTCTCCCCTCCCCACACCAGTCTTTCTTAGCTGACAGCCTGGAGTGCTGGGGATTTTCTTTCAGCTCTCTTGTCCCTCTACAAGTCTTTCTTAGCTGAAACTCCAATGTGTCTCTGAAAGTTTTAATAACTCTTTATTGCCCTTGTTTTTGTGGTCCTACCCCAGGAGTTAGTGAATATCAATGAGAAATAATTGCGAGGTAGTATGGTTTTGCTCTGTGCCTGTGGCTCCTGTGTATTCTAACCTGTCGCATCAGCCACACACTTTAAAATATGTTGAAAGTTAGGCTGCTTTCTCCTTACCATTAATTATGGTGATTCCTCCTCTTTCTACTTCAGTCAGGGATGAGAACTGTGGCTCTTTCCTCTCAATTGAATGATTGTCCCTTTCTGAAGTTTAGTTCACCTATGTTTCTTTGTGCTTTCATATCTCCGATTTTTTAAAACTATAATTATTTAGATTATCTGGTTTGTTTTGGGTGTTAGAGAGTGAATTATGATCTCTTAAGACTTTCTACACACAAACCTGTATGATTAGACAAACCTGTATGTCTAATCTTCATTCTCCAAAAAGAGTCATGGGGAGGGGCAAAGAGTGGGGAAGGATGAACATTTAAGAACATGTGGAAATGCCAGACACGGTGGCTCACGCCTGTAATCCCAGCACTTTGAGAGGCCGAGGTGGGTGGATCATGAGGTCAGGAGTTCAGGACCAGCCTGGCCAAAATGGTGAAACCCTGTCTCTATTAAAAATACAAAAATTAGCCAGGTCTGCTGGTAGATGCCTGTAATCTCAACTACTTGGGAGGCTGAGGCAGAGAATTGCTTGAACCTGGGAGGCGGAGGTTTCAGTGAGCCGAAATCATGCCACTGCACTTCAGACTGGGCAACAGAGCAAGACTGTGTCGCAAAAAAACCAAAAACAAAAAAAACAAACAAAAAAGTGGAAGTGGATGCATTTAATTTGAAAATTTATAGTCGTTATCATATAATGTTATATTTGAAAAAATTAAAGTAATTGCATGTTAAACAATACAAACTACAAAAGCAGATGCTATCGCTATATCTATGCCAGACCAGAAATTCCTCATCCTAATGGGCATGTTTCCTTAAGAAGGGTCTGTCATAACTGGTGAAAAGGGAAAGGAGAGGAGAAGTGTGTATGCTTATCCAAATAAGACATGGAGTTATAAATATTGAGAATTAGTGCCCTAAGCTGTATGTTTAGGGCATACTGTATAATAAAGACTTTATTATACAGTCATCATACAATCAGAGAAGCAGAAGTATGTGTATGTGTGTGTGTGTGTGTGTGTGTGTATTCTGCTTCTTTGATTGCATGCTGACTGACATCATAAAAGAAATATATTTAAGGCAGCCATTTGGGAAGAGAAGATGGATGTAAAGTGGGTGAAACAAATTATAAGCTAGAACTCAAAAGCATGAAGTGGA
Source organism: Pan paniscus (assembly GCF_029289425.2). Lineage (NCBI taxonomy): Eukaryota > Metazoa > Chordata > Mammalia > Primates > Hominidae > Pan > Pan paniscus. Next base: position 17,112,482 of record NC_073259.2, on the reverse strand, counting down.
TCTCGTGAGAGTGAACCAAAACCCATATTAATTCTCATTGCCTCTGACCTTGATGGCCTGGGTGTTCCACACGAGCTGGAGTCCTTTGCCACGGAACTAAACACCCACATACCCGGCCCAGGAGTTGCAGAAGCTGAAGAAGGATCATGTTAAAGGTGGAGTAGTTGCAGCCCCAGTCACTGGCTCATCCCCATGAGGTGAGCCAACAGTTAAATGACCATGTGCATGAGCTAAAAAAATGTTTGCTGCTTTATATCTACCCTCCAAATCACTCCAGACTCTCCCTCTGTGGCCCACCATAACTAGAATCATAAAGGGAATTCTGGGAATGTAGTTCAACCTAGCCAAGTTGTCACATTATAAAGTCACTGCATATACTAATCAACTTTCCATCAGCCCACTCTTTGGCAGCTATATTTTTAGAATATTTCACAATTTTTGTCACATCTTTTTCTACCTGACCTTCAAACTACTGTCTTCCATATGTTTTCTCTTTATGGCTTCGCCACCTTTCTTACCAATGCCACCATATTGTTAACCTTTGAATTAATGAACCTCAGAATAAGTTTTGACATATTGATCTCTTCTATGCTTCATATATTGCCTGTTGCCAACTTTTTCTGTTTTATTCACAGATTCTCCTCTATATTTCCAGTTATCTTTCTAGAAGTAACAATTTTCTGGTTTGGATTCTTGCCATGTCCCTTTTTCCACCACCAAATTGTGTAGTTCATTTTCACTATTGAATCTTTCGTCTCTGCTAAAACACTATATTAGGTTTCTCTAGAGAAACAGAATCAATAGGATATAGATGGATGGATAAATAGATAGATACATAAGAGGAGATTTATTATGGGAATTGGTTTGTGCAATTATAGAGATTAAAAAGTCCCAAGATGTGCCATCTGCAAGCTGGGGAACCAGGAAACTGGTGGTATAATTGAGTCTGAGTCCAAGGGCCTGAGAAGGAGAGGAGCCAATGGTGCAACTCCCAGTTCAAGGCTGAAGGTCTGAGCACTAAAAGCTTCAATGTCTGAGGTCAGAAAAAGACAGATGTCCCAGCTCAAGAAGAGGAAGACAGAATTTGCCCTTCCTCCACCCTTTTGTTCTATTAGGGCTCTCAATGGGTTGGATGACGCTTACCCACACCGGTGAAGGCAGTATTTTTACTCGGCCTATTGATTCCAATGCTAATCTCTTCCAGAAACACCCTCACAAACACACTTAAAGTAGTATTTTACCAGCTACTTGGCCATCTTGGCCCAGTCAATTTGACACATAAAATTAACCATCACAATCCTTACTTCATTATTCCAATTTCTATTTTTAGTCCTTGTTCATATTCAAAATTCACACACACACACACACACACACAAACTACGAAACCATTTGTTTTCTGTTAAGTAGTACCTGAAAACTACATCTTTCATGAATTCTTCTCCCATTGCTATAAACAGAAGGTATCCAAAAGATAAGCAGACAGTATGCTGGAGTGGATTTATTGTGTAAGATCCCTTTCGTTAGGACCTGGGAGGGTCTCCTTTAATCAAAGCTTTAAGAAATGCATTGTTGCTGGGCAGGTTGGTGCACATATGTAGTCCCAGTTACTCAGGACACTGAGGTGGAAGGATTGCTTAAACCCATGATTTCAAGGCTGCAGTGAGCTATGATTTTGGCACTGCACTCCGACCTGTGCAACAGAGTTAGGGGCTCATCACTAGAAAGAAAAGAGAGAGAGAGCCAGAGACAGAAAAGAAAGAAAGCAAGAAGAGGGAAAGGAAAGGAGAGAGGAGGGGAGGGGGAGGGAGGGGAGAGGGGAAAAGAGGGAAAGAAAGAAAGGAAGAAAGAGAAAGAGAGAAAGAAAGCATTGCTGAAGCAAACACCAGAATCCTTTTGGAGTTCTATAGTAGCCATTCTCTGTAAGCCATTAATGTTGCCACCATCCCACAATTCACTGGGGATAGTGGGATACTGGAACAGAGGCACCAAGTGACATCACGTAACTATCTTTACTGCTAGGGACAAGAGAAACATGGTTGTAATAATGGACGGCAGAACTAAAGTGATAATCAGAATGGTTTGATCTTTGGTGTTGGCTAATTTATTTTGATATCCCTAGAATTAAGGTCGAAGTGGGGAGATCACTTGAGGTCAGGAGTCTGAGACCAGCCTGGCCAACATGGTGAAACTCCGTCTCTACTAAAAGAAAAAACAAAAAATTAGCCAGGTGTGGTGGCGCGGGCCTGTAATCCCAGCTACTTGGGAAGCTGAGGTGGGAGAATCACTGGAACCTGAGAGTTGGAGGTTGCAGTGAGCCGAGAATGGGCGACTGCACTCCAGTCTGAGAGACAGACCGAGACTCTGTCTCAAAAATAAAATAAAATAAAATGATGGGTTACTAAAGCCTTACTTGATTTATATACACACACAGAAAGTTCTAGGTGTGGAGTAGAAAAGTCTTGAGTTAAATTCCAGAGCAGTCCTGGATCCTCAGCTGATTGATTGCCACACCTGATCTAGTCCATAGACACAGAGCCCCTTGAGTCAAGGGGAAGCAAGGCCTTTTGTGGAAGAATGCTGCTAGAATGCAAAAAATGTATTGTAAATCTTACTATCCTTTCCCAAAGGGATCTGTGGCCACTTATCAGTGTGATTGTACCTTGTGGGAGGGGAAATAAGTAGACTTTGGGAGGACTGCTGCACACTAGCACTGTTCCTAGAAACCCAAAATGTCACTGTGGTGCACCAGTCACAGTAGGGCCTTAAGAGGTCAGGAAATAAGTGGAGGTTTTGGCCTGAGTGCAACTCACTGTGGGTCTGGTGGATACCTGAACCCTAGGATTATTTTCCCAATTCTAAAATGCAGAGGTGGAATTCACATATTCAGCAAATGGCAGATTCCCAAATTGATTCCCCAAATTATGGGCCGTATTAGTCTATTTTCACACTGCTGATAAAGACATACCTGAGATTCGGTAATTTATAAAGAAAAGGAGATTTAATGGACTCACAGTTCCACAGTGTGGCTGGGGAGGCCTCACAATCATGGAAGAAGGTGAAAAGCTTATCTTACATGGCGGCAGACAACAGAGAAAATCAGAACCGAGCAAAAGGGCTTTCCCCTTATAAAACCATCAGGTCTCGTGAGACTTATTCACTACCATGAGAACGGTATGGGGGAGACCCCCCCTAAGATTCAGTTGTCTCCCACTGGGTCCCTCCCACGACATGTGAATTATTGGAGCTACAGTTCAAGATGAGATTTGGGTGGGGACACAGTTAAACCATATTATGGGCAGTAAGGAATTTTATGATAGAAAAGTCCAGGAAGGAGTCCCTAGAACTGTGCCTACCTGCTAAAATAGCAAATCAAAGGCAGCATAGAATTCTTGGAGGGATTGCAGAGAATGTGCTACGATAAAAGGCTTAGAGGATGGATGGTAAATATTATAACTGCTTTTAATTGTTACGGCCAGCACTACCCCTCCACTGTCCTATTTTGAGCCTTTATCAACCCTGAAGCCCTCTGTTATAATCTAGTCTGAAAAGACATTGATTGCCTCTCAATTCCACAAGTTATTCTACTCAATTATGGTGATGCTACACTGTTGACTGGACTGGATAAGCGAGAAGTAGCAAATAGCCAGAGGACGAGAAATCAACTTCACCAAAGTTTAGGAGCCCTCCACTTCAGTGACTGCCCCCTCTGATCTGGGACATGGTCAAGATACCTCTTCAAAAGTGAAGAACAAGTTGCTGCATCTAGCCCTACCCCAAAGAAAAAAGCACAACTGCTAGTGGACTTCCAGTTTGCAGTGGGGTCTAACACAAGGGAAGGCTCTTCAACAGGTCCACGCTGCGTGCCAGCTCCTCTGCCCCCAGAGCCCTTTGATACAGAAGATCCACTGATACTTGAAATGTCTCTGACAGATTGGGAGACTGTGTGGGCCCTTGGCTGGACCCTATCTGTGAGTTATAGTATAGACCTTCAGGACTGGGAAGCAAAGCTATGCGCCATCTTCTAAAGATTAACTTTCTCTTTTTAACAAATAGCTTCTGATTTGCTACTGAACCCTAGAAAAGACTGAATGCTTGACTTTGGACTATCAAGTTGTTATGCAATATGAACTCCCCATTATGAACTTGATGTTGTTTGACTCACTAAGCCATAGGTTGGGCATCCACAGCAGCACTCCAATATAAGTAGAAATAATATATCCAAGATTGGGCTTATGTAGATCCCAAAGGCATAAGTAAGCTGCATGTGTAACTGGCTCAGATTCCTATGGCTCTTATTCATATTAAATTGGCTTCTCTCTCTCAGTCCACACCCATGGCCTCATGGGAAGTTCTCTATGTCCACTTTACTAAGGAAGAGAAAATTCAGGCCTGATTACAGATGGTTTTTCAAGGCATGCGGGCACCACCTAAAAGTGGACAGCTGCAGCACTGCAGGCCCTCAAGGGGCGCCCTAAGGTACAGTGCTTAAGGGAAATCCTTCCAATGGGCAAAACTGAATATGGATTTGTTTTTTCTGCCTGCAATGCTCCTGGAGAAACAATCCTTTCCGAACTTGCAAAATGCCGTATTCACCCTCATAGTATTCCACACCACATTGCTTCTGACCAGGAAACTAATCTTATGCCAAGTAAATTACAGCAATGGGCTAGAACTCATAAAGTCCACTGGGCTTGTCATGTTCCTCATCATTTTTAGGTAGTTCGTTGATAGGATAGTAGATGGCCCTTTGGAGACTCAGCTGTGGTATCAGCTGGAGGGCAACACGTTGCAGGGCTACAGTAGTGTCTTCCAGGATGCAATTTTTTTTTTTTTTTTTTTTTTTAGTAGGGAGTTTCGCTCTTGTTGTCAGGCTGAAGTGCAATGGGGTGATCTCGGCTCACTGCAACCTCCACCTCCTGGATTCAAGCGATTCTCCTGACTCAGCCTCCCAAGTAGCCGGGATTACAGGTACGCACCACCACACCCATCTAGTTTTGTATTTTTAGTAGAGATGGGGTTTCACCATGTTGGTCAGGCTGGTCTCAAACTCCTGACCTCAGGTGATCCACCCGCCTCGGCCTCCCAAAGTGCTGGGATTACAGGCATGAGCCACTGCACCTGTCCCAGGATGCAATTTGTTGCACTGAGCACGCAATAACTGTGTGGTGCTTATTTTCCCCCTCAGGTCAGAGAATTAAAGGGAGAAAATGCGATTGGCTCCTCTTATTACTAACTTTAATGGCCTGCTAGCAAAAATTGGGTTTTCCATCCTCCCAACTTTGTTATCTGCTGTTTTAGAGGTTTTAGTTCCCAAAGGAAGAGTGCCTGTACTGGGAACACAACAGCAGTTCTATCAAACCAGAATCTGAGACTGTAATGGGGCCATTTTGAGCTCCTTATGCCACTGAACCTACTGGCAAAAAAAAAAACAAAAAAACAAAAAAACGGGCCGGGCACGTGGCTCACGCCTGTAATCCCAGCACTTTGGGAGGCCAAGGCGGGCGGATCACAAAGTCAGGAGATCGAGACCATCCTGTCTAACATGGGGAAACCCCGTCTCTACTAAAAATGCAAAAACAAAAAACAAAACAAAACAAAACAGAACATTAGCCGGGCATGGTGGTGGGCACCTGTAGTCCCAGCTACTCGGGAGGCTGAGGCAGGAGAATGGCGTGAACCCGGGAGGCGGAGCTTGCAGTGAGTCAAGATTGTGCCACTGCACTCCAGCCTGGGCAACACAGCGAGATTCTGTCTCAAAAAAAAAAAAAAAAAAAAAGCAAGGGGAAGGTGCGGCTTACTCTCCTAGCTAGCATAATTTATTCTGATCCTTAAGGGAAAATTGGGTTGCTACTACATGATGGGAGCAGAGAGGAGTATCATTAGAATTGAACAGGTCCTTTGGGGGCACCTCTTTATACTACTTTGATGAAAAGTTGATAGAAAACTGCAACACCCAATACAGCAGGACTGTAAATGTTACAGACCCTTCAGGAATGAAGGTTTGGGTCATCCTCCAGGAAATCTGGGGTGCCTGTTGAGAGCAGAGAATGCTGAGTGGATAGTGGGAAAAGGAAACTCTAAATACCAGCTATGACCATGTGACCAATTTGCAGAAATGAGTTTGGTAGTAGTTATGAGTGTATTTTTTCTTTGATATGAATTTATTTAAATACGTATGTTTAAACACACACCACCTTTGTTCATCTTTTCTTTTTTCTCTCATTCTGCTATCTAACATAACGTATTAACTTTATCCATTAGTATTTAAGTTACAGCATACCAAAGGGGGAATGAGAGTGGGCTAAAAGATAAATCGACATCATCCAAAGATGGATCTCATTTGTGTATCCTTTAGGGCAGCGGTTCCAACCTTTTTGGCACCAGTGACCAGTTTTGCAGAAGACAATTTTTCTACAGACCAGGGGGTGGGGGTGATAGTTTTAGGATGATTCAAGCGCATTACATTTATTGTGCACTTAATATCTATCATTATTACATTGTAGTATATAATGAAATAATTATACAACTCAGCATAATGTAGAATCAATGGGAGCCCTGAGCTTGTTTTCTTGCAACTAGACAGTCCCATCTGGAGGTGATGGGAGACAGTGACAGATCATCAGGCATTAGATTTTCGTAATGAACATGCAACCTAGAGCCCTTGCATATGCAGTTCACAATAGGGTTCATGCTCCTGTGAGAGTCTAATGCCATGGCTGATCTGACAGTAGGCAGAGCTCAAGCAATAATGCTAGCTTGCCCACTGCTCACCTCCTGCTGTGCAGCCCGGTCCCTAACAGGCCATGGTCCAGTACTGGTCCATGGCATGGGGGTTAGGGGTCCCTGCTGTAGGAGACTGGATCAATATCTTTTTAGGTATATGAAGGCCTGTTCCATCTTAAGTGGAAACATACTTTTGCTATTATCTTTATCTGGAAGTGGTTAAAAGAGGCTATATAGTTACCAAATTGAAAAAGAGGGACTACACTGAATTGCTATGACATTTTCCAAAATTCCCTTTCTCTTGTGATTCTGAATGAGAGTTGGCCAAAAGAGGAGCCTGCATGAAATCTGGAAGGCAGACGTAGAGTTGTAGCTTTCGGAAGTTTCTGGCAGTTGGATGTAGTGATGGATGCAGAGGTCCCCATTGGAACCAAGCTTGTCCTCACTCTCCTTAAATTTCATGTTCAGCCGTCAGAGGCAATAGTTTTCCATAGATCTCTCTAAAAGCTGCCTTTCTGTAGTCCCATTTGGGCAGCTGGATATGACTGGCCTCTTGGGTTTCCTTGCATGTTTCAACTTGTCACCTTGTGCCAATATTTTCAGGTGATTCATTACTGACTGCTCAGTGGTATGGTTCATGTAGGAAAGGCATGATAAATCCTTGATTTTTCTCTCTTTATTTAAATAGTTCCCTATCAACTTCCCAAGGTGATCAACTAGCTTTTCCCCCAAACATCTAAACTCATGAATTGAAACATATTTGATCTGTTTTCAATGTGTTGCAATTAATGCCCTTATTAGTGTTCTAATTGGCCATCCTTAGCCACCTCTCAAGTTTTAATATATAATAGTTTTGTTATTTGGTATATAGTATTCTTAAATTTCCATCATTATTTCTCCTTTCACCCATGCATTATTTAAAAATATAGTTTCCTTTTAAATTTTCAAGAGTGTGGGATTATTTATTTTTTATTGGCTCCATATTTTGTTGCATTATGTTTCAAAGATTGTTGTTGTTTGATGCCGATATTTTGAACATTGCTAAAGTACCTTACGGCCATGTACAGAGGTCAACAAATTCTTCTGTAAAGGGCCAGATAGTAAGTATTTTAAGCTTTGTAAGTTTCATTCATTTTTTTCACTGTACTAATTTTTTACTTTACATAATTTGATACCATTAATACTATCTTATTAGACGCATGTTTAGAATTTTTATATCTTCTTGGTGAACTGAGCATTTAAAAATTGTTATGAGTGTCCCTTTTTATACCTAATAATTTTTTAGTCTGAATTTTTATATGTTTCTGATAAAAATACAGCCACATTGGCTTTCTTTTAGTTATATCTGCTTATTACATCCTTTTCTTGTCTTCTAAACTTCAAGCTTTATTTTTTCTAACATTTAGGTGGGTCTCTTCTGAACATATAAGTAGATGTTAAAGATCTATTATGACATTACTTGCTTTTTGAGTGTTGTGATTATAGATTTATTTGGATTTGTTTATACTGCATCACTTTAAAATTTCTATTTTTCTCACTTTTGCTGTTTCTCTTTTATCCTTTTATGGAAGAGACAGTAATGATCAGCAAATATTTCTTGTCTGCCCTACATGACACCTGCATTTAGAGGAGGCAACATGAATTATCCTGGGCAATAGGAATGAAAGTGACATGTGTCACTTCTGGTCCAAGGTTGAGTTTGAATTTGGGGTCTCCATGTATTCTTTTATCCTGTTGCAACAACTTACAACATGCTGAATGGAAAAGCGTCTATCAATCAAGCCCTTCAATGACTATGTGCAGCAGAGTCTCCTACCAGCCTGCACTGGTATGCGGCAAGAGTGAGAAATAAATTTTCTGTGATGTTGGTGAGTACTGAAGTTAATTTATCACCACGGCATAATGTAGCCTATTGTGACTAATATGTTATCTAGAAATCTTTGGAATGACTGGTTTTTAAAGTCTTCTTTCCCCTTTTTTTCCTTGATTTGGAATGTATTTGGTCTATTTCTATTTACTCTGTGGTTAGTGTGGGCAGAAGGAGGGGTAGGTGGGAGATTTCCATTACTGCTTGTAAGCCCAACATGGAATTTTTTTTTTTTTTTTTTTTTTTTGAGACGAGATCTCGCTCTGTCACCCAGGCTGGAGTGCAGTGGCGCGATCTCGGCTCACTGCAAGCTCTGCCTCCCGGGTTCACGCCATTCTCCTGCCTCAGCCTCCCGAGTAGCTGGGACCACAGACACCCGCCACCACGCCTGGCTAATTTTTTTTGTATTTTTAGTAGAGACGGGGTTTCACCGTGTTAGCCAGGATGGTCTCGATCTCCTGACCTCGTGATTCGCCTGCCTCGGCCTCCCAAAGTGCTGGGATTACAGGCGTGAGCCACCGCGCCCGGCCCCCAACATGGAATTAAAAGTAGGTTTTATTCAGTATCTAATTGTTTTTATTTGTATTATTGTGCCCTTCAGAGTGGTACACCATGCTACTGAAAGTGGAATCCCTTTTCCTTTTTCTTGCAGATAACACACATACCACCCACCATCAGTCTCCTTTCACGTATGAGACAGGTTCCTAGTGCCTAAGCCAAAATTGTATGGCCACATGTGCTCCTGATTTCGGATATTTGGATTTAGAAAGGCCATATAGTACACTTCCAAGTCAAACACTCAAATAGTTCAGCAGCCAAATGTGTGAAGAGGATAAATACAAATAATTAAGTATCCTCCAGTAGTTTACATCAGGTTCTGCCACTCAAATGGTTATGAAAAAAACTTGTTTTTAATATTTTTTTGGGATTGCAGATATGGGATTCTTGACCTGTATTTCTTTAAATAAGCTACAAAATAATTTATTCACTTATTGATTTGTAAATTGCATTCCAGTCCTAAGGATGAATTCTCATCACTTTAGTGGAAATCTGTGTTTTCCAAGGCTCTTTAGCAGCAGTTAATTTCATATTAGTTTTTACTAACACTATCAGGGTCCCCACAGAGAGGTTATTTCCTCATGACCTCATTCCTGCATCATATTTATTGATTATAAAATTTAATTTTGGGGACTGGCATGGTGGCTCACACCTCTAATTTCAGCATTCTGGGAGGTGGAGGTGGGAGGGTTGCTTGAGGCCAGGAGTTGGAGACCAACCTGGGCAACGTAGCGAGACCCCATTTCTACAAAAAATTTAAAAAATTAGCTGGGGTTGGTGATGCACACCTGTAGTCCCACCTACTTGGGGGGCTGAAGTGGGAGGATCACTTGAGGCGAGGAGTTCAAGGTTGCAGTAAGCTATGATTGCACCACTGCACTTCAGCTCGGGTGACAGAGTGAGACCCTGTCTCTTAAAAAAATTAATTTTGAATATAAAATTTAAAGGATATTTATTATGTTAATATGTTTTCATAACAGATTGACTAGAAAAGTAAAAAGATCTGGAAGCTATAGCATATGAAGAAAATTTGGAGAAACCAAATATGCTATAGAGTAGAATGTCATGGTGAATGCCAAGTATAGTATAGACTTTTCAAATTATGTAACTTGAGAGGCTTCTTATTCTAATCTTCTATCCAATAAGAATCTCACCCTAAAGACCTCTCAGTAAATAATCACTGCTCTCTCCTGGAACACCTGAGCTCACTACTTTTTAAGGCAAACCTCCACAATGTTTCCATTGCAAAATTAATAGCTAGGTAGTTTTTCCTTATGTACCCTTCACACCAATCCCTCTAGGACACATGCATACATCTTTTCTCCAGGTTAAATATACTCAGTTCTCTGAAAATATACAAGGGTGGAAATGTTCAAATCTGCAAATTTCAGAACTAATACCCCAAAGTGGACATGATAAAGTGACAGACTAGCACTCACTCTAAGAAAGAATTTTTCTGTTTTTTTTTTGTTGTTGTTGTTGTTTTGTTTTTTGAGACGGAGTTTCGCTCTTGTTGCCCAGGCTGGAGTGCAGTGGCGCAATATTGGCCCACAGCAACTTCCACCTCTCAAGTTCAAGTGATTCACCTGTTCAGCCTCCCGAGTAGCTGGGATTACAAGCATGCGCCACCACGCCCAGATAAATTTTTTTTTAAATTTTTTTAGTAGAGATGGGGTTTCTCCATGTTGGTCATGCTGGTCTCAAACTCCCAACCTCAGGTGATCCGCCCGCCTTGGCCTAACAAAGTGCTGGAATTACAGAGATGAGCCACTGTGCCCGGCCAAGAAAGGATTTTTCTAAGTTGAGCTTTTCAATAAAGCATGTGCCTTTCTAGACCTGGGAACATCTCACTATTGGTAACAAAACAGAGTGGGGAACCATTTGATCTGAAGAAGACATTTCTGCTATAGGATAAAGATACAGCTTTCTGACTTGTAAGTTCCTCCGCACTTCCCAAGTTGTACAATTATTTGATTCCAAATGGTTGGGAAATGATGAAACAAAACTTCTTTTCTAGTCTTCTTCCTTCCTCCCTTAATGAATAATTAACCTCATATTAAATTATCCTTCCTATGAAAGGATCTGAGTTTGTTATACCGAGGTTTCTTTCTTTCTTTTTTTTAGAAGTGAATACATTACTAGCTTCCTAGTCAGTTTGAACTTAAAAGGCAATTTTTACAAAATTCCCAGCAGAGGTGCCAAATATTGATTCAGTGGTTGCCAGACCAAATGTGTGTCTTGTGGTAATCTGTAGTAAAGTATATTTTAGAAGTCAAACTAGACTTTAAAAAGCTTTTAAAAAATATTTTGGATTGGCCTAGGTGTGATTGTATGATTGTTACTGAGAATGATTCTTGTGAGACAATATTGCTTTGTTGTCAGAAATACTGTTACCAAAGGCACATATAATATAGCATATTTGAAATTACATAGAAAGGCATCACAAAGGGCAACAGTCTACCACCACACACAAATCTCATTGGGCACAAAATAAAATACTGTAGAAGTCTTATATGACATGATCTGAACTGGGTATAGTCAACAATCGATTAATAGAAAAATTCACTAAAATAATACACACACATATCTTGAACATTGTGTTTTACCTTAAAACATCTAAATATATGTTTTTTAATGTAGGGCCAAAGCTTTTTGAAAAGATATATTTTATTTTATTATTTTTAGCATGGGTCTGCTGATTATAGTGACACATCTTTTTTTTCATAAACTACATCCATAATTCATGGTCTATGACTTCTAAGCTTGAGTTTCTTTAAAGTGAATCAAGGACTTCAAAACGCACGTAAAGCAATTAGAGCACAGAATCTTAGGCATTGCATTTTTCTTTTGCCAATCTTTTATAGCTGCCTCCCCACAACTAAATCAACAGCTATTTCTACTACTTACCCTTTTTCAATCTTTGCAACGTGTTGAAATTAGTTTTCAAAGAAACCATGACACTGTCTTTTTACACAATTTTGTCAGTTCATTCATTAATTTGGATAATTAAAATAACAAGTACAATGAGCAGACACCATTCTGGGAACACATAAGGATGCTTGGTGTATACACCATTCTGGGAACACGTAAGGATGCTTGGTGTATACATAAAGCATAACTGGAGGGAGTGGAGGTGCCCGGGGCATACTAGGAGCAGCCTACCAACAGCTGGCTTGGGTGTGCCACAGACACATGCCGCTGTGTTTTACAGAGGACATGAAAAGCATGGCTCGGTCTAGACAGTATGTTAAGAGGAGTTGTTTTTTGTTTTTGTTTCTTAAGAGCACTACTATAGTGTCCCAAAACACAACACAGGGGTTATGCCATGGTTGCAGCTAGCCCATAGAGTACCTCTGTGTGAGTTAGAAATAAGTAACCCACAAGCTCAGGGTTTGGTGAGGGAAGCATGGGCTAGATTTCAGCCTTCATTAGTCCACTTGGCAGGGCGCCACTTAAGCCAGTTCTTTTGTGTAGGGCACCACTCAAAGAACTGACACAGCAGCCCTGGCTCCTGGGACAGCAGATGGATTATGATTAGGGGAAGGAGAGAGAAGCTGATCTGTATTCATGCATGAAAAGATGGGGCACAGAAGCAGGAAGGAGGCAGGAGAGCTGAACTGTAGGGCAGGAAGGCTTCACTCCTGGAAGAAACTCCACACAGGTTTCATGACAACAAATACAGACCATCTTGCCTAGCCACCTGGCAGATTGTCCTTGCTGGGGGAGAAAGTTCCTTAGCAAAGCAGCCAGTGTATTCTGTATTAATTTTTACCACAATTTCCTGGACTGTGTCCTTTACCATCTCCTCTACAACTACTATTCCCAACCCTACGCCAAGAAGGTCACTCAGTCTACTTTAAGAACTCTTACTGTCTTGGAGGCTTTTCTGCTCCTTCCAACAATTTCCCTACCTATTAAGAGATATCTGGAGCTCCTTTAATAGATAGACAGGATCTTTCCTTTTAGAATTCATTATTAAAAACAAAATGAAAATGCTTGATTGAAAGAGCATTGTGAAGTTTATTCATATACAAGTGTAAGCAGTCAATGAATTAACCAACACACATGACTGACAAGGAAAATAAATTAAAGAGCAGGTATCTGAAGGTGAAGGGAGAAGGCCAGAAACAGGATGGTATAGAAGTCAAACTAGGCCTGGTGCGGTGGCTCACACCTGTAATCCCAGCACTTTGGGAGGCCGAGGCGGGCAGATCACGAGGTCAGGAGATCAAGACCATCCTGGCTAACACAGTGAAACCCCGTCTCTACTAAAAATACAAAAAATTAGCCAGGCGCGGTGGCGGGGGCCCGTGGTCCCAGCTACTCGGGAGGCTGAGGCAGGAGAATGGCTTGAACCCAGGAGGCAGAGCTTGCAGTGAGCAGAGATCACACCACCGCACTCCAGCCTGGGCGACAGAGCGAGACTCTGTCTCAAAAAAAAAAAGAAGTCATACTAGATGTGGCTGGGTGCAGTGGCTCATGCCTGTAATCTCAGCATTTTGAAAGTCCAAAGCTGGTGGATCGCTTGAGCTCAGGAGTTCAAGAACAGCCTGGATAACATGGCAAGACCCCATCTCTACAAAGAATAAAAAAATAGCCAGGCATGGTGGCACGCACCTATAGTCCCAGCTACTTGAGAGGCTGAGATGGGAGGATTGCTTGAGCCTAGGAGGTGGAGGCTTCAGTGAGCTGTGATTGCACCACTGCACTCCAGCCTGGGCAACAGAATGAGACCCTGTCTCAAAAACAAAGAAAGAAATAAATCAAACTAAAACCTCTCAGTTTTAGATCCTATTATCTTCAACTCAGCCTGGACAGAGAGAAGTTGATTTCTTTTGTTTTATAGTTTTAGGCCCTATGATACCACTAAAACTTCAATGAGCCTAGAAGATTTTTTTTTAAACATTTGCAATGTTAATACAAAGCAGCTAATTATAAAGTAGTTCATTAACTAATCTATATGTGTATTTTAAAAAAACTGTAGAACTTTGAACACTGAAAGTTCCACTTCCCTTGGCTGTCCGCACACTGAGCCAGTCTTGGTATGTACATTCCTCGTATGGAAATTACTCCCACTGCGTATGTGACCATCCTTGTCTTAGCACTTGTAGTCTTTAGCTTTATTTCACAACTCAGGTCATTTCAGGGTTGGAATACTCCTTGTATGTGTACACGCCATTCTCACATCTCGTAAAATTCAATGGTAAACATTTGTACCATTCCAAAAATAATTATGTCATTCTTTTGAATATCTTTTAAAAATTTACTATGCCAAATACTAGGGCCACTCAGCTTATAATTTTCCTCCTTAGCTTACAATTAAATTTGTGTGTTTATAGCTATTAGGGACCTAGAGATCATCTGTCCAGTGGCTTGCTCAGTGGTTCTCAAGCTTTACTGGATGCCGCCAAGAGAGCTTGTTAAGACATAGGTTGAAGGGCACCATCCTGAGTTTTTCTTTTTTTTGAGATGGAGTCTGGCTCTGTTGCCCAGGCTGAAGTGCAGTGGTGCCATCTCGGCTCACTGCAACTTCTGCCTCCCGAGTTCAAGCAATTCTCCTGCCTCAGCCTCCAGAGTAGCTAGGATTACAGGTGCACACCACCACACCCAGCGAATTTTTGTATTTTTAGTAGAGACGGGGTTTCGCCATGTAGGCCAGGCTGGTCTTAAACTCCTGACCTCAGGTGATCTGCTCACCTCAGCCTCCCAAAGTGCTGGGATTACAGGCATGAGTCACCACACTCGCCCTGAGTTTCTGACTCTGTAAGTCTAGGAAGGCAGCTAAAATGTGCATTTCTAATGTGTTCCCTGGTGATGCTGATGATTTTGGTCTGGGGATAACCCTTTGAGAATCAGCCCAATTCCTCACCTCATGGCTGAAACTGAGCCTTAGAGAATTGAATTGTTTGTCCCGGAGTGACCCAACCCATCAGTGACAGAGAAAAGGCATACACCCTACTCTGCTCACTTTTGTATGTGAATTACACACATATCCAATTGTTTCTTCTGAGGTTTGTTAACAGTCCACATTACTGCCTCCCTGTTGTTTTGGCACTGGTCAGGATCTTAAATAAAACTCTGCGACTTCCGTCTATTAATCTTTATAGTAAACTTACACAATAATTTTTGGTATAAATCCTGCTGTCTTGCAGCAGTACCGGGCCTGGATCCTTCCTCTCCTGAAGCAAAAGAGTCTTGTGCCGTCTGTTCATTTTTCTTTCTAGAAAACCTTTTGCTGAACCCTTAAATAACAAATTCTTTGTAAAATTCTCCAGTTTGCATTTGGGTTAAAAGTTTTTTTATTGATGCATAATAATTGTACATACTTATGGAATACATGTGATATTTTCATACATGGATACGATGTGTAATGATCAAGGTATTTAGGAAATCTACCTTGAACATTGATCATTTCTTTGTGTTGGGAACATTTCAAATCTTCTCTACTAGCTGCTTTGAAATATACAATATATTGTTAACTATAGTTGCCTTACTGTGCTGCCAAACACTAGAACTTTTTCCTTCTGTCCAACTGTATGTTTGTACATATTAACCAACCTCTCTTCATCCTTGCATTCTCCACCTTCCAAGTTTCTGGTAACAGTCTTTCTTCTATTCTGTCTCCATGAAATCAACTTTTTAGCTCCCACATATGAGTGAGAACATGTGTTATTTGTCTTTCTTTCTCTCTTTTTTTTTTTTTGAGACGGAGTCTGGCTCTGTCACCCAGGATGGAGTGCAATGGCGCGATCTTGGCTCACTGCAAGTTCTGCCTCCTGGGTTGATGCCATTCTCCTGACTCAGCCTCCGGAGTAGCTGGGACTACAGGAGCCCGCCACCACGCCTGGCTAATTTTTTTATGTTTTTAGTAGAGACGGGGTTTCACCGTGTTAGCCAGGATGGTCTCGATCTCCTGACCTGGTGATCCACCCGCCTCAGCCCCCAAAAGTGCTGGGATTACAGGCGTGAGCCACCGTGCCCGGCCTCTTTCTTTCTTTCTCAAGACAAGATCTCACTCTGTTGCCCAGGCTGGAGTGCAGTAGTGCAATCAAAGCTCACTGCCACCTCAACCTTCTGGGCTCAAGTGATCATCCCACCTCAACCTCCCAAGGAGCTGGGACTACAGGTGTGTGGCACCATGCCTAGATAATTTTTTGATTTTTTTGTAGAGATGGGGTTTCACTATGTTGCCCAAGCTAGTCTCGAACTCCTGGACTCAAGCAATTCTTCCACCTTGGCCTCCTAAAGTGTTGTGATTATAGGAGTGAACCACCACACCCAGGAATATTTGTTTTTCTCTTCCTGACCTATTTCACTTAACATAATGACCTTCAGTTTCATCTGTGCTGCTGCAAATGACAGGATTGCATTCTTTTTAAAGGCTGAATAGCTAGGCATGGTGCCACACACCTATAGTCCCAGCTACTTGGGAGGTTGGGGTGGGATGATCACTTGAGCCCAGGAGGTTGAGTCTGCAGTGAGCTTTGATTGCACTACTGCACTCCAGCCTGGGCAACAGAGTGAGATCTTGTCTTGAAAAAGAAAGAAAGAAAGACAAATAACACATGTTCTCACTCATATGTGGGAGCTAAAAAGTTGATTTCATGGAGACAGAGAATAGAAGAATGACTGTGTATATATACCACATTTTCTTTATCCATTCATCCACTGATGAAGGCAGTTTGATTCCATATCTTAGCTATTGTGAATAGTGCTGCAATAAGCATGGAGGTGCAGGTATCCCATGGATATACTGATTTATTTTCCTTTGGATAAATATTCAGTAGTGGGATTACTAAACCATATGGTAGTTCTATTTTTAATTTTTTGAGGTAACCCCAAACTGTTTTCCATAATGGTTATACTAGCTTACATTCCTACCAACATTGTATAAGAGTTCCCTTTTTTCTGCACGTTCATTAACATCTGTTGTTTTTTGTCTTTTTGACAAAAAAGCCATTCTAACTGGAGTGGATGATTTCTTATTGCAATTTTGATTTGTGTTTTCCTGATGACTAGTGATATTGAACATTTTTCATATAACTTTTAGCCATTTATATGTCTGCTTTTGAGAAATGTCTATCCAGATCTTTTGCCCACTTTTTAGTTGGATTATTTATATTTTTGCTGTTAAATTGAATTCCTTGTAAATTTTGGAAATTAGACCCTTGTTGGATGAATAGTTTGCAAATAGTTTTTTCTATTCTACAGGTTGTCTCTTCAATCTATTGATTGTTTCCTTTGCAGTGAAGAAGTTTTTAGCTTAATATAGTCCCATTTGTCTATTTTTGTTGTTGTTGCCTGTGTTTTGGAGGTCTTAGTCATAAAATCTTTGCCTAGACTGATGTCCTGGAGTGTTTCCCCTATGTTTTCTTCTAGTAGTTTTATAGTTTCTGCTCTTAGGTTTAACTTTTTAACCCATTTTGAGTTAATTTTTGTATAGGGTGAGAGACAGGGGTCCAGGTTTATTTTTCTGCATATGGTTACCAAGTTCCCAGCACCATTTACTGAAGATGGTGTCCTTTTCCCAATGTGTTTAGTGTCTTTGTAAAAACCAGTTGGTTATAAATACGTGGATTTACTTCTTGGCTCTCTCTATTCTGTTCCAGTGGTCTATGTGTCTGTTTTTATCTCAATTCCATGCTGTTTTGGCTACTGTAGTTTTGTAGTGTATTTTAAAGTTAGGTAGTGTAATGCCTCCAGCTTTGTGCTTTTTGCTTAAGTCCTGACTGCTTTGGCTATTCAGGGTCTTTTGTGGTTCCATATGATTTTTAGGATTTAAAAAAAATATCTGTGAAGAATGTCATTGATATTTTGGTAGGAATTGCATTAAATATGTAGGTTGCTTTGGATAGTATGTTCATTTTAGCAATATTAATTCTTTCAATCCATGAGTGTGGGATGTCTTTTCATTTGTTTGTTTCCTCTTCAATTTCTTTCATTAGTGTTTTATAGTTTTCCCTGTAGAGGTCTTTCACCTCCTTGATTAAATCTATTCCTAGATATTTTATTATTTTTGTAGCTATTGTAAATGTGATTATTTTCTTGATTTTCTTTTCAGCTACTTTGTTATTGGTGTATAGAACACTACTGATTTTTGTATGTTGATTTTGTATCCTGCAACCTTACTGAATTTATCAGTTCTTAGAGGTTTTTTTTTTTTAAATTGGAGTCTTTAGGTATATATATACACATATATATGTGTATATATATGTATATATATGTGTATATATACATATATATACACATATATATATACACATATATATAAAATCATGTCATCTGCAAAGAGAGACAACTTGACTTCCTCTTTTCCAATGTGGATGCCTTTTTTTTTTTTCTTTCTCTTGCTTGATTGCTATGGCTAGGACTGCATTTTGGTTTCTAGGGGAGACAAATAACTTTTTCTCCTTCTACCCAATAGATTCTATGGCTGAGGCCCTGGAAATTAAACTAACAAAACATAGATTAACAAGAGGAAAAAAACAGATTAATTATGTGCATACATACACGTGGGAGTATCACAAAGAAAAGAGACTCAAGGAGACCCAGATGATTGAAGCTTATATAGCATCTCAGACTAAACAAAGGGAAAGGGGTTTGGGGCTTCTGAGTGGAGAAGACAAGTCCTGAGAAAGTAAGGCAGGAAATGTATACTTGTATGTAAATAAGGGTTATGCAGGTAAGAGTGTCTCAGGTGATGGGTTATCCCCAGGCCTAGCTCTCTTTCTGGTACAGAGGAATCTTCAAGAAAAATTTACTTTATAAATATAAATTTCCTTTACAAAAGGGGAAATTTATATTCTGCTTTTAGGCAGTTAGGGGACAGAAAGAGCCTTTCCTGTGTCTGTTGGTTCTCAGTTGCTTTTAGCTCAAAATAATCCATATATTGGGTGGCATATTCTGGAACCCTTTATCCCACCCTTTGAAACTTTCTTTTTCTCAGGACGTTTCATACATCAAAAGCCAAGTTTGTAGCTGTTGAGAGAGATTCGGATTAGGTGTTGCAAGATAAGAGATCTGCAAATGGAAGGAAAACAGATTGGAACAAGAGTGAGTAAGCAGAAAAGGACAAATTTAAACACATTGCCCCATCTCACTGAACCAGTCTCTCAGTCCTGGGAATAGCTTACATTCCTACCAACAGTGTATAAGAGTTCAGTTTACTCAGAAAGTTGTATCTCAAGAGATTGTGTTGCCAGAGGGAATAGGGTGCCCACCGGTTAGGTCTCTATATGGTGCTATAAGACATTTAATGAGGACCTTTCTATGGAAACAAAAGAAAACCAAGGTTAATAGATAGAACTGTTTATAAACCCAGTTTCTGAGGCCAGAGGGCAATCAGTTGAGAAGATTTCTGAATGTTGGGCTCAATGCATCTCTAGGAGATAGAAGGAGGACGGGCCGTGGCAGTCTGAAGTGTTTCCGGGTTTGTGGTTTGAACGTCTCTGGGGATGGCATATACAATGTGACAGTTATGGTTATTTCTCAGAGCAGAGCACGGAAGGGCCCAGTTTCAGCTTGCAGGGCTTTTTCTGGGTAGTGTCAATACGGATCTAGGCAGTCAGGTTTTAGTTCTCAGTGGTGCCAAATCAGGTGAGATTAAAATCAGAAATGTTATTTACTGACAAAATGCAAAACACAGCAGGAGTCAGTTTACAGAGAGGTTAAAAAAGCTGAAAGGCAGTGAACACGGCTAGAATTAGACAATCCACAAGGGTGTGCTATAGTTTTCAATTGAAACAGCATAGTTCTCTCTACAATCACCCCTATTTCTATGAAAGATAATCAAAGTAACACTATTTTTGTTGCAAAATAAGTCAATCTCATTGACCTTGGCCTGATTATTACATAAAAATAGCAAGAATAATGATTGACAATGTAAGCTCTTTTTGAGTCTGCTTTGTTGCAACTTTTAATAAGGAATTTCAGGTTAGACTGTTAAAGCCTATCAAAGCTGGAAACCAATCCATCAGCCTTCACCAGCAATACCTACAGATTTGGGTGAATTCCTTTTTTCTTGAGGTCCCCAAAATATTTTCAGCTTCCTGGGCCTACCAAGAAGTGACCTTTTTTACTCACCTGTTAGGTTGGGAACCCTGTTAATCAGGTACCAGGCCAGTATTTCAAGGGGCTTTGTAAGCACTGGCTTCATAAAGTCAGCATTCATTTTGTTACCAGAAAGGGGTCCTGATCTAGACCCCCAGAATGGGTTCGTAGATCTCAAGCAAGAAAGAATTTGGGGCGAGTTCATAGATTACAGTGAAAGTAAGTTTATTAAGAAAGTAAAGGAATGAAAGAATGGCTACTCCATAGACAGATCAGCGCCAGCACTGCTGGTTATTTCTTGATGATATGCTAAACAAGGGATGGGTTATTCATGCCTCCCCTTTACAGACCATACAGTGTAACTTCCTGACGTTGCCATGGCATCTGTAAACTGTCATGGTGCTGGTGGGAGTGTAGCAGTGAGGACACCCAGAGGCCACTCTCATCACCATCTTGGTTTTGGTGAGTTTTGGCCGGCTTCTTTACTGCAACTTGTTTTTATCAGGAAGGTCTTTATGACCTGTGTCTTGTGCCAACCTCCTATCTCATTCTGTGACTTAGAATGCCTAACCATCTGAGAATGCAGCCCAGTAGGTCTCAGCCTCATTTTACTCAGCCCCTATTCAAGATGGAGTTGCTGTTGTTCAAGTGCTTCTGACAGTTCCTTAAAACTGTCTGATGTTATCTGATTTTATGTACATCATCCTAAAATATGATATTCCAGTGAAAGCCTTGCTAATATAAGTAATATTTCAAATTGCTTTCTGTTATAAGGACAAGAGATTCTTACTGAACATATGTAAATACATCACCATGAAAATAAGAATATTCAATAAAGATTTCCGAATTCTGGAAGGATCGGGTGGGGAGAAAAAGTGAATGTTTCTGGCGGGGCATGGTGGCTCACATCTGTAATCCCAGCACTTTGGGAGGCTGAAACTGGAGGATCACTTCAGCCTGGGCAACACAGTGAAACTGTCATCTCTTAAAAAAAAAAAAAAAAATTAGCTGGGCATGGTGATGCACATTTATAGTCCCAGCTACTTGGGAAGCTGAGGTGGGGGGATTGCTTGAGCCCAGGAGTTCAAGGAAGCAGTGAGCTGTGATTGCACCACTGCACTCCAGCCCAGATGATAGAGTGAGACCCTGTCTCAAAAAAAGTAAATGTTTTATCTTTTCATCTTTGTTCACAAAGGTATACTTTACCAAGTTACTGTAAGTTAAAGATAGCTTAAGAAAACAGAGAAAAAGGGTTTCTTAAATATGGAAAAACATTAAGGAACCAGTAATGTTTCAAACAAAAGGGCCATACACATTAGAATTATTCTTATCAGTTCATTCAGTCCCATGGAATTAATTCTTGTTTTGCTTGATGTTGGATTTGCAGCTTTATGAATTCATGTTTCTTCTTTAGTGTTTTGGAAATCTTTACCCAATCCAGTGGTATAATCTTAAATACTTGAGAATACCTCTCTGAGTCTTTTCCATGGTCTCTGGGAAGATGAAGCATTTTCACTTGTTGATTGCAAAAGCATTCAGAGAAGAATTATCGTAAAACAATAATTGGCTGTGAATGGCAAAAGACTTAAAAATAACCATGATTAAAGATCTGATGAGAGTTCATTATAGTGCAATTAACAAGGAAATTTGGTTATTTCTGTGGCTTACAGCATTTTATAATAGTAACTGTCCTGATAACACTGTATCAGGACATATGAACAGCAAAGATTGATAAATATCTAGGAACTTTATACAGTTTTGAAACACATATTAATTACGTACCTATACAAATATAACATAAAGAAGGTTAAGCATCATATTTTAGTTGACGATGATTCTCATGTAATTTAGCGTATCAAATAAATCTAATTAGTGTAACATCTCTTTTTTTCAATGTGAAAGAGCAAATCCTTTGAGATTTTCAAGGAGAGTTCTGTGGAATGTCAAAGTTAGTTCAAAGTGAAAAAGACTAGGGCCAGCGCAGTGGCTCATGCCGGTAACCCCAACACTTTGGGAGGCCGAGGCAGGTAGATCACTTTAGCTCAGGAGTTTGAGACCAGCCTGGGTAACACGGTGAAACCCCATCTCTACCAAAAATACAAAAACTAGCCAGACGTGGTGGTGCATGTCTGTAGTTCCAGCTAGTTGGGAGCCTGCACTGGGAGGATCACTTGCATCTGGGAGGTTATGGCTGCACTGAGCCAAGACTGTGCCACTGCACTCTAGCCTGAGTGACAGAGTGAGACCTTGTCTCAAAAAACAGACAACAACAACAAAAGTAAAAAAAAAAAACTACAGAATCAGGCTGGGCACAGTGGCTCATGCGCCTGTGATCCCAGCTCTTTGCTCCAGGGTGGGAGGATCACTCAAGGCCAGGAGTTCAAGACCAACCTGAGCAACACAGAGAGACCCCATCTCTACCAAAAACAAACAAACAAACAAACAAACAAACAAACAAACAAAAAAACGAGGAAGGGCCAGGTGCGGTTGCTCATGCCTGTAAGCCCAGCACTTTGGGAGGCCGAGGCGGGTGGATCACCTGAGGTCAGTTCAAGACCAGCCTGGCCAAACATGGTGAAACCCCATCTCTACTAAAAATACAAAAAAATTAGCTGGGCGGGGGTGGGTGCCTGTAATCCCAGTTACTCGGGAGACTGAGGCAGGAGAATCGCTTGAACCCAGGAGACGGAGTTTGCAGTGAGCCGAGATTGTGCCAGTGCACTCCAGCCTGGGCAAAAAGAGTGACACTCCGTCTCAAATAAATAAATAAATAAATAAAAATTTAAAAAAATAAAAAAAATTTAACAAAAAAAAATTTTAAAAGACTTTAGAATTTGATTTGGGGAAGACTATCAAAAATTGCAAAAGGTTTGAACCCTTGATAAAACAGGATAACAGGTAACTATGAAACAATACTTAGTTATCTATTTAATCAAAGGGAAAATATTACTGTAAAGGTAAATACAGAAGGTCACATAATTGTAAAAAACCAAAACCAAAACAAAACCTTAGCTTTTTCCATAGTGAGAAGACTCTTTTTTAAAAAAGTAATCAAAGATATGGTAAAGACAACATTAAGCATAAGAAATTATTAAATTTTTAAAAAGATTTGGGGTCTTGCTCTGTCACCCATGCTAGTGCGCAGTGCTGTGATCATAGCTCGCTGCAGCCTTAAACTCCTGGGTTCCTCCTGCCTCAACCTCCCAAGTAGCTGGGACTACATGTGGGAAATTATTTCTGGTAAGTCACAGAATCTTTGTTTCCTATGCAAAGTACTCAACAGGTAAAGAAACCCTTTTATGATCTCTTATTAGGAACAAATCAACAATCCAAATTCCAGTTCTGCATCAGCACACTATTGATATTAGAGTTTATTTTTAAACATTGTAATAAATCCATTTAATTTTATTATTTATAATAATTTTATTATGTTTTATTTATTTATTTTTTTTTAGAGACAAGTTCTCACTCTGTTGCCCAGGCTGGAGCGCAGTGGCACGATCATAGCTCACTGCAGCCTCAAACTCCTGGGCTCAAGTGATCCTCCTACCTCCAGAGTAGCTGGGACTAGAGGGACATGCCAGCACGTCTGGCTAATTTACAGGGTCTCAGGTCTCTCTATGTTGTGTAGGCTGGTCTCAAACTCCCAGTCTAAAGTGATCGTCCTGTCTTGGCCTCCTAAAGTGCTGGGATCACAGGCCTGAGCCACTGTGCCCAGCCCATTTTAGATATTTGACTACACAAAATTCTCTCTCTCTCCTTTGACAATTTCCTATACCTGCCTAGTTTTTGTCCTTTATTTTCCTCTTTCTCACTCTGAAATAATCTTTAACATTAAACTACTGTAGGACAAAATTACTCTCCCTTTTCCTTAACAAAAATGCATCCTTCATACTTCATATTTTTCCTTGTCAAAACACATCTTACTTTTTTAAAATTTATTTTACTTTAAGTTCTGGGATACATGTGCAGAACGTGCAGGTTTGTTACCTAGGTATACATGTGCCATGGTGCTTTGCTGCACCTATCAACCTGTCATCTGGGTTTTAAACCTTGCATGAATTAGGTATTTGTCCTAACGCTTTCCCTCCCCTTGCCCGCAACCCCCTCACAGGCCCTGGTGTGTGATGTTCCCCTCCCTGTGTCCAACACATCTTAGTTTCTTTGTATATTTTGCATGCAGACTTTTCTCCTTCACCCTTATTATTCCTAATGGTTCATTTATGTATATTGATTAGAGTTTTCAATGATTAATACCTTAATTTCCAGTGAAAACAAGGAAGTAGGAAATTGTGAACTGTTATATATAGGGGCATTCTGTAGATTAGCATATTTATGAATACACCCTTTCACAATTTCTAGAGGCATGTGTTTCCTCATAGTACACTTTTTCAGTGTGGCAAGAAGAATATGTTGACTAACAGACTTAAATATTATTTAGTCTCTCTGTAATAAGAAGCCAAATATAGATAAACTTAAGTAATTAAATTTTCAGTATTATATCATATATAGAAATGATCAAATATTTGATGACTATCTCTCATTTAACTAAACTTTCTATATCTTTGAGGTTTTAGGTTACCAGAAAGATTTTAGA
This sequence comes from Pan paniscus, assembly GCF_029289425.2. Lineage (NCBI taxonomy): Eukaryota > Metazoa > Chordata > Mammalia > Primates > Hominidae > Pan > Pan paniscus. The sequence goes on along the minus strand of NC_073259.2, from coordinate 17,087,688 downwards.
TACTATATTTAAGCAGACATATTATAAAACATAACTATTGTTGAAAGTTCAGCTATAGAGTTTTATCCCACTTACATCTATTTAATTAACTTGTTCCTAACAATTATGCTTGGATTATTGATGAAAATTTCATGCAAGATTAAATAAAGCTAATCATCATCTAAAGTTTATTTTCTTGTTAACAAATTTGTGACAGGCATGTGAGGTAGCTATCAAAAATCACAGAAGTAAAAACCTAAAAGTTAATTATATTGCTCTCGCTCTCTGTCTTTCTTCTTAACTGCCATCTTTGACATACATCAAGCAATTCATTTTTATTGTACATTTGATTCTTTGGTTGAATTATAATTTTATAATCCGAAACATCAAATAGAGATAATGTCAGCTTATTTGGCTAGTAAACTCAAGTAGAATAAAACTGCATGTCTACATTATATTGAATGCTGACAAATCTAGAGAAATACCTATTTGTATTTAACTAACAATACTGAACTAGTGTTATTTACCAACGATTAGCCCAGAGCATGTGAATTTGAAAACAAATTTTGGGTTAATTTCTATTTTTTCTGAGGATTTTAATAATACTTAATGTATATGAGCAGTTATTGTTTTCTAAGCCAATTAATGCAGAGCTCTTTGATAAATTTTGGCAATACCATCCGGAGGTAGAAAACGATCAATATACAAAATACACACATAAGCATATGTAAGCACACAGATGCCAATAGAAATCTCATAGCTTTCATTTTAAACTTTTAACCATGAGTCAGGCATCATATTACAAAACTCACTAGTTTATGTAAAATATTTGGATCCACTTTGTGTTCTTGGCAGATGGAACAAGGTAAACTTCTAAATAATGGCTATAATCTTTCACCAGTATTTGTAAAGAAGACGATATGGTTTGGACCTGTGTCCCCACCAAATCTCATGTTCAGCTCTTATCCCAAGTGTCAGCGGTAGGGCCTGGTGGGAAGTGATGGGATCATGGGCGGATTCCTCCTAAATGGTTTAGTACCATCCCCTCCATGCTGTTCTTATGATAGTGAGTAAGTGAGTTATGAGATCTGGCTTTTCTAAAAGTGTATAGCACACATCTCCCCACCATCTTCCTCCTGTTCTGACCATGTAAGACCTGCCTGCTTCCCCTTCACCTTCTGCCATGATTGTAAGCTTCCTGAGGCCTCCCTAGAAGCAGAAACAGCTATGCTTCCTGTACAGCCTACAGAACCATGAGCCAATTAAGCCTTCTTTCTTTCTAAATTATCCAGTCTTGTATATTTCTTTTCTTTTTTTTTTTTTTGAGACGGAGTCTCGCTCTGTCGCCCAGGCCAGAGTGCAGTGGCATGATCTCAGCTCACTGTGAGCCTCGCCTCCCGGGTTCACGCCATTGTCCTGTCTCAGCCTCCCGAGTAGCTGGGACCACAGGCGCCCACCACCACGCCTGGCTAATTTTTTGTATTTTTAGTAGAGATGGGGTTTCACCGAGTTAGACCAGGATGGTCTCGATCTCCTGACCTTGTGATCCGCCCGCCTTGGCCTCCCAAAGTGCTGGGATTACAGGCATGAGCCAGGGCGCCTGGCCAGTTTTTTTGCATTTTTAGTAGAGATGGGGTTTCACCTTGGTCTTGATTTCCTGACCTCATGATCTGCCCGCCTCAGACTCCCAAAGTGCTGGGATTACAGACATGAGCCACCGCGCCCGACCCAGTCTTGGATATTTCTTTATAGCAATGTGAGAATGAAATAATACACAAGACTTTTAAGATTTTTATTTGTCTAGTTTGTTTCCAAATAGTTACTAAATTTTTTTTGGTCTTTCTTGCAATCTGATTTTCCTATGAGTACCAGTAGGACATTTGTTTTAGGGTGCAAGCTCTCTTAAAAAAATCCCTTTGGATATAAAGTCCAAATTTTCAAAGGTATACCTAGTCCAATGTGACTCTAAACCAATCAGCTTTTTTACAGCTTAACCATAGACACAAGAGACCTTCCCAAAGAGGGTTCAAAGGAGGCAGTACCCACTCCTCCTCCCCAAGATTCAGAGTTACTCCCAAAGATAGCCTGAAAAGCAAAGAAACTCATTGTCGCAGTCAATAAGGAAACTACAGTCTCCCATAAAAGTGAGATGCCTTCAATCACAGACTCACTAATCTGTGATATCAGGTAGGTAATACTGGGATGGTACTTTTCCCAGAACGAACAAGGCAACAAAGAATGACAATAAAGGCCCCAATGGACTGGGGTGCCTTATTAAGGCAAACTCTCCTGACAGCTGCAAGATTTGGTCAAAGAAAATGCTGCTCGCGCATTTTGTGCTTTGGGTTCCTAGCTGGTTGGCTAGCTACCCAATTCAAGTGTGACAACCTTGCCATCTCAGCTAGCAGAAACCAGACTGATTACCAGAGACCATAGTAGTTACAAAGCGAAACTCTCAGAACACAAAATGAGATAAAAGAAGAATCTCATCCAGTTTTTTCCCATTGGTTATCCGCAGCAAAGTTTGTCTAAATGGATGCTGCTCTAGCATAAACTGTAAACTCAAGGGTCTGTGAAGCTGGCTTAAACAGAAGGCTTATAGGGCCTATGCCTATAACTATGACAATTCTCCAAAACTATGACTATTCTCATTATAATAAATCACACAAAAGACAGAAACAAAGGAAAACAATGACTATTCTTAGGAAGCTAGAGATCAGTAACCAATGAGTACTCAAAACTGTCAGGCCTCTGAGCCCAAGCCAAGCCATCGCATCCCCTGTGACTTGCATGTATACATCCAGATGGGCTGAAGTACCTGAAGATCCACAAAAGTACAAATAGCCTTAAATGATGACATTCCACCATTGTGATTTGTTTCTTCCCCACCCTAACTGATCAATGTACTTTGTAATCTCCCCCACCCTTAAGAAGGTACTTTGTAATCTCCCTGACCCTTAAGAAGGTTCTTTGTAATTCTCCCCACCCTTGAGAATGTACTTTGTGAGATCCACTCCCTGCCCTCAAAACACTGCTCTTAACTTCACCACCTATCCCAAAACCTATAAGAACTAATGATAATCCACCACACTTTGCTGACTCTTTTGGGACTCAGCCCGCCTGCACCCAGGTGAAATAAACAGCCATGTTGCTCACACAAAGCCTGTTTGGTGGTCTCTTCACACGGACGCGCATGAAATTTGGTGCCGTAACTCAGATCGGGGGACCTCCCTTGGGAGATCAATCCCCTGTCCTCCTGTTCTTTGCTCCATGAGAAAGATCCACTTATGACCTCAGGTCCTCAGACTGGCCAGCCCAAGGAACATCTCACCAATTTTAAATCGGGTAAGCAGCCTCTTACTCTCTTCTCCAACCTCTCTCACTAAACCCTCAACCACTTTCTCCTTTCCACTCTTCAATCTCTCCCTTCTCTTAATTTCAATTCCTTTTGTTTTCTGGTAGAGACAAAGGAGACATATTTTATCCGTGGACCCAAAACTCCGGCACCAGTCACGGAATATGGAAGGCAGCCTTCCCTTGGTGTTTAATCATTGCTGGGACGCCTTTCTGATTATTCAGGTGTCAGACCACGCAGGGACGCCTGCCTTGGTCCTTCACCCTTAGCCGCAAGTCCCGCTTTTCTGGGGAAGGGGCAAGTACCCCAACCCCTTATATCTCTGTGCCCTGATCCCTTATTTCTGCACCCCAACCTCATATCTCTGCGCCCCAATCCCTTATTTCCGCACCCCGACCTCGTATCTCTGTGCCCTGACCCCTTTCCCGCTTTTCTGGAGGGTAAGAACCCCCGAACCCCTTCCCTCCATGTCTCTACTCTCTCTTTTCTCTGGGCTTCACTATGGGCAACCTTCCACCCTCAATTTCTCCTTCTTCTCCCTTAGCCTGTGTTCTTAAGAACTTAAAACCTCTTCAACTCTCACCTGACCTAAAATCTAAGTGTCTTATTTTCTTCTGCAATGCTGCTTGACCCCAATACAAAGTCGACAGTAGTTCCAAATAGCCAGAAAACGACACTTTCAATTTTTCCATCCTGCAAGATCTAAATAATTCTTGTCGTAAAATAGGCAAACGGTCTGAGATGCCTGACGTCCAGGCATTCTTTTACACATCGGTCCCTTCCTAGTCTCTGTGACCAGTGCAACTCATCACAAATCTTGTTTCCCTCCCACCTGTCCCCTCAGTCCCAACCCCAAGCGTCACTGAGTCTTTCTAATCTTCCTTTTCTACAGACCCATCTGACCTCTCCCTTCCTCCCCAGGCTGCTCCTCGCCAGGCCGAGCTAGGTCCCAATTCTTCCTCAGCCTCTGCTCCTCCACCCTATAATCTTTTTATCACCTCCCCTCCTCACACCCGGTCCGGCTTACAGTTTCCTTCCATGACTAGCCCTCCCCCACCTGCCCAGCAATTTACTCTTAAAAAGGTGGCTGGAGCTAAAGGCATAGTCAAGGTTAATGCTCCTTTTTCTTGATCCCAAATCAGATAGCGTTTAGGCTCTTTTTCATCAAATATAAAAATCCAGCCCAGTTCATGACTTGTTTGGCAGCAACCCTGAGACGCTTTACAGCCCTAGACCCTAAAAGGTCAAAAGGCCGTCTTATTCTCAATATACATTTTATTACCCAATCTGCTCCCGACATTAAATAAAACTCCAAAAATTAGAATCTGGCCCTCAAACCCCACAACAGGACTTAATTAACCTCACCTTCAAGATGTACAATAATAGAAAAAAGTTGCAATTCCTTGCCTCCACTGTGAGACAAACCCCAGCCACATCTCCAGCACACAATAACTTCCAAACGCCTGAACCTCAGTGTCCAGGCATTCCCCCAGAACCTCCTCCCACAGGAGCTGGCTACAAGTGCCAGAAATCTGACCACCAGGCCAAGGAATGCCCGCAGCCTGGGATTCCTCCTAAGCCATGTCCCATCTGTGTCGGACCCCACTGGAAATCAGACTGTTCAACTCACCTGGCAGCCACTCCCAGAGCCCCTGGAACTCTGGCCGAAGGCTCTCTGACTCCTTCTCAGCTTAGCGGCTGAAGACTGACGCTGCCTGATCGCCTCGGAAGCCCCGTAGACCATCACGGACGCCGAGCCTTAGGTAACTCTCACAGTGGAGGGTAAGTCCGTCCCCTTCTTAATCAATACGGAGGCTACCCACTCCACATTACCTTCTTTTCAAGGGCCTGTTTCCCTTGCCTCCATAAGTGTTGTGCGTATTGACAGCCAGGCTTCTAAACTTAAAACTCCCCAACTCTGGTGCCAACTTAGACAATACTCTTTTAAGCACTCCTTTTTAGTTATCCCCACCTGCCCAGTTCCCTTATTAGCCCGAGACACTTTAACTAAATTATCTGTTTCCCTGACTATTCCTGGATTACAGCTACATCTCATTCCCGCCCTTCTTCCCAATCCAAAGCCTCCTTTGCATCCTCCTCTTGTATTCCCCCACCTTAACCCACAAGTATAAGATACCTCTACTCCCTCCTTGGCGACCAATCACACACCCCTTACCATCTCATTAAAACCTAATCACCCTTACTCCGCTCAATGCCAAGATCCCGTCCCACAGCACGCTTTAAAAGGATTAAAGCCTGTTGTCACTCGCCTGCTACAGCATGGCCTTTTAAATCCTATAAACTCTTCTTACAATTCCCCCATTTTACCTGTCCTAAAACCAGACAAGCCTTACAAGTTAGTTCAGGATCTGCATCTTATCAACCAAATTGTTTTGCCTATCCACCCCATGGCGCCAAACCCATATACTCTCCTATCCTCAATACCTCCCTCCACAATCCATTATTCTGTTCTGGATCTCAAATATGCTTTCTTTACTATTCCTTTGCACCCTTCATCCTAGCCTCTCTTCGCTGTCACCTGGACTGACCCTGACACCCATTAGGCTCAGCAAATTACCTGGGCTATACTGCCGCAAGGCTTCACAGACAGCCCCCATTACTTCAGTCCAGCCCAAATTTCTTCCTCATCTGTTACCTATCTCAGCATAATGCTCATAAAAACACACGTGCTCTCCCAGCTGATCATGTTCGATTAATCTCCCAAACCTCAATCCCTTACAAAACAACAACTCCTTTCCTTCCTAGGCATAGTTAGTGCGGTCAGAATTCTTACACAAGAGCCAGGACCGCACCCTGTAGCCTTTCTGTCCAAACAACTTGACCTTACTGTTTTAGCCTAGCCGTCATGTCTCCGTGCAGTGGCTGCTGCCGCCCTAATAATTTTAGAGGCCCTCAAAATCACAAACGATGCTCAACTTACTCTCTACATTTCTCATAACTTCCAAAATCTATTTTCTTCCTCATACCTGATGCATATACTTTCTGCTCCCTGGCTCCTTCAGCTGTACTCACTCTTTGTTAAGTCCCACAATTACCATTGTTCCTGGCCCGGACTTCAATCTGGCCTCCCACATTATTCCTGATACCACACCTGACCCCCATGACTGTATCTCTCTGATCCACCTGACATTCACCGCATTTCCCCATATTTCCTTCTTTCCTGTTCCTCACCCTGATCACGCTTGATTTATTGATGGCAGTTCCACCAGGCCTAATCGCCACACACCAGCAAAGGCAGGCTATGCTATAGTACAAGCCACTAGCCCGCCTCTTAGAACCTCTCATTTCCTTTCCATTGTGGAAATCTATCCTCAAGGAAATAACTTCTCAGTGTTCCATCTGCTATTCTACTACTCCTCAGGGATTATTCAGGCCCCCTCCCTTCCCTACACATCAAGCTTGAAGATTTGCCCCCACCCAGGACTGGCAAATTAGCTTTACTTAACATGCCCCGAGTAAGATAACTAAAATACATCTTAGTCTAAGTAGACACTTTCACTAGATAAGTAGAGGCCTTTCCTACAGGGTCTGAGAAGGCCACATAGTCATTTCTTCCCTTCTGTCAGACATAGTTCCTCAGTTTAGCCTTCCCACCTCTATACAGTCTGATAACAGACCAGCCTTTATTAGTCAAATCAGCCAAGCAGTTTTTCAGGCTCTTAGTATTCAGTGAAACCTTTATATCCCTTATGGTCCTCCATCTTTAAGAAAAGTAGAACGGACTAAAGGTCTTTTAAAAACACACCTCACCAAGCTCAGCCACCAACTTAAAAAGGACAATACTTTTACCACTTTTGCTTCTCAGAATTCAGGCCTGTCCTCGGAATGCTACAAGGTACAGCCCATTTGAGCTCCTTTTTGTTAGGCCCCAGTCTCATTCCAGACACTGGACCAACTTAGACTGTGCCCCAAAAAACTTGTCATCCCTACTATTTTCTGTCTAGTCATACTCCTATTCTCCGTTCTCAACTACTCATACATGCCCTGCTCTTGTTTACACTGCCGATTTACACTGTTTCTCCAAGCCATCACAGCTGATATCTCCTGGTGCTATCCCCAAACTGCCACTCTTAACTCTTGAAGTAAATAAATAATCTTTACTGGCAGGACTATGCTGAATCTCCTTAGGCACTCTCTAATCAGATGTCCTAGGTCCTCCCAATTCTTAGACTTTTCCATTTAGTTTTTCAATTCATACAAAACCGTATCCAGGCCATCACCAATAATTCTACATGACAAATGTTTCTTCTAACAACCCCACAATATCACCCCTTACCACAAAATCTTCCTTCAGCTTAATCTCTCCCACTTTAGGTTCCCACGCCAGCCCTAATCCCGCTTGAAGCAGCCCTGAGAAACATTGCCCATTCTCTCTCCATACCACCTCCCAAAAATTTTCGTCACCGCAAGACTTCAACAGTATTTTATTTTTCTTATTAATATAAGAAAGCAGGAATGTCAGGCCTCTGAGCCCAAGCCAAGCCATCGCATCCCCTGTCACTTGCATGTATACATCCAGATGGCCTGAAGTAACTGAAGATCCACAAAAGAAGTAAAAATAGCCTTTACTGAAGACATTCCACCATTGTGATTTGTTTCTTCCCCACCCTAACTGATCAATGTACTTTGTAATCTCCCCCACCCTTAAGAAGGTACTTTGTAATCTCCCCGACCCTTAAGAAGGTTCTTTGTAATTCTCCACACCCTTGAGAATGTACTTTGTGAGATCCAGCCCCTGCCCGCAAAACACTGCTCTTAACTTCACCGCCTATCCCAAAACCTATAAGAACTAATGATAATCCACCACCTTTGCTGACTCTCTTTTTGGACTCAGCCCGCCTGCACCCAGATGAAATAAACAGCCATGTTGCTCACACAAAGCCTGTTTGGTGGTCTCTTCACATGGACGCACATGAAAAAAACCAAATTTACAAGAGTCACCATCCAAAGAACTAAATTTTACAAATATTTTTCTCTTGCTAATGCAAATTTGGAAAGGAAAAGACAAAGAGACTTCTACCATCCTCCTTCAGTCAGACTCTACAGACAGAAATACAGGAGGCTGACTTTAGTAAGAACTTTTGCCGACTTTGTCAGAGATCCTGGATCTCAACTGTAGCCTCCTGAGCAAGTGAGATGTCCTTGCTGTCCCTTAATGGTTGCCAAAACTCTTGGTGAGGAGGACTACTTCCCTCTTCTTTCCTAGGTTCGCTGACTGGGGCCTTGGAGATTAAACTGACAAAAGACAAACTAACAAGAGAAGAACGGCTAAGTTACATACCTATGCAGGGAAGTTTCCACAAAGAACTAAGACTCAAAGTGGCAGCCAGATGATTTCAGCTTTGTACCATCTTAGGCTGAGCAGAGGAAAAGGGGTTTTGGGCTGCTGAAGGGAGGAGGAAAGTTCTAGGAAGGTGAGGGGAAGAAATGTATAGTAAATAACGGTTGTATTGTTATGCAGATAAGAGTCTCTGGGGTGATAACTACTGTCTCCAGGAGCAGCTCTCTTCCCTTACAAATGGAAATTTCCTTTATAAATGTAAATTTTCTGTACAAAAGGGGGACGTTACAGTTCATGTTAGGTGATTAGGGGGAAGTAAAGAGCTTTTACTTGGTCTGCTGGTTCTCTATTGCCTTTAGCTCCAAATAACCTGTGTGCCAAAGTGACATATTTTGGGGTTGCATATTCTAGTATGCTTCAGTTTCAGGAAGAATTTTATTTTTTTTCTTGTGGAGATTTTTTTGAGATAATTATTTTTTATCCCCATTTTTAAAATTATTATTCTCTTCTTTTGGTGAGGCTCTCCTTTGAAATTGTTTTTTGTTTACATTTTTTGTTGTTGTTGTTGTTGTTAATAACATCTCAGGCAATCTTGAGAAGCTGCCTCTCCTTTTCTTCACGTCTTTTTTCCCCAAATAAATAGATCTGAACAAGACATCTTTTATACTTTTTTTTTTTTGAGATGGAGTCTCACATTGTTGCCCGGGCTGGAGTGCAGTGGCGCAATCTTGGCTCACTGCAACCTCTGCCTCCCGGGTTCGAGCAATTCTCCTGCCTCAGCCTCCCGAGTAGCTGGGATCACAGGTGCCCACCACCACGCCCAGCTAATTTTTTGTATTTTTAGTAGAGACGGGGTTTCACCATGTTGGCCAGGCTGGTCTCAAACTCCTGACCTCGTGATTTGCCCGCCTTGGCCTCCCAAAGTGCTGGGATTACAGGTGTGAACCACCGTGCCCGGCCTATAATTACTAATTTTTTTCTGATCAGTTTTTATTTTGAAATTTATTTTGTCAGTTTCCTTTCTGTCAACTGCTGCTTTTGTTCTGTATGGGAGCAGATCAAGTAAAACAGTGCCTGTTTTACTCTCTCTCATCATCTTACCTTAGCTCATGCTTCTCTCATTTGTTCTTATTATGCCTGTAACCTCTCTCTTCCTTCCACTTCCTCTCATTAACAATTTCCTATTGGAAGTCTCTTGAGTTCCAGTTAGCGAGCCTCTAAATTATCCTCTTTTTAACATCACCTTTGTCTTTTCCAGCTTTCAACATAGTTTCTTCAGACTTTAACCTCACTATTTATGTTTGCTTTCCAAATCTCTTTTCTTTTGCTAAATAAACCTCACCGTGTAAGTGAGAAAGCATGGGATGGAAAAAGGAATGTATGGAAACGACACCAACATAGGCGTATGGTTGGGTGAGTCACTTGGCTTCTCAGGGCCTCGCTTTCTTATCTATAAAAATGAACAGGTTGGCTTAGCAAGGGCTTTAAACTCAAAAGCTGCCAACAGAGTCCAGACAGATTATGTAAATGAATTAAAGGAGGCCAGCCAGGGACTGTGGGAAACTGCAGACTCGAGCAACGTCCAAAGGGCACGATCACTGCTCGGCTTTTCGTACTGCCACCGGGAAATGCTGGCAATGTAGGATCCACAGATTTTCTGGTTTCCCAGCAGTAATCAGGAATCTGGACTTCTAAAAAATGTGAACTGTTCTTTTTTAAATGCTGACAACTAATTCAAACTATGCACCAAACAAAACACATCACATCTGTGGGCCAGATTTGGCTCCAAGGCTGCTGTTTGTGACCTTTAGATGAGACGGGGTCTTTACGTTTCTTACAAGTCAAAAATTGCGTCACTCTTTAGCAATACACTTTAAACCTAGCTAGTTCTCCCTTATGACATTCCTGAAATTGCTTCCTTGTCACTTGTATTTGTTGGGCTGTCAGTCTCCCAAGTGAGCACTCTGGAGTTTGTTATTAGAAGAAAGTGCAATTTCTTTTCCCTTTGCCTCTGACATAAAGTAACCTAGTGTGTTGCTCCCAGACCCTCATCACCAGTGTCGGCAGAGTGTGTGTGATCTCCTTGGATGGCTGACTCTGGTGTGCAGGCAGGTCCTGGAATAAGCAGCCTCCTTGCAGAGTGACACACACTCCTCTGTTCCTTTGTCTGGATGCACATTTGTAGTCCTTTCATATATTTTGTATAATGTTAATTTATAAACTAGTCTAAGTAGGCTGGGAGTGGTGACTTACGCCTGTAATCCCAGCACTTTGGGAGGCTGAGGAAGAAGGATCACTTGAAGCCAGGAGTTCGAGACCAGCTTTGCCAATATGGTGAAACCCTATCTCCACTGATAATACAAAAATTAGCTGAGTGTGGTGGTGCATGCCTGTAATCCCAGCTACTCGGAAGGCTGAGGCAGGAGAATTGCTTGAACTCGGAAGGCGGAGGTTGCAGTGAGCTGAGATTGAGCCACTGCACTCCAGCCTGGGTGACAGAGCTAGACTCCATCTCAAACAAACAAACAAATAAATAAGCTGGTCCAAGTAGGAGGAAATGCAACAGTGAAAAATCACTTGAGGCTCAGAAGCCCAGGGAAAGGAATGAATGATAAACAGTAAAAAAATAGAGGAACTACCTGACAATAACAAGAAAGCCGAAGGATAGTTATTAACTTCTGTCATATCCCATTTAGTGACACCTTCCTTAGAAATTTCCCCCAAAGGAGTTCCTTTGGTCATTTCCTACAATGTAGTCTTCCTTGGGCCTGGACCCCGCTGTCTGAGTTCCTCTCTATCTGGGGACTTGATCCTCTCTTTCTCTCCCTTTTTTTTTTTTTTTGCGATGAAGTCTCACTCTTGTACCCGGGCTGGAGTGCAATGGCGTGATGTTGGCTCACTGCAACCTCCGCCTCCTGGGTTCAAGCGATTCTCTTGCCTCAGCCTCCTGAGTAGCTGGGATTACAGGCACCTGCCACCATGCCCAGCTAATTTATGTATTTTTAGTAGAGGCAGGGTTTCACCATGTTGGCCAGGCTGGTCTCGAACTCCTGACCTCAGGTGATCCGCCCGCCTCAGCCTCCCAAAGTGCTGGGATTACAGGCGTGAGCCACCGTGCCCGGCCTCCATCTTCTCTCTTCTAAGAGCTGTCAAATTTTTTCTAGTTAAACTGACCGGCTTATGTTCTCTCTTTTATCACCCTTGGTCACTCATGAATAGGGCCCATCATTTCCTCCCTATACATGGACCTTGAGAATCTTTACCTTTCAGTGTTTCAGTGGAATTGACTATAAGTTTCTAAATGACCCTGAAGATTAGAAAGAGAGGCCAGGCGCAGTGGCTCATGCCTGTAATCCCAGCACTTTGGGAGGCCAAAGTGGGAGGATTGCTTGAGCCCAGGAGTTTGAGACCAGCCTGGGCAACAAAGCAAGACCCTGTCTCTACAAAAATTTAAAAATTAGCCAGGTGTAGTGGTGTATACCTGTAGTCCCAGCTACTTGGGATGCTGAGGCAGGAGGACCACTTAAGTCCAGGAGTTTGAGCTATGTTTACATCACTGCCCTCCAGCCTGGGTGACAGAGTGAGATCCTGTAAAAAAAAAAAAAAAAAAAAAAAAAATTAGAAAGAGCATAAGGTTTGAAAGTCAAGGATCAATAATATTAAGGAGAGAAAAACTCTCCCAACAAGTTAGCATTTCTCTGAGGTAGCAGGAAGTATTACTGATAAAATTAGGGATTCACACATTTATAGAATTGGGAGACATCTCTCAAACTATAAGTTCTCTACAAGAATCTTCGATTTCTTAATTTTCGTGATTATATAGAAATATATGATTTTTTTTTTTTTTTGAGATGGGGTCTCACTCTGTCACCCAGGCTGGAGTGCAGTGGCACGATCTCGACTCACTGCAACCTCCGCCTCCTGGGTTCAAGTGATTCTCCTGCCTCAGCCTCCTGAGTAGCTGGGACTGCAGGCGTGCGCCACCATGCCTGGTGAATTTTTGTATTTTTTTAGTAGAGATGGGGTTTCACTATGTTGGCCAGGCTGGTCTCGAGCTCCTGACCTTGTGATCCGCCCACCTTGGCCTCCCAAAGTGCTGGGATTACAGGCATGAGCCACTACACCTGGCCAGAAATATATGATTTTTTTAAAAGCAAGGTCTGAGTCATTTTATAATCTCTTAACCAAGGACTAATGTGCAGTTTCAGGTAATTCATTTGAATTTCTGTTTATGACTAAAGTGTTGCCAACTATTCACCTACACTATCATCGTTAACTCCTAGTTCAGTACTTCTCAAGTATTTTCTTCAAGAAATCCCAGGGATTGCTGAATATTAAGTTGAAGAAATGATTGGGGTATGATGCAGGGTATATGAATATGCCACCTCAAAATATGCCTCTTTGTCATATAGATTATTTTGAGTTAAAGCCAATTGAAAACTATCCGATGCAGGAAAAGCTCCTGTCTCCCTGTGACTGCCTGAAAGTAGAGTATACATTTCCCCTTTTGTAAAGGAAATTTTCATTTGCAAAGGGAGAGGGCTGCTCTTGGAGACAGCACTCAGCACTTGAGAGACTCTTATCTGCTTAACAACACAACTCTAATTATTTCCTCCCCTCACCTTCCTAATACTTGCCTCCCTCACCCCAAAGCCCCAAATCCTTTTTTCCTTTGCTTAGCCTGTGATGATACATAAGCCTCAATCATCTGGCTGCCTCCTTGAGTCTCATTTCTCTGTGAACGTACCATGCATAGGTATGTATGAAACTGTTTTTCTCTTGTTAGTCCACCTTTTGTTGGTTTAACTTCCAGGGCCCCAGTTAGAAAACCTAAGAGGGTAGAAGAAAAACTATTTTCCTCCTCTACAATGGTTAGGAACCAGGCCCTGAAATGAGATATTTTTAGACGTTATTTAACCCAGCAGGTTATTTTACCTCTAAATTTCCTCATCTCATGGGGATGCTAATAAGGTTTAAATAAAATCATGCTTAAAACATACTCAATACAGTGCCTGGTATATAGAAATCACTAAAAATAATGCCAGCTACTTCTACTATATGATTACTACTACCAATGCTGGCTACTTTTAAAACATTGTCACCTATTCTTGTTTTTTGTTCTATTTTTTGTCATATATATTTAATCTAATATTTCAAAATAATACACAGGCACAGACTTAGGAGACAGAGTTGGTGGTTACTGATATGTTATGATCTGAGGTACCCTATGAGGAACTACTTAATGCTATTAAAAAAAATTTTCCCCCACCACTAAATTTCTGTAATTCAAGATTCAATCCTTATCCTCTTAAATCAGAAACAGCTAGCTGTCTGCCAGAATTTGTGCTTCCCCTTTAGAGAATGGACTTGTCACTGGAAACTGCTCAGACAAGGACTTTGTCTCCTCATGGACCTGATGTGGCCTTCCTTCCTTCCTTCTAATCTGTGGAATATGAGCAGAAGTGAGGTGTGGCATGTTCAGGTCAAGATTTAAGAAGAAGGTATATTTTCTCCATTATCTTTCTCCTTCCACCAGCTAGATTCATTTGCAGATGTTGCTCTAGGGGAAGACTGAGCCACAAGATGGAAGAAGACTAGATACTTGAATCACACTATGGAGGAAAGATGACCACCAATGGGACATATGCTTTGGGTGGTTAAAATAATGAGAAATAAACATCTATTAAGTTTGAGCCATAAATTTTGGGGTCTATTATCTACTGCCTCTAACATTACCCTAATTAATAAAAAAATTGATACCTTGAAAAAAATACTGCTATAATAAATACCTAAAGTAACTATTACTCTCTGAACACTTGGGTAGCAGGTAGCAACCCCTCCACCCCCCAAAACAAACAAACAAACAACAACAACAACAACAACAAAAAACTGGTGTTGGGTGCTGGAAAGATGGAGACCCAGGACTGGAATGCAGTGGCACAATCTCGGCTCACTGCAACCTCTGCCTCCCGGGTTCAAGCAATTCTCCTGCCTCAGCCTCCCAAGTAGCTGAGATTACAGGTGCCTGCTACCATGCCCAGCTAATTTTTGTATTTTTAGTAGAGACAGGGTTTTGTCATGTTGGCCAGGCTGGTCTTGAACTCCTGACCTCGTGATCTGCCCACCTCGGCCTCCCAAAGTGCTGGTATTACAGGCATGAGCCACCGCACCTGGCCTTGGCAAAACATTTTAAAAACCATATTTATGATAACCTAAAAGACAGTATCCATTTCTACAATGGACCAATGACTGCTATGTATCCACAATTCTTCCCTTTCTTAATAGGAGCTTCTATTGTGGTTATCTTGTCCCTGTCTTATCATTACATATTAGAGGGGCAGGGAATTTTTTTTATATGTTTGTATATCACCAAACTGAAAAGAGCTTTAGATGAGAAGACTTCATATCACCCAGAGATGCTGGTCTTTGAGCTGTATGCATGAACTGGATAAGAATTTAGCATGTTCTCCATCTTGTAGTGTCCTTAGAATGAGGAAAGAAGGGTGTATATACAGATACTTGGTGAAAAGAACAGCTAAATGAGGAAGAGGCAAAATTTCTCCTCCCTCTTCCGTATTATAAACCAAATTTCATCTAGCCTAAGATTCCATTGATTGTAAAGCACACGCTGTATATGTACTACCAAAAAGGAAAAATGCTGCCAACCAAATTTGAGTTTACCTTGAATAATAAACTTGCCATTGATTGAACAATACATTCCTATTGAAGAGATGTTAAAATGTGAAAAGAATGTGCAAATCCAGATTGATAAAAAACTAATTTTTCTGAGAACTGGCTGCCCATCAGAGAGAACATTTCTCACTCCCTTGCATCCAGCTGGTGCCTGGAGACTAGTTCTCACTAACAGAGTGGACTTGAAGTGTGTTACTTCTAGGCCAGGCTCTTTAAGATGTGGGTAACTTCTCCACACTTTCGTTTTCCTTCCCTGGCTGACATCAGGTGAAAGTGAGGTTTAGGAGATGGCAGAGTCACAGGAAAAACAAAAAAAACTTCGATTCCTGAATCTCCAAATGGAGGAAAGCCACCCACGGACCCAGATGGAGGAACACCCATCCTGGCCTGTGATGTAAGCAAGAAGTAAACTTTGATTTTGTTTAAGGTATATATTTTCAGTATTTATTTGTTACCACAGTTTATATTATCCTAATTAACACACTCTGTTGCTTGGGTTGTTGTAAGAATTAAAGAAATTATTATGTGTTAAGTTCTTAGAAGAGTGTCTGACATATAATAAACACTGAATTAATGTTAACTATCATTATTATTTAGAATTCGCTTTAAAAATGCAAATAGCCCTGGAGAGGTGATCTTCAACTTTTGGTTTTGGCGGTTACAAAGTTATAGTAGAAAACATTTTCTATACTAGAAGGTAGTACTAAATAACAATCAAAATTCTGTCTTTTTAGAGAAAATTAAATGTAGTCAATCCCTGAGAAGATGAATTATTTGCTCTAAAGTCACTTGGTTGTTCATAAGTACTTTAGTATGAGTTAGCTGCTTTCTGTTTCAGCCAGGAAGGGGCAGGCTGTTGTAGGAATGAGACTGTGCACAGGGAGGAGGAGTGCAGATTCATCCAAAGATGCTTATTCAAAGGTAATAAATATATTTCGGATACTTGGCACAAAGTCCCCTTCTCTGGAACTTAGCCCCAGTAAACCTTTGTTGAAGGGCTGAGCCAAAGTGGTCATTGATAAAATGTATCCTAGTCTCTCTGCCATGGCAGATCTACACAGGGATGTACACCTCACCCACGCTGAGACAATCAACATCTTTTCTTTTCAATGTGGAACTGGCTCTCTGAAAGTTTGTGCTAGCTGCCAGAAGCCTATCTGTCACATAGCATCATGCCTGGGGGCAGTTTTATGGCCTAGTAAAAGCCACGTGCAGGGCAAAATCACAAGAGAGCAGAAATTTTGAATAAGTGAAGGGATCTGGTCTGCTGAGATGAGAATGGGGCAGATATTAAGAAAAGAGCAAAGGAAAGAGGCCATGAATCTGCCAGGACTTATGAAGCGTGGACCCCAACCCAACAGCTCACCAGTTCCCATCTGCAGCTCCCACAGGCTGGACTGAATCATGTTTTCATGGTTCTGGTGTCCTTAAAAATAAACTTGCTTTCAAAAACTCTGAGCCAGCTGATTTAGTTTCTGTTTTTTTGATCAAGAACTTGGTGATGACTAAGTCACTAAAATAAAAATCTCCTAACCATGCTTGCTTACTTACTGTCAAATAATAGCAACACTACCACAAAGTTCACCTCTGCCCAGGTGGAAGGGGTTATGAAAGCCCCTGCTATCCCTGGAACTATGTCCTCCGATTTCCACTTTTAAGAGCCTGGATTTGATGCTCTTCCGAATGGCCTAATTTCTCAGAGATCATCTTGGTAGTCATTTGAATGACAGGATCACATTTTTCAAATTTCTGCCACAAAAGATCAAATAAACCAAAGTTTTAGATGTTGTCCTATCAGAATTTTTCTTTTTGGTAGAAGAGGAGAGGAGGGGGATTTTTTTTATTCCAATAGTAATACATGTTCATTGTAGAAACTTTTGATGATACAAACATAAGCATAAAACTTGTAAAAATCACTTACAGTTTCTCCACCAATATATAACCATCAATAATTTTTAGGACAAAATCCCGGCAATGAAGAAAATGTAATCCCATCATTATCTTGAATTGCTCTCAAGAATTCATGTTATTTTACTGGTTGCATTTCTTCATGTGCTCATAGACATTTTCTTCAAAGAGTTTACCAATGACCGGAATCGGATTCACTGGGAAATGCATTTGGAAGCAGGCTTCTTTATTCTTTCCGATAACCAACAAATACATTTACTTTATTCAGCCCCTTTGTTCTTCAGGAAATGAAAAGAAATCATTATCTAATTGAGATATCCTGTATGTCATAGAGACAAGGAGATTTAAACCATGTCCCTAGTTCTTTATATTCTGTCATCTGCTTTTTATCAACAGTTTAATAGAAGCATATTCTTTACTTCCTAGCTGTCCACTTGTATTTCCTGTTAAGACAGCAGATCTAAAATGACTTCAATTCCCAAAGGCTCTGGAATCATGTTTTGTTTTTTCTCCTTATTTTGGGGTTCCATTGCGCTCACCTCTGTTCATTTCTTTTTTTTGATGGAGTCTCACTTTGTCTCCCAGGCTGGAATGCAGTAGTGCCATCTCGGCTCACTGAAACCTCTGCTTCCCGGGTTCAAGTAGATAATCTCTAGTCTTCTCAAGTGATTCTCCCACCTCAGCCTCCTGAGCAGCTGGGCCTACAGGTGTGCACACCACGCCTGGGTAATTTTTGTATTTTTTTGATAGAGACGGGGTTTCACCATGTTGGCCAAGATGGTCTCAAACTGCAGACCTCAGGTGATCCACCTGCCTCAGCCTCCCAAAATGTTGGGATTACAGGTGTGAACCACCGCACCCAGCCTGTGTTCATTTTCTAAAATGCAATATTTCATTTTTTCCTTTCTTTGGGATAACATTCATTATCTTTCGTCCTCTTATCATTATCCCTTGTTAGATTTAATTAACCGTTTCTTGTTTTATTTCTAATATTAAAAAAAGAACTATATGAGCCCATGTGACTTGCTCCTCACACCAGTGATTTATTGTTTGAGTGAAATTGTACTCTTTTACTAATCAAGGTAGGAATGTATCTTTGAGTTTTAGAGGTGCTTTGCCTTCCTTCACACACATGATTTTTACAATTAGCCACATTTACCTCTGTTTTCCACTAATAAAAGGGATATAGTCCAAATATGAAATTTCTGAAAATCTGTTCACCCTCCACTGTGGTTTTCTGTTTTCTGAGTTTTTTTTTTTTTTTTTTTTTACTTTTAATTTCAAGTTGTTTTGGAAGGGCCATTTAGGAAGATAACATTCTCTTGATTGGCTGCCAATGTTCCCATTCCGCTTAATCATTATCATTTTTTTTTAATGGGTAAAGAATCATACCTTACTTTTTATGTGAAGTTTTTGCTAAAGTTTTGTCAGAAGACTAGAGATTATCTGCTTAATCTGATCACACTTGACTGCCAACCGTCATAGCTGAGGTTCAGAGCTTCCAGGCATAGGTAGCTAGGACAGCAGCTAGGACAGGTAGAATATAGGAGAGTCCTTCAATACTCAGCTAACAAATACTTATGGGATTCCATGACATTCCTACAGTGTGTTGGACACGGTTCACCTTGAACAGGATGGACACCATCCTGTGTCCAACTCAGGGTCAAGTGGGGAAGATGAGCAGATACGATGTGTTGCAATACTTGGCATCAACATCTGTGATTTGGGTGAGCACAGCGTTGGAAGACCATGGACCAGGTGGGAATGAAAGAAAAGGGATACATGTGCTGCGAATTGAAGGACTAGAAGAGGGAGGCAGAGCGGAGGGTATTCTTGAACCTGGGAGGCAGAGGTTGCAGTGAGGCAGAGGTTGCAGTGAGCCGAGATCGCACCACTGCACTCCAGCCTGGGAGACAGAGCGAGACTCCGTCTAAAAAAAAAAGAAAAGAAAAGAAAAGAAAATGAATAGAGGAGAGCCCAATGAAACCCCAAAATAAGCAGAAAAAACAAAACATGATTCCAGAGCTTTTGGGAACTGAAGTCATTTTAGATGTGCTGTCTTAACAGGAAGTACAAGTAGATCGCTAGGAAGTAAAGAATATGCTTCTATTAAACTGTTGAGAGAAGAGTGGAAACAAAATCAAAGCAGCATGGGAAGGGGTGTTTGGAGAACTTTAAGGACTCTATGCAACTAGTGACAGTGTGTGTACCATTGTGGTTGTGGATGGTTTTGGGGAAAAGGGAAAAATGCCACCAGATCACGAGTGGTTGGTGTGCCGTGCTGAAGAGTTTGCACTTTACCCTATAGAGGCTGAGAAGGCACTGAAGAATCCTTAGTAGACATATAACAGTCAGGTTTTGATTTATAGGAAGTCAATATTGTACTATTGACTTGTGGTTCTTGCAGAGAGTTTATTGGTTCTGGCAGTGCAGGGTGCTGACACAGCCCAGAAGGTCCTGTCTCACATGTGTAGAGGGGGTTTTTGCATGGACTGAGGCTTGCGCTAGTGTAGGGGGTCAACACTACCCACCAACACTTGAACATTCACCTCTTTTTCCTCCTTTCCTTTTCTCCCCCTTCCCTCTCCTTCTTTCCATCCCCACCTTCTCTCAAACATTTTCTTGGGAAACTCTCAAAACTCGAATAGTTCATAGGCAGGTTAAAAAAAAAAGTCAGTGAAAACTTTCCAACTCTGGATGTCCTGTGTTTCCAGTTGTGGATGTCCTGTCATTCTCTCTGGTTAATGTTAAATTACTTACTGGCAGAATTTCCTTTGATGGATGCTCAAAGCACTTATTTTCCCTTGCTCTACTTGTAATTCTTTATCACCGCCCATTATCACCTCTGGCATAGGAAGGGAGAAAATAGAAATTCAGGTAAATTGATTGTACTATTGACTTGTGGTTCTTGCAGAGAGTTTATTGGTAGAATATGAAAACTACAGGTGATATTCATGTTTTTTAACCTGTAGATTGTGACCCATGCATAGGTTATTAAATCAATGTAATGAGTAATAACCTACATTTTTTAAAAAACAGGACATAATCTCATAGAATAGAAAATATGACAGTGCACTGAATATACTGAGCATCAATACTGTCTTGCAAAACTTTTATTTCAGTTATGGGCATATATGTTTATGGATGCAGATAATAGGAAATATATGTCTTAATGTGTGGGTGGTAACAACAACAACAAAAAATCGAATTAAAAAAAAAACAAAAAAGACAAAACAAGTTTGAAAACCCTTGTCCAAGATTAACCTTTTTCCACTGTGAAGATGGAGGAAACTGAGAACTAGAGAAAGTGACTTGTCCAAGCCCAGAAATTAGTGGTGGTTGCAAGAAATTTAACTCAGGTATCCTAACAGTCTGATGTTCTCTGAACAAAAGTTGACTAATTGCCTAAGTTAAGGACTATAGATTGTGCAATTAATTTACTTAATTTGTGCTTAAACTCACATTGGGAGAGATAATCAAATGTTCACCATACTTTGTTATCTCGGCAGTTATTAAAAAACATACCATGTTTCTGTTTTCGTTTTGCATCATAATTGAGCATTGGATTTTGATAGGTTGTCAGTTTATGCCTTTATTTTTAAATTCTTTCTTGTGAGCAACTTTGATATATACAGTCGGCCCTCCATATGAGTGGGTTCTGCTTCTGTGGATTCAGCCAACCAAGAAATTGAAAATATTTGGAAAAATATATTCCACAAAGTTTCAAAAAGCAAACTTGAATTTGCTGTATGCCAAGTACTACACTGAATCCATGCAAATGAAGTGATGTGTAGACTTTGTATTAGGCATTATAAAGAATCTAGAGATGATTTAAAGTAAACAAGAGGATGTGTGGAGGTTGTATGCAGGTACTATGCCATTTTATTTTATTTAAGGGACTTGAGCATGTGTGGATTTTGGTATCAGTGGGTGCCCTGGAACCAATCCCCCACAGATACCAAGAGACAACTATATTCATGCTTATGTTTATGAATAAAGATAATCTAGTATTTTGTTTCTAAGTTAAGTGCTGAATAATTATTTTGACTCTTTCTTTCATATTCCTTAACCATCTTGAAAAATAATCATTCCAGGATGTTTACAGGATTTTTGCCTGAAGTCAGGGAACTGTTCAGTGGGCCTTTTGAGGCTCCTTTAGCCTTGAGATTCTATTGCATTTACCTATGTTATCAGTTTAGATTTTCTCTTCTATTTTCCAAGATATTAAACATTTCTTTTTTTCTTCACACAGTATTTTATAACTGAATTTCAGGAAGGTATTGTGGCACAGCAAAGAACACTAGAAGGGGAATTGAGAGACCTGAGTCCTGTGCCCTCTTGTCACCTAATTGATTGTGTTTGCATTTTAGCAGGTTCCATAACATCTTTGGGCCTTGATGTCTTCATTTGAAAACTTAGGAAGTAAGTCTAGATTATCTGTAGACTCATCTGTTTCTGCAATCACTTAGTGTTTCCTAACTATGTAAAAGTTATAAGTTCCTTTTCAAATACGATAGAAACTATTACCTAGAAAATTGCACATGCAGATATGGAGACATGTTTTGTATACAATTTTATGAGTGCTCTTGGAATTTTGTAAGCCATTTAGAGGTTCACAGTTTCAAAACCCTGCTTTAAATAACTTCCTGTTTGTCATACAATGGGCCAGATTCTCCAGCTTTCCTCTTCTGAACTTCCTAAGGAATTCCTACTTTTGCTTCCTTCCTGTTTCCTTTGCACTTCCTTAAAGATATCCTCCATAGTTCAAGGACTTGTAGAGCTGGAAGAAAACTTGAGAGAGCCAGGCTATTCATCTAATTGCCTTCCAGTCTGTTATCTTCCTTCACCCGTTAGCATCATTCATTTGTCCATTCAGTAACTCCACAGTATTTCTACCTCAAACACTGATGTGGACAATACCACTTTAAAATTTGCGCGGTGGCTCACCCCTGTAATCCCAGCACTTTGGGAGACCGAGGCGGGTGGATCACCTGAGGTCAGGAGTTTAAGACCAGCCTGGCCAACGTGGTGAAACCCCGTCCCTACTAAAAATACAAAACTTGGCCGGGCGTGATGGCCAGTGCGTGTAGTTCCAGCTACTCAGGAGGCTGAGGCAGGAGAATTGTTTGAACCAGGAAGGTGGAGGTTGCAGTGAGCAGAGATTGCACCATTGCACTCCAGCCTGGGCAACAGAGCGAGACTCCGTCTCAAAAAAAAAAAATCTATTTCTCATATAAGAACACTTTATTAATTCATCTTACAACTATTCATTGAGCATCTCCTTGGGTCAGGCACTGAGCTCCATGCTGAGGCTATAATGGTGAGGAAGATAGACATTGTCCTTGCCTCCATAGGCTTCCATTCTCTTGGAGACAGAAACAAAAAAGAAGTTATCAAAGAAATTAATAAAATTACTTCAAGCTGTGATCAGTATTGTGAAAGAAACACACATGGAGTGGAAGAGAAGAATTACAAGCGGGGAAGTCCTCTTTTACAGAGTGGTCAGGAAGTTCTCTCTGAGAAGGCAACACTTAAACTGTGACTAAAAGATAAGAAAGTGTTTGCCATGCAAAAGAGGAAGAAAAAGCATCCACACAGAGGACTCATGCATTAAGGTCCTGTGGCAGGAAAGGATGGAGCGGAGTTTAGGAACTGAAAGAACAAGTTCCTGAAGCTTTGTGAGTGAGAAAAAGAAGGTTCAAGATGGAGTTGGACAGATGGTAGGGGCCCGATCATGCAGGACATTGTAGGGCATGGTAAATGGTTCAGGCCTTATTCTGCAAGGCAGCATATCAGAGAAATTTTAAATGTATGGGCTTTGAGGCCCGGCTGCCAGAGTTTTTACCCCAGCTTGATTCTTCACTGCCTATATGTGTCAGCCACTTGTTGTGCACTACTTCAGGTTCTCTGGCCTCATGAGTCCTGAGGGTCTTTAGCTACTTGCTCTGCTCCAGTGGTCAGTGTGACAGGCAGCTCTACCTGGGTTCCAGTGGGCTTTGTGTGGACCAACCTGGTAATCCCTTGCCTTGTGTCCTGTCACACTTGTCATCTTTTGCCTAGGTGCATTCCTGTTGGGGCAAAGATCTGCCTTTGGGCACAAGTGCAAGGGAGGTAATGCCCCATGGGGTAAACCTCTGACCAAAGAGTGAGAGATGCCGATGAATAAATTCTTCTCCTCTACCTAGTTGGAGTGACCAGGATAGCAATGGTGTTGCAAGACCAAGCAATCAGTTGTGCTTCATGCCATGCTGTGGCCTTTTCTTGTAAACAGTGGTCCTTCTTTGCCTGACTCACTCCTCTTTTCTGAGATTGCAATCTCCAAGAGGGGAGCAGCACATACGTATTTAGTGGAGTTCTGTTTTCTGGGAAATCCAAGTTAAGGTAGACCTCCTGAATGAATCAGCTCCCAGTGCCTCAGTTTCCTCATTTGATAGATATAAATTATGATAACAGCACCTGCTTCATAGAATTAAATATTACTTACATCAATCTGTGTAATGCTGTTACTATAGTGCCTGACACACAGTATGTGCCACAAGTGTGCTGTTATCATTATAATTTATTCTAAGTGAAATGGGGAATCATTGAACTTTAAAAAGAATATCCCAGATATCTGAAAATGTTTGATAGACATTTTAATATGTTCTTTCTTATACCTATATGGGAAATAAATTAGAAGAAGACAAGAGCAGAAGTGGAGGGACATTTAGGAAGCAGTTGCAATAGTAAAGAGAAGAGATCTTAGTAACCTAGAACAGATTATTAGCAGTGGAAACCAATAGAAGTGGGCAGATCCAAGAAATATTTGGAGGTGGAACTCACAGAAGTTAATAGATTGGACGGAGAGTAAGTCAAATGGAAGGCCACCTAAAAATATATTTTACTCTTCCTGCCATGAGAATGATATATTCTTTTTCTTTTTCTTTTCTTTTTTAGACGGATTCTCACCCTGTTCCCCAGGCTGGAGTGCAATGGCACGATCTCAGCTCACTGCAACCTCCGCCTCCTGGGTTCTAGTGAGTCTCCTGCCTCCTGAGTAGCTGAGAACACAGGCACCCGCCACCATGTCTGGCTACTTTTTGTATTTTTAGTAGAGATGGGGTTTCACCATGTTGGTCAGGCTGGTCTCGAGCTCCTGACCTCAGGTGATCCACCTGCCTTGGCCTCCCAAAGTGCTGGGATTACAGGCGTGAGTCTCCACGCCCTGCCTGAGGATGATATATTCTAAATCCAGCCTTTTTTTCTTAAGATTTCTCCCGATCTATATGCCATAGACTGATATTTTCTTTTTACCTTTGTTGTCTTTGTTGAAATTCTTACCTTGCTCTTCACTCACACATCTCAAGACTACAACCAACAGGATATCGTCTACCACCTGTTTTTTACCTCCTGCCTGCTCCTGTGGCCCCAGTGATGGAATCTTAAAACAACAAGATACAAGTCTTCATCTTGTGCTCCCTCAACTTCCTGCCTTCTCCTCCCTACTCCTCAACTCAACCATCTGCTCTAACCCGTTCCAGCAAACTCACTAGGTGGGCCCATCATTCACACTCATATTTTGCATCTGTGTTCTCACCTACTCTTGGAATGCCATTTTCATTCCAATTGGCTAAATTCTTTCTCCTTCTTTGCTCATTAAATCCTGACTCCCTCACTTACCACAATAGAAGGAAGTGGAAAAATGATCCTTGACTTCTCAAGCTAATCCCACTCAAGCCAATTCCTGCTCACCTTTGTTTCAGTCAATGCCAATTGACCCTTCCAGCTGTTCAGGCTGAAAAGCTTGGAATCTATCTATATACCTCCCTCTCTCTTACACCTCACATCCAATTTGTCAGCAAATCCTGTTGGTTTTACCTGCAAACCACATACCAAATCCAACCACTTCCCATGAACACCACTCCCATCCTGGTCCAGGTCCCCACCTCTACCCTGGATTATTTCTATGGCTTTTCACTGGGCTTTCTGCTCTGTGCTTGCTCCTTGCAGTCTGTTCTCAACACAGTGGCCTGAGTTATCCTGGAGAGCATTCAGATCATGCTACTCTTTTGCTCAACGTCTTTCCACAGCTCCCCATCTCACCCAGAGTAAGAGAGACAGCCAGGTGGGAAGGGCTCCCTGCAGAACCTCCGACCTGTCTGCGCACTGGGAGGAATGCGCACTGGGAGGAATGCGCACTGGGAGGAATGCGCACTGGGGTGGAGCCTGGGGAGGTTCCTGCCATTTGCAGGTGGGAGGAGCCTGGCCCCACCTGGTCCGGGGTGGTACCTGGGATTCAATCTGTGAGGCAGAAAAAGCCGCTAACAAGACTCTCGCTCAGCTGAGAGTTCCTGTTTCCGCCCCCTTCCTTTTTTTTTCTTTTTTGCCCAATATATTCCATTTTTCTCGCCATTCAAATTGTATGCGAACCGAATCTCTCATGGCCTTGTGACAAGAACCTGGCTTTCAGCTGAACCAAGAAGAAGGTCCTACAACATGACGTTCAGTGTCTTTCGTGGCTCTCCCCACCCCATCTGGCCCAGTTACCTCTGATCTTCTTTTTTATTAACCTTTTCCTGCCACCACCACCTCGCCCTTTATTCCTCCGTGGCCTCCTTGACCCCCTTGCTGTCTCCCATGCACACTAGATGTGCTCTCAGCTCAGGGCCATCTGCTCTTTGTTCCTCTTGGTGGGCATGGGATTCCCCCAGATCTCCATGTGGATGGCTCCCTCACCTTCAGGCTTAGATGCCACCTTCCCACTGTCTTCTATGCCCACCACCCAGGACTGTCTCTATTTCCCTTCCCGAGGCTACTTTTCTCCAAGACACATTCTATCATATCATGGACATTAACCCCAGATATAAAGCACGGGGTTCCCATCTTCTGTCCAGCCTCGATCCAGTTCTTAACCAGTCAAAATTCTTGTGGGAGTGGGTTGGGCAGGGGAGTAGTGATTGGAGGTGGGGAGGACTTTAGAAGTAACTCCCTCCTGATAATCTGAGATTTTTAAAAATCAGTTTAGTGTCTATTAGTTGTGTATATATAGTTTGTTTCACTTTTTTTGTGACATCAGCAACTGAAAAATATCATTCTACGTGAACTTCACAGTGATATAATCCCAAATTTGACCTAAGTGACTTTTTGCAGCCCTCTTTGTTGTGTTTTTGTTTTTCTGAGATGGAATTTCGCTCTTGTTGCCCAGGCTGGAGTGCAATGGTGCAATCTCAGCTCACTGCAACCTCTGCCTCCCGGGTTCAAGTGATTCTCGTGCCTCAGCCTCCTGACTAACTGGGATTACAGGCATGCACCACCACGTCCAGCTAATTTTTGTATTATTAGTAGAGACTGGGTTTCTCCATGTTGGTCAGGCTGGTCTTGAACTCCCGACCTCAGGTGATCTGCCTGCCTCGGCGTCCCAAAGTGCTGGGATTACAGGCATGAACCACTGTGCCCAGCCAGCTCTCTTTGTTTTTACTAGTTCATTGTTTATCTGTATGCTGTCCCTGAGGACAGGTATTATAATCTTTTTGTTTTATCTGCTGTATCTCCAACACTGAAAACACTCCTGGCACATAGTATGCTATGCTGCCAATAAACATTTGAATTAGTATTGAATTAGTGGATGGCTCATCCTGTCTCTATATATATTGTACATAATTCTGCTCTCAAATCTAATAATAGAAACCCTTTGCTTAAGCATAATGTTAACACATCACTTTGTTAACAAGTCCATAACCAAAAATTCATAATACCTTACATTTACATAACACTTTGCAGACTCTAAGTTACCTTCTTATACATTGTCTTATTTAATCCTCACAACTTTATATTCCAATTTTTCACAGGAAGCTGAATCTGAGAGAAATGGAGTTTTTCATTCACAGCCACAGGAAACTGAACCAGAGAAATTGAGTGATATGCTCAAAGTCTACACAAGGGAGCCAAGATTCAAACTCAGGTTGTTCTGAGCAGAAATCTGATGCAATTTTCACTACCATATCCCAACTCTCTGGTTCCGTATCAGATCAGTTGCCTATATATTATTTGACTCTGTATCAGTAACATCTGTCTAGTGCCCTTGGCCAACCAGGTTGAGGACTCGGAATCCAGTTGATCAGGTTTGTTTCAGATCCTAGTAACTGTGTGAACCTAGCAATATTAGGCTGGCTGAATGGCTCTACTTGGTGCAAAAACCAGGATAAAGTTGTCTAAAAACAACTGTTTTCAATGCAACTTA
This sequence comes from Pan paniscus, assembly GCF_029289425.2. NCBI lineage: Eukaryota > Metazoa > Chordata > Mammalia > Primates > Hominidae > Pan > Pan paniscus. Next base: position 17,060,232 of record NC_073259.2, on the reverse strand, counting down.
TCTGCAAAAATTTTGATATACTTTCAGGCTATAAATGCCTGGAACCAAAGACTCTCTAAAACTCAGTTTATATAGAATTGTATGTGGATAGGGGCTTAAATAAGTTCTGGTCAAACCATTTATATAAGTCATCCCATAGCCTTAAAATAACCATGGTTCTCTCAAAGAATAGTTTTTCTTATTGATTCTCAATTCTAAGAATGCAAGTCTTATCTTTTAAGGACTGTCCAAATTCTTACATAAATGGCTATTGAGTATCTACTACAAGAAAGGCAGAAAGCTATTTCTTCCCTTCCTGTTTATTCGTAAGCAAATATTTCGCCTTCTTGGGTTTCTTTGTAAGCTTTCATTGCTCTTAGTCATCCATCCTCATTCTTCTCTCCCATCTTCCATAGCTCATTCCTGCACACAGAAAAGTCCTTATTATTAAGGGTTCACTCTGTGTTTCCTTCTCTTGTGGCTTCCTTACTTTAACTGGACTGCTTAGAGATCAAAATCCATTTCTTTTTACTATCACAGATTGTAAATCTTCAAAAGCTGGTGACTAAGGGAAGGGAGAGGAACGCTATTCGTGATTTGGATAAGAGAAAGGGAGCAGATGTTATCAGATGCCCCATTTTTATGTCATACAAATAACATGACTCAAACTAGTTCAGGTGCAGTCTTCATAGATCAGAGAGAAGATGAACTGCTGACTTGACAAAATGGCAAAAGAGTCACAAATAAAAGTTGACTTTAGTTTGGCACCTACAATTATACCTAAGCCATAACTTGCATTTTTTTTTTTTTTTTTTTTTTTTTTGAGGTGGAGTCTGGCCCTGTCGCTCAGGCTGGAGTGCTGTGGTGCGATCTCGGCTCACTGCAAGCTCTGCTTCCCAGGTTCATGCCATTCTCCTGCCTCAGCCTCCCGAGTAGCTGGGACTACAGGCGCCTGCCACCATGCCCGGCTGATTTTTTTGTATTTTTAATAGAGACGGGGTTTCACCACGTTAGCCAGGATGGTCTCGATCTCCTGACCTCGTGATCCGCCCACCTAGGCCTCCCAAAGTGCTGGGATTACAGGCATGAGCCACCGCATCTGGCCCATAGCTTGCATTCTGATTATCTCTTAGAAGAAAGAAAGAAAAAAGAAAGAAAAAAGAAAGAAAAAAAAAAAAGACAGGAAAGAAGGAAGGAAGAAGGAAAGAAGAAAGGGAGTGAGGCTGGAAGATGTTTTTTCTTAATGGGACAGAATCAGGCATTCGATTTTCTCCCAGAAATTATTTTGAACTGGGACTCCTCTTACAGAGGAAATGAATGAGAATGGTAGGATAGAAAATGATGCAGTTACCTAGATTTTCATAATAAATGTCTCACAGTTTCCACTGGAAGCATTAATTCCAACACTGAATTAAAGTTTGAAGAAATAAGAGGAGAAACAAACCCTCTTTCCAAATATACATGTCTAATCAATTTGGTGAAAACTTATTAATGTTTGGTACTAATGGTTAACATAGAAGTTTCTGTCCTCAAGAAATTTTATAGCCTAAAAGGAAAATAAGACATATTAAAATAACTGTAGTATAAAGCAAAGTAAAGGTATCAAGTGCTCTAGAAGCAAAGAAAATGTAGTTTGCTGATGTTTGGGAGGTTTTAGGTTTCATAAAGAAGGCAGCATATGGCCAGGCATGGTGGCTCATGCCTTTAACCCCAGCACTTTGGGAGGCTGAGGAGGGTTAATCACTTGAGGCCAGGAGTTCCAGACCAGCCTGGGCAACATGGCAAAACCCTGTCTCTACTAAAAATACAAAAATTAGCTGGGTGTGGTGGTGCACGCCTGTGACCCCAGCTACTCGGGAGGCTGAGGTGAGAGGATTCCCTGGACCTGGGAGGAGAAGGTTGCAGTGAGCTGAGATCGTGCCACTGCACTCCAGCCTGGGCGACAGAATGAGACTCTGTCTCAAAAACAACAAACAAAGGTTTAAAAAAAAGAAGTGGCATTTTAAGAATGGGTAGGATTTGTATTCTGGTAGATGGAGAGAAAATTGCAAGCATAGAGACAGGAAAATTCAGGAAATATTTAGTGATAAGTGAGTGGTCATGTTTGCCTGAAGGATATACTGAGAGACAAAGTGGAAAACAAAAGCAAGTGCCAAAATCATAGGATGTTTGAGGCCATTTGAGTTTAATTTTTGTCCTGTGGGTTCGAGGGAGCCACTGAAGACTACTGAAGAGAAGGCTGACACATTCAGCATTTTTTCTTCTTTTTTTCTCTTTTTTGAGACAGAGTCTCACTCTGTCACCCAGGCTAGAGTGCAGTGGCGCGATTTCAACTCACTGCAACCTCCTCCTCCCGGGTTCAAGCGAATCCCCTGCCTTAGCCTCCCGGGTCCCATGTAGCTGGGATTACAGGCACCTGCCACCATGCTCGACTAATTTTTGTATTTTTAGTAGAGACGGGATTTCACCGTGTTGGCCAGGTTGGTTTTAAACTCCTGACCTCAAGTGGTCCTTCCACCTTGGCCTCCAAAAATGCTGGGATTACAGGTGTGAGCCACTGTGCCCAGCCACATTTAGTCTTTTAGAAGCTTTTTTTCGGAGACAGAGTCTTGCTCTGTTGCCCAGGCTGGAGTGCTGTGGAGCTATCTTGGCTTACTGCAGTCTCTGCCCCCTGGGTTCAAGTGATCGATCCTCCCACATCAGCCTCCTGAGATGCTGGGTCTATAGGCGCACACCACCATACCTTTTTTAGAAGCTTTTTGACGGCAATTGGAGGATGTTTAGAGAATGCAAGATTAGAGTTTGGGAATGTGGTAAGGAAGCCATTACTGTAACCCAGGGCCTGGGCTAGATGAAGTGGATGGGACACATATGGAGGATGTCTTTGAGGAAGAAGCCACAGAATTTGGCAACTGATTAAATCTTTTCCTATCTGGTCAGGGCAAGGGGAAGCATGGGTGAAAAAAGAAAAGTTTTAAGTTTGGACTTTGTAAATGATGAAAACCCAACACGGCTCATTATAAAGAAAAAAAGGAAAATGTATTTGCAAAGTCAGATGATGAACCTAACTTTGGGAAAGACAGAGATACAGCCAGGTAGGGACAACGAATCAGGGCCTCAGGTGTCATTCTTCCTCCATATCCCCTTTCTGAATGTGGCTTTTTTCTTCTCTGCGGTAGAGACTCTCTCCAAGCTTGAGGGTCATGGCCATAGTTGGTTCAGGAGGTGTGTTCTTCGAGCTGAGGAACTCAAGAAGAATGGGATCTTCTCCTGGGCCAGTCTGAAGGTTTCCAGAGAGGAATTGATGGGCTGGGGCCAAATATCCACCAATTGCACTAGTCACTGGACCTGGCAATGAGGTACTGTTTTTGGCAGACCCCATAAAAATCATGATTTATGAGTAAAGGAAGGCATTGTGTTCACGGCCACACGGGAACTTCGTGTGAGTTGAGGAGCCACCTGAGCTATCCCAATGTAGGGGGGGAGGACAGTACAGAGGAGTTGAAATTATGACTGGAGTTCTAGGCCATTATGTTTGGAAAGATAGTGATATCTTTAACAGTGAGAGAAATAGATTCGAGTAAAATGCTAAAATTTATTTTAGACATCTTATTTTTAAGGTGGCATCAGACTATCCATGTGGGGTTGTGTAGGAGGCCTTAAGAAATTGGGGTCTTCAGCTCTTAGGAGAGATTGGTTTTAGAACTGTAGATTTGGGAGTCATTAGCATATTACTTATGATGATGCTAAATGGATAAAACTGTCCAGAGAGAAAATATTCAAATAGAAAAGAGTAGAGGGCAGAATCAAGGAAATTTATATCATTTGCATGGTGGTTCTAAAAAGGACAAAGTAACATCTGTCTATTGCCTTTGGTCAACCAGGGTTAGGATTCACAATCCAATTAATCAGTTTTGCTTCTGTTCTTATTAACTGAGCTAACCTAGCAAAACTGGGGCTGGCTGAATGGCTCTACCTGGTTGAAAAACCAGGATTAGGTAGTCTAAAAATGGGTGTTCTCAATGCAGCTCATCTGCATAAATTCTGATACAGATTCAGGCTATAAGTAGATTGAGAAGGAGCTATCAAATAACAATATCTAAGACAGAAATGGGTAAGAAAGTGTAAAAAGTCACTGAGTGTTCTGCAGTTCTTGTTTTCTTTATCAAGTCAACAAGTTATCTCTTGAGTATCTATTATAATTATAGATAGGGCACCGAGTGAAATAAAAAAGAAACAGAAGACGCAGATCTTGCAAACTGTCAAGAATAGGCAAGACAATGGTGGGCTATGTGAGACTGTGCTGAGGCAGGGAAGAAAATGGCTTTGGCTGGCCAGAATGCTGATTATATTTGGCTCACTTGCCACCATTGGTGTATGCACCAGAAATTGCAATAAGCCAATACAAGGAAGCCAGGTGTGGTGGCATGCACCTACAGCCCGAGCTACTCGGGAAGCTTTGAACTGGAGACAAGCCTGGGCAACATAGTGAAACCCCATCTCCTTCTAAAAACAAGGAAAGAGAGAGAGAGAAAGAGAATGAATACAGTGAAGAACTGACTGTGGCAGCCTATGGGAGCATTTGCTTGTTAGTTTGTTTTAATAGGAAATTATGTATGGGACATAGTTCCAAATGAATAAATGGTTCTATACTCTCAGAGGATGATTACCCTCCTGGCTTGAAACAACACTAAGGTTGAAAATATCAGGTAACAATGGTCATTATTTTAATTAATTATTTTGGAGACAGGGACTCACACTGTCACCCAGGCTGGAGTGATTCTCATCCCTCAGCCTCGCAGCTGGGACTGCAGGTACCCACCACCACACCTGGCTAAGTGTTTGTATTTTAGTAGAGACGGGGTTTCACCGTGTTGCCCAGGGTGGTCTCCAACTTCTGAGCTCAGGCTGGGATTACAGGTATGCACCACCACGCCTGGCTAATTTTTTATTTATTTATTTTATTTAATTAATTAATTTATTTTTTGAGATGGAGTCTTGCTCTGTCGCCCAGGCTGGAGTGCAGCGGCGCAATCTCGGCTCACTGCAAGCTCCGCCTCCCAGGTTCACGCCATTCTCCTGCCTCAGCCTCCCGAGTAGCTGGGACTACAGGTGCCCGCCACCACGCCCAGCTAATTTTTTGTATTTTTAGTAGAGATGGGGTTTCACCATGTTAATCAGGATTGTCTCGATCTCCAGACCTCGTGATCCGCCCGCCTCGGCCTCCCAAAGTGCTGGGATTACAGGCGTGAGCCACCGCGCCTGGCCTCGCCTGGCTAATTTTTGTATTTTTTGGTAGAGACGAGGTTTCACCATGTTGGTCAGGCTGGTCTCAGACTACTGACCTCAACTGATCTGCCTACCTCGGCCTCCCAAAGTGCTAGGATTACAGGCGTGAGCCACGGCATCTGGCCTGTCATTATTTTAAAGAAAGTAATTTCCTTGTCAGTTTGGGCAATGTATATATTTTTTGTTGCTTATCTTTCCTTTCCTTTTTTCAAGGTGGATTTCTTCAGTAAATGGCAATTGATTGGTAAGAGGTGTGTTCACGAGGTGGAAGGAGCACTGTGTAAGAAGGAAATTGGGATGTTAGTTCTGATCACCCTCTCTCCCCTCCCTGCCTCTGTCCCCATTGCCCACGTAAGCCTGTGCACTTCACTTTGCAACCTTAAATAAATTGCTTCATCTGCATGTTTCAGTTGCCTCAATTAATAAATAAGAATGATAATATTTCATTGGCTCAAGGACAGGAACTATACAGATAATTTCTTGAGCTTCCTTCTATCTTAAAAAATAGAATTCTGTGATTATAACCACTCCTTTATGCTGCATATGTGCAAGGGATACCAAGCTCAGAGGATTGGTTCCTGCCCTCAAAGAGGCTACAGTCTGGTCTGGGGAAACAGGAACTTACAATTCAACACAAAAATGCTGTAGAGAAGGCACATGAGATATTCCCAGGGCATATAAAGTATGAATACCCATGTCAGTCCAGGGGAAATTAGGGAACTTCCTCAGGGGAAGTAACATTTCAGCTGAGCCTTGAAGGAGTTTCTATGCCAACAACGAGAATGCGGGTTTCGGGCTGGGAGAACAGCACATGTTTTAAAAAGAAGACATGTTTTGAGAAAGAACTAAAAGTAAGTCCATATTTCTGGGATTTAAAGAAGAAAGTATGGAGCAGTAAAAATTGCGGGCTGGACAGATGGTCAGGTATTACTCAATCCAAATGACAATCAGACACTCACTGGTTGAAGGGCACTATGCCAGATACTGGGTTGACTGAAACTAGGGATTATGATCCTGGAGAAAGGTTTGGGAAGGCTTCAAACTAGAGATAGAGCAGGGATAAATGTTATTGCTAGAATTTAGGAAAGACGTAAGAAAGGTCTATTAAAGGCAGTGGCTGTGGGGAAGAGAGGTGAGGGGAAAATACAAAGGATATTTAGGAGGTAGAATCAACCCTTAGTTTATTGAATGAGGCATAAAGAGAAGGGAAGAATAAAGGGATCACTTTCAACTCTCTGGCTTGGGAAACTGGGTGCATGATGGAAGCATTCATTCACTGAGACAGGAGGCGCAGGAACAGACACAGGTTGTGGAGAAGCATGACGTTTGGCATTCATGTCTTTTATCTTGCTCTTGTTTTATGGATGCAATGTCATTCTTAATTTCTCTGAAGATGCTAATGTGCTTTTGCTGGTTGTCTGTTTCTTACTCTTGCCTTCTGTAGAACTGTAGTCTCCAAGTTGAGACAATTTCTGAGTTAATTCTAGACAGATCGGCTCCCTTTTTGGCTGTAGTCTCATCCCTCAGGGGTACTAGGCTGCAGCTTCCTCATCAGCTCTGATCATCATCAGTCATCCCTCTTCATCCATCTCCTGACTTCTAGAACTTTGCTGTAACCTCTATTCCTCCATTAGCTTCCCTTCCATTCTCTTTGTTTGGTTGGGTTGGGTGGGGGGAGTGTTCATACCTTTTCCTTTCTTTCCCTTTCCTTTTTTTTTTTTTTTTTTGGTGAGGTCTATGTTGCTCAGGCTGAACTTGAACTCTTGGGCTCAGGCAATCCTCCTGCCTTGGCCTTCTGAGTGGCTAGGACTACAGGTGCACGCCACTGTGCCTGACATGCTTTTTATTCTTTTACTATGATTTTAATATGGTTTTTGGGAAAAAGATAAACAAATGTGCTTAATCTGCCATCTTAAATCAGAGCCTGTGGATTTGATCTTTGATATGATATATTTAAGGTAGCTATTAATATATGGTATGCCCAGGTAGAGTTTTCTTATGGGAAATTAGCTATATGTATGGATTTGAAATTCAAGAAACAATGGCAATCACAAGTAAAGATCTGCAGTTCCTGGTTTAGAAATTATGGGTGGGGATGCACTTGCCAAGGGGAGAGCATGCAGAATGAAAATAGAATAGGAATTAAGCTTGATGCAGGGAACATCAACATGTAAGATGCTTGTTTTTAGATACACTATTCCTCTAGAATTAGGGAGACACATGATAACTCAGAACATTCCCCTTATTGATAAGAAGAACTCAGAGGCTCTTCAAGTTCAGGAAAGTTGCACTTAATACACAATAAAGGTGTAAAAGCAGCAGCAAGATGGCTATGTGTAACAAAGCTGAACAGGGTGAGGATAGGAGTTCCTAAGATGAAAGAGATAATCTAGGGTGTCAACAATTCCAGATGATGCTCATTATTTTGGCTCTGGGCCCATTCTTATAAGTCTGCTGAATTGTGACTCTCATGATCTGCCATTCTATTCTTTTCTTCTGCTGAGAACGTGGCACTGATTCAAGTACCACTGTTCAGTGACATATGTCTTGATAGTCTCCACACATTCAGTAAATATTGATTGAGGTTTTAAAATATACCAGACACAAGGTGAGATGCTAGGGATGTATGAAAGTACATAAAACAACATACCCGCCCTCAAAAAACTCAACTACATGCTCCAACTGAGTGTCATCAACTGCCATTATTCTTACTAGCAAAAATTTTACCATTAGCATTTTTTTTTTTTTGAGACAGGATCTGGCTGCTGCCCAGGCTGGAGTGCAGTGATGGAATCATAGCTCACCACAACCTTGAACTCCTATGCTCACATGAGCCTCTCACTGCAGCCTCCCGAGTAGCTAGCTAAGACTACAGGCGCTCATCACCATGCCTGGCTAATTTTAAACATTTTCTTTTAGAGAGGGGGTTTTGCTGTGTTGCCCAGGCTGGTCATGAATCCTGGCCTCCAGCTATTCTCCTGCCTCGACCTCCCAAAGTGCTGGGATTGCAGGCATGAGCCATCGTGCTCAGCTAACATTAGCTTTTAGGGAAAGTTTGGCTACCCTTCGTTCTAATAGGTAGATTTGGAAGCTCTTATTTGGGTGTCCAATGTAGCCATTTTCTGTATCTGGTGAAGCAAAGGGTGAGGATTTTCTTCCTCTATCTCGAAAGTGATAGAAAGTCATCACTCTGACCCAATATAGCACAGTGCGTGGGCAGAGTGATTTCTTATCATCTATTAGTTTATTTAGTCTTTCTTCTAACTTTTATTACCTTAAATTATTATTAAGTAGGATTCTAAAAAAGCGCAAGCCACTGCACAATAGCATATTTCAGAGATGGTCAATAAAAGAAAAAAAAATTTTTTTAAATAATAATAAAACTTAAGCACAGTCTGCAAACAAGTCATTGGTTAAAAAAAATACAACTAATCAAAGAACGATAGTCTACTCATAAATGCCTTCCTTATAAACACCAACATTCAAAGACAAATAATTTCTTTTAAAACTGGAATTTTAGCTGTGGTGTTTCTAATCTCGAGTTTTTTTTTTAAACCCTGAGATTTAATAAAAGTCTCCAAAAGCGATGAGAAAATTTTAATTCAGTAGAGAATAAGGATGTAGGTTGTCAAAAGGGTGAGTAGAGAAAATTAATCTAGTAGGATGCTTTATTAATATCACTAAAACTAATTAAAATGACAATAGTAATGATGGGATAAGAAGAGAATATGGCCATTTCAAATGATGACATTTTTCTAGTTTAGGTGAGTTGTCAAAATTCCTTCCTTCCTTCCTGCCTGCCGGCCTGCCTGCATTCAGTCAACACATATACCCAGCATGTGTCAGGCACTGTGGTAGGTGCTGGGATACAAATTTCTTCTTATGAGATATTCACTGATAGCTAAATAAAATCCCACTAAGGAAAGTTACAGCGCAAAGTCTACAAGATGAACTTTCGTGTTGCCTTGCAGCCTTGTTTTACTTCAGTTGTCTAGTGCTGCCACCTGCTGGGCATTTTCTTTTTCGTTTCTTTTATAAAATTTTATATCCATAGTTTTTAGGGGTCTATATGGTTTTTGATTACAGGGATAAGTTCTTTAGTGGTGATTTCTTAGACTTTGGTGCAATGCTGGGTATTTTCCTTCTCAGTGAGTTTAACTACAGGTGTGGACAGAGAACCCAGAATTTCTTTATTTTATTTTATTTTATTTTATTTTAGAGACGGTATCACTCTGCTGCCCAGGCTGGAGTGCAATAGCACGATCATAGCTCACTGCAGCCTCAAACTCCTGGGCTCAAGTGATCTTCCCGCCTCAGTCTTCCTAGCAGCTGGGACTACAGGTGTGCACTACCTCACCTGGCTAATTTTTTAATTTTAATTTTTTTGTAGAGATGGGGTCTTGCCATGTTGCCCAGGCTGGTCTTGAACTCCTGACCTCAAGTGTCCCACATGACTTGCCCTCACAGAGTGCTGAGATTGCAGGTGTGAGCCACTGCACCTGGCCTAGAACCCAGAATTTCTTAGGAAAGGAAGGACGGTGAAGAGGGCATTTCCATGTCTGCATGCTGGACTATCCATTTTTCTTGATGAGTACACATTCTCTCTTCCTCTCCACCTAATTCCATGGTGGTACCAGCCCCAACTTCTCCAGAATTACACTCTCCTCTCTTGCTGGGTGCTGACTCATCTGCCCAATATGCCTAGGGCAATTGCCTTACTTCTCTCTCTCCCACAGAGTTTTGCTACTGAGCTTGTTTGGAGAAAGTTTTGGCCTTCTTTGGCTTTCTTCCCATTCTTGTGGGAGTTGGAGATTCTTGCCAAGACACTGGAGGTGTGTGCCCGAGTTGCTTAACATGGGCAGGCAGAGGCCAAAAGCCCTTGCAGCAAGCACTTCCACACAATTTTGAACCTGTTCTCACTTCTGCATGCCGGGGCAGTGTTGTGGGTGTTGGGGGTTTACTACTTCCTCATGGGTGGTCTAGGATCAGGTCCTCTGGGCTTCTTCAAAATGCTGCACAAAGTTGCAGCATTGGGGATTAAGTATGAAGTAGGTCATTTGCTTTGCAGCATTACTTCCTGAAGTGAGTCAAATGCATTCTGGGATGGTTTAATCCCTAAAAAGGAGCTCAATGACACCAAGTTCACCACTTACTCAGTGTCACGCCTCATTCTGCTCTGCTTCAAGCTTTGGTTTCCCAAGAATTGCTAATGTTTTATCCAGAAAAGATTAATCAAGTGTACAATACTTGCTCGGACACAAAATCATAGACATCACCATGTCCCATTGCTTGTCATCACATGAAAAATTATTCTGGATTTAAGTTGATAAGACTAACTCTTGGAATATTGCATACACATTTTAAAAATGAAATGCTTAATTTTATGCTTTTTACCCTCACTCAAATCATGTAATGGAAAATGTACTAAAGTAGGCACACATATTTCTTTATATCTAATAGGCCCCCGCCCCCAAAACTCTCCTCTTCAGAAACCCCAGCTTATCCTTCCTGACTTTGAAACTTCAAGGGCATATCCTGAGCTCAGGGATTGTGCACTGAACCAGGAGGAAGAAGGGTGGAATGGCACAGTATTAAACAAATTAATTGCTGAATTTCTTCTGTGACCTTCTGTTTCTTGACTCATTTTCTTTCTTCCTTTAGCTTGACAAATCATGCCATCAACTCCTTCAGCTCTCTCTCCATTCTCAGGCTCTAATTCGTGTTCTCCTTTCCTCTCTTTCCTAACTACAATTAGTAGCAGTTATGAACTGTCTTTCACACAGCCTGGAACCCTCCATATCTCTGCACTGTTCTTGGATGTAGCCCAGGGTGGTTAGCCTTATTTCTTTCCTTTACCCCATTTTTTAAGGATGAAGTGATTTCCCTGAAAAAGGTTACTATGGAAATTGGTATAGACCCCAGATACTCCCCACATGTGCTCCATCCAGTAGATTAATGCTTCTCACAATGAAGTTATGATGTCTCATGTGGTCTTGAGGATAAAAGAAGATCTTGAGAAAGGAGAATGGGGAAGCCTAGAGGTAGGGGATAATAAGAAATTAGGGGAAAGGCTGGGCACGGTGGCTCATACCTGTAATGCCAGCACTTTTGGAGCCTGAGGCGAGCAGATCACTTGAGGTCAGGAGTTTGAGACCAGCTTGGCCAACATGGTGAAACTCAGTTTCTACTAAAAATACAAAAAGTAGCCGGGCGTGGTAGCACGCGCCTGTAGTCCCAGCTACTCCAGAGGCTGAGGTGGGAGAATCGCTTGAACCTAGGAGGTGGAGGTTGCAGTGAGCTGAAATCAGCCACTGAATACTCCAGCCTGGGCTACAGAGTGAGACTCTTTCTCGAAAAAAAAGAAAGAAAGAAAAAGAAATTAGGGTAAAGACAAGAAGACAAGAAGTTCTGGGCATGTGAATGTGCATGGTATGGGGAACAGAAAGAGATGTGCGGTGTGGTTTCGGGGTGGGGACAGAAGAGAATGAAGGAATAGAGAAATTTCCAGGTTAACGGGCATTAGTTGAGAAAAGGGGATCAACTCCCACAACCACAACTGAAGGTGGTCCTTGAAAATTAAGACTCAAAACCTAGCAAGATCAGATCTTAATTCTTGAGTTTATTCCACAATGTGGTTTATTTTAAGAAGCTCCCTTTTTCTTCTCATTTTACTCAATTTCATCACTTTAATCAGAGGTGCAGAGTTAAGAGATGATAAGAGAGAAGTGAAAGTCTGATTATTCAAAATGAGATTCATTTTTATTTGTTTATTTTTTAGAGACAGGTTCTCACTCTGTCACCCAGTCTGGAGTGCAGTGGTTCAATCATGGCTCACTGCAACCTCAACCTCCTGGGCTCAAGTCATTCTAGTCAGCCTCCTGAGTAGCTGGGACTACAGATGTGCACTCCCATGCTTATCTAATTTTTAATTTTTTGTAGTGACAAGGGTCTTGCTATGTTGCCCAGGCTGGTCCCAAACTCCTGGTCTCAAGCAATCCTCTTACCTCAGCCTCCCAAAGTGTTGGAATTACAGGTGTGAGCCACTGCATCTAACCAATATTAATTTTTAAATAAAAATTTTAGAGAGTTTCTTTTGAAACTTACTGCTAAGCTTACGAGATTTTTTTCCCCTTCTCACATCCACTTTTTTTTTCTTTTCACATTTTTATTTTATTGTTTAAAAAATATTGCATGACTAGATCATACCCTTTTTTTCAAGCCAAACAGTCTTGGAGCATACAAACAAAAAATTACTCATTGCTCCACCTCCTTCCAATACCACATACCAAGGAACCGATGTTAACAGTCCCAGCCCTCATCATCACTGTTCTACTGCCCAGGTGGATTCAGGGGTCCTCTGTGAGGGTTACAGTTGCTTGGGTTGTCTGGAAAGGCAGGTAAGAGTTCTTTTTGCTACGGAATGCCACACATGCATGCATCTGAGCTTATTATGCCTCTCTGCAAAGGGTTGGCCTTGGGGGAGGAAGTGATAACACTGGGTCCCACTAGCGATGGAACCCTTAGCACATCCTTCATTAATCCCCACCTTCCTGCCTGCTGGTCAAGCTTTGATCTTCTTCTGAGCAGGACATGGTTCTTAGGACATCACATATTTCTTTCCGTGGTTTTAGTATAAATATTATGTACTTGGCCCTCTGGGGGACTGGCTTTGGATATTTAAAGTCTGACTTTGGGGATTTAAATAACATGTTTCTCTAAGTCTCTGGCTCTAATAATGGAAAGCAATGACTTTTAAGACCTTTTTCTCTGCTATGGACTTTACAGAATTATTCTCAAGAGCTTCAAGTTAAAGATTTAATTGTTCTCTCTGTATCATCTTTGTATCTGTATTTCTAAAACCCTAACACTCCTTGAATGGTGGGGAAAGAAAAGATAAGTAAGAGGAATTAAGAAAAATCACATAGTTGAATATCAAAATATTAACCCACTATAGGAACAAAAATATTCATTGAACAATGAATTATGTGAGGTGATAAACTTTTATTAACAAGAATTTCATTGGTAGGAGGGACTTGACTAGATGAAAATCTTTTAATCACCTTGAAGTAAAAACTGAAATACTAGGGGCGTGTGACAACAAATTTGGTCTGCAAACAACTGCACCAAAGACAAAGGGAGGAATTTGTCCTGCAAAGGAGGATGGAGGTTAATGAGTAGAGGAGACTGAGGGAGACAGAAAGCAAGAAAGATGGTGAGATGATGTGCACTGTGAAATGGAAATGTAGTCTATGACAAAGAAAAGTAAATTTCACTGTGAAAGAAAGGTAGGATTTGGAGTTTAGTAGGCAATCTAAGAAGGTAGGAACTGATATAGTTTGGATATTTGTCCCCACCCAAATCTCATATTGAATTGTAATCCCCAATGTTGGAGGTGGGACTGGTGGGAAGTGATAGGATTGTGGAGGTGGATTTCTCATGAATGGTTTAGCACCATCCCTCTTAGTACTGTCCTCACAATAGTGAGTGAGTGAGTTCTCATGAGATCAGATCATTTAAGTGTAAAACCTGCCATCTTACTCTCTCTTGCTCCTGCTCCTGCCATGTGAGACTCCTACTCCCTTTTGCCTTCCACTATGATTGGAAGCTTCCTGAGGCCTCCCCAGAACCAGAAGCTGCTATGCTTCCTATACAGTCTGCAAACCCATGAGCCAATTAAACCTCTTTTCTTTATAAGTTGCCCTGTCTCAGGTATTTCTTTATAGTAATGTGGGAACAGACTAACACAGGGACATACAGGAGAAAATAGAACTAAGCAACATGGCATTAGTTTGGACATAATTACCTATCAGGCTATTACATTAGCTTGAATGATCCTCACAACAACACTAAGATTTAAGTACTATCATTATTATCCTCATTTTAAAATGTGGAAACAAAGACAAAGGGAAGTGAAGTAACTTAACCCAGTATCAGGGGAAACTCCTCCCTCATAGACAATGGTGAAGAGTAACAAGAAGGCCAAGGAGATGACTAAGCCAGTAACCAGGTTGGCTTGCTGCCACTTTGGAGGTGTGAAAATAGACAAAGAGACTCAATGGATCACAGCAAGACAGCACAGCACACAGTGGGAACATCAGCATGGTAATTCTGGTTCTCCTGTCCCAAAGTCCCATGGGGTGGTAATGGGCAGCTACTCACACAGTGGGTTGTGCCACATGCGGGGAACCTAGGGTTAAAGGCTCAGCACCTCTTATAGCAAGCAGCAAAGGGGCTAGTCCCCTGCCCAAGGAATAAGCTGTAAGGTAATCATGATGTGGGTACCATGGCCAACTTAACTGTTACATGACTAGCTACAGAAACCTCTTTTAAGGCATCCTTAAGAGATTGTCTGCCTTTTCTCATAAGGCAACTTCCATACAGACAGTAAACTGGAATACACTCTAAGGACCACCTTTCACTCTTTGCCTATATTTCATCTCATATTCTTCTACAACACATTGACAAAAAACATTAAAAATATAATAATTCCTAAACTGCATAGTTTGTGAGTCCCCTTTATATACATTATAACATTTAAGTTTTCTTTACAACAGTGGTTTTTATTTGGGGTTTGGGGGTAATTTTACCCCTCACTCCCTGGGGACATTTGGCAATGTCTGGAGACATTTTTGGTTGTCACACTAGAAGTTGGGGGAGTGGTACTGGCATCTAGTGGGCAGAGATCAGAGATGCTATGATGCACAGGGCAGCGCTACATAACAAAGAATTTTACAGCCCCAGATGTCAAGAGTGCTGATAATGAGATTGAGAAATCATGCTTCACAGTTTCCTCATATTATATAAGGAAAACTTAATGAAAACAGGCCCAGAATGGAGGGGAATCAACTAATGATGGAACAAAAGGTCTATCTAGCTATTGTAGTAGCAGTAGAGCATCACTAAGTATTTCAATACTTTGTCAATTATAAGAGAATGTAAGAATGAAGAGGATTTCATCTTTATGGCTGGAACAGTTGTTAGTTGATCTACTATTTGCATAGTTGAAGAGAACCAAGCACATAAAATCTTGTGAGTGGTATAGTTGATCAAAAGCAGACCTGCTCCCAGAAGTTATGACTCCAGAACATTGATGCTCACACCCAGGTAGAAAGGGTAGCATGTGAAGAAGACAGGGGCCTTATAGGTGGAGAGAAGCTTGCAGGTACAGGATGTTTGCCACAGTTCACATTTGGCTGAGATAATGGGGATAAAAGTATGATTTTTCAAAGTGCTCTGTGGCCTTTTCCATCATTGCAAAGTAGTGGAGGCTTAGGGTTTTGTCCATAAGAGCAATTTAAAATTACTTCACATTTCTGCAACTCTATAATATTAACACATTTAAAGTAGATACAGAAATAAAAATGTGCATGACCCTTCATCAAGCATTCTTTTTATTATAATTTATAATTTTATCCAGATGGCCAATAATAGAATATAGGATTGCAATATAATTCATGAAAAGAGTGGTAAGGAAGAACTAATAGAGCAGCACAGTTTAATGTACAAAATTAATCAAATTCTCTAAATTGCTTGGTGCTGTGTTTTCAGTTTTAGTGTTGATATTTAGTATCATTTTTTTTCTTGGCTAGAATGAGAACAAACTCTCTCACTGTTCTCAAAAAGACATTCTGAAGTTTCTTGAAAACTATAGAATCTGACATTATGCTTGTGAAAGAGAGAGAAATCTCTAATTCAGGACCAAGTTACACAATGTGAAAAAGAGATTATGGCAAAAGAATTGGTGTCACCAGGTACCTCTGTGCATGTATAATTTTGATTAAAATAACAGATGGATCATATAGGCACAGAGATGGAAATTCTAAGAAAGAATTTAAAAAATGCCAGAGCTCAAAAACACTGTAACTGAAATGAAAAATGCCTTCAGTAAGCTCATCAGGAGACTGGACGTGGCTGAAGAAAGAATCTTGGAACTTGAAGATATGTCAACAGAAACTTCCAAGACTGAAAAGCAAAAAGAAAAAAGCTTGAAGAAAACCCAGAATAGAATATCTAAGAACTGTGGGATAACTACAAAATGTGTAACATATCAGGATAAGAGAGAAAATAACAGAAGAAATATTTGAAGCAATAATGACTGAGAATTGTCCCAAACACTTGTCAGACACCAAACTGCAGACCCAGGAAGCTCAGAGAACATAAAGCTGGAAAAATGCCAAAAGAAAAAAAAAAAGACACCTAGGCATATCATTTTCAAGCTTCAGAAAGATAAAGAAAAAATCCTGAAAGAAAACAGAGGAAAGAAACACCTTACCTATAGAGGAGCAAAGTTTAGAATTACAGCTGACTTCTCCATGGAAACCATGTAAATAAGAAGAGAGTGGAATCAAATACTAAACACGGTGAGAGGAAAAAATCCTACCAACTTAAAATTCTATGCCCTGTAAAATTATCCTTCAAAAATGAGGGAGAAATAAAGGCTTTCTCATACAAACAAAAAAATGAGGGAAACTATTGCTGGTAGGCCTGCCTTCAAAGAAAGTTGTTTTTTTTTTTTTTTTGAGACAGAGTTTCACTCTTATTGCCCAGGCTGGAGTGCAGTGGCGTGATCTCGGCTCACTGCAAACTCCGCCTCCAGGTTCAAGCAATCTCCTGCCTCAGCCTCCCGAGTAGCTGGGATTACAGGCATGCACCACCACTCCCGGCTAATTTTGTATTTTTAGTAGAGATGAGGTTTCTCCATGTTGGTCAGGTTGGTCTTGAACTCCTGATCTCAGGTGATCCTCCCACCTTGGCCTCCCAAAGTGCTGGGATTACAGGCGTGAGCCACCGTGCCCAGCCAGAAAAATTAAAAGAAGTTCTTTAGTGACAAGGAGAATAATCAAGGTCAGAAACCTGGATCTACACAAAGAAAGGAAATGTACCAGAGAATGAGTAAATTAAAGCAAAATAAAATCTTTGATTTTTCTTAGCCTTACTTGATCTAGCAGATAATCATTTGTTCAAAATAATAGTAGTAATGATGTTTTTGATTATATGTGCTTATGTATATAACTTTGGTAAAAATAAATAATAGGCCAGGCACAGTGGCTCATGCCTGTAATCCCAGCACTTTGGGAAGCCAAAGCAGGAGGGTCACCTGAGCCCAGGAGTTTGAGACCAGCTTGTGAAACACAGCGAAACCTCATCTCTTAAAAAAAAAAAAAAAAAAAAAAAAATTAGCCTGGCATGGCAGTGTGTCCCTGTAGTCCCAGCTACTCTGGAGGCTGAGGCAGGAGAATAGCTTGAGCTCAGGAGATCAAGGCTGCAGTAAGCTGTGATTGCACTCCAGCCTGGGTGACAGAATGGGACCCTATCTCAATTAAATAAATAAAAAAAAGGATGCCTTTCTGTTTTTTAAAAAATGAGTTATAGCCAGATGCCAAAAGTGTCTTTTCTCAATTTCTTGAAATATATACCCTAATAAAGAGGAAACATAAAAACTTGCATCAATATTAAAATTAAGAATAATACTCAAGATATTGCCAGAATCTGAAATAAATGTTCACTCTTTACAATTACTGTGGAGTTTGCAGTAGATTATTCTTGGGACAGGTGCTGGTCTTCAGATTCTTTCTTTTCTGGGCCCTTACCCCTTTCATACAGGCAATCTGGTCGCCATAGTATGAGATTGTATTATGTGACTCTGTTTCCCTGGCCATGATTTATATTGATCCAGGGTGACCATTTGTCTCTTATCATTATTCATGGCCTTTTTAGCCACACATATATTTTTACTTTAATAGTATACAATTGTATAATAGACAAATATTTCCATATTTTTCTTAGTTGCCATATTAGAAAACCCTTCTCCAGAAAGGATATATGGTTTTATATACATATTCATCTATAGTTCTTCCAGTATTTATAAATGTGTTATTTATTATTTAATCCTTAACCCATCTCTATAATGTTGGTTTATTGGTTTGAGACAGCATTTGCTGAATCAGATGAAGAAAATAAGCTGTTATTTTTTGTTGAAAGTGCTTATCAGGAAACACTAAAAACAAAACAAAACAAAAAAACCCATTATAAAACTCAAACCTTCACTGAACCCTTAGTTGGGTAAATAAAAAAGTAATTACACCTATAAAAGCAACTTTGGGGAAATTTGAATATGAAGTAGTTATCCCACTTTTGTGGGATTATTGTCAATGTTTCTTAGGTGTGGTAATAGTACTGTGGTTTTGATGGAGAAGTCCTTGTTCTTAGCATGTACTTAGCATGCTAAAGTACTTGGAGGTAAAGTGTCACTATGTTTGAAACTTAATTCCAAATGATTCAGCAAACAGAAAATGCAGATACCCAACTCACAGCAGATATCCAAAGTATATGAAGCAAAAACAGACAAATTGAGAAAAGATACAGAAAATTGAATAATGATAGTCAGAGACTTTAATGTGCCAATTTCAATAATGGGTAGCACGACCAGACAGAAGATTAACAAGGGAATAGAAGAATTGAATAATACTATTTGTGTAGTGTTGTATAGTTTGTGAAAACTGGACCTAACAGACAGCTGTAGAACACCTTACTCAACAACACAATACACATCCTTCTCAAGCACATCTGTATCATTCTCTAGCACAAAACATGTACTAGGCCATAAAACAAGCCAAAATACATTTAAAAAGCTTAACATCCTTTGAAGTATAGTCTCTGGCCACAATTAAAAAATTAGAAATCAATAACAGAAGGAAATTTGGAAAATTCACAGATATGTGGAAATTAAACAACATACTCCTAAATCATGAGTGAGTCAAATAAATCTCAAGGAAAACTAGCAAATAATTTGACATGAATAAACACAAAAATGCAACATACCAAAATTTATGGAATTTAGCAAAGCAATGCTTAGAAGGAAATTTATAGCTGTAAAGTACCTATATTAAAAAAGAAGAATCTCAAAAGAATAACATAACCTCCTACTTTAAGATACTACAAAGAGAAGAGAAAACTAAACTCAAATCCAGCAGCAAGAAAGAGACAATAAATGTTACAGGATAAATAAATGAAATAGAAAATAGAAAAACAGCAAATCGCAAGGCTAAAAATTGGTTCTTTGAATAAAATGAGCAAAATTGACAAACTTTAGCTAGACTGATCAAGAAAAAAAGAAAAAACCCTCAAATTATTAACACCAGGAATGAAAGAGGAGACATTGCTACTGACCTGTAGAAATAAAACGAATTATAAGGGAATACCATGAATAATTTTATGCCAACACATTAGATAACCTAGATAAAATAGACGCATTCCTAGAAAAACACAATCTCCCAAAAGTCACTTGAGAAAACATAGATTATCTAAATGGACCTATGATAAGTAAAGAGATTGAATTAATAATAATAAAAAATATTCCACAAAGAAAGGCCCAGGCCTAGATGGCTTTACTGGAGAAACCTACCAAATGTTAAAAGAATGACAAAATTTATTTACAAACTCTTCCAAAAAGTAGAAGAGAAAGAAGTGCTTCTTAATTATTCTGTGAAGCCAGCATTACCTTCATATCAAAAGCAGACAAAAACTTAAGAAAAAACCACTACAGATCAATATTCCTTATGTATACAGATGTAAATATTTTCAACAAAATGACAACAAACTGAATCTAGCAACATATAAAAAGGATTATATTTTATGACCAAGTGATATTTGTCTGAGCTATGCAAGGTTGGTTCAACATATGAACATCAATAGATACAATATACCACACTGTTACAATAAGGACCAAAAAACATATGATCCTCTTAACAGATGTCAAAAAAGCATTTGACCAAATTCAGCACCCTCTCATGATTAAAAATACTCCATAGACTAAGAAAAGATGGTGACATCTATAATTTAGTAAAGGGCATCTACAAAAAACTCACAGCTAGCAACATATGTAATGGTGAAACATTGAAATAGTTCTCCTTAGGATCAGGAAAAAGGCAAGGATGTCTGCTCTTGCCACTTTTATTCAATATTGTACTGGAGGTTCTAGTTAGGGAAATTAAGCAAGAAAAAGGAAAAAAGGCAACCAGATTGGAAAGAAAGAAGTGAAAATATCTCTATTCACAGTGACATAATCTTATATATAGAAAATCCTAAGGTATCCTCTCCCCCTGCCACATACGCAAACTATTAAACTAGTAAATGAATTCAGCAAGGATGTAGATATAAGATCAATATATAAAAAAGTTTATTCTATACCCTACCAATATCTAAAAATAAAAATAAGAAAATAATTTCACTGGTAATAACACCAAGTAGAAAACCTATTTAGGAAGAAATTTAACAAAGGTAGTATACATTTTGTACACTGAAAAACTAAAAAACATTATTGAAAGAAATTAAAGATCTAAATAAATGAAGACATCTTGTGCTCATGGACTAGAAGGCTTAGTATTGTTAAGATGGCAACATTCCACAGATACACAGTTTCAAAATAGTCTCTATAAAAATTCCAGCAGCCTTTTTTGCAGAAATTGGCAAGCTGATCTTAAAATTCATATGGAAATTCAAGAGACCCAGAATAGCTAAAACAATCTTGAAGAGGGGGAATAAATTTGGAGGACTCATACACACTAATTTCAAAACTTACTACAGGGCAACAGTAATCAAGATAGTATGTTACTAGTATAAGGATAGGCATATAGACCAGAAGTGAGAATCTAGAAATAGACTCTCACATATTTGATCAATTGACTTTTCACAAGAGTGTCCAAATAATTCAATAGGGAAAGAATAGCATTTTCAATAAATGGTGCTGGGACAACTGGATATTCACCTGCAAAAGTGCAAAGTTGGACTCTTCACAATGTATACAAAAATTAACTCAAAAAACACATTGGCTTATGCAAAGAATTCATGACTAGTACATCAAAAGTGCAGGCAACAAAACCAAAAATAGACAAATGGGACTTAATTGAACTAAAAAGCTTCTGCATAGCAAAAGAAATAATCAACCAGGGGCAGTGGCTCACGCCTATAATCCCAGCACTTTGGGAGGCCGAGGCAGGCAGATCACTTGAGGTCAGGAGTTCAAGACCAGCCTGGACAACATGGCAGAACCCCATCTCTACTAAAAATGCAACAATTAGCTCGGCATGGTGGTGGGAGCCTGTAATTCCAGCTACTTCAGAGGCTGAGGCATGAGAATCACTTGAGCCTGGGAGGTGGAGATTGCAGTGAGCCGAGATCGTGCCACTGCACTCCGCCCTGGGTGACAGAGAGACTCTGTCTCAGGAAAAAAAAAAAAAAAAAAAAAAAAAGAACCAACAGAATGAACAGACAATCTGCAGAATGTGAAAAAATATTTGCAAACCACATATGTGACAAGGGACTAATATCCAGAATCTACTAGGAACTGAAACAACTCAATAACAACAACAACGAAACCTCCCACAAATAACCTCATTACAAAGTGGACCAAGGGGGCAAGCATAACCATGGCAACCCTGACCCAGTTGTGAGAAGCTCCAGGCCCCTTGCTGGTGTGTGAAATATCAAATTTCAAGCACAACAAGTCACAAATCCAGGATCTGACTGAGATATAATACCACAATTACAGAAGGAAAAAAGCTGGCAACAATGTCTCCAGATGCTGCTGAGCTTGTAGGACTTAACAGGACTGTTCACCAGGCCACCCAGAGGCCCAACAGCAAACCCTATCCCTGTCCTGAGGGAGAGGTCCTGCAGCGGACCCTGGGCCAGCACTGAGAGGAACATGTCTCCTCAGACCCCACTTCCCAGCAGCAGAACGCCACCTCTGCTGACTCTGAACCAGGTCCTGAATTTAAAAGACAATTTGAACTTGGATTCGTATTACACTTGAGAGACAGGGAAATATCACAGTTGCATATACTCATGATTCCTTTCCTTCTCCAAACCCAATGTTATGAAAACAGAATGTGAAATTTTAAAAAAAGTGGGCAAAGGGCATGAACAGACATTTTTCAAAAGAAGACATACAAATAGCCAACAAGCATATGAAAAGAAAATGCTCATCACTAATCATCAGAGAAATGCAAATTGAAACCACAATGAGATATCTTACACCAGTCAGAATGGCCGTGATTAAAAAGTAAAAAAATAACAGATGTTGGCAAGGATGCAGAGTTTATAAAGGGAACCCTTATGCACTGTTGGTGGGAATGTAAATTAGTTCAACCTCTATGGAAAATAGTATGGATATTTCTCAAAGAATTAAAATTAGAACTACCATTTGATCCGGCAATCACACTACTGGGTATCTAGCCAAAGGAAAAGAAATCATTTTATCAAAAAGACACCTTTCATTTGTATGTTTATCACAGCACTATTCACAACAGCAGACATAGAACCCACCTAAGTGTCCATCAATGGATGGTTGGATGAAGAAATGCTACCCCGTAGTATACTAAATGTGGTATACTATTCAGTGCTATACTAAATAGTAGAATACTATTCAGCCTTAAAAAACAATGAACTCGGCCAGGCGCGGTGGTTCACACCTGCAATCCCCGGGTTTTGGGAGGCTGAGGCGAGCGGATCACAAGGTCAGGAGATCGAGACCATCCTGGCTAACACGGGGAAACACCGTCTCTACTAAAAAAAAACACAAAAAAATTAGCCGGGTGTGGTGGCGGTAGCCTGTAGTCCCAGCTACTTGGGAGGCCAAGGCAGGAGAATGGCGTGAACCTGGAAGGCGGAGCTTGCAGTGAGCCGAAATCGCGCCACTGCACTCCAGCCTGGGCAACAGAGTGAGACACGTCTCAAAAAATAAAATAAAATAAAAAAAATAGAAAGAACTCATGTCTTTTGCAGCAACATGGATGGAACAGGAGGTCTATCTTAGGTGAAGTAACTCAGAAACAGAAAGTCAAGTACTGCATGTTTTCACTTATAAGTAGGAGCTAAAAAATGTGTATATATGGACATAGAGTGTGGAATAATAGATATTGGAGACTCAGAAGGGTGAGGAGGAAGGGAGGTTAAGAGATAAGAAATGGGCTGGGCGTGGTGGCTTATGCCTGTAATCCCAGCACTTTGGGAGGCCGAGGCGGGTGGATCACGAGGTCAGGAGACGGAGACCATCCTGGCTAACATGGTGAAACCTCGTCTCTACTAAAAATACAAAAAATTAGCCGGGCGTGGTGGCGGGCGCCTGTAGTCCCAGCTACTGGGGAGGCTGAGGCAGGAGAATGGCGTGAACCCGGGAGGCGGAGCTTGCAGTGAGCAGAGATCGAGCCACTTCACTCCAGCCTGGGTGACAGAAAGAGACTCTGTCTCAAAAAAAAAAAAAAAAAAAAAAAAGAGATGAGAAATGACTTCATGGATATAATGTACATCATTTGGGCAATGGTTACAGTAAAAGCCCAGACTTCACCACCATGCAGTATGTCCATATAACACAACTGCACTTGTACCTCCTAGGTTTAGATTTTAAAAGTCAACTCACAATGGAATGTAAGCATAAATATAAAAATCAAAACTAGGCCAGGTGTGGTGGCTCACACCTGTAATCCCAGCACTTTGGGAGGCCAAGGTGGGCGGATCACGAGGTCAGGAGTTCGAGACCAGCCTGGCCAATATCGTGAAACCCTGTCTCTAGTAAAAATACAAAAATTAGCTGGGCATGGTGGCACGTGCCTGTAGTCCCAGCTACTCGGGAGGCTGAGCAGAAAAATCGCTTGAACCCGGGAGGTGGAGGTTGCAGTGAGCTGAGATTGTGCCACTGCACTCCAGCAGCCTGGATGACAGAGCAAGACTCCGTCAAAAAAAAAAAAAAAAAAAAATCAAAACTATAAACCTCTTAGGACAAAGTGCTGTAGTAAATATGCATGAACAGCGGTTAGACAAAGCCTTCCAAGCTATAACACCATAGAAAAAAGTGGCCCCAAAAAGTAATAATAATAAATTAGACTTCCTTAAAAAGAAAACTTTTTCTGCTTTAGAAGACACTATCAAGAAAGTGAAAAGACAACCTACAGTAAGAGAGAAAGTATTTGCAAATCATATAACCAATAAGGGACTTTTATCCAGGATATAAAATAACCTCAAGACTAAACAGTATAAGACCACCCAAGTAAAAATGGGCCAACTATTTAAATAGACATTTCTTCAGAGAAGATAACTAAATGATCAATAAGTACATAAAAAAGCTCAACATCATTAGTCATTAAGGAAATTAAAATAAAAAATAAAAAACATGTGATACTGCTTCACACCCACTATGATGGCTATATAATAAAAAAGATGGCCAATAAAAATTGTGGGGGAGAATGCAGAGAAATTGGAACCCTTATACATTGCTGGTTGAAATGGAAAATGCAGCAACTTTGGAAAACTCTTTGACTATTTCTCAAAATATTACAAATAGAGTTACATATGACCTAGCAATTTCAATGTTGGATGTATATCCAACTGAACTGAAAACACGTGTTCACACAAAAACTTGTACACGAATGTTCATTGCAGCATTATTCATAATAGCCCCAAAGTGGAAACAACCTAAATTTCCATCCACTAGTGAATGAATAAACAAAATGTGGTATAAGCATACAGTGGATTTCCCCTTTCACTCAAAAGATATTTCAAGATATTATTAAACTTAAATTTTAAAATTAATTTCCTTTGCTTTATGCTAAGAGAATAATAAGTCCTGTGGAATTTATGATTTCTTAAACTTACTTTTAGACAAACCATTAAATTATAGTAAATATTTCAGGCACATTATAAAAGATGGCATGTGGTTTTGACGCATACATAATTTTATAAGTATTTATTAAATAAAATATGTTACTTACATCAACCGTCCCCAACCTTTTCGGCACCAGGGACAGGTTTCGTAAAAGACAATTTTTCCACGGATGGGGGTTGGGTGGAGGGTTTCAGGATGAAACTGTTCCACCTCAGATCATCAGGCATTAGATTCTCATAAGGAGCTCACAGCCTAGATCCCTTGCATGCACAGTTCACATGGTTTGCTCCTATGAGAATCAAATGCTGCTGCTGATCTGACAGGAGGCAGAGATCAGGCGGTAATGCTCACTCACCACCCCCTGCCACCTTCTGCTGTGTGGCCCAGTTCCTAACAGGCCATCAACAGGTACTGGTCCATGGCCTGGGTACTGGGGACCCCGGAATTATATTACTCAGCTGTCTCTACATTTAGGTATTACTTATTTTGCCTGCCAAAGAATAAAATGTGTTAAAACTTCCCACTACAATTAGTTTCTGTAATTTTCTTCTTGTCTTTCTGTTGTGTTTTGCTCTCTATATATTTATCTAGTGTTTATGAATAAAATTACACAACTCATACTACAGCACAGCTTTATCAATAAAGTGGAGATTTTTACCCTACTTTTCATTTTCTACCTTAAGTTATACTTTGTCAGATGTTAATTCCTGCTTTCTTTTTATTTTAATTTCTTGGTATATCTTTGCTTATCATTTTGCTTTCAATGTTTATGCTTATTTTGGTTTGAGTATGTTTTATAACCTACATAGACTGTGTGTGTATATGCTTGTGAGTGCAAGGGTGTGTATTTAACCAGCTTGAGAACCACTGTCTTTTAATAGCAAAGTTTAAGAAGTTCAACCCATTTTCATTATTATTATTGTTATATATTTTACTATAATACGTTATATGTAATATATATTTTTATATTTCACTGTGTCTGGGTATCGTGGCTCATGCCTGAAGCCCTAGCAGTTTGGGAGGCTGAGGCGGGAGGACTACTTGAGACCAGGAATTTGAGATCAGCTTTGGCAACATGAGATCTCCATCTCTACAAAAAGTTTAAAAATTAGCCAGGTGTCATGGCTCACGCCTGTAGTCCTGGCTACACGGGAGGCCGAAGCGGGAGGATAGCTTGATCCCAGGAGGTCAAGGTTGCAGTGAGCTGTGTTCACGCCACTGATCTCCAGCCTGGGCAACAGAGCAAGACCCTGTCTCAAAAAACCAAACCAAACCAAACAAAACTTCATTGCTGTTTTTCTGTTTTGTAATTGCCAGACTATGTTTTGTTTTATTGATGTCTTCTTCAATAATGTTCAAAATTATCAACTACATTTCTCAATTTTTCAATTGAATAAATCAGAAAAAATGGATATATATAACAGCATAAACATAAAAACCTTACAAACATTGAATAATATCTTAAAGGACAAAAAGACTGAGAAAATATTTGCAACAAATAAGATACATATTCACAATACAATCCACAATATAAAAGAAGTCATGAACATCCATAAGAAAAAAATGGGTATAGCAGTCAAAACTGTATTTGGCTACAAGAACCAGCAAAACATACCATAGTGGTTTAACAGATGAAAGGAAGGACTGTTTCACTTGGGTAATAAGAATTCCCATGGGAATCAGTCCAAGGCTGATACATGGACTCCAAGTATCCCCAGTGTCCCAGGCTCTGTAAATCTTTAGGTTCATGCATTCTTAGTATGTAGTTTTTATCTTTTTGGTTTCAAAACGACTGTTGCATCTCCTGGCAGCTCAAGTGGAAAGAAGACGGAAATTGGAGAGGAATGCACCAGAAGACTTATTTCTCATATCAATAAGGGGGTGGGGGTGGAACAACAATATTTAGCTTTTACTCTCTGTATAGTGGAGTCAAGTAAGGGAGAAACATGTTGCAAATGGAGATTGGTTTGGCCAAAGTACAGTGCCTGCTACATAGAGAACCGAAATAGAAAATTCACAAAATAAGAAATTAAAAAATAAAAAATCATACCAAAATAACAATCCACTAAATAGTAATCAAAGCAATTTAAGAAAAACTCTTTGGCAGGATTAGAAAAGTTCTTATCTCTTTGGTCTGTCCATTTTAAGTCCAGTACCCAATCCTTAGAAAATAATTTAAAACACAGACAAAATGTACCTTCTAGACTATTTATCACAGTGTTTTGTTGTTGTTAGTTTTGATTTTATTATATAACCTACACATTTGTTTATGCCAGGCAGCTTCTTTTAGGTTGCAAGGAACAGATACATCTTGAAGTTGCCTCAGTTTATGGTTAATGTTGTAAGAACATATGAAAGCAGGAACAGAATAAAATAATGTCATCAGCCACAAGCTGAGGAACGGGACACACAGGTCTCCCTGAGCCCAGCTATTCTGATAAGAAGCAGCTCTATCAGTCCATTATCTTGCTCTTTAAGAGTGGACATTTGTGGCTCTCGACACAGTGCTCTGCCATTATGACTCAGCTTCTCTCTCTTTTTTTTTTTTCTTTTTGACAGGGTCTCATTTTGTCACCCAGGCAAGAGTTCAGTGGCATGATCATAGCTCACTGCAGCCTCAAACTCCTGGGCTCCAGCTATCTTCTCACCTCAGTCTCCCAAGTAGTTGGGAGTACAAGTGTACAACACTATGCCTGGCTAATTTTGTACAATTTTGTAGAGATGGGGTTTTGCTATGTTGCCCAGGCTGGTCTCAAGCTCCTGGCCTCAAGCAATCCTCCCACCTCATCCTCCCCAAGTGCTGGCTGGGATTACAGGCATAAGCCACCATGCCCTCGCTACTCCTTAAGTACTATGCTCTTAAAATTAACATTTTAGGCTAAATCTACTAGAATGATGCATTCAAGTATTTTATAATTTTATTTCAAGTTTTCTTAAAGAAGCAAGGTGTGCTAACTATAGCGCACTTGGGAAATACAAAAAATATACAAAACAGTAAAATCGCCCATAGTCTCACAGTTCGAGGTAACCATTATTAATATTTTGGTGTTTTTCCTGGGGCCCTTTTATCTTTGATAATTTTTTCCTTTTTCTCTCTAATTTGAAGAAGAAAAAGCTTTGTTATTTGTATCATCAAAAGTTAGAGTGAGTATATATGACCAGAAATAAAAATGAACTAATTACACAACACATTTTGGTTGATGTACAGCATGCGAGACCGAATATGAACAAAGATGGGATACCAAATGCTATTAATATCTTTCTATTTAAAATAAAATTTCAGGCCAGGTGCAGTGGGTCATGCCTGTAATCCCATAACTTTGAGAGGCCGAGGCAGGCGGACCACTTGAGGTCAGGAGTTTGAGACCAGCCTGGCCAACGTGGTGAAACTCCGTCTCTACTAAAAGCACAAAAATTAGCCGGGTGTGGTGGCACGCACCTGTAATCCCAGCTACTCGGGAGGTTGAGGCAGGAGAATCGCTTGAACCCAGGAGGCAGGGCTTGTAGTAAGCCGAGCCTGGACAACAGAGCGAGAGTCTGTCTCAAAAAGTAAAACAAAATAAAACCTCAGAAATTCAGTTCCATTCATTTGCAATTGTTTCTACATAAGCTGATCTGAAACTTACCTCTGAATTACGTATGAAACAATTTGCCAGGTGAATTCATAGCATAAACAAAATGACTAGGGGCATGTTTGACTTATGTGAGGGCTTTTAAGGATTTTTAAACACCTTAACAGCACCCCTGTTTCTCTACTCATTAATTATTAGTTTTCAGACAAGATCCAGCACATTCAGAGTGGTATGGCCATAGACAATAACTAGTTTCCAATGAGTCTCATCTGTTCATTAAAGTTTGTCATCCCACAGAGCAATGAAAAGTGAAGAAAATAGGTTTACATTCTGAGACATGCTTCACCATCCAAAACCAAAACATGCAATCTAGTGTTTACTTTTTTTAATGGCCCAAATAGTGTCTATAGTTACTAAGTAACTCTTTTCTTAGTGAAAATAAACCAATGAATCTTGGAAGTCACATTGAAGATGAAGAATATAACTCAAAATTGAAGGCTTTTCCCCTTTATTTTAAGAAGCATTCCTTGACTCCCAACCATGTTTTACATTCCTTGACCATATTTCTTATATTAGACATCAGTCTCTTATTTTGTTTTCTTGGTAAGCCTTTCTTAGTAGACTTTTAAGGTCTATTATTAGGATATTTTCAATTTCTAGCATAACAGTTAGTCCCTAATATTTTCTTAATAAATATGTCTGGCGGAGGGAATGCACCAACACATATTTTAATGAATACATTAAATGTGTTAGGTTTTTAAATGTCAAGACCATGTTCTTTCATTTTCCACTTCTTCAGGGCTTGCTGGTCACCTTAGATGAGATGATGATTAACCTAATGATTACATAAAGTCACTAAATTAGGTGAAGCGAGACATGAGAAAGATTTCAATGGGAAGATAAAATCATCCTCAAGAAAACCACAGAGGTAGGCTGGGCACTGTGACTCACACAGTGCTGTAATCCCAGCACTTTGGGAGGCCAAGGCGAGAGGATTGCTTGAGGCCAGCAGTTTGAGACCAGGCTGGGCAACATAGCTGGACTCTGTCTCTATAAAACATTTAAAAACCTAGCTGAGTGTAGTGATGCACACCTGTAGTCACAGCTACTCAGGAGGCTGAGGTGGGAGGATCACTTGAGCCCAGGAGTTTGAGGTTACAGTGGGTAATGATTGAGCCACTGCATTCCAGCTTGGGTGACAAAGCAGGATACTCTCCCCCCACCAAAAAAAGAAAGAAAACCATAGAGGTAGATCTATAGGATATAAATAGACTATACAACGTAAAAGCTGTGTACAGACATTAAACAAAAACCACAGTATCAATATTAAAGGGTAGAAATAAATACATTTGGCCATAATTAAGCTAATCTATTTTAAAATCTTCTGTAAGACAGACATATCTTTAATTAGAATCCTTTTCAATGATTTTCATCATTTCCAACTAGTAAAGTCCTTTTAAAGTCAAGAATATAGATTTTTAACAAGGATCTAATGCCTGCAAAATATTCTTAAATTCTCTTTTCCTTAAATTCTCAATCCCTTTTATACTTCTTATTTAGCACTTTTCACGATTATCAGTCAGTAGGAGACAGGGTGTTTGTGTCTTCCCACAAAAGAATGAACAGATGGAGGAAAAGCACCAATTTTTTTTTTACTCATGTGGTACCAATTTATCTCCTTTCTTAATATATTTCTCATAAAAGGAGCATAGTAATTTTAATTGAACCAAAATAATCCCAACTCTTTGCAAGGAATCATTGTCAGAGAGAAAATTGATCTTCTATCTGCTTTATGTTCTAAAACCTTCTGGGCTTCTACAGATGCTCACTTCATCTCTTTTTAAATAAAGGGCAGACTATTTGAGATGTTTTTACAGTGAGAAATGAAAAAAGTTAAGCGCTACGAGTGAGAAACCAGGAGTCTAAGTTCTCTCTCTGACATTGACTATCTGTGTGACCCTGGATAAGGCATGTAACCTCTCTGGTCTTGTTTCTTCATCTGTTAAAACTATTTGAATTGGTTGACATTTACCATTCTTTCCAGGACTCTCTATGATATTCAATCAATTATCCGTCTTCTCCAACTAGTCTTTGCTCTTCTTGCTTATCTCATGGAAACACGTTATTTCCACCTTCTCCCACACTCAACTACTATTTTCCTTAGGAGAGACCTTGAGTACTGTTAAATTTCCTCAGAGAAATGTTAAGCAAGTCACTCAAACTCTCTAGGCTGCAGTTTCCTCATCTGTAAAAGAACAGATCACAAGCTCACCAGCCACAGATCTCAGCATCAGATCCTTACAGGGGACTGGTGACCAAGTGAGCAAGGCTCATCACTCTAGAGAGAAGCTGATGCCAACCAGCATAGGTCAAGGACCATCATAAGACTAGAGGCTTCTCACCCCTTTGCCCAAGGCTACATTATGACTGGGAAATTTCTAAAATATTATTTAAATTATTAGAGCAAACTAAACTCTGAATCAGATTCCTGCTCTGCCACCTCCACTAATCAGGTGCCTAGAAAGGGAAGCAGAATAGGCAATGTTATGTTAAATTGCTATGTTTCCTCCAGAGTGGTAACTGTGATTCAAGACATGTGACTTTGTTTATGTATTATCTTTAGCAAGGTGACCCTCACCTGGAAGATTAACTTTGTGACTCTTAAACCAGAAGGTTGCTTATTGCCCCTTCCTGTTTAATGGGGTTCATGGAGGTCCATACCTGCCAGCCATGCCAGTCCTGCTCTCTCCTGTGCCTGAGTAGTGATTTAGGTATCATTCTTGCCCGTGCAGACTGTCCTGACACTTCTGCCACTGTAGGAAAGACAAAAACACAAAACTTCCCAACAATCATATTCCTAGATCTTTACCTAAGTAAACTGAAAGCTCACGTTCACACAAAAACCTGTATGCAAATGTTTATAGCAACTTTATTCATAATCTCCAAAATCTAGAAGCAACCAAAATGTCTTTCCACAGGTGAGTGGATAAAAAAATTGTGGTAATTTTTGTTTTGCTTTGTTTTGAGATAGGGTCTCACTTTCTTGCCCAGGCTGGAGGGTAGTGGCATGTTCATAGCTCACTGCAGCTTCAAACTCCTGGGCTCAAGCGATCCTTCCATCTCAGCCTTCAGAGTAGCTGGGACTACAGGTATGCACCACCATGCTTGGCTAATGTTTTTTTTAATTTTTTTTTTTTTTCATGGAGACGGGGTCTCCTATGTTGCCCAGGCTGGTCTCAAGCTCCTGGGCTCAAGCGATCCTCCCACCTTGGCCTCCCAAACAGTTGGAATTACAGGCATGAGCCACAATTCCTGGCCATGGTACATTCATATAATGGAGTACTATTCTGCTGAGAAAAAAAGAATAAACTCTTGATTCACACAATGATGTGGGTCAGTCTTACGTGAATTTTGCTAATTGAAGGAAGCCAGACTCCAAAGCGTGCACACATTGTATAAATCCATTCATATGACATTTTAGAAGCAGCTACACTATGGGGATGGAAAACAGATGCCAGGGGTTGGTGGCAGTAGGAAGAGGGTAGATTAACTGTACATTAACTGCAGAGATAATTCATGGGGGGAATTTTTAGGGTGACAGAACTGTTCTGGGCTGGGTGTGGTGGCACACACCTATAATCCCAGCACTTTGGGAGGCCAAGGTGGGAGGATCGCTTGAGCCAGGAGTTCAAGACCAGCCTGGGAAAAATAGCAAGATCCCATGTTTACAAAAAGTAAAAAAATTAGCTGGGCATGTGTGCACATACCTGTAGTCCCAGTTACTCAGGAGGTTGAGGTAAAAGTATTGCTTGAGCCCAGGAGTTTGAGACTGCAGTGAGCTATGATCGCACCACTGCATTCCGACCTGGGTGGCAGAGAAAGATTCTGTCTCCAAAAGGCAGAGGTGGGGAGGGGGTGGGGGGTAGGAACAACTCTGTATGATACTGAGTTGTGGATAAATGGCTCTGCATTTGTCAAAATCCATAGAACTGTACATCACAAAGAGGGAACGCTAATGTATACAATCAAAAAAATATCAACCAGGATGGTGGGGACTGCAGACTTTCACGAATGAATGTAACGGTACACATGACATCCCTGAAGGGGTTGGGAAAAGGTGCAAACCAAAATAATCTTGCAGGTGCTGCTTTGACTTATAATTGTAAGGCTAAAGGCCAAAGGAACTGGACATAAGCACTGTGTTCCAACTGGCAAGTTTCTTTCTCATCGGGTTGGGGTGGGGCGGTATTACCTATGCTGAAACAGCTTTACATGCACCGTTAAGTAATAATGGGCAAATAAGGAAATAAAAGTGGATAGTGGGGGTCAGGTTTTTCACTGTTGGAGAGAGAAGTTATAGATAAGCAAAGGCAGAAGGCTAGAAGGAACCCTGTGATACTGGATTAGAGTCAGAAATATGAGTATGAACTCATATTTAACCATATATATAAATCATAATAGATATGTGTATATATATGGGTTAATATATGTAGCTCCTATCTGTGCCCTCTGAGAGGGCTTAGTACAGGGTTACAGCTAGTATAGGGTTGCCAGATCAAACATAGGATACGTAAGTAAATTTGAATTTCAGATAAACAATAAATACACACACACACACACCACACAGAGAGACACACACACACAGACACTTAAGCCTATAAAGGAGTAAAATATATTCGCAAGGGTATACAAGAAAATTGTAACTGGGTGGCCAGGGCAATGAGATGGGAGGAAGACTGACTTTTTACTATATACCCTTGGACCATAAGTTTCTTATTCACAAAATAAACAACTTTACAAAAATTAAGCAAGTAAAACCTTGTAGCTAACTCAACAAATAAAAGTATTTTCTATGAATTAGAATAAAAAAGGGCTACCTGGTTAACTTTTAAAAATTTCACTGCTTTGTGGTGAAATCACTTATTCGTTATGTAATTCATAGAAGCTCCAGACAGAGGCCGTCTTTTTCCTCCATAAGCAGGTCTTCTCTGCCTTTCTGCAGACCAGGTGGGGTCACAGGCAAGTGTGACATTTTCTTCCTGGACCCCTTCTTCCATGGTGTTGGGGGAAGGACACCCGCACATCTGGGGGAGGAGACAGGAGAAAGACGCGCTTCCCGGAATCTTGGCTGCTTCTCACTTTAATCAAAGTCTCCTGCTGCTGACACACGGAAATTCTTTAATTAAACTCAGCCTGGCTCCTGTGCTAACCCTCTCCAGGCCGGCGCCAAGGCAACATACTCTAAATGATGAAGAGGAACCTTTTAAAAACTTTTTAATAGAGGGGATAATGAGCCTGTGCAATTCATTGTTACAGAATCTCCCAGAGACAAGGTAACTTATTACAGTCTTTCTTTCTTTCCTTTCTTTCTTTTTCTCTTTCTTTCTTTCTTTTTCTTCTTCTTCTTTTTTTTGAAAGCTTTCAGTTTTATTCTGGATAGGAATTGTCTCCCTGTGCCAGACAGGGCGAAGCTTCCCAGGTCTGTTGAGGCATATGGTAATTGTCAGAAAGGATTGCTGAGGTCAAGAAGAAATTTCTTCCCACTGAATAAGGGCAAAAGGTAGACGAGAAACACTGTGGGAAGAGGGAGGGAACAGTCTGTCTTCTGCAGCATCGGACTGCACTGATTGTGCTGAGCCAGAGAGAGTATAACAAAAAAAGTAAATAGTGCAATGAGACTGCTCTTTGGTTCAGCCTTTGCCAGAATACAAGGACCTGCCCAGGCTCTGTCACAGGCTGTGCTAACAAACCCAGCCTTGGTTTTGCTCACAGAACTGAAAGAGGCTGGGACATCATTAGGGAAACGGAGTCGAACAGCCCTGCTCTCTCTGCTTCCTGCAGATCAGCAGACATGGAGCAGGGACAAAGCTTTCTTCCCACCTGGAAGGAATCTGCACTTTCCTCATGAGTCTTCTGTTCAAAGGACAATACCCCCAGTTTGATGTGAAAGTGATAGGGCGAGTGAGTAGAGTTCATAATTGCTTACTGCTACCTGGTTTCCTGAACTGTAGAAGTCATGACGAAAGATGTCAACTTTATGAAGCCTTAGGGGACATTTTAGATATCCTTTTCCAATTCACGTGTCTTCTCTTTGCTCTCTTAAGTAAACGAAGAGCTTCTTAACCAAGCCCTCAGAACTAGCTGCCTTGATAAGGATCAGCTGGAGCCAGTCACAGCCTACGCTAGTTTGTGGGCAAGAAGAAAAGCACTTAAAGAAACTCCCACCCTATGTGGCTCAGTGGATTCACTATCTGCACTACCTCTTTTTAAGAAAACGGGTTTTTGGCACTGTGGTGAGTTTCAGCCTAAGTTCCTAGGCAAGCTTACTTTCCCTGGTTTGAGTTGGGGAGGATGGCGTTACTCTTTAGTAATTTTGTTGCCCTTTCTTGTGTTGTTGCTATTTGTCAGTGCCTGTATATGATTTTTCCTTCATTTGCTAGGGATTAGGGAAGTTAGGTAGGGTTACACTGTTGATAGCAAGTGATCATGCTTCTGTGCAGTCTCCTACCAGATTTTTTGCTGAATGAAAAAGCAATAATAATCGTGATGAGGAGGAAGACAAGGAAAACAACTCTAAAAAAGATGGAGAAAATTGTCGCATAGTTTCATGACAGCTCACCAGTGAGGGGTGCTACCTTCTGTGCTAAGGCTTAGGTAATCATACCCTTTACCACTGTGTGTTGGCAAGAACTGTACTTGAAATCAGGAGACCTGGGAAGGCTGAGGAGGGAGGGTTGCTTGAGCTCAGGAGTTCGAGGCTGCAGTAAGCTATGATCACACTACTGCACTCTAGCCGTTGACAGGCGACAAAGCGAGATCTGTCTCTAAAAAATAAAATAAAGTAAAATAAATCAAGAGCTCCAGATTTTGAATTCTGTCTTTGCCATCTGTATTATTAGTACCAGTTACTTAACATCTCTGATTGTTCCATCATCTATAAAATAACATTAAAAATGACTATTGACAAAGATGTTTGAGAAATAAAGGAATTAAAATTGCTGCAAAACACCATTTTCTCAGTGTTTGTTGGATCTGGATAATATTGTGATACATGAATTGCATCAGAGTGTTGTCATCATTCATCATCATCATCATCCCTCATTTCTAAAGTATCTAGATTTGTTCTAGAAAATGTAGCATGCTTCCCAAAGACAGAGTTTCTGACAACTAAGGGTTGGCAGTGGAAGGGAATATCCCACAGAGGTGCTGAAGTCAGTTTGCAAAGAGTTTCGAAATATTCAGCAGGAAACTTAACTGGTAAAAGAAAAGGATTATTCAGGGAGCACCCAGCATGCCACTCATTCTATGTGTGACTTGTATACACTTATTGAAGAATCAGTTATACTGCAGTGTGTGATGTGTTCAATAAATGTTAACATAATTTGTTAACATATAAAAATGGCACAAAGCGATCATTTTTCTACCTACTTACTGCTTGAGAGGTTTTTTCCTTCTCATCCATTTTGACCAATTTCATAGAAAATTTATTTTCAAATTCTAAAAAGCTATTTCTCTCCATATCCTTGAATGCCTTTGACAGAAGCGACTGGAATCCCCTTTCTCTCAGAACAATGTTCATTAAACATATTTGGTTAAAAATATGTGGAACTCTAATAAGTTTTACTTTAGATAACACAGAAAATCACACAGGGTCTGCATACTTCATGCTAAAGAGCCTTGGGGTTTAGTGAAGAGGAGAACAGAAAATGTCTCTGACTTTGGCTTTGGTCTGACTTCCTCTGATCACTAATTTCCTAGCCCACATGTCTAGGCTAGGACACCATTGTCTGAGAGAGACAACTTCTCTTGTTGTTCCTACAGACTATCCTTGTTGCACGAAGCACAGGATAATCTGTCACCCTGGCTTTTTGGCTTCCCACTTCAGCACCACCTCTCCCTGAAATGCTCATGTATGGATATGGGTTCATGGGTTCCATCTAGCGGCCACTACTCAAATAATTTGAAAGTCAAGAACATTTCATAGATGACATTGACCTCACCTTTGCTTTGACGTACGGGGAATTTTAGATCTCAAGAGGTGAAATGAAGCATCGTAGGCACATGGCTAGTTAGTGGTAGAACTGGGGCCATCACCAGCCTCCTGACTCCAGCCCAGTTTCTCAGCCACAACAAGGTTTTTTTTTTTTTTTTCACAACCTTGATATTCTTCCTCCTACAAAATACTTAACTCTCCAGAGACTTAAACATCTTGATTCAACTCTGATACAAAAATAAGCAGAAAACATAACAACTGAAATGATAACTATAGCAATAAAAATATTATAGATTTCCATTGTATGTACTGTAACAATAAGATTCAAATGAATGAAAGATATAGCAGATTTCAGTATGGGGGAGTTAATGGAGGAAGATGGAACTCCATTACCTTCTTGAATGTGAAAGAGTAGATAAATTGGAGGAAGCTCCTAGGGGAGGGCATTTCAGGAACATGGAAAAGCATGAAAAAAATGTCTTCATGTGATGAAGAGGTTGGTTGTATTCCCTAGGCATATGTTAGGGATTAAAAAACAATTATTTCATGTTATTTAACCTATTAATAGATTTTTAAAGTGTACAACATAGTAAATTTCGACCTATTTTACACCAAAGAGGCAATTGACACAATCAAGATAATGAACATGGCTGGGCAAGGTGGCTCACGCCTGTAATCCCAGTGCTTTGGGAGTCATAAGTGGGAGGATTTCCTTGAGACCAGGAGTTCAAGACCAGCCCCAGGCAACATAGTGAGACCTCATCTCCACCAAAAGAAATAAAAACAGCCAGGCATGGTGGGCTGAGCCTGTAGTCCCAGTTGCTTGGCAGGAAGATCCCGTGGGCCCTGGAGTTTGAGGATGCAGTGAGCTATGAGCTGGGTAACAGAGCATGACCGTGTCTCTAAAAAAGAAAAAAAAAAAGGATATTCATATCCTCCCCGCCAAGTTTCCTTGTTGTGCCCCCTTCGTAATCCTGACTCCTCTCTCCTCTGGCCCATCCCATTCAGACAACCAGTGACCTGCTTTCCATCACTTCGGATGAGTTTGCATTTTCTAGGATACTTGTACATTTTTTTCATTTTGAAACAATTTCAAACTTATGGAAAAGTTGCAGGTGTAGTAGCACAAGAACTTCCGTACACCTTTCATCTGGATTCCCCAGTTGTTAACATTTTACCATGTTTGTCTTCTTACTCTATCTACACATTTATACGTATTATTGCTCTTAAATTTTTCTGAACCAGGTGAGAGCAGTTGCAGATATGATGCCCCATGAGCCTTTACTACTTTGGCATGTATTTCCTTAAAATGAGGACATTTCTATAACCAGAGTGCATCCATCAAGATCGGGACATTACATGGGGTGCGGTGGCACACGCCTGTAATTCCAGGTACTTGAGAGGCTGAGACAGGAGAATCGCTTGAACCCAGGAGGCAGAGGTTGCAGTGAGCCGGGATTGTACCACTGCACTCCAGTCTGGATGACAGGGACTCTGTTTCAAAAAAAAAAAAGAGAAAGGAAAAAGAAAAGAAAAAGATCAGGAATTTAACACTGATGTAATACAGCCACAATCCGTAGACTCCATTCAGATTTCACCAATTTTCCAATAACGTTCTTTGTAATTCCAGAATCCAACCCAGGATCATGTGTTGTGTTTAGTCATTATATCTCTGTTAGTCTCCCTTAATCAGGGACATTTTCTCATTCTTTCCTTGTTTTTCATAACCTGGGTGTTTTTAAAGAGAACAGGCTAATTACTTCGTAGAATGTCCCTCAGTTTGGGTTTGTCTGATGTTACCTTATTGTCAGATTTGGGTGGTGCGTTTTTGGTAGGACGTTAACAGAAATGATGCTGTGTTTTCTCAGTTTGTTAGGAGTAACTTAATGTAGATTTATCCTGTTTATAGACAACATTATATTTTATCACTCGATTAAGATGATATTGGCTAGGTTTCTACGCTATAGAGGTAACTAGTAAGTAATTTGTATTGCTAAATTACTAATAAGCACTAAATATTTGGGGGGAGATACTTTGAGATTGTATCCATTTCCTCATCAAATTTTCACCTACTAGCTTTTCCATCCAATGATGATTCTATCTAAATTAGTTATAACTATAATGGTTGCAAAATAATAATTTTCTGGCTGGGTGTGGTGGCTCATGCCTGTTATCCCAGCACTTTGGGAGGCTGAGGTGGATTGTTTGAGCCCAGGAGTTGAGACCAGCCTGGGCAACATGATGAAACCTCATTTCTACAAAAAATACAAAAATAGCCGTGTGGTGGCACATGCCTGAAGTCCCAGCTACTTGGGAGGCTGAGGTGGGAGAATTGCTTGAGCCCAGCAGGTTGAGGCTGCAGTGAACTGTGATTGCGCCACTGCACTCCAACCTGGGTGACAGAGCAAGACCCTGTCTCAAAATAATAATAGTAACAATTTTCTAATTCCATAATTATATTTACATTGATTAGTTGGCATTTACTATAAGTTAGAGCTCTCTCTTCTCTCTCATATTTATTCATTCACGTATTATATAAGTATGGATTCATGAGATTTTTCAATGAATTATAATCAGTTACTATCATTTTTTATTTTGATCCACGAAATGACCTAGATGTGGACAACTGGAGCCCCATGAAGTTGGCTCCTGTGTTATTTATTTATTTATTTATTTAGAGAGGAAGTCTCGCTCTATTGCCCAGGCTGGAGCACAATGGTGTGATCTCGGCTCACTGCAAGCTCCACCTCCTGGGTTCATGCTATTGTCCTGTCTCAGCCTCCCGAGTAGCTGGGACTACAGGCACCCGCCACCACGCCTGGCTAATTTTTTTGTATTGTCAGTAGAGATGGGGTTTCACCGTGTTACCCAGGATGGTCTGGATCTCCTGACCTTGTGATCCACCTGCCTTGGCCTCCCAAAGTGCTGGGATTACAGGCGTGAGCCACTCCTGTGTCCTTTAGACAGGTCCTCATAATTATCTGAGGGCTTCCTTACTTTCAGTACAATAGAGTTCCAGGCTCATCTTGTTCTTTCCCTGCCCCAGCCCTGGTTCCTTTTAGTGTATTTAGAAACTGAGATCTAAATGCTAGGATGCTCATTGCAACTGGGGTGTCATTGCTCCTGGACTAGGAAATATAACACATTCATACATTTCTACTTCTCAATTTACCTGTCTATCCCTACCTATCTATCATCTATCACATTCCTATCTTTAAAATCCATAATTTCAGACTGATGCCTTCAATTCCAATCCAGTATCACATTTTCCCCTTTGCATATTTGTAACTCCTTTCTTCAACAGTGAGAAATTGCATTCCCAGTCTCCTTGATACGTTGACTCATTCACTTAATCCTCCTGCATGTAAGCAATCTCCCAGCTGGGCCAGCCTTGTCCCCTTAGCCCCAGTGCCACCCATCACACCATTTGAGTGTTCCAACTCCAAAAGAAGGGAAGGCGAAATAGGAAATTATTTTTGCTCTTCTCTTCCCTATTCCTTATGTGTATATTATTATTTTCCCTTTTGGATATTGCTCACATCCATTTTCTCCTCTTCAGCTTTACTTCTGTGACTAGAATTCAGGCTTGAACAGGTGCTTCTGGTTTTGTTCCTGGTAATCTGTCCTGCACATAGCAGCCCAGATGATCTTTCACAACAAGAATATGACTATGTTATTTCTCTTTAAAGTCTCCAATGGCTCGTCATTTTCTACAAGGTTAAGTAAGCTCTCTAACTTACCCTGACCTGGCCTCTGTCCATACCTCCATTCTCATATTCATGCCTTCCTCCCTTGGACTATCAGTAGAAGTGAATTTTTGTAGTTGTCTGCATATACCATGTTCCATCACTACCATTTCAGTATGATGCTCCCTTGATTTATGAACCTCTTTCCCCAGTGCACCCTTAGAAATCCTGCTCAGGTGTCACCGTATCTAAGAAGCTTTTTTTGACACTTCTTCCCAACCATTAGTTGTTAATTATCCATACTAATTCGATTTCTTATACATAGTTTTATTATTGCCTATGTCACTCTCCACTATATTTGTTTACATGTCTGTCTTCTCTACTAGGTAACCAATTCAGAGGACAGGAATTGACTTTTTTGCCATTATAGTTTCAGTATCTAGCACAGTTTCTGCCATGTGTTATACACTTAATAAATACTTATTGAGGCTGGGCGCGGTGGCTCACGCCTGTAATCCCAGCACTTTGGGAGGCCAAGGTGGGTGGATCACGAGGTCAGGAGTTCGAGACCAGCCTGACGAACAATGGTGAAACCCTGTCTCTACTAAGAAAAATACAAAAATTAGCTGGGCATGGTGGCACTCACCTGTAATCCCAGCTGCTCAGGAGGCTGAGGCAGGAGAATCGCTTGAACCCGGGAGGCGGAGGTGCAGTGAGCCCAGGTGGAGTGATGATCGCACCTCATCACTCCAGCCTGGGCGACAGAGCAAGACTCTGTCTGAAACAAAACAAAACAAAACACAACAAAAACTTATTGAACTGAAACATATATGTATGTGTCTGTGTGTATTTCTTTTTCTTTTCTTTTTGCCTTGGAAGAATGTGGAGAAACATCTGACAAAGGAGCTGTTTTAAGATACCCAGTTTGTGATCATTTATTATGGCAGCCAAAGCAAATAAATACAGTATCAAGCTTATCAGAATCCACTTGCATCATGCTTGCTAATATCCCCATTGTCAAAGCTAGTCACAAGGCTAAGCCTGCTGTCACCATGAGAGGGGACTATACAAGGGCATGCATTCTGAGAGGTGTGGTTCATTGGAGAAATCAAAGTAACAGTGTGCAGTGAGATTTATTAGATCATTTCATGTATCATAATAAAAGACATTGAATTTCTGATGAAGGATTTCGAATGTGGTAAAATAATTCAGTGGGAACCCAACGCAGTACCTTGAAAGAGAGTTACCTTGGGTCAAGTACAATAATTGGCACTCAGACCTGACACTTCCTTTTCAATAGACTAAATTCACCATGCAGCAATTATTGGAGCTAACAAAGTGTAATCTGTATTGGAAGAGAGTTATTGAAACCAGTATTTAAAAAAATTATAGCAGAACTCTTCAAATAAATTCTTATATTAACACAGAAACAAGTATGGCAGAATACTCACGGTTATTTTATTTAAAGTTGGGTTTTTCGAGTACCCTCTATTTTCATGTATTTTGGGAAATTTTAGTAATGAAAGCAAATAGTGAAACAGAATTAAATATCCATTTTATAAAATACGACAAACAAGAGGAGAGCGGCTCTGAATTCCACCTCTGTGGAATTCAGGACTGCCATAGAGCGTATTTTCAAAACTGTTGATTTTGACAAGGCTGACTAGGAGATGCCCTAGAAGCCCCAAGTATGTGTTTCAGTATGATTCTGGCAATGCTGACTTAAAGCACTAAGTAGAATCAGTAGCCTACACTGGATACTGCCCCATAAGGAGTGACGGGGGAAATGTTGCTGATTAAATAAATGGTCTTTTGAATTGGGCTGATGGTAGATGCTATAACTGAAGTTGCAAACCACACACTGGGTTCGTTTGCTAGGGCTGCTGTAATAAATGACCACAAGCTGGGTATCTTAAAACAGCAGAAGGTTACTCTCTTACAGTTCCGGAGGCCAGAGGTCTGAGATCCGGGTGCTGGTGTGTCCGGAATTGGTGGGTTCTTGGTCTCACTGACTTCAAGAATGAAGCCGCGGACCCTCGCGGTGAGTGTTACAGTTCTTAAAGGCGGCGGGTCCGGAGTTTGTTCCTTCTGATGTTCGGATGTGTTTGGAGTTTCTTCCTTCTGGTGGGTTCGTGATCTCGCTAGCTCAGGAGTGAAGCTGCGGACCTTCGCAGTGAGTGTTACAGCTCTTAAGGCGGCGCGTCTGGAGTTATTCCTTCCTTCCAGTGGGTTCGTGGTCTCGCTGGCTTCAGGAGTGAAGCTGCGGACCTTCGCAGTGAGTGTTACAGCTCTTAAGGCGGCGCGTCTGGAGTTATTCCTTCCTTCCAGTGGGTTCGTGGTCTCGCTGGCTTCAGGAGTGAAGCTGCAGACCTTCGCGGTGAGTGTTACAGCTCATAAAGGCAGTGTGAACCCAAAGAGTGAGCAGTAGCAAGAGTTATTGCAAAGAGCGAAAGGACAAAGCCTCCACAGTGTGGAAGGAGACCCGAGCGGGTTGCCACTGCTGGCTGGGGCAGCCTCCTTTTATTCTCTTATCTGGCCCCACCCACATCCTGCTGATTGGTAGAGCCAATGGTCTGTTTTGACAGGGTGCTGATTGGTGCGTTTACAATCCCTGAGCTAGACACAAAGGTTCTCCACGTCCCCACCAAACTAGCTAGATACCGAGTGTCCACACAAAGGTTCTCCAAGTCCCCACCAGAGTAGCAAGATACAGAGTGTCCATTGGTGCATTCACAAACCCTGAGCTAGACACAGGGTGCTGATTGGTGTGTTTACAAACCTTGAGCTAGATACAGAGTGCCCATTGGTGTATTTACAATCCCTGAGCTACACATAAAGGTTCTCCACGTCCCCACCAGACTCAGGAGCCCAGCTGGCTTCACCCAGTGGATCCCCCACCGGGGCTGCAGGTGGAGCTGCCTGCCAGTGCGGTGCCGTGTGCCCGCACTCTTCAGCCCTTGGGTGGTCGATGGGACTGGGCTCCGCGGAGCAGGGGGTGGCGCTTGTCGGGGAGACTCCGGCTGCACAGGAGCCCACGGAGGTGGGGGAGGCTCAGGCATGGCGGGCTGCAGGTCCCGAGCCCTGCCCCGCGGGAAGGCAGCTAAAGCCTGGCGAGAAATTGAGCACAGCAGCTGCTGGCCCCGGTGCTAAGCCCTTCACTGCTAGGGCTGGTGGGGCCGGCCTGCCGCTCCGAGTGCTGGGTCCGCCGAGCCCACGCCCACCCGGAACTCGCGCTGGCCCGGAAGCACCGCGAGCAGCCCCTGTTCCCGCCCGCGCCTCTCCCTCCACACCTCCCTGCAAGCTGAGGGAGCTGGCTCCGGCCTTGGCCAGCCCAGAAAGGGGCTCCCACAGTGCAGCGGTGGGCTAAAGGGCTCCTCAAGTGCCAAAGTGGGAGCCCAG
The DNA here is from genome assembly GCF_029289425.2 of Pan paniscus. Classification (NCBI taxonomy): domain Eukaryota; kingdom Metazoa; phylum Chordata; class Mammalia; order Primates; family Hominidae; genus Pan; species Pan paniscus. The sequence continues at coordinate 17,016,654 of NC_073259.2, read as the reverse complement.
GCATAGGAGGCGCCGAGAGCGAGCAGGGCTGTGAGGACTGCCAGCACGCTGTCACCTCTCACTGGCAGGGTTAGGTTTTTCTGGGGGCTGTGAGAGAGAAACCAGTCTGTGCGTCTCTTTGGCATTCCTGGGCATCCCTCCAGGCTCCGCCTGTGCTGTCACACTGAGTTCCCCCTGTGTGTCTGCTTTCTCCTCTTGTAAGTGATATAGGAGTTAAGAAGAAATTATTTAGGCAGATAGTGAGGGTAAGGAAGTCCTCAGTAAGGTTTTCCTTTTAATGAAAAGCAGCCCTCAAATCGTTTTCTTTTCTAACAATGAGCAGCCTGTAAAATGGAGCTGCAGACATAGACAAGCAAGCTAGAAGCTTGCACGGGTGAATGCCAGCAGCTGTGCCAATAGGAAAAGGCCACCTGGGACTAGGCATGTCCAACTTCGTATACTTGGTCATCATTTCCTACATTCTCACACAGAAGAGAGCACTCAAAAAATAGTTTTGAGAATCATTTGCTAATGTTTTAATACTATTTTAAGGGAATAAAAGACTTTTCTTTTAAATGAGTGCTTAAAGGCGATTGGAAGCCCTGCTAAAGTTCAGGGGTGAATGCCTTATTATTTTTTTATATTTGGGGGCAAGGGCTTTCCAGTGAAGACTGGAAAACCTGCTAGACAGATTCTAAAAGAGCTGTAACACTGGGTGAATGCTGTAGAAGCACATAGTGTTAGTAAGGTGTGGGTCAGATACGGCTTTAGAGAATGTAGCAACTGAAAGCCCAGATGGGAAGCTCCGTAGGCAGCTGGATAAGCTAATATTTCTAAATAATATGTTCAGAGATTCGGACTGAATGCAATTGCAACCTTCTCCTCCAGTCAGCAGCGAGTTCTGAAGTTACAGAAGTGTGATGAATTGCGGTCAATATGGGTTCTACCTTCACTTTGGAGTCAGTCAGTGACCTTAAAATACCTGCCCAGCTGAATTTTCTTAGAGTGCTTCATTTCCTGTGGGCCCTTTTACTCCAAATTCCAGATGATGGCTTTTAGTCTGTGGGGCCGCTTTAAGAGGCAGAAATCTGATCAGAACTACTAGAAGGCTGTGAAGGTGCTGCTGTGTGGACAGGCAGGGCAGAGTGCTCAAGGCTTTCCAATGCTCCTGCAATGGATCCTCCCTACCCAGCCCACAACCTGGCAGCTCAGGGGCCAACTGTTCTCTGTTGCTTTCTACTATCATGAACACAGGAAATGGGGGTGGGTAGCTTCTGGTTTCTGATTGAGGGAGTAGAAAGTGATGCTGCAGGGATCAAAAGCAGAGAAGCTTTTAAGCCATTTGAGAAACTGTGTCCGAAGGCAAGTGGATTTTAGCAGTAGCAGCAGCAGACCCCAGAAAAATTTGAAGAAGCATTAGTTTGTGCACTGTTAATGCCACTCTCTCATGAATACTTTCCTAATGAAGGCTGAAGGCAGGCCGCTATTTGCCAAAGGTGCTGAGTGGCAGGGGGAGGAAGGGAAGGAAGCTGTGCAGTGTGTACTGCTTGCTTATCAGGAATCACGTCATTTCCTGTGTAAAGGGGCTGTGTGGTCTCCAGGGGCACTGGGAAGCCTTGGATGGCATGATTTCACCTTCTTCTTGCTCATCATTGAGGAGCTCTCATTAGTTAATGCTAGCCCTATTCATTTCATCATACATTTATTGTGTTCATACTGTGTTCTGAGCTCCGTGTTTAATCTTAGCAGGCTCATGAAGAGGAGTTAAGGATACTTTTGTCTTGAAAATGCTAACAGTCCCTCATGTGCTTGGGACCAGGGCTGCTGGAAAACCCACTAAGCAGCACACGGGAAACTAGAAAAGCAGAGGAACAAAGTTTTGGGGTTTTTGGGAGAGGGGGTGAAGAATGACATATTTTATTCCAAAAGCATAAAATATTTAATAGTGGAAACTATGAATGATACTGTTTAATTTTTAGGAGGCCAAAATATTTTAAGATTTATAAGTTTTAACCTGGCCCTGGAGTGAGGACAGAAAATACGTACACAAACAACTCTAATACAAGACTGAATGTGATGTATACCATAACAGAGCGCCAAAGTACCAATGAATTGGGAGACAGAAGAACCACAATGTCTTAATAAAGTGGTATTTGAAGTGGACTTCGATGAACAGATAGGCAGGGTTGGAGTGCATGATCACTAAATCCATTCAAACCTTCTAACATTGACTTTTTATGGTGTGGGGGTGGGTGGGATGGGCAAGGATTCTCCATGCAAAGGGACTGTCTCGGGAACAGACAGTCACGGGGGCGGGGGGACTAAGCTTTCCAGTGTGCCTGGAGAAAAAGGCACATGTGAGGTCATGGATCTCAGGGCCCAGGCTAGTCTAGTTTGGCTGTAGCAGGAAGTGTTCCTCACTCTGCTCAGACCCAGGTACTGCTTTGAACCAGAAAGTCTGGAGAGTGGGCTCCTTCCTCCCCTAATGGGGCACTTTGCCCAAGGACAAAGTCCAGGCTTGCTCCTCTGTATCAGACCCTGCTCTGGGTAGAGGGAAACCACCACATGCTTTCTTGTTTGATGTGCTAAGTGCTCAACTGAGCTGTCTGTGCCCCTACACTGCTTCTGTGTACTTAGAGTCAACCTTTAGAGGATGATATTTCAACATTCTGCATGGAGTTTTCTCTGTAAAGTACAATGAGTTTGTGACTGACCAGAACTACAGACATTCCCTTTTGTTTGTGAGCTGCATGACCAATGTGTTTGGCCTCATTAAAAATGAACTGGGCAAGCTGGGTATGGTAGCAACTCAGGAGGCTGAGGTGGGAGTCTCACTGAGCTCAGGAGTTCGAGTCTAGCCTGGGCAACATAGCGAGACCCTGTCTCTAAAAAATATAATAATATATAATCTTGAAATAAGAATGAACTGGTCAAATAGGAAAGTTTTCAAGGACATCAACTGGTCTTTTCTTGCACAGAGGAGATTCGCAGGATGAAAATACTCTGAGGCTTCTTCCCACTGCAGGGCACAGACCCGAGTTAAGTGTGGCCTGGCCCTCAGCACTTCCCAGGTGCCCTTGGTGCATCCTGGTGCTGACCTGTGCCCCTCCACACTCCTGCTGTGCAGCTCCTGCTCCCCTACAGGAGCCTGCTCCTGAATAATCCCTGTGTCTCCTCTCTGTGCTCTTATGAGTCACTGAAACTCGCTTGTGAATTTTATTCACAGGGTTTTGACGGCTTCTTTCTATCCAAATTTATTTCCTCCTTGACCTCATTCCTTCTGTCTTGTTGCCATCACCAGTGAAAGCTAATATTATTTACATAGGGAAATGCATAGTGGCTGGAAGGATACAGTTCTAGGAGTCACATGACCAGCCGAAAAAAGTTCTGCGTAGACACACACACACACACACACACACACACACACACACACACACGTATAAACATATCATAACAAACTTAGCAGCTTGAAGATGAAGATTAATAGTGTTACTGTTTAAGGAGCTCAAAGATAAAACATTTGCAAATTTAAAGCACACTTACACATGTATTCCTCTTGAGGACTTGGAAACATAGTTTTGCAGAATAACTCTGGCTGCCAGCTAGCACGGGAAGAGAAGTGTTAAGTGTTGAAAACTGTTAACTGTTCATGGACCAGTATAAATTGAGTCATAGGGGTGAGGTGTTTTTATGTTTGCCATATTTCCTATTTCCACTACTTTCCTGAATAAGTACATTTACTCTGGATTAATTTTTGAAATAATTTTGAAATTATTCAACACATTTTTGTATGTATATGCAAAGACTAGGGAAAAGAAGCTTGGATTGGTAGCAAAAAGCCAACTGTGACTTTGAGCAAATTATTTGACCTCTCTCAATATATCTTTTCTTATTTTAAAATAAGGAGGTTGAACTATATCATTTCTACGCTTTCTTTCATTGTTAGCAATCCACGAATAATGGAACACTGCACAGAATAGTAAACACTGGGTTAGGATCCAGTATTGGCTCGAATCCTTATAACTGTGTGATCTGAATACAGTAATTTCTTCTCCCTGGGCCTTACTTTCTTCATCTGAAAAACTATAGGATTGGCCTCTATCTTCCTTATTGTCTCTTCAGACTCTCATGTTTTGTAGTTTTCCTCAGTTACGGTAGAAATCTCATCCTTCTCTCTTAACATTTAGTCCTGTGCTCCAGGGAAAGAGGAGGGAGTTGGGAGAGGCCTGATATAATCATTAATTTTCTCTGTCTCTCTCTCTTTGTTTTGTTTTAACTCTATTTCTCCTTCCCCCTCTCCACCTTCTCCTCCATTTATTTTTTCTAGAACACTGAGAAAGTTTCCTCATAGTCTACTTGGCAGTTGCAGCTGTGCCTAGAATGAGTCCTGAAACCTAGATCTGAGTTGGGGTAGAAAGCCTATCACTTCCTTGCTTGTTTGAAGACAGCCTACTGTAAGCCCTATGGCTTGGAGGTGACCAGGCTCTCCAGGAGATCAACACTTCAAGCCCTGTATGTTTAAGAAATAGTTTTGACTTAGAGTGATAGAGAACACCTAAAGAAACCATGGCTTTTAAAAATAGAAGTTTCTGAGTGCGGTGGTTAATGCCTGTAATCTCGGTACTTTAGGGAGCTGAGACAGGCAGATTGCTTGAGCCCAGGAGTTCAAGACCAGCCTCAACAACATAGTGAGACCCCCATCTCTACAAAAAATACACAAATTAGCTGGGCATGGTAGTGCACACCTGCAATCCCAGCTACTCAGGAGGCTAAGGTGGGAGGATCACATGATCCTGGGAGGTTGAGGCCACAGTGAGCTGAGATTGTGCCACTACACTCCAACCTCAGTGAGAGAATGAGAGCTTATCTGAAAGAAAGAAAGAAAGAAAGAAAGAAAGAAAGAAAGAAAAGAAGGGAGGGAGGGAGGGAGGGAAGGAAGGGGCTAAAAACAGTTAAGTATTATAAAGCGAGCATCAGTCCAGAAATCCAGCAATAGTCCCTCCTGGAATCCACTGACTTTTCTCAACAGTTTTTGGCCCTTCTCTTTTAGGGTTGCCAGATAAAAATACAGGATGCCCAGTTAATGTGACTTGCAGAAAATAATAATAATTTATTATTATATAATACATAATTTTTTAGCATAAACATGTCCTTTGCCATGCTTAGTTTGGGACATACTTACACTAAAACATTATTTGTTCTTTATCTGAAATTCAGAATTAGGCATTTTATATTTTAAATTCAGAACTAGGCATTTTATATTTTTATTTGCTAAATCTGGCTACCCTATTCTCTTCTTAATATTCTTCATCTCTCCCAGCTTTGCCCTCCTTCCCTGCCCGCTCTTCTAGGGGAGTCAGATCGAATTGTAAGGAGAACATGCCCACTATCTCGATGGCTGCAGCGTGCAGTCCATACAGACGGTGAGGAAGAAATGGGTTTCCACCCATGCTGTAGACGAATGTTTGTGTCCTCCCCAAATTCCTTTGTCGAAGCTTAACAACCAATGTGTTTGGTATTTGGAATGGGCCTTTGGTAGGTAATTAGGGTTACATGAAGTCATGGGGTGGGGCCCTCATGATGGATCTGGTAAGAAAAGAGAACACTGTCTCTCTCTTCCACCAGGTGAGGATGCAAAGAGAAAGTGGCTGCCTGCAAACCGGGAGGAGAGCCCTCACCAGGAACCAATCTAGCTGACACTTTGAACTTGGACTTCAAACCTCCAGTATTGTAAGAAATAAATATGTTTTCAAAGTCATTTAGTCTACATTATTTTGTTTTGAATAATACAACCTGAAAATACATTTTCCCCTCACCTACCTGAGCAATATCTAAGTTGCTTAAGGCACCCAGGGCACATCAAAGGAGAAATGTCCCATGCACAAGGCACAGCCATGCCCAGGAGAAGCAGCCCGGCACAGAAGGGAGCACGCAGGCTCGGGGCTCTGCCACTCATTCTTCCTGTGACCCTGGGCAAGTCACTGAGGGGGGCTTCAGCTGACTTGTTTGTAGTGGGCTTAATAGTGCTTGCCTTGCCTCCTCTGGAAGACTGCAGAGACCAGATGTTAAAGCGCTTTATCTGTAGGGTTTATTTGAACGAGAAAGGAAATGTGCATATGCTCCAGGATGTCTGTGTATCCAAAGACACACACACACACACACACACACACTCTCTCTCCCACACACACTCTCACACTCACTCACTCACACACACACTCACACACTCATTCAACACATGCACACACACACTCACACATGCTCACACACACTCACACACTCACACTCATTCAACACTCACACATGCACACACTCACACTCCCACACACACTCATACACATCACACACTCACACATGACACATGCAATCTCTCACATACACTCACACACTCACACTCCCACACACACTCATACACATCACACACTCACACATGACACATGCAATCTCTCACATACACTCACACACTCACACACACACTCAACACATGCACACACTCACACACACATGCTCACACACTCACACTCACACACTCACATACACTCACACACTCAACTCACATGCACACACACTCCCACACACACTCATACACATCACACACTCACACATGACACATGCAATCTCTCACATACACTCTCACACACACGCTCAACACATGCACACAGTCACACACACACATGCTCACACACTCACACTCACTCACATACACACTCATTCAACACTCACATGCACACATACACTCCCACACACACTCATACACATCACACACACGACATGCAATCTCTCACATACACTCTCACACACTCACACACTCTCACACACACTCACTCACTCACACACACTCATTCTCACACACTCGTGTGCATGTGCGCGCACACACACACTCCATGACATACCAAACCTGGCTGCATGTTCTCAAAAATGTGCTGCTAGGCACCATTCCCAGTTCTAGACCCAGCCCAGCCAGTTTACCCTTAACTTCATAAAAGTTCTCTACCTAATCTACTACTGACAGGCTCATCCCAGACCTAAATTTTAAAGATTTCCTAGGAGCTGGATTGTAGACTTTTACCCTCACCCCTCAAGCTGCAATGGGAATCCTTGACCTCAGCCTAGACAAAGAACAGCTGCAGGTCATTCTCATGTGTGGACATGGAGGCCATGCCTGCCTTTGCTGGCCAGCTGGGCTGAATGGGCCCGGGGAATGAAGGCTGCAGGGTTGGCCCCGGGCAGTCTTGCCTAGGCTTGCCAGCATCCCCTGGCCTTCTTGATTTCCCAGGATCCATGAGCATGGACTTTAGGAACTCTGGTGAAGGGGTGAAGAGCATGCAGCAGGGTGTCCTCAGCCCTGATCTACAGGAAGAACACTGGAAACAAGGCCGAGAACTTAGTTTAAGAAGTTCCCTACCCCACCCAACCTCTAGCTCTTGTGTACCAGTTCCTGGAACAGACTCCCCTCTCCTGAACACCACTTTCCTCTCCAGCATTACATTTCTCCAAAGTGCATTGCTTTTTGGGAAGGCTTTCAAGGATGCTCGGAGAAAGGAGGATGGAAATGTCCCACTCTCTAAACCATTAGACAGATGCAGCCAGACAGAAGGAACAGCCAGCTTCTCTTGCTGTTTGTAACGTATTTGAAAGAAGCTTGGGTCCAGAACTCTGCCAAAAGAGCTGTATGCTGTGCAGGGAAAGGCAAGCACTTTCCCTTATGGGATCCTTGAGCTGAAGTCATCACTGGTTCTAGAGCCAGTTTTACTGAACACCCATGAATGGCTGTGTTCTGAGTGAGTTGGTCACTCACATCACCCTGACCTGCCCCAAGGTAGACTTTACATGATCCTGCTTCTCCAGGAAGCTTCCGTGACAGCCCAGGGACCTCCCCATTCTCTGAAACACACAGCATTTGAAGCTCCACTAGACAGCTTAGCCCCATGTTGTGCTATTTGGGGTTGTTCTCTGTGAGATAGTAGAGAGTAGTGGTTACCAGGAAGACCTTTGGTACTGGGCTATCTGGGCTGGAGTCCTTATTCTGCTTAATAGCTATGTGATCTTAGGCATGTGACTTGTGCCTCAGTTTCTACTTTATAAATTTATGGACAATACTGCATCTGTCTCTGTGGAGAGAATTCAATGAGTTAATATATTTCAAGTGTCCTTGAAATGTATTGTGTCCATAGATGGATAAATGGATAAACAAATTGTGGTATGTACAAACAATGGAGTATTACGCAGCCAGAAAAAGGAATGCAGAACTGATGCATGGCACCATGTGGTTAAACCGCAAAAGCATTATGTGAAGTGAAAGAAGCCAGACACAGGTCACATATTATGTATGTAATTCAATTTATATGAAATATCCAGAATAGGTAAATCTATGGAAACAGAAAGCAGATTGGTGGTTTCCAGGGGCCGAGTGGAGGGGAGAATGGGAAGTGGCTGCTTCATGGGTGCAAGGTTTCATTTTGGGGTGATGAAAATGTTTGGGAACTACGTAAAGGGAGTGGTTGCACAACATTGTGAATGTACGAAATGCCACTGATTATTCACTTTAAAATGGTCAATTTTATGTGCATTTCACCTGGTGCATAAGAAGTGCCTTGCAAGTACTAGTTGTCGTCCTGCATGCATTTCTTGACTTCCTCGATGGAAGGACCAGGGCTATGTCTTGTACTTTCATATCCTCCTTGGTGTGGACATTTACTGGCTGCGAGGTGGAATCAGAGAAAGTGAGAGCCTGAAAGACTTCAGGGATCGCAGAGCTGATGCTCCACTGATAGAGGAGATGGGAGGGGACATCACTGGGCTCTTCTGTGTGCTCCAGGGAAATCTTTCCTGTCCTCAGGTCCAGGATGAGGAGACACAACAGTGTCCCTGTCACCACAGTTATTGAGTGCTTGCCCCGTGCCCTCAACAAGCCAGGGAAACAGACACATAACCAGATGATGTGAGTGCAATGGGTGTTTTGACAGGCACTGCGGAGGGGAGCCGGGTGCCTGGGAGCACTCACAGAGGAGCTCGTCTAGCTCCTGGCGACTCCTCCCTCTCCTCTTTAGCAGGGGAGCTCTTTTTGGCCTTCTGCTAAAGGGCCAAGCCTGACCATGGAGTGATGGAGCAGGGCCCCTCCCGTCCCTGCCTCACCCTGATGGGAGGGGCTAATCTGTGAACAGTCCTCAAGTGCTGCTTTAGTAAGGCTCAGGGGAGGGAGAGCAAGTGATTCTCCTTTACCCCAGCTCTGTGGGGTCTCCCCACACCGACCCACATGGGGGTCAGCTCTGTGGGGAGGAGAACAGTGTACATCTGAAATGGGAGAAACTATTGATCCACCAGGACCCCATACATTTTCCAAAAATTTTGTTTTGAATTACAATAATACTACATGTTAATGCTTAAAAAAAACTAAACTAAAAAAAAATAGATTGGCAAAGAGATAGATAAATCCCCCCCATTCTACTATTTGGATGTAAGCAGTGCTAATATTCTGGAGTCTTTTCCTAAAAAAAATGATACACACACACACATGGACAAACACTTTTAAACACCGCAGGTTTTGTATACTGATTTTTCTCCATGCTGTATCATGAACACATACCATTATATATTCTCCAGCATTAATTTTAATGACTATAAAATATGAACTCTTGAGGTGGGAAGCCCTCAACATACAGGGACGTTGTCCACCAAAGCTCAAGGTGAGCTCTGGGCATGTGACAGGGGCACCACCAGTGTGTGATGCATGCTGTGTTTTATAAAGTCCCACAAGGAGCATCTGGGGCTCTGCCAAGTGAATGTGTCTGAGAATGGCTGCCTCGTGGTACCTCTTCACTGATGTCACAGACCAGAGGCCAGGAGAACACCTTCCTATGAAGACCTCCAGGTATGTGACCAACAGCAGGGTCCCAAAACTGGAATAGCAACTTCTTTAGTTGTAGAAAGATTACCAAAAAATATTTTGTTTCTCTAATATTTGTTTAAAATATTAGAATTTTAAACGTAAAATGTTTTCCAATTAAATACTTTAAATTGTATCATTGTAGACATTTCTGAAAATATTACTAAGAAAAATGTAGGAAAATACTTTTTGGCAGGCACTTTATGAGTTCAAAGCAACTCATGTCAGCTCCTAGTGCAATAAATCTTACTTTACAATGATTCTAGTTAATAAACTGGCAAGTTCAGAATCAAATACCAAGAAAGTCCTAAATAAAAGTTTACCAACATTTGAAATGCTAACAGACTATGGTACTTTTTAATTGCTGAAAACTTTTTTTTGGTTATGTGCTTCTTTTTAAAATTTTTTTATTTTACTTTAAGTTCTAGGATACATGTGCAGAATGTGCAGGTTTGTTACATAGGTATACATGTGCCATGATGGTTTGCTGCACCTGTCAACCCTTCATCTAGGCTTTAAGTTCTGCATGCATTAGGTATTCATCCTAATGTTCTCTCTCCCCTTTCCCCTGACCCCCTGACAGGCCCCGGTGTGTGAAGTTCCCCTCCCTGTGTCCATGTGTTCTCATTGTTCAGTTCCCACTTATAAGTGTGAATATGCGCTGTTTGGTTTTCTGTTCCTGTGTTAGTTTGCTGAGGATGATGATTTCCAGCTTAATCCATGTCCCTGCAAAGGACATGCAATAATTCTTTTTTATGGCTGCATAGTATTCCATGGTGTATATGTGCCACATTTTCTTTATCCAGTCTATCATTGATGGGCATTTGGGTTGGTTCCAAGTCTTTGCTATTGTGAATAGTGCTGCAATAAACATACGTGAGCACGTCTCTTGATAGTAGAATGATTTATAATCCTTTGGGTTTATACCCAGTAATGGGATTGCTGGGTCAAATGGTATTTCTGGTTCTAGATCCTTGAGGAATTGCCACACTGTCTTCCACAATGGTTGAACTAATTTACACTCCCACCAACAGTGTAAAAGCCTTCCTATTTCTCTGCATCCAAGATGCTCTGCATCTTGCAGCATCTGTTGTTTCCAGACTTTTTAGTGATCGCCATTCTAACTGGCATAAGATGGTATCTCATTGTGGTTTTGATTTGCATTTCTCTAATGACCAGTGATAATGAGCTTTTTTTCATATGTTTGTTGGCTACATAAATGTCTTCTTTTGAGAAGTGTCTGTTCATATTCTTCACCTACTTTTTGATGGGGTTGTTTGTTTTCTTCCTGTAAATTTGTTTAAGTTCCTCGTAGATTCTGGATATTAGACCTTTGTCAGATGGATAGATTGCAAAAATTTTAAATAGTTGGAAGGGTTTCAGAAACAAGGAGGACAAAAGCACAAAAATTAATGTGTTCACATGTGCATATTTGTCATATATTTAAACTTTCAAATTGAAAAATTATGTTTAAAAAATGCCACATCATAAACCATTTTCACAAAGTCAGTTTTTGTAGTGCTCTGAAAATAGTGGTCTTTGATAAGGGAAAGCATCAATTTAGCCTTTGCCCTGTAGTTTATCTTTTCTCTTTTTAAGTAAAAAGCACTGATACTTCTGTTCTCAGAAGCCTAATAAGCACAAGGCACATTCAAATGCCTGGAAAATATTCTGCACTTGATGTGTCTTGTTCCCATAATGAAAAGATCCATCAATTCATAACAAATCTGTCAGAGCTGAGCCTTTGGAAAGATACCCCTGTTGCCAAAATACACCACCATCCCCTCCGCTGAAATTACATAAACGGGTTTAGTATAAGATAGAATTTTCTAAAAGAAACAAGTCAACCAAGCTGTTCTTTAGTCCTGAAGAACTTGGATATTGGCAAAACATTCAAGACATTTTCTAAAGCTCTGGCCTCTAGACACATACATGCATGACGGGTCACACTAAGGGTCTTTCCAGACAGTGGTTCTATATTGGGTTTAATCTTCACTGTATTTGGAAGAAATCATATGCTGCTATAAACCCTCATTGCAAGTGGGATAACTTCAGGTCTTAAACTGACCCGTTCTGTTTTACTGTGCTCTTATGAATGAAACATGTTGAAATACAAAGAAAGAAACTCATCAAAATGCATTTGCTAAATAGAAAATGACACTTTACGAGTAACACTTCTCTTGTTTTTCTTGGAAGAAGAGTCATTTTTATCTTCAAATGCAAAGACTCATGGTCTCAAATTCAACTTTTAAAGTCATTGGAAAAATTAAGGCCAACAGCAAAGTCAGGGGAACAGACCACAAGACTGCCTTCACTTCTGACACAAGCTGCATATTTGGGGGGTTCCCAAAACCATCTTAGGTTCAATAATTTGCTAGAAAGACACAGAACTCACTGAAAGCTGTTGTAGTTGTGGCTATGGTTTACTACAGTGAATGGCTAGATTAAAAAATCAGCCAAGGGAAGAAGAGCACAGGGCAGGGGCCGGGAAGAGTACTAATTGCAGTTCCCACTGTTCCCTCCCCACGGAACGAGAATGACATTACTTTCCCAGCATCAATGTGTGACAGTACACGTGGGGTAGTGCCAACCTGGGAAGCCACTGGAGCGTTAAGTCCAGAGTGTGTACTGGGCCTCCATCACACAGGTATGACTGATGGTCAGCCTGGCTGATCTCAGCCTACAGACTCCTGCCCTCCCAAAGTTGACCAATACCACATGGCCCAAAGCCCAAAGCCCCCACCCCATGTCACATCGTTGCCACCTGGGGAGACCAGGTCTCACTCTAAGACTATCCAGTGTGGCAGCCCCATCCTAAACCACATTTAGACCAGTGGTGTGAGCCCAGGACCCCAGGCAAATGAAGACAATCGTAACAGGTGTGACGGGAGATCATCTCCCAGAAGCAGAGACAAGTCAGAGCTGCTTAGGACAAAGTTCAATTCTTTACTACACAGTCATAGAATTGTATGATTATTACAGTTGTGTATTTTATACTTCAAGGACTGTGTTTGGCTATTGTGAAATATGGTTAAGGCCTTTCAAGCCTTTAAAACTAACAACTATATGTTTTGCATATTTTGAAATAAAAGTTGTGACTTATTTCTTACTTCAGTGATAGCAAACAAAAATAAAGCTAATTTTAAGTTTTGCTTGGAAAATAAAATGAGTAAAAAGACAAGAAGGAAGAGAACGAGGCAGATCATTTCTGGGTCCCTAGAGTTATCTTGCATTTTAACATCATCAGTTCTAATAGATTGTATCTTCTTCTTTAAAATGGGGAAAGGCCACATATTTGAAGAGATTAAAGAGACACAATAACTGTAATGTGGGATCCTGAATTGGATCCTGGAACAGAAAATGAACACTAGGGTAAAAGTTAGTGAAATGCAAATAAGATCAGTTTACTATGAAGTGTAAGTATTGTGCAATATGCCAATGTTATCCTCCTGATTTTGATGATTATGTTATAATTCTCTGTGTTGTTCATATTAGGAAAAGTTGAGTGAAAGATATGTGTAAACCCAACCTTCTGCATTGCTATTGCAACTTTTCTGTAAGTTTGAAATCATTTTAAAATAAAAAGTTTTTAAAATGTAAAATTATCTATCTCTGCCTATTCAAGGATTCTCTAAGACACTTGTTTTAACCTTTTTGGAGATTAACTAACTCTTTGATGAAAAGTTCATACCATCTGTCCCAAGGAGCCTTAAGTCCACTGCTATAGTTTGAATGTCCCCCAAAGCTCATGTTGGAATTTGATCCCCAATGTCACAAGTGGGGCCTAGTGAGAGGTGTTTGGGTAATGGGGGTGGGTCCCTTGTGAATAGATGAATGCCCTCCCTGTGAAGGAGGGGAGTGAATGAGTTCTCACTCTGTAAGTTTCCCCAAGAGCTGGTTGTTAAGAAGAGCCTGGCACTCATTCCTTTTCTCTTGCTTCCTCTCTCATCATGTTATCTGCACACACCAGCCCCCCTCTCACCTTCTGCCATGAGTGGAAGCAGCCTGAGTCCTCACCAGAAGCAGATGCGGGTTCCATGCTTTTTGTGCAGCCTGCAGAAACATGAGCCCAAATCTCCTTTCTTTATAAATCACCCAGCCTCGGGTGCTCCTTTATAGCAGCACAGATAAGACAGCCCTCAAAAGTCTTCAGGAGTATTTCCCACATTTCCTCACCAGGTTGTTTTTCTTTTCCTGTTGACTTTTTGTTGGAGCCATCATACTAGGGGCAGGAGAGCCAACTTCATGAGAACCAACCACAACCACCTGTTCCCAAGTTCCTACTTGGTGACCTCATGTTGGTTACTTGAAATTGGCCACATGAAAGTACTTATATCTTGGAAATAAGCAAATGCTAAAAATTAGGACTTTTTTGGGTTTTCAGAGCCATTATTAAACATTTTCCAGCCCACCACTATTTACAGAATTTCCTTATGTATCCAAGTTCTAGTCACTCATTGATTACATGTGCTGCAAACATTTTATCCCATATTGTGGCTTTTAAAAATGTTTATTTGAGGTAACTTTTGATTAACAGAAATTCTACATTTTGATATGGTTATATTTTTAAATTGCTTTTCTATATGGGTAGTATGTTTTGTGTCTTCTTAAATTCTTTTTTCTACCCTAAGGATATTAAGATATCCTAGTATATTTAATTCTGAAAGCTTTGGAATTTTGTCTTTTATATTTAGGTCTCTAATACACCTGAAATTGATTTTTGTGGACTGTGGTATAGTGGTCCAATTTCTTTTCTTTTCATCTTGAAAGCTTAGATCTCCTATATATCTTCAGAGACACAGAAGAATGCATTTTATCCCATATGTTGATAGCCATGCTAAATTGGGTGAGATAAGGCAAATAATCCAAAAACTGGTTTAAAAATCAACAGTATTGAGGAGACATCCAGAAATTTAATTATCTTACATCTGTCATTTGGTTGAATTGTCCCAAGATACTTATCTGCATGGTTGCCAATTATGGCAGATCAATTGCAGAAATAAGCCCAATTTTTAATGCATCCTTGTCAACAGTCACTTAGGTAGGGCCCTCCCAAAATGATGCTGTGCTAGGTGCCATGACTTGCTTTGGCCAATGGGACAGGAGCAGAGGCTGGGAAAAGCCTAAGTTCATTTTCACTTGTTTCCTGGACCTCCATCACTACTATGAAGAACAGGCCCAACTTAGCCCACTGGAGGGATGTGAGGGACATGTGGAGGAGAGCTGAAACCATCCAAGATGAGCCAGGCTCAGCCAACCCATCAGCTGATCACCCATGAGCCAGCCATGATTGGCCACATCCAGCCCAGAGCAGCAGGACTGCTCCACCGCCCTGCAGACTCCTGAGAAATAATAAAAGGTTACTGTTTTAAGCCCCTAAGTTCCAAAGTGGTTTGCTACAGAGCAATATCTAACTAATACACCAGTTATCTGAGAGTACTCCAGACCCTTGATGTCCTCAGTGGTATTGTTTTATTTATTCAGGCTATAATATTGATTGAGTATCTTCTGTGTGTGATTCGTTAAGAGTACTCCTTGAGATATCCAGGAATTGAACTCAGCTCTGCACCAAGCTGACCTAATAGATATCTACAGAACTCTCCACCCCAAATCAAGAGAATATACATTCTTCTCAGCACCACATCCACTTATTACAAAATTGACCACATAGTTGGAAGTAAAGCACTCCTCAGCAAATGTAAAAGAACAGAAATTATAACAAACTGTCTCTCAGACCACAGTGCAATCAAACTAGAGCTCAGGATTAAGAAACTCACTCAAAACCACTCAACTACATGGAAACTCAACAACTTGCTCCTAAATGACTACTGGGTACATAATGAAATGAAGGCAGAAATAAAGATGTTCTTTGAAACCAATGATAACAAAGACACAACATACCAGAATCTCTGGGATACATTTAAAGCAGTGTGTAGAGGGAAATTTATAGCATTAAATGCCCACAAGAGAAAGCAGGAAAGATCTAAAATTGACACCCTAACATCACAATTAAAAGAACTAGAGAAGTAAGAGCAAACACATACAAAAGCTAGCAGAAGGCAAGAAATAGGTAAGATCAGAGCAGAACTGAAGGAGATAGAAACACAAAAAACCCTTCAAAAATCAATGAATCCAGGAGCTGGTTGTTTGAAAAGATCAACAAAACTGATAGACGGCTAGCAAGACTAATAAAGAAGAAAAGAGAGAAGAATCAAATAGACACAATAAAAAATGATAAAGGGGATATCACCACCGATCCCACAGAAATACAAACTACCATCAGAGAATACTATAAACACCTCTATGCAAATAAACTAGAAAATCTAGAAGAAATGGATAAATTCCTGGACACATACACCCTCCCAAGACTAAACCAGGAAGAAGTTGAATCCCTGAATAGACTAATAACAGGCTCTGAAATTGAGGCAATAATTAATAGTTTACCAACAGAAAAAAGTCCAGGACCAGATGGATTCACAGCCAAATTCTACCAGAGTTACAAGGAGGAGCTGGTACCATTCCTTCTGAAACTATTCCAATCAATAGAAAAAGAGGGAATCCTCCCTAACTCATTTTATGAGGCTAGCATCATCTTGATACCAAAGTCTGGCAGAGACACAACAAAAAAAGAGAATTTTAGACCAATATCCCTGATGAACATCGATGCAAAAATCCTCAATAAAATACTGGCAAATCGAATCCAGCAGCACTTCAAAAAGCTTATCCACCATGATCAAGTGGGCTTCATCCCTGGGATGCAAGGCTGGTTCAATATATGCAAATCAATAAATGTAATCCAACATATAAACAGAACCAAAGACAAAAACCACATGATTATCTCAATAGATGCAGAAAAGGCCTTTGACAAAATTCAACAGCCCTTCATGCTAAAAACTCTGAACAAATTAGGTATTGATGGGAAGTATCTCAAAATAATAAGAGCTATTTATGAGAAACCCACAGCCAATATCATACTGAAGGGGCAAAAACTGGAAGCATTCCCTTTGAAAACTGGCACAAGACAGGGATGCCCTCTCTCACCACTCCTATTCAACATAGTGTTGGAAGTTCTGGCCAGGGCAATCAGACAGCAGAAAGAAGTAAAGGGTATTCAGTTAGGAAAAGAGGAAGTCAAATTGTCCCTGTTTGCAGATGACATAATTGTATATCTAGAAAACCCCATCTTCTCAGCCCAAAATCTCCTTAAGCTGATAAGCAACTTCAGCAAAGTCTCAGGATACAAAATCAATGTGCAAGAATCACAAGCATTCTTATACACCAATAACAGACAAACAGAAAGCCAAATCATGAGTGAACTCCCATTCACAATTGCTTCAAAGAGAATAAAATACCTAGGAATCCAACTTACAAGGGATGTGAAGGACCTCTTCAAGGAGAACTACAAACCACTGCTCAACGAAATAAAAGAGGACACAAGCAAATGGAAGAACATTCCATGCTCATGGATAAGAAGAATCAATATCGTGAAAATGGCCATACTTCCCAAGGCAATTTATAGATTCAATGCTATCCCCATCAAGCTACCAATGACTTTCTTCACAGAATTGGAAAAAACTATTTTAAGGAAAGAAAGAGAAGAAAGAGAGAGAAAGAAAGAGAAAGAGAAAGAAAGAAAGAAATAAGGAACAGCATAGAAAGCAGATATATGGGTACAAAGGGTAGGGCATCCTTTTTCTCATGAGGTTTATAAAAATATTTGAAGGTCAAAGCCAAAATTATAACATTATCTGATGCTCAAGACAGTAATATAAAAAATCATGGAAGGTAAAGGTTTCTTTTTTTTTTAAATGTGCTTATTTATTTATTTACGGACATTCAATCAATTGGTATTTGCTATTTACTTGTCTTTTTATTATTATTATTATACTTTAAGTTTTAGGGTACATGTGCAAAACAGGCAGGTTTGTTACATATGTATACATGTGCCATGTTGGTGTGCTGCACCCATTAACTCGTCATTTAGCATTAGGTATATCTCCTAATGCTATCCCTCCCCCTTCTCCCCACCCCACAACAGTCCCCGGTGTGTGATGTTCCCCTCATGGAAGGTAAAGATTCCTACATTTCACTTAAAATAGCAAAACACTGATACCAGCAGACTGCAATAAGTCACATATGTATGCTTGAAATATCCAGTGCAGTCAAAATAAAAATGGTACAAAGAAACACACTCAAAAAGATTATCAATAAACCAAAATGAAATGCTGAAGTTTACTCAAGTAACTCAAAGGAAGACAAGAAAAGAGAAACCAGAATGAAAACCCAAGGAAACAAGCAGAAAACAAATGACAAAATGGGAGGCTTAAGCTCGAACATATCGATGATTACCTTAAATGTAAATGCTCTAAATACACAAACACGAAGACAGAGATGGGAGGAGTAGGTTAAAGCACACACAGAGACACACACACACTCACACTTCAACTATATATTGAGTACAAGGAGCTCATTTCAGATTCAATAACCTAGGTAGGTTGAAAGTGAAAGGATGAAAAAAATTACCATGAAAAATTAATTTAAAGAAAGTAGTTAGGAGTGGCTATATTTTCCAATAAAATAGACTTCAGAGCAAAGAGACTTAGTACAGACAAAACCCAACATTTCATAGTGATGAAAGACTCAATCCAGCAGAAAGTCATAACAATTCTAAATGTGTATGCATCAAAAACAGTGCCTCAAAAAATATGAAGCAAAAACTGATAGGGGTGAAAGAAGAAATAGCTACATCCACAATTATGGTTGGTGACTCCAACACCTCCCTCTCAGCAACTGTAAGAAATACTAGACAGAATATTAACAAGGATACAGTAGACCTCAACAGTGCTGGCAATCAACAAGACCTGGCTGATCTCTGCAGAATGCTCCACCCAACAGCAGCATACACATTGTTCACAAGTGTCCATGAAACAGTCACCAAAATATACAATGTCCAGGGTCATAAAACAAACCATAACTAAATGAAGTAATAGATATCATATAGATTGTCTTCTCTAACCAGAAGGTAATCAAACCTGACATCAATAACATAAAGACAACAGGAAAATCTCTAAATATGTGCAAATCAACCAACCCAATTACAAATAACCCATGGGTCAAAGAAGTCTCAAAGTAAAATTAGAACATACATAGAACTTAATGAAAGTGGAAATACAACTTACCAAAATATGTGAGATAAAGCTAAAGCAATGCTGAAAGGGAAACTTATGACACTAAATGCTTACATTCAAAATGAGGAGAAGTCTCAAATCAGTAATATAAGAAACTAGAGAGAAAAAAAAGAATGAAATAAACCCAAATCAAAGAGAAGGAAAGAAATAAGAAAGATAAGAGCAGCAATCAATGAAATTGAAAACATGAAAGCAATAGAGGACACTAATAAATTTCAAATCTGGTTCTTCAAAAAATATCAGTAAAATTGGTAATCTTCCAGCAAGACTTCTATGGATAAAAAGACAAAGACACATCACCAATAAAAGGAACGAAACAGTAAAATTACAAAAAATCATGCAGTTATTAAAAAGATACTAAAAGAGTGCTATGTCCAATTTTCTGCTCATAAACTCAACAATTCAGAATAAACGAACCAAGGACAATTTCTAAATAAAGTTTAAGGATACGTAGAACAGAAAGAAAGTTAACATACAACTTATCAAAATATGTGGGATGCGCCAGAAGCAGTGCTGAAAGGGACACGCACAGCACCGAATGCACGCCTCAGAAATGGGGGAAGTCGCCGGGCGCGGTAGCTCACGCCTGTAATCCCAGCGCTTTGGGAGGCCAAGGCAGGTGGATCACGAGGTCAGGAGATCGAGACCATCCTGGACCACACGGTGAAACCCGGTCTCTGCTAAAAATACAAAAATTAGCCAGGCGTGGTGGTGTGCGCCTGTAGTCCCAGCTACTCAGGAGACAGGCAGGAGAATCGCTTGAACCTGGGAGGCGGAGTTAGCAGTGAGCCGAGATGGCGCCACTGTACTCCAGCCTGGGTGACAGAGTGAGACTCCATCTCAAAAAAAAAAAAAAAAAAAAAAAAAGAAAAATCATCATCATGATAAGTATTTTATTTTCTGATGTATCTTCTAAATACTTCTAAAATGATTTAAAGCAAAGTTTCTAATGTATAGATAATTACAAAAGCATTTGAACTCATTATTTGGAAATTTTATTATACGTAAATTTGAAAGGATACTAGAAATTAGCCACACTCATTAATAAAAAGCTGTTCTGCCTCTGACTGTGTTGGACGTTATGGTTCATCACAATTCTGTACAAACATTTCACCATATTGTAAGTCATCCAGCTTCACCTTTCCACCACCATCTCCACTTTCTATTTTATTCCTGGGGCTGCTCCTATGTAGGTCGGTGGGGAAAGGGATGTCAGGCAGCCTCTGTTGGCAAGAACTGTGATAATTTGGAAATGTTGCTCAGGCACTGGGCCGTAAGATAGGCATTTGGCGTGAACACACATGACCAGATCGAGATAGCCATGTAACAGGCATAAGAGAAAACACCCGACCAGGTGACAGGTATAGGATGTGTTGGGATTAAGGCTGACTGGATCTTTTTGAATTGCATTTACATGGCTTATTATTTAACTTCTTACATTGTTTACAAAAAAAAGTAAACATATTTTTGATATGGTAGAATCAACATATGGTAGAATATAGTAGAATATGTAAACATATTTTTGATATGGTAGAATCAACACTTTGCTGAATTAAAAATTACTCATGATGATTTTATACTTTAATTTTTTTCCTAGAGGCTGAATGATTTCATGCACATTTTAGGCTTGCTTTCTTTTTAAAGATTAAGCTGTTTTATTTCTAAACTTCTGCGCTTTCCAAGAATGGGGCTACTAAACCATAAAGTAATATTATTAAATGTTCCTTTTTACTTAAGCATTTTTGTACTTAGTTCTATAATTTATGTTATTAAGATTAAGACAGGGCCCAGGGTTTGCCATGAAACATGCCACTTCTATAGAAATCTATGTTATACCCGATACAGTTTCTGGAAAATATTCCAGTGAAATTAGTTATTTCTGGGATAGCCTGGATTTTTTTTTTTGAGATTGTCCTCTTAAAATTGACTACTATAAAGATAATTTATTAAGAATGTTATCAGTAATTGAAATGTAATTTTAATTAAAATCTAATTTTCTCTGATAGTTGACGTTTGGTAATAGCCTCTTTGTAAAGATTTTCATTCGATTAACTTTTATACTCATAAAGATCTGTATATTTCAATTGCCAAAAAATCTCGTTGGTTGGAATTTTCTTGTAAGGTATTTTAAGCATGTATTTTAAGCATAAGCAAAGTAAAAATGTGTTTTTATTCTTATTAATGGCCAGTTTTACAAACATTGAATTCCTTGGCTTCTTCTGTAATCAACAACACTGATCTCTGTACTTGCTCATCACTTATTTAGTGCCAATTATTAATTGAGGTGATATTAGGTGTTGAAGATACTATCATAAAAACACATAGCTTAGTGTGGTATGTATGCACATATACAAATGACTGCAAGTGAGCGAAAAAAGTGACAATGTTTATGTGATGAGAATACCATAGGGTGCAAGCAAGGCATGATAAAATGTGCCTCGGTGAGTCAAGAGAAATGTTACAAAGGAACTGAAGTTTAGAAGTAAAGGAGAAATGCTGGACAGAAGAGTGGTGAAATTTCTAGGCTACAAAAACATCATGAGCAAACCTACAATTACAGAAAATGGAATCATTTTTTGTCAGTCCATGGTGGCTGTGGGTAAGTTACAAGTAGGACATTAGTTGGTACCTGGAGAGATTAGATCACGGAAAGTTTTCTCTAAGTATGGGAAACTGAGATTTTATTCTCTAGCTACTGAGAAATAATGGAAGGATCATAAGCAAGGAAAGTTCAGATTGTAAAACGAGAGAACTCATTTTTGCAGTCAGCTGTAGGAATCATTAACTAGTGGTGGTGGGGGATGGGGTGTGCCTGGGATGTGCCTGAAGTCAAAGTAACCTATAAGAAGCCTAACTAAGTAGTTAGGAGAGGTGACTAGCTTCTCAGTTAGGGTAGTACAGGTCAAGGGGAAGAAGAGGGCAAAGTCTCTCACAAATGTTTAAGAGGAACATCACATGGGAGGGGAAATCTTCCAAAGTTTTATTTTAGGAAACAAGATGAACATTGATACCATAACAGTAGACATTTGATATATTGAAATGTTGATAAAACAGCATGTTTTGAGGAAGAGAAAGATAAATAATGGTTTCATTATGCACATCCTTGAGTTTGAGAAGGCTTTGTATGATCCTCCTTCTGTAGACAAAAAAAAAAAGTGAGTCTGGACTTTAGGATGTATCTAAAGATAAATATTTGGTGTGGCTTTGACCATCTAGGGGAAAACTGGAGGGAGAAGGAAAAAAGTCCAGAAAATGGATAAAAACAATATTTAAGCAACATTTGATAGAGTATCCCCCAAAAGACTAAGAAGGTATTGTGAGGTAAGACAAAAATCAGTGGAATCATTTCATTTCAAGAAATCTATCAAGAATGGTGAGGTAAGCTGTAGAATTAGATATCAAAAATAAGTGAAGAAAATTTATACACCTCTATGGAGAAGACTCCAATGCCTGAGCCAACTGTCAAGGTTCATCTTATATTTTGTGTCATTAGGAGGGAAATAAAGAGAAATAATTCTCAAAATTAATTCAACTACCATGTAAATGAGAAGAAGCTTGCTGTTAACCACAGTTCTTTAGTTTCCTCTATTTGCTAAACATTTTATTATGTGGACAAAAAAATTAAAAAGGATGTAACTTTCAAAAATGGTTCTTACTCTTAAAAAGATAATTCTGGTTCAAAATAAATATGTACCCAAAACAAGGAAAAAGTATATAAATCGTATAAATAAATATATAATCCTAAAAAAGTGCTAAGTAAATTATGGCTCTTAATATTCTTTGACTGAACATTCAGGCCAATGGAGAAAACAATTTATTGGGTGAGGTTTCCTGAGTAATTGGAAGTACTATAGCAGAGCAATTCCAGTGTGAAGGTGTTCATGTTGGAGATGAACCTTCAACAAGAGTGTGACTTGCCCTCACTAAGAAACAAGATCAAGTGTTATTCAAGGGTGATGCCTAATAAGCACAAACTTTAGCTTTATGTTTATATGCAAAATAGGTGATTATGATAGGAACCCTATCAGTGTTAAGATTGGATTACTTTAATCCACATTAGAATATGCTTTCAAGAAAGAGTTTGCCATTTTTAAATGGGTAAATATGGTTTCCCTCGGTGCTATGCATCTCTGTTTCTCTTTGCTTCTTTCATGAAAT
Source organism: Pan paniscus (assembly GCF_029289425.2). Taxonomy (NCBI): domain Eukaryota; kingdom Metazoa; phylum Chordata; class Mammalia; order Primates; family Hominidae; genus Pan; species Pan paniscus. The sequence goes on along the minus strand of NC_073259.2, from coordinate 16,993,446 downwards.
GAGTCTAATTTTCTTTTATTTGGACTACGTGTGGCCATGTTCTTTTTAACTAACAAAAAAATAGCGTGTTGTGTACGTGTTCTCAGTTATATGCAATGGAATCTATTGCTGTTGCTTAATGTTTTAGTTTCATAAATTTTTATGGAGTATTTTGCTTTAGTTAGAGAGTCTATTCTTATATTATGCTGTAAAATGAAATCTTATGGGTTACCACCTGTGTAATGAGGTCTGTACCTTTTTGAAAATCTGTCCTTACAATTGGATATGCTATCTTGTACTTAAAATTCCTTATAGGACAGGAGCTTTACCAGTTGCCTCTATGAGGGGTTGAAGAGAAGGTAGGGTCTTTCTGAAAAGCAGTTATGACATAGACAGACACAGAAATGGTGGACCACATATTTTACCATAAGGTCTGGTTAGTTAATTTAAAATTATTTATTATGTGAATTCATTCAAAGCGGGGCTAAAACACTTTAGTTTGTAACTCCTGATTGATTTCTCCTCCTTAATGCTCAAATGAATATACCAGATTTCCTTTATCACATGTAAGCAGAGACGTTATAACCTGTGGCATCTCTCAGTTTCTTTATTTTTTTTTATATATTATTAAAATATGGCACTTGGAATAAAAACCTACATAGATGAGTGGCATAGTAGTTCCATTTTGAGCTCCAAACATAAAATTGGAATTCCAATAGCACATCTTTGTATTTTGATGTTTCAAAGCTTTTTAAAGTAACACAAATCTTATGACTTGCACTATCTTTGGCTGTTTAAATTGTAAAAATGAGTCACTGACACTTAAACTCTATGTGAAGAAAATCTTTGTTTCTGAAACCATTGATGTAGACCTACATATTTAAGTCTGTGTTCTTTTCAAATTTCAAGAAAGAATACTATAATGTAGATACAAACAGATAGTTGGAAAAATCTATTAAAAATGAAGATGTGGCCGGGTGCGGTGGCTCACGCCTGTAATCCCAGCACTTTGGGAGGCCAAAGCGGGCAGATCACGAGGTCAGGAGATCGAGACCATCCTGGCTAACATGGTGAAACCCCGTCTCTACTAAAAATACAAACAAACAAACAAACAAACAAAAACAAAAAATAGCCGGGTGTGGTGGCGGGCGCCTGTAGTCCCAGCTACTCAGGAAGCTGAGGCAGGAGACTGGCCTGAACCCAGGAGGCGGAGCTTGCAGTGAGCCGAGATCGCAACACTGCACTCCAGGCTGGGCGACAGAGCGAGACTCCGTCTCAAAAACAACAACAACAACAACAACAACAACAACAACAACAACAACAACAAAAAAGATGTTCAGAAGTTAAAAAAAAGTTCTGAAGTATGTTCTTGATCTCAAAGTAGAAGCTCTTTTTCATCAAGGAGAACCTTGTTTCATTTTTAAATGAAAGTAGAGATGCAACCCCGTCTCTAAAAACAAAACAAAACAAAACAAAAAAACAAAAATTAGCTGGGCCTGGTGACACTGGCTTGTAATCCCAGTTACGTAGAAGGCTGAGGTGGAAGGATCCCTTGAGCCCTGGAGGTTGGGGGACTGCAGTGAACCAAGATCATTCCACCGCACTTCAGCCTGGGTGACAGAGAGAGATCTTGTCTTAAAAAAAAAAAAAAGAAAGAAAGTAGAGAATTTGCTGCTGTTGTTTAATCTTGAGTGATGAAGTCACATAGCCAAAGCCTGCAGAGTTGTGTTTATACTAATATTGTTTTTATATCTTTTCATATTGTTTATAGAAAGGATTTAAACCAAGCAGGAAGATAATTTTTGTGAGACCTGGCAAATCTAGTCATAAAAGTGGGAAATTGATTAGATGAAAACATAACTTTTTATAATCATTTATACAGTACCAAAAAGCAGTAAAATTTTAAAGAAATAAATATTGTGAGGTAGTAAAAGAGTATACATATAAAAAAAGCTCAAATTATGCTTTTGGTAGCCTACTTTCTTGAATAAATTAATGGATTGGTCCTATTCAATATTGCATTTCAATGTGATAACAGAGTTAAGACATATGCTTTTTGCATGTGCCTGGGTGTTAAGTTTGTAAATACAACCAGCAAGAAAATCATTCATTTCATAACAGATACAGGTGTAGAAAGGACTTTTTTGTTCTCTTTTCTGTCAGTGAAAAGGCTTCTAAGATTCTGTTTATCCCTGGTTCTTAGGTGAAGAGTACAATTTTATGAAGAGGGATCCTGGAGAAGTAAACTCACTTGAAGAAAGATATGATTTTGACAGTATCATGCGCTATGCCAGGATCACCTTCTCAAGGTTGGAGTCTCGTGTTATACCTTTTGACTATTAATTCCTTTCCTCCATGTGGCTCTTCACAAAGCTATGTTTGAGATTAGAAGTATAACCACTTTCAAAAATTGTTGCCTCACTGCAGAAATAAAGTTGAAAAATAGTTGATTAAAACTTATTGCCTTTGGAAGTTTGAGGCGGGTGGATCACCTGAGGTCAGGAGTTCGAGACCAGCCTGACCAACATGGTGAAACCCCTTCTGTACTAAAAATACAAAAATTAGCCGGGTGTGGTGGCACATGCCTGTAATCCCAGCTACTTGGGAGGCTGAGGCAGGAGAATTGCTTGAACCCTGGAGGCAGAGGTTGCAGTGAGCCAAGATCATGCCATTGCACTCCAGCCTGGGTGACAGAGTGAGACTCCAAAAAAAAAAAAAAAAAAAAAAAAAAATTACTGCCAACAACAAGCATTTAAAAGGCATTTTAAAAACATATTTTTACATTTTCTACCAATTACATAAATTTAACGTGACAACTAAGATGGCATGAATTATTTAAACAATTTTATATTCCTAAATCATTAAAAAGTCCAATTAAAAGGATTACCAAACCAATCATTATGTTAAGTTGGTGAAGCATTATTTAATGAAAATTAGACATTTTTAAGTTAAATTAAACAGGTTATTCAGTTGTTCAGTAGGAATGTCACACTCTATGTGACCTGTCCTTTATACTGTGTATTTTTATTGCTCAAATACCACTTATGCTCAAAAATTGATATTACTAAAGGAATTCTCGAACATGTTAGAAAGACATTTTACCTCATATAATTTAGAATTATATTTCACCATTCATCAACCTTAAAATTCTTTCATTAATGACTGAATGCTATTTTTAAAGAATGCAACAATTTGGGTTTTTATCTACTTCATTCTAAAGATGAAGCCATCAGGCCAATAGTTCCCAGGTATTGAATTTGGAACTGAAACCATTAGACTCATCCCTTTTTCCATTTATGCCCAGTTTACACTCACATGTCCATTTCAACTCATTTTTTTGCCCACTTGTGTCCATTTCACAGTTCATTAACATCTATTTCTAAAGGCAAAGTCACGAAGAAGAGAAAATACTTCAAATTTGTTCCTCTGTTTTTATAAAAAATTCTTGGTAAAAAGTAGAGAAAGATGAGTAAATGAGCCCTTAATACTTGGACATATTTTTAAATTATCCATTTTTACCAAACCAAACTGTATTATTAAAAAAATCAGTGTTCACTGTATTTTAAAAATATTCTCTTCAAAAGTATATTATAAATCTATATGCACATATGTATTTATTTGTTCAATTATATTAACTATCCAAATGCTTATCATTTCTGTTTTTTAGAAGGACACAGTTTATTCAACAGAAGGCATAAAAATTAGAATTATCTTTCCCAAAATATGACTTAATATCTCTGTTTTTCAGCTGTTCACCAATAAAACAATACTGGGGCTATTCTTTTTGTTCGTTTGTTTGAGATGGAGTCTCTCTCTGTCACCGGGCTGGAGTGCAGTGGCACGATCTTGGCTCACTGCAACATCCACCTCCCGGGTTCAAGCAATTCTCCTGCCTCAGCCTCCCAAGCAGCTGGGACTACAGGCTCGTGCCACCACACCCGGCTAATTTTTGTATTTTTAGTAGAGATGGGGTTTCACCACGTTGGCCAGGATAATCTCGATCTATTGACCTCGTGATTCGCCTGACTCGGCCTCCCAAACGCTGGGATTACAGGCGTGAGTCACCGCGCCCGGCCAGGACTATTCTTAACATAGAAAAACTTCAGCACATTAGCCACCTCTGCAGGGCATTGAAGGATAACTGAAGTCCAGGGCCAAGAACACTCAGGGATGTCAGGTGCCTAAAAGTACTTAGGGGCCTTTAAAAATTTAAAACCAAGTATACTTCAGTATCTTAATGTTTGCAAATAACTATAAAATAGCCTTGGAAAAAATGAGCTCACACACACACACACACACACAAACACATATGACCCATCATAATAAATAAATATTGAAATCTATTATTTATACTCAAATAATTTTACATTGTCTTCTGTTCAACTACTTCAAGACTGGAATGTTTTTAGTCAAATATTCATGAGTGTGAAATCCCTCATTTCTCCCTAGTCTGAAAGGAGAGCTTTCAGAGATGTAATTCTTCTCAGATGTCTCCTGAAGTTTTGATTTGCAGTAAAAGCAAATAGGAATCATCCACCAAGTTAGGAAACAGCTATGCCCTTATGGGTTTTTCTGTGGCCGTGGTATTAGCAGTCATCTTCCAAATCTGAGACACTAAATTGGCTGTCTTGATTGTTCTTTTGCCACTTGTCAATAAGTCCTTCTCAAATTCTTCAGTAATTTTGCCTTTAAAAATTTTTTTCAAGAGCCCTGAATCATTGAGAAGTTCTTCCATGTCCTCATCTTTGTATCAGAACATGCTTCCCTTTTCCTTATCTCATTCATGTTTTTCTTCTTTTCTTTTTTGGCCTTCTGCTTCGACCAATCTTTATTTTTTATGAATTTTCTTCTCCCTTCATTTTCTGTTTTTCTCTTTTCTTTGTTGCTCCAGTAATTTCTGCCTCTGCTTTTCTCTAATTTTATCTTTAAATGAAATAGTGTCTGTATTAATGTCCACAGGCACAAAATCTGGAAACTGCTTTCCTCTCAATTCTGGCATCTTGGGCATTCTCAGCAGGGAAAAACCTCGAGCAAGACTTGCAAAATCAAGATTATTTAATCTGAAAATCAGGTTGCATTCTTACTTTGCATAAGCCTGGACATAGGACACAAAAGCTTTCATGCCCTTTTCAAACACAGATGTTTCTGCCAGGGTCATGGACTTGAGTTTTGGCAGAAGGTCAGCTGTGTTTTTCTAGAGTTTCATCTCCGCCAGGGGGCATTTTTGGTTAATTGCAAGGAAATTGATGTATGACTCTTCCACGGGCGGGAGGAACACCAGAGCTCTGCCTCTGTGGCCAATGAGGGCTGTGCGGCTACAGTGCTGCACAAAGGCACTTGCATTGTAGGGGCGATTGTACTGCAAAACCCAGTTTACTTCAGGAACATTGATTCCTGGGCCACCACATCAGTGCACACTAAAATTCCACTTTGCAATTTGCAGAACAATTGCAATTTTCAATTTGCATGAAGATCGTATTTCATCTTTCCATGGATGCACACAATCTTCACACTCTTCATCAGCACCTCCAGAGCCTTCCTGTAGTATTCCACACAGGCGCAGGTGCTAAAGAAGACCAGGTGTTGCTCTTGCTTATGACTGTGAAGAAAATGTAGCAGCTGATTAAATTTCTCATCTGCCTTGCATACCATGTAGTAGTTTTCCAGGGGAGAGTGGTGTTCTGGGCACTGCTGGCTGCCACACCCTTCTTCACTGAGACTGGACAGGGTTCCGGAGTCCCACTCTCCACAAGTTCTCCACTTCCTGCTTCTGAGTGGCAGAGAAAAGGCCTGTTCTCCTCTGCTTTGGCAAAAACTCCAGGATGGTATTTATGCTTGCCTCAAATCCCATGTCCAGAAGTCTGTCTGCCTCATCCAACACCAGGATATGCAGGGATCACACACAGCTGGCCAGATACAAGCCTTCTGCCTTCCTTCAGAACCTGTCTTCAAGTGGCCTGGAATGGCCACAGTGATGTTCCCACCTTGTTGCTTAAACTCTTAAACTTGGAACAGAGGAGATCCTGAGAGCAGAGGAGAATCGTTTATTATTATTATTTTTTTGAGATGGAGTTTCAGTCTTGTTACTCAGGCTGGGAGCAATGGCATGATCTCAGCTCACTGCAACCTCCACCTCCCAGGTTCAAGCGATTCTCCTGTTTCAGCCTCCCGAGCAGCTGGGATTATGGGCGCCCACCATGACGCCCAGCTATTTTTTTGTATTTTCAGTAGAGACAGGGTTTCACCATGTTGGCCAGGCTGGTCTTGAACTCCTGACCTCAGGTGATCTGCCCGCCTTGGCCTCCCAAAGTGCTGGGATTACAGGCGTGAGCCACTGCGTCTGGCCTAGAATCATTTATTGTTTCTGTCCTTCATAGATGATAAACCAAAGTTTTAAATAGATGTTTCCACTTATCCTGCCCTCTTTTCCATGTTCAATTGCTCATTTCCTGGTAAGCACGTCTGCCCTGGCTGCCTGCAGTCCACTTCCCTACACCTGCCATTGCCCTGCCTGCCAGTCAGCCTTGACCTATCCTCTCCTAAGGTTTCAAAATGATATGATTCATTTTTCATAAATAAACTTAACATTTCCACATCATATCTACCAGTTAGAAGGATAGTAGTCTGATTGCTTCAGTTCACATTTTTTTGGGTATTTAAAGAAGCTGTTTACTAACATATTTAAATGGCTTCTTTCAGGAAAAGAAAAATTTGACACACTACTCTCTCTGCTCCTCACCCCGAAGTATTTGAAGTTTCTTTTTTTTTTAATTGTGGAAAGAATGCAAAACATAAAATTTACCATCTTAGTCATTTTCAGCATACAGTCTGGTGGCACTGAGCACAGTCACATTGTCGGGCAACTGTCACCATCATCCATCCACAGAACATTGTCATCTTCCCAACCTGAAATTCTGTACCCATTAAACACAAACTCTCTATTCCCTTCTCCTCCAGCCCTGGCAAACATTTCTCCATTCTCTGTCCCTACGAAATGGATGACTCTAGGTAATTCTTAGAAGTGGAATCATGCAATATGTTGCCTTTTGTGTCTGGCTTATTTCACTTTGCATGATGTCCTCAAGGTTCATTCATGTAGCAGGGTGTGTCAGAATGTCATTCCCTTTTAAGCCTGGATAATATCCCATTGTATGGATAGACCACATTGTGTATCCATTCATTCCTCTGCGAACACTTGGGTTGTTCCCACCTTTGGGCTATTGTGAATAAGTCTTCTGTGAACATATGTGCAGAAATATTAAAAATGATTCATAAAAGATAATTGATTCAACCAGTCCTCCCTTAGCTTTGCTATGGGGTAGACACAGTGCCAGTGGCCACAATAAACAAGACTGCAGACACAGCCAGCTGCCTCCTGGACCTCAGAGCCTAAAAGGAACAGAGACTCAGTGTGGTGAGGTAACTGTCAGGACTGGAGAAACAGGGTCCCCATGAGCGCATGGGCTGTAGCCTGCCCACCTCCCCCCCAAAAAAGGCCCCAGAAAAGTTGTGTGACTTAGTATCTGGGCTCTGAAAAGTGAATTTGGGACAAGGTTGTGGGAGCAGGCAGGAGAGGGCAGAACAGATGGCAGAGACCAGAGGCATCTGAGTCAGTGGAAGAAATGTGGGGGTGCAGCCACCCAGGGTGAGGCACACGCAGGAGCCAGAGCAGATGATGCCAGCCCTGTGAACCTGTTAACATCTTGGGTTTATCCTAAAATAGTAGGAAGTCACTGAAACATTTCAAGTAGGGAAGTGACAGGATCTGGTCTGCACTGTACACCAACAGCCTGTCTGTGATGTGAATGCATTGGACTGGATGAAGGCAAAGTTCAGACAGGAAGTGACTGCTCATAGCCAAGCCATCAAGGATGGAGGCCTGAGCTCACTGGATAGCAGGGAAGGAGATAAGGCACAGCTGGGGGTGACTGAGCCCAGGAAGTGAGAGAAAAGGTGGCATCGAGGAAAGAAAGCCACAGGTTTTTTACAACCACCAGTTAATTATATTTATATAGCCAATGAATATATATACAAATTATATTTATATATAAATATAATTTAAATATACATATGTATTTATAATTTATATATAAATATAATTTAAATATAGTTATATTTATACAACCAGTGCATTTATATATATATATAAATTATATTTATATAACCAGTGAATATAGGATAAGTAGAGGAGTAGCAAAATACTGATGCTGTTGAGTGGGGTCTGGTGCTCATGTTCAGTTCTTCTCCAAGGATCTGGGGATATCCTGGTCTTGGTCTGGTCAGATCTTTCTTCATCAGCCTGATTTGCTGCAACCTGCTAGACCTTCTGGATGACCCACATCCAAAGAGCTACCATTTTCAGAGTACAATCTACGCCCTGTGAGCCTCAAAAAAGTCTGTTATGAGTTGAATTGTGTCCCCCCAAAATTCATGTATGGAAGCCCTAACCCCTAATATGACTATTTGAAGATAGGGCCTATAAGGAGGTATAAAGGTTAAATGAGGTTGTAAGTGTGGGACCTTAATCTGATAGGACTGGAGTCCTTATAAGTAGGGGAAGAGACACAAGAGACCTCTTTCTCTGCATGTGCACAGAGAAGAGGCCACATGAGGCAAGAAGGCAGCCATCAGCAAGCCAGGAAGAGAGCCCTCCCCAGAAACCAACCCTGACGGCACTTCAATCTCAGACTTCCAGGCTCCAGAACTGTGAGAAAATGCATTTCTGTTGTTTAAGCCACCCAGTCTGTGGTATCTGGTATGGAAGCCCTGGCAAGCTGATGCATGGTCTTAAGAGGTAGGTATTATCATTCCCATTTATAGATGAGGAAACTGAGGCTCAGAGAGATTGACTTGACTAAGATCCACAGGTGGTAAGCCACTCATCCGCTGCCTTGCATTGGAGGCTTCCTTTTAGCAAGCCTTTTGTATTGGCAGAGAATTTTCTGCACATATCCTTGAAGAACCACGTCTTTACCCACTCTATTTCTAAAGCTCTAGCTGTGACTCTGCCTTCCAGCCTGCTGTGCAGATCCACACAACAATGTAACCATAGGGCCTGCTCTGCAAGATCACCCAGAGCAGGCTTCCCAGTCTCGGAGATGCAGAAATGTGCTGTACTTTCTCTGTCCTCCTGCAGTAGTGAGAGGGAGTTTTATGATAAGTCGGCTATATACTTTTCAGCTGGAGAAGAGTGACTTTGTGGCTAGACAGGATTCCACATGAGTCCCCTGCTTCCTAAGTGAAGCATGTGCTTCCTGCTGTGACTGTGACGCTGCAAGGTGCACAGAGGAGCCTTGCTGCAAGGCTTCCAGTCACCTTCCTGTAAGTGCCTTGAGTTCCCAATTGCCTAGCTACAAGTCCAGTTCAACATGAACCCTACTGAAGCAAGTTTTGAAGTTTTAGTTTGAACCAGATGAACTTATGATTTTTGTAAGTAAAAAATGACCAAATATCAGCAATTTCATGTGAATCAACCTAATGTAGTTGGCCCTTTAACCCTGCCCCCTCCGTCTCATCATGTCCTCTCAGGCTGCCCTCAGATCACCCCAGATCCCTGGCTTCCTCCTCCCACCCTCCCTGGCAGGGTCCCCATGATGGACGGGGATGGACGCCTGGGACAGAACTCCACAAAGAAACAGAGAGGAAATGGTCAGAGAGGTAGGAGGATAGTGTCAGGGTCCAGAACACATTACCCCAACATGTGGCCCCTTGGTCTGCTGAATATTTTACATGGAAGGAAATGCAGAAAACAGCAGGAGCAGGAAGGTAACTCTCTGACCCTTTCTCCCGTGAAGCATGGTCAGAAAGGAATTCTCTGACTTGCCTTGCCTGAAAGTAGGTCGGGAGACTCTCATTCCAGAGAGGTCCTGACTCAGTCCCCACACCGCCTTCTTCCCTGCTGGCCTCATCCAAGCCTCTGCTTAAGGAGGGCTCCATGTCCAACTTTAGCAGCTCAGGGTGGATTTATTCCCCAGCTTCTAAGGGCATTTTCTTGTGAAGCTTTGTTCTCTATGACATAAGAGGAGAGGGATGTTTAGAGGAGCTGGGAGAGGAGACCCCAGGGGATTTCCTTGTCCCCACAGATGCATCTCTTTGTGAAGCAAAACACACGCAAAGCACCTAGCAGTGCCCAGCCCACAGTCAGTGCTCATGAAGTGTTGGTTCCGTCTCTGCCCACTGCAGTTGGGACAAACAACACACAGGGTGCCAAGATTCAGCTTGATGAAGAAAAGCGTAGCCCACATTCCTGCTCCTGGGCCTTGTCCTCCGTGTTGCAGCTCAAAGTTAAGGACACCTCAGGTACCAGCATTGCTTGTGTTGAAGATAGGCCAGCACATCCTGTGCCCGGTGGTCCCCAGAAATGCTATTGCCTGCTGACACTCTGCATCTCCAGTTCATCCCCCCGTTCCTCTCCAAAGCCCACTCTATCTCCCTCGCCTCCTAATCTACCTGGAGCTCTCACCTCTCATCTTTCCTTCCCACTGCGGGGCAGGTGGCGATCTGCAGGCCTCCACGAGAGAGAACTGCCCTTACCCTGCCTGAGATACTCAAAGCCAGGGGCAGTGATTCAGCTCTCAGCACTGAGAGGATGGACTGGGATCTTTCTCTGATGCCCTCAGTGGTCTGAGGATAAAGCGTGCCAGGCATGCAGGGTCTACAGGAAGTAAGACAGAGGGAGGCACTGAGCTGAGCACAGATAGGAAAAGGAAGAGCTCATGGCCCAGAGCTAAAGAAGACATGACCCAGTGACCAGAAGACCGTGTCCCAGTGGGAAAGGCACATCTTAGTGTGGAAGGGTGTGGACATCAGGAGGGATTTAGACTCAGCAAGGACTCAGGCTCACTGCCCTCTGCTCAGGAGAGCAAAACCCTCTAGGTGAGGTTTCCTCTCTGTGTCTTTAATCCTGGGAGCAGGTGTCAGAATCAAGGGCACCATCAAAATAGGATGACAGGGACATCTGAGATGTGCCAAATTTTCAAAGGCCTAGCTGTCACAGCTGGGGGCGGATGGGGAACAGTCTTCTCATGGGTCCACCCTGCCCTATATGGCACAGCCTAGGACCCTTCCGTCAAACCTGGCTCTTTCCACCCTCAGAGCAATGTCTCATCTGTTGCCTCTGAGTTAGGCAGGGCATATGTAATATAAATTTCATAGAAAGGGAAACTGAGGAATGGGGTGGGCTAAGTGACTTGGGCCAGAGGATAAGTGACTTGGGGTCAGGACTCAGATCTCCTTGGATCCAACACCAGATGTCCTTCTCCCACATGAAACCTTCTCCCTAATCTTAACACTTCTGTGGCTCCATGGTTTCATCGGCCATCACAGGAGAATGAAGCCACAGAAATTGCACGCATGTTCACATGTGTGTATGTGCACATATTTGTGCATGCATGTACGTGTGTGTGTGTGCATGAGTAATGTGTGCACGTGTGCTGAGCAAAGTGGGGGAGGGTGGCAGTTCCTGATGATTTTCTCCATCTTGAACACTGTAGGTGCTTTTCCTGGGAGAGCCAGACAACCATGGTGTGTCAGCAGGAGGGGTCTCAGGACAAGACCTATGAAGTGAAGATGAACAACGACACAGAGGCCTGCATTGAGCCCAGCCTCCTCTCCACAGAGATATGAGCTCTGTTGCCCTCTTCCCAGGCTGGCCTCGGTGTGGGAATGGGTTTGGGGAGGCAGGGTCAGGTCTCTGAGATCCCACCTTGGGCTAATTTGCAGGAGGAGAGGAGATCACAGAGAAAAATCCGTACAGCCTATCTCTCTCTGCCTCTCTCTTTCTCTCTCTCTCTCTGCCTCTCTCTCTCTCTCTCTCTCACACACACACACACACACACACACACACGTCCTTTTTAGCTTGGCCTTTTCACCAGGAGCATTTCTAAACATTGCTTCTTAAATCTTTTAAGCTGTAACCAACAGACATAAATCTATTTTCTGGTGAGACTCAGTTCACACATACAGATGTTGACAATTAAACAATGTTTCAATTGTCAACATCTTATAATAAAACTGCCCAGAAGAGGGCACTGGTGGCAAATCTAGGCCTGAGTTTTTGTCCTTGCTGGAATTTTTGAAGTATTTTAGCTGCAGATCTAGATTCATTAAAAGTTATGACATCCACTTGGTCAGTTATAATGGGCCCTTAAAAGAATAGCATAGCATAGCATAGCATAGCATATCAAAATAGAAACCATCAGAGTGCATCAAATTTCACAAAGTTAAGTACTGTGTTGTGCAACACTGGCTGAATTGCCAATATCTGTATATATCTAGGCGATCTCTGTGTGAAACATCTTTATGACTGTGGGTGGCATTCATAGCAGTTGGAGACACACTGTTTCAGAAGCTTTTCTGAAAGGACTTTAGAGTGAGGAAGGACTAGCCTTGTCGGCTTTTGAAGACAGGAGAGGTGTGGCTGGAGGTGGTGGGAGGGGGCACCAGGCCCCTCTCCCCGGGGAGTGTCGGGGAGCAGCAGCCAGGCCAGCACAGCATGTGGCTTTCAGGGGACCTGGTGCTTTCTTCTTGGGAAGTTGGGGGAGGATTAGCAGAGATGCCTCCTTTTCCTCTGGCATAGAAAGAAGAATCTAGTGAGTAAGGAAAAACATGGAAATAGTCCCAACCGGTGACTCTTGACAGATCACTCAACCATCCTGTGCCTTTGTGTCCCTGCCAGAAAATGGGGCAGCGGGGGTGACAGAACTACTTTTCTGACTCGGTGAAACATAGCCACTGTAAAACCAAGATAAATAGATAAATAATCTGATGTTCCTTATGAGATACTATTCTCTACATTGATTCTTAGAGAATACAAATTAATACATGACCACCTACCTTAGAAATCAGAAAAAACCTGTATTTTAACATATTTTAGTCCTTCTAGAGTTCTTGGTACACTCAGGCACTCTGCTATGTCATGAAGAACCTGGTCTCAATCCTCAGGGAGATTCCACAAACTAGGAAACTAGGAGGGTCTCAGAAGAGAAAGATAATACAGACAGTTTCTCACTAATCTCCCTCAGAGTGGTACAACACTGAGGGGTACAGGCTTCAGAGAAGGTTGAGAGCAGGGTGACCTTAATGGGTACCATGCACAAGATCAAACAAACAGAAGTGTGCTCTGCAAGAGTGGGGGTGATATGCAAAAGAAAAAAATATAAAGAGGCCTTACCTGGCTGAGAATGAGAATAAGGCTTGCAGGCATATACACATGTGGTCTTTGCACAACCAGCATTCCTGCACATCTATAAGTACTTCAAGTCTCTGTACTGTGCCAGGAACAGGTGTGAAGTCATCCTCAGAGGTGTGGGGTGGAACCATGGATCAGTGAGTCCATGGTCTTGTCTGGAAAATGGGGTTGGAATGCAACAGTGCTTCTTGGATGGCAGGCTGAACCAGTAGGGATTGTGAATTGAATTTTTAATAAAATAGAACAGACTAAAGTAGAGTAGGACTCACCAGGGTGCAATACACGCACCTAAGGTAAATAAAAGGCACGAGGTTTCATTCCATTAGGTGCATCTGTACATGATGGGAATCTGTCAAATCTATGTCTCATTGAATCAAGGCTTGGATGCCCACTGGGGTCCCTATTAGCCCTGCTGTTCATCTACTGAGTGATTATAGGGTGCTTGTAGGCAGCTGCTTATGTGCTCTTGCTGATGAGGCAGGTTTCAGGGAACAGAGAAATCAGGGGCCTGAGAAGACCTCTTTAAAACCCCAGGGGAGTCAAACACTTGCTGACGGAGGCTGGAGTAATTTTGGTTTTTAAAGAAGACCTGGCTCTGGGGCAAATACCAGCACAGAGAGGACTGGGGAGGGTGAAGGCAGGCAAACAAGGGGCGTATTTTGACTCCCTCTGTGTCTTTTCCCATTTCATGGAAGGAGGTGTTCAGCTCCCCACCCACAGTGACCAGCGTGTGGAGCAGCTGATGTCTCAAGGATTTACTTTGGGAAGATGAGAAAAGGGTGCTTTTCATCTGTTGGTGTTTTTCCAGCCATATCAGTCTACCTGGCGAGGTGTGAGGGTGTGTGCCACCCTGTCCCCCCTCTATTGATGTTCCTCTCCTTGTGCTGCCCAGGTGCCATGTGACACAGGCTCCTGTGTGAAGGCAGATGGGAAAGCCCTAACCTCACTCACAGGGCAGCCCTCAGTCACCAGAGTCCAGGTTCTCCAGCAGCTACAATTTTAGGAAGTTGTAGGGAAATATATGGGGAAAGAAGTGTCCTACAATTGTCAGGGATGGGGCACCTTTGCCTGTCCCTAAGCACACCTTCCTCTTCCTGCTGCCCTTCCCAGCCCCAGCTCCCTGTCCTCCCCACAGCCTGGTGAGAGGTATGGTGCATTGAAGGAAGTCCAATGGGCAGATGCTTACACGGCTTCTTTGTGAAGCCGCTTTTTGTTTTAACTTAATTCATTAATTTATTTTTATGACAAAGCAATGAAACATTTCTTTGTGGAGCCAAATACCAATGTAACAGGTAAATGGGTTTCTGCCACATCTCCACATTGTTGGGGGGATGCTTGAACACCCCCTACCACACACTCTTAAGGCCCAAGGTTGAGCTCTAGATGAGGGACTTTCCTACTCCTGGAAGGGCAGGCACTGTGTAGACAAACATGGAGAGAGAGCCAGAGTGACTTCCTTGTGTAGAAAAGTGACTTCCTTGGGGGGAAGAAAACCCAGAAATAATACAAGGTCAACAAATAAAACCAAATTCAATATTTATATGCTAGTAATAACTGGACATTTAAAATTTTGCAAAAATTCCATTTATAATACCTCTGAAAAATGAAATTCTTAGGTATATAAGAATCTGTATTCTGAAAACCAAAAATGCTATAAACAAAATCAAAGAAAGCCCAAACAAATGAAGAGATATATTCATGGATGGGAAAACTCAACACAGTAAAAATTTTAATTCTTCCAAAATTGATCTATTCCTTTAAAGCAAATCCACCAAAATCTCAGCACAGGATATTTTGTCTGTATAGACAAACTGATTCCTAAATTTATATGAAAAGGTAAAGATAAAAAGATGAATTCAGTAGGAGGAGTTGTGCTACACAATTTTAAGTCCTACTCTGATGTTAGAGGAGTCACGACAGTGTGTGTTTTGGGGAAGGGCTGGATACAGAGACCAGTGGAACAGAACACAAAGTCCAGAAGTGGATCTACACAAACATGGCCAAGTGATTTCTAACAAAGCTGCAAAGGCAACTCAATAGAGAAACGAGAATCCTTCACCAAATGCTATGGGAACAATGGCATTTTCATGTGCAAAATTTGAACCTCAACCTAAAATTCCTATCTTATATCAAAATTAATTTCAATGGATCACAGATTTAAATTTAACATGGAAAGCTATTAAACTTTTAGAAGAAAACAGGAGAAATTTCAACACCTAGTTCTTAGACATGACACAAAAACAATTCATAGAAGGAAAAACTGGTAAGGCGAACTTCAAAATAATTTAGGGCTCTTGCTCTGTGAAGGATCCTATTACAGGAACAAAAAGAAATGCTACAGACTGAGTGAAAACATCTTCAAACCATATAACAAAGGACTTATATATAGAATCTATGAAAAACTCTCAAAACTCAACACATTTTAAAACACTGTCCCATGAGAAAATGGTCAAAAGACACGAAGAGACATTTCACCAAAGAAAATGTGATCAGCAAATATGCACATATAAATATGGTCAGCAACATTAGCCATTAAGAAATGCAAATTAAAACCACAATGGGCTACCACTGTGCCTGTTAGAATGGATAAGATAAAAAATGACACAAAATGTTAGCAAGAATGCAAAGAAACTGGATCTTTCATACATCGTGGGCATGACTAGAACACGGTATAGTGACTCTGAAAAGTATTTTGGCAGTTTCTTCAAAAACCAAATGTGCACTTCTCATGTGACCGAGCAATTATACTCTTTGGCATTTACCCCAAAGAAGGAAAAGTTCTCTCTCCTTAGGAGAAAAGACCACTTAGTATCGTGGAAGAATGTCCCTTTTTGCTGAGCCTTGAGGAATGAGGGAAAACTGATTTTCTGCTTTTTATGCTAGACAAAGAAATGAAACAACAACCAAAAAAAAAGAAAAAAAAGAAAAAAACAGAAAAAAAAACAGGTGAAAATGAGGGAAGTGCAAATGGGTCTTTGAAGGAATTGGGATAGAAAACTGCATGTTTTTGGGACTTGAATGAAACGTTGTAGGTCTGCCAAGCCAGATCATCTTCGATGTTTCCTCTTAGATTCTATGGCTCTGGTCAGCTTACACTGTGAGCTAACATGCCCTAACTTAGCTTCTCTAAGTCCACAACAGATGAGAGAAAAAAAATGAGTTTTAAGGAATACAGCAAATCTTCACAGTTATCCCCAAGATTTGAAGCACACATGAGACTGAATGAAGATGACATCCTCAGCTCTACTTTACCTCTCTCCATCCCCTTGAGCATCACCATTGTCAAGGCCAGGTGCTGACCAGGTACAATTTCCCTCTCACTGGTCTTCCACGCAGTTTCCCATCGCCTGTCTAATCAGAGAAGGAAAGCTGACATAGGCACAGACTTTTTAGTATAGAGAAGAGAACATTCCAGCCCGTTTAAGGTTTCTTCCCATATTCCTAGTTTATGGACCTCCTGAGTGAAGAAAGAGCTTGAGGTCCTAGGTCCTGGGAGGATAGCATTTCTCTCATGACCCACGATGAGATTTTAGTGATCAGCAAATAGCCAAAAGGAAATAAGGTTTGCAGTTGCTGGCCCTAACAAGAAGATTAAAACAGGCATGACAACCGAATATCAACTCCATCTGCCAACCATCCCCCATGTCATTGTTCCCTTTCCACGATGGCCAACGCTATTGCATGAAAATCCTCCTTGAGTCGGAGGAAAACGCTATTACCAGACGGAGTCCTCAAGGTATATGTGAGTTCTTCATTGGTTTGATGGGTGTTTCCTTGCAACACTTCCACCCCTTTGGCTCACTTTGAAGTGAGCACCCCACTTTGGGGGGTGCTCAGAAGAAAGGTGCTCACTTGGGTCAGAGCAGAGAAAACTTCCCCAAATGAGCCCCTCTTGGCTGTGACTCCCGCCACACCAGGTAAAGAGCCACATTTTCTCTTCCTCTGCCTCCAGCTCCCCTGGTTTCCCACATCACTCCTGCTTTTCAGCGTTGTTCTCCACCTTCTGAATTCCCCTCTACCCCAGTCCTACTCTTCCTTGGCCCCAGCCCTTTTAAAGCTCTTCGCATGCCTCCATGTCTCTGACTTTTTCGTATCTCACTCTCCATTCAAATACTTCTACTACTGAAACTCCCTTCCAATTTTTTTCTAACTTAAAAAAATATTTCAATGGTTCTATTTTCTTCAGTTTGATCTTCACTCCAACTTCCTTCTAGTCTAGTCCCTTTAAATGCTGCCAGTTCCCAATATCCCCAATCGCTTAAATATCCTCTTTCTTTTGTCTTTTGCCCCTACTGATGATCTGGTTACTCCTTTTTGCGCCAACATTCCCCAAAACCTTCTCAAACACTAATATTTTCCCCTCTTTTCCCCGAAATCTCCCTGTCAGGCTTCTGCCCCCAAGCATCTTCTCACCCCTTCACGCCACATCACCCAGGTCCTTTAGACTCCCACGCACCCAATTTCTGCATCTCCCCCTCACACCCGCTTGCTTCCCTTGCTCCCACCACAGCAGTGCTCATCTGCTCTTCCCCGCTCACTCAGGTCTCCTGCTCAGGACTCCCTTGCCGAGGGCGCGAGAGATTCTTGCTGAAGGGGGGTTCCGGGGGCAGCGCAGCAACCTGGGGGACCTTTCTTCTCCTTGTTGGCCTTGACCCCAAGTGTTCCCGGGTGCTGATGGGGCGACTTGGTTGTGTGAGCCCTGCCTCCAGGGTCTGGCTGGGGTTGCGCCAGGAGCTGTTCGTGGTTCTGAAATGATGCCAGCTCGGGCGCGGGCAGTGGCCGGGCGGATGAGCGCTGTCCGTGGTCCTGAAGATGTTCCTGGGCCCTGGCGGTGGCGGCAGCGGTGCCTAGGAGGGCCGGCAGCGGGGACGGCTACGAGGTAAGGAATCCGGGCGGAGGCTGCGCTTGCGGCAGCTGCGGATGCTCCCACAGGCTGCGATTCTAGGCGCTCAGCTCGTTCAGCCGCCGCTCCAGCTCGTCGATGCTCTGGCGCTGGGTGCGGACGAGGCTCTGTTGGTTTGGCATGATGGCCCTGAGCTCCTTGAGGTAGAGCCCGGCGCACCGGATTCTCCAGAAGTCTCTCCAAGCCGCCCGCCAGCCTCTTGAGCCCTTCCTGCGCCTGGGCGGTGGTGGGGAGCGCGAGGGCGCGGGATCCCAGCAGCCCAGCGGTCGGCTTTCTTCCTTCTCCCCCTGGCCTAGTCTTCCTCTCGCCGCAGGCGCCGCGTCACTGCCACCCTGACTTTCACACACCCACCGCGGGGCAGGGTCATGGCCCAGGGCAGCCCTTCCTGTCTCTTGGCGTCCAGAGGAGGCTTTGCTACTCGCCGGGCATTGAGAAGAGGGAGGAGGCGAGCAAGAGGTTCGGGCGTGGGAGGGAAGCAGGATAAACGCAGGTGACCGCAGAAGGACAGGCGGCGGCCCTCTGGTCAGGTGGGGGATGGGTGGCAGCACCCACCTGCTGAAGATGTCTCCAGGGACCTTCTGCAGGCACTGCCGGGCATCTGCCACCTGCCGGACGGCCTCCTCTCACTGCAGGTCTGGTGGGATGTGGGACAAGGCATAGGTCTGATCTGCCAGGGGATGCTGGGTCCTCGCAGGAGTCATGGTGCCTGTGGGTGGGAGCCAGAGCATCAGAGCCACCCACGCCCACCGGCACCCACTCACCACAGGTAGCGTGGTGTTGAGACACCACAGCCCTTATCCTAATCGTGTGCACAGCTTCAGTCTATAAAGGTGGGGATGGGAGACAGAGCATTTGGTGGGAGGCCAGGAGTTCATAGGAGATGGGATTCTGCTGATAGCTGCTGAGTGAATGAGGGAGGGAATGGGCAGGACCAGGGGCTGGGTAATTGGTAGGGACAATGGAGGAACTTGGAGAAGGAGCAACATTTCCTCACCCCTTATAAGGTGCTTGGTACCTGCCAGGAACCCTGTCCATACATGATCTCAGTTCAGCTCCCCACCTTGGGTATACAAGAAAGGAACCCTGGCTGCAGAGGAAAACAGAGGCTGGAAACAGGGATACATGTGCAGGGTGGTGGTGGTGAGAGAATTGCCCGAATCAGCTGCCAAATGGTGCCCAGGTTGGAAAAGCAAATGTGCACACATGGGTTCTTCCCACTCTAACCCTGAGGAATTCGAGGCCTGCTTCTTACACAGACTGGGCAGTGGCTAGTGACTCTAGATATAGCAGTGTCCAGGCCCTGCTCACCCAGACGAGAGCTTAGGGAGCCAGAAGGAAGGAGGTGCATGACAGGTGGGAAAAATAATCCTCGAATTGCAAGGTGAGAGCACAATCTATTTATACTGGGTTGAATTAACTCCTCCCCCAATGCCACTAAAGCAGGAATCACACTGCAGATGGCACTGATTTGATTGGCAAGAGACATGCCACGCAGAATATTAAGAGACCAGGCCCCTATAATTAGGCCTAATCACAGCCTGTTGCTTGAACATGGCCAGAAAGACATTCATCAGGCCTGGCATTGTGCCCTAGGCCAGCTCTACTGGGCACTGTAGTGGGGCCCTCCATTGCAACAGAGGTGTGGGTGGGCCTGGGTGAGTGTGGCAGGAAATGCCTAGGAGGCTTCATTTGGTCTTAAAGGGCCATGTGCCTTCTCTGAATCTCTGATCCTTTCCATTTCCCATTCTTCAGGCTGAGAACTGCACTCTGATACACGGTTATTCCCAATAATAATAATGTGTGTATCATACACAATACACTGCACCATCTTCACCATGCTGGCACCTACTCCTCTGCTCCCCCTGCCGGCTTCCTCAGCCCCTACTTCTACCCCGATGGTTCTCTCCTTGCCTCCTCAGGCCAGCACTTCCCATGATCTGAGATGTCTGTCTTCCTTCCTCTTCAACTTTTTCTCCAGCAGTGAGTTCCTCCTCCTAACTCAGGCTTCTAGGAAGGATATCCTTTGCTTCTCAGACCTGAACCTGCCTCGAATACTCATGAGGACCCAGGAACTACTCCTCACCTCCCACTTCTCTTCCCTCCTGTCAGATAACCAAGGCACTGCCAACTGATCCTCCACCATCCGAGGAACCCAACCATCTGAGACCACCACACCCCTTTCAAGAATGTTCCTCCCCTCCCTTTGTTTGTGTTTATACCAGTGCAAATTTGGTGGCCATCTTAACTTAGTCTTGTGCCTCAGTTCTCCCATCTGTAAGATCAGGAGGAGGATAAAGATGTAAGATACTTTCTTTGCATATCTTAAGATGAATTCCGTGTTAGTTACCACATCTGAGGGAGTCCGTGTGTGTTTACTGTACTATCCACGTGAGAGGATTGTACAGACACAAATCGAAACAAGGAAGTAGCAAGTCCATTCAAACATTAAGAGACTGATTAGTGATTTATTCATTCTGTCTGCAAACATCTACTGATCCTGTCTTCAGTGCAGACCATGTTCACTACAGAAATGAATGAGACCCTGCACTGGCCAGGAAAATAGCCTCAAAAACAATGGAACTCTAATCCAGCCATGAGTAAAATAAGGAGGGACAAATCCCTTCTAGGGTTAGGGAAGTCAGGAAAAGTCTCTTAGCAGCATGTGTGCCTCTCTACCAGGCCCAGGGAGCTGGTACAAAGACAGCATTCCAGGTGGGGAGCAGTGGCTCACACCTATAATCCCAGAACTTTGGAAGGCTGAGGTGGGAGGATTTCTTGGCCCCAGGAGTTCAAGACCATCCTGGTCAACATAGGAACTGGAGTCACGCAGTCCCATACTTCACGCTGGGGCCCACCATGTGAGGCACAGAGCGGGCTTCCAGGAAGGAGACTAAGCCTCATTTTGGGTTGCTTATGGCCAAAGACAGGACCTGTGTACTCTGTCCTCTGTCCCTCACTGCCTTCCCCTTGGGCTCAGGGCCAAGCTGACAGCCAGTCTTGGCTCCTCTGGGCAGCTCTTGCTCTGTGTGTGCCCCGGGGCAGAGGCCATAGCCCAGGCCCAGAGGCCATAGCTCCCCTCCAGCCCTACACCCTGACCCACTTTCCTGCGTCTCTCAGTACACCCGACCTTGTCTTTACCTGTGTGGGAAGCTCCTCTATGGTCCACTTAGTTCCCACCCACCTTTAAAAAATAAATAGAGGCCAGGCACAGTGACTCACGCCTGTAATCCCAGCACTTTGGGAGGTCGACATGGGCGGATCACAAGGTCAACAGATCAAGACCATCCTGGCTAATATGGTGAAACCCTGTCTCTACTAAAAATACAAAAAATTAGCCGGGCGTGGTAGCATGCATATGTATTCCCAGCTACTCGGGAGGCTGAGGCAGAATTGCTTGAAGCTGGGAGGTGGAGATTGCAGTGAGCCGAGATTGTACCACTGCACTCCAGCCTGGGTGACAGAGCAACGCTCCGTCTTAAAAAAGAAAAGAAAAAAAAATTAAATAGAGAAGTCAGTCATGATGACGTGGGAGGATCCCCAGAGGCCAGGAGTTCATGACCAGCCTGGGCAACATAATGAGACCCCTGTCTCTTAAAAGGTTTTATTAAAAAAAAATAAATAGAGAAGCTAGACATGAAAGGACAGATATTGTGTGAGTCCACTTATGTGAGGTGCCTAGAACAGTCCAATTCATAGCAGCAGAAGCAGTGGCCGCCAGGGATGGGGAAACAAGGCGGGAGTTGGGCAGCTTGTGTTTCATGGGTAGAGTTTCAGGTTGGGATGATGGCAAAGTCCTGGAAATGGCTGGGGGTGACGGCTGCACAGCAGTGTAAATGTGCTAATGCCACTAAGCTGTATGCTTCAAAATGGTTTTGATGGTAAATTTTAGGTTAGGTCTATTTTACCACAATAAAAAGCTAGGAAAAGCTGGTAGAAAGAAAGAAAAGAAAGGAAAAGAAAGACAAAGAAGAAAAGAAAGAAAGAGAGAGGGAAAGAAAGAAGGAAAAGAAAGAAAGAAAGAAAAAGAAAAGAGAGAAAGGATTAAAAAATATTAATTTCTTTCTCAGGCAATAGTCCAGATTTTGTATTATGAAGCTTGTGTATCAGCTCTGCCCTATGAAGTCCTCGGGATACCAGGCTCCTTCCTCCTTGCTGCCCCACCATTCCTTGGATGTAGCCCTTGACCTTTTGATCAAGGTTGGATGATGAGGAGAGAAAAGGAAGCAATGGCCTAGAAACTGCCATTGAGCACATGCCTACATCCCATTGGCCAGATGTCAGTCACATGACCACACCCACCTGCAAGAGATGCTGGGAGTTGAAGTCTCATTTGTGGGTAGTCATGTATTTAGGCAAAATTTGAGGACTCCATCACCTTGGAAGAAGGAGAGAATAGATAGTGGGGACAACTTAGCCATCTCTGCTGTCATCCCCATTTGATCTCTCAATGGTCAGAAACCACAGAGGAGAAGGAGTGACTCCCAGAACATCCAACATTCAGCCTCCCCTTATTACTCTTCATTCTTTTTCATCCTTAAAGAATCCTTCTGGCCACTCCCACTAGGCATTGTCATCTCCCAAGAATTACAAACTATCCATGGATTCCTTCATCTTACAAACCTACCTGCTTCGTGGTAGGCACTGTATTAGGTAAGGGGACTAGAAAGATAGAGGAGGTGCAGTCTTTTCCCTAAGGAGTCTTCAGTCTAGCAGGCAGGAATAGAAATGTGGACCAACTGTCCTGAAGTGTGACAGTTGTATAGATAGACATTTGAACAACATATGGTGGGGTATTAAAAAAAAAACAGTTAACACTAAACTCAAAAACAGATAAGGGAGGGATAAGAAAATGCGTCATAAAGGAAGTCTGCCTTAAACTAAGTGTTTAAAGTTTGGTTCATTGGATGGAGGGGACAGGACAGAGTCTCTGTCTTTCTCCCTCCTTTTTTGCTCCTTCCCCCATGCCTAATATGCTTTGTATAAAACCACCTGTATGCAAAACAGATCAATCCAGCTACTATCCTATTAAAAATATAGTGCATTGGCTATAAGCTTAAGTTACTAACTTGCATATTCATTTACATGGCAATTCCTGTAACCTTGCCTCTTAAGAAAACTAGACGAAATAAAATTAATTACCAAAGGCAGCCAACTGCAAAAATATCCAAACCTTAATTCTAGGTACAAGCTACAGAACATGGCACAAAGTGGACTGTGGTGGGGGTCTGTAGATAAGGTGAAGCAATAGTTTTACATCAAAAAATTATTGGGTTCTATACAAGTGCAATCATAAATGAGGCATTGGAATTTGGCTTCACATTGACTAAACTGTTGAGCCATGGTTCACTCATTAACATTCTGTGTAAACAGTATTTTTTTCTAGTTATCATAAAAAAAGTAAAGGTGAAACTGAGAAACTACAAGCAATAAAACTTGGTGTTTAGGAGAAAATAATTTATCATCCATAATATATAATTTTGAAAGATTAAAAATACATTCATCTCAATACAAAAATTCAATAATGCTTGAATTACTTCCAACGTGTTCATCCAAGGTGAACCTTCACATTTTTACAAACTCTTTTTCTTTATGAATTTTTGTTGACTAAGAACAAATTTTTTTCATTTTCTGAACTTCAAAATTATGCATTTTTCTATATGCTATACACATGAAACTTATGCTTCCTATGTATTATTTTTATTTTACAATTTTAAATTCCTTGGAAGATATCTTGTTTTTAAGTATTAAATTCAACTTTATTAGCATGTGTTCATTATCTAATAAAACAAAATGAACCATAGAAAGCAGGGATCCCCAGACTTTTTAAATAAAGAGTCAGGGAGCAGACATTTTAGACTTTGCTGACCACATACAGTCTATGTCACATATTTATCTTTGTTTTTTTTCTTTTAACAACCTTAAAAATGTAAAGACAATTCTTAGCTATGGGCCAAACAGGTCTTAATTTGACCCGTGGGCCTTACTTTGCAAACCTCTGAAAAGCCTTGATATCAGAAACCTATATGCCTATAAATAACTATAATACAAGGGAGATATATTAATGCTATGTACGAAATAATGAAATAGGTGGATATGTAGAATATGGTTCTTTTCCAGTGTTCCTTTGCTCAGCAACGGTATCATTATCCATAAAGCTATGAAGCTGGAAACCGTTGAGTCATCCTCAACATGACTCTCTCCCTTTCTCTCATGCATTATATTGAATCTATCATCAAGTTCCATCCATTTTACTTCCTAAACATTTCTCAACTTGATTCACTTCTACCTCACTGCCACAGTCCTATAAAACTATCATTACCCTTTACTTGGAATGCAAGATTCCTAGATTCCTAACTGGTGTCTCTAATCTACCCTCATCTATTTTTCTTCTCTACCAAAAGTCTAGTTTTTCTTCTGATTTCTTTTATTTTTTCTCACTTTCTCTCCTTTCCCATCCCTTCCTGAACAATTCAATCCTAAACCATCTTCGGTATGGGAGGTGGTACAGAGCTAACATAGCCTGGTATGGGTGTCAGAACCTGCACTGGGTGAAGACAGTGTTAATGTGAGGAAGGAGTGTGTCCTGATGCGGAGTGTCAGAGCCCAAGCCAGTTAAGGAAGGCATCTTATGGGAGAGTGGCTTGCAATGGGAATCAGAGTCAGAGCAGGGAGGGAGTGGCAGGGAAGATGGGAGATAAGTTACATACACTGGGATTGATCAAATAGGTAAATATATTTAAGGTTATTGGAAGCCAGGTTTTTCACTATCTGAGAAGGAAATTGCAAGTATAGAAAGAGAAGAAACTGGAATGATCCCTGTGATCTGTGGTACTAGATTGGGATTGAAGGTATCAGTAGATTTATGGTTTTTAGTATGTAGGTAGACAGATACAGATAAAGGTGTAGATGTAAATGCAATTGGTGTGTGTATGTATGTTTGTACTGAAAAAAAAAGGAGCCAAACAAATAAAATCATGGGAAAATGGCAAAAGGACATGAAACCAGCTCAAATGGCTTCCACTGATCAAATCTGCTTCATGGTGTAGCCCAGGGGTTTTTTAACATTCTGTATAATCATCAACTTAAAAATACAATGCCAGGAGTGTCCATAGTTTGTGGTAGCACGTAGACAGATATAGATATGGGTATAGAAGTAAATGTGATGGTATTTGATATTTTCCTCTTGTAGTTCTCATGGAATGTCTTGACTGGTGTAGAATAGAATTGAATCATTATCTTTTAGAGTCTAGATTTGATAATTCTGCTAATATAGTCTAGGATCACATTAACTATTGGGTGGGAGAGACATTTGGGCGGTAAGAGGACATTTACTATTGGTGATATCAAGTTTTCCGTCTACTGAAATGTTAATATATTTTCTTCATGTCCAGCTGCTAAGCTACATTGTTTTTAAACTATATGTATGAAGCTGAGATGTTTCACTGGGTCATGTGACGCCTCATTATTCTATTGATTTATTTGGAAAAACATTGTGAACATGAAATCATGTCAAAGGCTTTCTTATGCTGACAGGTGGCCAGGGGCTGAAGAATGCTGATTATCCCCCTCCTTTGTGATGTCATATTACCTTTAGAGCCTTCAATTTCACCACTTGCGTGGACCATAATAGTTTTTATGTCTCCCAATGTAGTTTGTAGTTTGCTCCCCTGTGGATTGCATATTATTTCCGGGTCAAACTATATGTTATCCATTTCTACCCTCTGACACCCACCTTTACAGTAGCTGCTTATTAGTGTGTGACTGGTCTGGTGAGTAAGCACAGTGAAGGGACTGGCCTCAGAATGCACACTTATGGAGCCAGATAATGGTTCTCAATGACTGACCGTGTCCAAATGGAGAGGAAAACAGACATTAAATGCCTCCTGAAGAACCACCGACACCTATGATGTAGTCTTGCAGAGCAAAAATTGGCCCTGAGCCCGATCAAGCCTCAGGGTGTAACTACCAATGTATAGGAAATAGACAAAACAGAAGAATGTGTTAAATGGCATTAAAGGCATGTAGCTCAGCAAAATCCAGACTGTGGGGGAAATTCTATAGAAAAACGAACCCAGCTTATTCAATTAAGATTTTTAAAAGCAAGAAAAAATAGACAAAAGGAGGAATTTATAGATAAAATGAGGCTTAGGAGACATTTCAATTCATCACAGGGTCTGAATCATATCTGCAAAACAATTCAAACAAACAAATGGAAAAAGCGTTTTAAGATCAGAGAAATAGAAACATGAAATACTTAATGATACTAAGCAATTAATTTTCTAGGTGTGGTAATAATGATGCCAATTATAATCCCAAAAGACGCAATTCCGAATGCTGTAATCCCAAATGTTGAAACCCCAAATGTTGAGATACTGAAAGCTGAATTCTGGCGATGGGATTAGCGAATTTTTGGTTGCATAAAAGGTAGTTGTATCATGTTAGTTGCATCATGTTTGGTGGAACTAGCACCTTGTTGTGGTCTTTATTTGGAAATTAAATATGGTGTAAGGAGATGCATGTAAGTGTCATGTTAACAAGAGGTGAATTTGTGGACTTAATTTTAGATGTAAACTTAACCAGATTAAGGAATAACTAAAAACCTGGTAAAGAATTATTTTGGGTGTGTCTGCGAGGACGTTTCCACAGGAGATTATGTATGAGTCTGAGAGGACTATGTGGGGAAGATCTGCCCTTGGTGGTGGGAGACACCATGCCGTGGGCCAGGAGCCCAGGAGCCCAGAGATAACAAATACAGAAGGTGAATTGATCTGTCTCTGAGAGCTGGGACCAACTTGTCCCATCACAATTTTTGATCGATCTCATCAAAAGACTTAGGATGCTCTTCACGGTATTTCAGATGAACTAAGAAAGCTGGGTGCACACATTTACTAACCATAGTGATATGCGTTTATACATTTCACTTTTTGACCTATTTCCTTTTTTTCCTTCAACTTTTATTTTAAGTTCAGGTGTTCATGTGCAGGGTGTGCAGGTTTGTTGCATAGGTAAACGTGTGCCATGGTGGTTTGCTGCACAGATGAACCCATCACCTAGGTATTAAGTCCAGCATCCATTAGCTGTTCTTCCTGATGCTCTCCTTCCCCACCGACACCCCCCAGTAGGCCCCAGTGTGTGTCGTTTCCCTCCATGTGGCTTTTTGACCTATTTCTTTGTGAATATGATTCATAATTGTTATACCCATGTGACTGTCTTTAGCATACCTGAGTGTTTATGTTTATGAAAATATGTATGTTATTATTGTCCATTTTATTGTGTAAAGTGGCCTATGGTCTGTTGTGTTTTTATGTTTCTCAAATAAATCCTCTTTAAAAAATGTAAATGAATGTCTTTTAAAGAATTTTTTATGATTTATTTTAGGAATTTGACCTTTTGGGATTTGAGATTGTGGCATTTTGAGTTGTATCTTTTGGGATTATGAACCCAGTAACAACAAAGATCAAATGGACTCTCTATTCTGTTGCATTGATCTATATGTCTCTCTTTATGTCAATATTATATTAACTTGATTACTATAGCTTTATTTTATTTAAAAACACAGAATTTAATATCTTCTTTAATTCACTAAATAGGATACAAAAAGCATGAACCACAAAAAAATGAGAAATTGGACTTCACCAAAATTTAAAACTTCTATTTTTTCCACACGTACTTTCTGCTTATCTAAAAAACTTCTGTTTTTTGAACAACACTATTAAGAAAATAAAAGCTGGGTGCAGTGGCATGCCCCTGTAGTAGTCCCAGCTACTTGGGATGCTGAGGTGGGAGGATTGCTTGAGCCCAGGAGTTTGATGATTGTAGTGTACAATGATTGCATGCCTCTGAGTAGTCACTGCACTCTAGCCTGGGCAACATACATCTCTAAAAGAGTAAGTAAGCAAATAAAATAAATTTTTTAAAATGAGAAGATAAGCCACAGACTGGGAGAAAATATTTATGACACTTGCTAAAAAAGGGCTAGTATCCAGAATATATAAAGCACTCTTACTACTTAATAATAAGACAAATAATTCAGAAAAAAATGGTGAAAAGATTTGAACAGACACCTAAATAAGGGTGGTGTATAAGTGCATGAAAAAATACTCAACATTATTATTCACTAGGGAAATGAAACTTAAATCCACAGTGAGATACCATAAAACACTCATGAGAATGACTAAAGTTAAAAAGACAGACAATACCAAGTGATGGTGAGAAGGTGAAGGAAATGGATCTCTCATGGATTTCTGGTAAGAATTCAAAATAGTAGCACCGTTTTGGAAAACGGTTTGTTAGTTACCTAAAAAGTTAAACATAAAGTGCCCATATGACCCATCAGTTCCACTCCCAAGAGGAATGAAAATATATGTCTACACTAAGGCCTGTATGTAAATGTTTACAGTTGATTCATCCATAAGAGCCACAAACTGGGAACAACCCAAATGTCCATCACCTGATGAAAGGAAAAACAAATTTTGGCATACCCACACGGTGGCATATTACTCAACAACAAAAGGAACAGACTGTAGATCCCCATGCCAGCATGGATAAATCTCAAGAGCATTTCATTAAATGAAAGAAATCAGACATGAAAGACTACATACTATATGACTTCACTCGTGTAATATTCTGAAAAAAGTAAAACTGTAAACATAGAAATCAGAGAACAGGAGCCAGGAGTTGGGAGTCAGAGGTGGGGATTGACTTTAAAGATAGGGGAACCCTTTGGGGTGTGAAACATTTCCTATATGTTGATGGTGATGGTGCGTAAATGACTATATACAATTGTCAAAATTCATCAAGGTGTACACTTCAAAAAGATAAAGTTACTGTCCTCCCACTGCTGAATTTGACTGGCTTAAAAAACATAAATGTTACTGTATATAAATTATAACTCAAAAGTGATGAATAAAGGGGAAGAGAGCACAGAAGTTCTGTATTCTCCCAGAACTTTAGCAGGTAACTTGACTGTCCCAGTAATATTCTGAATAATTTTTAGCCGTATGAAGAATAATTAGCAGGTACCTTGACTGTCCCAGTAATTATTCTTCATATGATTAAAAATTATTCATGTCTGTCCATAGTGCTTCACTGAAGTCAAGCTGTAACTTTACATGCTGAAAAAAGAAAAACAAGGAGAAAAAAATGAGACGATCTAAGGATGGATACTGGGATTAAAAAATAAAAACAGTTTATTTTATTTTCACAGAAAAAGCCTGACCTGTTGAGCAAACTTCTTGATGGTGAAGGGCATGAGGATCCCATCTATTATTGACTAAACATTTATAAAGCAAAATTGTTCTACTTTGTTGTAATGATCACTGTATCTATGTTTTTCAGGTTCTACAGAGAGTACTACTAGATGGAAGCAGCTGTAATAAACCAGAGATCGTAAAGCAGTAAATTCTACAGGATAGCCTTTATTTGTAGCCTTCAGCCCTTCTTCAGAGCTCCCTCTTCCTCTCCTTTCAGATAGAAAAATGATTTGGAAAAAAAACTACCCAAGATATTTGAAGTTTAATGGGTTAGTCCTCTGTGGGAATGAGCCTCCAATGAAAGATGCTTAACACAAAGAAATTTCCTGTTAATAATGGTTTGTCACTTCAGTGGGGAAGGAATGGCCCAAAGCAGCCTCCTTTTTGACTCCTTGAATTGTATCCTGTCAGTGATAATTTCCACTGCTGAGGTGCTCATTCTAGGCAGCATCTAAAGAAAGTTTTGTATTTCTTTCTGGTGAGTATCTTTTTCAATGTTTTAGCTTACAAAAGATGAGTTAAAAGGCAGGGATATACTGGAAGATGGCTCACCTAGCTGTTATCACTGGCAGTACGATCTGATAGCTTTCCTTGTAGCTCTGGGGTTGGTTAACAGGTTTGGTTAACTCTGGTTGTATGCTCACAGATTAATTTAATGCTCCATCCTCAGTCCTGTTTTAGTCTCAAGCTTCATGTTCTTCCCTGGTGAAGTAATCATCTTCCACACCTTCAGCTACCACCACTATGCTGACAATTACCAAATCCATCTGTCTTGTGTCAAAAACGATATATTTGGCCACCTACTGGGCACCTCCAATGGAATGGTAGGTAGACCTTTGTGAAACATGTATGCTTCCCATTATATTTCTTATTTGGGGATAGCACAAAGATCTATTCCGTCACCAAGGTCAGAAAATTGAGATTCAACTTTCTCTCCTTTTCTCTTATCACCTGTATAAAATCAGGCTCCAAATCCTGAAGAATCTAAGTTCTTCATATTATTTCAAAACATTTGCTCCCATCCTCCTGTTCCCTGCCTTATTTCTTATCCCTCTGATCTCTTACACAGAGTCTACCACCTGTACTGGATGTTTATCTTTTATTTTTTGACCTTTCCAGAATCTAGCCTCTTACTTCCTATTTTGGGGATCCTCTAGTTGTTCCTCCAATACCTATTTCCCTTCTTCCTAGTAGTAGGATTATAATTGCCCACATGGCCACACAGGATCCTGACTTTGTTAGTTTTTCTTGTAGCTAGGTGTGGCTATGTCATGAAGTTCTGGACAATGGCATGTGACTGGAAGAGAGATATGCCACATCCAGGTTGTGCTCTTAAAAGAAAGGAACATGCCATCTCATTTTTCCCCCTTGCTCCTGCTAGCTGGAATGGAAAAGTGATGGTGGGAATCGGAGGAGCCATCTTGGGCTGTGCAATGGAACCCGTGAAGTATTGCAGAGTGAAAAGGCAGAGGGAGGCTGGGCCAGCAATAGCTTCACAAAGAGCTGCCAAACCAACTTGGGCCTTCGTAGGAGGAAGAAATACACTTCGGTTTGTGTCATTGTTAATTTTGGTCTTTGTTACTGTGGCCAGACAGATACCCTAACTAATGCTCTGTTTATGAAGTCATAGCAGCTCATTATTCCTTACTCTGCTACCTGGCTACCAAGGCAAGGGCAAATGGCCTAAAGCTGCCAAGTTGGGATCCCACTGGGGTGATTAGGACTAATTCAGGGCAGTGGTGGCAGCGATGACCTATTGCAGAAGCCTGTCAGATTCATGAGACGGCTGCTGTGCGTACTCCAAACTAGCTATGCTCCTGCCCATTTCCTAGTCTGATCTTCCAGCATCTTGATAACTTGGCGCATTTTTGATACATCTCCAATAAATTTCTCTTTTTATTTAAGTGAGCAGAATAGGTTTATATGACTTGCAACAAAAAAGACTCCAAACTGATGCACCAAATTTCGATTTCACTTTCTTCCAATCTATTCTCTATGCTGCTGCTGATGTGGTGTTTGTAAACTGATTTAATCCTGTATTTTCCCTGCTTAATACTCATCAGTGATTCCCCAGTCATTGCCTCCAGGATAACCTCCTTAGTCAGGCATATGAAGCCTTCCATGATCTGGCCTCCTATGTCTCTCTTGGGACCTGTTGCTACACCTTGTGGTTCAGCCACGCTAAATCACCCAGCTAGCACAATATCTCCACATTGCCTGTATTTCTGCCTGGAATTCCTAACTCCTCCTTCTCATATCTACTTGTCAATTCTTATTCAAGAGACACCTTAGGGTTCCTTACCTCTATAAAGCTTCCCTAACTGCCCCCACACTGGTCATCCGTAGTAGATAGACAACTCTGTCCTTTGGGCTGTACACTGTATCCTGTCCTTAATCATCTTTCTACCACCTCACCAGGACCTCACCTGCCTTCATGTCCGCCTCCACAATATTGCGCTACATTTCTACTTATAGCACCTGTTTTTTTTTAAATGATTAGTGCTTAGTATAGTAGACCTGTATTAAATAAAAGAAAAACATTTGAAAAGTTTAAAAATAAACCGATAGGTGGCAGCAGAGTCCTGCTGTTAAAAGTAACCTTTGCAGTTCTAAACGTTTTTAACCCTCATGAGCCAGCAGGTGGTGCTGTCTGACACCAAAGCGCCACGTCACAACGGATGCGCAATCACTATTTTATGTGAGTGCAGATTTGTATTAAAACCGGAAAGCATGGACACCCAGACAGCTTACTGTCAATGACTGTACTATTCACTGTCTTCAACAAAAGTCAGCTATTCCAGGAAACTCTCGTCCAGAAAGATAAAAATTGCAAGTAACTGTTGTTTGTTTCAGGAAATTCCCCAGAAAACAACCCTTGAGAAAACCAGACTGTTCAACTTTCCCGCTGATAGCGCTGAACAACCTTTTACTCCTCAGGACTCTTCAAAATCCATGGCATTTACTGATCCTTAATTACCACATCACGATCTTTACCAAATTCTGATCAACCTCATGCCCCCACCTTGAAAGACCCACCTTCAATGTTATAAATATCCCAACTTTGGCACCTGGCTTTGAGACACTACTAAGAATCTAGATAGTGTGAACCCAAAATATCTGAGACAGGTCTCAGTCAACTTAGAAAGTTTTTGTTTTTTTGTTTTTTTGTTTTTTGTTTTTTGTTTTTGCCAAGGTTAAGGACGTGCCTCAGGAAGTCCTGACAACATGTGTCCAAGGTGGTTGGGGTACAGCTTGCTTTTATAAATTTTAGGAGAATGAGACATCAATCAATATACGGAAGATTTACATGGTTCGGTCTGGAAGGGTGGGACAATTCGAAGGGTGAGGAGAGAAGAGGAGCTTCCGGGTCACAGGTAGGTTTAAACATATTCTGATTGGGAATTGGTTGAAAGAGTTACGAAAGGAATGTCTGGGTTACCAGGAGGGGTTGTAGAGACCACGGTTTTATCATGAAGATGAAGCCTCCAGGTAGCAGGCTTTAAAGAAAAATAGATTGTAAGTATTTCTTAT
Organism: Pan paniscus; assembly: GCF_029289425.2. Lineage (NCBI taxonomy): Eukaryota > Metazoa > Chordata > Mammalia > Primates > Hominidae > Pan > Pan paniscus. The sequence continues at coordinate 16,960,592 of NC_073259.2, read as the reverse complement.
CAGACTTAAGGTCTGTGTTAATGTTAATGAGGCATGTCCAACCCTCACTTCCCGTCACGGCCTGAGCCAGTCTTTCAGGTTAAATTTTACATGCCCTGGCCAAAGAGTTAGTCCATTCAGATCGTTGCCAGGGGCCTTCAAATTCTATTTTTGGTTTACCGCAGGGGTCTCCTACCCCTGCAATAACTTTACCTAAAGGTATCCTGTTAGGAACCAGGCTGCATAGCGGGAGGTGGGAAGCAGGCAAGTGAGCATTACTGACTGAGCTCCGCCTCCTGTCAGATCAGCAGCAGCTTTAGATTCTCATAGCAGTGCGAACCCTATTGGGAACTGTGCATGTGAGGGATCTAGGTTGTGTGCTCCTTATGAGAATCTAATGTCTGATGATCTGAAGTGGAACAGTTTCATCCCCAAACTATCCCCACCTGACCACCCCATCTGGAGAAAAATTGTCCCATGGAAGCTGTCCCTGGTGCCAAAAAAGGTTGGGGACCAGCAGTTCACAGTAGCCATCTCCCTATGGCGGGGAGCAATAAACTCAACTTTGCCTTATGAAAAGGTTCTTTCACTGGTGTTTGAGAGAAGCCAGCATTTGACAATATATGTCAATCTAAACAAACAAAAGTATTTTAGGGCTTTGCTACTCAGAGTGTGGGGTTGGTTTAAAATGCAGGGTCTCAGGCCCCACCTCAGTCCCGTAGAATCAGAACCCGCATTTTCACAAGATGCCCAGGTGACTGTGTGCACATTGCAGGCTGTGGTCTTGGGCATTATTCTTCTAAAGAATGAGTGCAGGCTGGGCGCGGTGGCTCATGCCTGTAATCCCAGCACTTTGGGAGGCCGAGGTGGGTGAATCACAAGGTCAGGAGTTCGAGACCAGCCTGGTCAACATTTTTAATAGAAACCCCGTTTCTATTAAAAATACAAAAAATTAGCTTGGCGTAGTGGTGAGTGCCTGTAATCCAGCTACTCGGGAGGCTGAGTTACGAGAATCGCTTGAACCTGAGAGGTGGAGGTTGCAGTGAGCCGAGATCACGCCACTGCACTCCAGCCTGGGTGACAGAGCAAGACTCTGTCTAAAAAAAAAAAAAAAAAAGAATGAGTGCAGATGAAAGTTTAAACTTTAAAGAACAGTGGTTTTGTTCTTTTGTTTTTAGTTGGTTTATCACCAACAGAATAGGAGAAAGATTTGGATTAAAATTTCTGCTTTGTTTAAAAATTCTTCAGTTTTGTGACCTGCCTTAAGAGGATGAGTGGGTTTTTCAGGTATATGGGGAAACATTTAACTGCTGAATTCCTTTAGATCATTAAAAACAAAACAAACACAAACCTGCCGGTTTTTCCTAGGAGGCACCTGTGAGGATGTGGGCTTGTATTTCCTAGATACATTTTAAATCCACAAGCATAGTATATTCAGTAGTATCTAGAAAGCTGGTTGATATAAAGGTTTTCTAAATATATATATTTTAAATTTGGATCTGTTATTTATACCACACTTTCTTATGTGTTATATTTGTACCTTTTTTCAGTGGTGAGTCCCATTTGTCTTAATGATTTCTGCTGATATACCAAACAGATGTGATGAAAAGAATAAGTATTTGCCTTCAGAAGGCATGGATTAAAATCCCAGCTCTAGGCTAGGAGTGGTGGCTTATGCCTGTAAGCCCAGTGCTTTGGAAAGCTGAGGTGGGTGAATGGCTTGAGCCCAAGGACATGGTGAAACCTCATCTCTACAAAAAACACAAAAATTAGCTGGGTGTGGTGGTGGGTACCTGTAGTCCCAGCTACACAGAAAGCTGACTGGGGAGGGTCGCATGAGTTGCAGTGAGCCAAGATCACACCACTGTATTCCAGCCTGGGTGACAGAGCAAGGCCGTGTCTAGCAACAAGCAACAACAACAACAACAGGGAAAATCCCAGCTCTGCTTCTTTCCAGCTATGTATCGTGGGCCTATCCCCTTAACCTCTCTGAGCCTCAGTTTTCTCATCCTAAATGGGGAAAATATTATCTATATAAAAGAACTGATTGGGGGATTAAAAGAGAGAGTCTATAATAAAACATCTGTAAACCACATTTGTTTTGTAGTCATTTCTCCTAAACCCTCATGCTGCCATAGCACGTATTACCAAGCAGCACAACGGAGGATATTAATGAATGAAATAATGCATCACCTATTAAGTCATTTTAATAGGAATAGAAGGGAGAGGCAAGAGTTTCTAGAGATGATGATTTACCACTCCCAAATACTGTTTCTTATGGCAGTAAATGGCAACTTTGGAGGTATGGTAGGTATGTGGTTTGGGTCTGGGTTATCTTATATCACACCCCACATTAGCTACCTACCTAACTCTGCATCAGACAGGTTACATGTATTTCATTTAAAGTAGTAACTCAGAAAGTGCACTTATCTTCTGTTGAATTTCCTTTCATGTCAGCCTCTCTAAAAAACCACCTGACCCACTGCTTTTTGCTATTGCTGCTTAAAGAGCTTGTTTCCCCCACCATGATTAGCTCTGTGCCTACACTAAGGCACTCCTACAGATTCTTCAACCTCTTCTCATGTGATGCAGAAAGTACAAAGGAGAGCCCTGGCCGAACTGTCCAGTTTAGTAAAATACCCAGAGGAGTAACTATGTTTATTTAGGGTGTTTCAGAGCTTGCTGCTCTGCCTAGTCTATTGTAAGAGCTCTGAAATTATTAGAGCTTTTCCTAAGAATATCCACACTTGGATGTGACTCAGTCATAGAAAAACAACTGACCCAAGAAACAGAGAGTCTGAGTTTTGGTTCTTAGTTTGTTTTGTTCTTATTGTGTTTTTATTTTGTTGCATGAAACATGAAACCTCAGGTCTTGGGATAGATTTGAGTTCTGACTCAGCCAGTGATAAGTTGTTTGACCTTGGGTGAGTTACTAAACTTCTCTGGGGCTAAATTTCTTCATCTAAGAAGTGGATTAGATACAGCAATATATTATAGTTCGAAGCTTCTGGCTGGACGTTGTGGCTCACGACTGTAATCCCAGCATTTTGGGAGGCTGAGGTGGGAGGATCTCTTGAACCCAGAAGTTCAAGACTAGCCTGGGCAACATGACAAAACCCTGTCTCTACAAAATATACAAAAATTAGTCAGGCATGATGGAGCATGCCTGTAATCCCAGCTACTCAGGAAGCTGAGGTGGGAGGATTGATTGAGCCCAGGAGTTTGAGATTGCAGTGAACCAGGATTGAACCACTATACTCCAACCTGGGCAACAGAGCAAGACCCTGTCTCAAAAAAAAAAAAAAAAAAAAAAAAAAAAAAAGAAAAAGTTTATGTGGAATATGCCAAATAGGTTCAGCCCCAGGTTTTTTCAAGGATCTATTTTTTAAAACTTCTTTGTAGAGATGGGTGTCTCACTATATTGCCCAGGCTGGTCTGGAACTCCTGGCCTCAAATGATCCTCCTTTCTTGGCCTCCCAAAGCACTGGGATTACAGGTGTAAGGCGCTATGCCTGGCCCCCACAAGGGTCTATCTATTGCCCCAGGAAACAGTTGACTGCTCCTAGACCCATTGGGTTGGTAGCTCTAGAGCAGCCATGAACTGTGCAGGTGATTCGGGAAAGTAGAAGATGGTGCTAAAAGAGACCAAGGGACAATCAGCTGACAACACAACCTTCTCACCTCTGTGTTCCTCTGTGAATGCTCTCATTTTAATAACTAGATTGAGTAGTCTTCTCCTCTTCTCCTCTTCCCAAATGAACATTTGCTCTGTCACAATATTTATCTTTGTAAAATGCAAATATGATCATTTTGGTCTTCTCTTTTAAAAGGTTGATAATTTATTGTTAATAGTTTGTGTGTGGCATGACACTTAATGCCTTCAGAATCTGCCCCAGTTTTACATTTACTCTTTGCCCTTTTCTGTATCTCCAAAGCATACCTTCAGACTGTCCACGTAGCACTTGTATATGTCGTCTCAGCCTACCATGCACATCCTCCATGCTGTGACTATTTATATAGGCTACTAATTGTATAGGAAACATACTTCCTTACCACTAGGTAAACTGTTTCTCATACTTCAAGTTCTAACTCAATGATCATCTCCTGTAATCTCTTCATTCCCTCTGCAATTGATCACATTGCATTATAATTTTTTTTAAAAATCATCTAAGCCCATTCAAATGATTTATTTTCAACAAGCATGTAAGCTCAATAATGAGTAACTAAAGGGAACTTATCCAATAAGATGAAGATGGCATCTCTTCTTCTAAGGTTTAGGTTTCAACCAGAATTCCTGAAACATGGAATAGCCCACAACAAGAGCCACTGCTCCCACAACAAAGCCTTGGGCTGCTACACACATGTGGATCATGAATGGACATTTTAGTATTTCCCTTGCTCTTCAATTCATGTAATCCATATGCAACAATTGCTGAAAAGCCCACCATTCTAATGGGGACACTTGGTACCTCTTTAGCTTTTCAGATAAGTTCGGATCCTTGATCTTTTTTATATGAAGAAAAAGCAACACCTGTGCTGGCTGAAATAGTGATTGCCTGGAGAATCTTCCAAGAGTGACAAAACTCTTAACCATCCAACTGACTTCTTGTTGGTTGTTTTTATGCCTCGACCCCTAACCAGCAGATGAGCTTCAGGAAAGGCAGGTTCTTGGTTTTATTCTTCTTTATTTCCTCTATAGTGCCTAGCACACTTCCTTGAACATGGTAGTGCTTAATCAATCAGTGCTTGGTGAATAAACACATACTCTCCAAAGCAAAGTAGGAGAATAGGTCCTTTCACCTTCTCTTGACACATCTGGAAGACTCTTCTTTCATAAATTATTTTTGAAGTTTTCCCTCATTGTTTATTTTGTCAATCTAAAAAAAAAATAACAGAGAGAGAGAGAGCCTCTACAAATAAGTGAATTTTTGGGGGAATGAGCAGAAGGATTATAATCCAGGGCATGCAGGCTATGTTGAATCATGGGCATATCTAGAGAGGCTGGGCAAGAAGAAGCTGTTACAGGCAAAAAGAAAACTTTTATGTAAGTTGTTCTGAAACAAAATCCATCAGCCATAGAGGCTCACTGCAGGAGCTGGTGATTACGCATCAGTAACCCTGACTGTGGGTGGGAAGGTGCCTTCATAGAAGCAACTTAATCCGGATTTTTTGTGTGTGTGTGCTGGCAGAGAGTTCTTGTAATAGTGCTTGTCATAGGCACACATGCATAAAGACCTTCAGTGCACCTTTGTAATAGTTCTGATCTCAAACATACAAGCGTGAGAGCCCCTTCCTCATGACCCTCTGTCTCCGCTTTGCTTTGGGTCTGACGTAAGTGACTCCATCTTAGCATCAGCAGCTTTCACAATTTTAAAGTATTTTATTGGTAGGCAAATTAGGATGAAACCAATAGGGCTAGCAGGCATTAAGGATGGCTTTCTCAAGTGCAAGAGTTGGGAGAGCAGAGTGGGGGTGGTGGAGAAGGGGACAGGATTGTGGTGAATTGAGGAGTAGTGGATGGAGTCACCATGAGCATTCATCTCAGGCCTTCTGTTTGAAAAGGTGCTCCAAGAGGAGGGGACCTTTTAATGTTATCTGAGACTTGATGTTATCTCCAAATGAGATTTATCCATATAATTCCAGGTCTGTGCTAACGGGATTGAAGATGTCCAACACAAGAGTTTAAAATTGCATTCCAGTCCTGGAGGCTCACACTGCTTATAGTATTTTGCAGATTATTATTTTTAAATTGCAATTACCTGATAAACAGCACATACTGGTTGACATCTTTGTATTTTTGGCATAGCTTCTTTTTTTTCTATGTCATAGGATTTTCAAAAAATGGAAGTAACTGATAGCCTCTCTTAACTTATGAGGTTCCTAGGTAAGATAAGCAATGCAAACTAAAACTACCATGAATTACACTGACACACCCACAAAACTGGTAAAAATTTAACATGGAGGGCATACCAAATATTGGTGAGAATGTAGAGAACTGCAAACTCTCATGTGATTGTTATAAGAATTTAAATTGCATATCTACAACTATCTGATCTTTGACAAACCTGACAAAAACAAGCAATGGGGAAAGGATTCCCTATTTAATAAATGGTGCTGGGAAAACTGGCTAGCCATATGTAGAAAGCTGAAACTGGATCCCTTCTTTACACCTTATACAAAAATTAATTCAAGATGCATTGAAGACTTAAATGTTAGACCTAAAACCATAAAAACCCTAGAAGAAAACCTAGGCATTACCATTCAGGACATAGGCATGGGCAAGGACTTCATGTCTAAAACACCAAAAGCAATGGCAACAAAAGCCAAAATTGACAAATGGGATCTCATTAAACTAAAGAGCTTCTGCACAGCAAAAGAAACTACCATCAGAGTGAATAGGCAACCTACAAAATGGGAGAAAATTTTCGCAACCTACTCATCTGACAAAGGGCTAATATCCAGAATCTACAATGAACTCAAACAAATTTATAAGAAAGAAACAAACAACCCCATCAAAAAGTGGGCAAAGGACATGAACAGACACTTCTCAAAAGAAGACATTTATGCAGCCAAAAAACACATGAAAAAATGCTCACTATCACTGGCCATCAGAGAAATGCAAATCAAAACCACAATGAGATATCATCTCACACCTGTTAGAATGGTAATCATTAAAAAGTCAGGAAACAACAGGTGCTGGAGAGGATGTGGAGAAATAGGAACACTTTTACACTGTTGGTGGGACTGTAAACTAGTTCAACCATTGTGGAAGTCAGTGTGGCCATTCCTCAGGGATCTAGAACTAGAAATACCATTTGACCCAGCCATCCCATTACTGGGTATATACCCAAAAGACTATAAATCATGCTGCTATAAAGACACATGCACACGTATGTTTATTGCGGCACTATTCACAATAGCAAAGACTTGGAACCAACCCAAATGTCCAACAAGGATAGACTGGATTAAGAAAATGTGGCACATATACACCATGGAATACTATGCAGCCATAAAAAATGATGAGTTCATGTCCTTTTTAGGGACATGGATGAAATTGGAAATCATCATTCTCAGTAAACTATCACAAGAACAAAAGACCAAACACTGCATATTCTCACTCATAGGTGGGAATTGAACAATGAGAACACATGGACACAGAAAGGGGAACATCACACTCTGGGGACTGTTGTGGGGTGGGGGGAGGGGGGAGGGATAGCTTTAGGAGATATACCTAATGCTAACTGATGAGTTAATGGGTGCAGCACACCAACATGGCACATGTATACATATGTAACTAACCTGCACATTGTGCACATGTACCCTAAAACTTAAAGTATAATAATAATAAAATAAAATTAAAAAAAAGAATTTAAATTGACAAAAATCTTCGAAAAACAAATTTTTATTATATAGCACAATTGAATATATACATACCTATGGCCCAGAAATTTTGCTCTAGGATATACATCTTGGAGAAATGCTAGCATATATTCACTAAGAAAAATGAATAAGAATGTACTTAGCAGCATTGTTTGTAATAGCACTAAAATGGAAATTATTCCAAGCCCGTAATACTGGAATAGATGAATAAATTTCAGTAAAATCGTAAAACAGAATATTTTATAGCAATGAAACTGAAGTCTGAAGTTACAGAAAACAATATGGTTGAATCTCACAAAATGCTGGGTGAAAGAAGTAAGCTTAACAAATACGTGGATATATATATGAAGTTGAGCAGTAGCCAATATTAAACTATATTATCTAGGGTTTTATATGTAGAAGGTAAAACTATTAAGAAAACATTAAAAAGCAAAATAAAACAAAACAAAAGTCACGATAATAGTAATACTTCTAGCAACTTCTGAGATGGTAATGTTCCATTTCTCGATCTGATGGTCCCTATATGGATGTTTGCTATATAATTTCTTATCAAAATTGAATATATATGTTTTATGTTTCTGTTATATTGCACAATAAATAAATTTAAAAATTCAACATGTGTTTCGTATATTAAAATTTTAATTTGGGCTGGGTGCAGAGGTTTATGTCTGTAATCCCAGCATTTTGGGAGATTGAGGCAGGTGGATTGCTAGAGTCCAAGAGTTCAAGATCAGCCTGGACAACATGGCAAAATCCCGTCTCTACAAAAAATAAGAAAATTAGCCGGGTGTGGTGGTGTGCACCTGGGGTTCCAGATACCTGAGAGGCTGAGGCAGGAGGATCACTTGAGTCAGGGAGGTCAAGGCTGCAGTGAGTTATGATTGCACCACTGCACTGTAGCCTTGGTAACAGAGCGAGATCCTATCTCAAAAAAATTGATTTGTGTTTCTTTTAGCCTAGGTTTAATATTAACCAAATAATACATAAAAGTTATCTTTGTATGTAAGTTAAACATCATTAGAATCTGCTAAGTGAGATATAAAGAGAAAAATAATCAAAGAAAATAGGGTCTGGAGGTCAAGTAGGCAGTTAAATGAAGAAAGTGGAATGTAATGATAAGAATAGGGTGGAGAGTCTGGTCTTAAACATGAAGACTGTTTGCCTAGAAGGCTTTTGTATACTTGCTGGTCCTTGGCTGGTGGCTGGGTCAGGGCAGCTGTAACCCCACGGGCAGGCACGCACAAGGAGAAATTGGTGCAGGTTAAAGAGAGTTATCTGGGTAGAAAAGAAGGAATGACAAGGATGTTCTCCTGCTGTGTTTCTCAGGCCTTTCTTTGACTCTAGATCAAAGCATCTCAGTTTTGCTTCAATCTCTCAATCAGAAATAGCAGTAAGAATTCCTTTAGCCTTCTTGCAGCTCTGTCCTAAGTGTCTAGAGGCTGCCTCCGACCATCTCTAGGGTTAAGGTACTCAAATACTCACTACCATGTTAAAGAAAGTTATAGACCCTGCACTTACATATTACAATCACTACTTCCTAATGGTCTTTTGATTCACATTTATTTTTGAAGGATGAGTTTTTCTGTGACAGTCACAAAAATTCCAGATTTAGACTCTTCAGTTTGGGATCACCACTCCATAATATAATACCAGACATCACCTAAAGGTATGTGCTCCGTGCTATGTTGCAAAGCATGGGGAGGGTGGTTTTTTGAGGCTGCTACACAATGTAGAGAGACTCCATTCTTCTCACTTTAGCCCTTGCCTATTCTTGTCCGGCTGTTACCATTCACTCACTCACTCATCCACTCATTGCACAAATAATTTCAACACCACAATATTTTCAAGATCCTCGTTAGGCACAAGTCTCCTGAATATTTGTGGAGAACTCCTGAAAGACCTCAACATTTGAGGGATAATGGTATCTTGGTGCAGCCTCAAGGCCCATGCTGGACAATGTTAAACACATTTAGGGGAAAGATAGGTCTTTTTGAGATCCTCCATAAGCTCATAGGAACTAACTGTGTCAGTGGTGACAAATGCAGGTCCTTTGCCTTAATCTGACATTAACTTTCTTTTCCTGCTTCTTTTTTTACTTTGGATGGGAGAAAGAAAGTCAAAGTGCCCACATTCCATGCCAGGGCTCTGGCCTCACAGTCCTGGCTGTAGCCTCTGACCTACCATAGCACCTGCCTGGCTAGTGGGCACTGATTTTGCATCACAGCTTGACCCTGCCTGAGGCCACCATACCATGCTCTTCAGCAGAGCCTTGTGGTCTCTGATGTTAGATAGTAAAATAACAATGATGATGACAAGAGGGCTTTTTGGGATCCCTAGGTCTGTCCTTTGGTTCTGTGCTACTGTCTTATTCAAGTCATCCAGGGTGGAGTCCATTTTTTCCTTCTGGCAATTTCTGCATCATTCTGTACCCAAAGAACTGCCTGACTTTGAACTTTTCTAAAAGCAAGGAGGCTTCTAGGAAGAGATGTGGCATGGATATAAAAATTTGTGATTGCAAAAATAAACTCATATGGTCAAATGATTTTCAACAGGGTGCCAAGACTACACAATGGGTGTCTTATTCTATTTTGTATTCCTATAAAGGAATACCTGAGGCTGGGTAATTTATAAAGAAAAGAGGTTTATTTGGCTCATGGTTCTGCAGGCTGTATAAGAAGCATGGTGCAGGATTCTGCTTCTGGTGAGGACCTCAGGAAACTTCCACACAGAAGGTTAAGGGGAGCCAGCATGTCATATGGCAACAGAGAGAGCAAAAGAGAGAGGAAAGAGGTGCTAAGCTCTTTTTAACAATCATATCTCATGGGAACTAATAGAGGGACAACTCACTCGTTACTGTGAGGAGGACACCAAGTCACTCATGAGGGATTCACCCCCATGACCAAAACACCTCCCACTAGGCCCACTGCTACCATTGGGGATCAAAGGTTAACATGATATTTGGAGGGGACACACATCCAAATTATGTTATTCTGCTCCTGGTCTCCCAAATCTTGTGTCCTTCTCACATTGCAAAATGCAATCATCCCTTCCCAATAATCCCCAAAAGTCTTAACTTGTTCCAGCATCAACTCAAAAGTCCAAAGTCTCATCTGAGGCTTAAGGGAAGTTTCTCACAACTGTGAGTCTCTAAAATTAAAAACAAGTTATTTATTTCCAAGATATAACGGGGGTACAGGCATTGGGTAAACATTCCCATTCCAAAAAGGAAAAATTGGCCAAAGGAAAGGGGCAAGAGGCCTCACGCAATTCTGAAACCCAGCAGGACAGACATTAAATCTTAAAGGTACAGAATGCTCTCACTTGACTCCATGTCTCACATCCTGGGCACAATGGTAGAAGGGGTGGGCTCCCAAGGCCTTGGGCATCACTGTCCCCATGGCTTTGTTGAGCATAGCCCCTGTGGCTGCTCCCAGGGGTTGGGATGTGGTGCCCATGGTTTTTCTAGACTGAAGGTGCATGCTGTTGGTGGTGCTACCATTCTGGGGTATGAATGGCAGTGGCCCTGCTCCCAGGGCTCTACCAATCAGTGCCCCAGTAAGGATGCTTTCTTGGGGCTCCAACCCCACATTTCCCCCTAGGCACTTCCCTAGTAAAGGCTTTTTGCAGATAGGCTTCTGCCTGGGCACTCAGGCTTTCCAATACATCCTTTGAAATCTAGGTGGAAGCTGACAAGCCTCCACGGCTTTTGCCTCTGTGTGCCTGCAGACTTACCACCATGTTGAAGCTGCCAAGGCTTATGGCTTGTGCCCTCTGGAGCAGCAGCCCAAGCAGTCCCTGGGACCCTTTGAGCTGGGGATGGAGGCAGAGCAGCAGGAAAGCAGCATCCAACAGGGCAGTGGCACCCTAGGCAGTTCCCCTGAAGCCATTCTGTCTTAGGACATGGGGCCTGTGATGGAGGGGTGGCCTTGAAGATTTCTGAAATGTCAGGGTCTTTTTCTCATTGTCTTGACCATCAGCATCTGGCTCCCTTTTATTATTGCCAATCTCTCTAGCAAGTGGTGACTCCAAGCCTCCTTGGATTCCTCTCTTTGAAAATGCTCTTTCCTTCTCTACCACACCTCTGCCACACCTTGTCTACCACACAGTGGGCTGTGAATTTGCCAAATTTTTATGTTCTGATTTCCTATTCATTATCAGTTCCAACTTTAGGTAATTTCTTTGCTCCCAAAACCGACCCTAGGTTGTTAGAAGCAGACGTGACTCTTCTCGAATGTTTTGCTGCTTAGAAATTTCTTCTGCCAGATACCCTAAGTCATCAATCTAAAATTCAGCCTACCGCAAAGTCCTAGGACATGGACACAGTGCAGCCAATTTCTTTGCTAGGGCATAACAGGGTGACATTTACTTTAGTTCCCTATAAGTTTCTCATTTTCATCTGAGACTTCATCAATATAGCCTTCATTGTCCCTAGCTCTATCAGCATTTTGATCACAACCATTTAACCAGTCTCTGAGAAGTTCCAAGCTTTCTCTCTTCTTCCTGTCTTCTTCAGAGTCCTCCAAACTCTTCCAACTTCTGCCCATTACCCTGTTTTCAAAACTGCTTCCACATTTTCAAGTTTCTTTATAGTAACACCCCATTTCTTGGTACCAATTTTCTGTTGTAGTTCATTTTGCACTGCTATAAATAAATATGTGAGGCTGGGTGATTTTTAAAAGAAAAAAGGTTAATTTGGCTCACAGTTCTACAGCCTGTACCAGAGGCATGGCACCAGCATCTACTTTCTACTTCTTGTAAGGGCCTCAGGAAGCTTACAATCATGGCAGAAGGTAAAAGGGCTGCAGGCATCATATGGCAAGACAGAGAGCAAGCAAGAGAAAGGAGGGAGATGCCAGGCTCATTTTAAAAATCAGATCTTGTGAAAACAAATAGAGAACTCACTCATTACCCTGGAGACTACTGTATTAGTCTGTTCTCATGCTGCTGATAAAGACATATCCATGACTGGGCAATTTACAAAATAAAGAGGTTTAATGGACACACAGTTCCACGTGGCTTGGGAGGGCTCACAATCATGGTGGAAGGTGAAAGGCACATCTCACATGGCTGCAGACAAGAGAAGAGAACCTGTGCAGGGAAATTCTCCTTTATAAAATGATCAGATTTTGTGAGACTTATTCACCATGATGAGAATAGCATGGGAAAGACCCGCCCACATGGTTCAGTTATCTCCTACTGGGCCCCTCCCACAACATGTGGGAATTATGGGAGCTACAATTCAAGATGAGATTTGGGTGGGGACACAGTCAAACCGTATCAACTACGCCAAGCCATTCATGAGAGATCCACCTACATGACCAAACACTTCCAACAATGGGGATCAAATTTCAACATGAGATCTGGAGAGGACAAATGTCCAAATTATACCAATGGAGGAAAGGACAATTCCTTCAACAAATGGTGTTGGGAAAAGTGGATACTCAAATGCAAAATTATGAAGTTAGACACTTACCTTACACCATATACAAAAACCAACAAAATGGATTAAATATCTAAACACAAGACCTAAAGCTATTACACTCCTAGAAAAAAGGAGAGGAAAAAATGTTTATGACAATGGATTTGGCAATGATTTACTGGATATGACTCCAAAAGCACAGGCAACAAAAGCAAAAGTAGGCAAATAGTATGACAGGAAAGTTTAAGGTTAACTTCTGCTTGTTAACATAATTAACAGAATGAAAAGGCAATCTATGGATGGGAGAAAATATTTGAAAATGACATATTTGATAACGCATTTTAAATATATATAAATATGTATTTAACATGTATATATACACATATACAAAAATTATATTTAAAAATGTATTTATGGAACTTCTACAACTCAACAACAAAATGACCTGATTTAAAAGTGGGCGAATAACTTGAATAGAGAATTCTCCAAAGAAGATATACAAATGGTCAACCAGCATATGGAAAGGTGCTTAATATTACTAATCATAAGATAAATGCATGTCAAAACTACAATGAGATTTTACTTCACGTCCCTTAGGATGGCTACTATCAAGAGAAGAGAAAACAACAAATGTTGGTGAGGACGTGGAGAAACTGGAACCCTTGTGCCCTGTTGGTAGGACTATAAAATGGCGTGGCCATTATGGAAAATGGTATGGAGGTTCCTCAAAAAATTGAAAATAGGATTATCAGATGATCTGGCAATCCCACTTCTGGGTATATAGCCACAAGAATTCAAAGCAAGGTTTTGAAGAGGTATTTGCATGCCCATGTTTATTGCAGCCTTATTCACAATAGCCAAGAGGTGGAAACAACTCAGATGAGTGGACATATAAGTCAGAGATATATGCAATAGAATATTACCCAGCCTTAAAAAAAGGAGGGGCCAGGTGCTGTGGCTCACCTGTAATCCCAGCACTTTGGGAGGCTAAAGTGGGTGGATCACTTGAGGTCAGGAGTTCGAGACCAGCCTGGCCAACATATAGTGAAACCCCGTCTCTACTAGAAGATATAAAAATTAGCTGGATGTGGTGGCGCATGCCTGTAGTTCCAGCTACTTGGGAGTCTGAGGCAGGAGAATCACTTGAAACTGGGAGGAGGAGTTTGCAATGAGCCAAAATTGCACCACTGCATTCCAGCCTGGGCGACAGAGTAAGACTCTGTCTCTCAAAAAATAAAAACAAATTTGTAATACCACAATTATCTGGATAATTTATAAACAAATTTGTAATACCACAATTATCTGGATCATTTTCCTTCTTCACAAATCAATGTAGAAATTTTTACTTTTTACTTTTCAAGTTCTGAAGTATGGGTTTTTCTCATTTAAACCAGTGGTTCTCAATCTGGGCGATTTTGTCCCATAGCAGACATTTGCCAGTGGAGATATTTTTGGTAGTCACAACTTGGGAAAAGGGGGTGCTACTGGCATCTAGTTGGTAGAGGCCAAGAATGCTATATCCTATAGTCACCAGAGCCCCCCACGACCAAGAATAATCTAGCTCTTGGCTCTATGAGCCCATCTCAATAGTGCCAAGGTTGAGATAAGCCCTGATTTTAAAAAAATCAGTTAATAACTGAAAACAAAATTATTAAATGTATACTATTAAATGTTACACTTGTTAATATGTGAGTTTTCATGCAATTATATTTAGAAATAAAAATAACATTATAAGTAGTAACATTTCTGGGGTTTCTGCTTTGGTAATTAAAGCAGGGTAAATCTCAGTTTAATTATAGGACAGCCAGAGTCCCAGTTTCTATGCTGTTCAAATTCACGGAAGAGGAAGAGATGAACTATTAGGGTTAGAAGACTAGCTGGTTGCAATCAAATATTTTTAGGAGTAACTGAGTTGTTCTTTTAGCAGTTGCTTTATGTAAGAAATTTAGTTTATGTATGTAACATCCAAGGTCCTAGCAAATGTGAATGAATAATCAGTTATCCAATTTTCCATCTGTCATCTTATTGTCATCAATAACATTTGATGAAATTATGTCTTAGGCACTTCCTAAATTATCCCAAAATGTCAGAAACATTTTATTAGAGTTTGTCCTTTTAACAAAAATACTACTAACATGCAGTTTATTAGCAAGCGGATCTTTTTTTTTTTTTAACTTTTATTTTAGGTTCAGGGCTGCATGTGCATGTTTGTTACGTAGGTAAACTCGTGTCACGGGGGTTTGTTGTACAGATTATTTCATCACCCAGGTATTAAGTCCAGTACCCAATAGTGATCTTTTCTGCTCCTCTCCCTCCTCCCACCCTCCACCCTCAAGTAGACCCCAGTGTTTGTTGTTTCCTTCTTTGTGTTCATAAGTTCTCGTCATGTAGCTCCCACTTATAAGTGAGAACATGCGGTATTTGGTTTTCTGTTAATGCATTAATTTGCTAAGAATAATAGCCTCCAGCTCCATCCATGTTCCTGCAAAATACATGATCTCATTCTTTTTTATGGCTGAATAGTATTCCATTGTGTGAATATACCACATTTTCTTTATCCAATCTGTCATTGATGGGTATTTAGTTTGATTCCAAGTCTTTGCTATTGTGAATAGTGCTGCAGTGAAGATTCGTGTGCATGTGTCTTTATAGTAGAATGATTTATATTCCTCTGGGTATATACCCAGTAATGGGATTGCTGGGTGAAATGGTAGATCGAGCTAATGGTAGCTTTTAGCTCTTTGAGGAATTGCCATACTGCTTTCCACAACGATTGAAATATTTTTTACTCCCACCAATAGTGTATAACTGTTCCGTTTCTCCACAACCTGGCCAGCATCTGTTATTTTTTGACTTTTTAATAATGGCCATTCTGACTGGTGTGGGATGTTATCTCATTTTAGTTTTGATTTGTATTTCTCTAATCATCAGTGATGTTGAGCTTTTTTTCATATGATTGTTGGCCACATGTCTGTCTTCTTTTGAAAAGTGTTGCCAGGCGTGGTGGCTGATGCCTGTAATCCCAGCATTTTGGGAGGCTGAGGCGGGTGGATCACCTGAGGTCAGGAGCTCAAGACCAGCCTGACCAATATGGTGAAATCCTATCTCTACTAAAATTACAAAAGTTAGCCGGGTGTGGTGGCGTGCATCTGTAGTCCCAGTTACCTAGGAGGCTGAGGCAGGAGAATCACTTGAATCCGGGAGGTGGAGGTTGCAGTGAGCCGAGATTATGCCACTGCACTCCAGCCTGGGTGACAAAACGAGACATTGTCTCAAAAAAAAAAAAAAAAGAAAAGAAAAGGAAAGTGTCTGTTCATGTCCTTTGCCCACTTTTTAATGGTTTTTTTTCCCTTGTAAATTTAAGTTCTTTATAGATGCTGAATATTACATTTTTTTCAGATGCCTAGTTTGCAAAAATTTTCTTCCATTCTGTAGGTTGTTGTCTGTTTGTTGACAGTTTCTTTCACTGTGCAGAAGCCCTTTAGTTTAATTGGATGACACTTGCCAATTTTTACTTTTGTTGTAATTGCTTTTGTTGTTTTCGTCATGAAATCTTTGCCCATTCCTATGTCTAGGATGGTATTTTCTAGGTTGCCTTCCAGGGCTTTTACAGTTTTGAATTTTACATTTAAAGTCTTTAATCCATCTTGAGTTGATTTTTGTATATGGGGTTAGGAAGGGGTCCAGCTTCAATTTTCTGCATATGGCTAGCCAGTTATCCCAGCACCATTTATTGAATAGGGAGTCTTTTCCCCATTGCTTATTTTTGTCAGCACTGTTGAAGATCAGATGGTCATAGGTGTGTGGCCTTATTTCTGGGATCTCTATTCTGTTTCATTGGTCTATGTGCCTGTTTTTGTACCAGTACTATGCCGTTTTTGTTACTGTAGCCCTGTAGTACAGTTTGAGTAGGGTAACATGGTGCATCCAGCTTTGTTCTTTTTGGTAAACAGATCTTTATAGAAGGCTAAATGGTGACCCTCAAAAAGATATGCCCATCCCCTAATCTCTAGAACCTGTAAATATGACCTTATTTGGAAAAAGGGTTTTTTTTTTGTTGTTGTTGTTTTTTTTTTTTTTTTTTGAGACATGGCCTCACTCTGTCACTCAGGCTGGAATGCAATAGTGTGATTATAGCTCACTGCAGCCTTGAACTCCTGGGCTCAAGTGATCCTCCTGCTTTAGCCTCCCAAATTGCTGGGATTACAGATGTAAACTATCATGCCCAGCCTGGAGGAAGGATTTTTGTAGATGTAGTTAAATTAAGGATCTTGAAATAAAATTATCCTAGATTATCTGAGTGGGCCCTAAATCCAGTGACAACGGTCCTTATAAGAGACACACAGGGAAGAGGAGAAGGCCGTGTGATGGCTTAGGCAGAAAGAGTAGTAGGCAAAAGCCAAGGAATGCGTGGAGCCCCCAGGAGCTGGGAGAGGCAAGGAAGGATTCTCCCCTAGTAACTTCAGAGGGAGGGCACCCCTAACGATACCTTCATTTTGTATTTTGAGCCTCCAGATCTACAAGAGAATAAATTTCCATTGTTGTAAGCCACTTAATTTGTGGTAATTTGTCATGCTATCCTTTAGAAACTAATAAATTTTTTTCTTCAAAGAAGAGTTTAAGAGCATCAATAGTAGTAAAGAAAAAAGAGAATGAAAGGGGAAAATAATCCAAAACTCCTTAAGAAGAGCTCCTGTCCTTCTGATATTAAAACAAAAAGCAAACTAACCAGAACAGTATATCCTACTGGAAATCACTCAACCAGGAGTGAGAGAAATCTTATTGATTGGTAACTTATGTGATTGTTATTTTTGCAGGTTAGTGTTATTGAAGTATGCTAAATATACAACAGTGCTGCAAAAGACAGGCTAGGTGGTAGAGGAAGGAGCTATTTCACTGTTGCTATTCTTTTTTTGCCAGAATGAAGATGGCGGCCAGACAGTGGTTGAATGATATATTGTAATTAAACTATTTCTTTCAGTCGGAATCAGGAGACTTTAGAGAAGGAGCAATCTTTAAGCTGGATCTTGAAGCATGAATAAACTTTCCCCAGGCAGAGAATAGAATGGAGTCAGGGCAGAAAACACAGCATGTGCAAAGGCACAGTGGTGGAAATATGTGTCATATACTAGGGAAAAATATATGGTTTTATGTCATTGCTCTTTCTAGAGCACAGGTACTGTCAGGCCTCTGAGCTCAAGCCAAGCCATCGCATCCCCTGTGACTTGCACGTATATGCCCAGATGGCCTGAAGTAACTGAAGAATCACAAAAGAAGTGAATATGCCCTGCCCCACCTTAACTGATGACATTCCACCACAAAAGAAGTATAAATGGCCGGTCCTTGCCTTAAGTGATGACATTACCTTGTGAAAGTCCTTTTCCTGGCTCATCCTGGCTCAAAAACACCCCCACTGAGCACCTTGCGACCCCCACTCCTGCCCGCCAGAGAACAAACCCCCTTTGACTGTAATTTTCCTTTACCTACCCAAATCCTATAAAACAGCCCCACCCCATCTCCCTTCGCTGACTCTCCTTTCGGACTCAGCCCACCTGCACCCAGGTGAAATAAACAGCCATATTGCTCACACAAAGCCTGTTTGGTGGTCTCTTCACATGGACGCGCATGAAATTTGGTGCCATGACTCGGATCAGGGGACCTCCCTTGGGAGATCAATCTCCTGTCCTCCTGTTCTTTGCTCCATGAGAAAGATCCACCTACGACCTCAGGTCCTCAGACCGACCAGCCCAAGAAACATCTCACCAATTTCAAATCCAGTAAGCGGTGTCTTTTTACTCTCTTCTCCAACCTCCCTCACTATCCCTCAACCTCTTTCTCCTTTCAATCTTGGCACCACACTTCAATCTCTCCCTTCTCTTAATTTCAATTCCTTTCATTTTCTGGTAGAGACAAAGGAGACATGTTTTATCCATGGACCCAAAACTCCGGCGCCGGTCACGGACTGGGAAGGCAGCCTTCCCTTGGTGTTTAATCATTGCAGGGACGTCTCTCTGATTATACACCCACGTTTCAAAGGTGTCAGACCACGCAGGGACCCCTGCCTTGGTCCTTCACCCTTACTGGCAAGTCCCGCTTTTCTGGGGAAGGGGCAAGTACCTCAACCCCTTCTCTCCTTCTCTCTACCCCTTCTCTGCTTTTCTGGGGGAGGGGCAAGTACCCCTCAACCCCTTCTCCTTCACCCTTAGCGGCAAATCCCACTTTTCTATGGGGCAAGAACACCCAATCCCTTATTTCCATGCCCCAACCTCTTATCTCTGCACCCCAATCCCTTATTGCTGTGTCCCAACCTCATATCTCTGTGCCCTAATTCCTTACTTCTGCACCCCAACCTCTTCTATCTCTGTGCCCCAATCCCTTATTTCTGTGCCCCAACCTCTTATATCTCTGTGCCCCAATCCCTTATTTCCATGCCCTGACCTCTTATTTCTGTGCCCCATCCCTTATTTCCATGCCCCAACCTCTTATCTCTGTACCCCAATGCCTTTTCCCACTTTTCTGGAAGGTAAGAACCCCCGAACCCCTTCCCTCCATGTCTCTACTCTCTCTTTTCTCTAGGCTTGCTTCCTTCACTATGGGCAACCTTCCACCCTCCATTCCTCCTTCTACTCCCTTGGCCTGTGTTCTCAAAAACTTAAAACCTCTTCTACTCACACCTGATCTAAAATCTAAATGCCTTATTTTCTTCTGCAATGCCGCTTGACCCCAATACAAACTTGACAGTAGTTCCAAATAGCCAGAAAATGGCACTTTGAATTTTTCCATCCTGCAAGATCTAAATCATTCTTGTCATAAAATAGGCAAATGATCTGAGGTGCCTGATGTCCAGGCATTCTTTTACACATCAGTCCCTTCCTAGTCTCTGTGCCCAGTGCAACTCATCCCAAATCTTCCTTCTTTCCCTCCCACCTGTCCCCTCAGTCCCAACCCCAAGCGTCACTGAGTCTTTCTAATCTTCCTGTTGTACAGACCCATCTGACCTCTCCCTTCCTCCCCAGGCTGCTCCTCACCAGGCTGAGCTAGGTCCCAATTCTTCCTCAGCCTCTGCTCCTCCACCCTATGATCTTTTTATCACCTCCCCTCCTCACACCCGGTCCGGCTTACAGTTTCGTTCCGTGACTAGCCTTCCCCCTCCCGCCCAGCAATTTACTCTTAAAAAGGTGGCTGGAGCTAAAGGCATAGTCAAAGTTAATGCTCCTTTTTCTTTATCCCAAATCAGATAGTGTTTAGGCTCTTTTTCATCAAATATAAAAATCCAGCTCAGTTCATGACTTGTTTGGCAGCAATCCTGAGACACTTTACAGCCCTAGACCCTAAAAGGTCAAAAGGCTGTCTTATTCTCAACATACATTTTATTACCCAATCTGCTCCCGACATTAAATAAAACTCCAAAAATTAAATTCCAGCCCTCAAACCCCACAACAGGATTTAATTAACCTCGCCTTCAAGGTGTACAATAATAGAAAAAAGTTGCAATTCCTTTCCTCCACTGTGAGACAAACCCCAGCCACATCTCCAGCACATAAGAACTTCCAAACGCCTGAACCGCAGTGGCCAGGCATTCCCCCAGAACCTCCTCCCACAGGAGCTGGCTACATGTGCCAGAAATCTGATCACTGGGCCAAGGAATGCCCTCAGCCCGGGATTCCTCCTAAGCCATGTCCCATCTGTGTGGGACCCCACTGGAAAGCGGACTGTTCAACTCACCTGGCAGCCACTCCCAGAGCCCCTGGAACTCTGGCCGAAGGCTCTCTGACTGACTCCTTCTCAGCTTAGCGGTTGAAGACTGATGCTGCCTGATAGCTTCGGAAGCCCTGTAGACCATCACGGACGCCGAGCTTCAGATAACTCTCACAGTGGAAGGTAAGCCCGTCCCCTTCTTAATCAATACGGAGGCTACTCACTCCACATTACCTTCTTTTCAAGGGCCTGTTTCCCTTGCCTCCATAACTGTTGTGGGTATTGATGGCCAGGCTTCTAAACCTCTTAAAACTTCCCAACTCTAGTGCCAACTTAGACAATACTCTTTTAAGCTCTCCTTTTTAGTTATCCCCACCTGCCCAGTTCCCTTATTAGGCTGAGACACTTTAAATTATCTGCTTCCCTGACTATTCCTGGACTACAGCTATATCTCATTGCCGCCCTTCTTCCCAATCCAAAGCCTCCTTTGCATCCTCCTCTTGTATCACCCCACCTTAACCCACAAGTATAAGATACCTCTACTCCCTCCTTGGTGACTGATCATGTACCCCTTACCATCTCATTAAAACCTAATCACCCTTACCCCACTCAATGCCAATATCCCATCCTGCAGCATGCTTTAAAAAGATTAAAGCCTGTTATCACTCGCCTGCTAGAGCATGGCCTTTTAAAGCCTATAAACTCTCCTTACAATTCCGCCATCTTACCTGTCCTAAAACCAGACAAGCCTTAGAAGTTAGTTCAGGATCTGCGCCTTATCAACGAAATTGTTTTGCCTATCCACCCCGTGGTGCCAAACCCATATACTCTCCTATCCTCAATACCTCCCTCTACAACCTATTATTCTGTTCTGGATCTCAAACATGCTTTCTTTACTATTCCTTTGCACCCTTAATCCCAGCCTCTCTTCACTTTCATTGGGACTGACCCTGACACCCATCAAGCTCAGCAAATTACCTAGGCTCTACTGCTGCAAAGCTTCACAGACAGCCCCCATTACTTCAATCAAGCCCAAATTTCTTCCTCATCTGTTACCTATCTCGGCATAATTCTCATAAAAACACACGTGCTCTCCCTGCCAATCGTGTCCGACTGATCTCTCAAACCCAAGCACCTTCTACAAAACAACAACTCCTTTCCTTCCTAGGCATGGTTAGCGCGGTCAGAATTCTTACACAAGAGCCAGGACCATACCCTGTAGCCTTTCTGTCCAAACAACTTGACCTTACTGTTTTAGCCTAGCCCTCATGTCTGCGTGCAGCGGCTGCTGCTGCTTTAATACTTTTAGAGGCCCTCAAAATCACAAACTATGCTCAACTCACTCTCTACAGTTCTCATAACTTCCAAAATCTATTTTCTTCCTCATACCTGACGCATATACTTTCTGCTCCCTGGCTCCTTCAGCTGTACTCACTCTTTGTTGAGTCTCCCACAATTACCGTTGTTCCTGGCCCAGACTTCAATCCGGCCTCCCACATTATTCCTGATACCACACCTGACCCCCATGACTGTATCTCTCTGATTCACCTGACATTCACTCCATTTCCCCAAATTTCCTTCTTTCCTGTTCCTCACCCTGATCATGCTTGATTTATTGATGGCGGTTCCACCAGGCCTAATCGCCACACACCAGCAAAGGCAGGTTATACTATAGTACAAGCCACTAGCCCACCTCTTAGAACCTCTCATTTCCTTTCCATCATGGAAATCTATCCTCAAGGAAATAACTTCTCAGTGTTCCATCTGCTATTCTACTACTCCTCAGGGATTATTCAGGCTCCCTCCCTTCCGTACACATCAAGCTCGAGGATTTGCCCCCACCCAGGACTGGCAAATTAGCTTTACTCAACATGCCCCGAGCCAGATAACTAAAATACCTCTTAGTCTAGGTAGATACTTTCTCTGGATAGGTAGAGGCCTTTCCTACAGGGTCTGAGAAGGCCACCGCAGTCATTTCTTCTGTTCTGTCAGACATAATTTCTCAGTTTAGTCTTCCCACCTCAATACAGTCTGATAACAGACGAGCCTTTATTAGTCAAATCAGCCAAGCAGTTTTTCAGGCTCTTAGTATTCAGTGAAACCTTTATATCCCTTACGGTCCTCCGTCTTCAAGAAAAGTAGAATGGACTAAAGGTCTTTTAAAAACACACCTCACCAAGCTCAGCCACCAACTTAAAAAGGACTGGACAATACTTTTACCACTTTCCCTTCTCAGAATTCAGGCCTGTCCTCGGAATGCTACAGGGTACAGCCCATTTAAGGTCCTGTATAGACGCTCCTTTTTATTAGGCCCCAGTCTCATTCCAGACACTGGACCAACTTAGACTGTTCCCCAAAAAACTTGTCATCCCTACTATCTTCTGTCTAGTCATACTCCTATTCACCATTCTCAACTACTCATACATGCCCTGCTCTTGTTTACACTGCCAGTTCACACTGTTTTTCCAAGCCATCACAGCTGATATCTCCTGGTGCTATCCCCAAAGTGCCACTCTTAACTCTTGAAGTAAATAAGTAATCTTTGCTGGCAGGACTATGCTGAATTTCCTTAGGCACTCTCTAATCAGATATCCTGAGTCGTCCCAATTCTTAGACCTTTTATACCTGTTTTTCTCCTTCTGTTATTCCATTTAGTTTCTCAATTCATCCAAAACCATATCCAGGCCATCACCAATCATTCTATACGACAAATGTTTCTTCTAACATCCCCACAATATCACCCCTTACCACAAGACCTCCCTTCAGCTTAATCTCTCCCACTCTAGGTTCCCACGCTGCCCCCTAATCCTGCTTGAAGCAGCCCTGAGAAACATCACCCATTCTCTCTCCATATCACCCCCCAAAAATTTTCGCCGCCCCAACACTTCAACACTATTTTGTTTTATTTTTCTTATTAATATAAGAAGGCAGGAATGTCAGGCCTCTGAGCCCAAGCCAAGCCATCGCATCCCCTGTGACTTGCATGTATATGCCCAGATGGCCTGAAGTAACTGAAGAATCACAAAAGAAGTGAATATGCCCTGCCCCACCTTAACTGATGACATTCCACCACAAAAGAAGTGTAAATGGCCGGTCCTTGCCTTAAGCGATGACATTACCTTGTGAAAGTCCTTTTCCTGGCTCATCCTGGCTCAAAAAGCACCCCCACTGAGCACCTTGTGACCCCCACTCCTGCCCGCCAGATAACAAACCCCCTTTGACTGTAATTTTCCTTTACCTACCCAAATCCTATAAAACAGCCCCACCCCTATCTCCCTTCACTGACTGTCTTTTAGGACTCAGCCCGCCTGCACCCAGGTGAAATAAACAGCCATGTTGCTCACACAAAGCCTGTTTGGTGGTCTCTTCACACAGACGGGCATGAAAGGTAGTACTAGTAAAAAATAAATTTGGGCGAGGCACAGTGGCTCATGCTTATAATCCCAGCACTTTAGGAGGCCAAGACAGGAGGATCACTTGAAGCCAGGAGTTTGAGATCAGCCTGGGCAACATAGCGAGACCCTGTCTCTAGAAAAATATTTGAAAAATTAGCTGGGCATGGTGGTGCGTGCCTGCAGTCCTAGCTACTCAGGAGGCTGAGGCAGGAGGACTGCTTAAAGCCAGGTGTTGGAGGCCAGCCTGGGCAACAAATAGATACTCTTCGTCTACTTAAATTAAAAAAATAAAAAGAAAAAACATTTGGAAAACTTGGTAGGGACTGGATTGAGACAGCACTTCATGATTTGCCTTGGCATTTGCCCTTTTTCCTGTGGACAATGGAAAGCCATTAAAAAGGCAGTGCCATGGTTAGATCTACCAAACATGGTAGCATCCCTTCCAAGCTGGAATGTTGAATGAGGTGAGGAACACGCTGGGGCCAGTATAGGTCTCAGAGTGAGCTAGGTCGGAGGCATGGCCTTTTCCCTGCTGGGAGACTCCTGCTACCTGTGCTTGAAGACACTCAGGCATGCTGGCTGTGGTCAGAAGAGGAGTAATTAGCTGGCTGATGATGCATAATGGGGCGTGGTGTTTCCCTCTTAATGAGGAACATTAGACACCCATATGTGGAAAAGAGTTTTGAACTAGTGTAAAGTTTAGATGTGATACACACACGTAGTATGTACGTCTGTAATACTTTTTAGAATGTCAATTTATTTTCCTCCCATGCTGAAAAATTTTGGAAGATTCCCCTTAGTATAACTATTGTTGGGAAACTTTAGTATACTTAAGAATCATCTGCCAGCCTGGGCAACATAGAGAAACCCCACCTATACAAAAAAATACAAAAAATAGCCAGGTGTGGTGGTGTGCACTTGTAGTCCCAGTTACTCAGGAGGCTGAGGTGGGAAGATTGCTTGAGTCCAGGAAGTCGAGGCTGCAGTGAGCTGAGATCGTGGCACTGCACTCCAGCCTGGGCAACAGAGTGAGCCCTTGTCTCAAAAAAAGAAAGAATGACTTGGTGAAGTTGTCAAAAATGTAGATGTTTAGGCCCTCCTCTCTGAAGTAGTGTCCAGAAACTCATATTTTTAGCAAGTCACCCTGTTGATCTGAAGCAAGGGATATTTGCCCACTGAGTTACAGGATAAAGCCCAAGCTCCTTAATGAGGTGTTCAGGGTCCTTTATCTCTCTCCAGTCCTGAAATGTGTGCTGTTGCTCCACCAAATTCACCACTTTGTTTTAAACCTACCTGGCTCTATTGTGTTTCAGATGTTTCTCCCCACCCCTCTTCTACATTCACCCCACCCCTTATTGGGAACTCCCCTCTCTGTGAAGTGGGTTTCAGGCCCTTCCTTCACCCTACTCTATAGATAGGTAATTGCTACACTATGTCTCCACGCATTCTAGCTCATTTTTTGTGTGCCATTATTTTGTTGTATGCCTGTCTCTCTCATTAGTCTTTGAAATCTGGGGTGGAAGAAATCATGAGGTTTTAATCTTTTTATGCATATTGTTTAGCAAACTGCCTGGCATCTCGTATGTGCTCAGTAAATGATTAATGGATGAGGAATGTGGGGCTGTACCTGGAGTCAGAA
The DNA here is from genome assembly GCF_029289425.2 of Pan paniscus. NCBI lineage: Eukaryota > Metazoa > Chordata > Mammalia > Primates > Hominidae > Pan > Pan paniscus. The sequence goes on along the minus strand of NC_073259.2, from coordinate 16,935,082 downwards.
GTGATTAAAGAAAAATACATCTCATTTTAGTGTTGTGGAAAGAAGAGCCAGAACAGACCTTTTGTCTTCTCTTCAAGTGAAAGCAATCACATAAAGAATCCCAGTCTTGTGGTCTGAAGGAAGCATAAGGATTTCTTACCCATTCAGTGAAATCCTTCCAGAGGAATTAGCAAAGGGATAAAGCATTGGCAGACTTCTATTTACTTGTCTTTTCTTAGTAGTTAACATTAATAGTCCAGTGAAACAGGGTTTTGGGTTCAAAATATCCTTTTGCATCTCTTAATTTCCTAACCTTTCAAAGCACAAACCAAACTACTTTCTCCAATACAAGTTTTCCAATTCCTGATTCCTGCTTTCACTCATGGGTCCTTCTGAACTTCCATAGCATTGCTTCTTCCTTTTCTTCCCTCATTCCTTACACACCTGTCTCCCAGAACTAGATGATAAAATCAAGGCTTGGGACACATGTTCTTATTTTCTCCCCACTTTTCCTCTCAAATAAGGATGGGAGAGGTTAGGAGAAGAGACTATTCTTTCCTCTTAATTTTGTACATAGTAAGTGCTCAATAGACATTTATTGACCATGCCCCTGCCAAAAAAAAAAAGCTACATGTTGTGTTACATTTACCTGGTTCCAGCCTTAGGAATGACCACTATTGTCTGAAGTCGATTAATATTACTGTTTTAGTTATTACTAGTCTGGCTAAAAGAGATAGAAAGTCTTACCAAGAAATGTGTTACCAGTGAGCTGGTAGTGGTGAGTTGGTAGAAATCTATACTTGAAATAATGCAGGCCAGGAGTGGTGGCTCAAGCCTGTAGTCTTAGCACTTTGGGAAGCCAAGGCGGGCACATTGTTTGAGCCCAGGATTTTGAGACCAGCCTGGGCAATATAGTAAGACCCCATCTCTAAAAAAAAAAAAAGAAAGAAATAATGCCCAAAGAAGATGATGATTCCTGCCATAAATGCAGTGGATTATGGGTTATTTATTTATTTATTTATTTTGAGACAAGGTCTTACTCTGTTACTCAGACTGGAGTGCAGTGGTGTGATCGCAGTTCACTGCAGCCTTGACCTCACTGGCTCAATAGATCCTCCCACCTCAGCCTCCCTAGGAGCTGAAACTACAGGCACATACCATCCATGCCCAGCTAATTTTTGTATTTTTTTGTGGAGACTGGTTTCGCCATGTTGCCCAGGCTGGTCTTGGACTCCTGGGCTCAAGCGATCTGCCCACCTTGGTCTCCTAAAATGCTGGGATTACAGGCACGAGCCACTGCACCCGGCCTGGGTTCTTTTTAAATAATGATATACATGGGTACATTTAGCATTGTTGCTTGTGCTCTGAGTCTTTTATAGTCTTTCTGGAACATGGCTTCCTTAGGTTCTTCCCTATTTCCTCACACATTTGCTTCTGCTTTCTGTTCCTTCCTTTGTAAGATTCTTTCACCACCCTGACTTATGATTCCCCCACCCTTTTTTTTTTTTTTTTTTTTTAGTATTTATTGATCATTCTTGGGTGTTTCTCAGAGAGGGGGATGTGGCAGGGTCATAGGATGATAGTGGAGAGAAGGTCAGCAGATAAACAGGTGAACAAAGGTCTCTGGTTTTCCTAGGTAGAGGTCCCTGCAGCCTTCCGCAGTGTTTGTGTCCCTGGGTACTTGAGATTAGGGAGTGGTGATGACTCTTAAGGAGCATGCTGCCTTCTAGCATCTGTTTAACAAAGCACATCTTGCACCACCCTTAATCCATTTAACCCTGAGTGGACACAGCACATGTTTCAGAGAGCGCGGGGTTGGGGGTAAGGTTATAGAATAACAGCATCCCAAGGCAGAAGAATTTTTCTTAGTACAGAACAAAATGGTGTCTCCTATGTCAACTTCTTTCTACACAGACACAGTAACAATCTGATCTCTCTTTCTTTTCCCCACATTTCCCCCTTTTCTTTTCGACAAAACCGCCATCGTCATCATGGCCCGTTCTCGATGGTCGCTATCTCTTCGGAGCTGTTGGGTACACTTCCCAGATGGGGCGGCCGGGCAGAGGCGCACCTCATTTCCCAGATGGGGCGGCCGGGCAGAGGCGCTCCTCACTTCCCAGATGGGGCGGCCGGGCAGAGGCGCACCTCACCTCCCAGACGTATTCCCCCACCCTTTGTGAGCTCATTTAACTTTATCTTCTAGCTTCACTTTACATTCTGTAAGCTTACCTAAAAATACTTACTGAAAATACTTACTGAATAAGTTAATCAGCAACTGCCTTAATATTTGCTTCCTGTTGTTGTCTGTATTGTTTTGGGTCTTAGTTCTTTGTGTTAACATTTAACTACTTGCTTCATCCACAACGATTGTTTGTGTCTAACCCTTCTCTATGGTTCCAGGATCGGAAAATCAGCTGCAAATATTTTCCTTTTTGACACACCCATGCTCCTTTCAAGATCCATCTGGGTTCTGGGGCTCATTCCCCACCAACACAGTCAGTCCCTATGCCTCTTCACTGCTTTGCTTTTCTTCTTAGCACTTGTGCTGTATAGCACACTATGTATTCTTTACTACTTTGGCCTACCTGTCAGTCCCTGCCTTTACAATGGGATGCTTCATTAGGGCCAGAAACTTTGTTTTGGAAAGTTTGTGCCCTAGCACCTAGAACAGTACTTGGTTTATCTCACAGGTACTCAAAAGATATTTGTTGAACAAATTGACTCTGGTAAATTCATATTTGCCTCATGAAACTTTCTGTCTGGTGGCTCTTAATTTTAGTCCTCCTATATTGAGAGAAGACCAAGCAGAAGTACATGAAGAAAATGAACCAAAGCCATTTCCATGCCACTTCAGGGCCTTTGCACTGCTGTTCCTGCTGCCTGGAACATTCTTTCTCCAGATAGCATCTGTCTTTCTCCCTCATTTTCTTGAAAACTTTTCTCAGAGAGACCTTCTTGGAGCCCTCATATAAAATAGCATGGGCCCTAGAATCCTCTGGACCTACCACACCAGCCCTATCAATAAATCTTCCTTGATGATTTTTCTATACTACTAACCCTATCTATTTGTTTTTAGAAAAAAAAAAAAAATCTCACTCTGTTGCCCATGCTGGTCTCGAACTCCTGGGCTCAAGCAATCCTCCCACCTTGGCTTCCCAAAGTGCTGAGATTACTGGCATGAGCCACCGAGCCTGGCCCCATACTACTAATCCTATCTAATTTATTATATTTGTTTATTTTTATGTCTCTCTTCCTTCACTATGATAGCAGGGACTTTGCCTATTTTATTTCATACTAGTGCTTAGAACAATGCCTGATACAATACATATTTGTTAAATGACTTAATATACAAGTCAGAACATGTAATAAGGAGTGCAAACATCTATATTTTCTTAAAATAATTTACCCCTTTTAAAGGCAAATTATGCTCACTCATAACAATTATTACTAAAATAAGTGAGAAAGCGACTTCTTTTCATCCTCTTATCTTCCAACCTAATTTACCATGAATTTTTCCCTTTACCTTCTTCTTTGCCTTCTAATGACTTTATTTAGCCAGTGTTTTCATTTTCCTATCATCTTTACCCTCTCTATCCCCTATTTCCTCAAGTTAGGACAACACATTTTAAAGCCAAAACATAACCTGAACAGCAAATTGGGTTTTGCCAGAACCTATGTATTCCTAGAGTATTATTTACAACTACAGAATACATTTTATATTTTTCTATGTCTGTGGATTTTTTCTAGTTCTGTTGTTCTTTTAGTTTTATTCTCTTAATTTTAATTAAAGGTCATGGTTATAATGATCTTGAATTGTCTCTGATATTTTCTACTTGCTTTTTTGTTTGTTTGTTTTTTACAAATCCTTCCATTAATTTTTTTTTTTTTTGACAGAGTATTGCTGTGTCACCCAGGCTGGAGTGCAGGGGCACAGTCACAGCTCACTGCTTCCTTGACCTCCTGGGCTCACATGATCCTCCTGCCTCAGCCTTCTGAGTAGCTGGGACCACAGGCATGCACCACCATGCCCGGCTACTTTTTAAATTATTTGTAGAGACATGTTGTCCAGGCTAGTCTTGAACTCTTGAACTCAAGTGATCCTCCTTCCTCAGCCTCCCAAAGTGCTAGGATTACAGGTTTGGGCCATTGTTCTAGGCCCACTGAATTATTAAACTGGTCTTCTCTGTTCAATCCCAGCAAGAGCTCAATACATTTTTTTTTTTTTTTTTTTTACTGTGATGGCTGTATTTAATGTGATTCCAAGTTACTTCTCATTTATCATCTTCCGCCTTTTACTTTTCTTTATCCTTAACTTGTTTTAAAAATCTTTGATTTGGCCTTATATAAAATGACTTCCACCCATCCAGCCCCTAGTGACTGTCCCAATGAAATTTAGTGGATAATCTATCAAATCTCTTCCTCCCTTAAGAAGACTTGAAAGTGAGAGAAGGACTAGGGCTTGGTTTTTGCCTTACCTTAGCACGGCTGCCCTCCAGGTACTTCACTGCTTTGTTTCTCCATGCATTTCCCATTGGAAACAGAAGACTGCCTACCATGAGGAAGGTGACTGGTAGCCTCTTCTGCCCGCTCCAAGGGAGTCTAGCACCAACCAACGTAAATCAGGTAACTCAGTTGCTCTCCAGGCCCTGTAAACTCTGCTTTTTGCTGTTCCCTCTGCCCTGGCCAGCTAACTGTTCCTCTTCAGCATCTCAGTAATGCTTGTTTGGAATTTCCAAGATGTTCGTGTCAGAGGGACACCCCGGTTTCCTGCTGGCTTTCTCATTCACCTGACTGTCAAGGAAGTCTTCATGAGTCCCATCTAACCTGGGTCTGGCTGAGCTTTTTGATCTGTTTCCCACACCATTAATTATTTCACTCTTATATGAAATGTTTCTTTGAGCATCTGTAATGTATTAGACACAGACTCTGATTAAATAAAGACTGCGAGGATTATGTTGGGGAGAAAATGTCTTGGAAGAAGAAGAGTAGGGGTAACTCAATTAGAAAATATTACCATTAAGTTTGCCATGGAAGTTGTCTCACCTTTGCAGCGGAATCACAGTAAGGGAGGCTGTGAGGATTTGTTTGCCTTCCAAGCCACAGCAAACTCAAGATGTTTGGGACTGTGAAGAATAGTAAGTAATTACATCTGTTCCCCCACGGAGATTAGCGTAACAATTCTTTAAAAGAAAAGTGTTATTTTGCTTCCTTCTCCTGAAGAAAACTAGCTTAAAGTCAGTCAGTGGCAAAATCTAGAATGGAGTCCAAGTCCTGAATTTACTCGGATTGTTGGCAAGTACCTGACAGCTTTGCTGATGAGAATCTCTGCCCTCTGCCCTCTGCCCTTGGATAGGTGGAGAATTGAGAGGTGGAACCTGCTATGATAGACGGAGATAAAGTTCTTGTGGGCATTACCAAGAACTTCTTTTTTTTTTAAATTTAAGGTTTATTTTGAGTCCAGGGGTACATGTGCAGGTTTGTTTCATAGGAAACTTGTGTCATGGGGGTTTGTTGTATAGATTTGTTTCATCACCCAGATATTAAGCCTAGTACCCATTAGTTCTTTTTCCTGATCTCCCTCCTCCCACCTTCACCCTCTGATAGGCCCCAGTGTGTGTTGCTCCCCTCTATGTGTCCATGTGTTCTCTCCATTTAGCTCCCACTGATAAGTGAGAACATACGGTATTTGGTTTTCCGTTCCTGCATTAGTTTGCTGAGGATAATGGCCTCCAGCTCTGTCCATGTTCCTGCAAAGGACATGACCTTGCTCTTTTTAATGACTGCATAGCATTCCATGGTGTATATGTACCATATTTTCTTTATCTAGTCTGCTATTGATGAGCATTTAGGTTGATTCCATGTCTGCTATAGTGAATAGTGCTGCAATGAACATAAGAGCGCATGTGTCTTTATAACAGCACGATTTATATTTCTTTGGGAATATACCCAGCAATGGGATTGCAAGGTTGAATGGTATTTCTGTTTTTAGATCTTTGAGGAATTACCACACTGTCTTCCATGATGGTTGAACTAATTTACGCTCCCACGAACAGTGTATAAGCATTCCTCTTACTCCACAGCCTTGCCAACATCTGTTATTTTTTGCTTTGTCATGATAGCCATTCTGTGTAGTGTGAGATGTTATCTCATTGTGGTTTTGATTTGCATTTCTCTAATGATTAGTGATCTTGAGCTTTTTTTTATATGATTGTTGGTGACATGTATGTCTTCTTTTGAAAAGTGTCTGTTTATGTCCTTTGCCCACTTTTTAATGGGTGATTTGCTTAAGTTCCTTATAGATGCTGGATATTAGACTTTTGTCAGATGCATAGCTTGCAAAACTTTTCTTCCATTGTGTAGTTTGTCTGTTAACCTTGTTGATAGTTTCCTTCGCTGTGCAGAAGCTCTTAAGTTAAATCCCATTTGTTAATTTTTGCTTTTGTTGCAATTGCTTTTGGGGTCTTCGTCATGAAGTCTTTGCCTGTTTCTATGTCCAGAATGGTATTGCCTAGATTGTATTCCAGGTTTTTTATAGTTTTGGATTTTACATGTAAGTGTTTAATCTATCTTCAGTTAATTTTTGTATATGGTGTAAGGAAGAGGTTCAGTTTTCATCTTCTGCATGTGGCTAACCAGTTATCCCAGCAGCATTTATTGAATAGAGATTCCTTTTCCCATTGCTTGTTTTTGTCAGGTTTGTCGAAGATCAGATAGTGAAGGAACATAACTCAATATAATAAGAGCCATCTATAAGAAACCACAGCCAACATCACACTAAATGGGCAAAAACTAGAAGTGTTCCTCTTGAAAACCAGCACAAGACAAGGATGCCCTCTGTCATTGCTCCTATTCAATGTAATATTGGAAGTCCTGGCCAGGGCAATCAGGCAAGAGAAAGAAATAAAGCATATCCAAATAGGAAGGGAGGAAATCAAACTATTCCTGTCTGCAGATAACATGATCCTATATCTAGAAAATTCCATAGTCTCAGCCCAAAAGCTTCTTAAGCTGTGAACAACTTCAGCAAAGTCTCAGGATACAAAATCAATGCGCAAAAATCACTAGCCTTCTTATACATCAACAACAGTCAAACCAAGAGCCAAATCAGGAATGCAATCCCATTCACAATTGCCACAAAAATAATAAAACACTTAGGAATACAGCTAACCAGGGAAGTGAAAGATCTCTACAAGGAGAACTACAAAACACTGCTAAAGGAAATCAGAGAGGACACAAATGGAAAAACATTCCATGCTCGTGGATAGGAAGAATAAATATTGTTAAAGTAGTTATACTGTCCAGAGCAATTTATAGATTTGATGCTGTTCCTTTTAAACGACCATTGACATTCTTCACAGAAGTAGAAAAAAACTTTTACAATTCATGTGGAACCAAAGAAGGGCCTGAATAGCCAAGGCAATCCTAAGGAAAAAGAACAAAGCTGGAGGCATCAAGCTACCCAACTTCAAACTATGCTACAGGGCTACAGTAACCAAAACAGCATGGTACTGATACAAAAACAGACAAATAAACCACTAGAACAGAATAGAGAGCCCAGAAATAAGACCACACACCTACAATCAAAGACTCAAATCAAAGAGAGATAAAGAGAAAATGGGCTCGTGAATACATTCTTCTTTAGCTTACTTGGATGCCTCACTTGACTGTCTGCTGCACTTAACTGTTTGTTGGTTTTTTTCTTTTCTTTTCTTTCTTCTTTTTTTTTTTTTTTTGTAAAAAGACATAGTCTTGCTCTGTTACCCAAACTGGAGTGCAGTGGCCCAATCATGGCTCACCATAACCTCAAACTCCTGTGCTCAAGCCATCCTCCCACCTTAGCCTCCTGAATAGCTGGGGCTACAGGCACACATCACTAAGCCTGGCTAAGTTTTGAATTTTTTGTAGAGATGGGATCTCACTATGTTGCCTGGACTGGTCTCAAACTCCCAGCCTCAAGTGATCCTCCTTTTGCCTCCCAAAATGCGGGGCTCACAAGCATTGAACCACTGCACCCAGCTCCTTAATATATACTTTTTAAATGAATGAGAATTCTTCTAAATGAGAAAGAAATGTGAAAACCCCTGGAAACAGAACAAATGTCTATACCATGACAATGTTCTATACCAGTACTAAGAAAGATTATTCCTACAGTGTTCTTTTTAAATATCAATAATAATAAGGATAAATTAGGATAGTGGCAATCAATTTGGTCTGTGGATAAAACAGGACCACAAGAACGGTTTTAGGAGAGTGATTCAGGTTGTGTTTGTGCTAGCAAAGTCCCAAATGTCTCTGTTATTTCTATATATTCTTCTTTTTTCTGAGGAAACTCTCATTCCTGACATGGGAAATTAGACTCAACAGGGAGCAGGAAAAAGGGATCTATTCCATAATTTAGAAGCCTGGGCAACACAGTGAGACCCTGTGCATTAGTCCATTCTCACACTGCTGTAAAGAACTACCCGAGACTGGGTAACTTATAAAGAAAAGAGGTTTAATTGACTAAACCCCTAAAGGATGTACAGGAGGCAAGGCTGGGGGAGGAGGGCTCAGGAAACTTACAGTTATGGCAGAAGGTGAAGGGGAAGCAAGTACATCTTCATATGGCAACAGGAGAGAGAGAGCAAAGGGGGAAGTGCTACATACTTTTAATCAACCAGATCTTGTGAGAACTTCATCATGAAAACAGCAAGGGAGAAGTTCACCCCCATGATTCAATCACCTCCCACCAGGCCCCTCTTTCAACACATGGGGATTACAATTCAACATGAAATTTGGGTGGGGACACAGAACCAAACCATATCACCCTGTCTCAAAAAAAACCCCTCAAAATTAAATAAAATTAAAAATTCAAATGCTCAATAACCACATGTGACTACTGGCTATGATATTGGACAGCAGTTATAGAGCATTTCTATCACTGTGGTGGTGACTGAAAATTGTAGGTGTGCTATCTACTCTCCTGTTTCAGGATGAGAGAGATAGGAGAGACAACAGACATTGATCTGACTGCTTAAATGCTCAGTGTTTTGCTTACATTTGCTTTATGCCTTTTTAAATGTTTTCAGCATTGTCCACAGACTGGGGGATACCAGCAGATAGTTCAGGGAAATTTTGGAACAGGATTCCAGTCAGAAATTCATTGGTGGTTTGATGGAATTATTTGGTGAAGAATTGAGAAAAGAATCCACTGGAAAAGCCAAAGAGAAAAAGCAGTCAGGAGAATATCTCAGGTTCAACCTAGTGAGGACTGCGATTGGAAAGGCAATTCTGATTAGAATTGGGAATATGACATCTAGCAGCCTATTTGGAAATTCAATGGACAAAAAGTTGAGAATGGAACCAGAAGAAGGTTGGCAATTTCTCTTTTGATGACCATTTTAGGGGTCTGGGGTTTTCTCTCTATTTTCAGTATAGTTTTTCTTTTCAGACTCTCCCTACCATCTTTTTGTGAGATTACAGTGTCATTATTGTTCCCTTGGGCTTTGCTCCAGATCAGGGCTCTTCCTGATCAGGGAACAGCTGGAAAATGTGCTCTTTATTCTGCCCTTTCTTGTGGTCCCTGGATCTGAGAAAGGGCCACTGTGGCAGCACTATATAACTCAAGGCACCTCACGTGGCAGGTAGGGGTGAGTGGGATGTATTAAAGGAGGATATGGTCAGCAGGTCCAGAATCTGACGTCATTCTCTGGGTTGTCTAATCATGTGGGATCCCAGTGCCTCAGGGCACACATGGGAACTTATGATCATATCATTATGTAAAACAAAGATGAAATTCGAAGCCTCCTCATCACCATCTGAATGGACTTCTTCCTTGGCCAGGACACTCTAAATTTAATCTGAAAGACTGGTTCAGGCCATGAAGGGAAGTGGGGTTTGGACATGCCTTATTATACCCCTGATTGACATCAACACAGACCTTAAGTCTGATAAGAAATATATACAGTCTATTCTCTCTAAAGCCTCCTACTTGGAGGCTTCATCTGCATGACAAAACCTAGGTCTCTATAACCCCTTTTTGTAACCCAGACATTTCTTCTCACTGACAGTAACTCTTTCAACCAATTGCCAATCACAATATTTTTAAATCAACCTATGACCTAAAAGTACCCCCAACCTTCGAGTTGTCCCACCCTTCCAGAAGGAACCAGTAAATCTTACATGTATTGATTGATGTATTATGTCTCCCTAAAATGTACAAAAGCAAGCTGTACCCCAGTCACACTGGGCACATGTCATCCGGACCTCCGGAGGCCATGTCACTGGTGCATCCTTAACCTTAGCAAAATAAACCTTCTAAACTGATTGAGACTTGTCTCAGATACCTTTTGGTTTACTATTACTTATCTCATGAGTGTTCTACCCCACCTAGGGTCTCCTGTTTTTTTTTTTTATCAAGCTTTGAAAATGTGCTGTGTTATAGATCTATGGCTAGCTTCTGGGGAGACACTGAAGAGTTAGGCTGAGCTTCTTATTTAGGTGTTTATAGCCTAATATTCTATGACTCTATAGCTACACGTTGTTGTAGCAAAGTATTTTTGGATGTCATGGCTGGTTTCTCCTCTGATGATACTTTCTTTAGTGATGGGTCTAGCTGTTTTGGCCCTCTTCAAGTGAAACAGCTATATTTTGTTATATGTCTTATTCCAGAGGTATCTGGCTTTAAGATGGAATCAGCCAATTCTACACTTTACATGGGAGTTTATTTTTCTGTTTGTCTGCAATAACTCTCAGGTATCCAATTTTCTGATTTTTTTTCTACTCCTTCCTCCCCCATTTCCACATAAAGGTCATTGGTATATTAGCTACTGAAATGAAGAGGGAGAATTATACATTCCTTGACCCTATTACTGTAATTACAATTTTTTCCCCTGTGAACTCATTGTCTGAAATTCTTTGACTGATAAAGAAAGATTTCAGATGAATTGATTGTGCCTTTATTTCGTGCTGTGGTGATGATATTTTGATATCACATGCCTTAGGGTTGCTCTAAATCCAATTCCTGCTATGCATTTGATGTGGAGATGGAAGAATTTGCTTTTAATGTCTTTGACACCTCAAAGAGGGCAGAAGAGCTCCTCCCACAGAAATTGATAATGTTCTGTGGTGGAAAGAATAATGGGTTTAGAGTCAGATTTCAGTTCCAACTCTTCTATGTGTCCTTGGTAGATGATGATGATGATGATATTAATAATATCAGCCATTTATTGAGTACTTGCTAAACACTCAGTACTTACTAACTTCAGGGACGTTCCTAATCTTTACGACAGCCACTTCAGGTTGGTATTATGCTCTATCACATATGGAGAAAATGAGGCAAAGTGGGGTTAAGAAATTTGCCTAGAGGTCATGTTGGGGTTGGAACTCAGACAATTTTACCTAACCTTTCTGAACTTCATTTTTCTTCTCATTAAAATGAAGGCATTGGGCTGACCTCTACATTTAGTTCTATTCTAATGACCTTAAGTTTATTGATCTCTAAGTTTATAACCTCTATGAGCCTGGAGTTTTACAGATAGGGACCCCATCATGACAATTTTAGGGTGTGTAGGTTTCAGGTGGTAATAATGAAAAGTAAGGTCAGGTGTCCTGGAAGCCTGCCTTTATCAGGACTCCAGAAACTTTCCTTTTGGACTCCCTGTTTTTCTTGGTTTTTGTTTTTGTTTTTTGGGGCGTGAAAATGCCATCAACTGAGACAATGAAGCCAATATCTCTTCCCTAAAACATATCAGCATAAAGTCCTGAAGATATTCAACAAAACTGAGATCACTCCTACCCCAAGGGATGTTGGGAGGCTCAGATACGATAATGTTTGGAAACGATTACAAAACTTGTCAAATTCTGTACAAATGCAAGACATTATTGGAATTATCCTGGTATTTCACAGTTAAGAAGCTGGTGGGACTAGTTTTCCCATTTGATTTCTATGCAAATTGCATGTAGGAAGCCTTCTCTGGTTAGTGCCTATGCTGATTAAAGGGCAAGATGCTCTCAGCTTTGTTCAAGACACAGCAACCTCCATAAACATACTTCCAGGATGTTTGGTTACTGGCCAGCGTTGCCAGGTGTAGCATGCCATTACATTTCCCATTAAATTTTCCTGTCTGATTAAAAACTTAAAATGTAGTAGGGCTAAATTCCTTCTGGTTCAATCTAAAATGCTGCTTGAGTTGTGATTTCGAATTCTGTTCTATTCCAGGCTTCTCTTTATCCCCATCCTTATCATCTATCTTTATCTTCTTGCATGGAAAAGTAGAATATATTCCTGAATTTCCTGGGCTCCCTTTTCTGGCTTCTTGCATCTTTGGGCTTGTGTAACACATAATGTTCTCATTTTGGAAACATCTATTGCTGGATCACACAGAATTGGTGTCATAAGGTGGCCCACTGAATTGAGAATAGAGAATATCTTTTTTTTTCGTGTTAATCTGTCTTTTTTAAAAAAAATTATTTTAAGTTCTGGGGTACATGTGCACGATGTGCAGGTTTGTTTCATAGGTAAACTTGTGCCATGGTGGTTTGCTGCATCTATCAACCTATCACCTAGGTATTAAGCCCAGCATGCATTAGCTATTTTTCCTGATGTTCTCCCTCCCTCTCCCCACCTCCACCTGATAGGCCCCACTGTGTGTTGTTCCCCCTCTGGGTCTATGTGGAGAACAGAGAATATCTAAAAAGTTGACTTGAAAAGATTCATTTCTTCTATCTTTTCATTTATTGACTTATTTATGCAGTCAGTATTTTATTGATCTCCCACTATAAGAATACAAATGGAGATAGAGAAAAAGAGATTGATCTCACTGGGTAAGATTCCAGCTAGCAGATGCAAGAGTGCTGAGGAGCAGAATTGAAAAAGGATTATAGTTCCTTGTGCCCATTCTTGCCCTCCATCCTATCAGACTTTGGGAGGCCCCATGCAGCAGAGAACGTGAGGAAGACCACTGGTAAGGCTCCTACTACTCTCCCAAGAAGAAACTGAATATCATACCTAGGCCCAACTCTATAACTAGGCCAGGAGGTAAAAGGCTAACCACAGAAGTAACGTACAACAAAACACCTGGAGTGACCAGAGGGTTGAAATGTAGTAGGTGTGCAATCACTGTTTGTCATGTGATGAGAATGAACTGATAGTAGAAGTAGTGTTAGTAATCTACGAATCAGTCAATATCAAATATAGTTGTGGATGACGGAGAGGGGATGGGAGCAGAAGAACTGGGAGAAGCCCAGGAGAGAATGTACCCAGATTGCTACTAGAAATATCAGGGAATTTCTTATGGAAAGAAGGAGAAATGGGCCAGAATTTTGAGGACCAAGAAGAAGACTTGGAAATAATTTGATAATTTTTTGGTTCCCTCCCTCCCTCCCTCCCTTCTCTTTTTCTTTCTTTTCTTTCTTCTTTCTTTCTTTTCTTTTTTCTTTTTCTTTCTCTTTCTTTCTTTCTCTCTTTCTTTCTTTCTTTCTTTCTTTCTTTCTTTCTTTCCTTCTTTCTTTCTTTCTTCTTTCCTTCTTTCTTTCTTTCATCTCGCTCTGTCACCCAGACTGGAGGGCAATTGAAGCCATCTTGGCTCACTGCAACCTCTGTCTCCCAGGTTCAAGCGATTTTCATGCTTCAGCCTCCCAAATGGCTGGGATTACAGGCATGTGCCACCACGCCTAGCGAATTTTTGTATTTTTAGTAGAGACGAGGTTTCACCATGTTCGCCAGGCTGGTCTCAAACTCCCAATCTGAAGTGATCCACCCGCCTCGGCCTCCCAAAATGTTTTTTTTTCTTTTCTTTTTCTTTTTCTTTTTTTTTTTTTTGAGACAGATTGGAATGCAGCTAGTCACAGATGTGGTCATATCTCACCACAGCCTTGAACATCTGGTCTTGAGTGATCCTCCTGTTTGTCTTCGAAGTAGCTGGGACTATAAGGGCCCACAGAATGCCCAGCAATTTGATGATTTCATATAGCCCCTGTGTACACTGGGGTTTGATCACTGCAGGTCCCTGGTGGCCCTAGGGGGTTGGAGGACATATAGAAGGTTTTCTTTGTCCTTGATGTTGAGTAACTGCTCATATAAGGCCCCTGTTGAGGCACCTTAATCAAAATCATAAAGCCCTGGGGGGCAAAACAAAACAAAGCAAAAAACCCCCACAAGGCCTGCCAGGAACTCCCATGATTAAGCATTTGGTGGATTCTTGCTGTTGTTCTTAAAAAATATTTTTATGTAAATGTCAAATACTTGTGCCTTAAGCAAGAGAACTTGCAAGCTTACATGCTTCCAGTAGGACTTCCTAGTAAAAATAGAAAAGGAAAGTGAACAAGGCATTTGCTGTTATGGGCTGCTTTTCATGGAAGCAAAGATTGGAAGAAGTTGAGATTGTATTGATTTTAATTACTTGGAAACAAATTGGAATTTTCTTTGCTTTTTTCCTTTTACAACTGTCAGTATAAAATAAATTAGGAAAATGTGCTTGTATTTCCTCATAAGTGATAGGGGAGAAAAGTGAGACATTTTGGGTTTCCAACAGAAAAAATGAGGAATTAGATACCTTCTAGTATTTCCAGAGAAACCTTATTGACAGCAAATCCTGTGATGATAGAGGCTCCCCAGAAGTTATTGTCCATGAAGTCTGCTATGCTGTGCTAAAAATTATGAGAGTGTTGTTTTGGAGTCAACTCCCGCACTGGGCCCCTACAGTCCAGACTAAAAATCAAAATGGTGTCCCTTACGTTGAAGTTCCATAGCATCCAGTCAAACGGAAACTGAGTTGCTTTCTGACCTGAGAAATCAGGAGAGAGGGATTATAGTCTAATTTCCCAAACAGGCCAGTTTCAACTGGCAGGGTAATAAAGCGTTCTCTGTTTTAATCCTTACCAAAAAGAAAAAGGAAAAAGCAACCTGATATTATACAATCAGTTATTTCTCTATTGTTCTATTTCTTGGTTCCTTCATTAAAAGGAAAACAACTTTGAAATCACCAGTCGCTTTTTTTTCTTTCTTTCTGTTTTATTTAGCCATTTTCTGTCTATAAAACCACACTCCTCTGCTTGGCTTATTAGAACACTTATTCTATTTTGTGGAATAAAGTGTTGTCTGATTCTAGAATTGCAAATAAGCCAATTAATATCTTTAAATTGTTAGAATTTTATCTTTTGCCTGTTGAGATGTAGAAAGAATTCTGAAGGCCTTCGTTCTATCTCTTGATGTGCTAACCTTGGGCAAGTCACTTACTACCTTGGGTTTCCATTTTATTTAACATTCAATATATAACTACCTACTTATGGAGGTGGCAATGTCTTGGGAGATTATTTATAGAATGATATTGATATGCATTCTGTCTATCTCTCAGAAATGGCATAAGAATAAACTTGGATTTGAAAGCCCCGTGAAACATTCATAAATCTCCTGCATCTCAGAACAAAAGGCCACAAATCAAAGAGGGAAGTTCTTGCCTCATTTAAGACTGGACTTATAATAACAAAGCCTTTCATTCAATTAATGGCAAAGTGAAGAAAGATCAGACTGGAGATTTTCATCATAGCAAGCTTGACTTGGTGCAAAGAAATGCAAGAGGTCAAACCTGTGGGTTGATTCAACTAAAGAAAAATCTCTTTCTTGGATTCCTATAGTCTTGCCATAATCTAAAATGTCTCCTTACTGATAGAGGCTTTAGACATCGTTTCCCTCCTCTCCTTCCTTCTTTATGAAGCAACTAATGGAAGCTATGCTAGGTTCTGGGATTAATCTATGCAGATTAGTTTGGGCTACTCAGGATATACTAACAGTGTAGCTCACTAACACTATACTAACACTATACTAACAGTGTCTTGGACAGGATAGAGGTTTATTTCTCTGATTTGTTATGATGGCTTTGTTCTGTGAATCCTTTCTTTATATATTCTCTGCCATCCCTATGGTGTTGCCCTTATGCAAATGGTTTAAGGTGACACACTACCACACCCACATCTCATAAGGCAGAAAAGGAGGAAAGTGGAAGTGAAGGGTATGCCTCTTCCCTCTAGGGACAAAACTTAGAGGTTACACATATTAGTTCTGCTCATATTGCCTGGAGGCTGGGAAATGCATCTTCATATTGGGCAACCATATGCCCAGCTAAACATTAGGGATTCTGTTACTCTGAGAGAGAAGAGGGAATGGGACAACCAAAAACCTGGGATGCTAACAAGAACGACTCTTGGTTCCTTCCTAAAAATTGCTTACTTTAGTGAGAGAAAACAGAAGTCTAAATAGGTAATTAAACCTATATTAAATATATATGTGTTTAGAGACAGGGTCTCACTATGTTGCTCAGGCTGGACTTGAACTCCTGGGCTCTAGTTATCCTCCTGTCGTGGCCTCCCAAGTAGCTGGGATTATAGGCGGGTGCCAAGGAGCCTGGCTTGACTTTCTTCTTTCTCTAACTTGCTTCCTTTGCTGACTTTTCCTCTATACCCATAAGAATTTCACTAGACTGGAATTTTGCCTGGTTCAGGTAAGGCCTGCTCCTCCTGTCTTTCTACATTTCCCTTGGAATCACATGCACCACTTTGGTGACAGCAGTTTTAAGCAAATGGCTCATACATCTCTATGCATAAAGCAAAATCATGATTGTTAATCAAAATTCCCTGGACCTCAGTTTCATCTTTTTTTTTTGCCACCTGTGGGGTATTTCCAACAAGGTTCTCTTAAGGTAACTTAATTGCCAGTAGCCAAACTCATCTTGCCTACCCCTTCTGCAAATCTCCTCAGCAACATCCTGTTCCTCACAATACCACTCAGAAACTGACTCCTGCTTTGCTTCACTGCAATACATCACTGGAATAATTCAGGCTTCACAAGGTGGAGTTATCTTTTCTTTTCCCTGGACCCTGACTCTCTGTATCATACATTAAATATAAATTGCTGATCATAGTGCTTGCTTTCATCACTGTAATCTTGCTACTCAGTGCCTTGCCTGTGCTATTGTGATGCCCCTCTTCTCTGCTTTAAATTCTTGTTCACTATCTGTCTTCCTACAGTATAATTTGATTTGGCTCAATCTGCTAAAAAATCTTCACCAATAGGCTATTACGTATCGATGAGGCAATTCTCTTCGGCCTTCTATTTCGAAGTCGGCTTTTCATAATATGGCCTCAACTTTCCATCATCTCTGCAATATCCTCTTAAGACATATTAGACTAATTGCCGTTCCTGGATGTGTCCTCCACTCTCCTATCTCTAACTCTATGTGTATTTACATGACTGTTCCTTCTTCCTGATAACCCTGCCTGTTTTACCCTGATGAAATCTTACCCATTTTTAAGGGCCAATTGAAATACCACATTCTTTATGAAAGTTCCCCTGAACTTCTGTAAGCCAGCAATACGTTTGGCGTTAGAGGCAGTAACTAACTTGTCTTCGTGTTGCTAGTGTCTGGCAACCCCTGGGGGTAACCAGCAAGTCTGCTCAAATGTTAGAGCTGAGGCTAACATTTGATTTCCTCAGAGATTATGTTGTCTAACCTTTCCACTCCCCTCAAATAGATTGTGTGATTCTTGGAGGCAGGGTCCATTCAACTCTGTATCCTCAGTACGTTTTGTCTCACTTAATATTCGCTCAATTAAATATTGGCTTAACAGAATTGTTTCGGTGATGGTAATGGCGGTGATTTTCTTGGAATGAGTAGGGGACAAGCCACTTAGGGGGACTGTAACACTACTCAGAAGAGCCACCATTTCAGACTCTCTCTAAGAAACCAATGATACGTTCTTAAGAAAGAGTCTCTTACTACACTAGTTTTAAGAGAGGGTAGAAGACAATACTGCTTGGAGGAAATTCTAGTGATCAAGAGAGAAAACAGATTTTGTATACAAAAGATTTTGTGATGTTTTTGTGTAGGATTGTCCTGGGGGGTTATCAGATCTAATAATGAGCTCTTCCCTAGCTTCCTTTATCCATCCTTAAACCTGCATTCAGCTTCACCAAGGTGAGTGTTGGAGTGGTTAAAGAAGAGGCTCATTTGTAAGGAAAATAGTGGTGGATAAAATTCCATAGTGCATTTCTATTAAACCTTTTGGAGAGGTCAGCAAAAGATACACAAACTCTTTTCTGACATTTCCTTATGTGACTCAAAATGCGATAAGAAAAACTGAAGTTTCTTTGATTCACCATCTTCTACCTCTCACCATGGTCCCTACCCCAATTCAGTGATAAGGAAGAAGCAGTTGTTTAGAAACGGGTCATTAGGAGAATGGATGAAACTCCTGGTTCAAATCTTACTTTGATGCAATTCTGTTAAGCTTCAATGTCTGTTTTTGAAACATGTGAGTTAATTTGGTTCAATGATTATGGCCAAGGCATCTGGTTGGATAACATAATGTCATGAAGTTGTATGGCTTTGGCCCCTGCCCTTAAAACTTTTAGTATATTTGAGGCAGAGACATAAGAAAGGGATTAATTCCAAACTAGCAGAGTCATTATTCTTAACACCAGAAGATGGGTAGAGATAAGCCTGAATAGAGAAAAAAAATGGGGCTCTACTCCAAGCCATGCTGCCTGTATTTATTCCTGCCTCTACCTCTTACTTGCTCTGTAACTGGGCAAGTGACCTAATTTCCTTGTGCCTCAGTTTCTTCATTAGTAAATTGATGCTGTTATAATACTTTATATGCTGTTTAGGATTATTGTGAGGGTTAAAATGAGTACATATTTGTAAAGTACTCAGAATTTGTAAAATATTTACAATAGTGCCTGGGACATAGTAATTGCCATTTAGTCATTATTACTTGTTATAACTGCTAAAAATGTTTTTATTGTAGTAAAAAATCCATAACCTTAAATTTACCACTTAACTTCTTTTAAGTGTATAGTTCAGTTGTGTTAAGTATATTCACATTGTTGTGCAACAAATAGAGATCTCTAGAAATTTTTCATCTTGCAAAACTAAAAGTCTACACCCATTGAACAATAATGTCTCCTTCCCCCAGCCCTTGACACCCACCTTTCTACTTTCCATTTTTATGAGTTTGACTACTTTAGATAACTCACATGAGTGGACTCATGCAGTCTTGGTCTTTTTGTGACTGGCTTCTTCCATCTAGCATAATGTTCTCAAAGTTTATCCATGTAACCATGTTTGTTCATCTATATGACCTTGTTCATAGCATAGGAAAGGATTCTTTCCTTTTTAAAGGCTGAATAATATTCCATCATATGTGTGTACCACATTTTTAACTTCATTCATCCATAGATGAACATCCGAGTTGCTCTACCTCTTGGCTATTGTGAATAATGCTGCAATAAACAAAGATATGTAAGGATCTTTTCAACATCCTGATTTCTTCTTCGTGCAGTGGCTCATACCTGTAATCCCAGCACTTTGGGAGTCCAAGGCAGGTGGATCACTTGAGACCAGGAGTTTGAGAGCAGCCTGGCCAACATGGTGAAACCCCACCTCAACTAAGAATACAAAAACTAGCCAGGCATTGCGGCAAACACTTGTAATCCCAACTACTCAGGAGGCTGAGGCATGAGAATCGCTTGAACCAGGGAGGCAGAGGCTGCAGTGAGCCTAGATCGCACCACTGCGCTCCAGCCTGGATGACAGAGTGAGACCCTCTTTCAAAAAAACAATCCTGATTTTGAATATTTGTCCAGAAGAGGGATTGATGGATTATTTGGTAACTCTATGTTTAATTTTTCAAGAAACCTCTATATTGTTTTCCATAAGGGCTGCTCCAGTTTACATTCCCACAGCTGTGTACAGGGACTCTAATTTCTCCACATCCTTGCTAACACTTGTTATTTTCTGTTGTTTTGATAGTGGCCATCCCAATAGGTGTGAGGTGATATCTCATTGTTATAATTATTGCATTTCTTATCTATCAGCTGATCGAAATCCTCCTCCCCCTGCTGTCCCTCCACCATGGTTTAAAAGAGTCTAACCTAGAGCTTAAAATATCTAAGAGACAAAGACGGGAATCAGTCTCAAAATTGCCCATGAGGATGTGTGCTAAGTCCAAGAGAACACATTGGTCCTAAAACTTCAATTAAATCCACTGAAATCTCTTCATGGTGTACCACAGTGTGTTTTCTTCCTTGTTCATTGACTACCAGGCAAGGCTTTCGGCCAAATCTGAAGAGTTATAATTCTTTTCGTCCTCCCCTCCTTCCTCTTTTCTTTTTATTTTTAGTATGGTGGTTTAAACTCTGAGAATTCATTTCCTAAAAGAGCTAAAATCCCAGAAAGCCAACTTTTTTGAGCATATGTCATGGTGAGGGCACTTTGCCCCACATCTAATCAGTCACCAAGTCCCTTTAATTTCACCTTTATAATGTCTTTAATATCTGTATACTTTTCAGGCCTAGGGCTACCATGCTGCTGAACCCATGGTGGCTCTTGCCTGTGCAGTGCCATTACTGACCTGCTCTCTGTTTGTGCAGGTTTGGCTAGTCTTCCTAAAGCATGGCTTTTACCATGCCAACCATTGACTTCACATTCTCAATGACTCGGTTTTGCCAGCAGAATAATGACTCAACTCTTCAGCTTTTGAAGATCTCCTTGGTATGCTCCCCAGTGTCATTTCAGACAGCCACAACCTCCTCTTCCACTGCCCTCTTTTTGTCGCCCTCTCATTGTAGTGTCCAGTCACATACTTTTCTTTAATGAGGGTAATTACTCGGATAGTTTTACTTTATTCTTTAAGGTCCATCTTCAAGTTATAATAATGAAGGTGCCAATCATTGATCATTTATTATATGTCAGTTACCAATTTACATGGATCAGTTCATTTAATTCTCACAATGACCCTATGAAGGGATTACTATCATCACCTGCATTTTGCAAATGAGGAAAACTGGACAGAGTAATTTGGGCAAGTTCAGGGTCTCCCAAGGACCTGGGTTCATGGCCAGACAATCTGAGTCTAGAACCCAAGCTTTTAGCCACTGCTGAAAGGTTGCATTTGACAATGTCTTCTCACCTACCCCTTGTTAGAATTCAGTACAGATGAATAATCATTTATTTGGCACCAGGGCTCTATAATAGACTTTGTAGAAATAAGGCAACCAAATTTATTACAGTTCACATGACACCTTGAACACTGCTATTCATGCACATTTTTGTCTCCTCCAATGCATTATTCTTGCCCAGGGACCTTTCTGTCTATACCTAGAAACATGTTTACTGAACTCAAGTGATTCCTACTCGTATTTTCATCTGTTGCATTTTCCCCTTGGAACTTTCCAGGATCATGCTTCTTCATGTTCCCACCAGAAAACAGTATCATCAAGTTACTAGGGACCTGAGACATTTTCATCTTCAGCCCCTAATAAAAACAGCTAAAGTTTACTGTGACTTTCCCTTATTGTAGGCATTTTGCATGAATAAATTAAGCTCACAACAACCCCAACAAAGTGAAACCTATTTTTATCTCCATTGTATGGATGAGAAAACTGAAGTACCATGACTTCAGTAACTTGCTAAAGGTCACCTAAGTATTACTGGCAGAGGCAGGATTTACAGCCAGGCTGTTGGATCCCAGATCTATGAGGTAAACCTCCCTGCCCAGTGCCTCTTCTGCCTCAGTCATTGCATTTCACAGTGACTTCGCAAACATTTGTTTTAAAAAAAAGGCTTTTTTTGTACCACTGGCACATGATTAGATTTCTCAGTATCTTGTTTTGACCTGTCTTTGTATTATATATTTTCTGACTTACTCTGATTCTAACTGCGGTGGCTCATGCCTGTAATCCCAGCACTTTGGGAGGCTGAGGCAGGCGGATCATGAGGTCCGGAGATCGAGACCATCCTGGATAACACGGTGAAACCCTGTCTCTACTAAAAATACAAAAAATTAGTCAGGCGTGGTGGGGGGCACCTGTAGTCCCAGCTACTCAGGAGGCTGAGGCAGGAGAATTGCTTGAACCTGGGAGGGGGAGGTTGCAGTGAGCTGAGATTGTGCCACTGCACTCCAGCCTGGGTGAAAGAGGGAGAATCCATCCTAAAAAAAAAAAAGGCATCAATTTTTGGCCTTCCTTTGAATTTCTCAAGGTACTGAGTGTAATAGCTGGGTCACTGAACAGATACTTGAAACATGCTTGATCTGATACTAGGACACAGGGCTAACCTTTATCCATATCCAATCTGCAGTAGAGGTGGGTGGCCCAGGTCACAGGACTTTTGCCTCCTTCTAGGCTCCCTATTCCACGGGGGAGAAATGTGAGTGTTGGTGTCTGGAAACTATTCCCTAAGGCAGGATGATAGTTGGGGTTTGGACTGAAAGAAGCACCTTGCTCTGGATCACATGCCTGGAGGCACGCTGGCAGGTGCTGTGCAGCTTGGTTCTTATGGGGGTGGGTGACACAGTGGCAGGATATGCCCCAGCTCAACCCACTTTCCAGAATCTGATCTCACTCTGGAGGAGGTAGATGCAAAAGCTTTTGAGTTTCTTTGGTGCTGTGAAAAAAACCTTCCATACTTTCTGTGAGGCCTACCTATAGTATTCATTACAGATCAATTTAATATAACCTAACTAATACCACATATTTTCCAGAAAGAAGGATGGTGGTAAGTTTATTATTTTTCTGCTCTCACTGGCTCGAACTTGTGATAATTTGGGGGTTTTTTTGGTCTGTTTTTCTTTTGCTCTTTTTTTTTTTTTTGAAACAGAGTCTTGCTCTGTCACCTAGGCTAGAGTGCAGTGGTGCAATCTCAGCTCACTGCAGTCTTCACCTCCTGGGCCCAAGTGATCCTCCTGCTTTAGCTTCTGGAGTAGCTTGGACCATAGGTGTGTGCAACCACGTCTGGCTAATTTTATTTTTAAAAGTATTTTAGCTTTTATTTTAGGTTCTGGGTATATACAGGTTTGTTTTATAGGTAAACTTGTGACTCGGGGGTTTGGTGTACAGATTATTTCATCACCTGGGCACTAAGCATAGTACCTGACAGTTTTAGTTTTTTTTTTCCTGAACTCCTCCCTCCTCCCATCCTTCCACTCAAGTAGGCCACAGTATCTGTTATTCCCCTCAATGTGTCCACATGTTCTCATTACTTAGCTCCCACTTATAAGTGAAAACGTGAGTCTTATGGTTTTCTGTTCCCGTGTTAGTTTGCTAAGGATAATGACCTCTACCTCCATTCATGTTCCTGCAAAGGACATAATCGCATTCTTTTTTAAGGCTGCATAGTATTCCATGGTATATATGTACCACATTTTCTTTATCTAGTCTGCCATTGATGGGCATTTAGGTTGCTTCTATGTCTTTGCTATTGTGAATAGTGCTACAATGAACATATGCATGCATTGTCTTTATAATAGAACAATTGATACTCCTTTGGGTATATAACCAGCAATGGAATTTCTGGGTTGAATGGTATTTATTTTTTGTAGAGATGGGGTCTCCCTACATTGTCCAGGCTGGTCTTGAACTCCTATGCTCAAGCAATTCTCCTACTTCAGCCTCCCAAAGTGCTGTGATTACAGGCATAAGCCATCCTATCTAGGTGTTTTGTTCTTTTGAGATAGGGTCTTGCTCTGTTGCCCAGGCTGGAGTGTCTGATCATAGCTCACTGTGCCCTCAAACTCCTGAGCTTGAGGGATCCTCCCACCTCACCCTCCCCAGTAGCTGGGACTGCAGGCATGTGTCACTGCATCTGGCTAATTTTTAAATTTTTTTGTAGAGATGGGATCTTGCTTTATTGTGCATGTTGGTCTCAAACTTTTGGCCTCAAGGGATCCACCCACTTTTGCCTAGGATTACAGGTATGAACCACTGCACCTGGCCAATAACTTGTTTTAATTCTAGTGCTTCCTTTATAGAAGACCATATGAGATCACAGACTAGTAACCAGAAGTCTAGTTATTAATTTATCAATAAACATGTTTATCACTTCCTATGTGCCAGACCCTGCTAGATACTGAGGAAACTTCAGAGAAAAAGAAAGGAGCAAACTTGTACCTTTTTTTTTAAGATGGTGAAGAAATTTGAAAATAAAATGATAGCTGCCTTTGACATTTGAAGAGTGAAGAAGGACTTAATTATATATATATGGCCCCTCAAGAATAAAATTGGGGTAAACAGTTTGAAATTATAAGAAGGCATATTTCAACTATTAGAAAGAATAGTTGTCCAAAGATGAACTATTCCTCTCAATGTACCAAGTTCTCCATCACCGGGCTGACAGGCCACTTGACAGGTATGCTGTATAGGAGGGAAAAACATTCTTCTATTCAACAAAAAGACCTTGCATGTCTGTTGAGCTGGACACAATTTAAGATACCTTCACATCATGAGGTTAAATGATTCTATTATACTTGGTAGCAAATGTGAGACAGCCAAGTGTAGAGAATTCCCCAGAGAAACTCCAGCCCGCCTTTGCACTGGGAGGAGTGTGCACAGGGGTGGAGCCTTGGGAAGTTGGTGCTGTTTTGCAGGGGGTTGGAGCCTGGCCTCTCCTGTTTCAGGGTGTGGTAACCTGGGATTCAACCTGTGAGGCGGGAAAACTGGCTAGCAGGACTCTTGCTGAGAGTCCCCGTTCCCCTTTTTTCCCTTTTTGCCCAATAAATTCCATTTTTCTCACCCTTCAAAGTGTCTGTGAGTCTAATATTTCATGGCCATGTGGCAAGACCAGGCTTAGCTGAACTAAGGAGAAAGTCCTACAACATGTGTAAAAAGCCAAGGAAGTAAAAACAGTATACTAGTATAATAACAGAGAACTAACATAATGACTGCAGGCCAGATACAGTGGCTCACACCTGTAATCCCAGCACTTTGGGAGGCTAAGGTGGGTGGATTGCTTGAGCCCAGGGAGTTTAAGACCAGCCTGGGCAACATGGCAAAACTCTGTCTCAACAAAAATAGAAAAATTAGGCAGGCATGGTGGTGTGAGCCTGTAGTCTCAGCTACTAGGGAGGCTGAGGTTAGGGGATTGCTTGAGCCTGGGCGGTGGAGTTTGCAGTGAGCTGAGTTCATACCACTGCACCCCAGCCTGGGCGACAGAGTGAACCCTGTCTCCCCACAAAAATTATTTATATATATTATATATTTAATAACTACAACTTCTTTAAATAAAAACCCTGCAACTGTAACCTTACAGTTTCATTAGCGGTCACCTCAGCAAGGCCAGGTTCCCCTCTGGGACCCACTGTGTCCATTACCTACTGCTGCTCAGCGGGTGAGAAAGAGCAGCACACCTCCATGAGGGGAGAGCAAATTGCTCCCATGTTTCAACATAGGGGTCACCAGGCAGCCATTCTTTCCCTGACTCTGGTTGAAATTGAGGCAATGAGATGGTCCTATGACATTCGGATGGACATCTAAAGCGGTGTTTCTATTTTTAGGTGGTCAGGAAGAAGTCAAATCTTCTAGAGGAGGTAGGTGACTCCTGCCCCTTAACGCCTCAGTCCAGCTCTCCTCTAGGACCTCAGAGACTCCACTTCACCCATTTGCAAGTCAGTTCTTGCACTTTTCCATGGTGGAAAATATTCTTATATTGCTGCCAGTGCAGGTAAAATTCTCCCTTTTTCCACTGGCCTATAACTTAGCGCATTATTATCTCATTTGAGTCCTATGTTTGCTGTGTTATTGTCTGCAGATTTTTTTTTTTTTATCAGCTTCTTGCTTCCCAAGCTCCTGACTATTGTGTTTGGGTTACACTTAATTGTACAGGGCTTGCCAAGGAAACTGAGTTTACAGAAAAACAAAATGTTCTCTAGTGTGTGTCCATTTTCCCCTTCCTTTAGGGCAAAGCCCTGTGCAGTGCCACATTTCACAGGTCAAAGCCAGCAGTGAGGAGAACAGAGAGATAACTAGGTTGGAAGGACAAATAGAGTGATTGAGAGCTTAGGCTCTAGGGATCTGGGTTCAGTGGCTCCCTCCTGTAATCCTAGCCTTTTGAGAGGCCAAGGCAGGAGGATCACCTGAGCTCAGGAGTTCGAGACCAGCCTGGGCAACATAGCAAGACTCTTGTCTCTACAAAACATAAAATAAAATAACTAGTCAGGTGCAATGGCATGCACTTGTAGTCCCAGCTCCTCAGGAGGCTGAAGTGGGAGGATCACTTGAGGCCAGGAGTGTGAGGCTGCAATGAGCTATGATTCTGCCACTGTATGCAGCCTGGGCAACAGAGTGAGATTCTGTCTCTAAAAGTAAACAAACAAACAAACAAACAAATAAAAGAAGAAGGCATAGTCTAGTTTCAGACTGCCAGTAGGTTTATTTCCTTATTGTATGACATTTACTGAGTGACTTCTCATAAATTAACGACCCTCTCTCTCTGGGACATGGTTTCCTGATCTAGAAAAGGGGAATAATAAGATTACCATAGGTTTGGTATTAGGTATTTGGTATTTGGTATCAATAAATGTTGGGTATTATTATTATTACTGAGAGGTTTCTCTCAATATGATATTGTCAATCTTGTGGTTACTGAGGAGAAGGAATTTGCTGCAACCTTCTAAGAAAACTAAGATTTAAAGGGAGTTTGACTCTGTGATGGGATTCATGCACATTCGTTAAAGACTTAATTGAGAGCTGAGGCTGACCAGGCGAGCTGGTCCCTTGCCCTTGCCTATTTTCTCCTGCCTAAAGTGCTACAGCCAGGGACATATCTCAGCTTGATACTGGCCCCAGGAGGACTGAGAAAGTCTGGAGCAGAAGCCAGGTCCACAGAGCCAGAAAGCACTTAATGTTAATGACACCCCAGAGAGTGACTATCTTTAGGGAAATCTGGAGTCACTTAATCTCTCAGCCTCAAGGTTCGTCACCAGAAAAATAGGGATAATGATGCCTACTGCATGGGATCGTGGTGAGAATCAAGTAAGATAGTAGCATGCGTGGAATCATATAACATGTGATTGCTAGTAGTAGTAACGTTGTAGTAGTTATCACGATCAGCTACAATTCTCTTTCAGGGATCCCCCAGGGTTAGGATATGGTTTGCATTAGAGTGTGCCCTTACAGTCAAAGTAGCCAGCAGGCTCTCACTGGGATACTTAGTCTTGTCCTCTGACACAAAGTAGGGTTTTGGAGGCTCAGTTAAACAATTTCTGGTTCCAGCCTAGATGACAATCTTGCAAGCTTGGGCCAGGAGGTAGGGGTCATCTCAGATATCTGGTGGAGACAGAATTTCTCCTCTGCCCCTCAGAGAAGCAGATAAACAGGGCTCATGGTAATGGAGCAATGCAACCTAATTTAGAAAGGGACCTTACCAGAGTTTTCCTCCTAACATCCTTCCTGCTTCTCCCTTCCCCCAGTTCCCTTTTCTTGCCCTTGTTCCTTGGGCATTCTCATTGTGTGAGCAAGAATTGTTTTTTTTAACAACCACCTGGGAATGCCTCCTTCAGGGACAAGGGGCTGAGGGTTCTATAAAAGGCCAGCAGAGCTCTCTAGCTCTTACCCGTGCACACCACAGCTCCAGGGCCTGCCCACCTGCCTGCTCTGCCTACTTGCCTGCTCACCTTCCCAGCCTTCTACCCTCCCTGCTTACACCATGCTCAGGAAGGCCCTGATCTTCTCAGCCTTGTGGGTCCTGGCTGTGACATTTCCCACACTCCCCCCAGGTAAGTGGGCCATGGGGGGTCTTTTGGAGAATGGGGCTAAAATTATTTGTGTGCGTGTGTATACAGAAAGAGAGAAGGGGATTGGGTAGAGAGAGAGAGGCCCGCTGTGAAAGTTGTAAAGCTGAATTGGGTAAGAATCATATGGATTTGGTCTTAAGATGGGATGGGTGGCTGAGCTCGGAGGGTTTGAGTAATTGAGTGGCTAAGATAAGATTTGTGTTGTGTTTGAACTGACCTCATAAACTTAATGGGCTGGGCCCACTGCCATTAGGACACCTGATTAGAGAACTTCTGAGGTTTATCTGTGGTCACTCCCTATTGGGTGCTGAAAAGGCATTATTCTATTTCTCTCAGGTTAAAAAGTCCCAGGAGGTATCCTCATTTGATGGTGAAGTGCAGAAAATTTCAGAGCACTTTAGCGTCTCGCTTGGTCACAGGCAATGGAAATGAGTGGGTCTGAAATGGAAACTTGTAAATCATGTTGAGAAAAGAAAGAAATAGCTGTCTTCATGAAACTTTCAGCTAAAAGCATTCTTTCCTGGCTCTTCCTGAATGCAGGTCGATTTCTCAGGAGGAGAGGTGCTCATTCATTTGTATTGAAAAGATTACTTTCCCCTCCTCTTCCTCTGGCTCTTCTCCTGGTAGCTCTCAGTGTGGGAGATGCTGGGTGTAGCTTGTTTGCTGATATATCAGCTTGTTTGCTGATATAAACTATGATAAAGCAAAGTGTCTACCTTATAGAGCAGGTGATTCTGGCCTCCTGGGCCCAAGACCCGCTGCAATGCCCCTGCGTGTCATCCATCACTGTAGCCTAAAGGGAGCCTGGTTGTTGCTCAACAGACCCACAAGTTTATGATGCTGATATGGTTAGCAAGCCCCAGAACGCCTGGCTTGTGCATTCTGAGAGACAGGGTGGAAAATAAAGACCTAGACACGGTCCATTAAATGAAAAAATTATAGGAGTGGCCCATTTAGCGTCTATTTCATTCTTGATCCACTCCTTAGAAATAGCTGGTTTCCTTGATCCTTAACCCCTTTTGGTTTTTGTTTTTTGCTTTCAGGAACCTGGAAGAAGTATAAAGGGGAGTCTTGGACTTTTTCTTCCCGTCTGACCAATACACATTTAGAGGCACAATATTGAATGCTCCTTCCTAAATCGAACCCTTGAAAAGAGGGTGGGTGGGGGGCTCTGAGCACCCTCCCAGGCAGCAGTTAGTCCACTGGACTTTCCAGTGGGTGGCAGAAGAGAGGCTTGTGGTGAGACCACGTTTGATGTCGTCTGCCACATTATGTTCCATGTTTCCCCAGAAAAAGATCTACCTAAGAGTGAAAATTCTCACTGGAAAGTATTTGCGCTGTTCTTTTCTTTTTGGCTCCTGTAGAATCAACCACTGACCTACCAGAATCCACCATGGACCTGGAGTCACCCACATATGTATACCTGGAGAACAGCCAGGCTTTCGGTGAGTGAGGGTCTGGCTTCACAGGAGGCCTGGGCAGGGGATGGACTCCCATCTTTTGCATTCCTGAGGGAAGGCCTGCTTTCCTCCAGCAGACTGGATTCCCACCATAGCTTGTGATCGTTCCCATCTTCCATTTGTTTTCCCGGAATTCTCTGCTGACATGGACTTGGCCACTTCTACCTTTCCACAAGAAACCACCTCCTATCTTGTGGAGGAAACCACCTTCAGCTCTGTGGAAGAAGCCATCTCCAGCTTGGTGGAAGAAACCATTGAGGCCTCAGGTGATAATTCCTGGCTCCAAATCTACAGAAATGTCTCCCTGCTTCCCTTAGCCTGCTTATATCTCATTGCTTAGGAATGTCCTAGGGTAGCTTACATATTTGGGGACATTTTTGCTCCTTGGTTCTCTGAGGTAAACTTTTGCCAAACATTCTTGAAACTTGAGGCAAATTTAAGCATTTTCCCAGAATATTTTTTCACAGACGGAATCTGTTGAATACCAGCATGGCTCCAGCCCTGAGGTCTGCCCCAACCTCATCTCTGGGGACAACCTCTGGGCTTGTCTAAAGAGGACAAGCTCCTTATGGTCTCCATGGGGACAAACGTGGTAACAAGAATGGGGTCAATAACTTCCTTTTCTCTCCCAGCTGATCACAGCACAATTCAGAGACAGACCACTGTGAGTGAAGATTAGAAGAATAAATGTTCTTAGAATTTAGACTGAACAGAAGAAAAGGGAGTTAAAAGCTTCATGAATGAAGCAGTTGTCCTATCTCTGCCCATTTTCTTTCTCATGCCTCCATGTTTTTTCATTTTTCTGTCTGTCACTTAGTCAAGGGGTTTTAAGATTTCAATGCCTTCTGCCTCCAGAAACATACCCCGATAATCTGAAGGATGTCTGAGATTTTTGCTAAAATTAAGCCTTGGACCTTACCTACAAAGGCAAATTTCTAAATAATCTGATTATATTTAAAAATAATAGCTATGTTCTACCACTGCTCTAAGTGTTCTAGGGAATTACAGGTAGTATTTGGAGAAATCTAGAAACTGTATTTTTTGTGGAGGCTGAAGAACCTATTAAATAAAATAGGGTTGACTGGGTGACTTGAAATCCCAGTAGTTGTCTCCTTTGCAGGATATACCTTCCCTGCAGAAGGTGCCCTCCCTCAGTGTCCAGAGTGTTGCTACTGCCCAGAATGTGATGAACGGTCAATGTTAGCTATGCCTTCCTTCCTTTCCACCCACATGGTTTCAAGAAAATTCTTATGTTTGACTATAAGAGCAAGGGGAGGCCTCATGGCCCAGATCTGTCTGGCCATTTCTGCTAGTGTCCTGGCAGAAATGATCAGACGAATCTGGGCCCACCTGTTTCCATTCCTGCTTATCAGGAGATGGTTTTGGACTGTGGCAATTACCAACAAACAGAAGTTCTTTGGTGTTTAATAGGAAGAGCATGTTTAAGGTGTTTAATGGAGGTTTCATTGCTTAAATGCAGGAATTTATTCTCTTATTTCTAGTGGATGCCCTTGCTGTTTATTCTGAAGAGCTCATGACTGGAACACCAGGTAAGTCCATAGATTTTTGTAACTTTTATTTATTCCTGGTCTTTAAGTGATTTTTCTTGAGAAGGATTCGAGGACAGACTCAAGAAGTGGACTCTGGTACTCTGCCCCCATTATATGCCTTTCTCACCTGGGCGTCATGTTTGCTAGCACATGAGGATAGGTCTAGTTCACCTGCTACACTTAGGAACTTCTAAGTGTGAGTGAAGGCCATGCCTTTAACCCAGTCCTTCTCATGGAATGCATTTGCATTCCATTTCCATAGTAGGATTTGAGTCCTGGTGGAGTACCTTGAAGATTAGGAGAAAGAGGGTTTTGGTGCCACAGACTCAGTGGAATCCTACATTTACTAACACTACTGGAGGCTCATAACAGAATGGTAGACATGTGGTGAATGAGTCTTACTGACCGTGAATAAGAAACATTTCTTTACTTAATTGAAAACCAGCCCAGCACCTTCAGAGAAGACTGTTGGAGTTCACCTCAGTGAAGTTTTGTAAGTTTCTCCTCTTTTACCTTTAATACTTTACTGATGATTTGATACCATTTTCAATGCTAGTTTAAATTCACTGGTAAAAATTCCAAACTTAAAACTTCCCAGATGCTGAGATCAACTACAAAATGTAACATGGAGGTTAAAGACAATCTCTTTCCTCCCTGGAGGAAAGAGAGCCCAGTTATTTGGATTTTCAGTAACTAAATAGGGATAAGATTAACAAGGACTCTTTCCTTCAAAAGAGTTTTGAAGGGAACATGGAGTAAAATGGATGCCTGGACAGTGTGTAAATATCTCACATTAGGGAGAAGACAAGGGAGGGAGGATAAAAAATTACACCCTAAAGAAATTAAGTTTCATGCCCAGGGAAAGGGTGAAAAGATGGGGCTGATCTTTTGAGCCCTGGTTCTCTTGTTTCTCTTGATAACTCCAGTTTTTTGTTTGTTTTTGTTTTCAAATTTAGAAAATGAAGCAAATTCTCCATTAGCTGTGATGATCACTGCTATCCACTACTTTCTAAGAAGATTCTGTGCTTTTGAGCATGCCTACCACTACACTATAGGAGATCTATTGTAGAAAACTAGAAAAACATAGGATGTGCCCAGCTGAGGCATTGATCCTGGCTGGGTGGGGGGAATTGTTCAGGGATGGGGAAGGGGCACTTCTTAGCTGTGTCTCATTGAGTACGGGCTCAATAAATAATTGAATTTTGAGAGTGGTTCTTATTTTATGAGAGAAGAATTGCTTAATTGTATTAAGACCTATGATAAATTTATTTCTCTCTGATACTTTATAAACAGGCATCAATACTTTACAGGGGCCACAGGAAAACATGAAATGAGTTTGTGGGAAGTAAGTTAGTTTTCCTATTGCTGTGATAATAGATTACCACAAACTTAGTGGCTTAAATGAACACGAATTTATTATCTTAGTTTTGTGGTTCACATGTCTGAAATGAGTCTCACAGGATTAGATCCTTGTATCAATGCTGAGCTGCATTCTAGAAGTTTTAGAGAAGAATTCCATTTTCTCATTCATATTCCTCGACCTCTTTCCATGCTCGCAGCCAGCAATGGCCAGATGAGCCTCCCATCACATCACATTGTCTGGTACTGACTCGTCTGCCTCAATCTTCCACATTTAAGGACCTTTTAATTAATTACATTGGGTCCATCTGGATAATCCAGGATAATTTCTCTATGTTAAAGTCAGTTGATTGGCAAATGTAATTCCTCTTCCCATATAATTCAACATATTCAGTGGTTCTGGGAATTAGGTGTGTGTCTTTGAGAGGCCATTATTCTTCATAGCACACACAAGGTAGACATCTTAATCCTCTAGAACTGGTTTGGTTCAAGTAGTGGGTAGAGACAGCTTTTTTTTTTTTAGGTTTATACACTAGATTTTTGCAAAAGGGTATGAGTTGGTATTGCACATATTCATACTTTGCAGTATGTATATGCGAACATGTAAATGAAAAACTAAAATGGCAGAAATTTTGTTTGAATTTGCCTGCATTTATAAATTGGGAGTGATGAATTTTTAGAGTAGGATGTGGACTCTGGAGTGGGGAGGAATGCTTTCTAATTGTAGTCTCTCATTGTGGTCACTTATGAACTCCACCTTCCTCTTAGAAAATGAGGCAGTTATACCAATTCGATTTGAAAGTTTTTTTTTGTTCTTTAATATATATCCTCAAATAAATGCACCAATGTTTGCAATCATTAACTTTCAGAGTTATTAATTTATTAGCTTGTCTCAGGTAGAAATATTCTATGTTCACCGGTGGTTTTTATATAACATGCAATAAGTCCTTCACTCTTATGATGAACTCGCACCACAGCACATCAGATTTTGGGATTCTTTATCTTGGTTCCATCAAGCCCCTTGTCTCAGGCTTCTAAATAGAAAGTAGTTCCAAGCCCTCCCCGATCTCTTTTAAAACTAAAATACGATCTCTCTCCCACTAGTCACTAGTTTTTCTTTTCCTCTTCCCATTTTATTTTTAATTTTCAGAAGATTTCAGCATGGAGTTTTGTAATGGACCCTTAGGACAACTTACACATGTACCCAGGGAAAAAGGCTAGTGGACTCATCATAGGCACTCATTGGTATCTACTCAGGATAAAAAGATGTTTTATTTCAAGTTCTAACAGATCAATTAAAAGCAGCTGCCCAGGGAATAATGATTTGGGTGCCTAACCAGGAGAGTTGTGGCACTTGTGCCATGCAAGTAGCTGACCCTGGTATAAGTGATAGTTGAAGCCATGGGCTTAGATGAGGCCACTTAGGAATAGTGCAGGTATAAGGAGGGGCAAAACTCTGAGACACTGGTGTGGGAAGTTGACACCTGGAGCAAGCAAGTGACAAGGAGTCCCACCCAGTGGCTGTCCTCACAATAGTAGCTCTCATTGAAGGCTACTCTGTGCCAGGCAGGGACAGAGCTGAGAGCTTTGCATGGGTTTTTATGATATGCAAATGTTTTACACAGTATTTGTATGAAATATTAATAATATTTAATATAAAATTTGTATAGTTTATATACCAATATAAATTATTGAGTAAATTTTGATAATGGTACAGGCTAGTCTGTTTCTGTAATCCCAAAACCTCTTAATTTTCAAGCATTAAGTTTACATCACTTGCATTTAACATAATTATTAATATATTGAGTAATAAGTCTGTCATTTTACTCTAGGTTTTGTGCTTATCTTGTGTTTTTTCTCTGTTTTCTATGTGCTACCTTCCTGTGTGTTACTTGAATATTTTGTTTTGAATTCCATTTTGGCTTATATATAGTATTTTTGAGTGCGTTTGTACAGTTATTTTTTTTTTTACTGATACTGTAGGTTTCACATTACATATATATGACATCTTTTATATAAGTTATGTATCTTATAACCATCATTTTAGCTTAAAGTCTAAGGCAGTGCTATCTAATATAAATTTCTGTGATGATACATGTGTTGTATATCTACTATTCCACAGATATGGCTGTTTTTAAATGTAAAATTTTATATTTTATTTATATTTTATATTTTTAACATTTTAAATTTTAATTAATTAAATGTAAGCAGCTACATGTGACTTGCAGCTACCATATCGGACAGTAGAGATAGAGACAAGTGGATGGAGATGAGACATATTTAGAAAATTAGGACAGGAGAGAGAAACTGGTGGTAGACTTTTTATGTGGAATGAGACACAGTCAAAGCTATAGATTTTATGTTGCATGAATGGTTGGACAATGTTCACTAGAGTTGGGATTACCAGATCTAGTTTTGTTTTGGAAATACTGAGTGGCAACTTTAAAATATTCAAATGGGGATGTCAAATAGATAAAGGCGTGAAGCTCAGAGTAGGAGTCTTGGCAAGAGATTTAACTTTGTGCCTTTGGTACATAGATAATAATTAAAGCTGTTGGCAAGGATGACTTTTTCTAGGGAGATGATATTATTTATAGTGACAAGAGGCAAGAGATAAAAAATAGAGGAATTTCATAATTTCACAGATAGATGGAAACAGATGCATCTGCAAAGGACACACAAGGTGTCAGCTCCTGAATGGTGGGGACCATGATTTTGTATTCATCATTGCATTCTAAACTCCTAGCAAAATTCCTGGCATACAGAAGGCACTCAATATATATTTGATAAATGAAAGAAGTAATGAGTGGAGCAACCAGAGAGTTCAACGTAAAACAAATGCATATAAGTATCATGGAATCAAAGGAAGAGAATATTTTAAGTAAGACAGATTACAAACGATGCCCATCACTGCTGAGAAAGTTAAGATGAAGACTGAAAAAGTCCATTGATTTTAGCAAGCTGGAGGTCACTGGTACCGTGATGTCAGCTGTTTAAGTGGAATGATGGAAACCGAAGACTTGTTTTATAAGCTTCTGTCAGACTTTTTTGTTAGATTCCTTAGCATATTGGCAAATTGCTTTCCTAAATTATAACTGAGGGTGACATAGTTTCAGTAGTAAAGGCATTTCTTAACTCTTTCTTCTCAAAGACCATCCCCACACAAAAATATCAGGAAACAAGAAAGCAAATTTCATCTTTGATAAATCTTATAGGGCAAATATAAGCAACAATATATGAAGACTAAGTACAGGCAGAGCCATAGTTCATGGCATAGTGGAAAGGAAAAGGGTTGTATTCAAGTACCTGTGAAGTTCTGGTTATTGGAAAGTGGCACCAAATAAATGTATGTTAATTGGTCTCATAGCACCCTTGTAAGACTGCAGGGCTGCAGACAGCATGACCTCTGAGGATTATGTTGTAGGAGGGAAGGTGGTGGTGAGACAGGTGGCAGGAAACTGTTGGGGTTCACATCCCCCTTTGTTCCAGCAAGAGGGAGTAGGTTTATTTAGAAAAACTGAACCAGAGAGGCAATGGACTTGGGGACAACTTGGGGTTCTAAAGAGGGCATGAGTGAAATTCTATTCTGAAAACAAGCCAATCAAGTGAAAGCCTGTAAAATAAATGGAGGATATCCAACCTCATATCCTGGCCAGCTTCAAGGTCCTGGCAGTGAGGATGATGTTTGCAGGTTAGGAGACAGGAGGATTCTTCGAAAGGATCAGCACTTTCTCAGAGAAAGCAGCTGTAGGTCTACACAAAATACCAGGGCATCCAGCCTCCCTCCTGTGAGGACCTGATTCTACATAATTCTTGCAATGCACATAGAGTTTTCTGATAATCTTAGCGTCTAACTCTAATGTATGAATAGAAAAAAAGTTCATCAGCTATTTGAAGAAAATCTCCATCAAATAAGACTCAAAGAAACAGAAAAAGAGGAATTGGAAGGAGACAGAAACAAGATAAAAAGCAGGATAAACCTTTCAGAAATGGTAATATGTTTCAAGAAATAAGAATAGACACTACATTTTTTTTGTTTGTTTGAGGCAGAGTCTCGCTCTGTCACCTGGCTGGAGTGCAGTGGCACAATCTCAGCTCACTGTAACCTCCGCCTCCTGGGTTCAAGCGATTCTCTTGCCTCAGCCTCCCGAGTAGCTAGGACTACAGGCATGCGCCACCATGCCCAGCCAATTTTTGTATTTTTAGTAGAGACGGGGTTTCATCATGTTGGCCAGGATGGTCTCAATCTCTTAACCTCGTGATCCACCCCCCTCGGCCTCCCAAAGAGCTGGGATTACAGGCGTAAACCACTGCGCCCAGCCAACACTGCATTTTTGAAACAAGAATAGGATGTTATTAAATAAAGGAATGACTGGAAAACAAAAAGAAATATTGGCAATTATAAATTCAGTTGATGATAAGCCCAGTAGAAGATAAAGTTAAGCAACTCTCCCATAAGATAGAATGAAAAGAGATGATCCATGGGTGAGAAAAAAAAATTCAACCAACATGAATTTTAGACAAAGAAAACAGAGACTATATGGGAAAGAAATAGTCAATGAAACACTAGATTTCCCAGAACTTAAGGTGTATTCTCCATATTGAAAGGGCCCAATGTTGATCTGCAGGCCCACACTTAACCATTTGCAGTGCCCAGTGCAGGAATACAAATGGAGCCCCACCTACTTTATAGCCCCTACTCTATAAGTTATAAAGTGTCTAGACCCTAGATTCATGTCACGTTTCCACATAAGTCCTGCAGTCTGTCTCTTGGAAACTGCCTTTCTCAACTAGCCAAGAGGCTAAAGGAACATGTGTTTCCCTGCATTAACCCTGACTGCAAGCTGGGAGGTGGGAGGATGGAGAGGGGTAGAGCTGTCTGCTGGAGCAGCAGGGTGGAAGCTGGGTGGGGGCCAATCATTGATCTGGCCAAGCTTTTGTGGGAGCCTGCTAGGCAAGCGATGCTCTGCCCTGCCTCACTTCTGATTTAGGTTTCCCAGGAGGTTCTAAGCAGCTCCCCAAATGATATTACTGACCACAGGAGTAGTAGAGAGTGCATTTATGGAGGGAGAGTGGGTGAACCTGTCTGCCCAGATGTGCTCTTTGGTCTGTTTAAGCTGAAAAACATTAAGCAAAAGCATTCATTTTTTTCTCTGGTGTCCCAGAGCAGAAGCTGTGAATTTATTCTCATTGTACCTTCTCAATTCTGCATCCTCAGGACTTGAGGACCACAGTTCTGCCTGTGCCCCTCTCCCACAATTCCTGTTTTTTATTTATTCGCTGGACTTTTAAAATATTTTCCAAGGAGAGTGAAAGGAATTAAACCATGCGTTCGGTTTTGGGGTGTGTGGAGACCAATCTAAAATGTAGGGCCCAGGACAGCCCCCGCAACACCCGGAATAGAATACTGACTGCCCAGCACAATAAATGGAAAGAGATCCATATCAACTTAAATCTAATTAAATTTTAGGGATAAAAGGAAGATCCTCAAGATTCCAGTGGAGGAAAAAAACAGTTTTACACTAAGGATTGAGAATTAGAGTGAAAATGGAAGGGTAAAAGTTAGAAGATGGTGTCAGAAAGATTCTGAGCAAAAGTCATTTTCAACCTAGTGTCCTATATTTGGCCAGATTATCAGTCAAGTGTGAGGCCAGACTAAGCACATTCTTAGACATGAATGATCTTGAAATGTTTCCCCTCTCATGTGACTCATTTGCAACAAGCTATGGAAGAATGGGTTTCACCAAAGAAGAAGGCCGAGAAAGAGCGAGGCATTAACTCAGGATATGCATCACCCTATTTAAGAGAAGAAAAGAAAATTTCCAGGACAAAGGCAAATTATCTGAGAAGTGTCAGTGAGGAAAATTGTATGAAGAGGGATTTTACAAGTCCGTTGGAAGTGTCAGGAAGACTTAGATGTTTAAAGAAAACCAAATAAGTGAGAAAAAGGAGGTAATTATTAACTCCAGGAAAAACAAAAGGTTTTGTAAGGAAGGAAATATAAGCATAATTAATAGGTACAGGGTAGTGATGATGTTGGTGAACAAAAGGCAAATAATATTTCCTCATTCTAAAAATGAAATCACAACAAAAAAGTCGTCAGTACTTGAAACTGACACCTCACTTCCTAGCAGGGCCTACTAGAAGGAAGCCAATGCATCCCTATCATTCACCCCACTGTGTCCACATTAGACACAATTTGGGCAGAGTGAAATTGTTATAGAGATCAAGTGGGGACTGAGAGATTGAGGGTGGGAAACTTTTCCTTCTCATCCCCTCTAGGTGCTTGCTTCACTGTGAAGTCAAATGAAGGAGATGCCTAGAGATTCACTTGGAAAGGATGGCCTCTCCATAAAGCTATTGGACATGGCTGCTGGTCTTTCCCAAAGTAAAAGATGTGAGAAAGGGAAAGAGAGAAAAAGAGAGATCAAGACAGTGAGACAAAGAGACAGACAGAGTGAAGTTGCCAAAAAAAAAATGAAGCCACAGTTTCTTTTATAACATGATCTCAGGGGTATTAATATATACTAACACTTTCCTCATATTCTATGGGTCACACAGACCAATCCTGATATATTAAGGTGGGAACCACACAAGCATGTGAATATCAGGAGGAAGGAATCTTGGGTACCAGCTGTCTCCTAATGACAACAATTTTGATACAAAAATAAGCAAGTTAAGGGGATTGAGGATTTTTGTGTATTCAAAGAAGGCTTTAAAATGGTGACATTTGAACAGATTTGAATAAAGGGACAAAACATGCTTGATAAAGATATAAGCAAGCTTGGTATATTGGCATAGTGTTAAGAGTCCAGTGTGGCTAAATTAGTGAAGTAAATTAGTTATAGAGAAGTCAACAAGTTCAAAGATAGGAGATAGGCAGGGGACCAATTATGCAGAGCCTTGGCTTTAGAAACAGATTTGGATTTCATTATCATGAAAATGATGGAAGTGGTGAGTACAAAAGCCCCTATAGAGTGTGTGGAAGAGAAAATGGGAGGTGAGAACATGGTGAACAATAACTATAACATTCTTTTCAAAGATTTTTGCAATAAAGATGTCAGACAAATTGTGTGGTAAATGGAGAGGCATTAAATATGTAGAGAGAGCTTTGTAAAAATGGGAGCTATTACAGCACATTTGTCATACAGAAGAACAAATTGAAGATGCAGGGAGAAAAGGAACATAACTACGGAAGCAAAATCCTTGATTAGGTAATACGGTATGGAATCTAGCGTGAAGGTAAAAGATAGGGCCAAGGAACTTCACTTACCATCATGAGAGAAGCCAGAGAATATGTAGGTTTGAGTTCTGTGTGGGTTGGTCAATGTGGTGGTAGTTATGGTGAGATCCTTCTTTCCTGGTTTCTTTGAACTTAGTGAAGTTTCTGAGGCCATTGATAGGGTGTGTCCAAATTCCTTACTGAACCATCCTTGACATATTCTTTCAACATCGTGTATTTTTTTTTTAATCACAATGTTGACTTGTTTATATACTATTGAGTATTTTTCCTAATGGAATATTTCTGCAGATCTGTATTAGTCTGTTCTCGCATTGCTGTAAATAACTACCTGACACTGGGTAATTTATACATGAAAGAGATTTAATTTACTTGCAGTTCTGCAGACTGTACAGAAAGCAAGGCTAAGGCCAGCCTGGTCTTGAACTCTTGACTTCAAGTGATCCAACTGCCTCAGCCTCCCAAAGTGTTGGAATTACAGGCATGAGCCATGGCACCCAGCCAGATGGAAGTTTAAGAAGACTTTGCATTTCAACTTCAAAATGTCGTAAATTAAACTTTCATATTAAATGTGCACCAGTATACACAACAGACTGGCAGGCACTCACTAATAAAATTTTTAAAAAAATATTATGACTAAAAGACAGAAAATGATAAATAAAAATATATACAAAGTGATACTTTTTTCTTTTTTTCTTATTATACTTTTTTAGGGTACATGTGCGCAATGTGCAGGTTAGTTACATATGGATACATGTGCCATGTTGGTGTGCTGCACCCACTAACTCGTCATTTAGCATTAGGTATATCTCCTAATGCTATCCCTCCCCCCTCCCCGCAACCCCACAACATGCCCTGGTGTGTGATGTTCCCCTTCCTGTGTCCATGTGTTCTCATTGTTCAATTCCCACCTATGAGTGAGAACATGAGGTGTTTGGTTTTCTGTCCTTGCGATCGTTTGCTGAGAATGATGGTTTCCAATTTCATCCATGTTGCTACAAAGGACATGAACTCATCATTTTTTATGGCTGCATAGTATTCCATGGTGTATATGTGCCACATTTTCTTAATCCAGTCTATCATTGTTGGACATTTGGGTTGGTTCCAAGTCTTTGCTATTGTGAATAATGCCGCAATAAACATACGTGTGCATGTGTCTTTATAGCAGCATGATTTATAGTCCTTTGGGTATATACCCAGTAATGGGATGGCAGGGTCAAATGGTATTTCCAGTTCTAGATCCCTGAGGAGTCGCCACACTGACTTCCACAATGGTTGAACTAGTTTACAGTCCCACCAACAGTGTAAAAGTGTTCCTATTTCTCCACATCCTCTCCAGCACCTGTTGTTTCCTGACTTTTTAATGATTACCATTCTAACTGGTGTGAGATGGTAGCTCATTGTGGTTTTGATTTGCATTTCTCTGATGGCCAGTGATGATGAGCATTTTTTCATGTGTGTTTTGGCTGCATAAATATCTTCTTTTGAGAAGTGTCTGTTCATATCCTTCACCCACTTGTTGATGGGGTTGTTTGTTTTTTTCTTGTAAATTTGTTTGAGTTCATTGTAGATTCTGGATATCAGCCCCTTTGCCAGATGAGTAGATTGCAAACATCCCATTCTGTAGGTTGCCTATATACTCTGATGGTAGTTTCTTTTGCTGTGTAGAAGCTCTTTAGTTTAATGAGATCCCATTTGTCAATTTTGGCTTTTGTTGCTATTGCTTTTGGTGTTTTAGACATAAAGTCCTTGCCCAAGCCTATGTCCTGAGTGGTATTGCCTAGGTTTTCTTCTAGGGTTTTTATGGTTTTAGGTCTAACATTTAAGTCTTTAATCCATCTTGACTTAATTTTTGTATAAGGTGTAAGGAAGGGATCCAGTTTCAGCTTTCTACATATGGCTAGCCAGTTTTCCCAGCACCATTTATTAAATAGGGAATCGTTTTCTCAGGTAGCGTGATGCCTCCAGCTTTGTTCTTTTGGTTTAGGATTGACTTGGCAATGCAGGCTCTTGTTTGGTTCCATATGAACTTTAAAGTAGTTTTTTCCAGTTCTGTGAAGAAAGTCATTTGTAGCTTGATGGGGATGGCATTGAATCTATAAATTACCTTGGGCAGTATGGCCATTTTCATGATATTGATTCTTCCTACCCATGACATGGAATGTTCTTCCATTTGTTTGTATCCTCTTTTATTTCATTAAGCAGTGGTTTGTAATTCTCCTTGAAGAGGTCCTTCCCCTTCCTTCGTAAGTTGGATCCCTAGGTATTTTATTCTCTTTGAAGCAATTGTGAATGGGAGTTCACTCATGATTTGGCTCTCTGTCTGTTATTGGTGTTTAAGAATGCTTCTGATTTTTGCACATTGATTTTGTATCCTGAGACTTTGCTGAAGTTGCCTATCAGCTTAAGGAGATTTTGGGCTGAGACAATGGGGTTTTCTAGATATACAATCATGTCATCTGCAAACAGGGACAATTTGACTTCCTCTTTTCCTAATTGAATACCCTTTATTTCTTTCTCCTGTCTGATTTCCCTGGCCAGAACTTCCAACACTATGTTGAATAGGAGTGGTGAGAGAGGGCATCCCTGTCTTGTGCCACCTTTCAAAGGGAATGCTCCCAGTTTTTGCCCATTCAATATGATATTGGCTGTGGGTTTGTCATAGATAGCTCTTATTATATTGAGATATGTCCCATCAATACCTAATTTATTGAGAGTTTTTAGCATGAAGGTTGTTGAATTTTGTCAAAGTCCTTTTCTGCATCTATTGAGGTAATCATATGGTTTTTGTCCTTGGTTCTGTTTATATGCTGGATTATGTTTATTGATTTGCATATGTTGAACCAGCCTTGCATCCCAGGGATGAAGCCCTCTTGATCATGGTGGATAAGCTTTTTGATGTGCTGCTGGATTCAGTTTGCCAGTATTTTATTGAGGATTTTTGCATCGATGTTCATCAGGGATATTGGTCTAAAATTCTCTTTCTTTGTTGTGTCTCTGCCAGGCTTTGGTATCAGGATGATGCTGGCCTCATAAAATGAGTGAGGGAGGATTCCCTCTTTTTCTGTTGATTGGAATAGTTTCAGAAGGAATGGTACCAGCTCCTCCTTGTAACTCTGGTAGAATTTGGCTGTGAATCCATCTGGTCCTGGACTTTTTTTGGTTGGTAAGCTATTAATTATTGCCTCAATTTCAGAGCCTGTTATTGGTCTATTCAGAGATTCAACATCTTCCTAGTTTAATCTTGGGAGGGTGTATGTGTCGAGGAATTTATCCATTTCTTCTAGATTTTCTAGTTTTTTTGTGTAGAGGTGTTTATATTATTCTCTGATAGTAGTTTGTATTTTGTGGGATCGGTGGTGATATCCCCTTTGTCATTTTTTATTGGGTCTGTTTGATTCTTCTCTATTTTCTTCTTTATTAGTCTTGTTAGCAGTCTATCAATTTTTCTGATCTTTTCAAAAAACCAACTCCCGATTCATTGATTTTTTGAAGGGTTTTTTGTGTCTGTATTTCCTTCAGTTCTGCTCTGATCTCAGTTGTTTCTTGCCTTCTGCTAGCTTTTGAATGTGTTTGCTCTTGCTTCTCTAGTTCTTTTAATTGCGATGTTAGGGTGTCAATTTTAGATCTTTCCTGCTTTCTCTTGTGGGCATTTAGTGCTATAAATTTCCCTCTACACACTGCTTTGAATGTATCCCAGAGATTCTGGTATGTTGTGTCTTTGTTCTCATTGGTTTCAAAGAACATCTTTATTTCTGCCTTCATTTCGTTATGTACCCGTAGTCATTCAGGAGCAAGTTGTTCAGTTTCCATGTAGTTGAGCGGTTTTGAGTGAGTTTCTTAATCCTGAGTTCTAGTTTGATTGCACTGTGGTCTGAGAGACAGTTTGTTATAATTTCTGTTCTTTTACATTTGCTGAGGAGTGCTTTACTTCCAACTATGTGGTCAATTTTGGAATAGGTGTGGTGTGGTGCTGAAAAGAATGTATTTTCTGTTGATTTGGGGTGGAGAGTTCTGCAGATGTCTATTAGATCTGCTTGGTGCAGAGCTGAGTTCAATTCCTGGATATCCTTGTTAACTTTCTGTCTCGTTGATCTGTCTAATGT
Organism: Pan paniscus; assembly: GCF_029289425.2. Taxonomy (NCBI): domain Eukaryota; kingdom Metazoa; phylum Chordata; class Mammalia; order Primates; family Hominidae; genus Pan; species Pan paniscus. The sequence goes on along the minus strand of NC_073259.2, from coordinate 16,891,845 downwards.
TGACAGTGGGGTGTTAAAGTCTCCCATTATTATTGTGTGGGAGTCTTAAGTCTCTTTGTAGGTCTCTAAGGACTGGCTTTATGCATCTGGGTGCTCCTGTATTGGGTGCATATATATTTAGGATAGTTAGCTCTACTTGTCGAATCGATCCCTTTACCATTATGTAATGGACTTCTTTGTCTCTTTTGGTCTTTGTTGGTTTAAATCTGTTTTATCAGAGACTAGGATTGCAACCGTTGCCTTTTTGTGTTTTCCATTTGCTTGGTAGATCTTCCTCCATCCCTTTATTTTGAGCCTATGTGTGTCTCTGCATGTGAGATGGGTTTCCTGAATACAGCACACTGATGGGTCTTGACTCTTAATCCAATTTGCCAGTCTGTGTCTTTTAACTGGAGCATTTAGCCCATTTACATTTAAGGTTAATATTGTTATGTGTGAATTTGATCCTCCCATTATGATGTTAGCTGGTTATTTTGCTTGTTAGTTGATGCAGTTTCTTTCTAGCCTCGGTGGTCTTTACAATTTGGCATGTTTTTACAGTGGCTGGTACCGGTTGTTCCTTTCAATGTTTAATGCTTCCTTCAGGAGCTCTTTTAGGGCAGGCCTGGTGGTGACAAAATCTCTCAGCATTTGCTTGTCTGTAAAGGATTTTATTTCTCCTTCACTTATGAAGCTTAGTTTGGCTGGATATGAAATTCTGGTTGAAAATTCTTGTCTTTAAGAATGTTGAATATTGGCCTCCACTCTCTTTTGGCTTATAGAGTTTCTGCTGAGAGATCAGCTGTTAGTCTGATGGGCTTCCCTTTGTGTGTAACCAGACGTTTCTCTCTGGCTGCCCTTAACATTTTTTCCTTCATTTCAACTTTGGTGAATCTAACAATTATGTGTGTTGGAGTTGCCCTTCTCCAGGAATATCTTTGTGGCATTCTCTGTATTTCCTGAATTTGAATGTTGGCCTGCCTTGCTAGATTGGGGAAGTTCTCCTGGATAATATCCTGCAGAGTGTTTTCCAACTGGGTTCCATTCTCCCCTTCACTTTCAGGTATACCAATCAGACGTAGATTTGGTCTTTTCACATAATCCCATATTTCTTGGAGGCTTTGTTCATTTCTTTTTATTCTTTTCTCTCTAAACTTCTCTTTTTGCTTCATTTCATTCATTTGATCTTCCATCACTGATACCCTTTCTTCCAGTCGATTGAATCAACTACTGGGCTTGTGCTTTCATCATGTAGTTCTTGTGCCGTGGTTTTCAGCTCCATCGGGTCCTTTAAGGACTTCTGTGCATTGGTTATTCTAGTTAGCCATTCATCTAATCTTTTTTCAAGGTTTTTAACTCCTTTGCCATGGGTTCGAACTTCCTCCTTTAGCTCCAAGTAGTTTGATCGTCTGAAGCCTTCTTATCTCAACTCATCAAAGTCATTCTCCATCGAGCTTTGTTCTGTTGCTGGTGAGGCACTGCATTCTTTAGAAGAGGAGAGGCACTCTGATTTTTAGAATTTTCAGTTTTTCTGCTCTGTTTTTTCCCCATCTTTGTGGTTTTATCTACCTTTGGTCTTTGATGATGGTGACGTACAGATGGGTTTTTGGTGTGGATGTCCTTTCTGTTTGTTAGTTTTCCTTCTAACAGTCAGGACCCTCAGCTGCAGGTCTGTTGGAGTTTGCTGGAGGTCCACTCCAGACCCTGTTTGCCTGGGTATCAGTGGTGGAGGCTGCAGCACAGTGAATATTTATGGACAGGAAATGTTGCTGCCTGATCCTTCCTCTGTAAGTTTTGTCTCAGAGGGGTACCCGGCCATGCGTGGTGTCAGTCTGCCCCTACTGGGGGGTCCCTCCTAATTAGACTACTCAGAGGTCAGGGACCCACTTGAGGAGGCAGACTCTCCATTCTCAGATCTAAAGCTGCGTGCTGGGAGAACCACTACTGTCTTCCAATCTGTCAGACAGGGCCATTTAAGTCTGCAGAGGTTTCTGCTACCTTTTGCTTGGCTATGCCCTGCCCCCAGAGGTGGAGTCTACAGAGGCAGGCAGGCCCCCTTGAGCTGCAGTGGGCTCCACCCAGTTCGAGCTTCCCAGCTGCTTTGTTTACCTGCTCAAGCCTCAGCAATGGTGGGTGCCCCTCCCCCAGCCTCACTGCCATCTTGCAGTTTGAACTCAGACTGCTGTGCTAGCAATAAGCGAGGCTCCTTGGGTGTAGGACCCTCCGAGCCATGCACGGGATATAATCTACTGATGTGCCATTTGCTAAGACCATCAGAAAAGCACAGTATTAGGGTGTGAGTGACCCGATTTTCCAGGTGCCATCTGTCACCCCTTTCCTTGGCTAGGAAAGGGAATTCCCTGACCCCTTGCAATTCCCGGGTGAGGCGATGCCTCACCCTGCTTCGGCTCATGCTTGGTGCACTGCACCCACTTTCTGACAATCCCCAGTGAGATGAACCAGTACCTCTGTTGGAAATGCAGAAATCATTCATCTCTTGCATTGCTTATGCTGGGAGCTGTAGACTGGAGCTGTTCCTCAGACTTCTTTTTTTTTTCTAAGATAAAAATACTTTAATGTGTATGCTGTTTTCTGCAGTTAGTAATGTGAAAAGACTGCATTTATATGGTGAAATTCTCAGGACCCTCAATTCTTTATAGATAGGCTAAATTATTTGTGTCATTACTTGCAAATCTTCTTGAATGCGGTGGAGGTTATGTTAAGAAATAAAGTTTATGTAATGTCTAATTTCATATTGTAATTCCATTCTTCCACAAACTTTTTGAAATCCCTTGTATTTCAAACCCATCTGGAAGAGCAGGATCAGATTCTCATGTGTACAACACAGGATCCTCTCATCCAAATTATCAAGTGGCCTGTGTTTAGGATTTCCAGTGGCAGCCCCACACACAATACCTCTAATGAGGCATCCTGAAGTTATCACTATCCTTGAGCAAAAACTGAATGATGTCTCAGGAGTATTCGAGGCCTGAAATGATAAGTGGCATCTGTTAATACTGACTAACCTGTACTTTCCATAAAAAGATGAAATGATGGGCAGGAACTACTTGATATAACAGAGAAGTCAGCAGATGAAAAGAGAGCTACCAAAACAAACTCAGTAAAAAGACTTTGGAAATACAGTATATTGATCCAAATTTTCAAAACAAACATAAAATGAAAGGAGTAAGAAGAATTATAGATTCTTACTTAGTAGATTTGATTTAAAAAAATTCCCAAAATTTATTTAAGAAGAAGCCAGATATAAGATGAAAAATAAACACAGGGAAGATTATTTAGAACAGGAAATGTCAACAAATACATTTTAGAAAGAGAGTGGGGAGAAAATACTTTCAGAATAATGCAAAAATAAAAAAAATTTCTGTGTGGAAGAACAATCTGGGAGACAGCACATGTACTTAAGAAATAGATCAGTGCAATACCCTTGAGGCTTTTATGTGGGTTCCTGACTATCTCATTGGAATATATAATTGTGGCCACTCATTATAAGTGGGAGTGATTAAAAATTTTTCCTAGAAGAACAACTGAATGTGGTGACTCATGCCTGTTATCCCAGGACTTTGGGAGGGTGAGTTGGATGGATCCCTTGAGGCCAGGAGTTTAAGACCAGCCTGAGCAACAAATTGTGGATCCATCTCTTCAAAAAATTTTTAAATAAATTAAAAAATAATAAACGGGCATGGTGGGTGTCATGAACCTGTAATTCAAGCAACTCAAGTGGTTGAAGTGGGGGGAATCCCCAGATCATAGGAGTTCAAGGATGCTGGAAGCCATGATCAGGACACCACACTCCAGCCTGGGTGACAGAGCAAGAGCCTATATTTACATATATATAATCCTGTAAGACATAAAGCCCAAACTGCATCTGATCAAACATTCTAATAAAGGGGAAGAGCAAGAAAAAATTCTTAAAGACGTGAAGTGGGATGGCTCATTCAAGAACGTGTATTCATTTTGTTCATTTCTAGAAACCTCTGGTAGTTTTTGTGTCCAACTTTGTTTTAACCTCTCCATGAATATTAATAATAGAATACGTTAAGACTCCTGTATCCTACAACACCAAGACTTTTCTGATTGGAGCCAGATCCAAGGAATATTGGACAATCTGTGTGGGTCCAACCAGGCTGAGGGCCAACCTTCTGTCAGCCATGAATGGCCAGGTTTGTGTTGTCTGCACACAGCTCAAAGTTCCAAAGACATAATCTCTATATAATCAAATATTTAGGGAAATATGATAGGCATAGGTATAGAAAACTCCACAGCCAACATGTTATTCCTTAGAATATGATTGTGTTTAGAAAACAGCCCTAAGAAGAGGTGATCAAGCTAAAATGAGGGAGTTTCAGTGGAACTAAATCCAATAAGATGAGTGTCCTTAGAAGAAGTGGAAATTCCTTCTAAGAACTGGAAATTTGCACACAGAGAGACACAATAAGTACATAGGCACAGACGCAGCCCCATGGGAGGACACAGCAAGAAGGTGATATCTAGATGCCAAGTAGACAGGGCCCAGAAGAACTGAACCTGCTGACACCTTCATCATGGAACTTGAGCATCCAGAAGTGTTGAAAAGTAATTTCTGTTGCTTAAGAATGTTAGTCTGTGATATTTTGTTTTGATGGCTATTATAAAGAAATTCAGGGGAGAGCAAGTTTTAGGAGGTAGAAATCAAGAGTCCTGCTTGGCACATGGTAAGTTTACATTATTTTAAATGGCAAATGGATTGCTGAGGTCCTTGACTCATGGACAAGTGCCTAAGCTTTTGTTGCAGCCTTGCTCCTTGCTTTGACCCCATCCTAAATCAGTGACACTGTCTCCTTCAGTTCTTTGTTAACCTCTATTTTGGTTGTCTCTGGTAGCTTGATAGCTGATATTTACTCCTTCCTGATATGCTAATCTCTTTCACTCATTTCTGACATAGGAGAAGGTCAGGGTGTGAGTTGAGTGATATTTGGAAGCATCACCTCTTGTCTTGCTGTACTCAGCAGACAAGGAAAAGTCTGTCTCCAACCAGGACTGCAACTTCCCCACTGACTCCCACAAGGAGTCACATCTGCCTGGCACTCCCCTCTGCTTCTTCTCTCTTGCGTTTCTTTCCTTCCTGATGGGCCACCATAAGCTACCTAGGCCAGACTGCCCATCAACAGCTTCCTTTTCAAACAATGTTTGGTGAAACCAGAGAAAATCATTCAATAACATCAGGACACCAGACTGGCCCAAGTACTCTGTCTCTCTCTTAAAGAATGTGAATCTGTTACAAATGTTAAACTTTCATGTAACTGAAGAATATTTGGCCACTGGTATTATATTCCATCTTCAGAAAACATCCCTATTTATCCTAGGAGAAAAACAAGAAACCAATCTGCCTAGTCAGCTGGAAAATTCTGAGTTACCTCTAGTAGAGGTTATTGTATCAGGACACCTTCCTATATGCAGTGGGTTGTTATAATGTTGAAGGAAAATGTATATCCTGTTAAGAAACACCATGAATGGATTCCAATGTTTTGGCACCAAAATAAAATCACAATCTTTTGCTATAACATGTCTGAACAGGAGCTAGTTTGAGGCATGAAGGAAAAAGAGCAGTTTCAAAAGACCCCTAAAAGAGCAACATGAATTCTTCTAAAATTAAAGTGAGTAGGAGCATCAAATGTACTGTGAAGCTTGGGTGGAAGAAGGTAAAATCATTGATGGTGTCCAAAGAGTTGTCCTACTTGACACATGGTAAGTTGACATTGGTAGAAGAAGTCAGCAGTTCACAAATTCAATGAGGAGTTCCTCATTTCAAGAAGGAATGAGGCAATGTTGAACCTAAAGCTTACAGTGACAGATGATTCACATCACATTGCAAGGAATAAATTCATCTTCTTTATACCCAGGAGAAGAGGTGTGATGATTAGTAGCACACACAATAACCAACACTGCAGACTTCCCAGTTGGTTCAATTTACATGAATCTAACTGAATGATTAAAGTTTAGTAAGCTTTTCACTTAATGGATGCCCAAACTGTGTCACCAAGATCAAGTACAGAGAAGAGCAGAAGTTTCCCTAAAAATTTAAATAGGAACAATGAAGACCATAAGCATTTCTTCAGTGAATTATAAGAGGAGATAACAAGTGACTTTACCAGTAAAATCTGGAAAACAAATACAATCAAAGCAATGGCTATCAAGAGGTGGAAAAGTCCAGTCAAAACAAAAGTGGATGAGGAGAGCACAAAGGTCATGGCAAGAGTTTATTGGAAAGCTCAAGTCATTTTGCTGGTTGACTTTCTGGAGAATGACAATAACTGCTTATTCTGAGAATATTTTGAGAAAGCCAAAGCTTTAGTATAGGAATCCTTGGGAAAGCTTCAGCAGAGTCCTTCACCACAACCTTGCTTCTGCTCATTTCTCTTATCAAACAGGGTAATTATAAGACAGTTCTGATGGAAAATCATTAGGCTTTCACATTAGTGAGAAGTGAAGCCAAGTGGACGTCCCGCGTCGAGTGGGGAGCTGGAGAACTTTTCTGTCTAGCTAGATGATTGTAAATGCACCAATCAGTGCTCTGGGTCTAGGTAATGGATTGTAAGTGCATCAATCCACACACTGTAAAAATGCACCAATCATTGCTCTGTGTCTAGCTAAAGGATTGTAAATGTACCATTCAGCACTCTATAAAAATGCTCCAATCAGCACTCTGTGTCTAGCAAAAGGATTGTACATGCACCAATCAGCATTCTATAAAAATGCACCAATCAGTGCTCTCTGTCTAGCTAAAGGATTGTGAATGCACAAATCAGCACTCTGTGAAAATGCACCAATCAGGACTCTGTGTCTAGCTAAAGGATTACAAATGCACCAATCAGCACCCTGTAAAATGGACAAATCAGCACCCTGTAAAATGGACCAATCAGCGCTCTGTAAAATGTACCAATCAGCAGGATGTGGGCAGGGCCAAATAAGGGAATAAAAGCTGGCCAACTGAGTCAGCAGTGGCAACTTGCTTGGGTCCCCTTCCATGCTGTGGAAGCTTTGTTCTTTTGCCCTTCGCAACAAATCTTGCTGCTGCTCACTCTTTGGGTCTGCACTACCTTTATGAGCTGTAACACCCACGAGAGGGTCTGTGGCTTCATTCCTGAAGTCAGTGAGACCATCAACCCACCAGGAGGAAAAAACAACTTTGGACACGGCCTTAAGAACTGTAACAATCACTGCGAAGGTCTGTGGCCTCACTCCTGAAGTCAGTGAGAACAAGAACCCACCGGAAGGAAGAAACTCCGGACACATCTGAACATCTGAAGGAACAAACTATGGACACACCATCTTTAAGAACTGTAACACTCACTGCAAGCATCCGCAGCTTCATTCTTGAAGTCAGCGAGACCAAGAACCAACTGGAAGAAACCAATTCTGGACACATTACAACCCTAATTTGGTTTCTTTTGTTTTCTTTTTGTTTTGTGTTCTTATAACGTTTGTAAAAGGCATCCATTTTTCTTCAGTTGATAATGTAAAAAATACATATCAATAGCTGGCATGTTGACCAAAATGTATGACAAGTGGTCAATAATTTGTCTCCTTTTATATAGCTCATTAACAAGAAGGATTGGGAAATGGTTGTAAACTGAGTACCAGGTGGTAGAATTGAAGGAAACTTCCCATGTAAAACTTTCAGTTTTTGCTCCATTCCAAAGATAACAGGAGGTAAAGGGTTAAAGATGCCCCAAAGCTGTTGCAAACATTTGGGGAGACTTAAAATTCACGTGTTTATTCAGTTGAGTCTTAGGCTGTGACTACAATGCTTGAATTAGACAGTAAATGTGTCTTACTTACTTGCACGAAGACACTTTGTTCACATCTCTCTTATCACTTTTTTTCCTCTACTCTGATCTCAGTTCCTTTCAGGATTTGGGTTGGGCCTGAGAAGACCCTGACACAAGAAGGACTAAGGGCCCTACATACCCATCTCCAAATATTGAAAAAATATCAAAGAGGGTAGAAACATAGATATTTATAGCTCTATTGCCTATACTTGCTCAATTCACCGTTGTACTTGATTCTGTCGAAGTGGGGGAAGGCATGCTGAGGATACAGGATAAAGCTACAGTGGCATATAAGGGGAAAGAAAGGAAGAGACTGGAAGTCTGTTGAATCCATAGACACTGGAGATGCATTTAAAGGAGGTAGACCCTGGGGCTAGAAGCCAAGGTGGGGGAAAAAAAGCTTTTCAGTTGCAGTAGTCTTTTATTGTTATTATTGTTATTATTAGTATTATTATTTCTTTTTAGAGACAGGGACTTGTTCTCTCACTTAAGCTGGAGTACAGTGGTGCAATCATGGCTCACTGCAGTCTTGAACTCCTGGGATCAAGCAATTCTCCCAGATCACCCTCTGAATTAGATGGGACTACAGGTGCCCATTACCATGCAAGGTTGATTTTGTAAATTTTGTTGTATACATGGGGAGATCTTGCTGTATTGTTCAGGCTGATCTTGAATTCCTGACATCAACAATCCTCCAATCTCAGCCTCCAAAAGTAGTGGGATTACAGTCATGAGCCATCATGCTGGGTGTATAGTCACTCTTTCTACCTCAGCCTCATTTTCCTGCATTCTGTAAATCCCCAGTCAGAAGACAGCAGGGCTCCCTGGCTACTGGGATAGCCTCTAAGAAGCAAATGTTAAACTCTGTGGTTCTTGTAGAGGAAAAGAAAAAAGAAGTGCTTGTGTTCATTTGAGCTTTGAGAAAATGGGGTACAAAACATGAAAAGTTAGGAAGACATAGTGGATAAGGCCTTTGGGACCCATCCAGCACACTTTTCTGTTGTTTTTAATTTTATAAGTGTGTACTATATGAAATGCTTATACTCTTATCTCATAAGAGCCAAGGAGAATCATCCACATAGAAGCTCCAAGTAGAATAATGTCAGTGGGATTAACCCTTCTGCCAGTGGAGCCAGTGGGTGGATCACGATGTAGCCTGAGTGCCTCCACCCTTCAATGTCCAAAGCTTGCCTTGTTGAACTTTTTGTGTATTGTAAACACAGAAACATGCCCATGTGAGGCATAAAATAGAAAATTACTCAATATACTTTTACAAACCGTAAACAATTGACCAATTCTTAATGAAGGGTATAATCGAGTTATGACAGCCTTGAAACCACTTTGATATGGAAATGATCAGACTTTAAAGCAGCTCTTATAGTCAACTTTTCTGAGGTAAATATGAACACTCTCAAAATAAATGGGAAAAAGCTTCTCGGCAGAAAAAGGAACTATAGAAAATAATAAAATAGAAATTTCAGAACTAACATATATAAGTCTAAAATTTGAAAAAAGACCTTGTAGACTGTGAAAATTTTTCAGAAAGTAAATGATTGAGGTGTTTGAAGACAAAAAAACTAAATTAGCCAAGTCAAATCCAAGAAGAGACATCTTAGAAGAAATGAACCTGTTAACACCTTGATCATGGAATGTGAGCCTCAGAAAATCAATTTCTGTTGTTCAAATTACACAGTGTGTTTTGTTTTTTTTTTAGGGCAGACATAACAAACTACGTCAAGGGCGAGCAGTTTAGGATGCAGAAATCAAGGATCTTTTTTGGGACATATTATGTTTGCATCGATATTAGAAGGCAAGTGGATTGCTGAGAGCTTCAACTGACCAAAAGGTGCCAGGGCTCCTGCTGCAGACCTGCTCCTTGCTTTGACCCCATCCTTACTCACTGACAGGGCCTCATTCAGCTCTTCTGTCATCTCTGTTTTATTTGTGTGTGGAGATTTCATAGTTAATATTTATTCTTCCCTAATAAACTAATCTCTTTCACTCATTGCTGACATTGGACAATGTCAGAGAAAGGGCCTGAGCTGAGTGATATTTGAAGGCAATGCCTGCTGTCTTCCTGTACTCATCAAGCCAAGGGGGAGTCTTTTTTCACCAGGACTACCACTTCTACAGCAACCTATGCAATGAGGCAAGTCTGCGAAGCACTCCCCTCTGCTCCTTCACTCTGATCTTCCTTTCCCACTAAAAGGTCTACCGTAAGTCATTAGGCAGGACCATTCTTCTCCAGTTTCCCTGTCCAATTAGTGTGTGTAGAAACCAATCACAGTCACCCTGGTATCATTAGGGCACGTGCTAGGACAAGCAACTGCTTTATGCGCTCCCCCCACCCAAGCACATAAAGCCAAACTACAACGGTTTTCTTACTGCGTAGCCAAAGAAGAATTGCTAGCTGGTAATATATTTCCTCTTTAGCAAACATCCCTAATATTCCAGAAGGGGTAAGGGAGGAAAACAACAATCTATCTGATCACCAGCCAATGGCAGAGTAATCTGCAACAACCCTCGTTTTATGAGGAAGGCTTCCAATAATATAAGGCATCTTCAAACTGTTCGTAGAAAATACATATGATGTTTAAAAATTATGCATGGCTATAAACATTTTTTGTATCAAAATACATTTGTACTAACTTGTTACAACATGTCTGAACAGGATCTCGTTCAGTCACTAACATGGTTGAGAAACCGGTTTAAAAACAGCCTCTATCAGAGCAGCAAAAATTCTACTAAAATTGTAGGAAAAACAAATTCGAGTTTATGTTGAAGCTTGGGTGGAGGGATGGTGACATCACTGATGCATTAGGACATATTTGTGCGCATGTAAATCAGCCCTTCACAGAATGGATAACTCACTTTAAGAATCGATGAGATAATGGTGAAAGTAAACATTGCAGCAGCAGACCATACACATCAACTTATGGGCAAAAACTTTATCTTCTTTTGGCCTAATTGAAGAGGTCTGACAATTAACAACAGAAACAAGAGCTTAAACTTGAGCAAACTATCCACTTGATGAGGGCCAAAACTGCTGTACCCAAGTCAGCTACAGACAAGAACAGAACATTCAATGAAAAATTAAAGAAGTAGGAAGGAGAAGAAAAGAAAAGATCCTAAGCATGTCTTTGAAGAGCTGTAACATGAGATCAAATGTGGCTTTACCAGTGCCACTCGAAGGGAAAAACACAATCAAAGCAATGGCTACCAAGAGGTGGAAGTGGTCTAGTCTAAGTAAATGTGACAAAAACAAATATTATGCCAACAGTGTGTTCGGATGCCCAAGGTATTTTGGTTGATAACTTTGGGGAGGGTCAAGGAATGACAACATCGACTTATGAAAGAATTTGGAATTTGAAGAAAGCCAAATCTTTAGCAGATAAATGAATGAGATTGAATGCCTAGTGATTTCTATCAAAAGTCTGGAAAATTGCTCCTGTTTCATGAGGGGAATGAGCAGGAGCTTTGTTGTGATGGAGAAGGACTCTGCTAAAGCCTTTCTGGGCATTCATCTGCTAAAGTTTTGCCTAACTTTCTCCAATCTTTCATAAGTCGATATCATCATTCTAAGTGAAGTAACTTAGGACTGGAAAACCAAATATCGTATGTTCTCACTCATGAATGGGAGCTAAACTATGAGGATGCAAAGGCTTAAGAATGACACAATGGACTTTGGGAACTCAGGGGGAAAGAGTCAGAAAGAGATGAGGGATAAAAGACTATAAATTGGGTGCAGTGAATACTGCCCGGTTGATGCGTGCACCAAAATCTCACAAATCACCACTCAAGAACTTATATACATAACCAAACACCACCTGTTCCCCAACCTATGAAAATAAAACAGAAAAGGAAAAAAAGAAAATCACTAGGCATCCAATTTACAGTACTGATGTAGTATCTTTGAATTTCTTTTTCTCTAATATTAAAATATCTTTAACGTGTACTCTGTTTTCTTCAGTTAATAATGTGAAAAGACTGCATTTATATGGTGAAATTCCCAGGGTCCCCAATTCTTTGTAGATAGGCTAAATTTCTTGTATCATTACTTGCCAAACTTCTTGAATGTGATGGAGATAATGTTAAGAAATAAAGTTTATATTGTCTACTTGCATATTGTGATTACGTTCTTCCACAAACTTTTTGAAATCCCCTTGTATTCTCAGACCCTTCTGGAAGAGTAGGAACAGATTCTTATGTGTACAACACAGGATCCTCTCATCCAACTGATCAAGTGGCCTGTCTTTAGGATGTCCAGTCACATCCCCATATACAATACCTCTAACAAGGTCATCTGAAGTTATCACTATCCCTGAGCAAAAACTGAATGACAGTACAAGACTTATTCGAGGCCTGAAATGATAAGTGGCAGCTGTTGATACTGACTCACCTATACTTTCCATGAAAAGCGTGGAAGGATGGTCAGGAACTACTTGATATAATAGAAAAGTCAGCAGATGAAAAGAGAGCTACTAACACAAACTCAGTAAAAAGACCTTGGAAACACAGTATGTTGATCTAAATTTTAAAAACAAAAATGAAAAGAAAGGAGTAAGAAGAATTATAGATGCTTATCTAGAAGATTAGATTTAAAAATTTTTATCAAATTTTATTTAAAAAGAAGCCAGAGGTAAGATGAAAAATAAACACAGGGAAATTTGATTTAGAACACAAAATGTCAACAAATACATTTTAGAAAGAGAGTCTGGAGAAATTCATTTCAGAATATTGCAAAAATGAAAAAAATTTCTGTGTGGAAGAGCAATCTGGGAGAGAGATAGCACAGGTACTAAGAAATAGATCAATGCAATATGCTTGAGGCTTTTATGTGGGTACAAGACTATCTTATTGGAATACATAATTGTGGCCACTCATTATAAGTGGGAGTGATTAAAAATTTTTCCTAGAAGAACGACTGAATGTGGGTACTCATGCCCATTATCTCAGGACTTTGGAAGAGTGAGGTGGGAGGATCGCTTGTGGCCAGGGGTTCAAGACCAGCCTGAGCAACAAAGTGAGGCTCCATCTCTTCAAAAATTAAAAATAAATAAATAAATAAATGGGCATGGTGGGTGTCATGAACCTGTAATCAAACAACTTAAGAGGCTGAAGCTGGGGGAATCCCCTGAGCACAGGATTTCAAGGATGGTGTAAGCCAGGATCATGACACCACACTCCAGCCTGGGTGACAGAGCAAGAGTCTGTATAAAAAAAAATTCCTAGAAGATGTAAAGCCCAACTAAATCTGATCAAACATTCTAACAAAGGGGTAGAGCAAGGAAAAAATTTTGAAGTCATGAAATACGGTGTCTCATTCAAGAACTGTGTATTCTTTCTGTTCATTTCTAGAACCCCTTGGTAGTTTTCATGGCCAACGTTTTTTTTAACCTCCCCATGTATATTAATGATAGAATGCATGAAGACACCTGTATCCTACACCAAGAGTTTTCTGACTAGACCCAGAGCCAGAGAATATTAGACAATCTGTGTGGGTCTGACCAGGCTGAGGGCCAACCTTCTGTCAGTCATGAATGGCCAGGTTTGTGTTGTCTTCACCCAGCTCAAAATTCCAAAGAAATGATATCTATATAATCAAATATTTAGTGAAATATGATAGGCATAGGTATACAAAACTCCACAGCCAACCTCTTGTTCCTTAGAATATCATTGTGTTTAGAAAACAGCCCTAAGAAGAGGTGATCAAGATAAAATGGGGAGTTTCAGTGGAACTAAATCTAATAAGATTGCTGTCCTTATAAGAAGTGGAAATTCCTTATAAGAACTAGAAATTTGCACATGGAGAGACACAAGAATTATGTATGTATAGAAGCAGCCCTACGGGAAACACAGCAAGAAGGCAGATATGTAGATGGCAAGCAGGCAGGGCCCAGAAGAACTGAACCTGCTGACAGCTTCATCATGGAACTTGAGCATCCAGAAGTGTTGAAAAGGAATTTCTGTTGTTGAAGAAAACGTAGTCTGTGATATTTTGTTTTGACAGTCCTAATGAGGAAACTCAGGGGAGAGCAGGTTTTAGGAGGTAGAAATCAAGAGTCCTGCTTGGCACATAGTAAGTTTACATTTATTTTAAATGGCAAGTTGATTGCTGAGGTCCTTGACTCATGGACAAGTGCCTAAGCTCCGTTGCAGTCCTGCTCCTTGTTTTGATCTCATCCTGAGTGACACTGTTTCCTTCAGTTCTTTGGTAACTTCTGTTTTGGTTGTCTCTGGTAGCTTGATACCTGATATTTACTCCTTCCTGATTTTCTAGTCTCCTTCACGCATTTCTGACATAGGGGAAGGTCAGGAATAGGGCGTGAGCTGAGTGATATTTGGAAGTATCAACTCTTGTCTTCCTGTACTCAGCAGATGACGAGTATCCTGCCTCTAACCAAGGCTGCAGCTTCCCCAGTGACTCCCACAAGTAGGCACTCCCCGCTGCCTGGCACTCCCCGCTGCTTCTTCTCTCTTGCATTTCTTCCCTACCTGACAAGCCACCATAAGCTACCTAAGCCAGACTGCTCATCGCCAGCTTCTCTTTCCAAATAATGTTTGGTGAAACCAGAGAAAATCATTCAATAACATCAGAATAGCCGCTAGGCCCAAGCACTCTGTGTCTCTCTTGAAGCATGTGAATCTCAGTTACAAATGTTACACTTTCCATGTAGCTGGAGAATATTTGGCGACTGGTATTATATCCCATCTTCAGAAAACATTCCTATTTGTGCTAAAAGAAAAACAAGAAACCAATCTGCCTAGTCAGCTGGAAAAGTCTATGTTACCTCCAGTAGATGTTCTTGTGTTAGGATGCCTTCCTATATGGAGTGGGTTGTTAAAATGTTGGCGGAGAATGTATATTCCATTAAGAAATACCATGAATGGGCCAGGTGCAGTGGCTCACGCCTGTAATCCCAGCACTTTGGGAGGCCAAAGTGGGTGGATCATGAGTTCAGGAGATCAAGACCATCCTTGAAACCCCATCTCTACTAAAAATACAAAAAATTAGCCAGGCGTGGTGGTGGGTGCCTGCAGTCCCAGCTACTCGGGAAGCTGAGGCAGGAGAATGGCATGAACCCAGGAGGCAGAGCTTGCAGTGAGCAGAGACCGCGCCACTGCACTGCAGCCTGGGCCACAGAGCAAGACTCCGTCTCAAAAAAAAAAAAAAAAAAAAAAAAAAGAAATACCATGAATGGATTCCAAATTTTTTGGCACCAAATGAAATTAGAATATCTTGCTATAAGATGTCTCAACAGGAGCTAGTTTGAGGAATTAAGAAAAGTAAGATAGCAGTTTCAAAATAGTCCCTAGAAGAGCAACATGAATTCTTCTAAAGTTTGAGTTACAAACATCAAATTTATTGTGAAGCCGGGGAGGAGCCAAGATGGCCGAATAGGAACAGCTCCGGTCTACAGCTCCCAGTGTGAGCGACGAAGAAGACGGGTGATTTCTGCATTTCCATCTGAGGTACCGGGTTCATCTCACTAGGGAGTGCCAGACAGTGGGAGCAGTTCAGTGGGTGCGCGCACCGTGCGCGAGCCAAAGCAGGGCGAGGCATTGCCTCACCTGGGAAGCGCAAGGGGTCAGGGAGTTCCCTTTCTGGGTCAAAGAAAGCGCTGACGGACAGCACCTGGAAAATCGGGTCACTCCCACCTGAATACTGCGCTTTTCCGACGGGCTTAAAAAACGGTGCGCCATGAGATTATATCCCTCACCTGGCTCGGAGGGTCCTACGCCCACGGAGTCTCGCTGATTGCTAGCACAGCAGTCTGAGATCAAACTGCAAGGTGGCAGCCAGGCTGGGGGAGGGGCGCCCGCCATTGCCCAGGCTTGATTAGGTAAACAAAGCAGCTGGGAAGCTCGAACTGGGTGGAGCCCACCACAGCTCAAGGAGGCCTGTCTGCCTCTGTAGGCTCCACCTCTGGGGGCAGGACACAAACAAAAAGACAGCAGTAACCTCTGCAGACTTAAATGTCCCTGTCTGACAGCTTTGAAGAGAGCAGTGGTTCTCCCAGCACGCAGCTGGAGATCTGAGAACGGGCAGACCCCTGACCCCCGAGCAGCCTAACTGGGAGGCACCCCCCAGCAGGGGCACACTGACACCTCACATGGCAGGGTACTCCAACAGACCTGCAGCTGAGGGTCCTCTCTGTTGGAAGGAAAACTAACAAACAGAAAGGACATCCACACCAAAAACCCATCTGTACATCACCATCATCAAAGACCAAAAGTAGATAAAAACCACAAAGATGGGGAAAAAACAGAACAGAAAAACTGGAAACTCTAAAAAGCAGAGCACCTCTCCTCCTCCAAAGGAACGCAGTTCCTCACCAGCAACGGAACAAAGCTGGATGGAGAATGACTTTGACGAGCTGAGAGAAGAAGGCTTCAGACGATCAAATTACTCTGAGCTACGGGAGGACATTCAAACCAAAGGCAAAGAAGTTGAAAACTTTGAAAAAAATTTAGAAGAATGTATAACTACAATAACCAATACTGAGAAGTGCTTAAAGGAGCTGATGGAGCTGAAAACCAAGGCTCGAGAACTACGTGAAGAATGCAGAAGCCTCAGGAGCCGATGTGATCAACTAGAAGAAAGGGTATCAGCGATGGAAGATGAAATGAATGAAATGAAGCGAGAAGGGAAGTCTAGAGAAAAAAGAATAAAAAGAAATGAGCAAAGCCTCCAAGAAATATGGGACTATGTGAAAAGACCAAATCTACGTCTGATTGGTGTACCTGAAAGTGATGGGGAGAATGGAACCAAGTTGGAAAACACTCTGCAGGATATTATCCAGGAGAACTTCCCCAATCTAGCAAGACAGGCCAATGTTCAGATTCAGGAAATACAGAGAATGCCATAAAGATACTCCTTGAGAAGAGCAACTCCAAGACACATAATTGTCAGATTCACCAAAGTTGAAATGAAGGAAAAAATGTTAAGGGCAGCCAGAGAGAAAGGTCGGGTTACCCTCAAAGGGAAGCCCATCAGACTAACAGCGGATCTCTCGGCAGAAACCCTACAAGCCAGAAGAGAGTGGGGGCCAATATTCAACACTCTTAAAGAAAAGAATTTTCAACCCAGAATGTCATATCCAGCCAAACTTAGCTTCATAAGTGAAGGAGAAATAAAATATTTTACAGACAAGCAAATGCTGAGAGATTTTGTCACCACCAGGCCTGCCTTACAAGAGCTCCTGAAGGAAGCACTAAACATGGAAAGGAACAACCGGTACCAGTCGCTGCAAAATCATGCCAAAATGTAAAGACCATCAAGACTAGGAAGAAACTGCATCAACTAATGAGCAAAATAACCAGCTAACATCATAATGACAGGATCAAATTCACACATAACAATATTAACTTTAAATGTAAATGGACTAAATGCTCCAATTAAAAGACACAGACTGGCAAATTGGATAAAGAGTCAAGACCCATCAGTGTGCTGTATTCAGGAAACCCATCTCACGTGCAGAGACACACATAGGCTCAAAATAAAAAGATGGAGGAAGATCTACCAAGCAAATGGAAAACACAAAAAGGCAGCGGTTGCAATCCTAGTGTCTGATAAAACAGACTTTAAACCAACAAAGATCAAAAGAGACAAAGAAGGCCATTACATAATGGTAAAGGGATCAATTCAACAAGAAGAGCTAACTATCCTAAATATATATGCACCCAATACAGGAGCACCAAGATTCATAAAGCAAGTCCTGAGTGACCTACAAAGAGATTTAGACTCCCACACATTAATAATGGGAGACTTTAACACCCCACTGTCAACATTAGACAGATCAACGAGACAGAAAGTCAACAAGGATACCCAGGAATTGAACTCAGCTCTGCACCAAGCAGACCTAATAGACATCTACAGAACTCTCCACCCCAAATCAAGAGAATATACATTTTTTTGAGCACCACACCACACCTATTCTAAAATTGACCACATACTGGGAAGTAAAGCTCTCCTCAGCAAATGTAAAAGAACAGAAATTATAACAAACTATCTCTCAGACCACAGTGCAATCAAACTAGAACTCAGGATTAAGAATCTCACTCAAAGCCGCTCAACTACATGGAAACTGAACAACCTGCTCCTGAATGACTACTGCTTCCATAACAAAATGAAGGCAGAAATAAAGATGTTCTTTGAAACCAACGAGAACAAAGACACAACATACCAGAATCTCTGGGATACACTCAAAGCAGTGTGTAGAGGGAAATTTATAGCACTAAATGCCCACAAGAGAAAGCAGGAAAGATCCAAAATTGACACCCTAACATCACAATTGAAAGAACTAGAAAAGCAAGAGTAAACACATTCAAAAGCTAGCAGAAGGCAAGAAATAACTAAAATCAGAGCAGAACTGAAGGAAATAGAGACACAAAAAACCCTTCAAAAAATTAATGAATCCAGGAGCTGGTTTTTTGAAAGGATCAACAAAATTGATAGACCACTAGCAAGACTAATAAAGAAAAAAAGAGAGATGAATCAAATAGACACAATAAAAAATGATAAAGGGGATATTACCACCGATCCCACAGACATACAAACTACCATCAGGGAATACTACAAACACCTCTACGCAAATAAACTAGAAAATCTAGAAGAAATGGATAAATTCCTGGACACATACACTCTCCCAAGACTAAACCAGGAAGAAGTTGAATCTCTGAATAGACCAATAACAGGAGCTGAAATTGTGGCAATAATCAATAGCTTACCAATCAAAAAGAGTCCAGGACCAGATGGATTCACAGCCGAATTCTACCAGAGGTACAAGGAGGAACTTGTACCATTCCTTCTGAAACTATTCCAATCAATAGAAAAAGAGGGAATCCTCCCTAACTCATTTTATGAGGCCAGCATCATTCTGATACCAAAGCCAGGCAGAGACACACCAAAAAAAGAGAATTTTAGACCAATATCCTTAATGAACACTCATGCAAAAATCCTCAATAAAATACTGGCAAACCGAATCCAGCAGCACATCAAAAAGCTTATCCACCATGATCAAGTGGGCTTCATCCCTGGGATGCAAGGCTGGTTCAATATACACAAATCAATAAATGTAATCCAGCATATAAACAGAGCCAAAGACAAAAACCACATGATTATCTCAATAGATGCAGAAAAAGCCTTTGACAAAATTCAACAACCCTTCATGCTAAAAACTCTCAATAAATTAGGTATTGATGGGACGTATTTCAAAATAATAAGAGCTATCTATGACAAACCCACAGCCAATATCATACTGAATGGGCAAAAACTGGAAGCATTCCCTTTGAAAGGTGGCACAAGACAGGGATGCCCTCTCTCACCACTCCTATTCAACATAGTGTTGGAAGTTCTGGCCAGGGCAATTAGGCAGGAGAAGGAAATAAAGGGTATTCAATTAGGAAAAGAGGAAGTCAAACTGTCCCTGTTTGCAGATGACATGATTGTATATCTAGAAAACCCCATTGTCTCAGCCCAAAATCTCCTTAAGCTGATAAGCAACTTCAGCAAAGTCTCAGGATACAAAATCAATGTGCAAAAATCACAAGCATTCTTATACACCAACAACAGACAAACAGAGAGCCAAATCGTGAGTGAACTCCCATTCACAATTGCTTCAAAGAGAATAAAATACCTAGGAATCCAACTTACAAGGGATGTGAAGGACCTCTTCAAGGAGAACTACAAACCACTGCTCAAGGAAATAAAAGAGGATACAAACAAATGGAAGAACATTCCATGCTCATGGGTAGGAAGAATCAATATTGTGAAAATGGCCATACTGCTCAAGGTAATTTACAGATTTAATGCCATCCCCATCAAGCTGCCAATGACTTTCTTCACAGAATTGGAAAAAACTCCTTTAAAGTTCATATGGAACCAAAAAAGAGCCCTCATCGCCAAGTCAATCCTAAGCCAAAAGAACAAAGCTGGAGGCATCACACTACCTGACTTCAAACTATACTACAAGGCTACAGTAACCAAAACAGCATGGTACTGGTACCAAAACAGAGATATAGATCAATGGAACAGAACAGAGCCCTCAGAAATAATGCCGCATATCTACAACTATCTGATCTTTGACAAACCTGAGAAAAACAAGCAATGGGGAAAACATTCCCTATTTAATAAATGGTGCTGGGAAAACTGGCTAGCCATATGTAGAAAGCTGAAACTGGATCCCTTCCTTACACCTTGTACAAAAATCAATTCAAGATGGATTAAAGACTTAAACGTTAGACCTAAAACCATAAAAACCCTAGAAGAAAACCTAGGCATTACCATTCAGGACATAGGCATGGGCAAGGACTTCATGTCTAAAACACCAAAAGCAATGGCAACAAAAGACAAAATTGTCAAATGGGATCTAATTAAACTAAAGAGCTTCTGCACAGCAAAAGAAACTACCATCAGAGTGAACAGGCAAACTACAAAATGGGAGAAAATTTTCACAACCTACTCATCTGACAAAGGGCTAATATCCAGAATCTACAATGAACTCAAACAAATTTACAAGAAAAAAACAAACAACCCCATCAAAAAGTGGGCAAAGGACATGAACAGACATTTCTCAAAAGAAGACATTTATGCAGCCAAAAAACACATGAAAAAATGCTCATCATCACTGGCCATCAGAGAAATGCAAATCAAAACCACAATGAGATACTATCTCACACCAGTTAGAATGGCAATCATTAAAAAGTCAGGAAACAACAGGTGCTGGAGAGGATGTGGAGAAATAGGAACACTTTTACACTGTTGGTGGGACTGTAAACTAGTTCAACCATTGTGGAAGTCAGTGTGGCGACTCCTCAGGGATCTAGAACTGGAAATACCATTTGACCCTGCCATCCCATTACTGGGTATATACCCAAAGGAATATAAATCATGCTGCTATAAAGACACATGCACACGTATGTTTATTGCGGCATTATTCACAATAGCAAATACTTGGAACCAACCCAAATGTCCAACAATGATAGACTGGATTAAGAAAATGTGGCACATATACACCATGGAATACTATGCAGCCATAAAAAATGATGAGTTCATGTCCTTTGTAGGGACATGGATGAAATTGGAAATCATCATTCTCAGTAAACTATCGCAAGAACAAAAAACCAAACACCGCATATTCTCACTCATAGGTGGGAACTGAACAATGAGATCACATGGACACAGGAAGGGGAATATCACACTCTGGGGACTGTTGTGGGGTGGTGGGAGCGGGGAGGGATAGCATCGGGAGATATACCTAATGCTAGATGACGAGTTAGTGGGTGCAGTGCACCAGCATGGCACATGTATACATATGTAACTAACCTGCACAATGTGCACATGTACCCTAAAATTCAAAAGTATAATAAAAAAAATTACCTATTAAAAAAAAACAAAACAAAAACAAAAACAAATTTATTGTGAAGCTTGAGTGGAAGAAGATGAAGTCACTGACGGTGTCCAAAAAGTTGTCCTACTTGCCGCATGGTAAGTTGACATTGGTTGAAGAAGTCAGCAGTTCACAAATTCAATGAGGAGTTCCTCATTTCAAGAAGGAATGAGGCAATGTTGAACCTAAAGCCTACAGTGACAGACGAACCATGTCATATTGCAAGATATACATTCATCTTCTTTATACCCTAAGAGAAGATGTGTGACGATTAGCAGCACACACAATAGCCAACACCGCAGACTTCTCAGTTGGTTCAGTTTACATGATTCTAACCGAATGATCAAAGTTTAGTAAGCTTTTCACTTAATGGATGCCCAAACTGTGTCACCAAGATCAAGTACAGACAAGAGCAGAACTTTTTGTAAAAATTTAAATACAAGCAATGAAGACCGTAAGCACACCTTCAATGATTTATAACAGGAGACAACACATGACTTTACCAGTAAAATCTGGAAAACAAATACAATCAAAGCAATGGCTACCAAGAGGTGGAAAAGTCCAGTCAAAAAAAAGGGGATGAGGAGAGCACAAAGGTCATGGCAAGAGTTTATTGGAAAGCTCAAGTCATTTTGCTGGTTGACTTTCTGGAGAATGACAATAACTGCTTATTCTGAGAATATTTTGAGAAAGCCAAAGCTTTAGTATAGGAATCCTTGGGAAAGCTTCAGCAGAGTCCTT
Source organism: Pan paniscus (assembly GCF_029289425.2). Lineage (NCBI taxonomy): Eukaryota > Metazoa > Chordata > Mammalia > Primates > Hominidae > Pan > Pan paniscus. Next base: position 16,869,905 of record NC_073259.2, on the reverse strand, counting down.
CACCACGACCTTGCTCCTGCTCATTTGTCTTATCAAACAGGGCATTTATATGAGAGTTCTGATGGAAAATCATTAGGCTTCCACATTACAACCCTAATTTGGTTCCTTTGGATGTATTTGTGTTTTGTAATCTTATAACGTTTGTAAAAGGCATCCATTTTTCTTCAGTTAATAATGTAAAAAATACATATCAATAGCTGACATGACCAAAATGTATGACAAATGGTCAATAAATCTTCTCCTTTTATATAACTCATTAAGAAGTAGGATTGGGAAATGCTTGTAAACTGAGTACCAGGTGGTAGAATTGAAACAAACTTCCCATGTAACACTTTTAGTTTTTGCTCCATTCCAAAGATAACAGGAGGTAAATTTTTGAAGATCCCCCAAAGCTGTTGCACACCTTTAGGGAGACTTAGATTTCAGGTGTTTATTCAGTTGAGTCTTAGGCTGTGGATGCAAACTGGACGTGTCCTCATGAGCTACCACCACATTCTCTCTTCTCCCCAAGAGTGTACTCAGCTAAGCGAACAAGATGCCTGGGGGAGAAGGTTACAAAATAGGGGCAGAGTTGCAGAGTCTCACTTAGTAAGTCTGTCGTAGAATCTCTCCCAAGGAAAACCAAAGAGCCTGAATAAAGAAAGAATACAAAAATCTGTGGCCTTCCCTGGTGTTCCAGTCATGGACTCTTCAGAATAAACAAGAGTGGTATGTCCTAGAAATCAGGGAAGAAATGTCTTCATTTAAAGAGAAAACCTCTGGGGAAATCACTCTTCGTATTAAAAATCAAAGAACCTCCATGAATTGGTAATTGCCACAGTCAGCACCATCTCTGGATACACAGATGTGGAGATAGATGGATCCAGGACACCAGCAGAAATGCTCAAATGGATTAGGGCCATGAAGGTGCCCTTGCTTTTATAGTCAATCATGAGAACTGTCCTTACCCCGCCGTAAATTGTAAAGAAAAGAAAACATTGCTAACATTGACCATTCCTTCCATGCTTAAAGGTAGAAACACTACAAATACTAAGGGAAGGTGCCATTCTGCAGGGAGTATGTTCTTCAAGGGAAAAACTAGTGGAAGAGCAAGAATCTATACCTGTACCTCATTTCAATAGGCCCTTCAGTCACCACTACAGTACACTCTTTAGATTCCTCCATGTATAATCTGCAATGGCACAGTACATTTACAGCAGTGCAGGAAGATAGCTATTATTAGTAGACATAAGAATCAGATTATTTAGAAATTTGCTTCTATAGGTATTCCCAAGTCTTCTTTTCAGAAAAAAATTCAGATATCCCTCAAATGATTGGAGTTTGTTTTAGGGAGGAGAAGGTCTTGAAATCTTATGATCCCCATGGGTCAGTGGAAGACAGAAAAACACATAAAGGCTTGAGTAAAGGAGTCGGCATAAAGAAGACCACTGCTAGTTCATGAACCGTCTAAATCTCTTTGTATTCCGTTCACTCTAAACAGGATCTTGGGAAGGGCCTGTGCACATGAAGGACCCCAAAGTTCAAGCTTCAGAAGCTTTGTAGATCATTCCAATCTGACAAAAACCGTATGTCAATGTTGTTAGGTTGACTAGTTAAATAAGCCTTTAATTGCTCAATAAAAATGTACAAAGGCATGTTTCAATCAAGAAAATGCAAATATAGACAAAAGTTTAGCTAAAAAGTAAGGTTAGCAAAAATGTAAGATAAATACAAACTCTTTATGTATCATATCATAAAATTCTGTTTCTATGTCTGTTTACTAGAAGGCACAAAAGTTTTTTTTTTTTTAAATAATATGGAGAGATTTGCTTTGGCATTTCCAAAGATGGGTAAGTAATAGACTTGAAACAATGTACATTTGTTTTTTAAAAATTATATTTGTTAGTGTATTAGAGTATAAAAATGTATTCAATATTTAAGATTGTTGCCAGATGTTTACTCAATAATGTTGTAAAAAATAACCATGTGATTATCAAGTCATGGTCATGTTACATTTAATGCAGCCAGGAAAGAAAAGACAGCAGCATATTCTTCTGATAAAATTAGGAACACAGGTAATAGCAGTCTGCCTTGTAAAGTCACTTGAATACACTTATATAGAAAGAGTCATAAACAAAAAGATCATCTGTAGAATCTGCTATAAACTGTGATAAGGAATTTATCTCTATACTTAGGGTGTTGGAATGCACAGTGCATTGAACACATGGACTGATTTCTGCCCTTTCCCAATGTCCCAACAAAATTACAATAAAGAAGCACAGCGGAAATTAATACCCAAGATTGAGGAGAATGAAAGAAGAGATGACAATAAACAATAAATGTAAACAAAACTGTGGAATTGGAATGACAAATAGAAAAATAACAGAGTTTGTAATTGAGCAAAGCCAAAATCAGACAGGAAGAGGGGACTGTTGTGCAATTTTTGCCAGAACACCTGGAAAATTTGTCCTATTTGAATATAGCATTTTCATGTGCAGAAATTTACATGTATATACATTTTAGTGCATATTCTGCATCAAAGTTTGATCATTCTTCTTCAACTGAATCCTGTGCATTTCTTACTATTTGATCCTAGGTATTTTACATTGTTCTCATGAATAAGGTCATTGTCTCATTTCTCTCTGTCTCTCTCTCTGTCTGTCTCCTTCATTTCTTTTTCTTATGCTGTTCCCTTTGAAGTGTATGTGTTAGGGAAAGTCACTCAATCACATTAAGATTTTATTTCTAACTTTGAAAAGTGAACATAAATGCAAAAAATCCTCAAAGTGCTATTGTAAGTACTAGAAGAGCTAAGGCATCAGAAACATCACTATGCAAGATAGAAAGGAATAATCCATAAATCTTTAGCTATGTAGCCATGCATGTGTAGAAATATAATATATGATATAGATAGCAATTGGGTCACTGAAACAAACTCGGTTATTGAATATTGTTTAGAGACAGTTTTGATCCAATCATTTTTAAAATGAATGTTCTATCTCTGTCTCACAGCATGGACATCCTCACAGCATGTGTGAGGTTCCATAAAGAACAATTTGGAATTGCATGGCATTTCCATGATACAGACTCAAAAGTCACAAAGTATCACTTCTGATATAATCTACTGGTCATGGCAGTAATGAAGTTCTACCGAAGCTCAAGGGGGTAAAAGCAGACCTCACCTCTTCAGGAGAGGATATCAAGGTACCATTGTAAGAAGAAAACATTGGATGAATGATTCTGTCGTGATCATATTTTAAAAACAATTTCCAAGATGATAAATATGCATACATGTGGACTTCAAAATCAATGAAATACAGTAATAATTTGTGGTTCTTAAGCAGAGGAGACAACATCTTTTGAAAGAGATAGGTACAGGTTTATGGGTTTAATAAATGAGTCATTGATTAATCACTTTAATGAAATTCCTATCATCTTACCGACTTTGTACATGATCAGAAAAATATGAGGGTGACATACATTGCTTTGTATTTCTTATGAGATAAGTTGTGATTGTACTTCTCTATGAACTGATAGGATGTTTAACTGAAAGCTGAAGAATACACTCTGACATTGTGATAACAGTGGTGTGATGAGGCTACAGACACTTGACCTTAGGCTGATGACCAATGCCTTCTATGGCCCCAATCACTGAGGGTGGAACACCAGCTCTGGGGCCAGGACACAGGTGACATCTTCATGCAGAAGACTGAAAGTTATGTAAGTGGTATATAGTTTATCCTTTCTTAGACAACTCTCTGACCAGGCTCCCTCTTGGATTTCTAGAATTTTAGATCCATTGTGATTAGAAGGATCAAATTTAGTCAATTTAAAAGGGCATACACAAATTTTGTCAATGCTAATACGCCACCCAAGAAAAATGCATGTAGCATGGATTAAGGAAGGACATACAGGATCTACATTGACAGGGTTTTGTAATTAGAAAAAAAAAGGAATTAATTCCTCTGAGTGTCTTTATATAAATGCAAGCGGTAAAGCGGAAGACTAGAATATGTTTAAATGGGATTATGATTTCAAACAAACATGTTTACTCAGGAAAATATATTTTTAGTCACATTAGCTGTTAACGACTCAGGAAAATTTAACCTTGACAATATTCTAAGAGAAACTTGTTTTTGTTCTCTGAATCTCATTTCCTTTCACTTCCTTTTAGAGAAATGAATGAATGAAGAGCAAGTAACCACTGGAGCACAGTAGGCAAGAGCTCAGCTCTGAGAACTGAATGCCTTCCATTCCACTTACTACCTTTATATGAACCTAGGCACGCACCTAAATCACCTCATCTACAAAATTAAGATAATAATAATCATCACACCTCCCTAATATGATGGTTCTGAAGATTGAATATCATATAGTAAATGCTGAAGAAATGTTTTCTATTATAATCAGCCTTTGCTAGGATAAATGGAAAGAATATAAATATGCTCAAATAATTGTGAAATATATATATATTAGAGAGCATCAACATCAAATAAAAATGTAAAGATGAAGATCCTACTAGTGTAACCAAAGTTTTTAGAAAAGTCAAAGCAACGCTGAATTCTCAAACACAACTGTGTTATCAGAATGGTTGGTTTACCCAATGAACATAGTAAGTTGAGGAGGATTTGGCTTTCTGTTCCATTCACAGAGCTTCCGCGTCTTCAAAAAGAGGGAGATGTGTGGGTGTGAGAGAGCTGAGGCATGTAGTTTGGATCTTATTACAAGTACAGAAGAAAATCCTAAGAGCATTTGAAGCACAAAAGTGTTATGATCTAATTCCTACTTTTCAATGATCACCGTGACTGATGTGAGGGGAATGGATATGGGATGTGCTGGGGTAGGAATGTTACCAAGAGCAGCTGAGGATATTAAACTTCTTCAGGAGAGAGCATCATGGCCTGAACTATCACCTTTTAGTAAAGATTATGCAAGTTGTTGTATTTGGGATGAGTGTTGAAAGTGGAGGCAACTCGATTTGCTAAAGGGCAGTGCCTGAAGGGAGTGAGGAGTTTTGAACCACTGAACACTTGACTTAGAAAAGGTTGGGAGCTGTTATGAGAGCTGAACTGTGTTCCTAAAATTTCATATGTTGAAGACTGTTCCTTCTGGACCTGAGAATATGAACATGGATATTAGAAGGCAAGTGGAGTGCTGAGGGCTGCCACTCACATATAGGTGCCCAAGCTCCTGCTGCAGTCCTGCTTCTCTCTTCCACCCACCTTCACTCACAGACAGTATCCCTTTCCACATTTCCATCACCTCTTTTTTGTTTTGTCTGGTGAGTGCATAGCTGATATTTATGCTTTCCTGAAAAACTTTACTCATTGCTGACACTGGAGAAGATCAGGGAAAGGGCCTGAAATGACTGACCTTTAGGGGCATTTCTGTTCTCTTCCTGTACTCTCCTGCCAAGGGGAAGTCTGTCTTGCATCAGGCTGTAGCAACCTCAGTTGGTGACATAATCAGGCAATGTCATCCTGGCCTCTTTGTTGCTCCTTGTCTCTGACATTCCTTTGCTACCTGATGGTCTAGCTTAAGCCAGCTAGGCAGGATTGTTCATTTCCATTTCCTATGGAAAACAGTGTCTGTGAGGCCAGAGACACAAATCTCAACAAAGCACTGGGATCTGCTGGGACCAAGCAACTACTCTCTGCCTAAGATAAAACTCATGAAGCTCACCTAGAACCAATCCACTTTCCATAGAGCCAGAAAGAACTGCCAACTAGTAATGTATTCCCCTTTGAAGTATGTCTATATTTATGCCAGGGAAAATACCAATCTGCCTGGTTCCCCTGCAAGGGCAAAGTTATGCATAGCAAAGCCTTTTGTATTAGGAAGTCTCCCTGTACTATTATCCGCAACTCTTCAGAAGGGCCAGACCAGACCCTCATGTGCACAGCACAGGATCCACTCATCCACAATGGTCAAGAGGCCTGTCTTTAGGATTTACTGTCGCATACCCTCTCTACCCCCATCATACCTCCAACCAATCTGTTCTCAAATTAACACCAGCCATGCACAAAATGTGAACAATTACACAAGACACACAGAAGGTCTAAGTGGTAAATGGCAGCTGACTCACTGACTAACCTGTATATTCCACGAACTGATGAGCAGGGATTCACCAGATATAAGAGAAGAACCAGCAGCTAAAAGAAGTGCTAACAATGCAGGACTCTGAGAGGGCTTTTTGGAAATACAACATTTATTGTGAAATTACACAGACAGGAGTGAAAAAAGATGGTGAAGAGTATATATCCTATTACTTAAAAGATTAAATAAAGGAAATCTCACCAAATTCATGGGGAAAAGCCAGCTACATAATAAAAGATACACATAATGAGCTTGACCCAGAAAATAAAATATGAAAAAGAAGTACTAGAAAGAACGTGGGGAGGCATGTATATCAGAATATTGTAGAAAAATACTCCTTGTGGAAGGAGAATCTGAGAAAACAGGTAACACAAATACTGACTAAACCAATAAAACCAATAGAATGCAATTGAGGGTTTGATGGCGGTATCTGATTATCTTATTTGAATGTAGAATTGTGGCCACTTAATTATCAGTGGTAAGAATTCGATACAATTCCTAAAAGAAATGAAGCAGTAGGTGAATTTTATAGAATATTCTAGAGAAAGGGAAGAGCATGAAGGAAATTTTAGCAACATGACATCGCAGGGCTCCCTCACAGAACTATGTATTCAGTTTTCTCAGGTCTAGAAATTTCCTGGTGGTTTCTGTGTCCATTTTGCATTAATAACCCCTAAAAATACTTTAGAATACAAAATTTTAGACTTCCTGTGTTGTACAGGACCAAGCCTTGCCTAAGCTGAGTGAGATCCACAGAAACTTGAACAATAGCCCTATCCTGAGCAGGCTGCGGGGCAGCTTTCTGTCATCTATGTGTGTACAGGAGTGTGCTGTCCTCACACATCTCATAGATAGCAGAAACCATCTCTATCACATCAAAAATTGAGCTAAATATGAAAATATCTGTACACACACATCACAAGAGATGGAAATAGGGCATAATAATATCCAGAGATATTGACCATCTTCACTGCTGGCTGTAGCATCGCTGCTCACACACACATAAACAGAAATAAATAGCACAGTGGGAAGTGGATGATAGTCTTACCTAAAAGATTGAAACTCTAATGATATGTAAAGTTCAGTGATGACACAGTGCTGATGGCTTGGACACAGTTCCTTCAAAACCATTGTTCAAGTCATAGTTGTACCTTTTGGAAATAAGACACTAACAACATATCCTATCCAACTCATCTCTCTGGGCTAGAGTCTCAAAGAAAAATAAGGGATACACCTGACCTGCAGTGAGCAAAGCAGAACCCAGTCTCTGAGGTGGTGAGGCCCACCCATTGTGGAGCTCAAAGGTGCCATTGTTCTGCTCCTCTTTATAAAGGGAGTTGCCACGTTCCTCCCAGCACAGAGTTGGGAGTGACTCCAGAGCCTCCTGCAAGATGCTGTTGATTCTGCTGTCAGTGGCCTTGCTGGCCCTGAGCTCAGCTCAGAACTTAAATGAAGGTAAAACAGAAGAGGGAGAAGATGTGGTGACTCTGCTTGGGGCTTAGGAGGTGATAATGGTAATTATGGGGAAGAGAGGAGAATGAAAACACAGATGGGGCTGCAGAGTTTTCATGCTTAGGATCAAGAGACTTGTTGTGCCCTCATTCCACAATAAGAGTTTCTAATTTATTTAATGTACAATGAAATCCAATAAAGAATTTGTTCCAGGGGAATGAGAAGGTAAGATTTGCATTTATAGAGAGATAGAACTGTGCTGTGAAGGATGCAGTAGAGAATGCAAGGCAGATTCATGGAAGTCCAGCTGTGAAGATCCGAAACTGATCTCAGTAAGTACACAGGGATGATGGTGGCCTTGCTGTACAGTGGATCAGCATCGATGACGGCGATAGACACACACAGTATCAGAGATACTGCAGAGACAGATAATTGGATGGAACACTTGTCTCTGTTTAACTAGAGATACAGAAATATCAGAGCCAATCATTGTCATTTTTCTCTCCCTTACACGCAGTATTTCAATGTGCTGGGAGTGGTATGGGTAAGATTGTATTGAAGTGATTACTTCTGGTTACCCCTATTGAGAGAGCATGTGTACATAAGCAATGTATTTATAGGAAATGGAGGGCATAAGAATACCAAAGTATCACATTGAAGTACCTGGCATGTGTGAACTAAATTAGCATTAAGTCTTGAGGGATGCTAGGGAGGGAAAAAAGGGGCTCTTCTATGTTGAGTTCATGGCTGCTGCTCTGTTATAACAACCCTGCCTCCCCTTACACCTTCCTCCCCTTCCAGCAGCTTCACAGATGGTGGCTGATGAGTTAACTTAGGGGATGCATGGGGTGTGGTGAGAAGTCTGTTTTCCCTGTAGAACACTTGTGAGTGTTGTAAGGTTCAAGATGTAACTTTTCCCATCATCCTGTGCTTCTCTTCTAGATGTCAGCCAGGAAGAATCTCCCTCCCTAATAGCAGGTAAATCCCGATTTATTCTCAATCTGTTCTGACTGTCTTTTTCTGCTTATGAATGGATCAGTTCTCCAGTGTCTTCTTATCAAAAGTTTCCTTTCAGGAATTGATTAATGTTAGTGCTCCTAATAATATAGGCACTCTTCATGCAACCTTGATTCTGGGCATCATGAGCAGGCCACCAAATTGAACGGCAGAGATGCTTGGCTTAGATGACAGCAGGAGTGGGTTACCTCATCCCCCTGGCCAGGAGTGCCTGCTGGGAGATGACAGACAAATGGGCAGCATCCTCATTCTGTCTCCTCTTTATACTGAGAGGCCCTCAACTGCTTTGTTCTTCCCTGGCGCTCCATTCCAGAGTTCTATGTCTTCACTGAAATGCAAAGAAATTAATGTCTTGGTCTCATTTTTGTGTGTTTCCCCACTCAGCTTGTTACCCAAACTGATAAAAATTTACTGCAACTATTCAGGGAATCTTGTATGGGCTTTTACTCTGTCTTTCTCTTCTCTTTTTGTCCTCCAGGAAATCCACAAGGACCACCCCCACAAGGAGGCAACCAGCCCCAAGGTCCCCCACCTCCTCCAGGAAAGCCACAAGGACCACCCCCACAAGGAGACAAGTCCCGAAGTGCCCGATCTCCTCCAGGAAAGCCACAAGGACCACCCCCACAAGGAGGTAACCAGCCCCAAGGTCCCCCACCTCCTCCAGGAAAGCCACAAGGATCACCCCCACAAGGAGACAAGTCCCGAAGTGCCCGATCTCCTCCAGGAAAGCCACAAGGACCACCCCCACAGGGAGGTAACCAGCCCCAAGGTCCTCCACCTCCTCCAGGAAAGCCACAAGGACCACCCCCACAAGGAGGCAGCAATTCCCGAAGTGCCCGATCTCCTCCAGGAAAGCCACAAGGACCACCCCCACAAGGAGGCAACCAGCCCCAAGGTCCCCCACCTCCTCCAGGAAAGCCACAAGGACCACCCCCACAAGGAGACAAGTCCCGAAGTGCCCGATCTCCTCCAGGAAAGCCACAAGGACCACCCCCACAAGGAGGTAACCAGCCCCAAGGTCCCCCACCTCCTCCAGGAAAGCCACAAGGACCACCCCCACAAGGAGACAAGTCCCGAAGTGCCCGATCTCCTCCAGGAAAGCCACAAGGACCACCCCCACAAGGAGGCAACCAGCCCCAAGGTCCCCCACCTCCTCCAGGAAAGCCACAAGGACCACCCCCACAAGGAGACAAGTCCCGAAGTGCCCGATCTCCTCCAGGAAAGCCACAAGGACCACCCCCACAAGGAGGAAACCAGCCCCAAGGTCCCCCACCTCCTCCAGGAAAGCCACAAGGACCACCCCCACAAGGAGACAAGTCCCGAAGTGCCCGATCTCCTCCAGGAAAGCCACAAGGACCACCCCCACAAGGAGGTAACCAGCCCCAAGGTCCTCCACCTCCTCCAGGAAAGCCACAAGGACCACCCCCACAAGGAGGCAGCAATTCCCGAAGTGCCCGATCTCCTCCAGGAAAGCCACAAGGACCACCCCCACAAGGAGGCAACCAGCCCCAAGGTCCCCCACCTCCTCCAGGAAAGCCACAAGGACCACCCCCACAAGGAGACAAGTCCCGAAGTGCCCGATCTCCTCCAGGAAAGCCACAAGAACCACCCCCACAAGGAGGCAACCAGCCCCAAGGTCCCCCACCTCCTCCAGGAAAGCCACAAGGACCACCCCCACAAGGAGGCAGCAAGTCCCGAAGTGCCCGATCTCCTCCAGGAAATCCACAAGGACCACCCCAACAAGAAGGCAACAATCCTCAAGGTCCCCCACCTCCAGCAGGAGGCAATCCCCAGCAGCCTCAGGCACCTCCTGCTGGACAGCCCCAGGGACCACCATCCCCTCCTCAAGGGGGCAGACCTTCCAGACCTCCCCAGTGACAGCCTCCCCAGTCATCTAGGATTCAATGACAGGTATGATTCCAGTTTATTCTTCACCAAGTGCTCTAATTGCTACAGCTCTCCAGCTTTATTGTGCCAATGAATCAGCTAAAAGCCCATTGACATTGTATAGTCCCAGATCCCATTTCTAAAGATGTGTATTGACATATTCTGGAAATGGGTAACAAGATCCTATATTTGTAACAAACTCTTTAAGGAATTCTGATGTTGAGAAACAACATTCCAAATAATCTGTCTTAAGTTGTGTTGGCAACAAGGAAGTAGTACCATGTTCTCTCTGGCGCTCTGTTTTCTGTGCACAAACTGAGAGACCTCCCATTTAAAGTTTTCACCTGAGCACTGTTTGCTCAGTCCTGCCTCACACCAGCCTCTCAAGTCCAGTATTCCTGCCAAGTGGTCCCTGAACTTTCAGCAGCTAAATGATGTCTCATTTTTCAAATTCTTACTGTTCAATAAGTACATGATTAAGCTAACAAAAAATACCTAATTATACGAAAAAATATGAATCTAAATGTAAAGGCATAACTCATCCTACCTGCCTCCCCTCCTTCAGAAAACTGCCACTGTTAACTTTATGGCATCTTCTGTTTGAAATATTTATGTGTACATAGATAACTAGAATATTTTTCCCCCAGAACTAATACTATAATTTATATTCAGGTACATATGTTAATCATTTAAAAAATACATTTCTTTGAAAATTTCCACATGCGTCTATGAAGCTAAGTAGATCTCTTCAGTGGTTATCTGTTTGTTTTTACAATTTTATACTACTCCATTATGTGGCTGCACTGTGATTTCTTTAACCAATCTGTGCCACTGAACACTGAGGGTGGTTTCAGCTTCTCACTGTTATAGAATATGTTCCAGTTCCCATCTGTGTAAATATATTCCTGAACAAATTCAGCAGCAAGCAATAACAAGCTAAGAATGATCTTCTGTCTTCATCACGTAAGGAACAATTTGGAGCACATTTTGTGCAAGGGCATCCAAAGAGTGAACACACAAAAAATTAGGGAGGAAACACAGGAGGTAGAAGGGATGGGGGAGAGAGGATGGGCTCTCATGTACTGTAGTGCAGTTAAGACCAGTGAGGAATTCGACATTTCCTGCCATGTCAAGTCTGGTCTATGAACTTCCTTGTTTGTTTGTTTCAGGAAGTGAATAAGAAGATGACAGTGATTCAGATGATTCAAATGCCATGACATTGGAACAAGGTGGTCATAGCTCTAACTTCCATATACCAATAAAATAATTAGCTTGCAATTTCTGGTTGTGGTGTCTGTTTCTCAATATTTGTGAATGTGGGATCTGAGGACCAAGAGAAGACATTACACGAATATCTAGGAACCCTTTTCCTTGATGCTCCGGGAAGTTTCCCTCCTCCTTAATCCTAATTTAGCCAGCTGCCATGCAAAAAGGTTTTACTGTTTCTCTACTTCCCTGACTTCTATTTTTTTCCCCTCAAGATGGAGCTTTTTTCACCCAGGCTGGAGTGCAGTGGCACGATCTCGGCTCACTGCCTTCTGCATCTCCTGGGTTCAAGCTATTCTCCTGCCTCAGCCTTCTAAGTATCTGAGATTATAGGTGCCCACCATCATGCACAGCTAATTTTTGTATTTTTAGTAGAAACGGGGTTTCACCATGTTGGCCAGGCTAGTCTCCAACTCCTGACCTCAGGTGATCCGCTTTCCTCGGCCTCTGAAACTTTCAGGATTATAGGTGTGAGCCACCATGCCTGGCCCTTCCCTGACTTCTACAGCATAAATTGAAATTTTAAAATTATTTTCTGATTGTTTACTGATATTCCAGTGATCTTAAGGACAGAAAACACAACAAATGCAAAAAAGTCACAGAAGCTGAAAGAGATCCTTATAATTTCTAAGAAGCTGAGTTTGGTTTCAAGGGAATGAATATGGGTCTATGCTTCTTATCCCCAGAACCCTCTCTATCTCATTGACCCTATTTTAACAGTGATCACTTCTCTCCCTTCCTATTTTCCTCACCTTTCTTCAATGAAACCTGAATGGACTTCATTAAAGAGACAGCATGATTTTAAGGAGCAAAAATTTGGACACTCTCAGGTTTTAATTAAGACCTAACTGTTTTTCTTACTATCTCTGGAGTCTTAAAAGTTTACTTAGACTCTCAGGGCTTCAATTTCCTCATCTAAAATGAGAATAATCATAACAACTACCTTAGAGTATGGAAACTAATGAGATAACATATATACCAAAAATCTTGCAGAGACTGGCATGTCTGCTTCTCAAGCAAGGAAGGTTCAATATTAGAAAACTGCCCCTGTGCCCACCGATAGCCTCAGATAATTCACTAAGAAGTCGGAAAAATCAGAACAGAATGATCTCACCATAACCACCACTAAGTTGAGCAACCCAGTTGAAGCCCTGGTCTCTGGCTTCTCTCCTATTATCATAGGTGAAGCATTCCTACCCCTATCTCTCACCTTCCCACTTGATTCTGAACCACATTGCCCAATCAAGGATTTTGCTTCTGCATGTGACCGTTTTGTCTTGTGATTGTTACATCTATGCTCTATGGGATTACTTCAATCAGCAAAAGCCTGCTGAAACATCACCCATTTCTACAGAAGTCTTCCTAAGACTCTTAGTGCTTCTTTCCCACCATATTATTTGTCTGCCATTTTTATTGGAAAAGTTCTTGAAACGTATGTATGTGATTATTTCCCCATTCCCCCACCTCCAAATTTTTCATATGCACACGTTATAGATGCTTTTGTTCTTTTCACTTCAAGTCTGTGAAGATCATCTACTGCCTCCATTCTACTCATTTCAGGAATCAACTCTCAGTCCCGCATCTCCTGTGACCCCTCAGCAGTTTAACACCATTGATCCTACCCTTCTTTTGGGAACACTCTATCAATCTTTCCAGGAGCCTCCCCCTCTCTCCTAGGGTTTCTCCTATCTCTGCCTCTTCCCTCCTACAGCTACAAAGTTCTTCCTCTTCCAGCTCTTTTTGGTCTTGGTAAAGAATTTATTTAATTAATTAAGCAAACTAGGATTTATTCTTGACTCTTCTCTTTTCCTCTTTCATCACATTACATCCAGTCAAATCAGCTATGTTATCTTTGTGAAGTCCAAGCTTCAAAATAATTTCCTACTGCAGCCAGTTTCATCACTTTCATCTCTATCAGCCCCTCTAAGCAAGCCTCATCTGCAGTTTACACCAAATAGTTCTATTTATTTCCCAACAGTCAATTACCCACCTTGGCCATTTAAAAATTATATTACTTTTCTCTGTTTTCCAGTTGATTGCCACCACTTTTACTCTATAAGAACCAGACGGTATTTTTTTTTAAGACAGAGTCTTCCTCTGTTTCCCAGGCTGGAGTGCAGTGGCAAGTTCTCAGCTCACTACAACCTCTGCCTCCTGGGTTCAAGTGATTCTACTGCCTCAGCCTCCTGAATAGCTGGGATTACAGGTGTGCGCAACCACACCCAGCTAAATTTTTGTATTTTTAGTTGAGTAGGGGTTTCACTAAGTTAGCCAGGCTTGTCTTGAACTCCTGACCTTGGGAACCACCTGCCTCATGCTCCCAAAGCACTGGGATTACAGAGGTGAGCCAGTGCGCCCAGCTGCTAATTTTTACCTATGCTAAAGTCCGATGTATTCAGTCCTAACTCTCTGTGGAATTGGGGGATGCTCTACACCTAATTCATTCTGCTATGGCCACGCTGGTCATTGTCTTTTTTTTATGGTGGGGTATGGAAGCAGTATGCTTAGATTTTCTGTTAATTAACAAAATATTTTTGAACAAATACAAGTTTTGATTTTGTTACATAGATTACATAGTGCTTAAGTCACAGCATTAGGGTATTCCTCACTCAAATAACAAACACTACATTTATTAATACCTCACTATACAACCGCTCTGCCTCCCGTACTCCCAAGTGTTCTTTGTCTATCATTTCACTCTCTACATCCATGCAGACACATTCTTTAGCAACCACTTACCAGTGAGAACGTGTTATATTTGATTTTCTGTATCTAGCCTGTTTGGCTTAAGAAAATGACTCCCAGTTCCATCCATATTGTCACAATATGTGTGATTTCATTCTCTCTTTGTAATTGAGTAGTATGGTATTGTGTATATATATTTACATTTTTAAATCCAATCATTCATTGACAGATACATTGGTAGATTCAATATCTTTGTTACTGTGAATGTTGCTACAATAAACATACAGATAAATGTATATATTTGATACATTGACTACTTTTCCTTTGAGGAGATACCCAGTAGTAGGATTGCTCAATGGAAATGTAGTTCTAGTTTTAGTTCTTTGAGAAATCATACTGTTTTCCATAGAAGCTGTACTAATGTACATTCTCGCCAAGGGTGTTTAAGAGTTCTCCTTTCTCCCTATCCTTGCCAACAGCTGTTATTTTTCACCCTTTTAATAATAGTCATTATGACTGAGGTAAGATGATATCTCATTGTGGTTTTCATTGACATTACTCTAATGATTAGAGATGTTGAACATGTTTTCATTTACTGTTGGCTGTTTGTATGTATTCTTTTGAAACACATCTATTCATGTCCTTTGTCTATTTTTAATTGATTTTTGTTGTTGTTGCTGAGTAGTTTGAGTTCCTTGTATACTCTGCATATTAGTTCCCTGTATGATGCATAGTTTACAAATATTTTCCCTCTGCATGTTGCCTGTTGACACTGTTGATTTATTTTGCTTGTAAAATATTTTAGATAAATTAAGTGCCATTTGTCCAATTTGGTTTTTGTTGCCTGTGCTTTGACGTCTTAGTCATAAGTTCTTTTCTCAGCCAATGTCCAGAAGTTTTCTTCTTGTATTAATACATGCCCACATTTTACATTTAAGTCTTTAATCCATCCTGAGTTATTTTTCTATATGAGAGATGTGAGAGATAGTGTTCCAGTTTCATTCTTCTGCATATGGCAATCCAATTTTCTCAGCATCATTTATTGAAATGAGTGATGTTTCCCAAGTGTGCGTTCTTGTCTGCTTTGTCAAAGATGAGTTGCCTGCAAATATGTTGCTTTATTTCTGGATCTTTTACTCTGTTCCATTGATCTATGTGCCTATTTTTAGACCAGTCATATCCTGTTTTCATTATTGCAGTCTTGTCATATAATTTGAATTCAGGCAATGCGACACTTCCAAATTTGTTTATTTTGCCTAGGATTGCTTTGGGTCTTTTGGCTCTTATGTTTTCCTTCTGTAAGTAATGTTGGATTATTTTTTACCAATTCTGTGAAAAATGACATTGATATTTTGATAAAGATTGAATCTGTTGATTTCTTTGGACACTACAGTTGGCCTTGTTAACATTCTTTCAACATACTAAGTTTGTTCCTAACTTTATCAAGCATGTGTTTGCATTTTATTCAAGTATGCTCACATCTTCCCACATTAAAGTTTTCTCTGAATACACAGAACCCCTTATTCTCTTAAACTTTCTTTAATGATTTATCAAATCATTGTCACTTTGAGATAGTCGTATGCAATATTCCTACTATCTAATATTAGCACTCTTATGTAGTCCCCACCACACTATATCAGGATTGGTTTCTGTGACCAGCAAAATATGGCAGAAATGGTGGTATGTTACCACTGAGATTAAGTTAAAATTGAAACTGTGGCTTCATCTTTTATTTTTCAATTCACCCCTTCTCTCTGTCTCTTTCTCTTCCTCTGTCTCCTTCTCTCAGACAGCACTTGCACTGGGAACACCCAGCTGCCATGTGAAGCAGCTCTATGGAGTGAATCTCTAAACATCTCTCCCCTTGGGGGCAACAGAGGAGTAGACACCTATAGAGAAGAAGGAAAAGTCATCTCCCACCTCCAATTCTTCAGTCTGCACCTGACCTCTATAACAAGCTCACTGTTCTAGAGTTGATTTCTATATAGAGACCAGAGTGGTGAGTGACAGGCATGGTTCTTCTGCCTCCTACTTAGCCCTGCTAGAAAGTCAGATGACAGCTCCAACTACTGAGGTCCCTTCACTAGTGATTTTTTTTCCTTTTTTTAGAATGAGGAGGCTTTCTTTGTGTTGTGTTCATGATTGTTCTCTACTGTCACCAATGTCAACACTACTCTGTGCCTGAATTTACGTGTTAATTACATTTATCTTTCTGTCCTTGCAAAACTTCCATGCCCAACAACAAATTTAGTAATTACCTGTTTTCTCAATCATTTGCTTTGTTTTAAAAACATCTAAGTCTTCCTTCAACTTCCAACGGACCTGCAAAATCCCGCCTAGTACAATTTTCCTCACTCTCAAATGTCAGATAATTGGCTTTTGTCCTGGAAATTCCCATTTCTCCCTTTTAAGTAGGATAATGCATATCCTGAGTTACTGTCTTCCTGTTTCTTGGTTTTCTTCTTCTGTGAAACATATGCTAGCATAGCTTCAGCATATGAGAAGTAAACTATTTCAAGGTTTTTCGTGTTGCCAGATGTGTTATGTGACCTTCACACTTAAATGATTACCTGAATGGATATAGGATTCTAGTTTGATTGCTATTTTTACCTAGAGTTTTTAAACCTTTATTCCACCACAGCAACAAGGAACCATCTTGGAGGCAAACAGAAGCCCTCACCAAACACTGAATCTGTTGATGCCTTAATCTTAGACTTCCTAGCCTACGGAACATTGGGAAACAAATTTCTGTTCTTTAATCATGACCCAGTCTACAGTCTTGTTGTTACAGTAGAAATGGACTAACACACAACCCCATCTGAGGTCTAATTAGTAAACATACATCTAAAAGCAAAACCAAAAGAAACAACAGCAAAAAAACACGGTTGGGCTGTCTTCTGACTTCTGTTTTTCCATGTAGTTTCTGATACTCAATATCTTCTCTATGACTGCTTTTTCAGGGCATGTTTTACCTTACCCATTATCTATCACTTGTATCTGAGTTTATTTTCTGGACCTGGTTTCTTCTGACGTTCTTGGAAGTGAATAAATATAGAAGTAAATAGCAAGAAAGTGGTGGAGTACAGTAAGCGAGAACATAGGCTCTGATGACTGACTGCCATCTCTACCACTTATTACTATTTTAGCAACTTTGGCTTGTGCCCACTCAGCTCACCTATAAAATTGAGATGGTAGTATGCAGGATTCTTACCTGATAAGCTGGTTCTAAAGATTAAATGGCATATAGTAAATGCTTAAGAAATATTTTTACTATAATCAGCCATGGCTACAATATGTTCATAGAATATGAATACCGCAAAATAATTGTGAAATATGTGTTTTTAAGACAAAACATAATATAAAAATATATGAACCAGTATCATAATTGTGTAACCAGGATTCCTCTGATACACATGAACCCCTCCCAGACCATAGGGACTTCATGCAATTTACTCGATCACATCACAAGTGCATCCACTCTGTTAATATTCATCTCTCCTGGTAGACAACCCTCTTGTGTTGCAGTCAAGCTAGTTCAAGATGAAGTTGAGGAAGATTCTGCTTTCTGTCCTATTCAAAGAATCACCTACTTTTCAATAAAGAGAAAGTCATATAGGTATGAAGGAGCTGACATATGAAATCCAAATCTGATTACCAGTGTAATAAAAAACTGTGATGGATGTGATGTACAAATGCGATATGGTCTAATTTTCTTTTCTTTTTTTATTATACTTTAAGTTCTAGGGTATATGTGCGCAGGGTTTGTTACATATGTATACATGTGCCATGTTGGTGTGCTGCACCTATTAACTCATCATTTCCATTGGGTATATCTCCTAATGTTATCCCTCCCCCCTCCCCCCAACCCATGGCAAGCCCCAGTGTGTGATGTTCCCCTTCCTGTGTCCAAGTTTTCTCATTGTTCAATTCCCACCTATGAGTGAGAACATGCAGTGTTTGGTTTTTTGTCCCCGTGATACTTTGCTGAGAATGATGGTTTCCAGCTTCATCCATGTCCCTACAAAGGACATGAACTCATCATTTTTTATGGCTGCATAGTATTCCATGGTGCGTGTGTGCCACGTTTTCTTAATCCAGTCTATCATTGATGGACATTTGGGTTGGTTCCAAGTCTTTGCTATCGTGAATAGTGCCGCAATAAACATACATGTGCATGTGTCTTTATAGCAGCATGATTTATAATCCTTTGGGTATATACCCAGTAATGGGATTGCTGGGTAAAATGGTATTTCTAGTTCTAGATCCTTGAAGAATCACCACACTGTCTTCCACAGTGGTTGAACCAGTTTTTTTCTCACCAACGTGTAAAAGTGTTCCTATTTCTCCATTATTATTATTAAAGTATAATAATAAAAAAGATAAAGATCTTGACATTAAAAAAAAAAGAAGCGTTGAAATGATGGTGAAGGTGAACCTTGCAGCAGTAGTCCCTTCACATTAACTTATGGACAAAAATTTTATCTTCTTGTGGCCTAATTGAAGAGGTCTGACAATCAACAGCAGAAAAAAGAGCTAGCACAAGAAGAACAATTGATTCAGATTACATAATTTTTTCTGTCTGAAAAACTAAATACGAACAAACTAGCCACTTGATGAGGGCCAAAACTGCTGTACCTGTCAGCTATAGACAAGAAGAGAACGTTCTGTGACAAATTAAACAAGTAGGAAGGAAAAGAAAAGAAAAAAAAATCCTAAAGCATTTCTTTGAAGAGTTGTAACAGGAAATAAAACATGGCTTTACCAGTGGCATTCAAAGGGACAAACACAATCAAAGCAATGGCTACCAAGAGGTGGAAGTGGTCTAGTCTAAGTAAATGCAACAAAAGCAAATATCATGCCAACAGTGTTTTTGGATACTAAAGGTATTCTGGTTGTTAACTTTCTGGAGGACCAAAGAATGGTGACAACCACTTATGAGACAGTTTGGAGTTTGGAGAGATTTAGTCAAATCTTTAGCAGAAAAATGGATGAGATTGTATGCCTAGGGATTTTCCATCAAAAGTCTGGTAAAATTGCCCTTGTTACATGAGAGGAATGAGCAGAAGCATTGTTGTGATGGACAAGGACCCTCTGCTGAAGCTTTTCCGGGCATTTATCTGCTCAAGTTTTGGCTGTTTCCGAAGTGTCTCAGAAGTTGATGTTATCATTCTAAGTGATGTAACTTAGGAATGGAAAACCAAACATCATATGTTCTCAGTCATAAATGGGAGCTAATCTATGAGGATGCAAAGGCATAAGAATAACACAATGGACTTTGGGAACTTAGAGGGAAATGCTGAGAAGGGGGTGATGAATAAAAGGCTACAAATTGGGTGCAGTGTAAACCCCCGGGTGGTGGGTGCACCAAAATCTCACAAATCACCACTAAAGAATGTATTCATGTAACCAAACACCACCTGTTCCTCAATCTATGGAAGCAAAAAAGAAAAGAAAAAAAGGAAGAAAGAAAAAAAAAAGAAAATCCCTGGGCATCCAACTTACGGTATTGATGCAGTATCTTTGGCCTTCTTTTTTTTCTTTTTCTTTTTTTTTTTTATTATACTTTCAGTTTTAGGGTACATGGGAACAACGTGCAGGTTTGTTACATATGTATACATGTGCCATGTTGGTGTGCTGCACCCATTAAATCATCATTTAACATTAGGTATATCTCCTAATGCTATCCCTCCCACTCCCCCCACCCCACAACAGGCCCCGGTGTGTGATGTTCCCCTTCCTGTGTCCATGTGTTCTCATTGTTCAATTCCCACCTATGAGTGAGAACATGCAGTGTTTGGTTTTTTGTCCTTGCGATAGTTTGCTGAGAATGATGGTTTCCAGCTTCATCCATGTCCCTACAAAGGACATGAACTCATCATTTTTTTATGGCTGCATAGTATTCCATGGTGTGTGTGTGCCACATTTTCTTAATCCAGTCTATCATTGTTGGACATTTGGGTTGGTTCCAAGTCTTTGCTATTGTGAATAGTGCCGCAATAAACATATGTGTGCATGTGTCTTTATAGCAGCATGATTTATAATCCTTTGGGTATATACCCTGTAATGGGATTGCTGGGTCAAATGGTATTTCTAGTTCTGGATCCCTGAGGAATCACCACACTGACTTCCACAATGGTTGAACTAGTTTACAGTCCCACCAACAGTGTAAAAGTGTTCCTATTTCTCCACATCCTCTCCAGCACCTGTTGTTTCCTGACTTTTTAATGATTGCCATTCTAACTGGTGTGAGATGGTGTCTCATTGTGGTTTTGATTTGCATTTCTCTGATGACCAGTGATGATGAGCATTTTTTCATGTGTGTTTTGGGTGCATAAATGTCTTCTTTTGAAAAGTGTCTGTTCATATCCTTCACCCTCTTTTTGATGGGGTTGTTTGTTTTTTTCTTATAAATTTGTTTGAGTTCATTGT
Source organism: Pan paniscus (assembly GCF_029289425.2). NCBI lineage: Eukaryota > Metazoa > Chordata > Mammalia > Primates > Hominidae > Pan > Pan paniscus. The sequence goes on along the minus strand of NC_073259.2, from coordinate 16,849,094 downwards.
AGATTCTGGATATTAGCCCCTTTGCCAGATGAGTAGATTGCAAACATTTTCTCCCATTCTGTAGGTTGCCTGTTCACTCTGATGGTAGTTTCTTTTGCTGTGCAGAAGCTCTTTAGTTTAATGAGATCCCATTTGTCAATTTTGGCTTTTGTTGCCATTGCTTTTGGTGTTTTAGACATGAAGTCTTTGCCCATGCCTATGTCCTGAATGGTATTACCTAGGTTTTCTTCTAGGGTTTTTATGGTTTTAGGTCTAACATTTAAGTATTTAATCCATATTGAGTTAATTTTTGTATAAGGTGTAAGGAAGGGATCCAGTTTCAGCTTTCTACATATGGCTAGCCAGTTTTCCCAGCACCATTTATTAAATAGGGAATCATTTTTCTATTTCTTGTTTTGTTCAGGTTTGTCAAAGATCAGATGGTTGTAGATATGCAGCAGTATTTCTGAGGGCTCTGTTCTGTTCCACTGGTCTATATCTCTGTTTTGGTACCAATACCATGCTGTTTTGGTTACTGTAGCCTTGTAGTATAGTTTGAAGTTAGGTAGCGGGAGCCCTCCAGCTTTGTTCTTTTGGCTTAGGATTGACTTGGCAAAACAGGCTCTTGTTTGTTTCCATATGAACTTTGAAGTAGTTTTTTCCAGTTCTGTGAAGAAAGTCATTGGTAGCTTGATGGGGATGGCATTAAATCTAAAAATTACCTTGGGCAGTATGGCCATTTTCACGATATTGATTCTTCCTGCCCATGAGCATGGAATGTTCTTCCATTTCTTTGTATCCTCTTTTGTTTCATTGAGCAGTGGTTTGTAGTTCTCCTTGAAGAGGTCCTTCACATCCCTTGTAAATTGGATTCCTAGGTATTTTATTCTGTTTGAAGCAATTGTGAATGGGATTTCACTCATGATTTGGCTCTCTGTTTGTCTGTTATTGGTGTATAAGAATGCTTGTGATTTTTGCACATTGATTTGGTATCCTGAGACTTTACTGAAGTTGCTTATCAGCTTAAGGAGGTTTTGGGCTGAGACAATGGGGTTTTCTAGATATACAATCATGTCATCTGCAAAGAGGGACAATTTGACTCCCTCTTTTCCTAATTGAATATGCCTTATTTCCTTCTCGTGCCTGATTGCCCTGGCCAGAACTTCCAACACTACGTTGAATAGGAGTGGTGAGAAAGGGCATCCCTGTCTTGTGCCTGTTTTCAAAGGGAATACTTCCAGTTTTTGCCCATTCAGTATGATATTGGCTGTGGGTTTGTCATAGATAGCTCTTATTATTTTGAGATATGTCCCATCAATACCTAATTTACTGCGAGTTTTTAGCATGAAGTGTTGTTGAATTTTGTCAAAGGCCTTTTCTGCATCTATTGAGATAATCATGTGTTTTCTGTCATTAGTTCTGTTTATATGCTGGATTACATTTATTGATTTGTGTATATTGAACCAGCCTTGCATCCCAGGGATGAAGCCCACCTGATCATGGTGGATAAGCTTTTTGATGTGCTGCTGGATTCAGTTTGCCAGTATTTTATTGAGGATTTTTGCATCGATGTTCATCAGGGATATTGGTCTAAAATTCTCTTTCTTTGTTGTGTCTCTGCCAGGCTTTTGTATCAGGATGATGCTGGCCTCATAAAATGAGTTAGGGAGGATTCCCTCTTTTTCTATTGATTGGAACTTTTTCAGAAGGAATGATACCAGCTGCTCCTTGTACCTCTGGTAGAATTTGGCTGTGAATCCATCTGGTCCTGGACTTTTTTTGGTTGGTAAACTATTAATTATTGCCTAAATTTCAGAGTCTGTTATTGGTCTATTCAGAGATTCAATTTCTTCCTGGTTTAGTCTTGGGAGGGTGTCTGTGTTGAGGAATTTATCCATTTCTTCTAGATTTTCTACTTTGTTTTTGTAGAGGTGTTTATATTATTCTCTGATGGTAGTTTGTATTTCTGTGGGATTGGTGGTGATATCCCCTTTATCATTTTTTATTGCATCTATTTGTTTTTTCTCTCTTTTCTTCTTTATTAGTCTTGCTAGCGGTCTATCAATTTTGTTGATTTTTTCGAAAAACCAGCTCCTGGATTCATTGATTTTTTGAAGGTTTTTTTTTTGTCTGTATTTCCTTCAGTTCTGCTCTGATCTTAGTTATTTCTTGCCTTCTGCTAGCTTTTGAATGTGTTTACTCTTGCTTCTCTAGTTCTTTTAATTGTGATGTTAGGGTGTTGATTTGAGATCTTTCCTACTTTCTCTTGTGGGCATTTAGTGCTATAAATTTCCCTCTACACACGGCTTTGAATGTGTCCCAGAGATTCTGGTATGTTGTGTCTTTGTTCTCATTGGTTTCAAAGAACATCTTTATTTCCGCCTTCATTTTGTTATGTACCCAGTAGTCACTCAGAGCAGGTTGTTCAGTTTCCATGTAGTTGAGAGGTTTTGAGTGAGTTTCTTAATCCTGAGTTCTAGTTTGATTGCACTGTGGTCTGAGAGACAGTTTGTTATAATTTCTGTTCTTTTACATTTGCTAAGGAGTGCTTTACTTCCAACTATGTGGTCAATTTTGGAATAGGTGTGGTGTGGTGCTGAAAAGAATGTATATTCTGTTGATTTGGGGTGGAGAGTTCTGTAGATGTCTATTATGTCCGCTTGCTGCAGAGCTGAGTTGAATTCCTGGATATCCTTGTTAACTTTCTGTCTTGTTGATCTGTCTAATGTTGATAGTGGGGTGTTAAAGTCTCCCATTATTATGGTGTGGGAATCTAAGTCTCTTTGTAGGAGTCTAAGGACTTGTTTTATGAATCTGGGTGCTCCTGTGTTGGGTTCATGTATATTTAGGATAATTAGCTCTTCTTGTTGAATTGATCCCTTTATCATGATGTAATGGCCTTCTTTGTCTCTTTCGATCTTTGTTGGTTTAAAGTCTGTTTTATCAGAGACTAGGATTGCAACCCCTGTCTTTTTTTGTTTTCCATTTGCTTGGTAGATCTTCCTGCATCCCTTTATTTTGAGCCTATGTGTGTCTCTGCACATGAGATGGGTTTCCTGAATACAGCACACTGATGAGTCTTGACTCTTTATCCAATTTGCCAGTCTGTGTCTTTTAATAGGAGCATTTAGCCCATTTACATTTAAAGTTAATATTGTTATGTGTGAATTTGATCCTGTCATTATGATGTTAGCTGGTTATTTTGCTTGTTAGTTGATGCAGTTTCTTCCTTGCCTCGATGGTCTTTATAATTTGGCATGTTTTTGCAGTGGCTGGTACTGGTTGTTCCTTTCCATGTTTAATGCTGCCTTCAGCAGCTCTTTTAGGGCAGGCCTGGTGGTGAAAAAATCTCTCAGCATTTGCTTGTCTGTAAAGGATTTTATTTCTCCTTCACTTATGAAGCTTAGTTTGGCTGGATATGAAATTCTGGGTCGAAAATTCTTGTCTTTAGGAATGTTGAATATTGGCCCCCACTCTCTTCTGGTTTGCAGAGTTTCTGCCAAGAGATCAGCTGTTAGTCTAATGGGCTTCCCTTTGTGGGTAATCCGACCTTTCTCTCTGGCTGCCCTTAACATTTTTCCCTTCATTTCAACTTTGGTGAATCTGACAGTTATGTGTCTTGGAGTTGCTCTTCTCAAGGGGTATTTTTGTGGCATTCTCTGTATTTCCTGCATTTGAATGTTGGCCTGTCTTGCTAGATTGGGGAAGTTCTCCTGGGTAATATCCTGCAGAGTGTTTTCCAACTTGGTTCCATTCTCCCCATCACTTTCCGGTACACCAATCAGATGTAGATTTGGTCTTTTCACATAGTCTCATATTTCTTGCAGGCTTTGTTCATTTCTTTTTATTTTTTTTTCTCTAAACTTCTCTTCTTTCTTCATTTCATTCATTTCATCTTCCATCACTGTTACCCTTTCTTGTAATTGATCAAATTGGCTACTGAGGCTTGTGCATTCATCATGTAGTTCTCCTGCCATGGTTTTCAGCTCCATCAGGTCCTTTAAGGACTTCTCTGCATTGACTATTCTAGTTTGCCATTTATCTCATCTTTTTTCAAGGTTTTATCTTCTTTGCCATGGGTTTGAACTTCCTCCTTTAGCTTGGAGTAGTTTCATTGTCTGAAGCCCTCTTCTCTCAACTCGTCAAAGTCATTCTCTGTCCAGCTTTGTTCCACTGGTGGGAAGGCACTCCATTCCTTTGGAGGAGGAGAGGCACTCTGATATTTAGAATTTTTAGTTTTTGTGCTCTGTTTTTTCCCCATTTTTTGTGGTTTTATCTACCTTTGGTCTTTAATGATGGTGACGTACAGATGGGGTTTTGGTGTGTATGTCATTTCTGTTTGTTAGTTTTCCTTCTAACAGTCAGGACCCTCAGCTGCAGGTCTGTTGGAGTTTGCTGGAGGTCCACTCCAGACCGTGTTTACTTGGGTATCAGCAGTGGAGGCTGCAGAACAGCGGATATTGGTGGACAGCAAATGTTGCTGCCTGATGCTTCCTCTGGAAGTTTTGTCTCAGAGGAGTACCTGGCCATGTGAGGTGTCAGCTCGCCCCTACTGCGAGATGCCTCCCAGTTAGGCTACTTGGGGGTCAGGGAACCACTTGAGGAGGCAGTCTGTATGTTCTCAGATCTCAAGCTGCATGCTGGGAGAACCACTACTCTTTTCAAAGCTGTCAGACATGAACATTTAAGTCTGCAGAGGTTTCTGCTGCCTTTTGTTTGGCTATGCCCTGCCCCCAGAGGTGGGGTCTACAGAGGCAGGCAGGCCTCCTTGAGTTGCGGTGGGCTCCACCCAGTTCGAGCTTCCTGGCCGCTTTGTTTACCTACTCAAGCCTTGGCAATGGTGGGAGCTCCTCCCCCAGCCTCACTGCTGCCTTGCAGTTTGATCTCAGACTGCTTTGCCAGCAATGAGCAAGGTTCCATGGGCATAGGACCCTCTGAGCCAGGTGTGGGATACAACCTCCTGGTGTGGTGTTTGCTAAGACCATTGGAAAAGCACAGTATTAGGGTGTGAGTGACCTGATAATCCAGGTGCCATCCATCACCCCTTTCCTTGGCTAGGAAAGGGAATTCCCTGACCCCTTGCACTTCTCAGGTGAGGCAATGCCTTGCCCTGCTTCAGCTCATGCTTGGTGGGCTGCACCCACTGTCCTGCACCCACTGTCTGACAATCCCCAGTGAGACGAACCTGTTACCTCAGTTGGAAATACAGAAATCATTTGTCTTCTGCATCACTCACGCTGGGAGCTGTAGACTGGAGCTGTTCCTCAGACTTCTTTTTTTTCTAAGATAAAAATACTTTAATATGTATGCTGTTTTCTTCAGTTAATAATTTGAAAAGACTGCATTTATATGGTGAAATTCTCAGGACCCTCAATTCTTTATAGATAGGCTAAATTATTTGTATCATTACTTGCAAACCTTCTTGAATGCGGTGGAGGTTATGTTAAGAAATAAAGTTTATATAATGTCTAATTTCATATTGTAATTGCATTCTTCCACAAAGTTTTTGAAATCCCTTGTATTTCAAACCCATCTGGAAGAGCAGGATCAGATTCTAATGCATACAACATAGGATCCTCTCATCCAAATTATCAAGTGGCCTGTGTTTAGGATTTCCAGTGGCAGCCCCACACACAATGCCTCTAACGAGGTATCCTGAAGTTATCACTATACCTGAGCCAAAACTGAATGATGTCACAAAAGTTATTCGAGGCCTGAAATGATAAGTGGTAGCTGTTAATACTGACTAACCTGCATTTTCCATAAAAAGATGAAATGATGGGCAGGAACTACTTGATATAACAGAGAAGTCAGCAGATGAAAAGAGAGCTACCAACACAAACTCAGTAAAAAGACTTTGGAAATACAGTATATTGATCCAAATTTTGAAAACAAACATAAAATGAAAGGAGTAAGAAGAATTATAGATGCTTACTTAGAAGATTCAATTTAAAAAAATTCCCAAAATGCATTTATAAAGAAGCCAGATATAAGATGAAAAATAAACACAGGGAAGATTATTTAGAACAGAAAATGTCAACAAATACATTTTAGAAAGCAAGTCTTGAGAAATTAGTTTCAGAATATCGCAAAAATGAAAAAAACTTCTGTGTGGAAGAACAATCTGGGAGACAGCACATGTACTAAGAAATAGATCAGTGCAATACCCTTGAGGCTTTTGTGTGGGTTCCTGACTATCTTATTGGAATATATAATTGTGGCCACTCATTGTAAGTGGGAGTGATTAAAAATTTTTCCTAGAAGAATAACTGAATGTGGTGACTCATGTCTGTTATCCCATGACTTTGGGAGGGTGAGTTGGATGGATCCCTTGAGGCCAGGAGTTCATGACCAGCCTGAGCAACAAATTGTGGATCCATCTCTTCAAAAAATTTTTAAATAAATTAAAAAATAATAAATGGGCATGGTGGGTGTCATGAACCCCTCAAGTGGTTGAAGTGGGGGGAATCCAAAGAGCACAGGAGTTCAAGGATGCTGGAATCCATAATCAGGACACCACCCTCCAGCCTGGGTGACAGAGCGAGAGACTATATTTATATATATATAATCTTGTAAGACATAAAGTCCAAACTGTATCTGATCAAACATTCTAATAAAGGGGAAGAGCAAGAAAAAATTCTTAAAGACATGAAGTAGGGTGTCTCATTCAAGAACTTCTATTCATTCTGTTCATTTCTAGAAACCTCTGGTAGATTTTGTGTCCAACTTTGTTTTAACCTCTCCACGAATATTAATAATAGAATACGTTAAGACACCTGTATCCTAAAACACCGAGACTTTTCTGATCAGAGCCAGATCCAAGGAATATTGGACAATCTGTGTGGGTCTGACCGGGCTGAGGGCCAACGTTCTGTCAGCCATGAATGGCCAGGTTTGTGTTGTCTGCACACAGCTCAAAGTTCTAAAGACATAATCTCTATATAATCAAATATTTAGCGAAATATGATAGGCATAGGTATACAAAACTCCACAGCCAACCTACCTCTTGTTCCTTAGAATATGATTGTGTTTAGAAAATAGCCCTAAGAAGAGGTGATCAAGCTAAAATGAGGGAGTTTCAGTGGAACTAAATCCAATAAGATGAATGTCCTTAGAAAAAGTGGAAATTCCTTATAAGAACTGGAAATTTGCACACAGAGAGACACAAGAAGTACGTAGGCACAGACGCAGCTCCATGGGAGGACACAGCAAGAAGGTGATATCTAGATGCCAAGTAGACAGGGCCAAGAAGAACTGAACCTGCTGACACATTCACCGTGGAACTTGAGCATCCAGAAGTGTCGGAAAATAATTTCTGTTGCTTAAGAATATTAGTCTGTGATATTTTGCTTGGACAAGTATAATGAAGAAATTCAGGGGAGAGCAGGTTTTAGGAGGCAGAAATTAAGAGTCCTGCTTAGTGCAGGAGTGTAATGTAAATGGTATGGTTACATTATTTTAAATGGCAAGTGGATTGCTGACGTCCTTGACTCATGGACAAATGCCTAAGCTTTTGTTGCCGTCTTGCTCCTTGCTTTTACCCCATCCTAAATCAGTGACACTGTCTCCATCTGTTCTTTGGTAACCTCTATTTTGCTTGTCTCTGGTAGCTTGATATCTGATATTTACTCCTTCCTGATATGCTAATCTCTTTCACTCATTTCTGACATAGGAGAAGGTCAGGGCATGAGTTGAGTGATATTTGGAAGCATCACCTCTTGTCTTGCTGTACTCAGCAGACAAGGAGAAGTCTGTCTCCAACCAGGACTGCAGCTTCCCCAGTGATTCCCACAAGGAGTCACATCTGCCTGGCTCTCCCCTCTGCTTGTTCTCTCTTGCGTTTCTTTCCTTCCTGATGGGCCACCATAAGCTACCTAGGCCAGACTGCCCATCAACAGCTTCCTTTTCAAACAATGTTTGGTGAAACCAGAGAAAATCATTCAATAACATCAGGACACCAGATTGGCCCAAGCACTCTGTGTCTCTCTGAAAGAATGTGAATCTCAGTTACAAATGTTAAACTTTCTATGTAACTGGAGAATATTTGGCCACTGGTATTGTATTCCATCTTCAGAAAACATCCCTATTTATCCTAAGAGAAAAACAAGAAAGCAATCTGCCTAGTCAGCTGGAAAATTCTAAGTTACCTCTAGTAGAGCTTATTGTATCAGGATGCCTTCCTATATGCAGTGGGTTGTTAAAATGTTGAAGGAAAAGATATATCCTATTAAGAAACACCATGAATGGATTCCAATGTTTTGGCACCAAAATGAAATCATAATCTTTTGCTATAACATGTCTGAACAGGAGCTAGTATGAGGCATCAAGAAAAATAAGAGCAGTTTCAAAAGAGCCCCTAGAAGACCAACATGAATTTTTCTAAAATTAAAGTGAGTACAAACATCAAATTTATGGTGAAGCTTGGGTGGAAGAAGGCAAAATCATTGATGGTGTCCAAAAACTTGTCCTACTTGACATGTGGTAAGTTGACATTGGTTGAAGAAGTCAGCAGTTCACAAATTCAATGAGGAGTTCATTTCAAGAAGGAATGAGGCAATGTTGAACCTAAAGCTTATCGTGACAGATGATTCACATCATATTGCAAGGAATAAATTCATCTTCTTTATACCCAGGAAAGGATGTGTGATGATTAGCAGCTCACACAATAACCAACACTGCAGACTTCTCAGTTGGTTCAGTTTACATGATTCTAACTGAATGATTAAAGTTTAGTAAGCTTTTCACTTAATGGATGCCCAAACTGTGTCACCAAGATCAAGTACAGACAAGAGCAGAACTTTCCCTAAAAATTTAAATAGGAAGAACGAAGACCATAAGCATTTCTTCAATGAATTATAAGAGGAGATAACACGTGACTTTACCAGTAAAATCCAGAAAACAAATACAATCAAAGCAATGGCTACCAAGAGGTGGAAATGTCCAGTCAAAACAAAAGTGGATGAGGAGAGCACAAAGATCTTGGCAAGAGTTTATTGGAAAGCTCAAGTCATTTTGCTGGTTGACTTTCTGGAGAATGACAGTATCTCCTTATTCTGAGAATATTTTGAGAAAGCCAAAGCTTTACTAGATGAATCCCTGGGAAAGCTTCAGCAGAGTCCTTCACCACAACCTTCCTCCTGCTCATTTCTCTTATCAAACACGGCAATTATATGAGAGTTCTCATGGAAAATCATTAGGCTTTCACATTACTGAGAAGTGATGCCAGGTGGATTTCCTGGGTCCACTGTGGACTTGGAGAACTTTTCTGACTAGCTAGATGATTGTAAATGCACCAATCAGTGCTCTGGGTCTAGTTAAAGGACTGTAAATGCACCAATCCACACTCTGTAACAATGCACCCATGAGCCCTCTGTGTCTAGCTAAAGGATTGTACATGCACCAATCAGCACTCTATAAAAATGCACCAATCAGCGCTCTCTGTCTAGCTAAAGGATTGTGAATGCACAAATCAGCACTGTGTAAAAACGAACCAATCAGCACTCTGTGTCTAACTAAAGGATTGCAAACGCACCAATCAGCACCCTGTAAAATGGACAAATCAGCACTCTGCAAAATGGACCAATCAGCACTCTGCAAAATACACCAATCATCGGGATGTGGGCAGGGCCGAATAAGTGAATAAAAGCTGGCCAACCGAGCCAGCAGTGGCAACTTGTTTGGGTCCCCTTCCATGCTGTGGAAGCTTTGTTCTTTTGCCCTTCACAACAAATCTTGCTGCTGCTCACTCTTTGGGTCTGCACTACCTTTATGAGCTGTAACACCCACGAGAGGGTCTGCGGCTTCATTCCTGAAGTCAGTGAGACCATCAACCCACCAGGAGGAAAAAACAACTTTGGACACGGCTTTAAGAGCTGTAACACTCACTGCAAAGGTCTGCGGCCTCACCCCTGAAGTCAGTGAGAACAAGAACCCACAGGAAGGAAGAAACTCCAGACACATCTGAACATCTGAAGGAACAAACTATGGACACATCATCTTCAAGAACTGTAACACTCACTGCAAGCATCCACAGCTTCATTCTTGAAGTCAGCGAGACCAAGAACCAACTGGAAGAAAACAATTTTGGACACATTACAACCCTAATTTGGTTTCTTTCATTTTCTTTTTGTTTTGTAATTTTATAACATTTGTAAAAGGCATCCATTTTCCTTCAGTTAATAATGTAAAAAATACATATCAATAGCTGGCATGTTGACCAAAATGTATGACAAGTGGTCAATAATTTGTGTCTTTTTATATAGCTCATTAACAAGTAGGATTGGGAAATGGTTGTAAACTGAGTACCAGGTGGTAGAATTGAAGGAAACTTCCCATGTAACACTTTAGGTTTTGCTCTATTCCAAAGACAACAGGAGGTAAAGGGTTAAAGATGCCCCAAAGCTGTTGCACACCTTTGAGGAGACTTAAAATTCACGTGTTTATTCAGTTGAGTCTTAGGCTGTGACTACAATGCTTGAATTAGACAGTAAATGTGTCTTACTTACTTGCATGAAGACACTTTGTTCACATCTCTCTTATCACTTCTTTTCCTCTACTCGGATCTCAGTTCCTTTAAGGATTCGGGCTGGGCCTGAGATGAACTGGCCCAAAAAGGACTAAAGGCCCTACATACTCATCTCCAAATCTTGCAAAAATATCAAGGAGGGTAGAAACATAAGTATTTATAGCTCTATTGCCTATACTTGCTCAATTCACCATTGTACTTGATTCTGTCAGAGTAGGGGAAGGTGTGCTGAGGATACAGGAAAGAGCTACAGTGGCATATAAGGGGAAAGAAAGGAAGAGACTGCAAGTCTGTTGAATCCATAGACACTGGAGTTGCGTTTAAACGAGGTAGACCCTGGGGCTAGAAGCCAAGGTGGGGGGAAAAAAGCTTTTCAGTTGCAGTAGTCATTTATTATTATTATTGTTATTATTAGTATTATTATTTCTTTTTAGAGACAGGGACTTGTTCTCTCACTTAAGCTGGAGTACAGTGGTGCAGTCATGGCTCACTGCAGTCTTGAACTCCTGGGATCAAGCAATTCTTCCAGATCACCCTCTGAATTAGATGGCACTACAGGTGCCAATCACCATGCAAGGTTGATTTTGTACATTTTGTTGTATACATGGGGAGATCTTGCTATATTGTTCAGGCTGATCTTGAATTCCTGACCTCAAGAATCCTCCAATCTCAGCCTCCAAAAGTAGTTGGATTATAGTCATGAGCCAGCATGTGGGGTGTATAGTCACTCTTTCTACCTCAGCCTCATTTTCCGGCATTCTGTAAATCCCCAGTCAGAAGAGAGCAGGGCTGCCTGGCTACTGGGATAGCCTCTAAGAAGCAAATGTTAAACTCTGTGGTTCTTGTAGAGGAAAAGAAAAAAGAAGTCCTTGAGTTCAATTGAGCTTTGAGAAAATGGGGTAAAAAACATGAAAAGTTAGGAAGACATTGTGGATAAGGCCCTTGGGACCCATTCAGCACACTTTTCTGTTGTTTTTAATTTTATAAGTGTGTATTATGTGAAATACTTATACTCTTATCTCATAAGAGCCAAGGAGAATCATCCACATCGAAGCTTCAAGCAGAATAACGTCAGTGGGATTAACTCTTCTGCCAGTGGAGCCAGTGGGTGGATCACGATGCAGCCTGAGTGCCTCCACCCTTCAATGTCCAAAGTTTGCCTTGTTGAACTTTTTGTGTATTGTAAACACAGAAAAATGCTTATGTGAGGCATAAAATTGAAAATTACTCAATATACTTTTACAAACTGTAAACAATTGACCAACTGTTAATGAAGGGTATAATCAAGATATGACAACCTTGAAACAACTTGGATATGGAAATGATCAGACTTTAAAGCAGCTCTTATAGCCAACTTTTCTGAGGTAAACGTGAACACTCTCAAAATAAATGGGAAAAAGCTTCTCGGCAGAAAAAGGAACTATAGAAAATAATAAAATAGAAATTTCAGAACTAACATATATAAGTCTAAAATTTGAAAAAAGACCTTATAGACTGTGAAAGTTTTTCAGAAAGTAAATGATCAAGGTGTTTGAAGACAAAAAACTAAATTAGCCAAGTCAAATCCAAGAAGAGACATCTTAGAAGAACTGAACCTGTTAACACCTTGATCATGGAATGTGAGCCTCCAGAACTGTGAGAAAATCAATTTCTGTTGTTCAAATTACACAGTGTGTTTTGTTTTTTTTAAGGGCAGAGGTAACAAACTACATCAGGGGAGAGCAGTTTAGGATGCAGAAATCAAGGATCTTATTTAGGACATGTTATGTTTGCATCCATATTAGAAGGCAAGTGGATTGCTGAGAGCTTCAACTGACCAAAAGGTGCCTGAGCTCCTGCTGCAGGCCTGCTCCTTGCTTTGACCCCATCCTTACTCCCTGACAGGGCCTCTTTCAGCTCCTCTGTCATCTCTGTTTTATTTGTATGTGGAGATTTCATAGTTAATATTTATTCTTCCCTAATAAACTAATCTCTTTCACTCATTGCTGACATTGGACAATGTCAGAGAAAGGGCCTGAGAGGAGTGATATTTGAAGGCAATGCCTGCTGTCTTCCTGTACTCACCAAGCCAAGGGGGAGCCTTTCTTTCACCAGGACTATGACTTCTACAGCAACCTATGCAATGAGGCAAGTCTGCAAGGCACTCCCCTCTGCTCCTTCCCTCAGATCTTCCTTTCCCACTAAAAGGTCTACCATAAGTCACTAGGCAGGACCATTCATCTCCACTTTCCCTGTCCAATTAGTGTGTGTGGAAACCAATGATAGTCATCCCAATATCATTAGGGCACCTGCTAGGACAAGCAACTACTTTATGCCCACCCCTAAAGCACATAAAGCCAAACTACACATGTTTTATTATTGCATAGCCAAAGAAGAATTGCTAACTGGTAATATATTTCCTCTTTAGCAAACATCCCTAATATTGAAGGGGTGAGGGAGGAAAACAACAATCTGTCTAATCACCAGCCAATGGCAGAGTAATCTGCAACAACCCTCATTGTATGAGGAAGGCTTCCAATAATATAAGGGATTTTCAAACTGTTTGTAGAAAATACATATGACTTTTTAAAATTATGAGTGGATATAATCATTTTTTGTATCAAAATACATTTGTACTAACTTGTTACAACATGTCTGAACAGGATCTTGTTCAGTCACTAACATGGTTGAGAAAGCAGTTTGAAAACAGCCTCTATCAGAGCAGCAAAAATTCTACTAAAATTGTAGGAAAAACAAATTCAAGTTTATGGTGAAGCTTGGGTGGAGGGATGGTGACATCACTGATGCATTAGGACATATGTGTGCACAAGTAAATCAGCCCTTCACAAAATGGATAATTCACTTTAAGAATCGAAGAGATGATGGTGAAGGTAAAACTTGCAGCAGCAGACCATACACATCAACTTATGGGCAAAAATTTTATCTTCTTTTGGCCTAATTGGAAAGGCCTGACAATTAACAACAGAAACAAGAGCTAGCACAAGAACAAGATCAATTGGTTCAGATTACATAATTTTTTCTGATTGAGAAATTAAACTTGAGCAAACTATCCACTTGATGAAGGCCAAAACTGCTGTAACCAAGTCAGCTACAGACGAGAACAGAACATTCAATGAAAAATTATAGAAGTAGGAAGGAGAAGAAAAGAAAAGAAAAGATCCTAAGCATGTCTTTGAAGAGTGTAACAGGAGATCAAATGTGGCTTTACCAGTGCCACTCGAAGGCAAAAACACAATCAAAGCAATGGCTACCAAGAGGTGGAAGTCGTCTAGTCTAAGTAAATGTGACAAAAGCAAATATTATGCCAACAGTGTGTTTGGATGCCCAAGGTATTTTGGTTGATAACTTTTGGGAGGGCCAAGGTATGATAACGTCGACTTATGAAAGAATTTGGAATTTGAAGAAAGCCAAATCTTTAGCAGATAAATGGATGAGATTGAATGCCTGGTGATTTCCATAAAAAGTCTGGCAAATTGCCCCTGTTTCATGAGGGGAATGAGCAAGAGCTTTGTTGTGATGGAGACGGACTCTGCTAAAGCCTTTCTGAGCATTTATCTGCTAAAGTTTTGCCTAACTTTCCCCAATCTTTCATAAGTCGATGTTATCATTCTAAGTGAAGTAACTTAGGACTGGAAAACCAAACATCATATGTTCTCACTCATAAATGGGAGCTGAACTATGAGGATGCAAAGGCATAAGAATGACACAATGGACTTTGGGAACTCAGGGGGAAAGAGTCGGAAAGAGGTGAGGGATAAAAAACTACAAATTGGGTGCAGTGTATACTGCCCGGGTGATGGGTGCACCAAAATCTAGCAAATCACCACTCAAGAACTTATATACATAACCAAACACCACCTGTTCCCCAACCTATGAAAATAAAACAGAAAAGAAAAAAAAGAAAATCACTAGGCATCCAACTTACAATACTGATGCAGTATCTTTGAACTTCTTTTTTCTAATATTAAAATATCTTTAAAGTGTACTCTGTTTTCTTCAGCTAATAATGTGAAAAGACTGCATTTATATGGTGAAATTCCCAGTGCCCTCAATTCTTTGTAGATAGGCTAAATTTCTTGTATCATTACTTGCCAAACTTCTTGAATGTGATGGAGATAATGTTAAGAAATAAAGTTTATATTGTCTACTTTCATATTGTAATTATGTTCTTCCACAAACTTTTTGAAATCCCCTTGTATTCTCAAACCCTTCTGGAAGAGTAGGAACAGATTCTTATGTGTACAACACAGGATCCTCTCATCCAACTGATCAAGTGGCCTGTCTTTAGGATGTCCAGTCACAACCCCACACACAATACCTCTAACAAGGTCATCCTGAAGTTATCACTATCCCTGAGCAAAAACTGAATGACAGTACAAGACTTATTCGAGGCCTGAGATGATAAGAGGCAGCTGTTGATACTGACTCACTTAAACTTTCCATGAAAAGGGTAGAAGGATGGGCAGGAACTACTTCATGTAACAGAAAAGTCAGCAGATGAAAAGAGAGCTACTAACACAAACTCAGTAAAAAGACCTTGGAAACACATTATGTTGATCTAAATTTTGAAAACAAAAATGAAAAGAAAGGAGTAAGAAGAATTATAGATGCTTACCTAGAAGACTAGATTTAAAAAATTTTACCAAATTTTATTTAAAAAGATGCCAGATGTAAGATGAAAAATAAACACAGGGAAGATTATTTAGAACACAAAATGTCTACAAATACATTTTAGAAAGAGAGTCGGGAGAAATTAGTTTCAGAATGTTGCAAAAATGAAAAAAATTTCTGTGTGGAAGAGCAATCTAGGAGAGAGATAGCACAGGTACTAAGAAATAGATCAATGCAATATGCTTGAGACTTTTATGTGGGTACCAGACTATCTTATTGGAATATATAATTGTGGCCACTCATTATAAGTGGGAGTGATTAAAATTTTTTCCTAGATGACTGAACATGGTGACTCATGCCTGTTATCCAAGGACTTTGGAAGAGTGAGGTGGGAGGATCCCTTGAGGCCACAAGTTCAAGACCAGCCTGAGCAACAAAGTGAGGCTCCATCTCTTCAAAAGTAAATAAATAAATAAATTTAAAAAAATAAATGGGCATGGTCAGTGTCATGAACCTGTAATTCAAGCAACTTAAGAGGCTGAAGCCGGGGGAATCCCCTGAGCACAGGAGTTCAAGGATGCTGTAAGCCAGGATCATGACACCACACTCCAGCCTGGGTGACAGAGCAAGAGTCTGTATATAAAAAAAAATTCCTAAAATATGTAAATCCCAAACTAAATCTGATCAAACATTCTAACAAAGCGGTACAGCAAGGAAAAAATTTTGACGATATGAAATAGGGTGTCTCATTCAAGAACTGTGTATTCATTCTGTTCATTTCTTGAACCCCTTGGTAGGTTTCATGGCCAACTTTGTTTTAACCTCCCCATGAGTATTAATGATAGAATTCATGAAGACACCTGTATTCTACAACACCAAGACTTTTCTGACTAGAGCCAGAGCCAGAGAATATTAGACAATCTGTGTGGGTCTGACCAGGCTGAGGGCCAACCTTTTGTCAGCCATGAATGGCCAGGTTTGTGTTGTCTTCACACAGCTCAGAGTTCCAAAGAAATGATATCTATATAATCAAATATTTAGTGAAATATGATAGGCATAGGTATACAAAACTCCACAGCCAACCTCTTGTTCCTTAGAATAAGGTTGTTTAGAAAACAGCCCTAAGAAGAGGTGATCAAGCTAAAATGGTGAGTTTCAGTGGAACTAAATCTAATAAGATTGCTCTCCTTATAAGAAGTGGAAATTCCTTATAAGAACTAGAAATTTGCACACGGAGAGACACAAGAATTATGTATGTATAGAAGCAGTCCCATGGGAAACACAGCAAGAAGGCAGATATGTAGATGGCAAGCAGGCAGGGCCCAGAAGAACTGAACATGCTGACACCTTCATCGTGGAACTTGAGCATCCAGAAGTGCTGAAAAGGAATTTCTGTTGTTGAAGAATAGTTAGTCTGTGATATTTTTTTTGACAGCCATAATGAAGAAAGCCAGGGGAGAGCAGGTTTTAGGAGGTAGAAATCAAGAGTCCTGCTTGGCACATAGTAAGTTTATATTTATTTTAAATGGCAAGTGGATTGCTGAGGTTCTTGACTCATGGACAAGTGCCTAAGCTCCTGCTGCAGTCCTGCACCTTGTTTTGACCTCATCCTAAGTGACACTGTCTCCTTCAGTTCTTTGGTAACCTCTGTTTTGGTTGTCTCTGGTAGCTTGATACCTGATATTTACTCCTTCCTGATATGCTAATCTCTTTCATGCATTTCTGACATACGGGAAGGTCAGGAATAGGGCATGAGCTGAGTGATATTTGGAAGTATCACCTCTTATCTTCCTGTACTCAGCAGATGAGAAGTAGCCTGCCACTAACTGGGACTGCAGCTTCCCCAGTGACTCCCACAAGTAGGCACATCTGCCTGGCACTCCCCTCTGCTGCTTCTCTCTTGCATTTCTTCCCTACCTGACAAGCCACCATAAGCTACCTAGGCCAGACTGCTCATAACCACCTTCTCTTTCCAAATAATGTTTGGTGAAATCAGAGAAAATCATTCAATAACATCAGAATAGCCGCTGGGCCCAAGCACTCTGTGTCTCTCTTGAAGCATGTGAATCTCAGTTACAAATGTTACACGTTCCATGTAGCTGGAGAATATTTGGCCACAGGTATTATATCCCATCTTCAGAAAACATTCCTATTTATGCTTAAAGAAAAACAAGAAACCAATCGGCCTAGTCAGCTGGAAATGTCTAAATTACCTCTAGTAGACCTTCTTGTGTTAGGATGCCTTCCTATATGGAGTGGGTTGTTAAAATGCTGACGAAGAATGTACATTCTATTAAGAAATACTCCATCTCAAAAAAAAAAAAAAAAGAAATACCATGAATGGATTCCAAATCTTTTGGCACCAAATGAAATTAGAATATCTTGCTATAACAAGTCTCAACAGGAGCTAGTTTGAGGCTTCAAGAAAAATAAGATAGCAGTTTCAAAAGAGTCCCTAGAAGAGCAACATGAATTCTTCTAAAATTAGAGTACAAACATCAAATTTATGGTGAAGCTTGGGTGGAAGAAGATGAAATCACTGACGGTGTCCAAAAAGTTGTCCTACTTGCCACATGGTAAATTGACATTGGTTGAAGAAGTCAGCAGTTCACAAATTCAATGAGGAGTTCCTCATTTCAAGAAGGAATGAGACAATGCTGAACCTAAAGCCTACAGTGACAGATGAACCATGTCATATTGCAAGGTATACATTCATCTTCTTTATACCTTAAGAGAAGATGTGTGACGATTAGCACCACACACAATAGACAACACTGCAGATTTCTCAGTTGGTTCAGTTTACATGATTCTAACTGAATGATCAAAGTTTAGTAAACTTTTCACTTAATGGATGCCCAACCTGTGTCACCAAGATCAAGTACAGAGACAAGCAGAACTTTCCCTAAAAATTTTAAATATCAGCAATGAAGACCGTAAGCACATCTTCAATGAGTTATAACAGGAGACAACACGTGACTTTACCAGTAACACCCAGAAAACAAATACAATCAAAGGAATGGCTACCAGGAGGTGGAAAAGTCCAGTCAAAACAAAGGTGGATGAGGAGAGCACAAAGGTCATGGCAAGAGTTTATTGGAGAGCTGAAGTCATTTTGCTGGTTGACTTTCTGGAGAATGACAATATCTGCTTATTCTGAGAATATTTTGAGAAGGCCAAAGCTTTAGTAGACGAATCACTGGGAAAGCTTCAGCAGAGTCCTTCACCACGACCTTGTTCCTGCTCATTTCTCTTACCAAACAGGGCATTTATGTGAGAAAATCATTAGGCTTCCACAGTACAACCCTAATTTGGTTCCTTTGCATGTATTTCTGTTTTGTAATCTTATAAACAGTTTGTAAAAGGCATCCATTTTTCTTCAGTTAATAATGTAAAAAATACATATCAATAGCTGACATGTTGACCAAAATGTATGACAAATGGTCAATAAATCTTCTCCTTTTATATAGCTCATTAAGAAGCAGGATTGGGAAATGGTTGTAAACTGAGTACCAGATGGTAGAATTGAAACAAACTTCCCATGTAACACTTTTAGTTTTTCCTCCATTCCAAAGATAGCAGGAGGTAAAGCGTTAAAGATCCCCCAAAGCTGTTGCACACATTTAGGGAGACTTAAAGTTCAGGAGTTTATTCAGTTGAGTCGTAGGCTGTGAATGAAAACTGGATGTGTCCTCATGAGCTACCACCATATTCTCTCTTCTCCCCAAGAGTGTACTCAGCTAAGTGAACAAGATGCCTGGGGGAGAAGGGTACAAAATGGGGGCAGAGTTGCAGAGTCTCACTTAGTAAGTCTGTCGTAGAATCCCTCCCAAGGAAAACCAAAGAGCCGGAACAAAGATAGAATACAAAAATCTATGGCCTTACATGGTGTTCCAGTCATGGACTCTTCGGAATAAACAACAGTGGTATGCCCTAGAAATCAGGCAAGGAATGTCTTCATTTACAGAGAAAACCTCTGGGGAAATGACTCTTCCTATTAAAAATCAAAGAACATCCATGAGTTGGTAATTGCCACAGTCAGCACCATCTCTGGAAACACCGGTGTGGAGACTGATGGATCCAGAACACTAGCAGAAATGCCCAAATGGATTAGGGCCATGAAGCTGCACTGGCTTTTATAGTCAAACATGAGAATTGTCCTTACCCCGCCGTAAGTTGTAGAGGAAAGACAGCATTGCTAACATTGACCATTCCTTCCATGCTTAAAGGTAGAAACACTACAAATACTAAGGGAAGGTGCCATTCTGCAGGGAGTATGTTCTTCAAGGGAAAAACTAGTGGAAGAGCAAGAATCTATAGCCATACGTCGTTTCAATAGGCCCTTCAGTCACCACTACAGTACACTCTTTAGATACCTCCATGTATAATCTGCAGTCCCACAGTACATTTACAGCAGTGCAGGAAGTTAGCCATTATTTGTAGGCATAAGAATCAGATTATTTAGAAATTTGTTTCTATAGGCATTCTCCAGTCTTCTTTTCAGAAAAAATTCAGATATCCCTCAAATGATTGGAGTTTGTTTTAGGGAGGAGAAGGTCTTGAAATCTTATGATCCCCATGGGTCAGTGGAAGACAGAAAAATACATAAAGGCTTGAGTAAAGGAGTGGGCATAAAGAAGACCACTGCTAGTTCATGAACCTTCTAAATGTCTGTATTCTATTCACTCTAAACAGGGTCTTGGAAAGGGCCTGTGCACATGAAGGACCCCAAAGTTCAAGCTTCAGAAGCTTTGTAGATCATTCCAATCTGACAAAAGCCATATGTCAATGTTGTTAGGTTGACTAGTTAAAAAAGCCTTTAATTGCTCAATAAAAATGTACAAAGGCATGTTTCAATCAAGAATATGCAAATATAGACAAAAGTTTAGCTAAAAAATAAAGTTAGTAAAAATGTAAGATAAATACAAACTCTTTTATGTATCATATCATAAACTTCTGTTTCTATGTCTGTTTACTAGAAGTCACAAAAGTTTTTTTTTTTATAATATGGAGAGATTTGCTTTGGCAGTTCCAAAGATGGATAAGTAATAGACTTGAAACAATGTACATTTGTTTTTAAAAAATTACATTTGTTAGAGTATTAGAGTATAAAAATGTATTCAACATTTAAAATTGTTTCTAGATGTTTACTCAATAACGTTGTAAAAAATAACCGTGTGATTATCAAGTCATTGTCATGTTACATTTAATGCAGCCAGGGAAGAAAAGACAGCAGCATATTCTTCTGATAAAATTAGGAACACAGGTAATAGCAGTCCGCCTTGTAAAGTCACCTGAACACACTTATATAGAAAGAGGCATAAACAAAAAGATCATCTTTAGAACCTGTTATAAACTGTGATAAGGAATTTGTCTCCATACTAAGGGTATTGGAATGCACAGTGTATTGAACACATGGACTGATTTCTGCTCTTTCCCAATGTCCCAACAAAATTACAATAAAGAAGCAGAGAGGAAATTAATACAAAAGGATGGGGAGAATGAAAGAAGAGATGACAATAAACAATAAATGTAAACAAAACTGTGGAATTGGAATGACAAATAGAAAAATAATAGAGTTTGTGAATGAGCAAAGCCAAAATCAGACATGAAGAGGGGACTGTTGTGCAATTTTCACCAGAACAGCTGGAAAATTAGTCCTATTTGAATATGGCATTTTCATGTGCAGAAATTTACATGTATATACATTTTAGTGCATATTCTGCATCAAAGTTTGATCATTCTTCTTCAACTGAATCCTGTGCATTTCTTGCTATTTGATCCTAGGTATTTTATATTGTTCTCATGAGTAAGGTCATTCACTCATTTCTCTCTCTCTGTCTCTCTCTCTGTCTGTCTCTTTCCTTTCTTTGTCTTATGCTGTTCCCTATGATGTGCATGTCTTAGGGAAAGTCAATCACATTAAGATTTTATTTCTACCTTTGAAAAGTGAACATAAATGCAAAAAATCCTCAAAGTGCTATTGTAAGTACTAGAAGAGCTAAGGCATCAGAAACATCACTATGCAAGGTAGAAAGGAATAATCCATAAATCTTTAGCTATGTAGCCATGCATGTGTAGAAATATAATATATGATATAGGTAGCAATTGGGTCACTGAAACAAACTCAGTTATTGAATATTGCTTAGAGACAATTTTGTATCCAATCATTTTTAAAATGAATGTTCTATCTCTGTCACACAGCATGGACTTCCTCACAGCATGTGGCAGGTTCCATAAAGAACAATTTGGAATTGCATGGCACTTCTACGATACAGACTCAAAAGTCACAAAGTATCACTTCTGATATAATCTACTGGTCATGGCAGTAATGAAGTTCTACCCAAGCTCCAAGGGGGTAAAAACAGACGTCACCCCGTCAAGAGAGGATGTCAAGGTACCATTGTAAGAAGAAAACATTAGATGAATGATTCTGTTGTGATCATATTTTAAAAACAATTTCCAAGATGATAAATATGCATACATGTGGACTTCAAAATCAATGAGATAGAATAATAATTTGTGGTTCTTACGCAGAAAAGACAACATCTTTTGTATGACATAGGGACAGGTTTATGTGTTTAATAAGTGAGTCATTGATTAGTCACTTTAGTGAAATTCCTATCAGCTTACTGACTTTGTACATGATCAGAAAAACATGAGGGTGACATACATTGCTTTGTATTTCTTATAAGTTGTGATTGTACTTCTCTATGAACTGATAGGATGTTTAACTGAAAGCTGAAGAATACACTCTGACATTGTGTGATGAGGCTACAGACACTTGACCTTAGGCTGATGACCAATGCCTTCTATGGCCCCAATCACTGAGGACGGTACACCGGCTCTGGGGCCAGGACACAGGTGACATCTTCATGCAGAAGACTGAAAGTTATGTAAGTGGTATATAGTTTATCCTTTCTTAGACAACTCTCTGATCAGACTCCCTCTTGGATTTCTAGAATTTTAGATCCATTGTGATTAGAAGGATCAAATTTAGTCAATTTAAAAGGGCATACACAAATTTTGTCAATGCTAATATGCCACCCAAGAAAAATGCATGTAGCATGGATTAAGGAAGTACATACAGGATCTACATTGACAGGGTTTTGTAATTAGAAAAAAAAAAGGAATTAATTCCTCTGAGTGTCTTTATATAAATACAAGGGGTAAAGCAGAATACTAGAATAAGTTTAAATGGGATTATGATTTCAAACAAACATGTTTACTCAGGAATATATATTTTCAGTCACCTCAGCTCTTAACGTCTCAGGAAAATTTAACCTTGAAAATATTCTAAGAGAAACTTGCTTTTGTTCTCTGAATCTCATTTCCTTTCACTTTCTTTTAGAGAAATGAATGAATGAAGAGCAAGTAACCACTGGAGCACAGTAGGCAAGAACTCAGCTCTGAGAACTGAATGCCTTCCATTCCACTTACTACCTTTATAGGAACCTAGGCACGCACCTAAATCACCTCATCTACAAAATTAAGATAATAATAATCACACCTCCCTAAAACGATGGTTCTGAAGATTGAATATCATATAGTAAATGCCGAAGAAATGTTTTCTATTATAATCAGCCTTTGCTAGGATAAATGGAAAGAATATAAATAAGCTCAAATAATTGTGAAATATATATATATTAGAGCATCAACATCAAATAAAAATGTAAAGATGAAGATCCTACTAGTGTAACCAAAGTTTTTAGAAAAGTCCAAGCAACGCTGAATTCTTGAACACGACTGTATTATCAGAATGGTTGGTTTGCTCAATGAACACAGTAAGTTGAGGAAGATTCTGTTTTCTGTTCCATTCACAGAGCTTCCACGTCTTCAAAAAGAGGGAGATGTGTGGGTGTGAGAGAGCTGAGGCATGAAACTTTTATCTTATTACAACTGCAGAAGAAAATCCTAAGAGCATTTGAAGCATAAAAGTGTTATGATCTAATTCCTAGGTTTTAAAAAAAATTTTATTATTATTATACTTTAAGTTTTAGGGTACATGTGCACATCGTGCAGGTTTGTTACATATGTATACATGTGCCATGTTGGTGTGCTGCACCCATTAACTTGTCATTTAGCATTAGGTATATCTCCTAATGCTATCCCTCCCTGCTCCCCCACCCCACAACAGTCCCTGGTGTGTGATGTTCCCCTTCCTGTGTCCATGTGTTCTCATTGTTCAATTCCCATCTATGAGTGAGAACATGTGGTGTTTGGTTTTTTGTCCTTGTGATAGTTTGCTGAGAATGATGGTTTCCAGTTTCATCCATGTCCCTACAAAGGACATGAACTCATCATTTTTTATGGCTGCATAGTATTCCATGGTGTATATGTGCCACATTTTCTTAATCCAGTCTATAGTTGCTGTACATTTGGGTTGGTTCCAAGTCTTTGCTATTGTGAATAGTGCTGCAATAAACATACATGTGAATGTGTCTTTATAGCAGCATGATTTATAATCCTTTGGGTATATACCCGGTAATGGGATGGCTGGGTCAAATGGTATTTCTAGTTCTAGAACCCTGAGGAATCACCACACTGACTTCCACAATGGTTGAACTAGTTTACAGTCCCACTAACAGTGTAAAAGTGTTCCTATTTCTCCACATCCTCTACAGCACCTGTTGTTTCCTGACTTTTTAATGATCGCCATTCTAACTGGTGTGAGATGGTATCTCATTGTGGTTTTGATTTGCATTTCTCTGATGGCCAGTGATGATGAGCATTTTTTCATGTGTTTTTTGGCTGCATAAATGTCTTCTCTGACTGATATGAGGGGAACGGATATGGGATGTGCTGGGGCAGGAATGTTACCAAGAGCAGCTGAGGATGTTAAAGTCCTACAGGAGAGAGTATCACGGCCTGAACTATCACCTTCTAGTAAAGATTATGCAAGTGGTTGTATTTGGGATGAGTGTTGAAAGTGGAGGCAACTCGATTTGCTAAAGGGCAGGGCCTGAAGGGAGTGAGGAGTTTTGAACCACTGAACACTTGACTTAGAAAAGGTTGGGAGCTGTTATGAGAGCTGAATTGCGTCTCCTAAAATTTCATATGTTGAAGACTGTTCCTTCAGGACCTGAGAATGTGAACATGGATATTAGAAGCCAAGTGGAGTGCTAAGGGCTGCAACTCATGTCTAGGTGCCCAAGTTCCTGCTGCAGTCCTGCTTGTCTCTTCCACCCACCCTCACTCACAGAGAGTGTCCCTTTCCACATTTCCATCACCTCTTTTTTGTTTTGTCTCGTGAGTGCATAGCTGATATTTATGCTTTCCTGAAAAACTTTACTCATTGCTGACATTGGAGAAGATCAGGGAAAGAGCCTGAAATGAGGGACCTTTAGGGGCATTTCTGTTCTCTTCCTGTACTCTCCTGCCAAGGGGAAGTCTGTCTTGCATCAGGCTGCAGCAACCTTGGTTGGTGACATAAACAGGTAATGTCATCCTTGCCTCTTTGTTGCTCCTTGTCTCTGACATTCCTTTGTTACCTGATGGTCTAACTTAAGCCACCTAGGCAGGATTGCTCATTTCCAGTTCCTATGGAAAACAGTGTCTGTGAGACAAGAGACACAAATCTCAACAATACAGTGGGATCTGCTGGGACCAAACAACTACTCTCTGCCTAAGATAAAACTCATGAAGCTCAGCTAGAACCAATCCACTTTCCATAGAGCCAGAAAGAATTGCCAATTAGTAATGTATTCCCCTTTGAAGTACATCTATATTTATGCCAGGGAAAATACCAATCTGCCTGGTTCCCTTGCAAGGGCAAAATTATCCATAGCAAAGCCTTTTGTATTAGGAAGTCTCCCTGTACTAATATCCGCAACTCTTCAGAAGGGCCACACCAGACCCTCATGTGCACAGCACAGGATCCACTCATCCCCAATAGCCAAGAGACCTGTCTTTAGGATTTACTGTCACATACCCTCTCTACCCCCATCATACCTCCAACCAAGCTGTCCTCAGATTACCACCAGCCATGCACAAAATGTGAAGAATTACACAAGACACATGGAAGGTCTAAGTGGTAAATGGCAGCTGTTGATACTGACTAACCTGTATATTCCACGAACTGATGAGCAGGGATTTACCAGATATAAGAGAAGAACCAGCAGCTAAAAGAAGTGCTAACAGTGCAGGACTCTGAGAGGGCTTTTTGGAAACACAACATTTATTGTGAAATTACACAGACAGGAATGAAAAAAAGAGGTTAGGAGTACTATATCCTATTCTGTAGAAGATTAAATAAAGTAAATCTCACTAAATTCATGTGGAAAAGCCAGCTACATAATAAAAAATACACATAATGAGCTTGACTCAGAAAATAAAATATGAAAAAGAAGTACTAGAAAGAATGTGGGGAGGAATGCATATCAGAATATTGTAGAAAAAATACTCCTTGTGGAAGAAGAATCTGAGAAAACAGGTAACACAAATACTGACTAAACAAAGAAAACCAATACAATGCAATTGAGGGTTTGATGGCGGTATCTGATTATCTTATTTGAATGTAGAATTGTGGCCACTTAATTAACAGTGGCAAGAATTTGATACAATTCCTAAAAGAAATGAAGCAGTGGGTGAATTTTATAGAATATTCTAGAGAAAGGGAAGAGCATGAAGGAAATTTTAGCAACATGACATCGCATGGCTCCCTCAAAGAACTATGTATTCAGTTTTCTCAGGTCTAGAAATTTCCTGGTGGTTTCTGTGTCCACTTTGCATTAATAACCCCTAAAAATACTTTAGAATACAAAATTTTAGACTTCCTGTGTTGTACAGGACCAAGCCTTGCCTGAGCTGAGTGAGATCCACAGAAACTTGAACAATAGCCCTATCCTGAGCAGGCTGCGGGGCAGCTTTCTGTCATCTATGTGTGCACAGGAGTGTGCTGTCCTCACACATCTCACAGATAGCAGAAACCATCTCTATCACATCAAAAATTGAGCTAAATATGAAAATATCTGTACACACACATCACAAGAGATGGAAATAGGGCATAAAAAGATGCAGAGATATTGACCATTTTCACTGCTGGCTGTAGCATCGCTGCTCACACACACATAAACAGAAATAAATAGCACAGTGGAAAGTGGATGATAGTCTTACCTAAAAGATTGAAATTCTAATGATATGTAAAGTTCAGTGATGACACAGTGCTGATGGCTTGGACACAGTTCCTTCAAAACCATTGTTCAAGTCATAGTTGTACCTTTTGGAAATAAGACACTAACAACATATCCTATCCAACTCATCTCTCTGGGCTAGAGTCTCAAAGAAAAATAAGGGATACACCTGACCTGCAGTGAGCAAAGCAGAACCCAGTCTCTGAGGTGGTGAGGCCCACCCATTGTGGAGCTCAAAGGTGCCATTGTTCTGCTCCTCTTTATAAAGGGAGTTGCCACGTTCCTCCCAGCACAGAGTTGGGAGTGACTCCAGAGCCTCCTGCAAGATGCTGTTGATTCTGCTGTCAGTGGCCTTGCTGGCCCTGAGCTCAGCTCAGAACTTAAATGAAGGTAAAACAGAAGAGGGAAAAGATGTGGTGACTCTGCTTGGGGCTTAGGAGGTGATAATGGTAATTACGGGGAAGAGAGGAGAATGAAAACACAGATGGGGCTGCAGAGTTTTCATGCCTAGGATCAGGAGACCTGTTGTGCCGTCATTCCACACTAAGGGTTTCTAATTTATTTAATGTACAATGAAATCCAATAAAGAATTTGTTCCAGGGGAATGAGAAGGTAAGATTTGCATTTATAGAGAGATAGAACTGTGCTGTGAAGGATGCAGTAGAGAATGCAAGGCAGATTCATGGAAGTCCAGCTGTGAAGATCCTAAACTGATCTCAGTAAGTACACAGGGATGATGGTGGCCTTGCTGTACAGTGCATCAGCATTGATGATGGCGATAAACACACACAGTATCAGAGATACTGCAGAGACAGATAATTGGATGGAACACTTGTCTCTGTTTAACTAGAGATACAGAAATATCAGAGCCAATCATTATCATTTTTCTCTCCCTTACACGCAGTATTTCAATGTGCTGGGAGTGGTATGGGTAAGACTGTATTGAAGTGATTACTTCTGGTTACCCCTATTGAGAGAGCATGTGTACATAAGCAATGTATTTATAGGAGATGGAGGGCATAAGAACACCAAAATACCACATTGAAGTACCTGGCATCTGTGAACTAAATTAGCATTAGGTCTTGAGGGATGCTAGGGAGGGAAAAAAGGGGCTCTTCTATGTTGAGTTCATGGCTGTTGCTCTGTCATAACAACCCTGTCTCCCCTTACACCTTCCTCCCCTTCCAGCAGCTTCACAGACGGTGGCTGACAAGTTAACTTAGGGGATGCATGGGGTGTCGTGAGAAGACCCTTTTCCCTGTAGAACACTTGTGAGTCTTGAAAGGTTCAAGATGTAACTTTTCCCATCATCCTGTGCTTCTCTTCTAGATGTCAGCCAGGAAGAATCTCCCTCCCTAATAGCAGGTAAAGCCTGATTCGTTCTCAATCTGTCTTGACTGTCTTTTTCTGCTTATGAGTGGATCAGTTCTCCAGTGTCTTCTTATCAAAACTTTCCTTTCAGGAGTTGATTAATGTTAGTGCCCCTAACAATATAGGCACTCTTCATGCAACCTTGATTCTGGGCATCATGAGCAGGCCACCAAATTGAATGGCAGAGATGCTTGGCTTAGATGACAACAGGAGTGGGTTGCCTCATCCCCCCGGCCAGGAATGCCTGCTGGGAGATGACAGAAATGGGCAGCATCCTCATTCTGTCTCCTCTTTATACGGAGAGGCCTTTAACTGCTTTGTTCTTCCCCAGCTTTCCACTCCAGAGTTCTATGTCTTCACTGAAAATGCAAAGAAATTAATGTCTTTGTCCCATTTTTGTGTATTTCCCCACTCAGCTTGTTACCCAAGCTGATAAAAATTTACTGCAACTATTCAGTGAATCTTGTGTGGGCTTTTACTCTGTCTTTCTCTTCTCTCTTTGTCCTCCACAAGGACCACCCCCACAAGGAGGCAACCAGCCTCAAGGTCCCCCACCTCCTCCAGGAAAGCCACAAGGACCACCCCCACAAGGAGACAACAAGTCCCGAAGTGCCCGATCTCCTCCAGGAAAGTCACAAGGACCACCCCCACAAGGAGGTAACCAGCCCCAAGGTCCCCCACCTCCTCCAGGAAAACCACAAGGACCACCCCCACAAGGAGGCAGCAAGTCCCGAAGTGCCCGATCTCCTCCAGGAAAGCCACAAGGACCACCCCCACAAGGAGGCAACCAGCCTCAAGGTCCCCCACCTCCTCCAGAAAAGCCACAAGGACCACCCCCACAAGGAGACAAGTCCCGAAGTGCCCGATCTCCTCCAGGAAAGCCACAAGGACCACCCCCACAAGGAGGAAACCAGCCCCAAGGTCCCCCACCTCCTCCAGAAAAGCCACAAGGACCACCCCCACAAGGAGGCAGCAATTCCCGAAGTGCCCGATCTCCTCCAGGAAAGCCACAAGGACCACCCCCACAAGGAGGCAACCAGCCCCAAGTTCCCCCACCTCCTCCAGAAAAGCCACAAGGACCACCCCCACAAGGAGACAAGTCCCGAAGTGCCCGATCTCCTCCAGGAAAGCCACAAGGACCACCCCCACAAGGAGGAAACCAGCCCCAAGGTCCCCCACCTCCTCCAGAAAAGCCACAAGGACCAGCCCCACAAGGAGGCAGCAATTCCCGAAGTGCCCGATCTCCTCCAGGAAAGGCACAAGGACCACCCCCACAAGGAGGTAACCAGCCTCAAGGTCCCCCACCTCCTCCAGAAAAGCCACAAGGACCACCCCCACAAGGAGACAAGTCCCGAAGTGCCCGATCTCCTCCAGGAAAGCCACAAGGACCACCCCCACAAGGAGGCAACCAGCCCCAAGGTCCCCCACCTCCTCCAGGAAAACCACAAGGACCACCCCCACAAGGAGGCAGCAAGTCCCGAAGTGCCCGATCTCCTCCAGGAAAGCCACAAGGACCACCCCCACAAGGAGGCAACCAGCCTCAAGGTCCCCCACCTCCTCCAGGAAAGCCACAAGGACCACCCCCACAAGGAGGCAGCAAGTCCCGAAGTGCCCGATCTCCTCCAGGAAAGCCACAAGGACCACCCCCACAAGGAGGCAACCAGCCCCAAGGTCCCCCACCTCCTCCAGGAAAGCCACAAGGACCACCCCCACAAGGAGACAAGTCCCGAAGTGCCCGATCTCCTCCAGGAAAGCCACAAGGACCACCCCCACAAGGAGGTAACCAGCCCCAAGGTCCTCCACCTCCTCCAGGAAAGCCACAAGGACCACCCCCACAAGGAGGCAGCAATTCCCGAAGTGCCCGATCTCCTCCAGGAAAGCCACAAGGACCACCCCCACAAGGAGGCAACCAGCCCCAAGGTCCCCCACCTCCTCCAGGAAAGCCACAAGGACCACCCCCACAAGGAGACAAGTCCCGAAGTGCCCGATCTCCTCCAGGAAAGCCACAAGAACCACCCCCACAAGGAGGCAACCAGCCCCAAGGTCCCCCATCTCCTCCAGGAAAGCCACAAGGACCACCCCCACAAGGAGGCAGCAAGTCCCGAAGTGCCCGATCTCCTCCAGGAAATCCACAAGGACCACCCCAACAAGAAGGCAACAATCCTCAAGGTCCCCCACCTCCAGCAGGAGGCAATCCCCAGCAGCCTCAGGCACCTCCTGCTGGACAGCCCCAGGGACCACCATCCCCTCCTCAAGGGGGCAGACCTTCCAGACCTCCCCAGTGACAGCCTCCCCAGTCATCTAGGATTCAATGACAGGTATGATTCCAGTTTATTCTTCACCAAGTGCTCTAATTGCTACAGCTCTCCAGCTTTATTGTGCCAATGAATCAGCTAAAAGCCCATTGACATTGTATAGTCCCAGATCCCATTTCTAAAGATGTGTATTGACATATTCTGGAAATGGGTAACAAGATCCTATATTTGTAACAAACTCTTTAAGGAATTCTGATGTTGAGAAACAACATTCCAAATAATCTGTCTTAAGTTGTGTTGGCAACAAGGAAGTAGTACCATGTTCTCTCTGGCGCTCTGTTTTCTGTGCACAAACTGAGAGACCTCCCATTTAAAGTTTTCACCTGAGCACTGTTTGCTCAGTCCTGCCTCACACCAGCCTCTCAAGTCCAGTATTCCTGCCAAGTGGTCCCTGAACTTTCAGCAGCTAAATGATGTCTCATTTTTCAAATTCTTACTGTTCAATAAGTACATGATTAAGCTAACAAAAAATACCTAATTATACGAAAAAATATGAATCTAAATGTAAAGGCATAACTCATCCTACCTGCCTCCCCTCCTTCAGAAAACTGCCACTGTTAACTTTATGGCATCTTCTGTTTGAAATATTTATGTGTACATAGATAACTAGAATATTTTTCCCCCAGAACTAATACTATAATTTATATTCAGGTACATATGTTAATCATTTAAAAAATACATTTCTTTGAAAATTTCCACATGCGTCTATGAAGCTAAGTAGATCTCTTCAGTGGTTATCTGTTTGTTTTTACAATTTTATACTACTCCATTATGTGGCTGCACTGTGATTTCTTTAACCAATCTGTGCCACTGAACACTGAGGGTGGTTTCAGCTTCTCACTGTTATAGAATATGTTCCAGTTCCCATCTGTGTAAATATATTCCTGAACAAATTCAGCAGCAAGCAATAACAAGCTAAGAATGATCTTCTGTCTTCATCACGTAAGGAACAATTTGGAGCACATTTTGTGCAAGGGCATCCAAAGAGTGAACACACAAAAAATTAGGGAGGAAACACAGGAGGTAGAAGGGATAGGGGGAGAGAGGATGGGCTTTCATGTACTCTACTGCAGTAACACCAGTGAGGAATTCGACATTTCCTGCCATGTCAAGTCTGGTCTATGAACTTCCTTGTTTGTTTGTTTCAGGAAGTGAATAAGAAGATGAGAGTGATTCAAATGATTCAAATGCCATGACATTGGAAAAAGGTCATCATAGCTCTAACTTCAATTTACCAATAAAATAATCAGCTTGCAATTTCTGATTGTGGTGTCTGTTTCTCAATATTTGTGAATATGGGATCTGAGGACCAAGAAGACTGTATAAGAACATCTAGGAACCCTTCTCCTTGATGCTCCAGGAAACTTCTCTCCTCCTTAATCCTAATTTACCCAGGTGCCATGAAAAAATATTTTACTGTTTCTCTACTTCCCTGACTTCTATTTCCGCCCCCCGCCCCAAGATGGAGTCTTGGTCTATCACCCAGGCTGGAGTGCGGTGGCAGGATCTCGGCTCACTGCCCCCTGCATCTCCTGGGTTCAAGCTATTCTCCTGCCTCAGCCTTCCAAGTATCTGAGATTATAGGTGCCCACCATCATGCATGGCTAATTTTTGTATTTTTAGTAGAAATGGGGTTTCCCTATGTTGGCCAGGCTGGTCTCCATCCCCTGACCTCAGGTGGTCTGCTTGCCTCGGCCTCTGAAATTGCTGGGTTTATAGGTGTCAGCCACCATGCCTGGCCCTTCCCTGACTTCTATAGCATAAATTGAAATTTTAAAATTATTTTCAGATTGTTTACTGATATTCCAGTGATCTTAAGGACAAAAAACACAACAAATGCAACAAAGTCACAGAAGCTGAATGAAATCCTTATAATTTCTAAGAAACTGAGTTTGGTTTCAAGGGAATGAATATGGCTCTATGCTTCTTATCCCCAGAACCCTCTCTCATTGACCCTATTTTAACAGTGATCACTTCTCTCCCTCCCTGTGTTCCTCACCATTCTTTAATGGAACTTGAATGGATTTCATGAAGGAGGCAGCACGATTTTAAGGAGCAAAGAATTTGGACACTCTCAGGTTTTAATTAAGACCTAATTCTTTTTCTTAATATCTGTGGACTCTTAAAAGGCTACTTGGCTTCTCAGGGCTTCAATTTCCTCATCTAAAATGAGCATAATCATAACAACTACCTTAGAGTATGGAGACTAATGAGATAACATACATACCAAAAACCTTGCAGAGACTGGCATGTCTGCTTCTCAAGCAAGGAAGGTTCAATATTAGAAACTGCCTCTCTGCCCACTGATAGTCTCAGGTAATTCACTAAGAAGTCAGAAAAATCAGAACAGAATGATCTCACCATAACCACCACTAAGTTGAGCAACCCATGTTCAGTTGAAACCCAGGTCTCTGGCTTCCCTCCTATTATCATAGGTGAAGCCTTCCTACCCCTATATCTTAACTTCCCACTTTATTCTGAACCACATTGCGTGGTCAAGGATTTTGCCTCTGCATGTGACCCGTTTGTCTCCTGATTCTTACATCTATGCTCTATGGGATTATTTCAATCAGCAAAAGCCTGCTGAAACATCACCCATTTCTATAGAAGTCTTCCTAAGACTGTTAGTGCTTCTTTCCTACCATATTATTTGTCTGCCATTTTTATTAGAAAAGTTCTTGAAACGTATGTATGTGATTATTTCCCCATCCCCCCACCTCCAAATTTTTCTTATGCACACATTATAGATGCTTTTGTTCTGCCTAGTCACCTGGAAATCACAAAGATATCTATAGCGAACTTTATTGTATTAGGAAATCTTTCTGTAATACATTGGGTCCTAAAAAGATCATGAAAAATGCATATTGCATTTAAAAAGCTCTGCATGGATTCCAAAATTTTTTGAACCAAAATGAACTCAGACTGTATTGTCACAACATGTGTGAACAGGATCTACCTCGCAGCATCAAGAAGTCTAAGACAGTATTTTGAAAAGAGCCTCTATGACAGCAACATGTACTCTGATCAAACTATAGTGACTGCAAACATCTAATTTATGGTGAAGCCTGGGTAGAAGAATGGTGAAATAATTGATGCTTTTCAAAAAGTTTAAGAGGCTAATGGCCAAGAAAATCAGAAGCTCACAGATAGATAACTCACTTTAAGCAGGGATGATATGATTTTGAACATAAAGCCTACAGCGGCTGACCACTCATATTAATTTGGGAAGAAAAAATTCATCTTGTTGATACCATAATATAAGAGGATTAGTGATTAACAGTACAAACAATAGCCAACACTGCAGACTTCTCCATTGGTTCAGCTGACATGATTCTAACTGGATAATGAAAGTAGAGGGTACATTTCCACCCGACGGATGTCAAAACTGTTGCACCAAGATCAGCTACAAACAAGAACTGAAGTTTCTTGAAAATTCAAAAAAATGGTATCAAGATCCTGAAGAATTTGTTCAAAGAATTGTAACAGGAATTGAAACATGGCTTGATCTGTACAATCTGCAACCAAACACAATCAAAGTAATGGCTATGGAGAGGTGGAAGTTAAAGCAAGAGTGGATGGGCAAAGGGCAAACGTCAGGGCAAAATTTATTTTTAAATCTCTCGGTGTTTTGCTTGTTGACTTTCTGGAGGGCCAAGGAATGACAATAACTGCTTATTATGAGAATGTCCTGAGATGCTGTCAGCTATAAAATCTAACATGGAAGTTAAAGGCAATCTCTTTTCTCCCTGTTGTTGTTGTTGTTAACTTAGAAAATGAAGCAATATTTTTTTATTAGCCATGAGTGTCCACCTGGTATCTCCTATTTTCTAAGAAGGTTCTGAGCTATAGCACAAGTTCACCACTAAATTACAGAAGATGGAATAATTTTAGAAATCTAGAGAAGCATAGGATATTTCCAAAGGAGGC
Source organism: Pan paniscus (assembly GCF_029289425.2). Taxonomy (NCBI): domain Eukaryota; kingdom Metazoa; phylum Chordata; class Mammalia; order Primates; family Hominidae; genus Pan; species Pan paniscus. Next base: position 16,815,237 of record NC_073259.2, on the reverse strand, counting down.
ATAGATCCTGGCTGAGGGGAGAAAATTGTTTAAAGATGAGGGAAGGACAATTATTAGCTGTTCTCCATTGAATATGGGCTCAATAATTATTCATTGGAATGAAATTTTGAGAGTGGTTTTTACTTTATGAGGAAAGATTTTGCTTAATTGCCCTGTGTTAATAGCCATGATAATTTCATTCCTCTCTAATATTTTATAAAGTGGCACAAACACATTAGAGCGGCCACAAAAAAGTATGAAATGAATGTTTGGAAAGTATATTAGCTTTCCTATTGCTGCAATAAATAACACATTACCGCAACGTGAGTGGCTTTGTAGCTCAGAAGTCAGAAATGGGTCTCACTGGCTTAAATCCATGTGGAAAGGCTGTTTCATGCTGGAGTCTCCAGGGCAGAACCCATTTACTTGCCCACATTCCTTGGCCCTCTTCCATCTTCAATGCCAGCAGTAGCCAGATAAGCCTCCCATCACATCACATCACATCACGACACATCACGCCACGTCACGTCACATCACGTCACGTCACGTCACATCACGTCACGTCACATCACAACACCCTGGCACTGACTCTTCTGCCTCCCCATTCAACATTTAAGTATGTTGTGATTACATTGCTTGTACTTGGATGATCCCATAAAGTCTCTCTATATTCAGGTCAATTGATTAGCAAACTTAGTACCCCTTTGTCATGTAAGTTAACATATACACTGATTCTGGGAACTAGGAAGGGTGTGTCTCTGGGAGGCCATTAATCTTCATAGCACAGATGGGACGGACATCTTTCTCCCCTGGAATTGGTTTGATTCAGGGCAGGTGGAGAGAATTGCCCAGGCATCTTCCAGATGTTTGCATGAGAATATGAATGAGTTTATGTAAAATTAGTTGTAATGCCAATATTTGTACTTGAAGTATAATATATATACAATAGTGTAAGTCACAAACTGAAATGGCAGAAATTTACTTTCAATAACCATTTTCATTTCATGTAATTGTTAATAATTTACAGCCATTTTGTTTACTTTATATTTATACTCATTTTGATTGTTTTCTTTCTATCTTCTGTGGATTCCTTGAAAAGGTTTTTCGTTTCCATTTACGTTGATCTGCAATGTTTATGAGTGTCATTCTGTATACAGCATTTTTAGTGGTTGCTCTGGGTATTACATTACATATACATAGTTTGTCACAGTCTAGTGGTGTGCTCTTTTTACCCTCCGGGGGCAAAATATGAAAACTTTATATCCCTGTTATTTACCAACCTCTGTTTGTAATATAATCATCTTAAATATATCTCTACGTGCATTTAGCAAAAACAGTACGTTTTATAATTTTTGCTTCAACATGACATTATTGTCTTTCAGTTTTGTAGCTCAGGATTCTGAATCGGGTCTCACTTGGTTAAATCCATGTGTCAAGGCTGAGTTTATTTCTGGGGGCACCAGAGAAGAATGTTATTTTTTGCCTCATTCCCTAGACCTCTTTCCTCCTTAATATTAGCAATAGCCAGTTAAGCAATTTGAAACTCATGCAGAAAATTTGAGAAAAAAAGGAAAATGTTTTGTGTTTACTTACTTTTTCCCCACTTTCTGTTGCTTTTTTTCTTTTCTTTTTTTGCTTCATTCTTGCTGTTCCAGAAATTCCTCTTCTATACTTTTTTTTCTGTTTAGAGTACTTGCTTGAGCCATTTTTAAAAAATTGGTTTGTTGGAAACAAATTCTGTTAGGATTTTTCTTTTCATTCTTCTGAGAATGACTGGATTTCTTTCTCCTTATTGAAGGATAGTTTTATTGGACATAAACCTCTGGTTGCCAATTTTTTTCTTTCAGCACTTCAAATATTTGAGCTACATTCTTCTATTGTTTTCTGCTTTCTGGTAGTAACGCCACAGATATTCACATTGTGTTTTTCCTATAGGCATGGTATTATTTCTTTCTATCTGCCTTTAAAACATTTTCTTTGTTTTAATTTTCAGAAATTTGACTACAGTGTTGCTGGGCATAGATTTCCTTGGATATATTTTGGTTGGGATTTGCTCAATTTCTTGCATCTGCAGGTTTATGCCCATTGCAAGTTTGGGGGTTTCAGCCTTTCTATCTTTGAGTCCTTTTTCAATACCATCCTCGTTTTTCTCTTTTTCTGAAACTCAGACTGCATGATTATCACATCATTTGTTACAGCCTTATTTGTGACACAAACAAAATTTTTTTGACTATTTAATCCTGTGTTGTTCAGAGTATATAATTCCTATTAATGCAAACTCAAGAACGCTATGTCCTCCATCATTTTCTTTCTGCTGTTGATCACACATAATGAATTTTTAAAAATTTATACATTATATACCACAGTTCTAAAATTTCTATTTTATCTTATATGCTTTATTTTTCTCTGCTGAGAAGTTTTTTCTTTTATTTTGAGAGTGTACACATTGACCTCTTAAAGGATGGCTATAACAGCTGCTTTAAAGTCTCATCATTTCAATATCCAATTTGCTTCGAAGTTGTTATCTCTTGATTGTTTCATTCCTTAATAATTGTTCAATTGTTTCTGGTTTTTTAAAGTATATTGGGTGATTTTCTATTTTGTCTTGCACACATGCATTTCCTTTGTTTGCAATACAGAAAAGTTTCAAAAAGGCAAGCTTTGGACATTGGAGGGCAGAGACACTAGTGCTACATTGTAATCCACCGGGTGGTTCAAATGCCAGAAGGGTTTGTCCCACTAACATTTTTCTACTTGGAGCTTGTGCCTGGAGGTTTCTCTCTGTCTCTAATGAGGTAATGTTATAAATATTTAATATCATACCATACATTCAAATGTAAAAACTACAAAAAACTGTGCAAATGTGTCCCAAGAGCCCAATTTACAAAGTCTTTCTGTCTTTTTTCTTTTGTGTACTGTTGACTCAAACCACATCAATTGGTCAGGTACTTCTTTTTTCTTTTCTTCCTACAGGAACACCAGAGGTTGACACCTGCTTATTAGAAGCTATCACAGTAGTCAGGTGGCTCTGCTGTCTTCTGATTGGGGATTGATGGAGTGCAGGACAATGAGGCTTAGGTAAAAAGAATATCTACTAGCCTGGCATGGTGGCTCATGCCTCTAATTCCGCTACTTTTGGAGGCTGAGGTGTGAGAACTTCTTGATGCCAGGAATTCCAGATCAGCTTGGGCAACATAGTAAGACCCCCTGTCTTTACAAAAAATTACCAGTTTATCGTGTCTCAGTGGGTGTGCCTGTAGTCCTAGCGACTTAGGATGGTTAGATGGAAGGATTACTTGAGCCCAGGAGATTGAGGCTGCAGTGAGCCAGGATTGTGCCACTGCACTCTCGCTTAAGCTGTAGAGCAAGTCCCAGTATTTAAAAAGAAAAAGAAAAAAAAGAATGACTAGAGCTACCAAAAAGGCTTTTCTTCCTTAGCTTTTTCCCAGATTCAACGTTCTTTAAAGTGCATCTCCCAGTGTCTAGAGAAGACACAGATTTGGTATCTCTTCCTTTCTTTCTTCTCACATGCTCCTGTGACTCCATCCTGTGGCTCTCAGTATACCTTCCACACTCTCACAGAACCAACTACAGTGGTGGTTTGAGCAGTTATAAGCATTTTGAGTCCTTACCCTACTTGATATCTTGCAATATGTTGGGATGAGTGTATAGGACCTTTGGTCCTCCTTGGGTCAGTGAGATCTCAGGCCCAGCCTGAATGCTTAACAGAATTGAGATCGGAGTAGGGGAAAAGAAGTAATAAAGGAGATATGGACTAAGTGTCTTCATGCAAGTAAGCAAGACACATTTACTTTCAAATTTAAGTAGTGCAGACACTGCTCAAGGCTCAGCTGAATAAACATCAGAATTATACATTTCCCCAATGACCTGTAACAGCTTTGGGGGATCTTTGATCTTTCTATCTCTTGTTATCTGTGGAAGAGAGTCAAAATTAAAGTCTCATTTGTGAAGTGTGTTTTAATTCTAACACCTGATACTCAGGTTTCAACCATTTCCCAATCCCAGTCATTAATGAGCAACATAAAGGGAGAATACTGAGAATATTTATTGACCAATCTTCATACGTTTTTGTCAGCATGGCCGGTATTGGTATGTCTTTTTTACATTATTAACTGAAGAATACTGGATGCCCTTTACAGACATTATGACATCATGAAATGAAAAGAAAACCAAGGGAACCAAATTAGGATTGTAATGTGAATCATTAATGATTTTCCATCAGAGCTCTCACACAATGGCCCTGTTTGATGAGAGAAATGAGCAGGAGCACTGTTGTGGTGAAGGACTCTGCTGAAGCTTCCCCAGGCATTTCTCTACTAAAGCTTGGGCTTTCTGACCCTATTCTCAGAATAAGCAGATATTGTCATTCTTTTGCCCTCCAGAAAGTCAACCAGCAAAATGCCTCGTGCTTCCCAATAAACTCTTGCCATGACATGACCTTTGCACTTTTCTTATCCACTTTTGCCTTGACTGGACTTTCCACCTCTTGGTAGCTATTGCTTTGACGTATTTGTTTTCAGGATTGTACTGGTAAAGACAGGTTGCATCTCCTGTTAGACTTCCTTGAAGAAATGCTTCAAGATCTTCATCCCCCTTATTTAAAATTTCATGGAAATTTCTGCTCCTGTCTGTAGCTTATATTTTTGCTATAGTTTTGGCATCCATTGAGTGAAAAATTTACTCAACATTAATTACTCAATTCGAATCAGGTAAGGGGAACCAATTGAGAATTTTGTAGTGTTGGCTCTTGTTTGTACTGATAATTATTGGTTGTCTTCTAATAGGGTATAAACACGATGAATTTTATCCATGCAATTTGATATGAATCCTCTGTGTCTATGGGCTTTAGGTTCAACCTTGTCTTATCTCTTCTTGAAATGAGTTACCTACTTGTGAACTGCCAATTTTTAGGGCCATTATCCCTACCAGTGTTTCAGAAAGCATCATTGATTTCACCTTCTTGTACCCAAGCTTCACCATGAAGTTCACGTTTATACTCTCTTTAATTTTAGAAGAATTCATGATGCTCTCATAGGGGAACTTTTGAACTTGCTGTTATTTTTCTTGATGCCTCAAGTAGCTCCTGTTCAGACATGTTAGAACATGCCAATATGAGTTTATTTTGGTGCAAAAATTGGAATCTATTCTTTTTTTAATATAACATACTTTTTCCATGAACATTTTACAGTCCCAATGCATTACAGAAAGGCTTTCTAATACAATAAAATTTGCTACACATAAATTTGATTTTTCCAGGTGACTCGGTACATTGATTTTTTGTTTTTTTCCTGGCATATACAGGGTGAGGAATTCTTTTTGTTTGGATTTCTTGTGAGATATTAATTAAAATGTTGGTCACTTAAAATGGTATCCACAGTTTAGCCAATGTCTCCTGAGAAAAGTGTGTGTAAGCATGCATAAAGAAGCACTTCATGATCCTGATAGCCAGTGATTTTTTCATTTATAAAGAAGAAGAAATTGGCTGGGGGTGGTGGCTCATGCCTGTAATCCCAGCACTTTGGGAGGCTAAGGCGGGTATATCACGAGGTCAGGAGTTCAAGATCAGCTAGGCCAAGATGGTGAAACCTGTCTCTGCTAAAACTAAAAAAATGAGCCAGGCCTAGTGACAGGTGCCTGTAATCCAAGCTACTTAGGAGGCTGAGGCAAGAGAATCGCTTGAAACCAGGTGGCAGAAGTTGCAGTGAGCAGAGACTGTGCCACTGCACTGCAGCCTGGGTGACAGAGGGAGACTTCAGAAAAAAGAAGAAGAAGAAGAAATTAATCATGTGCATGACTAAATACACAAAGATGAAGAAAAGGGGAATGTAGAAGCCTGTGTAATGTGCTTATGATTTAGAAACAACTTTAGGAAAATAGTTTTGTTTGTTTTTTTTTTTCACTTCACCTGGCCATGTCTTAAGAAAAGCTTTACTTCAAGCAGGTCCTAAAACCAGTACCTGAGTTTCTTGTCTGGATCTAATTTCTTCTCACTTTCTTGAAAATAAACAAATATGTTCATAAATGCAAAGAGCAGTGGAGCAAAGGAGGCAAGAATTGAGGCTCTGGAGACTACCGCCATCTACACCACTTACTAACTTTATAACTATCTTGGAGTGTGCTTCCATCATCTCATCTATAAAATGAAGCTTGTAATAAAAATTATTACTACCTGGAAAGATGGTTCTGAAGATTATATGGCACATAGTCAATGCTTGGTAAATATTTCCTATTATAGTCTATCATGTTACAATAGGCTTGTAGAATATGAATGTGCTAATATAATTGTGAAAGTTATGTTTATGAAGACTCTACTGTAAGTCAGCATATGAGAACCACTATCATAATAGGGTAGCCAGAATTCTTAGAAAAATCTAAGCAAAGTACACTTCTCAGAGACAATTGTGTTGAATTGTTAACTGTATCATCATAATGCTTTGTTGATTAAATGGGCACAATTGTTACACACAGAGGAACTCCCCTCAGACCACAGGGACTAAATGCAATTCACTCACTATCAGCACAACTCTGTCCATGTTCAACTTCTGGGCAAACCACTCTTTAGTTGTTCTAGACAAACCAGCGCATTGTAAAGTTGAAGAAAATTCTTCTTTCAGTTCCAGGCATAGAGCTCCCCAGTCTTTGAGAATGACACATGTGAGTGTGAAAAAACTTAGGTGTGAGCTTTACAAGATCTTACTAAAAGGAAAATCAGGAAAACTTAGAGGATATGAAGGAAGAAGGTAATATCTAATTTTTATTATGAAAAGATCACACTGGCTATTGCGAGAAGTGATATGGAATGTGGTGGGAGCAGGAAGGTTACCAGGGCAGCTAGGGGCAGTTCTAGTCCTCCAGGAGAGAGGGTCATGCCCCCATTAGAGCCTTATATTAGAGATTATGGAAGGGGTCATCTTGGGATGTGTTTTATAGTGGAGCCCACTGTATTTGCTTATATGCAGTGCTTGGTGTGGAGTGAAAAGTAAAAAGTGACTCCTATGTTCTTGAGAACTCTGTAAAAAATGTTATTGCTTTAGTAAAGATTAGGAGGTATCATGGGCTGCGTTGTTTTTACCCAAATTTATATGTTGAAATCCTATCCCTGTACCTCAGAATATGATTGTGTTTGGAAAGAATTTCTTTTTATAGAGGTACCTAAATGAAAATTAGGCTATTAAGATGGTCCCAATCTAATCAGACTCCTGTTGTTATAAGAAAGGAACTTTTGGTCACATGGAGGGACACCAGGGGTGCATGTGTACAGAGAAACCCATGTGTGAAGACAAAACAAAAAAATAGCCAAGTCAAAGGGAAGAAGAGACATCTTAGAAGAACTGAACCTGTTAACACCTTGATCATGGGCTGTGAGTCCCCAGAACTATGAGAAAATCAATTTCTGTTGTTAAATTACACAATGTATGGTATTTTTTCAGGAGAGACATAACAAATTATGTCAGGGGAGAGCAGTTTTATGATGCAGAAGTCAAGAATCTTGTTTGAGACAATATATGTTTGCATCCATATTAGAAGGCAAGTGGATTGTTGAGAGCTTCAACTGACTGAAACATGCCTGAGCTCTTGCTGCAGACCTGCTCCTTTCTTTGACCCACCCTCACTCACTGATAGAGTCTCTTTCGGCTCTTCTGTCACCTCTGTTTATTTGTATGTGAAGAGTTCATAGCTGATATTTATTCTTCCCTAATACACTAATCTCTTTCACTCATTGCTGACCTAGGAAAATGTCAGAGAAAGGGCCTGAGCTGAGTGATATTTGAAGGCAATGCCTCCTGTCTTCCTGTACTCACCAAGCCAAGGGGGAGTCTTTCTTTCACCAGGACTACCACTTCTACAGCAACCTATGCAATGAGGCAAGGCTGCAAAGCACTCCCGTCTGCTCCTTCCCTCTGATCGTCCTTTCCTACTTGAAGGTCTACTGTAAGTCACTAGGCAGGACCATTTATCTCCAGTTTCTCTGTCCAAATGGTGTGTGTAGAAACCAATGACCATCATTCCAATAACATTAGCATGCCTGCTAGGCCAAGCAAATACTCTATGCCCCCCATAAAGCACATAAAGTCAAACTGCAACTGTTTTATTATTGGATAGCCAAAGAAGAATTTCTAACTGGTAATATATTTCCTCTTTAGCAAACATCCCTAATATTCTAGAGGGCTGGGGGAGGAAAACAACAATCTGCCTGATCACCAGCCGATGGCAGAGTAATCTGCAACAAACTTCATTGTATGAGGAGGCCTTCCAATAATATAAGGGGTATCCAAACTGTTTTTGGAAAATACATAATATTTTTTAAAAGTTTGCATTGATATAAACATTTTTTGTACAAAAGTACATTTGTACTAACTTGTTACATGTCTGAACAGGATCTAGTTCAGTTACTAACATGATTGAGAAAGCAGTTTGAAAACAGCTTCTATCAGAGCAACAAAAATTCCACTAAAATTTTAGGAAGAACAAATATCAAGTTTATGGTGAAGCTTGGGTGGAGAGATGGTGACATCACTGATGCATTAGGAAATATTTGTGGCCAAGTAAATCGGACCTTCACAAATGGATAACTCACTTTAAGAAGCAATGAGAGGAGATCCTTCCAAGATGGCCGAATAGGAACAACTCCAGTCTACAGCTCCCAGCGTGAGCGACGCAGAAGACAGGTGATTTCTGCATTTCCAACTAAGGCACCAGGCTCATCTCAGTGGGACTGGTTAGACAGTGGGTGCAGCCCATAGAGTCTGAGTTGAAGCAGGGCGGGGCATCTCCTCACCCGGGAAGTGCAAGGGGTCAGGGAATTCCCTTTCCTAGCCAAGGGAAGCCATGAGAGACAGTACCTGGAAAATTGGGACACTATTGCCCTAATACTGCGCTTTTACATGGTCTTAGCCAATGGCACACCAGGAGATTATATCTTGTGTCTGGCTCAGTGGGTCCCATGCCCACAGAGCCTTGCTCACTGCTAGCACAGCAGTCCTAGATCAAACTGGGAGGTGGCGGTGAGGCTGGGGGATGGGCATCCACCTCTGCTGAGGCTTGACTAGGTAAACAAAGAGGCTGGGAAGCTCAAACTGGGTGGAGCCCACTGCAGCTCAGTGAGGCCTGCCTGCCTCTGTAGACTCCACTTCTGGGGGCAAGGCACAGGTGAACAAAAGGCAGCAGAAACTGCTGCAGTCTTAAATGTCCCTGTCTGACAGCTTTGAAGAGAGTAGTTCTTCTCCCAGCACAGAGTTTGAGAGCTGAGAATGGACACATTGCCTCCTCAAGTGGGTCCCTGACCACCGAGTAGCCTAACTGGGAGACACCTCCCAGTAGGGGCTGACTGACACTTCATACAACCAGGGGTCCATCTGGGACTAAGCTTCCAGTGGAAGGATCAGGCAGCAGCATTTGCTGTTCTGCAATATTTGCTGTTCTGCAGCCTCTGCTGGTGATACTCAGGCAAACAGGGTCTGGAGTGGACCTCCATCAAACTCCAGTAGAACTGCAGCTCAGGGTCCTGATTGTTAGAAGGAAAACTAACAAACAGAATGGAATAGCATCAACATCAACAAAAACAACATCTGCACCAAAACCCCATCTGTACATCACCATCATCAAAGACCAAAGGTAGATAAAACCACAAAGATGGGGAGAAACCAGAGCAGAAAAGCTGAAAATTCTAAAAACTGAGAATCTCTTCTCCTCCAAAGGATTGCAGCTCCTGGCCAGCAATGGAACAAAGCTGGACAGAAAATGACTTTGACAAGTTGACAGAAGTAGGCTTCAGAAGAATGGTAATAACAAACTTCCCTGAGCTAAAGGAGGATGTTTGAACCCATCACAATGAATCTAAAAACCTTGAAAAAAGATGAGAAGAATGGCTACCTAGAATAAACAGCATAGAGAAGACCTTAAATGAACTGATGGAGCTGAAAACCATGGCACGAGAACTACATGACACATCCACAAGCTTCAGTGGCTGATTTGATCAAGTGGAAGAAAGGGTATCAGTGATGGAAGACCAAATGGAAGAAATGAAGTGAGAAGAGAAGCTTAGAGAAAAAAGAGTAAAAAGAAACAAAGCCTCCAAGAAATATGGGACTATGTGAAAAGACCAAATCTACATTTGATTGGTGTACCCGAAAATGATGGGGAGAATGGAATCAAGTTGGAAAACACTCTGCAGGATATTATCCAGGAGAACTTCCTCAACATAGCAAGGCAGGCCAACATTCAAATTCAGGAAATACAGAGAATGTCACAAAGATACCCCTCGAGAAGAGCAACCCCAAGACACATAATTGTCAGATTCACCAAGGTTAAAATGAAAGAAAAAATGTTAAGGGCAGCCAGAGAGAAAGGTCAGGTTACCCACAAAGGGAAGTCCATAAGACTAACAGCTGATCTCTCGGCAGAAATTCTACAAGCCAGAAGAGAGTGGGGACCAATATTGAACATTCTTAAAGAGAAGGATTTTCAACCCAGAATTTCATATCCAGCCAAACTAAGCTTCATAAGTGAAGGAGAAATAAAATCCTTTACAGGCAAGCAAATGCTGAGAGATTTTGTCACCACCAGGCCTGCCTTACAAGAGCTCTTGAAGGAAGCACTAAACATGGAAAGGAACAACCGGTACCAGCCACTGCAAAAACATGCCAAATTGTAAAGACTATCATTACTAGGAAGAAACTGCATCAACTAATGAGCAAAATAACCAGCTAACATCATAATGACAGGATCAAATTCACACATAACAATATTAACCTTAAAAGTAAATGGGATAAATGCTGCAATTAAAAGACACAGACTGGCAAATTGGATAGTCAAGACCCATCAATGTGCTGTATTCAGGAGACCCATCTCATGTGCAGACACACATAGGCTCAAAATAAAGGGATGGAGGAAGATCTACCAAGTAAATGGAAAACAAAAAACAGCAGGGGTTGCAATCCTAGTCTCTGGTAACACAGACTTTAAACCAACAAAGATCAAAAGAAACAAAGAAGGCCATTACATAATGGTAAAGAGATCAATTCAACAAGAAGAGCTAACTATCTTAAATATGTATGCACCCAATACAGGAGCACTCAGATTCATAAAGCAAGTCCTTAGAGACCTACAAAGAGACTTAAACTCCCACACAATAATAATGGGAGACTTAACACCCCTCTGTCAACATTAGACAGATCAACAAGACAGAAAGTTAACAAGGATATCCAGGACTTGACCTCAACTCTGCACCAAGCAGGCCTAATAGACATCTACAGATCTTTCCACCCTAAATCAACAGAATATACATTCTTCTCAGTACCACACCACACTTATTCCAAAATTGACCACATAGTTGGGAGTAGAGCACTCCTCAGCAAATGTAAAAGAACAGAAATCATAAAAAACTGTCTCTCAGACCACAGTGCAATCAAATTAGAACTCAGGATAAAAAACTCACTCAAAACCACACAACTACATGCAAACTGAATAACCTGTTCCTGACTGATTACTGGGTATATAACGAAATGAAGGCAGAAATAATGATGTTCTTTGAAGCCAATGAGAACAAAGACACAATGTACCAGAATCTCTGGGACACATTTAAAGCAGTGTATAGAGGGCAATTTATAGCACTAAATGCCCAGAGGAGAAAGCAGGAAAGATCTAAAATCCATACCCTGACATCACAATTAAAAGAAATAGAGAAGCAAGAGCAAACACATTCAAAAGCTAGCAGAAGGCAAGAAGTAATTAAGATCAGAGCAGAACTGAAGGAGATAGAGACAGAAAAAACCCTTCAAAAAATAGATGAATCCAGGAGCTGGTTTTTTGAAAAGATCAACAAAATTGACAGACTGCTAGCAAGACTAATAAAGAAGAAAAGAGAGAAGAATCAAATAGATGCAATAAAAAATGATAAAGGGGATATCACCACCGATCCTACAGAAATACAAACTACCATCAGAGAATACTATAAACACCTCTACGCAAATAAACTAGAACATCTAGAAGAAACGGATAAATTCCTGGACACATACACCCTCCCAAGACTAAACCAGGAAGGAGTTGAATCCTGAATAGACCAAAAACAGGCTCTGAAATTGAGGTAATAATTAATAGCCTACCAACCAGAAAGAAGTCCAGGACCAGATGGATTCCCAGCCGAATTCTATGAGAGTTACAAACAGGAGTAGGTCCCATTCCTTCTGAAACTATTCCAATCAATAGAAAAAGAGGGAATTCTCCATAACTCATTTTTTTGAGGCTAGTATCATCCTGATACCAAAGCCTGGCAGAGGCGCAACAAAAAAGGAAATTTTAGACGAATATCCCTGATGAACATAGAAGCAAAAATCCTCAATAAAGTACTGGCGAACCGAATGCAGCAGCACATCAAAAAGCTTATCCACCATGATCAAGCTGGCTTCATCCCTGGGATGCAAGGCCGGTTCAACATACTCAAATCAATAAACGTAATCCATCATATAAACAGAACCAAAGACAAAAACCACATGATTATCTCAATAGATGCAGAAAAGGCCTTTGACAAAATTCAGCAGCCCTTCATGCTAAAAACTCTCAATAAACCAGGTATTGATAGGGTGTATCTCAAAATAATGAGTTATTTATGACAAACCCACAGCCAATATCATACTGAATGGGCAAAAACTGGAAGTATTCCCTTTGAAAACTGGCACAAGACAGGGATGCCCTTTCTCATCACTCCTATTTAATATGGTGTTGGAAGTTCTGGCCAGGGCAATCAGGCAGGAGAAAGAAATAAAGGGTATTCCATTAGGAAAAAAGGAAGTCAAATTGTCCCTGTTTGCAGATGACATGATTGTATATTTAGAAAACCCCATTGTCTCAGCCCAAAATCTCCTTAAGCTGATAAGCAACTTTAGCAAAGTCTCAGGTTACAAAATCAATGTGCAAAAATCACAAGCATTCTTATACACCAATAACAGACAAACAGAGAGCCAAATCATGAGTGGATTCCCCTTCACAATTGCTTCAGAGAATAAAATCCCTAGGAATCCAACTTACAAGGGATGTGAAGGACCTCTTCAAGGATAACCACAAACCACTGCTCAACAAAATAAAAGAGGACACAAATACATGGAAGAACATTTCATGCTCATGGATAGGAAGAATCAATATTGTGAAAATGGCCATGCTGTCCAAGGTAATTTATAGATTCAATGCCATCCCCATCAAGCTACCAATGACTTTCTTCACAGAATTGGAAAAAAACTACTTTAAAGTTCATATGGAACAAAAAATGAGCCCACATTGCCAAGAGAATCCTAAGGCAAAAGAACAAAGCTGGAGGCATCACGCTACCTGACCTCAAACTATACTACAAGGCTACAGTAACCAAAACAGCATGGTACTGGTACCAAAACAGAGATATAGACCAATGGAACAGAACAGAGCCCTCAGAAATAATACCACACATCTACAACCATCTGATCTTTGACAAACCTGATGAAAACAAGAAATAGGGATAGGATTCCCTATTTAATAAATGGTGCTGGGAAAACTGGCTAGCCATATGTAGAAAGCTGAAACTGGATCCCTTCTTTACACCTTGTACAAAAATTAATTCAAGATGTTTTAAAGACTTAAATGTTAGACCTAAAACCATAAAAACCCTAGAAAAAAAACCTAGGCAATACAATTCAGGACATAGGCATGGGCAAAGACTTCATGTCTAAAACACCAAAAGAAACAGCAACAAAAGCCAAAAATGACAAATGGGATCTAATTAAGGTAAAGAGCTCTGCACAGCAAAAGAAACTACCATCAGAGTGAACAGGCAACCTCCAGAATGGAAAAAAATTTTTGCAATCTACCCATCTGACAAATGGCTAATACCCAGAATCTGCAAATAACTTAAACAAATTTACAAGAAAAAAATCAAACAACCCCATCAAAACGTGAGTGAAGGATATGAACAGACACTTCTCAAAAGAAGACATTTATGCAGCCAACAGACGCATGAAAAAATGCTCATCATCAGTGGCCATTAGAGAAATACAAATCAAAACCACAATAAGATACCATCTCACACCAGTTAGAATGGCAATCATTAAAAAGTCAGGAAAAAACAGGTGTGGAGAGGATGTGGAGAAACAGGAACACTTTTACACTGTTGGTGGAAGTGTAAACTAGTTCAATCATTGTGGAAGACAGTGTGGCAATTCCTCCAGGATCTAGAAATAGAAGTACCATTTGACCTAGTGATCCCATTACTGGGTATATTCCCAAAGGATTAAAAATCATGCTACTATAAATACACATGCACATGTATGTTTATTGCAGCAGTGTTCACAATAGCAAAGACTTGGAGCCAACCCAAATGTCCATCAATGATAGACTGGATTAAGAAAATGTGGCACATGTACACCGTGGAATACTATGCAGCCATAAAAAGGGATGAGTTCATGTCCTTTGTTGAGACATAGATGAAGCTGGAAACCATCATTCTGAGCAAACTATCGCAAGGACAGAAAACCAAACATGGCATATTCTTACTCATAGTTGGGAATTGAACAATGAGAACACTTGGACACAGGGTGGGGAACATCACACACCAGGGCCTGTAATGGGGTGGGAGGATGGGGGATGGATAGCATTAGGAGAAATACCTAATGTAAATGATGAGTTAATGGGTGCAGCACACCAACATGGCACATGTATACATATGTAACAAACCTGCACGTTGTGCTCATGTACCCTATAAATTAAAGTATAATAATAAAAAAGATAAAGGTCTTGACATTAAAAAAAAAAAAAGAAGCGATGAGATGATGGTGAAGGTGAACCTTGCAGCAGCAGACCATTCACGTAAACTTATGGGGAAAAATTTTATCTTCTTTTGGCCTAATTGAAGAGGTCTGACAATTAACAGCAGAAACAAGAGCCAGCAGCAGAAGAAGATCAATCGGTTCCGATTACATAATTTTTCTGTCTGAAAAACTAAAGTTGAGCAAACCATCCACTTGATGAGGGCCAAAACTGCTGTACCTAAGTCAGCTACAGACAAGAACAGAACGTTCTGTGACAAATTAAACAAGTAGGAAGGAAAAGAAAAGAAAAGATCCTAAAGCATTTATTTGAAGAGTTGTAATAGGAAATCAAACGTGGCCTTACCAGTGGCATTCGAAGGGACAAACGTAATCAAACAATGGCTACCAAGAGGTGGAAGTGGTCTAGTCTAAGTAAATGCAACAAAAGCATATCATGCCAACAGTGTTTTTTGGATGCTCAAGGTATTTTGGTTGTTAACTTTCTGTAAGGTCAAAGCATGGTAAGAACCACTTATAAGAGAGTTTGGAGGTTGGAGAGATTTAGTCAAATCTTTAGCAGAAAAATGGATGAGATTGGATGCCTAGTGATTTTCCATCAAAAGTGTGGTAAAATTGCCCTTATTTCATAAGAGGAATGAGCAGGAGCATTGTTGTGACGGACAAGGACCCTCTGCTGAAGCTTTTCTGGGCATTTATCTGCTAAAGTTTTGGCTGTCTCTGAAGTGTCTCAGAAGTTGATGTTATCATTCTAAGTGATGTAACTTAGAAATGGAAAACCAAGCATCATATGTACTCAGTCATAAATGGGAGCTAATCTATGAGGATGCAAAGGCATAAGAATGACACAATGGACTTAGGGAACTCAGAGGGAAATGCTGAGAAGGAGGTGATGAATAAAAGACTACAAATTGGGTGCAGTGTCCACCCCTCGGGTGGTGGGCGCACCAAAATCTCACAAATCAGCACTAAAGAACTTATTCAAGTAACCAAACACCACCTGTTCCCCAAACTATGGAAGTAAAAAAGAAAAGAAAAAAGAAAAAAAAGAAAATCACTGGGCATCCAACTTACAGTACTGATGCAGTATCTTTGGACTTCTTTTCTTTTACTAAGATTAAAATATCTTTAATGTGCATGCTGTTTTCTTCAGTTATCAATGTGAAAAGACAGCCTTTATATGGGGAAATTCCCAGGACCCTCAATTCTTTACAGATAGGCTAAATTACTTGTGTCATTACTTGCAAACCTTCTTGAATGTGGTGGAGCTTATATTAAGAAATAAAGTTTATATAATGTCTAATTTCATATTGTAATTGCATTCTTCCACAAACTTTTTGAAATCCCTTGTATTTCAAACCCATCTGGAAGAGAAGGCTCAGATTCTAATGTGTACAACACAGGATCCTCTCATCCAACTGATCAAGTGGCCTGTCTTTAGGATTTCCAGTCACATCCCCACACACAATACCTCTAAGAAGGTATCCTGAAGTTATCACTATCCCTGACCAAAAACTGAATGATGGCACAAGACTTACTCAAGGCCTGAAATGATAAGTGGCAGCTGTTAATACTGACTAACCTATACTTTCCATGAAAAAGATGAAATGATGGGCAGGAACTACTTGATATAACAGAAAAGTCAGCAGATTAAAAGAGAGCGACCAACACAAACTCAGTTAAAAGACTTTGGAAAGACAGTATATTGATCCAAATTAAAAAAAAAATGAAAGGAGTAAACAGAATCATAGATGCTTACTTAGAAGATTAGATTTCAAAAATTCCCCAAATTTATTTAAAAAGAAGCCAGATATAAGATGAAAAATAAACACAGGGAAGATTATTTAGAACACAAAATGTGAGCAAATACATTTTAGAAAGAGAGTGGTGAGAAATTAGTTTCAGAATATTGCAAAAATGAAAAAAATTTCTGTGTGGAAGAACAATCTGGGAGACACATAGCACAGGTACTAAGAAATAGATCAATGCAATACCCTTGAGGCTTTTATGTGGGTTCCAGGCAGTCTTATTGGAATATATAATTGTGGCCACTCATTATAAGTGGGAGTGATTAAAAATTTTTCCTAGAAGAACTGAATGTGGTGACTCATGCCTGTTATCCCAGGACTTTGGGAGGGTGAGGTGAGTGGATCCCTTGAGGCCAGGAGTTCAAGACCAGCCCGAGCAACAAATTTTGGCTCCATCTCTTCAAAAAAATTTCAAAATAAATTTTAAAAAAATGGGCATGGTGGGTGTCATGAACCTGTAATTCAAGCAACTCAAGAGGCTGAAGTAGGGGGAATCCCCTGAGCATAGGAGTTCAAGGATGCTCTAAGCCATGATCACAACACCACACTCCAGCCTGGGTGACAGAGCGAGAGCCTGTATATATATATATGTGTGTGTGTGCGTGTGTGTGTGTGTGTGTATGCTCACATATATATGTGTATATATATATATGCTCACATATATATGTGTATATATATATATGCTCACATATATATGTGTATATATATATGCTCACATATATATGTGTATATATATATGCTCACATATATATGTGTATATATATATGCTCACATATATATGTGTATATATATATGCTCACATATATATGTGTATATATATATGCTCACATATATATGTGTATATATATGCTCACATATATATGTGTATATATATGCTCACATATATATGTGTATATATATGCTCACATATATGTGTATATATATGCTCACATATATGTGTATATATATGCTCACATATATATGTGTATATATATATGCTCACATATATATGTATATATATATGCTCACATATATGTGTATATATATATGCTCACATATATGTGTGTGTGTATATATATATGCTCACATATATGTGTGTATATATATATGCTCGCATATATATGTGTGTGTATATATATATGCTCGCATATATATATGTGTGTATATATATAAAATCCTGTAAGACGTAAAGCCCAAACTGAATCTGATCAAACATTCTAATAAAGGGATAAAGAGGCAGAGCAAGGAAAAATTTTTAAAGACATGTAATAGGATGGTTCATTCAAGAGCTTGTACTCATTCTGTTCATTTCTAGAAACCTCTGGTAGTTTTTGTGTCCAACTTTGTTTTAACCTCTCCATGAATTTTAATAATAGAATACGTTAAGACACCTGTATTCTACAACACCAAGACTTTGCTGACTAGAGCCAGATCCAAAGAATATTGGACAATCTGTGTGGGTCTGACCAGGCTGAGGGCCAACCTTCTGTCAGCCATGAATGGCCAGGTTTGTGTTGTCTGCACACAGCTCAAAGTTCCAAAGAAATAATCTCTATATAATCAAATATTTAGTGAAATATGATAGGCATAGGTGTACAAAACTCCACAGCCAACATCTTGTTCCCTAGAATATGATTGTGTTTAGAAAACAGCCCTAAGAAGAGGTGATCAAGCTAAAATGAGGGAGTTTCAGTGGAACTAAATCCAGTAAGATGAGTGTCCTTAGAAGAAGTGGAAATTCCTTCTAAGAACTGGAAATGTGCACACAGAGAGACACAAGAAGTATGTAGGCACAGACGCAGCCCCATGGGAGAACCCAGCAAGAAGGCAGATATCTAGATGCCAAGCAGACAGGGCCCAGAAGAACTGAACCTGCTGACACCTTCCTCATGGAACTTGAGAATCCAGAAGTGTTGAAAAGTAATTTCTGTTGCTTAAGAATATTAGTCTGTGATATTTTGTTTGGACAGCAATTATAAAGAAATTCAGGGGAGAGCAGGTTTTAGGAGGTAGAAATCAAGAGTCCTGCTTGGCACATGGTAAGTTTACATTATTTTAAATGGCAAGTGGATTGCTGAGGTCCTTGACTCATGGACAAGTGCCTAAGCTTTTGTTGCAGTCTTGCTCCTTGCTTTGACCCCATCCTAAATCAATGACACTGTCTCCTTCAGTTCTTTGGTAACCTCTGTTTTGGTTGTCTCTGGTAGCTTGATATCTGAAATGTACTCCTTCCTGATACACTAATCTCTTTCACTCATTTCTGACATAGGAGAAGGTCAGGGTGTGAGCTGAGTGATATTTGGAAGCATCACCTCTTCCCTTGCTGTACTCAGCAAAAAGAAGTGCTTGAGTTCAATTGAACTTTGAGCAAATGGGATGCAAAAGATGAAAAGTTAGGAAGACGTTGTGGATAAGTCCCTTGGGACCCACTCAGTGCACTTTTCTGTTGTTTTTTAATTTTGTAAGTGTGTATTATGTGAAATACTTATACTCTTATAAGAGCCAAGGAGAATCATCCACGTAGAAGCTCCAAGTAGAATAATGTCAACGGGACTAACCCATCTGCCAGTGGAGCCAGGGGTAGATCATGATGTAGCCTGAGTGCCTCCACCCTTCAATGTCCAAAGCTCGCCTTGTTGAACTTTATGTGTATTGTAAACAGAGAAAAATGCCTATTGAGGCATAAAATAGAAAATTACTCAATATACTTTTACAAACCATAAACAATTGACTAATTCTTAATGAAGGGTATAATCAAAATATGACAACCTTGAAACAACTTGGATATGGAAATGATCAGACTTTAAAGCAGCTCTTATAGCCATCTTTTTTGAGGTAAATGTGAGCATGCTCAAAATAAATGGGAAAGAACTTCTCAGCAGAAGAAGGAACTATAGAAAATAATAAAATAGAAATTTCAGAACTGACATATATAATGTCTAAAATTTGAAAAAAGAACTTATAGACTGTGAAAATTTTTCAGAAAGTAAATGATTGAGGTGTGTGAAGACAGAAAAACTAAATTAGCCAAGTCAAATCCAAGAAGAGACATCTTAGAAGAAGTCAACCTGTTAACACCTTCCTCATGGACTGTGAACCTCCAGAACTGTGAGAAAATCAATTTCTGTTGTTCAAATTACACAGTGTGTGGTATTTTTTTTAGGGCAGACATAACAAACTACATCAGTGGAGAGGAGTTTTGGATGCAGAAATCAAGACTCTGTTTTGGGACATGTTATGTTTGCATCCATATTAGAAGGCAAGTGGATTGCTGAGAGCTTCAACTGACCAAAAGGTGTCTGAGCTCCTGCTGCAGACCTGCTCCCTGCTTTAACCCCATCCTCACTGACTGACAGGGCCTCTTTCAGCTCTTCTGTCATCTCTGTTTTATTTGTGTGTGGAGAGTTCATAGCTAATATTTATTCTTCCCTAATACACGAATCTCTTTCACTCATTGCTGACATTGGACAATGTCAGAGAAAGGGCCTGAGCTGAGTGATATTTGAAGGCAATGTCTGCTGTCTTCCTGTACTCACCAAGCCAAAGGGGAGTCTTTTTTTCACCAGGACTACCACTTCTACAGCAAACTATGCAATGAGGCAAGTCTGTGAGGCACTCCCCTCGGTGCCTAACCTCTGATCTTCCTTTCCTACTTGAAGGTCTACCATAAGTCACTAAGCAGTACCATTCATCTCCAGTTTCCCTGTGCAATTAGTGTGTGTAGAAAGCAATGACAGTCATCCCAATATCATTAGGGCACCTGCTAGGCCAAGCAACTACTTTATGCCCACCCAAAGCACATAAACCCAAACTACAACTGTTTTATTATTGCATAGCCAAAGCAGAATTACTAACTGGTAATATATTTCCTCTTTAGCAAACATCCCTAATATTCCAGAAGGGGTAGGGGAGGAAAACAACAATCTGCCTGATCACCAGCCAATGGCAGAGTAATCTGTAACAAACCTCGTTGTATGAGGGAGGCTTCCAATAATATAAGGCATCTTCAAAATGTTAGTGGAAAGAACATATTTTTTTAAAAATTATGCATGGATATAAATATTTTTTGTACCAAAACACATTTGTACTAACTTGTTACAACATGTCTGAACAGGATCTTGTTTAGTCACTAATATGGTTGAGAAAGCAGTTTGAAAACAGCCTCTGTCAGAGCAGTAAATATTCTACTAAAATTTTAGGAAGAACAAATATCAAGTTTATGGTGAAGCTTGGGTGGAGAAATGGTGACATCACTAATGCATTAGGACATATGTGTGCACAAGTAAATCAGCCCTTCACAAATGGATAACTCACTTTAAGAACTGATGAGATAATGGTGAAGTTAAACCTTGCAGCATCAGAACATACACACCAACTTATGGGCAAAACTTTTTTCTTCTTTTGGCCTAATTGAAGAGGCCTGACAATTAAAAACAGGAACAAGAGCTAGCACAAGAAGATCAATTGGTTCAGGTTACATAACTTTTTCTGATTGAAAAATTAAACTTGAGCAAACTATCCACTTGATGAGGGCCGAAACTACTGTACCTAAGGCAGCTACAGACAAGAACAGAACGTTCAATGAAAAATTAAGCAAGTAGGAAGGAGAAGAAAAGATCCTAAACATGTCTTTGAGGAGTTCTAACAGGAAATCAAAAGTGGCTTTACCAGTGCCACTCGAAGGGAAAAACACAGTCAAAGCAATGGCTACGAAGAGGTGGAAGTGGTCTAGTCTAAGTAAATGTGACAAAAGCAAATATAATGCCACAGTGTTCTTGGATGCTCAAGGTATTTTGGTTGTTAACTTTCGGGAGGGACCAAGAATGATAACACCGACTTATGAAAGAGTTTGGTATTTGGAGACAGTTAGCCAAAACTTTAGCAGATATATGGATGATATTGAATGCCTAGTGATTTCCATCAAAAATCTGGCAAATTGCCCCTGTTTCATGAAAGGAATGAGCACAAGCATTATTGTGATGGACAAGGAGTCTGCTAAGGCCTTTCTGGGCATTTATCTGCCAAAGTTTTGCCTAACTTTCTCCAATCTTTTGATGTTATCATTCTAAGTGAAGAAACTTAGGACTGGAAAACCAAACATCATATGTTCTCACTCATAAATGGGAGCTGAACTATGAGGATGCAAAGGCATAAGAATGACACAATAGACTTTGGGAACTCAGGGGGACTCCAAAGAGGTGAGGGATAAAAGACTATAAATTGGGTGCGGTGTATACTGCCCAGATGATGGGTGCAACAAAATCTCACAAATCACCACTCAAGAACTTATATACATAACCAAACACCACCTGTTCCCCGACCTATGTAAATAAAACAGAAAAGAAGAAAAAGAAAATCACTAGGCATCCAACTTACAGTACTGATGCAGTACCTTTGAACTTCTTTTTTTCTAATATTAAAATATCTTTAAAGTGTACTCTGTTTTCTTCAGTTAATAATGTGAAAAGACTGCATTAATATGGTGAAATTCCCAGGGCCCTCAATTCTTTGTAGATAGGCTAAATATCTTGTGTCATTACTTGCAACACTTCTTGAATGTGATGGAGCTTATGCTAAGAAATAAAGTTTATATTGTCTACTTTCATATTGTAATTACATTCTTCCACAAATTTTTTGAAATCCCCTTGTATTCTCAAACCCTTCTGGAAGAGCAGGAACAGATTCTTATGTGTACAACACAGGATCCTCTCATCCAACTGATCAAGTGGCCTGTCTTTAGGATGTCCAGTCACATCCCCACACACAATACCTCTAACAAGGTCATCTGAAATTATTACTATCCTGGAACAAAAACTGAATGACAGTACAAGACTTATTCAATGCCTGAAATGATAAGTGGCAGCTGTTGATACTGACTCACCTATACCTTCCATGAAAAGGGTGAAAGAATGGGCAGGAACTACTTGATATAACAGAAAAGTCAGCAGATGAAAAGAGAGCTACTAACACAAACTCAGTAAGAAGACCTTGGAAACACAGTATGTTGATCCAAATTTTAAAAAAAATGAAAAGAAAGGAGTAAGAAGAATTGTAGATGCTCACTTAGAAGATTAGATTTAAAAAATTTTCCCAAATTTTATTTAAAAAGAAGCCAGATGTAAGATGAAAAATAAACACAGGGAAATTTGATTTAGAACACAAAATGTCAAAAAATACATTTTAGAAAGAGAGTCTGGAGAAATTCGTTTCAGAATATTGCAAAAATGAAAAAAATTTCTGTGTGGAAGAACAATCTGGGAGACAGATAGCACAGGTACTAAGAAATAGATCAATGCAATACTCTTGAGGCTTTTATGTGGGTACCCCCAGACTATCTTATTGGAATATATAATTGTGGCAGCTCATTATAAGTGGGAGTTACTAAAAACATTTCCTGGAAGAATGACTGAACATGGTGACTCATGCCTGTTATCCCAGGACTTTGGAAGAGTGAGGTGGGAGGATCCCTTGAGGCCACGAGCTCAAGACCAGCCTGAGCAACAAAGTGAGGCTCCATCTCTTCAAAAAAAAAAAAATTAAAATAAAAAAATGGGCATTGTGGGTGTCATGAACCTGTAATTCAAGCCACTCAAGAGTCTGAAGCTGGGGGAATCCCCTGAGCACAGGGGTTCAAGGATGCTGTGAGCCATGATTGAGATACCACACTCCAGCCTGGGTGACAGAGCAAGCGTCTGTATATATAAAAAAAAAAAAATCCTAAAAGATGTAAAGCCCAAACTAAATCTGATCTAACATTCTAACAAAGGGGTAGAGCAAGGAAAAAATTTTAAAGACATGAAATAGGATGTCTCATTAAAGAACTGTGTATTCATTCTGTTCATTTCTAGAACCCCTTGGTAGATTTTGTGGCCAACTTTGTTTTAACCTCCCCATGAATATTAAAAATGGAATGCATGAAGACACCTGTATCCTACAACACCAAGACTTTGCTGACTAGAGCCAGATCCAAAGAATATTACACAATCTGTGTGGGCCTGAGCAGGGTGAGGGCCAACCTTCTGTCAGCCATGAATGGCCAGGTTTGTGTTGTCTTCACACAGCTCAAAGTTCCAAAGAAATGTCTCTATATAATCAAACATTTAGCGAAATATGATAGGCATGGGTATACAAAAATCCATAGCCAACCTCTTGTTCCTTAGAATATCATTGTGTTTAAAAAACAGCCCTAAGAAGAGGCGATCAAGCTAAAATGAGGGAGTTTCAGTGGAACTAAATCTAATAAGATTGCTGCCCTTATAAGAAGTGGAATTTCCTTATAAGAACTGGAAACTTGCACAAGGAGAGACACAAGAATTACATATGTATAGAAGCAGCCCCATGGGAAACAGAGCAAGAAGGCAGATATGTAGATGGCAAGAAGGCAGGGCCCAGAAGAACTGAACCTGCTGACACCTTCATCGTGGAACTTGAGCATCCAGAAGTGCTGAAAAGAATTTCTGTTGTTGAAGAATACTTAGTCTGTGATATTTTGTTTTGACAGCCATAATGAAGAAAGGCAGGGGAGAGCAGGTTTTAGGAGGTAGAAATCAAGAGTCTTTCTTGGCACATAGTAAGTTTACATTTAATTTAAATGGCAAGTGGGTTGCTGAAGTCCTTGACTCATGGACAAGTGCCTAAGTTCTTGTGGCAGTCCTTCTCCTTGCTTTGACCTCATCCTAAGTGACACTGTCTCCTTCAGTTCTTTGGTAACTTCTGTTTTGGTTGTCTCTGGTAGCTTGATACCTGATATTTACTCCTTCCTGATATGCTAATCTCTTTCATGCATTTCTGACATAGGAGAAGGCCAGGAATAAAGCATGAGCTGAGTGATATTTGGAAGCATCACGTCTTGTCTTCCTATACTCTGCAGATGAGGAGTAGCCTGCCTCTAACCAGGACTGCAGCTTCCCCAGTGACTCCCACAAGTAGGCACATTTGCCTGGCACTCCCCTCTGCTTCTCTCTTGCATTTGTTCCCTACCTGACAGGCCACCATAAGCTAGCTAGGACAGACTGCACAACGCCAGCTTCTCTTTCCAAATAATGTTTGGTGAAACCAGAGAAAATCACTCAATAACATCAGAACACCCACTAGGCCCAAGCACTCTGTGTCTCTCTTGAAGCACGTAAATCTCAGTTACAAATGTTACACTTTCCATGTAGCTGGAGAATATTTGGTCACTGGTATTATATTCCGTCTTCAGAAAACATTCTTAGTTATTCTAATAGAAAAACAAGAAACCAATTTGCCTAGTCAGCTGGAAAAGTCTAAGTTACCTCTAGTAGACCTTCTTGTGTTAGGATGCCTTCCTATATGCAGTGGGTTGTTAAAATGTTGATGAAAAATGTATGTTCTATTAAGAAATACCTTGAATGGGCCAGGTGCAGTGGCTCAAGCCTGTAATCCTAGCACTTTGGGAGGCCGAGGTGGGTGGAACATGAGGTCAGGAGATTGAGATCATCCTTGAAATCCTGTCTCTACTAAAAATACAAAAAATTAGCCAGGCCTGGTTGCGGGCACCTGTAGTCCCAGCTACTCAGGAAGCAGAGGCAGGAGAATGGTGTGAACCCAGGAGGCGGAGCTTGCAGTGAGCAGAGAGACCTTGCCACTGCACTCCAGTCTGGGCGACAGAGTGAGACTCCATCTCAAAATAAAAAAAAAAAAAAAAAGAAAAGAAATACCGTGAATGGATTCCAAGTTTTTTTGGCCCCAAATGAAATCAGAATGTTTCGCTATAACATGTCTGAACAGGAGCTAGTTTGAGGCATCAAGAAAAATAAGGTAGCAGTTTCAAAAGAGTCCCTAGAAGAGCAACATGAATTCTTCTAAAATTAGAGTTCAAACATCAAATTTATGGTGAAGCTTGGGTGGAAGAAGATGAAATCATTGATGGTGTCCAAAAAGTTGTCCTACTTGGCACATGGTAAGTTGACATTGGTTGAAGAAGTCAGCAGTTCACAAATTCAATGAGGAGTTCCTCATTTCAAGAAGGAATGAGGCAATGTTGAACCTAAAACCTACAGTGACAGATGTCCCATGTCATGTTGCAAGGTATACATTCATCTTCTTTATACCCTAAGAGAAGATGTGCGATGATTAGCAGCACACACAATAGCTAACACTGCAGACTTCTCAGTTGATTCAGTTTACATCATTCTAACTGAATGATTAAATTTTAGTAAACTTTTCACTTAATGGATACCCAACCTGTCTCACCAAGATCAAGTACAGAGAAGAGCAGAACTTTCCCTAAAAATCTAAATATGAGCAATGAAGACTGTAAGCACATCTTCGATGAGTTATAACAGGAGACAACACGTGACTTTACCAGTAAAACCCAGAAAACAAATACAATCAAAGCAATGGCTACCAGGAGGTGGAAAAGTCCAGTCAAAGCTACAGTGGATGAGGAGAGCACAAAGGTCATGGCAAGAGTTTATTGGAAAGCTCAAGTCATTTTGCTGGTTCACTTTCTGGAGAATGACAGTATCTGCTTATTCTGAGAATATTTTGAGAAAGCCAAAGCTTTAGTAGATGAATCCCTGGGAAAGCGTCAGCAGAGACCTTCAGCATGACCTTGCTCCTGCTGGTTTCTCTTATCAAACAGGGAAATTATATGAGAGTTCTGATGGAAAGTCATTAGGCTTGCACATTACAACCCTAATTTGATTCTTTTGGATTTCTTTTTGTTTTGTAATCTTATAACGTTTGTAAAAGGCATCCATTTTTCTTCAGTTAATCATGTAAAAAATACATATCAATAGCTGGAATGTTTACCAAAATGTATAACAAGTGGTCAATAAATCTTCTCATTTTATATAACTCATTAACAAGTAGGATTGGGAAATGGTTGTAAACTGAGTACCAGGTGGTAGAATTGAAACAAACTTCCCATGTAACACTTTTAGTTTTTCCTCCATTCCAAAGATAACAGGAAGTAAAGGGTTAAAGATCCCCCAAAGCTGTTGCACACATTTGGGGAGTCTTAAAATTCAGGTGTTTATTCAGTTGAGTCTTAGGCTGTGGCTGCAAACTGGACCTGTCCTCATGAGCTACCACCATATTCTCTCTTGTCCCCAAGAGTGGACGCGGCTAAGCAAACATGATGCCTGGGTGAGAAGGGTACAAAATGGGGGCAGAGTTCCAGAGTCTTGCTTAGTAAGTCTGTTGTAGAATCCCTCCCAAGGAAAACCAAAGAGCAGGTATAAAGAAAGAATACAAAAATCTGTGGCCTTCCCTGGTGTTCCAGTCATGGACTCTTCAGAATAAACAAGAGTGGTATGTCCTATAAATCAGGGAAGGAGTGTTTTCATTTAAAGAGAAAACCTCTGGGGAAATAAATGACTCTTCCTATTAAAAATCAAAGAACCTCCATGTGTTGGTAATTGCCACAGTCAGCACCATCTCTGGATACACAGGTGTGGAGACAGATGGGCCCAGGACACTAGCAGAAATGCCCAAATGGATTAGGGTCATGAAACTGCCCTTGCTTTTATAGTCAAACATGCGAATTGTCCTTACCCCACTGTAAGTTGTAAAGGAAAGATCACATTGCTAACGTTGACCATTCCTTCCATGCTTAGACGTAGAAACACTACAAATACTAAGCGAAGACACCATTCTGCAGGGAGTGTGTTCTTCAAAGGAAAAACTAGTGGAAGAGCAAGAATCTAAAGGCATACCTCATTTCAATTGGTCCCTCAGTCACCACTAAAGTACATTCTTTAGATTCCACCATGTACAATCTGCAATCCCACAGTACATTTATAGCAGTGCTGGAAGATAGCCATTATTTGTAGACATAAGAATCAGATTATTTAGAAATTTGCTTCTATAGCATTTCCCAAGTCTTCTTCTCTGAAAAAAATTCAGATATCCCTCAAACAATTGGAGTTTGTTTTAGGGAGGAGGTGGTCTTGAAATCTTATAATCCCCATGGGTAAGTGCAAGACATAAAAATACATAAAGGCTTGAGTAAAGGAGTTGGTACAAAGAAGACCACTGCTAGGTTACATCTCTTTTTATTCTGTTCACTCTAAACAGGGTCTTGTAAAGTGTCTGTGCACATGAAGGACCCCAAAGTTCAAGCTTCAGAAGCTTTGTAGATCATCCCAATCTGACAAAAGCCATATGTCAATCTTGTTGGGATGACTAGTTAAATAAGCCTTTAATTGCTGAACAAAAATGCACATGGGCATGTTTCGATCAAGAAAATGTGAATATAGACCAAAGTTTAGCTAAAAAATAAGCTTAGTAAAAATGTAAGATAAATTCGAACTCTTCATGTATCATGTCATAAACTTCTGTTTCTGACTATGTCTGTTTACTAAAAGGCACAAAAGGTTTTTTTTACGATATGGAGAGATTTGCTTTGGCAGTTCTAAAGATGGATAAGTAATAGACTTGACTTGAAACAACATACATTTGTTATTAAAAAATTACATTTGTTAGACTATTAGAATGTAAAAATGTATTCATCATTTAAAATTGTTGCTAGATGTTTACTCAATAACGTTGTAAAAAATAAACATGTGATTATCAAGTCATGGTCCTGTTACATTTAATGCAGCCAGGGAAGAAAAGACAGCAGCAGATTCTTCTGATAAAATGAGGAACACAGGTAATAGCAATCTGCCTTGTAGATTCACTTGAATACACTTAAATAGAAAGAGACATAAACAAAAAGATCATCTGTAGAACCTGCTATAAACTGTGATAAGGAATTTGTCTCTATACTCAGGGTACTGGAATGCACAGTGCATTGAACACACGGACTGATTTCTGCTCTTTCCCAATGTCCTAATAAAATTAAAATAAAGAAGCACAGAGGAAATTAATACCCAAAGATGAAGAGAATGAAAGAAGAGATGACAATAAACAATAAATGTAAACAAAACTGAGGAATTGGAATGACAAATAGAAAAATAACAGAGTTTGTAAATCAGCAAAGCTGAAATCAGACATGAAGAGGGGACCGTGGTGCAATTTTCACCAGAACACCTGGAAAACTAGTCCTATTTGAATATTGCATTTCACTGTGCTGAAATTTACATGTACATACATTTTAGTGCACATTCTGCATCAAAGTTTGATCAATCCTCTTCAACTGAATCCTGTGCATTTCTTGCTATTTGTTCCTAGGTATTTTATATTGTTCTCATGAATGAGGTCATTCTATCATTTCTCTCTCTCTCTCTCTCTGTCCTTGGATTGTTTTATGCTGTTACCTATGAAGTGTATGTCTTAGGGAAGTCACTCAATCACATTCAGATTTTATTTCTACCTTTGAAAAGTGAACATGAATGCAAAAAATCCTCAAAGTGCTATTGTAAGTACAAGAAGAGCTAAGGCATCTGAATCATCACTATGCAAGGTAGATAGGAATAATCCATAAATCTTTAGCTATTTAGCCATGCATGTGTAGAAATAAATGATTAGATAGCAATTGGGTCACTGAAACAAACTTGGTTATTGAATATTGTTTAGAGACCATTTTGTATCTGATCTTTTTCTTTATTATTATTATTACACTTTAAGTTTTAGGGTACATGTGCACAATGTGCAGGTTTGTTACATATGCATACATGTGCCATGTTGATGTGCTGCACCCATTAACTTGTCATTTAGCATCAGGTATATCTCCTAATGCTATCCCTCCCCCATCTCCCCACCCCACAACATGCCCAGGTGTGTGATGTTCCCCTTCCTGTGTTCATGTGTTCTCATTGTTCAGTTCTCACCTATGCGTGAGAACATGTGGTGTTTGGTTTTTTGTCCTTGTGATAGTTTGCTGAGAATGATGGTTTCCAGATTCATCCATGTGCCTACAAAGGACATGAACTCATCATTTTTTATGGCTGCATAGTATTCCATGGTGTATATGTGCCACATTTTCTTAATCCAGTCTATCATTGTTGGACATTTGGGTTGGTTCCAAGTCTTTGCTATTGTGAATAGTGCCGCAATAAACATACATATGCATGTGTCTTTATAGCAGCATGATTTATAATCCTTTGGGTATATACCCAGTAATGGGATTGCTAGGTCAAATGGTATTTGTAGTTCTAGATCCCTGAGGAATCGCCACACTGACTTCCACAATGGTTGAACTAGTTTACAGTCCCACCAACAGTGTAAAAGTGTTCCTATTTCCCCACATCCTCTCCAGCACCTGTTGTTTCTGGACTTTTTAATGATTGCCATTCTAACTGGTGTGAGATGGTATCTCATTTTGGTTTTGATTTGCATTTCTCTGATGGCCACTGATGGTGAGCATTTTTTCATGTGTTTTTTGGCTGCATAAATGTCTTCTTTTTAGAAGTGTCTGTTCATATCCTTCACCCACTTTTTGATGGGGTTGTTTGTCTTTTTCTTGTAAATTTGTTTGACTTCATTGTAGATTCTGGATATTAGCCCTTTGTCAGATGAGTAGGTTGCAAAAATTTTCTTACATTCTGTAGGTTGCCTGTTCACTCTGATGGTAGTTTATTTTGCTATGCAGAAGCTCTTGAGTTTAATTAGATCCCATTTGTCAATTTCAGCTTTTGTTGCCATTGCTTTTGGTGTTTTAGACATGAAGTCCTTGCCCATGCCTATGTCCTGAATGGTATTCCCTAGGTTTTCTTCTAGTTTTTTTTATGGTTTTAGGTCTAACATTGAAGTCTTTAATCCATCTTGAATTAATTTTTGTATAAGGTGTAAGGAAAGGATCCAGTTTCAGCTTTCTACATATGGCTAGCCTGTTTTCCCAGCACCATTTATTAAACAGGGAATCCTTTCCCCATTGCTTGTTTTTCTCAGGTTTGTCAAAGATCAGATAGTTGTAGATATGCGGCATTATTTCTGAGGGCTCTGTTCTGTTCCATTGGTCTATATCTCTGTTTTTGTACCAGTACCATGCTGTTTTGGTTACTGTAGCCTTGTAGTATAGTTTGAAGTCAGGTAGCCTGATGCCTCTAGCTTTGTTCTTTTGGTTTAGGATTGACTTGGCACTGTGGTCTCTTTTGTGGTTCCATATGAACTTTAAAGGAGTTTTTTCCAATTCTGTGAAGAAAGTCATTGGTAGCTTGATGGGGATGGCATTGAATCTATAAATTACCTTGGGCAGTATGGCCATTTTCACGATATTGATTCTTCCTACCCATGAGCATGGAATGTTCTTCCATTTCTTTGTATCCTCTTTTATTTCATTGAGCAGTGGTTTGTAGTTCTCCTTGAAGAGGTCCTTCACATCCCGTGTAAGTTGGATTCCTAGGTATTTTATTCTCTTTGAAGCAATTGTGAATGGGAGTTCACTCATGATTTGGCTCTCTGTTTGTCTGTTATTGGTGTATAAGAATGCTTGTGATTTTTGTACATTGATTTTGTATCCTGAGACTTTGCTGAAGTTGCTTATCAGCTTGAGGAGATTTTGGGCTGAGATGATGGGGATTTCTAGATATACAATCATGTCATCTGCAAACAGGGACAATTTGACTTCCTCTTTTCCTAGTTGAATGCCCTTTATTTCCTTCTCCTGCCTCATTGCCCTGGCCAGAACTTCCAACACTATGTTCAATAGGAGGGGTGAGAGAGGGCATCCTTGTCTTCTGCCCGTTTTCAAATGGAATGCTTCCAGTTTTTGCCCATTCAGTATGATATTGGCTGTGGGTGTGTCATAGATATCTCTTATTATTTTGAGATATGTCCCATCATTACCTAATTTATTGAGAGTTTTTAGCATGAAGGAAGTTGTTGAACTTTGTCAAAGGCTTTTTCTGCGTCTATTGAGATAATCATGTGGTTTTTGCCTTTGGTTCTGTTTATATGCTGGATTACATTTATTGATTTGTGTATGTTGAACCATCCTTGCATCCCAGGGATGATGCCCACTTGATCATGGTGGATAAGCTTTTTGATGTGCTGCTGGATTCGGTATGCCAGTATTTTATTGAGGATTTTTGCATCAATGTTCATCAAGGATATTGGTCTAAAATTCTCTTTTTTGGTTGTGTCTCTGCCAGGCTTTGGTATCAGGATGATGCTGGCCTCATAAAATGAGTTAGGGAGATTCCCTCTTTTTCTATTGATTGGAATAGTTTTAGAAGGAATGGTACCAGCTCCTCTTTGCACCTCTGGTAGAATTTGGCTGTGAATCTATCTGGTCCTGGACTTTTTTTGGTTGGTAAGCTATTGATTATTGCCTCAATTTCAGAGCCTGTTATTGGTCTATTCAGAGATTCAACTTCTTACTGGTTTAGTCTTGGGAAGATGTATGTGTTGAGGAATTTATCCATTTCTTCTAGATTTCCTAGTTTATTTGCATAGAGCTGTTTATAGTACAGTATAGTAGTTTGTATTTCTGTGGGATCAGTGGTGATATCCCCTTTGTCATTTTTATTGCGTCTATTTGATTCTTCTCTGTTTTCTTCTTTCTTAGTCTTGCTAGCAGTCTATCAATTTTGTTGATATTTTCACAAAACCAGCTCCTGGATTTATTAATTTTTTGAAGGGTTTTTTGTGTCTGTATTTCCTTCAGTTCTGCTCTGATGTTAGTTATTTCTTGCCTTCTGCTAGCCTTTTGAATATGTTTGCTCTTGCTTTTCTAGTTCTTTTACTTGTGACGTTAGAGTGTCAATTTTAGATCTTTCCTGCTTTCTCCTGTGGGCAGTTAGTGCTATAAATTTCCCTCTACACACTGCTTTGAATGTGTCCCAGAGATTCTGGTATGTTGTGTCTTTGTTCTCATTGGTTTCAAAGAACATCTTTATTTCTGCCTTCATTTTGTTATGTACCCAGTAGTCATTCAGGAGCAGGTTGTTCAGTTTCCATGTAGTTGAGCAGTTTTGAGTGAGTTTCTTAATACTGGATTCTCGTTTGATTGCACTGTGGTCTGAGAGGCAGTTTGTTATAATTTCTATTCTTTTAAATTTGCTGAGGAGTGCTTTACTTCCAACTATGTGGTCAATTTTGGAGTAGGTGTGGTGCGGTGCTGAAAAGAATGTATATTCTGTTGATTTGGGGTGGAGAGTTCTGTAGATGTCTATTAGGTCTGCTTGGTGCAGAGCTGAGTTCAATTCCTGGGTAACCTTGTTAACTTTCTGTCTCGTTGATCTGTCTAATGTTGACAGTGGGGTGTTAAAGTCTCCCATTATTATTGTGTGGGAGTCTAAGTCTCTTTGTAGGTCATTAAGGACTTGCTTCATGAATCTGAGTGCTCCTGTATTGGGTGCATATATATTTAGGATACTTAGCTCTTCTTGTTGAATTGATCCCTTTACCATTATATAATGGCCTTCTTTGTCTCTTTTGATCTTTGTTGGTTTAAAGTCTGTTTTATCAGAGACTAGGATTGCAACCCCTGCCTTTTTTTGTTTTCCATTTTCATGGTAGATCTTCCTCCATCCCTTTATTTTGAGCCTATGTGTGTCTCTGCATGTGAGATCGGTTTCCTGAATACAGCACACTGATGGGTCTTGACTCTATCTAATTTGCCAGTCTGTGTCTTTTAATTGGAGCATTTAGGTCATTTACCTTTTTAGTTAATATTGTTATGTGTGAATTTGATCCTGTCATTATGATGTTAGCTGGTTATTTTGCTTGTTAGTTGATGCAGTTTCTTCCTAGCCTTGATGGTCTTTACAATTTGGCATATTTTTGCAGTGGCTGGTACCGGTTGTTCCTTTCCATATTTAGTGCTTCCTTCAGGAGCTCTTTTAGGGCAGGCCTGGTGGTGACAAAATCTCTCAGCATTTGCTTGTCTGTGAAGTATTTTATTTCTCCTTCACTTATTAAGCTTAGTTTGGCTGGATATGAAATGCCGGACTAAAAATTCTTGTCTTTAAGAATGTTGAATATTGGTCCCCACTCTCTTCTGGCTTGTAGAGTTTCTGCCAAAAGATCAGCTGTTAGTTGGATGGGCTTCCCTTTGTGTGTAACCAGACGTTTCTCTCTTGCTGCCCTTAACATTTTTTCCTTCATTTCAACTTTGGTGAATCTGACAATTATGTGTCTTGGATTTGCTCTTCTTGAGGAGTATCTTCGTGGTGTTCTCTGTATTTCCTGAATTTGAATGTTGGCCTGCCTTGCTAGATTGGGGAAGTTCTCCTGGATAATATCTGCAGAGTGTTTTCCAACTTGGTTCCATTCTCCCTGTCACTTTCAGGTACACCAATCAGGTGTAGATTTAGTCTTTTCACATAGTCCCATATTTCTTGGAGGCTTTGTTTGTTTCTTTTTATTCTTTTTTCTCTAAACTTCTCTTCTCACTTCATTTCACTCATTTCATCTTCCATCACTGATACCCTTTCTTCCAGTTGATTGCATTGGCTACTGAGGCTTCTGCATTCATCACGTAGCTCTCGTGCCTTGGTTTTCAGCTCCATCAGGTACTTTAAGGAGTTCTCTGTATTGGTTATTGTAGTTATCCATTGATCTAATTTTTTTTCAAAGCTTTTAACTTGTTTGCCATTGGTTCGAATTTCCTCCTGTAGCTCGTAGTAGTTTGATTGTCTGAAGCCTTCTTCTCTCAACTTGTGAAAGTCATTGTCCGTCCAGCTTTGTTCCATTGCTGGTGAGGAGCTGCGTTCCTTTGGAGGAGGAGAGGCACTCTGATTTTTAGAGTTTCCAGTTTTCCTGCTCTGTTTTTTTCCCATCTTTGTGGTTTTATCTACCTTTGGTCTTTGATGTTGGTGACGTACAGATGGGTTTTTGGTGTGGATGTCCTTTCTTTTTGTTAGTTTTCCTTCTAACAGACAGGACCCTCAGCTGCAGGTCTGTTGGAGTTTGCTAGAGGTCCACTCCAGACCCTGTTTGCCTGGGTATCAGCAGTGGTGGCTTGAGAACAGCAGATATTGGTGAACCGCAAATGCTGCTGTCTGATTGTTCCTCTGGAAGTTTTGTCTCAGAGGAGTACCTGGCCGTGTGAGGTGTCAGTTGGCCCCTACTGGGGGATGCCTCCCAGTTAGGCTACTTGGGGGTCAGGGTCCCACTTGAGGAGGCAGTCTACCTGTTCTCAGATCTCAAGCTGCATGCTGGAAGAACCACTACTCTCTTCAAAGCTCAGTTGGAAATGCAGAAATCACCCATCTTCTGCGTCGCTCTGGGAGCTGTAGACCGGAGCTGTTCCTATTCGGCCATCTTGGCTCCTCCTCCAATCATTTTTTAAACGAATGTTCTATCTCTGTCTCACAGCATGGGCTTCCTCACAGCATGTGGCAGGTTCCATAAATAATAATTTGGAATTGCATGGCATTTCTATGATCTAGACTCAAAAGTCACAAAGTATCACTTCTGATATAATCTACTGGTCATGGCAGTAACAAAGTTCTACCCCAATTAAAGGGGGTAAAAAGACCTCACCCCTTCAAGAAAGGATGTCAAGGTACCATTGTAAGAAGAAAACATTAGATGAATGATTCTGTCATGATCATTATTTTAAAAACAATTTCCAAGATGATAAATATGCTCACATGTGGACTTCAAAATCAATGAAATAAGCAATAATTTGTGGTTCTTAAGCAGAAGAGACAACATCTTTTGTAAGAGATAGGTACAGGTTTATCTGTTTAATAAGTGAGTCATTGATTAATCACTTTAATGAAATTCCTGTTTTAAATGTATCAGCTTACGGACTTGGTACATCATCAGAAAAGTATGAGGGTGATATACATTGCTTTGTATTTCTTATGAGATAAGTTGTGATTGTACTTCTCTATGGACTGCTAGGAAGTGTAACTGAAAGGTGAAGAATACACTCTGACATTGTGATAACAGTGGTGAGCTGAGGCTGCAGACACTTGACCTTAGGCTGATGACCAATGCCTTCTGTGGCCCCAACCACTCAGGACAGTACACCAGCTCTGGGGCCAGGACACAGGAGATATCTTCATGCAGAAGACTGAAAGCTGTGTAAGTGGTATACAATTTATCCTTTCTTAGAGAACTCTCTGAACAGACTCCCTCTTGGATTTCTAGAATTTTAGAATCATTGTGATTAGAAGGATCAAATTTAGTCAATTTAAAAGGGCATACACATATTTTGCCAATGCCAATATGTCACCCAAAAAAAATGCATGTATCATGGATTAAGGAAGTACATACAGGATCTATATTGGCAGGGTTTTGTAATTAGAAAAAAAGGAAATTAATTCCTCTGAGTGTCTTTATATAAATCCAAGGGGTAAAACAGAATACTGGAAGATGTTTAAATGTGATTATGATTTTAAACAAACATGTTTACTCAGGAAAATATATTTTTCCTCACCTCAGCTGTTTATGTCTCAGGAAAACATAACCTTGAAAATATTGTAAGAGAAACTTGTTTTTGTTCTCTGAATCTCCTTTCCTTTCACATTCTTGTAAAGAAATGAATGAAGACCAAGTAACCAGTGGAGCACAATAGGCAAGAACTCAGCTCTGAGAACTGACTGCCTTCCATTCCACTTACTACCTTTATATGAACCTAGGCATGCACCTAAGTCACCTCATCTACAAAATTAAGATAATAATAATAATCACACCTCCCTCATAGGATGGTTCTGAAGATTGAATATCATATAGTAAATGCTGAAGAAATGTTTTCTATTATAATCAGCCTTTGCTAGGATAAATGGAAAGAATATAAATATGCTCAAATAGTTGTGAAATATATATATTAGAGAGCATCAACATCAAATAAAAATATAAAGATGACCATCATACCAGTGTAACCGAAGTTTTTAGAAAAGTCAACACAAATCTGAATTCTCACACACAACTGTGTTACCAGAATGGTTGGTTTACGCAATGAACACAGTAAGTTGAGGAAGATTTGGCTTTCTGTTCCATTCACAGAGCTTCCAAGTCTTCAAAAAGAGAGAGATGTGTGAGTGTGAGAGAGCTGAGGCATGAAGTTTGGATCTTATTACAAGTGCAGAAGAAAATCCTAAGAGCATTTGAAGCACAAAAGTGTTATGATCTAATTCCTACTTTTCAATGATCACCCTGACTGATATGAGGGGAATGGATATGGGATGTGCTGGGGTAGGAATGTTACCAAGAGCACTGAGGATATTAAAGTCCTTCAGGAGAGAGCATCATGGCCTGAACTATCACCTTCTAGTAAAGATTATGCAAGTGGTTGTATTTGGGATGAGTGTTGAAAGTGGAGGCAACTGGATTTGCTAAAGGGCAGTGCCTGAAGGGAGTGAGGAGTTTTGAACCACTGAACACTTGACTTAGAAAAGGCTGGGAGCTGTTATGAGAGCTGAATTGTGTTTCCTAAAATTTCATATGTTGAAGACTGTTCCTTCAGGACCTCAGAATATGAACATGGATATTAGAAGGCAAGTGGAGTGCTCAGGGCTTCCACTCATGTCTAGGTGCCCAAGTTCCTGCTGCAGTCCTGCTTCTCTCTTCCACCCACCCTCACTCACAGAGAGTGTCCCTTTCCGCATTTCCATCACCTCTTTTTTGTTTTGTCTGGTGAGTGCATAGCTGATATTTATGCTTTCCTGATAAACTTTACTCATTGCTGACATTGGAGAAGGTCAGGAAAGGGCCTGAAATGAGTGATCTCTAGGGGCGTTTTCATTCTCTTCCTGTACCTTCCTGCCAAGGGGAAGTCTGTCTTGCATCAGGCCTGCAGCAACCTCAGTTGGTGACAATATCAGGCAATGTCAGCCTGGCCTCTGCTGCTCCTTTTCTCTGACATTCCTTTGTTACCTGATGGTCTAACTTAAGCCACCTAAGCAGGATTGCTCATCTCCAGTTGTATTCCCATTTCAAGTACGTGTATATTTTTGTCAGGGAAAATACCAATCTTCGTGGTTCCCTTGCAAGGGCAAAGTTATCTATAGCAAAGGCTTTTGTATTAGGAAGTCTGCTTGTACTATTACCTGCAACTCTTCAGAAGGGCCACCCAGATTCTCATCTGCAAAGCCCAGGATCTACTCATCCACAATGTTCAAGAGGCCTGTCTTTAGGATTTACTGTCACCCTCTCTACCTCCATCATACCTCCAACCAAGGTGTTCTCAAATTAATACCAGCCATGCACAAAATGTGAACAATTACACAAGACACATGGAAGGTCTAAGTGGTAAATGGCAGCTGTTGATACTGACTAACCTGTATATTCCATGAACTGATGAGCAGGTATTTATCAGATATAACAGAAGAATCAGTAGCTGAAAGAAGTGCTAACAATGCAGGGCTCTGATAGGGCTTTTTGGAAACACAACATTTATTATGATATTACACAGACAAGAATGAAACAAAGATGGTAAGTACTATATCCTAATACTTAGAAGATTAAATAAAGGAAATCTCACCAAATTCATGGGGAAAAAAGCCAGATACATAAAGAAAAATACACATAATGGGCTTGACTCAGAAAATAAAATATGAACAAAGAAGAACCAGAAAGAAGGTGGGGAGGAATGCATATCAGAATATTATAGAAAAATACTCTTTGTGGAAGAACAATCTGAGAAAACAGGTAACACAAATACTGACTAAACCAAGAATACCAATATAATGCAATTTAGGCTTTAACGAGGGTATCTGATTATCCTATTTGAATGTAGAATTGTAGCCACTTAATTATAAGTGGTAGGAATTCAATACAATTATTAAAAGAAATGAAGCAGAGGGTGAATATTATAGAATATTCTGGACAAAGGGAAGAGTATGAAGGAAGTTTTGGCAACATGATATCGTATGGCTCCCGCAAGGAATTATGTATTCAGTTTTCTCAGATCTAGAAATTTCCTTATGGTTTCTGTGTACATTTTGCATTAATAACCCCTAAAGGTACTTTAAAATACACAATTTTGGCCTTCCTGTGTGGCACAAAAACAAGCCTTGCCTGAGCTGAGTCAGATCCACAGAAGCTTGAACAATAGTTGTAGCCCGAGCAGGCTGTGGGGCAGCTTTCTGTCATCTATGTGTGCCCAGGAGTGTGTCGTCTTCACACCATCACACAGATAACAGAAACCATCTCTATCGCATCAAAACTTTAGCCAATTGTGATACTATCTGTACACACACATCACAAGAGATGGAAATAGGCTCTATAAAGAGCCAGAGAAATTGACCATCTTCACTGCTGGCTGTAGCTTCACTGCCCCCACAAATATTACACAGAAATAAATAGTAGAGTGGAAAGCAGACATAGTCTTACCAAAAGGATTGAAACGCTAATGATGTCTGAAGTTCAATTATGACACAGTGCTGATAGCTTGGACACAGTTCCTTTAAAACCTTTATTCAAGTCATAGTCGTACCTTTTAGAAATAAGGCACAAACAACATCCAACCCACCCCATCCCTCTGGGCTAGAGTCCCAAAGAGAAATAAGGGATACACCTGACCTGCAGTAAGGAAAGCAGAACCCAGTCTCTGAGGTGGTGAGGCCCACCCAGGGCTCAAAGGTGCCATTGTTTTGCTCCTCTTTATAAAGGGAGGTGCCACGTTCCTCCCAGCACAGAGTTGGGAGTGACTCCAGAGCCTCCAGCAAGATGCTGCTGATTCTGCTGTCAGTGGCCCTGCTGGCCCTGAGCTCAGCTGAGAGTTCAAGTGAAGGTAAAACAGAAGGGGGAAAAGATGCAGTGACTGCTTGGGACTTAGGAGGTGACAGTGGTAATTATGGGGAAGAGAGGAGAATGAAAACACAGATGGGGCTGCAGAGTTTTCATGCCTAGGATCAGGAGACCTGTTGTGCCCTCATTCCACACTAAGGAGTTCTAATTTATTTAATGTACAATGAAAATCCAATAACGAATTTGTTCCAGGGGAATGAGAAGGTAAGATTTGAATTTATAGAGATAGAACTGTGCTGTGAAGGCTGCAGTGGAGAATGCAAGGCAGATTCAGGGAAGTCCAGCTGTGAAGATCCTATACTGATCCCAGTAAGTAACAGGGATGATGGTGGCCTTGCTGTACAGACAGTCGGCA
This sequence comes from Pan paniscus, assembly GCF_029289425.2. Taxonomy (NCBI): domain Eukaryota; kingdom Metazoa; phylum Chordata; class Mammalia; order Primates; family Hominidae; genus Pan; species Pan paniscus. The sequence continues at coordinate 16,775,749 of NC_073259.2, read as the reverse complement.
TTGATGATAGAGATACATACACATCAGAGATACTGCAGAGACAGAACTGGATAGAACACTTGTCTCTGTCTAACTAAAGATGTAGAAATATCAGAGCCAATCATTATAATTTTTCTCTCCCCTACATGCAGTATTTCAATGTGCTGGGAGTGGAATGGGTTAGATTGTATTGAAATGATTACTTCTGGTTACCCCTATTGAGAAAGCATGTGTATGTATGCAATATATTAACAGGAGATGGAGGGCATAAGAACACCAAAATATCACATTGAAGTACCTGGCATGCAAAAACTAAATTAGCATTAAGTCTTGAGGGATGCTAGGGAGGAAAAAAAGGGGCTGTTCTATGTTGAACTCATTGCTGTTGCTCTGTGTGGTAACAACCCTGCCTCCTCTTACACCTTCCACCCCTTCCAGCAGCTTCACAGATGGTGGCTGATGAGTTAACCTAGGGGATGCATGGGGTGTGGTGAGAAGACAATTTTCCCTGTAGAACACTTGTGAGTCTTGAAAGATTTGAGATGTAACATTTCCCATCATCCTATGCTTCTCTTCTAGATGTCAGCCAGGAAGAATCTCTCTTCCTAATATCAGGTAAATCCCAATTCATTCTCAATCCGTTTTGACTCCCTTTTTCTGCTTACAAATGGATCATTTCTCCAGTTATCAACACTTTCCTTTCAGGAATTGATTAATGTTATTGCCCCTAATGATATAGGCAATCTTCATGCAAACTTGATTCTGGGGACCATGAGCAGGCCACCAAATGGAATGTCAGAGATGCTTGGCTTAGATGACAGCAGGAGTGGGTTGACATCCCCCTGGCCAGGAGTGCCTCCTGGGAGATGACAGACAAACGACCAGTGTCTTTATTCTGACTCCTCCTTATACTGAGAGCCCCTCAACTTCTCCCTTTTCCCCCAGCGTTCCACTCCAGAGTTCTAGGGCTTCACTGAATATGCAAAGAAATTAGTATCTGGGTCTCATTTTTGTGCATTTCCCCATTTAGCTCCATTACTGTAAAAATTTGTGGCAACTATTCAGTGAAATGCCGTGTGTCCCCCACCTCCTCCAGGAAAGCCAGAAGGACGACGCCCACAAGGAGGAAACCAGTCCCAAGGTCCCCCACCTCATCCTGGAAAGCCAGAAAGACCACCCCCACAAGGAGGAAACCAGTCCCAAGGTCCCCCACCTCCTCCAGGAAAGCCAGAAGGACGACCCCCACAAGGAGGCAACCAGTCCCAAGGTCCCCCACCTCATCCTGGAAAGCCAGAAAGACCACCCCCACAAGGAGGAAACCAGTCCCAAGGTCCCCCACCTCATCCAGGAAAGCCAGAAAGACCACCCCCACAGGAAGGAAACAAGTCCCGAAGTGCCCGATCTCCTCCAGGAAAGCCAGAAAGACCACCCCCACAAGGAGGCAACCAGTCCCAAGGTCCCCCACCTCATCCAGGAAAGCCAGAAAGACCACCCCCACAAGGAGGCAACCAGTCCCAAGGTCCCCCACCTCATCCAGGAAAGCCAGAAGGACCACCCCCACAGGAAGGAAACAAGTCCCGAAGTGCCCGATCTCCTCCAGGAAAGCCACAAGGACCACCCCAACAAGAAGGCAACAAGCCTCAAGGTCCCCCACCTCCTGGAAAGCCACAAGGCCCACCCCCAGCAGGAGGCAATCCCCAGCAGCCTCAGGCACCTCCTGCTGGAAAGCCCCAGGGGCCACCTCCACCTCCTCAAGGGGGCAGGCCACCCAGACCTGCCCAGGGACAACAGCCTCCCCAGTAATCTAGGATTCAATGACAGGTATGATTCCACTTTATTCTTCATCAGGACTCTAACTGCTACAGTTCTCCAACTTTATTGTGCCAATGAATCGACTAAAATCCATTGACATTGTATTGTCCTAGAACCCATTTCTAAAGATTTGTATTCAGATACTCTGGAATAGGGTAAGGGGACCCTGTATTTCTAACAAACTCTTTAAGGAATTCTGATGTTGAGAAACAACATACCATACGATCTGTCTTAAATTGTGTTGGCAATGAGGAGGTAGTACCATGTTCATTCTTGGCGTTCTGTTTTCTATCCACTAACTCAGAGACCTCCCATTTAAAGTTTTCACCTGAGCACCATTTGCTCAGTCCTGCCTCACACCAGCCTCTCGAGTCCAGTATTCCTGCCAAATGGTCCCTGATCTTTCAGCAGCTAAATGGCGTGTCACTTTTTAGATACTTAACTTTTCAATACGTACATGATTAAGCTAACAAAAAATATCTAATGAATGGAAAAATATGAAGCTAATTTTAAAGGCATAACTCATCCTACCCACCTTCCTTCCTTCAAAAATCTCCCACTGTTAACCTTATGGGATCTTTTCTTTGAAATATTTATGTGTGCATAGACATATAGCATTCTTTTACCCTACCACTAATGCCATAACTTATATGCAGGTATATATGTTAGTCATTTTAAAAATACATTTAAAAAAAAATTTCCACATCAGTTTATGAAGGTCACTACATATCTTCAGTGGCTTTCTGTTTGCTTTTACATTTTTATACTACTCTATTGTGTAGCTGTGCCATGATTTCGTTAACCAATCCCTGTCACTGGACACTGAGGGTGGTTTTAGCTTCTCAGTATTATAGAATATGTTCCAGTTACCATCTGTGTAAATATATCCCTGAACAAATTCAACAGCAATGAGTCATAGCAACCTAAGGATGATCTTTTCTCTTCATCTTCTAAGCCACAATTTGGAGCACATTGTGTGCAAGGGCATCAAAAGAGTGAACACAGAAAAAATCAGGAAGGAACACAGGAGGTTGAAGGGATAGGGGGAGAGAGGATGGGCTCTCATGTACTCTACTGCACTAACACCGGTGAGGAATTAGACATTTCCTGCCATGTCAAGTCTGATCTATGAACTTGCTTGTTTGTTTATTTCAGGAAGTGAATAAGAAGATATCAGTGAATTCAAATAATTCAATTGCTACAAATGCCATGACAATGGAACAAGGTCATCATAGCTCTAACTTTAATATACCAATAAAATAATCAGCTTGCAATTTCTGATTGTGGTGTTCTTTCTCAGTGTTTGTGAATGTGGAATGTGAGGACCAAGAACACATTATAAGAACATCTAGGACCCCTTCTGTCTGATGCTTCCAGGGAGTTCCCCTTCTCTTTAATCCTAACTTAGCCAGCTGCCATGAAAAATGTTTTGCTGTTTATCTCTTTCCCTGACTTCAATTTTTTTTTCTTTTTCTGAGATGGACTCTTGCTCTATCACCTAGTTTGGAACGCAGTGGCGTGATCTTGGCTAACTGCAACCTGCACCTCCTGGGTTCAAGCTATTCTCCTGCCTCACCCTTCACAGTAGCTGTGATTACAGGTTCCCACCATCACACCTGGGTAATTTTTGTAATTTTAGTTGAGATGCGTTTTCACCCTGTTGGCCAGGCTAGGCTAGAAATTCTGACTTCAGGTCATCCGCTTGCCTTGGCCTCCAAATGCGTTGGGATTACAGGCATGAGCCACCACACCTGGCTCCTCCCTGACTTCTACAGCACAAATTGAAAATCTAAAATTATTTTCAGATTGTTTACTGATATTCCAGTAATTTTAAGGACAAAAACCACAACAAATGGAAAATAAGTCACAGAAACTAAAAGAAATCCTTATAATTTCTAAGAAACTGAGTTTGGTTTCAAGGGAATGAACAGGGTTCTATGCTTCTTATTCCCAGAACCCTCTCTATCCCATTGACCCTATTTTAACAGTGATCACTTCCCTCCCTCCCTATGTTCCTCACCTTTCTTTAATGAAACCTGAATGGATTTCATCAAGGAGGCAGCATGACTTTTAGGAGCAAAGAATTGGGACACTCTCAGATTTTAGTTAAGACATAACTCTTTCTTGCTAGCTCTGAACTCTTAAAAAGCTACTTGGTCTCTCAGAGTTTCAATTTCCTCATCTACAATGAGAAGAATCATAACAACTACCTTAGAGTATGGAGACTATTCAGATAACATACCTACCAAAAACCTTGCAGAGATTGGCATGTCTGCTTCTCAAGCAAGGAAGGTTCAATATTAGAAAACTGCCCCTGTGCCCACCGATAGCCTCAGATAATTCACTATCAATTTCAGAAATTTCAGAATAGAAGGATCTCACTGTAACCACCACCAAGTTGAGCAACCCACATTCAGTTCAATCCCAGTTCTCTGATTTCTCTCCTATTATCATAGTTGAAGACTCCCTACCCCTATTTCTTACCTTTCCTCTTGATTCTGAACCACATTACCCAATCAAGGATTTTGCTTCTGTATGTGACCCTTTTGTCTCCTGATTCTTACATCTATGCTCTATGGGATTACTTCAATCAGCAAAAGCCTGCTGAAACATCACCCATTTCTACAGAGGTTTTGCTAAGACTCTTAGTGTTTCTTTCCTACCCTATTATTTGTCTGCCATTTTTATTGCAAAAGTTCTTGGAACGTATGTATGTGATTATTTCCCCATCCCCTCCCTTCCATTTTATTTTAAACACACATTAAAGATGCTTTTGTTCTTTCCACTCCAAGTCTGTCAAGGTCATCAGGAATCGATTATCAGTCCTGCATCTCCTGTGACCCCTTGGCAGTTTAACACCATTGATCCTACAATTCTTTTGGGAACACTCTATCAATCTTTCCGGGAACCTCCCACTCTCTCCTCGGGTTTCTCCTACCTCTCCCTCTTCCCTCCTGTAACTACAAAGTTACTCCTCTTCCAACTCTATTTGGTCTTGGTAAATTATTCATCTAATTAATTAAGGAAACTAGGATTTATTCTAGACTCTTCTCTTTTCCTCTTACATCACATTACATCTAGTCAAATCAGCTATGTTATCATTGTGAAATTCAAGCTTCAAAACAATTTCCTACTGCAGCCAGTTTCATCATTTTCATCTCTATCAGCCCATCTAAGCAAGCCTCATCTGCAGTTTACACCAAATAGTTCTATTTATTTCCCAACAATCAATTACCCACCTTGGCCATTTAAAAATTATATTACTTTTCTATGTTTTCCAGTTGATGGCCACACTTTTACTCTCTAAGAACAAAATGCTAATTTTTAACTATGCTAAAGTCCTATGTATTGAGCCCTAACTATCTCTGGAATTGGTGGCTGCTCTATATGTAGTTCATTCTGCTGCAGCCACACTGGTCATTGCCTCTTCTTTTTAATGGTGAGGTTGGGGGAGCAGTATGCCTAGAGTTTCTGTTAATTTTAAAAAATGTTTATGTGCACAAATGTATGTATTACAAGTTTGGTTTTGTTAAATAGATTACATAGTGCTTAAGCCATGACATTAGGGTATTCATTATTCAATAACAAAATCTGCATTTATTAATTAATATCCTACTGCTCAACTGCTCAAGTGTGGCAAGTGCCTCCCCAGCTTCCCAGTCTTCATTGTGTGTTATTTCACTCTCTTCATCTGTGCAAACACATTCTTTAGCAACCACTTACAAGTGAGAGCGTGTTATATTTCATTTTCTGTATCTAGCCTGTTTTGCTTAAGAAAAAGACCCCCAGTTCCATCCATATTGCCACAAAATATGTGATTTCATTCTCTCTTTATGATTGAGTGATATGGCATTGGGTATACATAATTACATTTTTAATCAAATCATTCATTAATGGACACTTAGGTTGATTCAATTTCTTTGTTCCTGTGAATGTTGCTACAATAAACATACAGGTCAAGGTATGTGTTTGATACATTGACTACTTTTCCTTTGGGGAGATACCCAGTTGTAGGATTGCTCAATGGAAATATAGCTCTAGTTTTAGTTCTTTGAGAAATCACACTGCTTTCCATAGAAGCTGTACTAATTAACATTCCCACCAGGGATGTATAAGAGTTCTCCTTTCTCCATATCCTTGCCAACAGCTGTTATTTTTCACGCTTTTAATCATAGTCATTCTGACTGAGGTAAGATGATATCTCTTTGTGGCTTTCCTTTCTTTTCTTTTTTATTATACTTTAAGTTCTGGGATACACGTGCAGAAGGTGCAGGTTTGTTACATAGGTATACATGTGCCATGGTGGTTTGCTGCACCCATCAACCCATCATTTAGGTTTTCAGCCTGGCATGCATTAGGTATTTCTCCTAATGCTATCCCTCCCCTTGCCTCCTGCTCCCTGACATCCCCTGGTGTGTGATGTTCCCCTCCCTGTGTCCCTGTGTTCTCATTGTTCAACTCCCACTTATGAGTAAGAACATGTGGTGTTTGGTTTTCTGTTCCTGTGTTACTTTGCTGAGAATGATGGTTTCCAGATTCATCCATGTCCCTCCAAAGAACATGAACTCATCCTTTTTCATAGCTGCATAGTATTCCAAGGTGTATATGTGCCACATTTTTTTTTATCCAGTCTATCATTGATGGGCATTTCATTGGTTCCAAGTCTTTGGTCTTGTAAATAGTGCTGCAATAAATATACACGTGCATGTGTCTTTATAGTAGAGAGATTTATAATCATTTGGGTATATACCCAGTAATGGGATTGCTGGGTCAAATGATATTTCTGATTTTAGATCCTTGAGGAATTGCCACACTGTCTTCCACAATGGTTGAACTAATTTACACTCCCACCAGCAGTGTAAAACTGTTCCTATTTCTCCACATTCTCTCCAGCATCTGTTGTTTTCTGACTTTTTTTTTTTTTTTTGGAGACAGAGTCTGGCTCTGTCACCCAGACTGGAGTGCAGTGGCCCGATCTCAGCTCACTGCAACCTCTGCCTCCTGGGTTCAAGTGATTCTCCTGCTTCAGCCTCCTGAGTAGCTGGGATTACAGGTGCGTACTACCATGCCTGGCTAATTTTTGTGTATATATATATATTTTTTTTTTGACAGAGTTTTGTTCTTTGTTGCCCAGGCTGGAGTGCAATTGTGGGATCTGGGTTCACTGCAACCTCTGCCTCACGGGTTCCAGTGATACTCAGTCTCCTGAGTAGCTGGGATTACACTCATACACCAACATGCCCAGCTAATGTTGTATTTTTAGTAGAGACAGGGTTTCACCATGTGGGTCAGGCTGGTCTCAAACTCCTGACTTCAAGTGATCTGCCCACCTCGGCCTCCCAAAATGCTGGGATTACAAGCATGAGCCACTGTGCCCAGTCTGTTTCCTGACTTTTTAATAATCACCATTCTAACTGGCAAGAGATGGTATCTCATTGCATTTTTGATTTACATTTCTGTAATGATCAGTGATGATGAGCTTTTTTTCATGTTTGTTGGACACATAAATGTCTTTTTTTGAGATATGTCTGTTCATATCCTTCACCCACTTTTTGATATGGCTGTTTGTTATTTTCTTGTAAATTTGTTTAAGTTACTTGTAGATTCTGGATATTAGATTTCATCAGATGGATAGATTGCAAAAATTTTCTCCCATTCTGTTGGTTGCCTGTTCACTCTAATGATAATGTCTTTTACTGTGCAGAAGCTCTTTAGTTTAATTAGATCCCATTTGTCAATTTTGGCTTTTCTTGCAATTGCTTTTGGTGTTTTAGTCATAAAGTTTTGCCCATGCCCATGTCCTGAATGGTATTGTCTAGGTATTCTTCCAGGGATTTTATGGATTTGGTCTTACATTTAAGTCTTTAATCCATCTTGAGTTAATTTTTTAAATTATTATACTTTAAGTTCTAGGGTACATGTGCACAATGTGCAGGTTTGTCACATATGTATACATGTGCCATGCTGGTGTGCTGCACCCATTAACTCATCAGTTAGCATTAGGTATATCTCCTAAAGCTATCCCTCCCCACTCCCCCTACCCAACAACAGTCCCTAGAGTGTGATGTTCCCCTTCCTGTGTCCATGTGTTCTCATTGTTCAATTCCCACTATGAGTGAGAATATGTGGTGTTTGGTTTTTTGTTCTTGCAATAGTTTACTGAGAATGATGATTTCCAATTTCATCCATGTCCCTACAAAGGACATGAACTCATCATTTTTTATGAGTGTATAGTATTCCATGGTGTATATGTGCCACATTTTCTTAATCCAGTCTATCATTGTTGGACATTTGGGTTGGTTCCAAGTCTTTGCTATTGTGAATAGTGCCACAATAAACATATGTGTGCATGTGTCTTTATAGCAGCATGATTTATAATCCTTTGGGTATATATCCTGTAATGGGATGGCTGGGTCAAATGGTATTTCTAGTTCTAGATCCCTGAGGAATCGCCACACTGACTTCCACAATGGTTGAACTAGTTTACAGTCCCACCAACAGTGTAAAAGTGTTCCTATTTCTCCACATCCTCTTCAGCACCTGTTGTTTCTGGACTTTTTAATGATTGCCATTCTAACCGGTGTGAGATGGTATCTCATTGTGGTTTTCATTTGCATTTCTCTGATGGCCACTGATGGTGAACATTTTTTCATGTGTTTTTTGGCTGCATAAATGTCTTCTTTTGAGAAATGTCTGTTCATGTCCTTTGCCCACTTTTTGATGGGGTTGTTTGTTTTTTTCTTGTAAATTTGTTTGACTTCATTGTAGATTCTGGATATTAGCCCTTTGTCAGATGAGTAGGTTGTGAAAATTTTCTCCCATTTTGTAGGTTGCCTGTTCACTCTGATGGTAGTTTCTTTTGCTGTGCAGAAGCTCTTGAGTTTAATTAGATCCCATTTGTCAATTTTGTCTTTTGTTGCCATTGCTTTTGGTGTTTTAGACATGAAGTCCTTCCCCAGGCCTATGTCCTGAATGGTAATGCCTAGGTTTTCTTCTAGGGTTTTTGTGGTTTTAGGTCTAATGTTTAAGTCTTTAATCCATCTTGAATTAATTTTTGTATAAGGTGTAAGGAAGGGATCTAGTTTCAGCTTTCTACATATGGCTAGCCTCTTTTCCCAGCACCATTTATTAAATAGGGAATCCTTTCCCCATTGCTTGTTTTTCTCAGGTTTGTCAAAGATCAGATAGTTGTAGATATGTGGCATTATTTCTGAGGGATCTGTTCTGTTCCATTGGTATATATCTGTGTTTTTGTACTAGTACCATGCTGTTTTGGTTACTGTAGCCTTGTAGTATAGTTTGAAGTCAGATAGCGTGATGCCTCCAACTTTGTTCTTTTGGCTTAGGATTGACTTGGCGATGCGGGCTCTTTTTTGGTTCCATATGAACTTTAAAGTAGTTTTTTCCAATTCTGTGAAGGAAGTCATTGGTAGCTTGATGGGGATGGCATTGAAATTACCTTGGGCAGTATGGCCATTTTCATGATATTGATTCTTCCTACCCATGAGCATGGAATGTTCTTCCATTTGTTTGTATCCTCTTTTATTTCCTTGAGCAGTGGTTTGTAGTTCTCCTTGAAGAGATCCTTCACATCCCGTGTAAGTTGGATTCCTAGGTATTTTATTCTCTTTGAAGCAATTGTGAATGGGAGTTCACTCATGATTTGGCTCTTTGTTTGTCTGTTATTTGTGTATAAGAATGCTTGTGATTTTTGTACATTGATTTTGTATCCTGAGATTTTGCTGAAGTTGCTTATCAGCTTAAGGAGATTTGGGGCTGAAACAATGGGGTTATCTAGATATACAATCATGTCATCTGCAAACAGGGACAATTTGACTTCCTCTTTTCCTAATTGAATATGTCTTATTTCCTTCTCCTGCCTCGTTGCCCTGGCCAGAACTTCCAACACTATGTTGAATAGGAGTGGTGGGAGAGGGCATCCCTGTCTTGTGCCAGTTTTCAAAGGGAATGCTTCCAGTTTTTGCCCATTCAGTATGATATTGGCTGTGGGTTTGTCATAAATAGCTCTTATTATTTTCAGATATGTCCCATCAATACCTAATTTATTGCAAGTTTTTAGCATGAAGTGTTGTTGAATTTTGTCAAAGGCCTTTTCTGCATAGATAATCATGTGGTTTTTGTCTTTGGTTCTGTTTATATGCTGGATTACATTTATTGATTTGCATATATTGAACCAGCCTTGTATCCCAGGGATGAAGCCCTCTTGATCATGGTGGATAAGCTTTTTGATGTGCTGCTGGATTCGGTTTGCCAGTATTTTATTGAGGATGGTTGCATCGATGTTCATCAAGGATATTGGTCTAAAATTCTCTTTTTTGGTTGCATCTCTGCCAGGCTTTGGTATCAGGATGATGCTGGCCTCATAAAATGAGTTAGGGAGTCCCTCTTTTTCTATTGATTAGAATAGTTTCAGAAGGAATGGTACCAGTTCCTCGTTGTACCTCTGGTAGAATTCGGCTGAGAATCCACCTGGTCCTGGACTCTTTTTGGTTGGTAAGCTATTGATTATTGCCACAATTTCAGATCCGGTTATTGGTCTATTCAGAGAGTCAACTTCTTCCTGGTTTAGTCTTGGGAGGGTGTATGTGTCAAGGAATTTATCCATTTCTTCTAGATTTTCTAGTTTATTTGCATAGAGGTGTTTGTAGTATTCTCTGATGGTAGTTTGTATTTCTGTGGGATCGGTGGTGATATCCCCTTTGTCATTTTTATTGCGTCTGTTTGATTCTTCTCTGTTTTCTTCTTTATTAGTCTTGCTAGCAGTCTATCAATTTTGTTGATCCTTTCAAAAAACCAACTAGTGGATTCATTAATTTTTTGAAGTGTTTTTGTGTCTCTATTTCCTTCAGTTCTGCTCTGATTTTAGTTATTTCTTGCCTTCTGCTAGCTTTTGAATGTGTTTGCTCTTGCTTTTCTAGTTCTTTTAATTGTGATGTTAGGGTGTCAATTTTAGATCTTTCCTGCTTTCTTTTGTGGGCATTTAGTGCTACAAATTTCCCTCTACACACTGCTTTGAATGTGTCCCAGAGATTCTGGTATGTTGTGTCTTTGTTCTCGGTGGTTTCAAAGAACATCTTTATTTCTGCCTTCATTTCGTTATGTACCCAGTAGTCATTCAGGAGCAGGTTGTTCAGTTTCCACGTAGTTGAGCAGTTTTGAGTGAGTTTCTTAATCCTGAGTTCTCGTTTGATTGCACTGTGGTCTGAAAGACAGTTTGTTATAATTTATGATATTTTACATTTGCTGAGGAGAGCTTTACTTCCAACTATGTGGTCAATTTTGGAATAGGTGTGGTGTGGTGCTGAAAAAACTGTTTATTCTGTTGATTTGGGGTGGAGAGTTCTGTAGATGTCTATTAGGTCAGCTTGGTGCAGAGCTGAGTTCAATTCCTGGGTATCCTTGTTAACTTTCTGTCTTGTTGATCTGTCTAATGTTGACAGTGGGGTGTTAAAGTCTCCCATTATTATTGTGTGGGAGTCTAAGTCTCTTTGTAGGTCACTCAGGACTTGCTTTATGAACCTGGGTGCTCCTGTATTGGGTGCATATATATTCAGGATAGTTAGCTCTTCTTGTTGAATTGATCCCTTTACCATTATGTAATGGCCTTCTTTGTCTCTTTTGATCTTTGTTGGTTGAAAGTCTGTTTTATCAGAGAGTAGGTTTGCAATCCCTGCCTTTTTTTGTTTTCCATTTGCTTGGTAGATCTTCCTCCATCCTTTTATTTTGAGCCTATGTGTGTCTCTGTACGTGAGGTGTTTCCTGAATACAGCACACTGATGGGTCTTGACTCTTTATCCAATTTGCCAGTCTGTGTCTTTTAATTGGAGCATTTAGTCCATTTACATTTAAAGTTAATATTGTTATGTGTGAATTTGATCCTCCCATTATGATGTTAGCTGGTTGTTTTGCTTGTTAATTGATGCAGTTTCTTCCTAGCCTTGATGGTCTTTACAATTTGGCATGATTTTGCAGTGGCTGGTACTGGTTGTTCCTTTCCATGTTTAGTGCTTCCTTCAGGAGCTCATTTAGGGCAGGCCTGGTGGTGACAAAATCTCTCAACATTTGCTTGTCTTTAAAGGATTTTATTTGTGTTTCACTTATGAAGCTTAGTTTGGCTGGATATGAAATTCTGGGTTGAAATTCTTTTCCTTAAGATTGTTGAATATTGGCCCCCACTCTCTTCTGGCTTGTAGAGTTTGTGCCTGGAGATCCACTGTTAGTCTGATGGGCTTCCCTTTGTGGGTAACCCAACCTTTCTCTCTGGCTGCCCTTAACATTTTTTCCTTCATTTCAACTTTGGTGAATCTGACAATTATGTGTCTTGAAGTTGCTCTTCTCGAGGAGTATCTTTGTGGCATTCTCTGTATTTCCTGAATCTGAATGTTGGCCTGACTGGCTAGATTGGGGAAGTTCTCCTGGATAATATCCCGCAGAGTGTTTTCCAACTTGGTTCCATTCTCCCTGTCACTTTCAGGTACACCAATCAGACGTAGATTTGGTCTTTTCATATAGTCCCATATTTCTTGGAGATTTTGTTCATTTCTTTTTATTCTTTTTTTCTCTAAAGTTCCCTTCTGGCTTCATTTCATTCATTTCATCTTCCATCACGATACCCTTTCTTCCAGTTGATCGCATCAGCTCTTGAGGCTTCCGCATTCTTCACGTAGTTCTTGAGCCTTGGCTTTCAGCTCCATCAGCCCCTTTAAGCACTTCTTTGTATTGGTTATTCTAGTTATACATTCATCTAAAGTTTTTTCAAAGTTTTCAACTTCTTTGCCTTTGGTTTGAATTTCCTCCTGTAGCTTGGAGTAGTTTGATCGTCTGAAGCCTTTTTCTCTCAACTCATCAAAGTCATTCTGCGTCCAGCTTTGTTCTATTGCTGGTGAGGAGCTGCTTTCCTTTGGAGGAGGAAAGGCGCTCTGCTTTTTAGAGTTTCCAGTTTTTCTGCTCTGTTTTTTCCCCATCTTCGTGGTTTTATCTAGTTTTGGTCTTTGATGATGGTGATGTACAGATGGGTTTTTGGTGTGGATGTCCTTTCTGTTTGTTAGTTTTCCTTCTAACAGACAGGACCCTCAGCTGCAGGTCTGTTGGAGTTTGCTAGAGGTCCACTCCAGACCCGGTTTTCCTGGGTACCAGCTGCAGTGGCTGCAGAACAGCAGATTTTCGTGAACCGCAAATGCTGCTGTCTGATCGTTCCTCTGGAAGTTTTGTCTCAGAGGAGTACCCGGCTGTGTGAGGTGTCAGTCTGCCCTTACTAGGGGGTGCCTCCCAGTTAGGCTGCTCAGGGTTCAGGGGTCAAGGACCCACTTGAGGAGGCAGTCTGCCCATTCTCAGATCTCCAGCTGCGTGCTGGGAGAACCACTGCTCTCTTCAAAGCTGTCAGACAGGGACATTTAAGTCTGCAGAGGTTACTGCTGTCTTTTTTTTTGTCTGTGCCCTGCCCCCAGAGGTGGAACCTACAGAGGCAGGCAGGCCTCCTTGAGCTGTGGTGGGCTCCACTCAGTTCGAGCTTCCAGGCTGCTTTGTTTACCTAAGCAAGCCTGGGCAATGGTGGGCGCCCCTCCCCCAGCATCTCTGCCGCTTTGCAGTTTGATCTCAGACTGCTGTGCTAGTAATCATCGAGACTCTGTGGGCGTAGGACCCTCTGAGCCAGGTGCAGGATATAATCTCCTGATGCGCCGTTTTTTAAGCCTTTTGGAAAAGCGCAGTATTGGGGTGGGAGTGACCCGATTTTCCAGGTGCCATCTGTAACCCCTTTCTTTGACTAGGAAAGGGAACTCCCTGACCCCTTGTGCTTCCTGAGTGAGGCAATGCCTTGCCCTGCTTCGGCTCACACACGGTGCACTGCACCCACTGTCCTGCGCCCACTGTCTGGCACTCCCTAGTGAGATGAACCATGTACCTCAGATAGAAATGCAGAAATCACCCATCTTCTGCGTTGCTCATGCTGGGAGCTGTAGACCGGAGCTGTTCCTATTTGGCCGTCTTGGCTCCAGCCTCACCACATTTTCTTAATCCAGTCTATCATTGTTGGACATTCGGGTTGGTTCCAGGTCTTTGCTATTGTGAATAGTGCCGCAATAAACATACGTATGCATGTGTCTTTATAGCAGCATGATTTATAATCCTTTGGGTATATATCCAGTAATGGGGTGGCTGGGTCAAATGGTATTTCTAGCTCTAGATCCCTGAGGAATCACCACACTGTCTTCCACAATGGTTGAACCAGTTTACACTCTCACCAACAGTGTAAAAGTGTTCCTATTTCTCCCCTCCTCTCCAGCACCTGTTGTTTACTGACATTTTAATGATTGCCATTCTAACTGGTGTGAGATAGTATCTCATTGTGGTTTTGATTTGCATTTCTCTGATGGCCAGTGATGATGAGCATTTTTTCCTGTGTCTGTTGGCTGCATAAATGTCTTCTTTTGAGAAGTGTCTGTTCATATCCTTCACCCACTTGTTGATGGGGTTGTTTGCTTTTTTCTTGTAAATTTGTCTGAGTTTATTGTAGATTCTGGATATTAGCCCTTTGTCAGATGAGTAGATTGCAAAAATTTTCTCCCACTCTGCAGGTTGCTACAGAGTGGCATCTGTTCACTCTGATGGTAGTTTCTTTTGCTGCTCAGAATCTCTTTAGTTTAATTAGATCCCATTTGTCAATTTTTGCTTCTGTTGTCATTGCTTTTGGTGTTTTAGACATGAAGTCCTTGCCCATGTCTATGTCCTGAATGGTATTGCCTAGGTTTTCTTCTAGGGTTTTTATGGTTTTAGATTTAACATTTAAGTCTTTAATCCATCTTGAATTAATTTTTGTATAAGGTGTAAAGGTGTAAGGAAGGGATACAGTTTCAGCTTTCTACATATAGCTAGCCCGTTTTCCCAGCACCATTGGTTAAATAGAGAATCCTTTCCCCATTTCTTGTTTTTGTCAGGTTTGTCAAAGATCAGATAGTTGTAGATGAGTGGTATTATTTGTGAGGGATCTGTTCTGTTCCATTGGTCTATATTTCTGGTTTGGTACCAGTACCATGCTGTTTTGGTTACTGTAGCCTTGTAGTATAGTTTGAAGTCAGGTAGCCTGATGCCTCTAGCTTTGTTCTTTTGGCTTAGGATCAACTTGGCAACGCAGGCTCTTTTTTGGTTCCATATGAACTTTAAATTAGTTTTTTCCAATTCTGTGAAGAAAGTCATTGGTAGCTTGATGGGGATGGCATTGAATCTGTAAATTACCTTGGGCAGTATGGCCATTTTCACGATATTGGTTCTTCCTATCCATGAGCATGGAATTTTCTTCCATTTGTTTGTATCTTCTTTTATTTTGTTGAGGAAGTTCTGGCCAGGGCAATCAGAAAGGAGAAAGAAAGAAAGTGTATTCAATTAGGAAAAGAGGGAGTCAAATTGTCCCTGTTTGCAGATGACATGATTGTATATCTAGAAAACCCCATCATCTCAGCCCAAAATCTCCTTAAGCTGATAAGCAACTTCAGCAAAGTCTCAGGATACAAAATCAATGTGCAAAAATCACAAGCATTCTTATATACCAACAACAGAGAAACAGCCAAATCATGATGAACTCCCATTCACAATTGCTTCAAAGAGAATAAACTACCTAGGAATCTAACTTACAAGGGATGTGAAGGACCTCTTCAATTAGTTAATTTTTGTGTAAGGTGTAAGGAAGGGGTACATTTTCAGTTTTCTGCATATGGCTAGTCAGTTTTCCAAACACCGTTTATTAAATAGGGAATCCATTCCCCATTGCTAGTTTTTGTCAGGTTTGTCAAAGAGCAGATGGTTGTAGATGTGTGGCGTGATTTCTGAGGCCTCTGTTCTGTTCCATTGGTCTATACATCTGTTTTAGTACCAGTACCATGCTGTTTTGGTTATTGTAGCCTTGTAGTATAGTTTGAAATCAGGTTGCATGATGCCTCCAGCTTTGTTCTTTTGCTTAGTATTGTCTTGGCAATATGGGCTCTTTTTAGTTCCATATGAAATTTAAAGTAGTTTTTTCTAATTCTCTGAAGAAAGTCAATGGTAGCTTCATGTGAATAGTGTTGAATCTATAAATTACTTTGAGCAGTATGGCCATTTTCACAATATTGATTCTTCCTATCCATGAGCCTGGAATGTTTTTCCATTCGTTTGTGTCCTTTCTGATTCCCTTGAGCAGTGGTTTGTAGTTCTCCTTGTAGAGGTCCTTCACATCCCTTGTAAGTTGGATTCCTAGGTATTTTATTCTCTTTGAAGCAATTGTGAATGGGAGTTCACTCATGATTTGGCTGTTTGTCTGTTTTTGGTGTATAAGAATGCTTGTGATTTTTGTACATTGATTTTGTATCCTAAGACTTTGCTGAAGTTGCTTATTAGCTTAAGGAGTTTTGGGGCTGAGACGATGGTGTTTTCTAAATATACAATCATATCATCTGCAAACAGAGACAATTTGACTTCCTCTCTTTCTATTTGAATACCTTTATTTCTTTCTCTTTCCTAATTGCCCTGGCCAGAACTTCCAATACTATGTTGAATAGGAGTGGTGAGAGAGGGCATTCTTGTCTTGTGCAGGTTTTCAAAGGGAATGCTACCAGTTTTGCCCATTCTGTATGATATTGGCTATGGGTTTTTCATAAATAGGTCTTATTATTTTGAGATATGTTTCATCAATACCTAGTTTATTGAGTATGTTTAGAATGAATGGGTGTTGAATTTCATCAGAGGCCTTTTCTGCATCTATTGAGATAATCATGTGTTTTTTGTCATTTGTTCTGTTTACTTGACGGATTATGTTTATTGATTTCTGTTTGTTCAACCAGCCTTGCATCCCAGGGATGAAGCTGACTTGATCATGGTGGATAAGGTTTTTGATGTGCTGCTGGATTCGGTTTGCCAGTGTTTTATAGAGGATTTTTGCATTGATGTTCATGAGGGATATTGGCCTAAAATTTTGTTTTTTTGTTGTGTCTCTGCTAGGTTTTGGTGTCAGGATGATGCTGGCCTCATAAAATGAGTTAGGAAGGAGTGCCTCTTTTTCTATTGTATGGAATATTTTCAGAAGGAATGGTGCCAGCAGCTCTTTGTACCTCTGGTATAATTCGGCTGTGAATCCAACTGGTCCTGGGCTTTTTTTCTTGGTAGGTTATTAATTACTACCTCAATTTCAGAACTTTTTATTGGTCTATTCAGCGATTCGACTTCTTCCTGGCTTAGTGTCTGGAGTGTGAATGTGTCCAGGAATTTGTCCTTTTCTTCTAGATTTTCTAGTTTATTTGTGTAGAGGTGTTTATGGTATTCTGTGATGGTAGTTTGTATATCAGTGGGACAGTGGTAATATTCCCTTTATCATTTTTATTATGTCTATTTAATTCTTCTCTCTTTTCTTCTTTATTAGTCTGGCTAGTGCTCTATATATTTTGTTAATCTTTTCAAAAAACCAGCAACTGGATTCATTGATTTTTTGAAGGGTTTTTCATGTCTCTATCTCCTTCAGTTCTGCTCTGATCTTAGTTATTTCTTGTCTGCTGCTAGCTTTTGAATTTGTTTGCTCTTGCTTCTCTAGTTCTTTTAATTGTGATGTTAGGGTGTCAATTTTATTTTATTTTATTTTTTCTTATTATTCTTTAAGTTCTAGGGTACATTTGCACAATGTGCAGGTTTGTTACATATGTATACTTGTGCCATGTTGGTTTGCTGCACCCATTAACTCATCATTTACATTAGATATTTCTCCTAATGCTATCCCTCCCCCATCTCCCCACCCCACAACAGGCCCTGGTGTGTGATGTTCCCCACCCTGTGTCCAAGTGTTCTCATTGTTCAATTCCCACCTATGAGTGAGAACATTTGGTGTTTGGTTTTCTTTCCTTGCGATAGTTTGCTCAGAATGATGGTTTCCTGCTTCATCCATGTCACTACAAAGGACATGAACTAATCATTTTTTATCGCTGCACAGTATTCCATGGTGTATATGTGCCACGTGTTCTTAATTCAGTCTATCATTGATGGACATTTGGGTTGGTTCCCAACCCAAAAGACCTTGGAAACACAGTATATTGATGCAAATTGTTGAGAGCTTCAACTGACAGAAAGCCTGAGCTCCTGTTGCAGTCCTGCTCCTCACTTTGACCCCATCCTCACTCACTGACAGGGTCTCTTCCAGCTCTTCTGTCACCTCTGTTTTATTTGTGTCTGGAGAGTTCATAGCTGATTTTTATTCTTCTCTAATACACTAATCTTTTTCACTCATTGCTGACATTGGAAAATGTCAGGGAAAGGGCGTGAGCTGAGTGACATTTGAAGGCAATGCTTGCTGTCTTCCTGTATTCACCAAGACAAGGGGGAGCCTTTCTTTCACCAGGACTATCACTTCTACAGGAACCGATGCAACGAGGCAAGTCTGCATGGCACTTCCCTCTGTGCCTGCCCTCTGATCTTCCTTTCCTACTTAGAAGGTCCAGCATAAGTCGCTAAGCAGGAACATTCATCTCCAGTTTCCCTGTCCAATTAGTGTGTGTGGAATGTAGTGACACTCATCCCAATAACATTAGGGTACCTGCTAGGCCAGGCAACTATTCTGTGCCTCCCATAAAGCACATAAAGCCAAGCTACAATTGTTTTATTATTGCATAGCCAAAGAAGAATTGCTAACTGGTAATATATTTCCTCTTAGCAAACATCCCTAATATTCCAGAAGGGGTGAGGGAGGAAAACAACAATCTGCCTGATCACCAGCCAATGGCAGAGTAATCAGCAACAAACTTCATTGTATGAGGACAACTTCCAGTAATATAAGGCATCTTCAAACTGTTTGTGGAAAATACATATTATTTTTTAAAATTATGCAGGGATATAAACATTTTTCATACCAAAATACATTTTTACTAACTTGTTACAACATGTCTGAAAAGGATATAGTTCAGTCACTAACATGGTTGAGACAGCAGTTTGAAAACAACTTCTATCAGATCAACAAATATTCTACTAAAATTGTATCAAGAACGAATATCAAGTTTATGATGCAGCTTGGGCGGAGGGATGGTGAAATCACTGATGCATCATGAAATATTTGTGCCTAAGTAAATCAGCCCTTCACAAATGGATAACTCCTTTTAAGAATCGACTAGATGATGGTGAAGGTGAACTCTGCAGCAGCAGACCATACACAGCAACTTATGGGCAAAAATTTTATCTTCTTTTATTCCAATTGAAGAGACCTCACAGTTAACAGCAGAAAAAAGGGCTAGCACAAGAAGACTGTCAATTGGTTCAGATTACATAAATTTTTTTCTGGCTGAAAAATTAAAGTTGAGCAAACTATCGACTTGATGATGGCCAAAACTGCTGTACCTAAGTCAGCTACAGAGAAGAACAGAAGGTTCAATGAAAAATTAAAGAAGTAGGAAGTAGAAGAAAAGAAAAGAAAAGAAAAGATCCTAAAGCATTTCTTTGGAGAGTTGTAACAGGAAATCAAACATGGCTTTACCAGTGCCATCCTAAAGGAAAAACACAATCAAAGCAATGGCTACCAAGAGGTGGAAGTGGTCTAGTCTAAATAAATGCGACAAGAGCAAACATCATGTCAACGGTATTTTTGGATGTTCGAGGTATTTTGTTTGTTAACTTTCTGGAGGGTCAAAGATGACGACATCAGCTTATAAGTTTGGAGTTTGGAGAAAGTTAGCCAAATCTTTAGCAGATAAATGGATGAGATTGGATGCCTAGTGAATGTCCCTCATAAGTCTGGCAAAATTGCCCTTGTTTCATGAGAGAAATGAGCAGGAGCATTGTTGTGATGGATAAGAACTCTCTGCTAAAGCTTTTCCGGGCATTTCCCTGCTAAAGTTTTGGCTAACTTACTCCATACTCTCTCATAAGTTGATGTTATCATTCTAAGTCAAGCAACTTAGGAATGGAAAAGCCAACATCGCATGTTCTCACTCATGAATCGGAGCTAAACTATGAGAATGCGAAGGCATAAGAATGACATAATGGACTTTGGGAACTCAGGGGGAAAGAGTGGGAAAGGGGAGAGGGGTAAAAGACGTCACTTTTACCTCTCTCTTATACACTGGGTGCAGTGTATACTGCCCGGATGATGGGTGCACCAAAATCTCACAAATCACCACTGCAGAACTGATTCACGTAACCAAACACCACCTGTTCCCCAAGCTATGTAAATACAACAGAAAAGAAAAAAAAAAAAAAAAAGAAAATCCCTAGGCACCCAACTTACAGTTCTGATGCAGTATCTTTGGACTTCAGATTTTTTTTCTAATATTGAAATATTTTTAAAGTGTACTCTGTTTTCTTCAGTTAATGATGTGAAAAGACTGCATTCTGAAACTAATTTCAGGATCGTCAATTTTTATAGATAGGCTAAATTTCTTGTGTCATTACTTGCTAAACTTCTTGAATGTGATGGAGCTTATGTTAAGAAATAAAGTTTATACTGTCTACTTTCATATTGTAATTATATTCTTCCACAAACTTTTTGAAATCCCCTTTTATTCTCAAACCATTCTGGAAGGGCAGGAACAGATTCTTACATGTACAACACAGGATCCCCTCATCCAACTGATCAAGCAGTTTGTCTTTAGGATTTCCAGTCACATCCCCCTACTCATTACTTCTAACATGGCCATCCCGAAGTTATCACTATCCCTGAACAAAAACTGAATGACAGCACGAGACTTATTCAAAGCCTGAAATGATAAGTGGCAGCTGTTGATACTGACTCACCTACGCTTTCCATGAAAAGGATGAAAGGATGGGCAGGAGCTACTTGCTATAACAGAAAAGTCAGCAGATGAAAAGAGAGCTACCAACAGAACCTCAGTAAAAAGACCTTGGAAGCACAGTATATTGATGCAAATTTTAAAAACAAAAAGAAAAATAAAGGAGTAACAAGAAATATAGATGGTTACTTAGAAGATTAGATTTTAAAATTTTCCCAAATTTTATTTAAAAAGAAGTCAGATATAAGATGAAAAGTAAACACAGGCAAGATTGATTTAGAACACAAAATTTCAACAAATACATTTTAGAAAGAGAGTGGGAAGAAATTAGTTTCAGAATATTGCAGAAATGAAAAAAATTTCTGTGTGAAAGAACAATCTGGGAGACAGATATCACAGGCACTAAGAAATAGATCAATGTAATACTCTTGAGGCTTTTATGTGGGTGCCAGACCATCTTATTTAAGCATATAATTGTGGCCACGCATTTTAATTGGGAGTGATTAAAAATTTTTCCTAGAAGAAAGGCTGAACGTGGCAACTGATGCCTATAATCGCAGGACTTTGGAAGAGTGAGGTGTGAGGATCCCTTGAGGCCAGAAGTTCAAGACCAGGCCGGGCACGGTGGCTCACGCCTGTAATCCCAGCACTTTGGGAGGCCAAGGCGGGCAGATCATGAGATCAGGAGATCGAGACCATCCTGGCTAACACAGTGAAACACCGTTTCTACTAAAAATACAAAACCAAATTAGCCGGGCGTGGTGGCGGGCGCCTGTAGTCTCAGCTACTCAGGAGGCTGAGGCAGGAGAATGGCGTGAACCCAGGAGGCGGAGCTTACAGTCAGCAGAGATTGCGCCACTGCACTCCAGCCTGGGACACAGAGTGAGACTCCGTCTCCAAAAAAAAAAAAAAAAAGGCCAGCCTGAGCAACAAAGTGAGGCTCCATCTCTTCAAGAAAATTTTAAAACAAACAAACAGAAAATAAACGGACATGGTGTCATGAACCTGTAATTCGAGCAACTCAAGAGGCTGAAGCGGGGGGAATCCCCTGAGCACAGGCGTTCAAGGATGCTGTAAGCCAGGATCATGACACCACACTCCAGCCTGGGTGACAGAGCGAGAATCTATATTAAAAAACATAATTTCCTAAAAGATGTAAAGCCCAAACTGAATCTGATCAAACATTCTAACAAAGGGGTAGAGCAAGGAAAAAAATTAAAGACACGAAATAGGATGTCCCATTCAAGAACTGTGTATTCATTCTGTTCATTCTAGAACCCCTTGGTAGTTTTCGTGGCCAACTTTGCTTTAACCTCCCCATGAATATTAATAATACAATGCGTGAAGACACCTGTATTCTACAACACCAAGACTTTTCTGACTAGAGCCAGATCCAAAGAATATTAGACAATCTGTGTGGGTCTGACCAGGCTGAGGGCCAACCTTCTGTCAGCCATGAATGGCCAGGTTTGTGTTGTCCTCACACAGCTCAAAGTTCCAAAGAAATAATCTCTATATAATCAAATATTTAGCAAAATATGATAGGCTTAGCTATAGAAAAATCCACAACCAACTTCTTTTTCCTTAGAATATGATTGTGTTTAGAAAACAGCCCTAGGAAGAGGTGATCAAGCTGAAATGATGGAGTTTCAGTGGAACTAAATCCAATAAGATTGCTGTCCGTATAAGAAGTGGAAATTCCTTATAAGAACTGGAAATTTGTAGAGAGAGACACAGGAAGTACATACACATCCATGGAAGGACACAGCAAGAAGGCAGATACCTAGATGCCAAGCAGACACAGCCCAGAAGAACTAAACCTGCTGACACCTTCCTCATGGAACTTGAGCATCCAGAAGTGTTGGAAAGTAATTTCTATTGCTTAAGAATACCTAGTCTGTGATATTTTGTTTTGACGGCTATGATGAAGAAATTCAGGGGAGAGCAGGTTTTAGGAGTAGAAATCAAGAGTCCTGCTTGGCACATGGTAAATTTACATTTGTTTTAAATGGCAAGTGGATTACTGAGGTCCTTGACTCATGGACAAGTGCCTAAGCTCCTGTTGCAGTCCTGCTCCTTGCTTTGACCTCATCCTAAGTGACACTGTCTCCTTCAGTTCTTTGATAACCTCTATTTTGGTTGTCTCTGGTAGCTTGATACTTGATATTTACTCCTTCCTGATATGCTAATCTCTTTCATGCATTTCTGACATAGGAGAAGGTCATGAATAGGGTGTGAGCGGAGTGATATTTGGAAGCATCACCTCTTGGCTTGTGTACTCAGTAGACAAACAGAAGCCTGCCTCCAACCAGGACTATTGACTCCCACAAGGAGGCACATCTGCCTCGCACTCCTCTCTGCTTCTTCTCTCTTGTGTTTCTTCCCTACTTGATGGGCCATCGTAAGCTACCTAGGCCAGACTCTGCTCATCACCAGCTTCTCTTTCCAAATAATGTTTGGTGAAACCAGAGAAAATCATTCAATAAGATCAGGACACCAGGTTGGCCCAAGCACTCTGTGTCTCTATTAAAGCATGTGACTCTTACTTACAAATGTTAAACTTTCCATGTAGCTGGAGAATATTTGGCCACTGGTATTATATTCCACTTTCAGAAAACATTCCTATTTATGCTAGGAGAAAAACAAGAAACCAATATGCCTAGTCAGCTGGAAAAGTCTAAGTTACCTGTAGTAGAGCTTATTGTATCAGGACGCCTTCCTATATGCAGTGGGTTGTTAAAATGTTAACGGAAAATGTATATTCTATTAAGAAATACCATGAATGGATTCCAAGTTTTTTGGCACCAAAATGAAATCATAATGTTTTGCTATAACATGTCTGAACAGGAGCTAGTTTGAGGCATCAAGAAAAATAAGAGAGCAGTTTCAAAAGAGCCCCTAGAAGAGCAACATGAATTCTTCTAAAATTAAAGTGAATAAAAACATCAAATTTATGGTGAAGCTTGGAAGAAGGTAAAATCATTGATGGTGTCCAAAAAGTTGTCCTACTTGGCACATGGTAAGTTGACATTGGTTGTAGAAGTCAGCAGTTCACAAATTCAATGAGGAATTCCTCATTTCAAGAAGGAATGAGGCAATGTTGAACCTAAAGTCTACAGTGACAGATGAGTCACATCATATTGCAAGGAATAAATTCATCTTCTTTATACCCAGGAGAATATGTGTGATGATTAGCAGCTCACACAATAGCCAACATTGCAGACTTCTCAGTTGGTTCAGTTTACATGATTCTAACTGAATGATTAAAGTTTAGTAAACTTTTCACTTGATGGATGCCCAAACTGTGTCACCAAGATGAAGTACAGACAAGAGCAGAAGTTTCCCTAAAAATTTAAATAGGAGCAATGAAGACTGTAAGCATTTCTTCAATGAATTATAAGAGGAGATAACGCATGGCTTTACCAGTAAAATCCTGAAAACAAATACAATCAATGAAATGGCTACCAAGAAGTGGAAAAGTCCAGTCAAAACAAAAGTGGATGAGGAGAGCACAAAGGTCATGGCAAGAGTTTATTGGAAAGCTCAAGTCATTTTGCTGGTTGACGTTCTGGAGAATGACAATAACTGCTTATTCTGAGAATACTTTGAGAAAGCCAAAGCTTTAGTATAGGAATCCCTGGGAAAGCTTCAGCAGAGTCCTTCACCACAACCTTGCTCCTGCTCATTTCTCTTATCAAACAGGGCAATTATATGAGAGTTCTGATGGAAAATCATTAGGCTTGCACATTACAACCCTAATTTGTTTCCTTTGGATTTCTTTTTGTTTTGTAATCTTATAACATTTGTAAAAGGCATTCATTTTTCTTCAGTTAATAATGTAAAAAATACATATCAATAGCTGGCACGTTGACCAAAATGTATGACAAGTGGTCAAAAAATCTTCTCCTTTTATATAGCTCATTAAGAAGTAGGATTGGGAAATGGTTGTGAACTGAGTACCAGGTGGTATAATTGAAACCAACTTCCCATGTAACACTTAGTTTTTGCTCCATTCCACAGATAACAGGAGGTAAAGCGTTAAAAATCCCCCAAAGCTGTTGCACACCTTTGGGGGGACTTCAGATTCAGTGTTTATTCATTTGAGTCTTAGGCTGCGGTTACAGTGCTTGAATTAGCCAGTAAATGTATCTTGCTTACTTGCATGAAGATGTTTTGTTCACATCTGTCTTATCACTTCTTTTCCTCTACTCTGATCTCAGTTCCTTTAAGGCTGAGATGACCCTGACCCAAGAAGGACTAAAGGCCCTACATACCCATCTCCAAATATTGTAAAAATATCAAGGAGGGTAGAAACATAAATATTTATAGCTCTATTGCCCATACTTGCTCAGTTCACCATTGTACTTGATTTTTTCGGAGTGTGGGAAGGCTTGCTGAGGATACAGGATAGAGCCACAGTGACACATGAGGGGAAAGAAAGGAAGAGACTGCAAGTCTGTAGAATCCATAGACATTGGAGATGCATTTGAAAGGAGGTAGACCCTGGGGCTAGAAGCCAAGGTGGGGGAAAAAAACGTTTTCAGTTGCAGCAGTCATTTATTATTATTAATGTTATTATTAGTATTATTTCTTTTTAGAGACAGGGACTTGCTCTGTCTCTTAAGCTGGAGTACAGTGGTGCAATCATGGCTTACTGCAGTCTTGAACTCCCGGGATCAAACAATTCTTCCAGATCACCTTCTGAATTAGATGGGACTACAGGTGCCAATCACCATGCAAGGTTGATTTTGTACATTTTCTTATATACATGGGGACGTCTCACTACATTGCTCAGGCTGATCTTGAATTCCTGGCATCAATAATCCTCCAACCTCAGCCTCCAAAAGTAGTGGGATTACAGTCATGAGCTAGCATGCTGGGTGTATAGTCACTCGTTCTACCTCAGCCTCATTTTCCTGCATTCTGTAAATCCCCAGTCAGAAGATAGCAGGGCTGCCTGGCTACGGGGATAGCATCTAAGAAACAAATGTTAAACTCTGCGGTTCCTGTAGGGCAAAAGAAAAAAGAAGTGCTTGAGTTCAATTGAGCTTTGAGCAAATGGGGTACAAAAGATGAAATTTAGGAAGACGTTGTGGATAGGGCTCTTGGGACCCATTCAGTGCACTTTTCTATTGTTTTTAATTTTATAAGTGTGTATTATGTGAAATACTTATGCTTTTATCTCATAAGAGCCAAGGGGAATCATCCACGTAGAAGCTCCAAGTAGAATAATGTCAGTGGGACTAACCCATCTGCCAGTGGAGCCAGTAGGTGGATCACGATGCAGCCTGAGTGCCTGCACCCTTCAATGTCCAAAGCTTGCCTTATTGAACTTTTCGTGTATTGTAAACTGAGAAAATGCCTATCTGAGGAATACAATAGAAAACTACTCAATATACTTTTACAAACCATAAAGAATTGACCAATTCTTCATGAAGCATGCAACCAAGGGATGACAACCTTGAAACAACTTGGATATGGAAATGATCAGACTTTAAAGCAGCTCTTATAGCCATCTTTTCTGAGGTAAATGTGAACATTTCCAAAATAAAGAGGGAAATAACTTCTCAGCAGAAAAGAATGGGAAAAAACTTCTCAGCAGAAAAAGGAACTATAAAATATTATAAAATAGAAATTTCAGAACTGACATATATAATGTCTAAAATTAAGAAAAAACCATATTGGCTGTGAAAATTATCAGAAAGCAAATGATTGAGGAAAGACTCAGTCAGTGTTTAGGGGTTGCAATAATAGAAATTCTATACTCTGAACAACACAGGGTAAAACAATTGAAAAAATTTAACATAGTTTCACAAACATGAAAGGCCACAACAAATGATGCGACAATCATGCAATCTGAATTTCAGAAAACAGAACAATGAGGATGATATTAAAAAAGGACTTAGAGAAATAATGGCCAAAAAATGCTCACACTTGCAAAGGACATAGACTTACAAATGCAAGAAGGTGGGAAAATTCCAATCATAATATACTCAAGG
Organism: Pan paniscus; assembly: GCF_029289425.2. Classification (NCBI taxonomy): domain Eukaryota; kingdom Metazoa; phylum Chordata; class Mammalia; order Primates; family Hominidae; genus Pan; species Pan paniscus. Next base: position 16,749,207 of record NC_073259.2, on the reverse strand, counting down.
AAACACATGCCCAGCAACACCATAGTCAAATTTCTGAAAAGTAAAACAAATAAAATATTTTTTAAAAAGCAAGCAAGAAATGGCATCATAATTATAGGAAAAACACAATGTGGATAACCATAGAGTTAATATCAGAAACCAGGAAATGAGGAAGAATGTAACTCAAATATTTAAAGTGCTGAAGGAAAAAAAATTGCAAACCAGATGTTTATGTCCAATAAAACTGTCCTTCCATAATAAAAAGGAAATTCAGGTATTCTCAGAAGAAAGAAAAGAAGGAAACCTAAAAGAATTTGTTTCCAACAAACTAATCTTTTAAAAATGGCTCGATGGAACTTTCTCAACATAAAAGAAAGGATAGAAAAGGAATTTCTGGAAATTCAAGAATGTAGAATAAAAGAAACAAAGTGAGAAAAAAGTAAATTAACAAAAATATCTTCCTTTTCTTCTCAAGTTTTCTGCATGAGTTTCAAAAGGCTCAACTGGTATTGCTAGCTTTGAAGATGGAAGAAAGACAGGTAATGTGGCAAGAAAATGAGATTCTTCTCTAGAACCTCCGGAAAGGAATTCCATCCATGACACATGGACTCAACCCAGTGAGACCCAGTACTGATTTCTGAGCTGCAAAACTGAAAGACAATACATTTGTGTTGAAGCAAAAATTATAAAACTTACTGTGGTGCTAAGTGCCTGTAGATATGTATTTAAGATGATTATATTATGAATGCAAAGGTGAAAAGACAGAAACAAACATGAGAATTTTCCTTACCCCATCGTGAGTTGTAAAGGAAAGAACCCATTGTTAACACTGACCATTTGTTCCACGCTGAGAGGTAGAAACACTACAAATACTAAGGGAAGGCACCATTCTGCAGGGAGTATGTTCTGCAGAGGAAAAACTAGTAGAAGAGCAAGAATTTAAAGCCATACCTCATATCAATAGGCCCTTCAGTTTAGCCACTAAAGTACATTTTTCAGATTCTTCCATGTACAATCTGCAATCCCACATTACATTTACAGCAGTGCTGGAAGATAGCTATTATTTGTAGACATAAAAATCAAATTATTTAGAAACTTGCTTCTATAGGTATTCTCAAGTCTTCTTTTCAGAAAAAAAATCAGATATGCCTCAAATGATTGGAGTTTGTTTTAGGGAGGAGAAGTTCTTGAAATCTTATGGTCCCCATGGGTCAGTGGAAGACAGAAAAATACATAAAGGCTTGAGTAAAGGAGTTGGCATAAAGAAGACCACTGCTAGTTCATGAAGCTTTTACATCTCTTTTTATTCTGTTTACTCAAAACAGGGTCTTGAAAAGGGCCTGTGCACATGAAAGACCCCAAAGTTCAAGCCTCATAAGCTTTGTAGATCATTCCAATCTGACAAAAGCCATATGTCCATGTTGTTAGGATGACTGGTTAAATGAGCCTTTAATTGCTCAATAAAAATGTACAAAGGCATATTTCAGTCAAGAAAATGTGAATATAGACCAAAGTTTAGCTAAAAAATAAGGTTAGTAAAAATGTAAGATAAATTCAAACTCTTTATGTATCATATCATAAACTTCTGTTTCTGATGATGTCTGCTTACTAAAAGGCACAAAAGATTCTTTTAATAGTATGGAGAGATTTGCTTTGGCAGTTCTAAAGATGGATAAGTAACAGACTTGAAACAATGTACATTTGTTATTAAAAAATTATATTTGTTAGACTATCAGAGTATAAAAATGTATTCATCATTTAAAATTGTTGCTAGATGTTTATTCAATAACATTGTAAAAAATAACCATGTGATTATCAACTCATGGTCCTGTTACATCTAATGCAGCCAGGGAAGAAAAGACAGCAGCAGATTCTTCTGATAAAATTAGGAACACAGGTAATAGCAGTCTGCCTTGTAAAGTCACTTGAATACACTTAAATAGAAAGAGACATAAACAGAAAGATCATCTGTAGAACCTGCTATAGACTGTGATAAGGAATTTGTCTCTCTACTAAGGGTATTGGAATGCACAGTGCATTGAACACATAAACATGGACTGATTTCTGCTCTTTCCTAATGTCCCAGTAAAATTAGAATAAAGAAGCACAGAGGAAATTAATACCCAAAGATGAAGAGAATGAAAGAAGAGATGACAATAAACAACAAATGTAAACAAAACTGTGGAAATGGAATGACAAATAGAAAAATAACAGAGTTTGTGAATGAGCAAAGCTGAAATCAGACATGAAGAGGGGACCGTGGTGCAATTTTCACCAGAACACCTGGAAAATTAGTCCTATTTGAATATTGCAGTTTCCCGTGCAAAAATTTACATGTGTATACATTTTAGTGCATATTCTGGATCAAAGTTTGATCATTCTTCTTCAACTGAATCCTGTGCATTTCTTGCTATTTGATCCTAGGTATTTTATATTGTTCTCATGAATAAGGTCATTCTCTCATTTCTCTCTCTCTCTCTCTCTGTGTCTGTCTCTTTCCTTGCATTGTCTTATGCTGTTCCCTGTGAAGTGTATGTCTTAGGGAAAATCACTCGATCACATTAAGATTTTACTTTTTGTTTTTATTTTAAATATATATATGTCTTATTATACTTTAATTTCTAGGATAGATGTGCAGAACGTGCAGGTTTGTTATATATGTATACATGTGCCATGTTGGTGTGCTGCACCCATTAATTCATCATTTATATTAGGTATTTCTCCTAATACTATCCCTCCCCCGTCCCCCCACCACACAATAGGCCCCGGTGTGTGATGTTCCCCTTCCTGTGTCCAAGTGTTCTCATTGTTCAATTCCCACCTATGAGTGAGAACATGTGGTGTTTGGTTTTTTGTCCTTGCGATAGTTTGCTGAGAATGATGGTTTCCAGCTTCATCCATGTCCCTACAAATTTACATGTATATACATTTTAGTGCATATTCTGCATTAAAGTTTGATCATTCTTCTTCAACTGAATTCTGTGCATTTCTTGCTATTTGATCCTAGGTATTTTATATTGTTTTCATGAATAAGGTCATTTTCTCATTTCTCTCTCTCTCTCTCTCTCTCTCTCTCACTCTGTCGCTCTCCTTGCATTGCATTATGCTGTTACCTATGAAGTGTATGTCCAAGGGAAAGTCATTCAATCATATTAAGATTTTATTTCTACCTTTGAAAAGTGAACATAAATGCAAAAAATCCTCAAAGTGCTATTGTAAGTACTAAAAGAGCTAAGGCATCTGAAACATCACTATGCAAGATAGAAAGGAATAATCCATAAATCTTTAGCTATGTAGCCATGCATGTGTAGAAATATAATATGTGGTATAGGTAGCAATTGGGTCACTGAAACAAACTTGTTTATTGAATATTGTTTAGCGATAATTTTGTATCCAATCATTTTTAAAATGAATGTTCTATCTCTGTCTCACAGCATGGGCTTCCTCGCAGCATGTGGCAGGTTCCAGAAAGAACAGTTTGGAATTGCATGGCATTTCTATGATCTAGATTCAAAAGTCATAAAGTATCACTTCTGATATAATCTATTGGTCATGGCAGTAACGAAGTTCTAACCAAGCTCAAGGGGGTAAAAACAGACCTCACCCCTTCAAGAGAGGATGTCAAGGTACCATTGTAAGAAAACATTAGATGAATGATTCTGTTGTGATCAACTTTTAAAAACACAATGTGCCACACATCCCAATTTCCAAGATGAAAAATATGCATACATGTGGATTTCAATATCAATGAAATAAAATAATAATTTGTGGTTTTTAAGCAGAAGAGAAAACATCTTTTGTAAGAGATAGGTACAGGTTTATCTGTTTAATAAGTGAGTCATTGATTAATCACTTTAATGAAATTCCTCTTAAATGTATCAGCTTACTGACTTGGTACATCATCAGGAAAATACGAGGGTGATATACATGGCTTTGTATTTCTTTTGAGATAAGTTGTGATTGTACTTCTCTATGAACTGCTAGGAAGTGTAACTGAAAGGTGAAGAATACACTCTGACATTGAGATAACAGTGGTGAGCTGAGGCTACAGACTCTTGACCTTAGGCTGATGACCAATGCCTTCTACAGCCCCAACCACTCAGGATGGTACACCAGCTCTGGGGCCAGGACACAGGCGACATCTTCATGCAGAATATGAAAGCTGTGTAAGCGGTGTACAATTTATCCTTTCTTAGACAACTCTCTGATCAGACTCCCTCTTGGATTTCTAGAATGTTAATTCCATTGAGATTAGAGGATCAAATTTAGTCAATTTAAAAGGGCATACACAAATTTTGCCAATGCTAATATGCCACCCAAGAAAAATGCATGTAGCATGGATTAAGGAAATCCATACAGGATCTACATTGACAGGGTTTTGTAATTAGGAAAAAAAGGAATTAATTCCCCTGAGTATCTTTATATAAATGCAAGGGGTAAAGCAGAATACTAGAAGACATTTTAAATGTGATTATGATTTCAAACAAACATGTTTACTCAGGAAAATATATTTTTTCTCACCTCAGCTGTTAAAGTCTCAGGAAAATTTAACCTTGAAAATATTCTAAGAGAAACTTGTTTTTCTTCTCTGAATCTCATTTCCTTTCACTTTCTTGTAAAGAAATGAATGAATGAAGACCAAGTAACCAGTGAAGCACAGTAGGCAAGAACTCAGATCTGAGAACTGACTGCCTTCCATTCCACTCACTACCTTTACATGAACCTAGGCACGCACCTAAATCACCTCATCTACAAAATTAAGATAATAATAATAATCACACCTCCCTAATATGATAGTTCTGAAGATTGAATATCATACAGTAAATGCTGAAGAAATGTTTTCTATTATAATCAGCCTTTGCTAGGATAAATGGAAAGAATATAAATACGCTCAAATAATTGTGAAATATATATTTAGAGAGCATCAACATCAAATAAAAATATAAAGATGACCATCACATAATATATATTATGTTATCATATAATATATAATATAATATAGTATAAAGATGACAATTACATCAGTGTAACCGAAGCTTTTAGACAATTCCAAGCAAATCTGAATTCTCACACACAACTGTATTATCAGAATGGCTGGTTTATGCAATGAGCACAGTAAGTTGAGGAAGATTCTGCTTTCTGTTCCGTTCACAGAACTTCCCAGTCTTCAAAAAGAGAGAGACGTGTGGGTGTGAGAGAGCTGAGGCATGAAATTTGGATCTTATTACCAGTGCAGAAGAGCATTTGAAGCACAAAAGTGTTATGATCTAATTCCTACTTTTCAATGATCACCCTGACTGATGTGAGGGGAATGGATATGGGATGTGCTGGGGTAGGAATGTTACCAAGAGCGGCTGAGGATATTAAAGCTCTTCAGGAGAGAGCATCGTGGCCTGAACTATCACCTTCTAGTAAAGATTATGCAAGTGGCTGTATTTGGGATGAGTGTTGAAAGTGGAGGCAACTGGATTTGCTAAAGGGCAGTGCCTGAAGGGAGTGAGGAGTTTTGAACCACTGAACACCTGTTAGTGACTTAGAAAAGGTTGGGAGTTGTTATGAGAGCTGAATTGTGTTTCCTAAAATTTCATATGTTGAAGACTGTTCCTTCAGGGCCTCAGAATATGAACATGGATATTAGAAGGCAAGTGGAGTGCTGAGGGCTGCCACTCACCTCTAGATGCCCAATCTCCTGCTGCAGTCCTGCTCCTCTCTTCCACCCACCCTCACTCACAGACAGTGTCCCTTTCCACATTTCCATCACTTCTGTTTTTGTTTTGTCTGGTTAGTGCACAGCTGATATTTATACTTTCCTGATACACTTTACTCATTGCTGACATTGGAGAAAGTCAGGGAAAGGGCCTGAGATAAGGGACTTTTAGGGGCATTTCTGCTGTCTTCCTGTACTCTCCTGCCAAGGACAAATCTTTCTTGTATCAGGCCTGCAGCAACCTAAGTTGGCGACAATATCAGGCAATGTTGGCCTGGCCTCTCTGCTGCTCCTTGTTTCTGACATTCCTTTGTTACCTGATGGTCTAACTTAAGACACCTAGGCAGGATTGGTCATCTCCAGTTCCTATGGAAAATAGTGTCTGGTGAGACCAGAGATAGAAATCTCAATAATATAATGGGACCTGCTGGCACAAGCAAGTACTCTCTGCCTAAGATAAAACTCATGAAGACTAGCTAGAACCAGTCCACTTTCCATAGAGCCAGAAATAATTTCCAATTAATAATATATTCCCCTTTCAAGTATGTCTATATTTTTGCCAGGGAAATACCAATCTTCCTGGTTCCCTTGCAAGGGCAAAGTTATCTGTAGCAAAGCCTTTTGTATTAGGAAGTCTTCCTGTACTACTACCCCCAACTCTTCAGAAGGGCCAGACCAGACCCTCATCTGCACAGTCCAGGATCCACTCATCCACAATGGTCAAGAGGCCTGTCTTTAGGATTTACTGTCACATACCCTCTCTACCTCCATCATACCTCCAGCCAAGCTGTCCTCAAATTAATACCAGCCATGCACAAAATGTGAACAATTACACAAGACACACAGAAGGTCTAAGTGGTAAATGGCAGCTGACTCACTGACTAATCTGTATATTCCATGAACTGATGAGCAGGGATTTACTAGGTATAACAGAAGAATCAGCAGCTAAAAGAAGTGCTAACAATGCAGGACTCTGAGAGGGCTTTTTGGAAACACAACATTTATTGTGAAATTACACAGACAAGAATGAAACAAAGGTGGTGAGAATTATAGCTTATTACTTAGAAGATTAAATAAAGGAAATCTTACCAAATTCCCGGGGAAAAAAGCCAGATATGTAAAGAAAATTACACAAAATGAGCTTGACTCAGAAAATAAAATATGAAAAAAGAAGTACCAGAAAGAACGTCAGGGAGGAATGCATATCAGAATATTGTAGAAAAAATACTCTTTGTGGAAGAACAATCTGAGAAAACAGGTAACACAAATACTGACTAAACCAAGAAAACCAATACAATGCAATTGAGGCTTTAATGAGGGTATCTGATTACCTTATTTGAATGTAGAATTGTAGCCACTTAATTATCAGAGGTAGGAATTCAATACAATTCTTAAAAGAAATGAAGCAGAGGGTGAATTTTGTAGAATATTCTAGAGAAAGGGAAGAGCATGAAGGAAGTTTTGGCAACATGATATTGCATGGTTCCCGCAAGGAACTATATATTCAGTTTTCTCAGGTCTAGAAATTTCCTCGTGGTTTCTGTGTCCATTTTGCATTCATAACCCCTAAAGATACTTTAAAATACACAATTTTGGCCTTCCTGTGTTGCACAACAACAAGCCTTTCCTGACTTGAGTGAGATCCACAGAAGCATGAACAATAGCTGTAGCCTGAGTAGGCTGTGAGGCAGCCTTCTGTCATCTGTGTGCCCAGTAGTGTGCTGTCCTCAAACATCTCCCAGATAGCAGAAACTATCTCTATCGCATCAAAAGTTAAGCTAAATGTGATACTCTCTGTACACACACATCACGAGAGATGGAAATAGGCTATAAAAACAGCCAGAGATACTGATCATCATCACCGCTGGCTGTAGCTTCACTGCCCACACACACATACACAGAAATAAATAGCAAAGTGGAAAGTGGACAATAGTCTTACCAAAAAGATTGAAAGTCTAATGACGTCTGAAGTTCAATTATGACACGGTGCTGATTGCTTGGACACAGTTCCTTTAAAACCTTTGTTCACGTCATAGTTGTACCTTTTAGAAATAAGGTACAAACAACATCCAACCCAACCTGTCCCTCTGGGCTAGAGTCCCAGACAGAAATAAGGGATACACCTGACCTGCAGTAAGGAAAGCAGAACCCAGTCTCTGGGGTGGTGAGGCCCACCCAGTGTGGAGCTCAAAGGTGCCACTGTTCTGCTCCTCTTTATAAAGGGAGCTGCCATGGTTCTCCCAGCACAGAGTTGGGAGTGACTCCAGAGCCTCCAGCAAGATGCTACCGATTCTGCTGTCGGTGGCCCTGCTGGCCCTGAGCTCAGCTCAGAGCTTAAATGAAGGTAAGACAGAAGGAGGAGAAGATGTGGTGACTCTGCTTGGGGCTTAGGAGGTGATAGTTGTAATTATGGGGAAGAGAGGAGAATGACAACACAGATGGGGCTGCAGAGTTTTCATGCCTAGGATCAGGAGACCTGTTGTGCCCTCATTCCACACCAAGGGCTTCAATTTATTTAATGTACAATGAAAATCCAATAAAGAATTTATACCAGGGGAATGAGAAGGTAAGATTTGCATTTATAGAGAGAGAGAACTGTGCTGTGAAGGATGCAGTGGTGAATGCAAGGCAGATTCAGGAAAGTCCAGCTGTGAAGATCCTAAACTGATCTCAGTAAGTACACAGGGATGATGGTGGTCTTGCTCTACCTGGTGGATCAGCATTGATGATGGAGATAAACACACATTAGAGATACTGCAGACACAGAACTGGATAAAACACTTGCCTGTGTCTAACTACAGATATAGAAATATCAGATTCAATCATTGTGATTTTTCTTTCCCCTACACACAGTATTTCAATGTGCTGGGAGTGGTATAGGTAAGATTGTATTGAAACGATTACTTCTGATTACCGAAATTGAGAAAGCTTGTGAATATAAGCAATGTATTTATAGGAGATGGAGGGCATAAGAATACCAAAATATCACATTGAAGTACCTGGCATGTGTAAACTAAATTAGCATTAAGTCTTGAAGGATGCTAGGGAAGAAAAAAAGGGGCTCTTGTATATTGAGTTCATGGCTGTTGCTCTGTGTGGTAACAACCCTGCCTCCCCTTACACCTTCCTCCCCTTCCAGCAGCTTCACAGATGGTAGCTGACGAGCTAACCTAGGGGATGCATGGGGTGTGGTGAGAAGTCCCCTTTCCCTGTAGAACACCTGTGAATCTTGCAAGATTCAAGATGTAACCTTTCCCATCATGCTGTGCTTCTCTTCTAGATGTCAGCCAGGAAGAATCTCCCTCCGTAATATCAGGTAAATCCCAATTCATTCTCAATCTGTTTTAACTATCTTTTTCTGCTTATGAATGGATCAGTTCTCCAGTGTCTTCTCACCAACATTTTCCTTTCAGGAATTGATTAATGTTAGTCCCCCTAATAATGCAGGCAATCTTCATGCAACCTTGATTTTGGGGACCATGAGCAGGGCCACCAAATTGAATGGCAGAGATGCTTGGCTTAGATGAAAACGGGAGTGGGTTGACTTCCCTCTTGCCAGGAGTGCCTGCTGGGAGATGACAGACAAATGGCCAGTGTCCTTATTCTGACTCCTCCTTAGACTAAGAGCCCCTCAACTGCTTCCTTCTTCTCCAGCATTCCACTCCAGAGTTCTAGAGCTTCACTGAAAATGCAAAGAAATTAGTGTCTGGGTCTTATTTTTGTGCATTTCCCCATTTAGCTGCGTTACTGTAAAAATTTGCGGCAACTATTCAGTGAATGCCCTGTGTCACCCACCTCGTCCAGGAAAGCCAGAAGGACCACCCCCACAAGGAGGCAACCAGTCCCAAGGTCCCCCACCTCGTCCAGGAAAGCCAGAAGGACAACCCCCACAAGGAGGAAACCAGTCCCAAGGTCCCCCACCTCATCCTGGAAAGCCAGAAGGACAACCCCCACAAGGAGGAAACCAGTCCCAAGGTCCCCCACCTCATCCTGGAAAGCCAGAAGGACCACCCCCACAAGGAGGAAACCAGTCCCAAGGTTCCCCACCTCGTCCAGGAAAGCCAGAAGGACCACCTCCACAAGGAGGAAACCAGTCCCAAGGTACCCCACCTCGTCCAGGAAAGCCAGAAGGACCACCCCCACAAGGAGGAAACCAGTCCCAAGGTCCCCCACCTCGTCCAGGAAAGCCAGAAGGACAACCCCCACAAGGAGGAAACCAGTCCCAAGGTCCCCCACCTCATCCTGGAAAGCCAGAAGGACAACCCCCACAAGGAGGAAACCAGTCCCAAGGTCCCCCACCTCGTCCAGGAAAGCCAGAAGGACCACCCCCACAAGGAGGAAACCAGTCCCAAGGTTCCCCACCTCGTCCAGGAAAGCCAGAAGGACCACCTCCACAAGGAGGAAACCAGTCCCAAGGTCCCCCACCTCGTCCAGGAAAGCCAGAAGGACAACCCCCACAAGGAGGAAACCAGTCCCAAGGTCCCCCACCTCGTCCAGGAAAGCCAGAAGGACCACCCCCACAAGGAGGAAACCAGTCCCAAGGTCCCCCACCTCGTCCAGGAAAGCCAGAAGGACCACCTTCACAAGGAGGCAACAAACCTCAAGGTCCCCCACCTCATCCAGGAAAGCCACAAGGACCACCCCCACAAGAAGGTAACAAACCTCAACGTCCCCCTCCTCCAGGAAGGCCACAAGGACCACCCCCACCAGGAGGCAATCCCCAGCAGCCTCTGCCACCTCCCGCTGGAAAGCCCCAGGGACCACCTCCACCTCCTCAAGGGGGCAGACCACACAGACCTCCCCAGGGACAGCCTCCCCAGTAATCAAGGTTCAATGACAGGTATGATTCCAGTTTATTCTTCACCAAGTGCTCTAAGTGTTACAGTTCTCCGACTTTATTGTGCCAATGAATCAACTAAAAACCCATTGACATTGTATTGCCCTAGAACCCATTTCTAAAGATTTGTATTCAGATACTCTGGAATAGGGCAAGAAGACCCTGTATTTCTAACAAACTCTTTAAGGAACTCTGATGTTGAGAAACAACATACCATACAATCTGTCTTAAATTGTATTGGCAATGAGGAAGTAGTACCATGTCCATTCTTGGTGCTCTGCTTTCTGTCCACAAACTCAGAGATATTGCATTTAAATTTTTCACCTGAGCACTGTTGCTCATTCCTGCCTCACGCCAGCCTCTCGAGTCCAGTATTCCTGCCAAATGGTCCCTGATCTTTCAGCAGCTAAATGGCGTGTCACTTTTTAGATACTTAACTTTTCAATACATACATGATTAAGCTAACAAAAGATATCTAATGGAATGGAAAAATATGAAGCTAATTTTAAAGGCACAGCTCATCCTACCCACCTTCCTTCCTTCAAAAAGCTACCACTGTTGACTTTATGGGATCTTCTCTTTGAAATATTTATGTGTGCATAGACATACAGCATTCTTTTACCCTACCACTAATACCATAACTTATATGCAGGTATATATGGTAGTCACTTAAAAATACACTTCTTGAAAATTTCCACATCAGTTTATGAAGCTAAATACATCTCTTCAGTGGTTTTCTGTTTGCTTTTACAATTTTATGCTACTCCATTGTGTGGCTGCACCATGATTTCTTTAATCAATCCCTGTCACTGGACACTGAGGGTGGTTTCATTTTATCACTATTATAAAATAGGTTCTGATTATCATATGTGTAAATATATCCCTGAACAAATTCAACAGCAATGAGTCATAACAACCTAAGGATGATCTTTTCTCTTCATCTTCTAAGCAACAATTTGGAGCACATTGTGTGCAAGGGCATCAAAAGAGTGAACACAGAAAAAATTAGGAAAGAATCACAGGAGGTTGAAGGGATTGGGGAGAGAGGATGGGCTCTCATGTACTCTACTGCTGTAACACCGGTGAGGAATTCGACATTTCCTGCCATGTCAAGTCTGCTCTATGAACTTCCTTGTTTGTTTGTTTCAGGAAGTGAATAAGAAGATGACAGTGATTCAAATGATTCAAATGCCATGACATTGTAAGAAGGTGGTCATAGCTCTACCTTTAACATACCAATAAAATAAACAGCTTACAATTTCTGATTGTGGTGTCTCTTTATCAGTGTTTGTGAATGTGGAGTGTGAGGACCAAGAACACATTATAAGAACATCTAGGACCCCTTCTCTTTGATACTTCCAGGGATATTCCCTCCTCTTTAATCCTAATTTAGCCAGCTGCCATGAAAAATGTTTTACTGTTTATCTCCTTCCCTGACTTCTATTTTTTTCTTTTTCTGAAATGGAGTCTTGCTCTATCACCTAGGTTGGACTGCAGTGGCATAATCTTGGCTCACTACAACCTGCATCTCCTGGATTCAAGCTATTCTCCTACCTCACCCTTCACAGTAGCTGGGATTACAGGATCCCACCATCATTGCTGGGTAATTTTTGTAATTTTATGTGAGATGGGGTTTCACTCTGTTGGCCAGATTAGGCTAGAACTTCTGACTTCAGGTCATCTGCTTGCCTCGGCCTCCAAATATGTTGGGAATACAGGAGTGAGCCAAAATGCCTGGCCCTTCTCTGGCTTCTACAGCACAAATTGAAATTTAAAAATTATTTTCAGATTGTTTACTGATATTCCAGTAATTTTAAGGACAAAAAACACAACAAATGGAAAATAAGTCACAGAAACTAAAAGAAATCCTTATAATTTCTAAGAAACTGAGTTTGGTTTCAAGGGAATGAATATGGGTCTGTGCTTCTTATCCCTAGAACCCTTTCTATCCCATTGACCCTATTTTAACAGTGATCACTTCTCTCCCTCCCAATGTTCCTCACCTTTCCTTAATGAAACCTGAATGGATTTCATCAAGGAGGCAGCATGACTTTTAGGAGCAAAGAATTGGGACACTCTCAGATTTTAGTTAAGACATAACTCTTTCTTGCTAGCTCTGAACTCTTAAAAAGCTACTTGGTCTCTCAGAGCGCCAATTTCCTTATCTACAATGAGAAGAATCATAACAACTACCTTAGAGTATGGAGACTATTCAGATAACATACCTACCAAAAACCTTGCAGAGATTGGCATGTCTGCTTCTCAAGCAAGGAAGGTTCAATATTAGAAAACTGCCCTGTGCCCACCGATAGCCTCAGATAATTCACTATGAATTTCAGAAAAATCAGAATAGAAGGATCTTGCCATAATCACCACCAAGTTGAGCAATCCACATTCAGTTCAATCCCAGTTCTCTGACTTCTCTCCTATTACTGTAGTTGAAGGCTCCCTACCCCTATCTCTTACCTTCCCTCATGACTCTGAACCACATTACCCAATCAAGGATTTTGCTTCTGCATGTGACCCTTTTGTCTCCTGATTCTTACATCTATGCTCTATGGGATTACTTCAATCAGCAAAAGCCTGCTGAAACATCACCCATTTCTACAGAGGTTTTGCTAAGACTCTTAGTGCTTCTTTCCTACCATATTGTCTGCCATTTTTATTACAAAAGTTCTTGAAATGTATGTATATGATTATTTCCCCATCCCCTCTCTTCCATTTTTTTTAAAACACACATTAAAGATGCTTTTGTTCTTTCCACTCCAAGTCTGTCAAGGTCATCTACTGCCTCCATTCTACTCATTTCAGGTATCAATTCTCAGTCATCCATCTCCTGTGACCCCTCAGCAGTTTAACACCATTGACCCTTCTCTGGGGAACACTCTATCAGTCTTTCCAGGAATCTCCTGTTCTGTTCCCTGTTTTCTCCTACCTCTGTCTCTCCCCTCCTACAACTACAGAATTACTCCTCTTCCAACTCTATTTCCTCTTGGTAAATTATTCTCTAATTAATTAAGGAAACTAGGATTTATTCTAGACTCTTTTCCTCTTACATCACATTACATCTAGTCAAATCAACTATGTTATCATTGTGAAGTTCAAGATTCAAAATAATTTCTGACTGCAGCCAGTTTCATCACTTTCATATCTATCAGCCCATCTAAGCAAGCCTCATCTGCAGTTTACACCAAATAGTTCTATTTATTTCCCAACAATCAATTACCCACCTTGGCCATTTAAAAATTATATTACTTTTCTATGTTTTCCAGTTGATGACCACCACTTTTACTCTCTAAGAACAAGATGCTAATTTTCAACTATGCTAAAGTACTATGTATTGAGCCCTAACTATCTCTGGAATTGGTGGCTGCTCTATACCTAATTCATTCTGCTATGGCCACACTGGTCACTGCCTCTTCTTTTTAATGGTGAGGATGGGGGAGCAGTATGACTAGAGTTTCTGTTAATTTTTTAAAAATTTTATTTGCACAAATGTATGTATTACAAGTTCAGTTTTGTTACATAGATTATATAGTGCATAAGTCACAGCATTAGGGTATTCATTATTCAAATAACAAACACTGTATTTATTAATTAATATCCCAGTATTCAACCCCTCTGCCTTCCACTTCCAAGTCTTCATTGTGTATTATTTCACTCTCTTCATTTGTGCATACACATTCTTTAGCATCCACTTATGAGTGAGAACGTATTATATTTCATTTCCTGTTTTGCTTAAGAAAATGACCCCCAGTTCCATCCATATTGCCACAATATATGTCATTTCATTCTCTCTTTATGAGTGAGTGGTATGGCATTGGGTATATATAATTACATTTTTAACCCAATCATTCATTAATGGACACTTTGGTTGATTCAATATCTTTGTTCCTGTGAATGTTGCTACAATAAACATACAGATAAAGGTATGTATTTGTTACACTGACTACTTGTCCTTTGGGAAGATACCCAGAAGTAGGATTGCTCAATGGAAATGTAGTTCTAGTTTTAGTTCTTTGAGAAATCACAGTTCTCCATAGAAGCTGTACTAATTTACATTCCCACCAAGGGTGTATAAGAGTTCTTTCTCCATGTCCTTGCCAACATCTCTTCAGTTTTCGCCCTTTTAATCATAGTCATTCTGACTGAGGTAAGATGATATCTCATTACAGTTTTCTTTTCTTTTCTTTTCTTTTTTATTATCCTTTAAGTTCTGGGATACATGTGCAGAAGGTGCAGGTTTGTTACATAGGTATACATGTGCCATGGTGGTTTGCTTCATCCATCAACCCATCATCTAGGTTTTAAGCCCCGTGTGCATTAGGTATTTCCCCAATGCTATCCTTCCCCATGCCTCCTGCCCCCTGAAAGGCCCCAGTGTGTGATGTTCCCCTCCCTGTGTCCCTGTGTTCTCATTGTTCAACTCTCACTTATGAGTGAGAACATGTGGTGTTTGGTTTTCTGTTCCTGTGTTAGTTTGCTGAGAATGATGGTTTCCAGCTTCATCCAAGTCCCTGCAAAGAACATGACCTCATCCTTTTTTATGGCTACATAGTATTCCATGGTGTATATGTGTCACATTTTTTTTTTATCCAGTCTATCATTGATGGGCATTTGGGTTGGTTCCAAGTCTTTGGTCTTGTAAATAGCATGGCAATAAATATAAGTGTGCATGTGTCTTTATAGTAGAGAGATTTATAATCGTTTGGGTATATACCCAGTAATGGGATTGCTGGGTCAAATAATATTTCTGATTCTAGATCCTTGAGGAATTGCCACACTGTCTTCCACAATGGTTGAATTAATTTACACTCCCACCAGCAGTGTAAAACTGTTCCTATTTCTCCACATTCTCTCCAGCATCTGTTGTTTTCTGACTTTCTTTTTTTTTTTTTTTTTTTTTTTGGAGACAGAGTCTGGCTCTGTCACCAGACTAGAGTGCAGTGGCCTGATCTCAGTTCACTGCATCCTCCGCCTCCTGGGTTCAAGTGATTCTCCTGCCTCAGCCTCCTGAGTAGGTGGGATTACAGGTGCATGCCACCATGCCTGGCTAATTTTTGAATTTTTTCTTTTTTCTAGACAGAGTTTTGTTCTTTGTTGCCCAGGCTGGAGTGCAACTGTGGGATCTGGGTTCACTGCAACCTCTGCCTCACGGGTTCCAGCAATACTCAGCCTCCTGAGTAGCTGCAATTACAGACATGCACCACCATGCCTGGCTAGTTTTGTATTTTTAGTAGAGACAGGGTTTCACCATGTGGGTCAGGCTGGTCTCAAACTCCTAACTTCACCTAACTCCACCCACCTCGGCCTACCAAAATGCTGGGATTACAGGCATGATCCACTGTACCCGGCCTGTTTCCTGACTTTTTAATAATCACCATTCTAACTAGTATGAGATGGTGTCTCATTGTGGTTTTGATTTGCATTTCTGTAATGATCGGTGATGATGAGCTCTTTTTCATGTTTGTTGGCCACATAAATGTCTTCTTTTGAGACATGTCTGTTCATATCCTTCACCCACTTTTTGATATGGTTGTCATTTTCTTGTAAATTTGTTTAAGTTCCTTGTAGATTCCGGAAATTAGACTTTGTCAGATGGATAGATTGCAAAATTTTTCTCCCATTCTGTTGGTTCCCTGTTCACTGTAATGATAGGGTCTTTTACTATACAGAAGCTCTTTAGTTAATTAGATCCCCTTTGTCAATTTTGGCTTTTCTTGCAATTGCTTTTGGTGTTTTAGTCATGAAGTTTTTGTCCATGCCCATGTCCTGAATGGTATTGTCTAGGTGTTCTTCCAGGGTTTTTATGGTTTTTGGTCTGACATTTAAGTCTTTAATCCATCTTGAGTTAATTTTTGTATAAGGTGTAAGGAAGGGGTCCAGTTTCAGTTTTCTGCATATGGCTAGTCAGTTTTCCATATACCATTTATTAAACAGGGAATCCATTCCCCATTGCTAGCTTTTGTCAGGTTTGTCAAACGGCGGATGGTTGTAGATGTGTGGCGTGATTTCTGAGGCCTCTGTTCTGTTCCATTGGTCTATATATCTGTTTTGGTAACAGTACCATGCTGTTTTGGTTACTATAGCCTTGTAGTATAGTTGAAATCAGGTAGCATGATGCCTCCAGCTTTGTTCTTTTTGCTTAGTATTGTCTTGGCTAAATGGGCTCTTTTTGGTTCCATATGAAAATTTAAAGTAGTTTTTTCTAACTCTCTGAAGAAAGTCAATGGTAGTTTGATGGGAATAGTGTTGAATCTATAAATTACTTTGGGCAGTATGGCCATTTTCACGATATTGATTCTTTCTATCCATGAGCATGGAATGTTTTTCCATTTGTTTCTGTCCTCTCTTACTTCCTTGAGTAGTGTTTTGTAGTTCTCCTTGTAGAGGTCCTTCATGTCCCTTGTAACTTGTATTCCTAGGTATTTTATTTTTTGTATCAACTGTGAATGGGAGTTCCCTCATGATTTGGCTCTCTGCTTGTCTGTTATTGGTGTATAGGAATGCTTGTGATTTTTGCACATGGATTTTGTATCCTAGGACTTTGCTGAAGTTGCTTATTAGCTTAAGGCATTTTGGGGCTGAGACCATGGGGTTTTCTAAACATACAATCATGTCATCTGCAAACAGATTCAATTAGACTTCCTCTCTTTCTATTTGAATACCCTTATTTCTTTCTCTTGCCTAATTGCCTGGCCAGAACTTCCAATATTATGTTGAAGAGGAGTGGAGAGAAAGGGCATTCTTGTCTTGTGCCAGTTTTCAAAGAGAATGCTACCAGTTTTGCCCATTCTGTATGATATTTGCTATGTGTTTTTCATAAGTAATTCTTAATATTTTGAGATGTGTTCCATCAAAACTTAGTTTATTGAGTATTTCTAGAATGAAGAGGTGTTGAATTTCATCAAAGGCCTTTTCTGCATCTATTGAGATAATCATTTGGTTTTTGTCATTTATTCTGTTTATGTGATGGATTATGTTTAGTGATTTCTGTTTGTTGCACCAGCCTTGCATCCCAGGGATGAAGCTGACTTGATCATGGTGGATAAGCTTTTTGATGTGCTGCTGGATTCGGTTTGCCAGTATTTTATTGAGGATTTTTGCACTGATGTTCATCAGGGATATTGGCCTAAAATTTTCTTTTTTTGTTGTGTCTCTTCTAGGTTTTGGTATTAGGATGATGCTGGCCTCATAAAACGAGTTAGGAAGGAGTACCTCTTTTTCTATTGTTTGGAATAGTTTCAGAAGGAATGGTACCAGCAGCTCTTTGTACCTCTGGTATAACTCGGCTGTGAATCCATCTGGTCCTGGGCTTTTTTTTTTTTGTTTGTATGTTATTAATTACTCCTTCAATTTCAGAACTTGCTATTGGTCTATTCAGGGATTTGACTTCTTCCTGGCTTAGTCCTGGGAGGGTGAATGTGTCCAGGAATTTATCCATTTCTTCTAGATTTTCTAGTTTATTTGTGTAGAGGTGTTTATGGTATTCTCTGATGATAGTTTGTATTTCAGTGGGACAGTGGTCCCCTTTATCTTTTTTTGTGTCTATTTGATTCTTCTCTCTTTTCTTCTTTATTAGTCTGGCTAGTGCTCTATTTATTTTGTTAATCTTTTCAAAAAACCAGCTCCTGGATTCATTGATTTTTTGAAGAGTTTTTCGTGTCTCTATCTCCTTCAGTTCTGCTCTGATCTTAGTTATTTCTTGTCTTCTGCTAGCTTTTGAATTTGTTTGCTCTTGCTTCTCTAGCTCTTTTAATTGTGATATTAGGGTGTCAATTTTTTATCATTCCTGCTTTCTCTTGTGGGCATTTAGAGCTATAAATTTCCATCTAAACACGGTTTTAACTGTGTCCCAGAGATTCTGGTACATTGTGTCTTTGTTCTCATTGGTTTCAAATAACTTATTTATTTCTGCCTTAATTCCAGAACAGCTTGCTTAGTTTCCATGTAGTCATGTGTTTTTGAGTGAGTTTCCTAACCCTGAGTTCTAATTTGATTGCACTGTGGTCTGAGAGACTCTTTGTTATGATTTCCGTTCTTTTGCATTTGCTTAGGAGGTTTTACTTCCAGTTATGTGGTCAATTTTAGAATAAGTGTGATGATGTGCTGAGAAGAATATATATTCTGTTGATTATGGGTGGAGAGTCAGGTAGTTATCTGTTATGTCCACTTGGTCCAGAGCTGAGTTTAAGTCCTGAATATCCTTGTTAATTTTCTGTGTCTTTTATCTGTCTAATATTGACAGTGGGGTGTTAAAGTCTTCCACTATTATTGTGTGTGAGTTTAAGTCTCTTTGTAAGTCTCTACAAGCTTGCTTCATGCATCTGGGTGCTCCTGTATGGGGTGTGTATATATTTGACAGTTAGCTCTTCTTATTGCATTGATCTTTTTACCATTATGCCCTTCTTTGTTTCTTTTGATCTTTGTTGGTTTAAAGTCTGTTTTATCAAGACTAGGATTGCAACTCCTGCTTTTTTTTGCTTTCCATTTGCTTTGTAAATATTCCTCCATCCCTTTATTTTGAGCCTATGTGCATCTTTGCACACGAGATGGGTCTCCTGAGTACAGCACACTGATGGGTCTTGACTCTTTATCCAATTTGCCAGTCTGTGTCTTTTAATTGGGGCATTTAGTCCATTTACATTTAAGGTTAATATTGTCATGTGTGAATTTGATTCTGTCATTATGATGCTAGCTGATTATTTTGCCCGTTAGCTGATGTGGTTTCTTCATTATGTCGGTGGTCTTTACAATTTGGTATGTTTTTGTAGTTGTTGGTACCAGTTTTTCCTTTTCATGTTTAGTGCTTCCTTCAGGAGCTCTTGTAAGGCAGGCCTGGTGGTGACAAAATCTTTCAGCATTTGCTTGTCTGTAAAGGATTTTATTTCTTCTTCCCTTATGAAGCTTAGTTTGGCTGGATATAAAATTCTGGGTTGAAAATTCTTCTCTTTAAGAATTTTGAACATTGGCCCCCACTCTCTTCTGGCTTACAGGGTTTCTGCAGAGAGATCCACTGTTAGTCTAATGGGCTTCCCTTTGTGGGTAACCTGACCTTTCTCTCTGGCTACCCTTAACATTTTTTCCTTCATTTCAGCCTTGGTGAATCTGATGATTATATGTTTTGGGGTTGCTCTTCTCGAGGAGTATCTTTGAGGTGTTCTCTGTATTTCTTGAATTTGAATGATGGCCTGTCTTGCTTGGTTGGGGAATTTCTCCTGGATAATATCCTGCAGAGTGTTTTCCAACTTGGTTCCATTCTCCCTGTCACTTTCAGGTACACCAATCAAATGTAGGTTTGGTCTTTTCACATAGTCCCATATTTCTTGGAGGCTTTTTCATTCCTTTTCATTCTTTTTTCTCTAATCTTGTTTTCACATTTTATTTCTTTAGGTTGACCTTCAATCTCTGATATCCTTTCTTCTGCTTGTTCAATTCAGCTATTGGTACTTGCGTATGCTTCACAAAGTTCTTGTGCTGTGTTTTTCAGCTCCATCAGGTCATTTATGTTTTTCTCTAAACTAGCTATTCTAGTTAGCCATTAGTCTAACCTTTTTTCAAGGTTCTTAGCTTCCTAGCATTGGGTTAGAACATGCTCCTTTAGCTCAGATGAGTTTTTATTACCCACCTTCTGAAGCCTACTTCTGTCAATTTGTCAAACTCATTCTCTGTCCAGTTTTGTTCCCTTGCTGTCAAGGAGTTATGATCATTTGGAGGAGAAGAGGCATTCTGGTTTTTGCAATTTTCAGGCTTTTTGCACTGGTTTCTCCCTATCTTCGTGGATTTATCTATGAAGATTTATCAAAGACCAAAGTCTTTGATGTTGGTGACTTTCGGATGGGGTTTTGGTGAGGATGACTTTTTTGTTGATGTTAATACTATTCCTTTCTGTTTGTTAGTTTTCCTTCTAACAGTTAGGTCCCTCTGCTGCAGGTCTGCTGGAGTTTGCTGGAGGTCCGCTCTAGACCCTACTTGTCTGGGTATCACCAGCAGAGGCTGCAAAACAGCAAAAATTGCTACCTGTTCTTTCCTCTAGAAGCTTTGTCCCAGAGGGGCACCCAGCGGATGCCAGCCAGAACTCTCCTGTATAAGGTGTCTGTTGACCCCTGCTGGGAGGTGTCACCCAGTCATGAGCCACGGGGGTCAGGGACCTACTTGAGGAGGCAGTCTGTCCTTCTGCAGAGCTCGAGCGCTGAGCTGGGAGATTGGCTGCTCTCTTCAGAGCTGGCAGGCAGGAACATTTAAGTCTGCTGAAGCTGTGCCCACAGCTGCCCCTTCCCCCAGGTACTCTGTCCCAGGGAGATGGGACTTTGATCTGTAAGCCCCCGAGTGGGTCTGCTGCCTTTCTTTCAGAGATGCGCTGCCCAGAGAGGAGGAATCTAGAGAGACAGTCTGGCTACAGTGGCTTTGCCAAGCTGCAGTGGGCTCCACCCAGTTCAAACTTCCCGGTGGCTTTATTTATGCTGTGAGGGGAAAACTGCCTACTGAAGCCTCAGTAATGGTGGGCACCCTTCCTCCCACCAAGCTGGAGTGTCCCAGGTGGACTTCAGACTGCTGTGCTGGCAGCGAGAATTTCAAGCCAGTAGATCTTAGCTTTCTGGGCTCTGTGGGAGTGGGAATCACTGAGCTAGACCACTTGGCTCCCTGGCTTCAACTCCCTTTCCAGGGGAGTGAACTGTTCTGTCTTGCTGGCATTCCAGGTGCCCTTGGGGTTAGAAAGGAAACTCCTGCAGCTAGCTTGGAGTCTGCCCAAATGGCCACCCAGTTTTGTGCTTGAAACCCAGGGCCCTGGTTGCATAGGCACCGGAGGCAATCTCCTGGTCTGCGGGTTGTAAAGACCGTGGAAAAAGCATAGTATATGGGCTGGAATGCACTGTTCCTCATGGCATAGTCTGTCATGGCTTCCCTTTGCTAGGGGAGGGAGTTTCCCAACTCCTTGCACTTTCTGAGTGAGGCGACACCCTACCTTGCTTCTGCTTGTCCTCCATGGGCTGCACCCACTATCTAACCAGTCCCAGTGAGATGAGCTGGGTAGCTCAGTTGGAAATGCAGAAATCAACTGCCTTCTGCATTGATCTTGCTGGGAGCTGCAGACCAGAGCTGTTACTACATCATGACACTTTTTTAAAGTGGAATCTTCAAGATCTTTCTTATCATTAAGATTTAATTAGATATAAGTTGATGTAGGTCTTTTTCATTTATTGTGTTGGGCACTCTGTATTTCAAGAGGCTCTCCTTTCCCAGGCCCTGCAGTTTAGAGGGGGCTCCACAAAAATACCAAAATCAAAGGCATTGTTCATTCTTTTTATTCTCATTAGTAAGTATTTTTAAAGTTCATAAATAAAACAGAAATTATAGGAGTGAGCAGGGGCTGAGCTATATGCTCTTCCAGGCCTGACGAGGCAGGTGAAGAATTTGAAAAGATAATAAATTTACCGTGTCTGCTATGTGGCACCCAAGAAAAAAATGGATGCTTCTCTGTAAAGAGAGCCAACTGAATAGGACCAAGTAGTGCATTATCAAATCCTGGATAAGTACCTCCACACACACTACTAAAACAAATTGGAGAGAAGTAACATTACCTATCCTGTCTGTGGGAGGAAAACATGGGCATCCCAAAGATGCTCATATTCTAATGAGTATATTTTGTGTAAAGATGAAAAGAAAGACAGGACTGGAGAATCCTGTGTAAATGTGTTTATGATTTAGAAAGAAACTTATTTATTCAGGAAAAGAGTTTTTTATTACCTCACCTTTAAGATCTCAGGAGAAGTTTTACCTTACACATTTCCTATCACTTGTACCTCAGTTTATATTCTGGACCTGGTTTCTTCTGACTTTTTTGGAAGTAAATAAATATATAAGTAAATAGCAAGAAAGTAGTGGAGTACAGTAAGCAAGAACATAGGCTCTGAAGACTGACAGCCATCTATACCACTTATTACCATTCTAACAACTTTGGCATGTGCCTCAGTCAGCTCACCTATAAAACTGAGATAGCAGTAAACATTATTCTTACCTAATAAGCTGGTTCTGAAGATTAAATGACATACAGTAAATGCTTAAGAAATATTTTTATTATAATCAGTCATGGCTACAATGTGTTCATTGAATATGAATATGAATACCCTAAAATAATTGTGAAATATGTGTTTATAAGAGAAAACATAATAATAAACTATATGAACCAATATGGTAATTGTGTAGTCAGGATTTATAGAAAAATCTATGCAAATTTGAGTTTTTTGAGACATTTTTGTTTCATTGCTAATTATATCAAAATAATGTTTAGTTGATTCAATGGGCACAAGGATTCCTCCAATTCCCATGAACGATTCCCAGACCACAGGACTCAATGCAATTCACTCAATCACATCACAAGTCCATCCACTCTCTTCATGTTCATCTCTCCTGGTAGACAACTCTCTTGTGTTGCAGACAAGCTAGTTCAAGATGAAGTTGAGGAAGATTCTGCTTTCTGTCCTACTCAAAGAATCTCCTACTTTTTAAGAAAGAGAAAGTCATGTGGGTATGAAGGAGCTGACATATGAAATTCAAATCTGATTACCAGTGTAATAAAAACCTGTGGTGGGTTTGAAGCACAAATGGTATATGATCTAATTTTCATCTGTAAAAGGTCACTCTGGCTATTGTGGGGAGAACTGATATGGAATGTAACAAGAATGTTATCAAGACCCGGTTAAGGTTCTTAACATCCTCCTTGAGAGAGAATCATGGCATGAACTACAGCCCTGTAGTAGGGAATATGCAAGTGTTCATATTGCGAGGGATTTAGAGGTGAGCCCACTGGATTTGCTTGTGGACCAGGCTTCGGTGAGAGAAAGGCAGGCGTGATTCCAATATATTTGAACAAAAAAAAGAAACTGCTGTCGTGGACTGAGAAGACACTGGGTAGTGCTATGGGCTGAATTCTGTTTCCCCTTAT
The DNA here is from genome assembly GCF_029289425.2 of Pan paniscus. Lineage (NCBI taxonomy): Eukaryota > Metazoa > Chordata > Mammalia > Primates > Hominidae > Pan > Pan paniscus. The sequence goes on along the minus strand of NC_073259.2, from coordinate 16,725,738 downwards.
TTATATGATGAAAGACTTCACTCCTAGTTTCTCAGAATATGACCATATTTGAAGGCAAGAACAGAAATGTGCGGATTAACTTAAAATGAGGCTGTTATGGGGGCACATAGTCCCATCTGCTAGGTATCCTTATAAGAAGAAGACATTTGCATACACAGAGAGACACCAAATATCCACATGCACCAAGGCAGCTCCTTTTTTGAGGACATAGCAAGAAGGCAGATGTCTAGCGGCTAAGGAAACACTGAACCTGTTGACACCATGATCTCAATGAAACTGTGAAAAAATGAATTTCTGTTGTTTAAGACACTACTCTGTGGTAATTGCTTAGGTAAGTATAACAAAATATTTTGAGGGAGAGAGGTTTTAGGATGTTGAAATCAAGAACACGACTTGAGACATGTTAAGTTTGCTGCCATTTTAGATGGCAAGTGAATTACTTAGGGCTTTGACTCATCTCCAGGTGCCTGAGCTGCTGCTAGAGTATGGTTCTTGCTTTACCCACCCTATCTCTGTCTTTCACATCTTTGGCAAACTCCATTCTGATTGTTTCCCATGAGTTTATAGCTGATATTTATTCTTTCCTGATACACCCATCTCTTTCACCCTTTGCAAGCATTGGAGAAGGTCAGGAAAATGCCTGAACGGATTGATATTTAAAAGCATCTCCTGCTGTCTTCCTGTATTCATCGGACAAGAAGAGCGAGGCACGTCTGCCCTGCATTCTCCTTTGTTCCTTCTCTCTGACCTTCCTTTCCTACTTGAAGGGCTACCATAAGCTATGTAGGCTGGACTGCACATCTCTGGACTGCACATCTATCTGGAGATAGTACTTGTGGCTGGCAGAATTTTTTTTTCTTTGAACACTTTAAATATATTATTTCATATCTCCTAGACTGTACAGTTTCTTCTGTGAAAATCACTCCTAATATGATGAGGCTTCCCTAATATATGTCTTGATGCTTTTATCTTACTCTTTTTAGAATTTTCTCTTTGGTTTTGATCTTGACATTTTGACTCTTATGTGCCTTGGAGAAGGCCTTTTGGGGTTGTGTCAATTTGAATATGTTTGAGGTCCTGTATTTGGGTGTCCCAGTCTCTTGCTAGATTTGACAAATTTTTTAGCTACTATTTTGTTTAAAAATTTTTTCCATGCTCTTACTCATTTCTTCTCCTTCTGGAACACTCAAAATCAAACTTCTGGTCGCTATATCATGTCTTAGGAAACATCAGCTAAATTGTGGATACCATTTTAAGGGACCGAAATTTTGGTTCATTTATCACAAGAAATTGAAAATTTCAGAAAGTCAGGAGGGAGATTGGTCAGAGAGTTGTATATCAAGAGATAAATTTGTATATCACATGGATAGCTATTAGGTTTCTGCCTGAGAGCATCTCCAATGTCCTGGCCCCAGAGTTGGTGTTACTTTTTCAGTGGTTGGGGCTGTAGACAGAGGTAATATGAGTAGTGTAAAGTCAAGTGTTTTTAGCCTTAGTTTACCACTGTTTTAGCAATATCTGGGAGAAATACAATCACAACTTTTTAAATATGTTATACAAAGCAACAGAAATCTTCCTCATATTGTTATAATATTATACAGATATCTTTAAAAGAGGGATTATTTTCAAGTGATTAATGACAGGCTTACTTTTCTTTTAAGTGAACACATAGATTTTCTCTCAGAACAGGGTCTTCTCTTCTGCTTAAGGACATTGATAAGAAATTCTACCATACATTTCTTACCACAGTTGTTGATTTTTAGATGCACGTGTTTACATTTTTAACATCTTGGAATTTGCAATGTGTGGCAGATCATACCTTCCAAAAATGTCCAAAAGATCATCTCTCACCTCATGCTTTCTGATGACAATGGGACCTTGATATCTTCCCTGCAACTGGTGACATCGGATTCCTCCCACTTGAACCTCAGTGGACCATTGTAACTGCTTTGACCAATAGAGTATGTAAGAAGTGATGCTTAGTAACTTTTGAGTCTAGATCCTAAAAATGCCATATAATTCTAACCTGTTCTCTCAGGAACCTGTCCACATGTCGTGAGGAAGCCCATGCTGTGAGAGAGAGATCTAAAATCAGTTTGCAAACTAATTGGAAATTGAATTATCCCTAAACAACATTTAATGACCAAGTTTTAGTCATTGGTTGTATTGCTTCAGAATCATACAATAAATTTCCATACAGATATGGGTAAATCGCTAAAGATGTAACAACCATTCCATTATACTTAGAATAGTAATACCTGTTTTATATCATTTGCCCTTTTGTCCTTACAATAGCCCTTTGATAATTTCTTGCATTATGTTTACTCCTCAGATGAAGGAACAAAGCTCAATATGATTGACTGACATTTTTTGTCATATAGCTGACAAGTATTAATCTGCTTGGTTAAATTTATTACTGAGTAATTAATTTTTTGTAGCTTTGTAGAGGGAATTGAATATTTGATTTTTCTTTCATGCTATTTTATTGTTGTTATATGCTACTAATTTTTGCATATTGATAATTTATCCTTCAATGTTAGTGAACTTATTTTTTAGTTCTAATGTTTTTGGTGGAGTTTAGATTTTTCTTTTTTTATGTTAACAATAATTTTTTAACTCTTATTTTAAGTTCAGGGGTACAAGTGCACATTTGTTACATAGGTAAACTTCTGATGGGGGTATGCTGCACAGATTATTTCCTCACCCAGGTATTAAGCCTAGTAACATTAGTTATTTTTCTTGATCATCTTCCTCCTCCCACCCTGCACCCTCCAAAAGCCTCAGTGTGTGTTTCCAAAATATAAGAGTATGACACAAAAAAATTCTGTGTTCATGGATAGGAAGAATCAATATCATAAAAATGACCATATACCCCAATTAATTTACAGATGCTGGCAAGGATGCAGAAAAATCTGAACATGTTTACACTGTTGGTGGGAGTGTAAATTAGTTCAACCATTGTGGAAGACAGTGTGGCAATTCCTCAAGAATTTAGAACCAGAAATATCATTTGACACAGCAATCTCATTACTGGGTATATACCAAAGCAATTATAAATCATTCTACTGTAAAGACACATGAACACATATGTTTATTGTGGCACTATTTACAATAGCAAAGACTTGGAACCAACCCAAATGCCCATCAATGATAGATTGGATAAAGAAAATGTGGCACATATACACCATGGAATACTATGCAGCCATAAAAAAGAATGAGTTCATGTCCTTTGCAGGGACATAGATGAAGCTGGAAACCATTATCCTCAGCAAACTAACACAGGAACAGAAAACCAAACACCGCATATTCTCACTCACAAGTGGGAGTTGAACAATGAGAACACAGAGACACAGGGAGGGGAACATCACACCCAGGGCCTATCGGGAGGTGGGGGGAAGGGGAGGGAGAGGCATTGTAACACGTCATCTAGGTTACAAGCCCAGCATGCATTAGGACAAATACCTAATGCATGCTGGGCTTGTAACCTAGATGACGTGTTGATGGGAGCAGCAAACCACCATGGCTTATGTGTACCTGTGTAACAAACCTGCATGTTCAGCACATACATCACAGAACTTAAAGTAAAAAAAAAAAAAAAAAAAAAGGAAATGTTGTCACCACAAAAAAAGGGTAAGTTGGAATATGATAGGTTAGCTTGATTGAATCTTTCTTAATGTATACAAATATTAAGACACCACATTGTGAAAAAAGTTGAATACATGATTGGCCCAAACAATATGGAATAACCAAGTTTTCTTTGGTGATTGGATTGGTATCTGTATCACATTTTCAATTTCTGTACATGCATGGCTATGTAGCTAAAGATTTATTGATTGTCTCTTTCTACCTATTATAGTGATGTTTCTGATGCCTTTGCTCTTTTAGTCTTTACAATAGTGTTTGAGGATTTCTTGCATTTATGTTCACTTTTCAGAGGAAAAAAAATCTTAATATCATTGACTGAGTTTCCCAAAGCCATAAGTTTATAGGTATCAGCATAGAAAATACAATAGAGAGAGAGAGCGAGCGAGAATATGAGAGAATGTCCTTATTCATTAGAACAGCTTAAAATTCCTAGGATCCAATAACAATAAATGGACAGGATTCAGTTGAAGAAGAATGATTAAACATTGATACAGAATATAAACTAAAACATGTGTACATGTAAATTTCTGCATAGGAAAATGCAACATTCAAATAGAGCCAATTTTCCAGGTGTTCCTGTGTAAATTGATTGCACCACTGTCCTTTCTTCCTGTCTGGTTTCGGCAATGTTGACTGACAAACTCAGTTAATTTTCATCATTTCAGTTCTGCAGTTTTGTCTACATTTATTTTATACTGTCCTCTCCTCTTTTGTTCTCCTTGTCCTTGGGTATTAATTTCCTTTTTGATTCTTTATTATAAGTTTACTGGGATATTGGGAAAGAGCAGAAATCAGTACATGTGTTCAATGAAGTGTGTGTTAACGCCCTTAGAATAAAGAAACAAATTCCTTATTATAGTTTAAAACAGATACTACAAATTGTCCTATTGTTTATTTCTTTTTCTCTGTAACTGTATTCAAATTACTTTACAACAAACTATTATTACCTGTATTCCTAATTTTAACAGGAGAATCTGCTGTCCTCTCTTCACTGGCTGCATTAAATACAACATGACTATGAGTTCATAATCAGACGGTTAGCTTTCACAAGATTACTGAGTAAACTCAATCTGTCTTTGCAACTCTAGAGACAATTTTAAGTGACAAATACTTTTTCATACTCTAGTAGGCCAATAAATATAGTTTTCTAGAGTAAAAGTACATAGTTTCAAGTCTATCACTTATTCATCTTTAGAACTGCCAAAACAAATCTCCCTGCATCATACAAAAAAATTTTTTGTGCCTTTTAGTAAACAGACATAGACAGAAACACAAGTTTATGATAAGAAACAAAAAGAGTCTAAATGTATCTTATATTGACACTATTTTATAGCTATACTTAGTTTATACAGCAGTTGTCTTGATTGTCTAAAATGTGCCTTTTTACATTTTATTCAACAATTGAAGGCTTATTTGAATGAGCCTCCAAACAAGACTGACATGTTGCATTTGGTCAGATTTGATTAGTCTATGAAGGTAATGAAGCTTGAACTTTGGGGCCCTCTTCTGCATAGGCCCCTTCCAAGACCCTGTGTAGACTGAACAGAAGAAAAAGGTATTTAAAAGCTTTATGAACTAGGAATGGTCCTCTTTCTGCCTACTCCTTCACACAAGCCCTTTCCATCTTCCACTCACCCATGGGGTCACAAGATTTCAAGACTCTCTGTCCCCTAAACATACTTTAATAGCCTGAGGAATATCTGAGATTTCTTCTGGAAAGAAGGCTTGGGAATACCTATAGGAGCAAATTTCTAAATAATCGGATTCTTACATCCACCAATAATGGCAAAGTATATTCCAGCACTTCTCTAAATGTACTGGGGATTGCAGATTGTAGATGGAGGAATCTAGAAATCATATTTTATTGGTGGTCAAAGGCCTACTGAAATGAGGTTGGTTTATGACTTCAAATTCTTGCTCTTCCACTAGTTTCTCCTTTGCAGAACATGCTCCCTCTGGAATGCTGCACTTCTTCAGGATTTGTAGGGTTCTCACTTCCCAGCATGGAGTGAATAGTCAATGTTAGCTGTGTCTTCCTTCGTTTACAACCAGTGGGGGAGTCAGAGAAAATCTCACGTTTGACTACAAGAGCAAGGGGCAGCTTCATGGCCCAAATCCATTTGGGCATTTCTGCTTGTGTCCCGGCCACACCCATTTTCACACCATCCAGAGATGATGCTGACTGTGACAATTACCAACACAGGGAGGTTCTTTGATTTTTAAGAGAAAGTGTAATTTCCCTTGAGGCTTACCCTTTAAAGGAAGGCATTTATTCACTGATTGCTAGTACATGTTACTGCTGTTTATTCTGAAGAGCTCATGACTAGCACACTAGGTACGGCCATAGATTTTTGTATTTTTTCTTTATTCCTGGTCTTTGGTTTTCCTTGGGAAACATTCCAGGAGAGATTTAATAAGTTAAACTCTAAAATTCTGCTCGCATTTTGTATCTTTGTTTCCCAGGCATTGTGTTGAGTTAGCTGAGTCCACATTTGGGCAGAAGAGAGAAAATGGTGCTAGCTCATGAGGACATGTCCCATTCACCTGCCACCCTTAGGAACTTCTGAGTATGACTGGACCAAGTGTTTTTACCAAATCCTTCTTGGGGAGTGAATTTACACTCCATTTCTATGTCAGGATATCAGCCCTGTAAAAGGGTCTTGGCAGTTAGGAAAAGGAGGATTTTGGTGCCACAGATGTAGGGAAATCCTACACTTACTAAGACTATGGGAAGGTGACAACAGAATGCTAGACACGTGGTGAATTATTCTTATTAAAGTGAATCAAAGCATTTCTTAATTGAATACAAACCCAGCACCTCCACAGGAAACAGAGCCCACTCCAGGACTGGTTTGTGATTTTCATCTCGTTCTCCCTGATTATCTTACTAGAGATTTTATACTATTTTCAATGGGGTTATTTTAATGTCCCATAAAAGCATTCCAAACCTAAAAGTTTCCAGTTGCAATTAGTAAAATCTAACATGGAGGTTAAAGACAATCTCTTTTCTCCCTGTTGTTGTTGTTAACTTAGAAAATGAAGCAACTTTTTTATTAGCCCTGAGTGTCCTCCTGCTATCCCCCATTTTCTAAGAAGATTCTGAGCTGTAGGACAAGGCCACCACTAAACGACAGAAGATGGAATAATTGTAGAAATCTAGAGAAGCACAGGATATGTACAAAGGAGGCATAGATCCTGGCTGAGGGGAGTGGATTATTCAAGGATGAGGGAGGGACAATTATTAGCTGTTCTCCATTGAATATGGGCTCAATAATTATTCATTGGAATGAAATTTTGAGAGTGGTTTTTAGTTTATGAGGAAAGATTTGCTTAATTGCCTTGTGTTAATAGCCATGATAATTTTATTCCTAATTTTATGAACTGACACTAACACATTACAGCGGCCACAAAAAAGCATGAAATGAATGTTTGGAAAGTATATTAGTTTTCCTATTGCTGCAGTAAGTAACACATTACCACAAAGTGAGTAGCTTTGTAGCTCAGAAGTCACGGATGGGTCTCATGGGCTTAAATCCATGTGGAAAGGCTGAGTTTCATGCTAGAGTCTCCAGGGCAGAACCCATTTTCTGGCCCACATTCCCTGGCCCTCTTCCATCTTCAATGCCAGCAATAGCCAGATGAGCCTCCCATCACATCACATCAATCACATCACATCACATCACATCACATCACATCACATCACATCACATCACATCACCCTGGCACTGACTCTTCTGCCTCCCTCCTCAACATTTAGGGATGTTGTGATTACATTGCATGTACTTAGATATTCAGTAAAGTCTCTCTATATTCAGGTCAATTGATTAGCAAACTTAATACCCTTTTGTCATGTAAGTTAACATATACACTGGTTATGGGAATTAGGAAGGGTGTGTCTCTGGGAGACTGTTAATCATCATAGCACACACAGGACGGATATCTTACTCCCCTGGAACTGGTTTGGTTCAGGGCAGGTAAGGAGAGTTACCCAGGCTTCTTCCAGATATTTGCATGCAGATATGAATGAGTTTATGTAAAATTAGTTGTAATGTCAATATTTGTACTTTAAGTATATATCTATACAATAGTGTAAGTCACAAACTGAAATGGCAGAAATTTACTTTCAATTACCATTTTCATTTCACATAGTTGTTAATAATTTATAGCCATTTTTGTTTATTTTATATTTATACTTGTTTTGTTTGTTTTCTTTCTCCCTATCTTGTGTGGGTTCCTTGAAAAGCTTTTTCGATTCCATTTTAGTTGATCTGCAAAGTTTTTGAGTGTCTTTCTCTATACAGCATTTTTAATGGTTGCTGTGGGTATTACATTACATATACACAGCTTGTCACAGTCTAGTGGTGTGGGCATTTTACCCTATGGGGTTGAAATATGAAAACTTTACATTCCCATTATTTACCCACCCCTGTTTGTAATATAATCATCTTAAATATATCTCTACATGCATTTACCACCTCAGCAAGTTTTATAATTTTTGCTTCAACATGACATTATTGTCTTTCAGTTTTGTAGCTCAGGATTCTGAATTGGGTCTCAAGGTTTAGTTTCTTTTTGGGGACTCCAGAGAAGAATCTTATTTTTTGCCTCATTCCCTGGACGTCTTTCCTCTTCAACACTAGCAATAGCCAGTTGAGCCATTTGAAACTCATGCAGAAAACTTGAAAAGAAAAGATGTTTTGTGTTTACTTACTTTTTCCCCAATTTCTTTTTCTTTGTTTTTCTTTTCTTTCTTTGTTTCATTCTTGCTGTTCTGAAAATTCCTCCTCTGTACTCTCCTTTCTGTTTAGAGAACTTCCTTGAGCCTTTTTGTTGTTGTTGTTGAGATGGAGTCTCGCTCTGTCGCCCAGGCTGGAGCGCAGTGGCATGATCTCAGCTCACTGCAAGCTCTGCCTCCCAGGTTCACGCCATTCTTCTGCCTCAGCCTCCCCAGCAGCTGGGACTACAGGCACCCACCACCACGCCCAGCTAATTTTTTGTATTTTTAGTACAGACGGGGTTTCACCATGTTAGCCAGGATGGTCTTGATCTCCTGACCTCGTGATCCACCTGCCTCGGCCTCCCAAAGTGCTGGGATTACAGGCGTGAGCCACCGCGCCCCGCCCCTTGAGCCATTTTTTTTAAAAAATGGGTTTGTTAGAAGCAAATTCTCTTAGGTTTCTTTCTTTTCATTCTTCTGAGAATAACTGGATTTCTGTCTCCTTATTGCAGAAAAGTTTTACTGGACATAAACCTCTGGTTGGCAATTTTTTTCTTTCAGCACTTCAAATATTTGAGCTACATTCTTCTGTTGTTTTCTTCTTTCTGGTAGTAACGCCACTGTTATTCACATTGTGTTTTTCCTATAAGTATGGTATTATTTATTTGTAGCTGCCTTTTAAACATTTTCTTTGTTTTAATTCTCAGAAATTTGACTACAGTGTTGCTTGGCATAGATTTCCTTGGATGTATTTTGGTTGGGATTTGCTCAGTTTCTTGGATCTGCAGGTTTATGCCCATTGCAAGTTTGGGGGATTTTCAGCCTTTCTATCTTTGAGTCCTCTTTCAATACCATCCTCATTGTTCTCTTTTTCTGAGACTCAGACTGCATGATTATCACATCATTTGTTATAGCCTTTCATATTTGTGACACAGTGTAAATTTTTTTCAATTATTTAACCCTGCGTGTTCAGAGTATATAATTGCTATTAATCCAACTTCAAGAACACTATTTCCTCCATCATTTTCTTTCTGCTGTTGATCACATATAATGATTTTTAAGAATTTTACACATTATATATCACAGTTGTAAAATTTCTATTTTATTATCTTATATACTCCATTTTTCTCTGCTGAGAAGTTTTTTCTTTTATTTTGAGAGTGTACACATTGACCTCTTGAAGGATGGCTATAACAGCTGCTTTAAAGTCTCATCATTTCAATATCCAAGTTGCTTCCAATTTGTTATCTCTTGATTGTTTCATTCCTTAATAATTGGTCAATTATTTCTGTTTTTTGAAGTACACAGGGTAATTTTCTATTTTATCTTGCACACATGCATTTGCTCTGTTTGCAATACACAAAAAGTACAATAAAGCAAGCTCTGAACATTGGAGGGCAGAGGCAGTCATGCTACATCGTAATCCACCCGGTGGTTAGAATGCCAGAAGGATTTGTCCCACTATCATTTTTCTACTTGGAGCTTGTGCCTGGATGTTTCTCTCTGGCTCTAATGAGGTAATGTTATAAGTATTTAATATCATACCATACATTTAAATGTAAAAGGTACAAAATGTGCATCAAATGTGTCCCAAGAGTCCTATTTACAAAGTCTTTCCATCTTTTTTCTTTTGTGTGCTGTTGGCTCAAAGCACATCAATTGAAGTCAAGTACTTCTTTTTCCTTTTCTTCCTACAGGAATAGCAGAGGTTGACACCTGCTCATTAGAAGCTATCACAGTAGTCAGGCGGCTCTGCTGTCTTCTGATTGGGGATTGATAGAGTGCAGGACAATGAGGCTCAGGTAAAAAGAATATCTACAGGGCTGGCATGGTGGCCCATGCCTGTAATTCCACTACTTTTGGAGGCTGAAGTGGGAGGACTGCTTGATGCCAAGAATTCCAGGTCAGCCTGGGCAACATAGTAAGATCCTCTGTCTTTACAAAAAATTACAAATTTATCCTGTCTCAGTAGGTGTACCTGTGGTCCCAGTGACTTGGGATGGTGAGATGGAAGGTTTACTTGAGCCCAGGAGATTGAGGCTGCTGTGAGCCAGGTTTGTGCCACTGAACTCTAGCCTAAGCAAAAGAGCAGGTCCCTGTCTCTAAAAAGAAAAAAAAAAAAAAGAATGACTAGAACAACCAAAAAGGCCTTTTCTCCTTCGCTTTTTGCCCAGATTCTACTTTCTTTAAAGTGCATCTCCCAGTGTCTAGGGAGGCCACAGGCTTGAGGTCTCTTCCTTTCCTCTCCCTCATATGCCACTGTGGCTTCATCCTATGTGTCGAAGCATACCTTCTCCCACTCTCATAGAAACAAGTAATGTGGTGATTTGAGCAGCTATAAGCAATTTTAGTCCCTACCCTACTTGATGTCTTGCAACATTTTGGGATGAGTGTATAGGACCTTTGGTCCCCCTTGGGTCAGTGAGATCTCAGGCCCAGCCTGAATCCTTAACGGAATTGAGATCTGAGTAGAGGAAAAGAAGTAATAAAGGAGATATGGACTAAGGGTCTTCATGCAAGTAAGCAAGACACATTTACTTTCAAATTCAAGTAGTGCAGACACTGCTTAAGGCTCAGCTGAATACACACCCAAATTTAAATCTCTCCAGTGACCTGGAACAGCTTTGGGGGATGTTTAATCCTATCTCCTGTTATATGTGGAAGAGAGTCAAAATTAAAGTCTCATTTGGGAAGTTTGTTTTAATTCTAACACCTGATACTCAGGTTTCAACCATTTCCCAATCCTAATCATTAACGGGCAACATAAGGGGAGAATATTGAGAATATTTATTGACCAATCATCATACATTTTTGTCAGCATATCAGATATTGGTGTGTCTTTTTTACATTATTAACTGAATAATAATGGATGCCCTTTACAGACATTATGACATTATGAAACAAAAAGGAACCCAAAGGAAACAAATGAAGATTGTAATGTGGATGCCTAATGATTTTCCATCAGAACTCTCACACAACAGCCCTGTTTGATGAGAGAAATGAGCAGGAGCACTGTTGTGGTAAAGGACTCAGCTGAAGCTCCCCCAGGCATTTCTCCACTAAAGCTTTGGCTTTCTCAAAATATTCTCAGAATAAGCCGTTATTGTCAATCGTTTGCCCTCCAGAAAGTCAACGAGAAAAATGCCTTGAGCTTCCCAATAAACTCTTGCCATGATCTTTGCACTTTCCTTATCCACTTTTGCTTTGACTGGACTTTTCCACCTCTTGGTAGCTATTGCTTTTACTGTATTTGTTTACCGGATTTTACTTGTAGAGCCAGATTGCATCTCCCATTACAATTCCTTGAAGAAATGCTTCAAGATCTTCATCCCCCTTATTTAAAACTTCATGGAAAGCTCTGCTCCTGTCTGTAGCTTATCTTTTTGCCACAGTTTTGGCATCCATTGAGGGAAAACTTTACTCAACATTAATTATTCAATTAGTATCAGGTGAGGGAAACCAATTGAGAATTTTGTAGTGTTGGCTGTTGTTTGTACTGTTAGTCATTCGTTGTCTTCTAATAGAGTATAAACAAGATGAATTTTATCCATGCAATTTGATGTGAATCCTCTGTCTCTATGGGCTGTAGGTTCTACGTCATCTCATTCCTTCTTGAAATGAGTTACCTACTTGTAAACTGCCAATTTTTTGGGCCATTATCCCCATCAGTGTTTCAGAAAGCATCGTGGATTTCACCTTCTTCTACCCAAGTTTCACCATGAATTTGATGTTTGTACTCTCTTTAATTTTAGAAGAATTCATGTTGCTCTTATAGGGGATCTTTTGAACCTGCTCTTATTTTTCTTGATGCCTCAAGTAGCTCCTGTTCAGACATGTTAGAGCATGTCAGTCTGAGTTTATTTTGGTGCAAAAGAAAATTGGAATCCATTCATGTTATTTTTTAATATAACATACATTTTCCTTGAACATTTTAAAGTCCCATTGCATTACAGGGAGGCTTCCTAATACAATAAGGTTTGCTATAGTTAACTTTGAGTTTTCCTACTGATTAGGCAAATTGTTTTCTTATTTCTCCTGGCATAAATAGAGACGTTTGTTGAAGGAGGAATATAATACCATAGATGAAACATTCTCTAGCTATGTGGAAAGTTAAACGGTTTTAACTAGGCTTCACATGCTTTAAGGGAGGCACAGAGTAACTCCTTAGGCCGACCAGATGCCCTGATGTTAAATGATTATCTCTGGTTTCACCAAACATTATTTCAAAAAAGACACTGAACATGAACAGTCTTGCCTATGTAGCTTATGGTGGCCCTTCAGGTAGTAAAGGGAGGTCAGAGAGAAGGAGCAGAAGGGAGTGCCAGGTAGATGTGCGTATGGTGGAGGAAGCTGTAGTCCTGGTTGGAAGCAGGCTTCTGCTTGTCTGCTAAGTCCAGGAAGAGAACATGTGATGCTTCCAAATATCACTCAGCTCATGCCCTATTCCTGACCTTCTCCAGTGTCAGCAATGAGTGAAAGAGATTAGTGTATCAGGAAGAATAAATATCAGGTATGAACCCACCAGACACAACCAAAACAGAGATGATCAAAGAGCTGAAAGAGACACTGTCAGTGACATAGGGTAGAGTCAAAGCAAGGAGCAAGACTGTAGCAGGAGCTTAGGCACCTGTACATGCGTCAAAGACCTCAGCCATCCACCTTCCATCTAAAATGGTTGTAAATTTACCATGCACCAAGGAGGCATCTTAATTCCAACTTCCTAAAACCTATTATCCTATGAATTTCTTTGTTATAGCTGCCCAAACAAAATATCATGAACTGAGTGTCTTAAAAAACAGAAATTATTTTTTCACAGTTCTGGATGCACAAGTTCATGATGAAGGTGTCAGCAGGTTCAGTTCTTCTGGGGCCTGTCTGCTTGGTATCTAGATATCTGCCTTCTTGCTGTGTCCTTACATGGGGCTGCCTCTGTGCATATGCACTTCTCAAGTCTCTCTGTCTGTGCACATTTCCAATTCTTATAAGAACTCCATTCTGATTGGATTTTGTCCCACTGTAACACCCTCATTTTAACTTGATCACCTCTTTTTAGGCTCTTTCTCTAAGTGCAATCATATTCAAAGGAATAAAGGGTTGGCCTTTCAACATATGAATATAGGGAACAGAATTCAGCCCATAACACCACCCAATCCCTTTTCAGTCAATGACTGATGTTTCCTTCAGTTATTCAAATATATGGGAGTCACATTTGCCTTTTTCTTCCCTAGGTCAGGTCCATTAGAAAATTCAGTGGATTCCACCTCAAAATATATTGCAGTATGATCACTTGCATATTCTCTGGCACATGGCTCTTGTATGTGCCGTGATTCTCTCTCCTGGAGGATGTCAACAGCCTCCATCTGGTCTTTGTAACATTCTTGTTACATCTCATACCAATTCTCCCCACAGTAGTCAGAGTGATCTTTTACAAATGGAAATGAGATCATATAAATTGTGTGCTTCAAATCTTCTAAGGTTTTTTTGTTTTACTTGTAAGAAGATCTAACATACCTGAGCTATTTCATACCCACATGGCTCTCCCTTACTTGAATAGTGGGAGGTTCTTTAAATGGGACATAAAGAAGAACCTTCTTCAACTTCACCATACACTAGTTTGTCTGGAACACTAAAAGGTGGACAACCAGGAAAAATGAAATTTGACCACATGGATTAACTCCTGCTGAGATCATGTGAATGGCATTGAGTCCCTGTGGTGTGAGAGGAGTTCATGTGAATTGGGAGAATCCTTCTGTCCACTGAATCAACTAAGTGTTCTCCTGATATAATTAGCAATTAAAAATAATTCCCTGTGAGGATTAATTTTGCATAGATTTATCTAACAATTGTGGCTACACTCTTATGATACTGGACCATATATTTTAATACTACGTGTTGTCTTCATAAAAATATATTTCACAAATAGTTTAGTGGTTTTCATATTCTATGAGCCTATTGTAGCCATGACTAATTATAATAAAAAAACTATTATGCATTACTAATGCCATTTAATCTTCTGAATCATCTTATTCAGTAGGAGTAATTTTTATCCCCATGTCAATTTTATTAGAATGTGACATTAATTTTATTTCATTAGGACATGGTCTTCATTCACAGACCCATGTCTTCCTCTTACAGACAGGACAGGTAATGTTACTCCTCTCAACATTGTTTCAGGGGTGCATGGAGGCAGTTATCCATGATATGGTAATGTTTATTCTAGACTTTTGTAAAGGGTGTGTATGAGTTTCTGTAACATTAGATAATATTACATGTACTTATACCTTATAGCATGTATATGGAATAGCTTAAGTGACAAAACAAAAATGGTACAAGTTGAATTTGAGGTTGTTCTGCATTTGCGCATTTGAGTAGTTACTTCCTTGGAGTGTTGTGCGGTCTTGGTAATAAGACACTGTGAATTCTCATTCTAATTCTGCTGCTTAACAGTTGGATAGTTACTTGCAAAGTCCAGCTTTCTCTAATAAAATGAGACCCTAAGTCTTACTCAGACCAGCTCCAAAGTGCCAGCAGTGAGTATGATGCTTGAAAGTCAGGAGACAGGTGGATAATTCAGAAGAGTCAGCCCAGCATCAGAGGCAGCACCTGGAGCTCTTCACAAAGTACCTTCCTGGGCATCCAATCCCCCAGCTGTGAAGAATGTGATTCCACAAAACTCTTGCAATTTGTATATAGCTTTCTGATTGTCTCAGTGTCTACTCTTAATTATGAATAGAATCAAAGGAACACTAGACAATTAAAAACTATCTCCATCAAATGAGAGTCAGAGAAACAGAAAAAAAAGGGAATGCAGAGAAAACAGAGACAAGAAGAAATGGAAACCTTTAAGAGATGATAATTAATATATCCTGAGAGATAAAAATAGACACCATGCTCATATAGAATAGGATGCAATTAAATTAAAAAATTGACCAGAAAACAAATGAAATATGTGGAATTGTAAACATAGTTGACAAATTCAATAAAATATAAAGTTAAGAAACTCCCATGTAAAGTAGGAAAAAAGGCAAAGAGATGTTCCATAGATGCAATTTTTTTTTAAAATATCAACTATCATGAATTTCAAACCAAGAAATCTGAGAATATGTTGAGAAAGACATTAGCAATGAAACAATAAAATACATTTCCCAGAACTAAAGGATAATCACCATTTTGAAAGGGCCCAATTAATATCCAAAAGCCCAAATTTAACATTTGCAGGACTCAGTGCAAGAATACAAATGGTGTCTTATATACCCTATGTCTGAATAATCACATGTTATAAAGCATGTGTTTCCCTGCACCAATCCTGACTCTGAAAGCTGAGAGGTGGGAGGAGCAGGAGGCACAGTGCTATCTGCTGGAGCAGCAGACCAGAAGCTGGGTTGGGGAACAGGACTGATCTGGTTAAGCTCCTACAGAGCATACCAGGCATCTTGTGCTCCCCCATGCCTCACTTCTAATTTTAGACTACCAGAAAGTCCTTAGCAGCTCCGAATAATACCTCCACTGAGCACAGGACTAGTAGGGAGTGAAGTTGGGCAGTGTGGGTGAACCTGTCTACCTAGATGTCCTATTTGGTCCAATTCAGTTGGCTAACCTCAAAAGCACAGAAAACTACAATAAAAATAGATAAATGGGACTGAAACTAAAAAGTTTTGGCACAGAAAACAAAATCATCAACAGAGTCAACAGACCATCTACAAAATGAGAGAAAATATCTGCAAACTATGTATCAACAGGGTATAATATCCAGAATATACAAGAAACTCAAACAACTCAACAGCAACAAGAAGATATTCTATTATGAAGTAGACGAAGGACAGAAATAGACATCTTTTCAAAGAAGGCATAGAAATGACCAACAGTATGTGAAAAATGCTCTATATCACTAATCATCAGAGAAATAAAAATCAAAACCACAATGAGATATCACCATACCCCAGTCAGAATGGCTATGATTAAAAAAACAAAAAATAACAGATATGGAGTAAGAAGAACTCTTATACTCTCTGAATGAAATGTAAATTATTACAATCTCTATGAAAAACTATTTCTCAATAAACTCAAACTAGAACTATCATTCAATCTAGCAATCTTACTGCTAGATATCTATCCAAAGGAAAGGAGATCAGTATATGAAAAGTATATCTGTACTTCTGTTTATGGTAGCAACATTCACAATAGTAAAGATATGACATCAACCTAACTATCCATCAATAGGTTTGTGGATAAAGAAATTGTGGTACATATACACAAGGCAATACTACTCTCCAAAGAAAAAAATAAAATCACTCACTTTTCAGCAATATGAGTGGAACTGGGCAAGACAGATGATGTGTTAAGTGAAACAGGCCAGACACAGAAAATCAAATATAACATGTTCTCACTCATATGTGTGGTGTTAAAAAAAAAAAAAGAATGCATTTACATAGATGTAGAGAGTGGAATGACAGTCAATGTAGACTTGGAAGGATGAGGGGGTGGGAGAGAGGTAATAGTGAGACATTAATTAATAAATGCACTCTATGTTATTCTGGTTATGGATACCCTAAATCCCTGAATTACTCAGTATGCAATATATGCACATAACAAAATAACCATTGCGCCACATATATTTATACAGATAAAATTTAAAAATAAATAGAGGACAAATCTAAGCATATCTTTCAAAAATAAAAATGGAGAAGAAGAATGAGAAGGAGAGGAAGAAGAAGATCAGTGTGGCCATAGCAGAGTCAATTAGGTATAGAGCAGTCAATAAGTTCACCATAAGATTGGATTTTGTTCTACTGTAACACTCGCATTTAACTTAATCATCTCTTTTTAGGCCCTGTCTCCAAATACAGTCATACTCTGAGGAACTGGCGGCCTCAACATATGAGTAGGGGGAGCATATTTAGCCCAGAACACTACCCAATCTCTTCTCAGTCAACAACAGCTATTTCATTCAGTCATTCACAAACATTGGATTCACATTTGCCTTTCTCTCTGCTAGCCCTGCTTGTTAGCAAATCCAGTGGGTTTCACTCCTCATAATGCATTGCAATATGACCACTTGCATAATATTTACTACAGGGCTCTGCTTCAGGCCATGATTCTCTCTCCTGGAGGACACTAACAGCCTCCATCTTGTCTTGGTAACATTCTCGTTACATCCCATATCAGGTCTCCTCACAATAGTCAGAGTGATCTTTTAAGGATAGAAATTAGATCGTATCACTTTTGTGTTTCACCTCCAAGATTTTCCCATTGCACTTGCAAGAAGATCTAAATTTCATACCTCAGCTCTTTCACAACCAGATGTTTATCTCTTTATTGATGAGTGGGAAGCTCTCTGTACGAGACAGAAAGCAGAATCTTCTTCAGCTTCACCATGCACTAGTTTGTTGGGAGCACTAGAGTGGTTTACCAGGACAGATGAACATTGACAGAGTAGATAAACTAGTGCTGTGAGTGACTAAGTTGCTTTAGGTCGCTGTGGCCTGAGAGAAGTTCATGTGAATTGGAAAAATTGCTGTGTGCATTGAATTAATTAAGCTTTCTGATGATATAATTAGCATTTAAACATAATTGTCTCTGAAAATGAAACATTGCATAGATATTCCTAAAAATTCAGGCTACACTATTATGATAGTGATTTATATATTAATAATTTCATTGGATATTGACTATTCATAAACGTATATTCCACAATTATTTTACCTTTTATGTATTTTGTCAACTTTCCATAGCCTCAACTGTTTATAATAGGAAGTGTTTATTAAGCATTTGCTATATGCATTGAATCTTCAGTACCATCTTCCTAGGTAGGTATGATTGCTAGTATCTCAGTTTTACATATGAGCTGACGAAGGCACGTGGCAAGGTTGTTGTGAAGGTAGTACCTGGTATAGAGGGCAGGCAGTATCCAGAGCACAAGTTCCTGGTTGCTGTGTTCCACTGCTTGCTCGCTATTTATTTATTTAGAAGGTGAGAGGGAATGAGGTCCATAGAACAGACATAGGCACTTGTATTGGACTGTTCAGGCAAAACTTTTCCTGAGATCCTAGGAGGTGAGGTGAGAAAAAAATTTTTTCTTGAGTAAATAATTTTTTTTTTTTTTTTTTTTAGACATGGTCTCACTCGGTCACCCAGGCTGGAGTGCAGTGGCAGGATATTGGCTCACTGCAACCTCTGCCTCCCTGGCTCAAGTGATCCTCCCACTTCAGCCTCCCAAGTAGCTGGGACCACAGGTGTGCACCACCATGCCCAGCTAATTATGCCCTTTTAAATGGCCGAAACTTGGATTATTCTAATAACAATGAATCTAAAATTTTAGAAATCCAAATGGGAGACTGGTCAGAGAGTTGTCTATGAAAGGATAAATTTGGCCGGGTGCGGTGGCTCACGCCTGTAATCCCAGCACTTTGGGAGGCTGAGGCGGGCAGATCATGAGGTCAGGAGATCAAGACCATCAACACGGTGAAACCCCGTCTCTACTAAAAATACAAAAAATTAGCCAGGCATGGTGGAGGGCGCCTGTAGTCCCAGCTACTTGGGAGGCTGAGGCAGGAGAATGGCGTAAACCCGGGAGGTGGAGCTTGCAGTGAGCTGAGATCATGCCACTGCACTCCAGCCTGGGTGACAGAGCAAGACTCCATCTCAAAAAAAAAGAAAAAAGAAATTTGAATTCCACTTGCATGGCTTTCCATCTTCTCAGTGTCTCCTGTGTCCTGGCCTTAGAGCTGGCACTAACTTCCTCAGTACTTGGGGTTGTAGAAGGAAGCAGTGCTCATCAGCCCTACAGCCAAGTGTCTGTAGCCTCAGCTCACCATTGTTGCAGCAATATCAGAGGGTGTTCTGGAACTTTCAATTACTCTTTCTCTGAGCACATAGAGAAATACAATCACAACCTTTCTGTTATGAGATAGTGACACATACCTACTTCATACTTTTATGGAAGTTTACAAAAAGGAAGCAAGCAGATATCCTTAAAAGAGGAATTTTGTTCATGTGATAAATGAGTGACTCACATTTTTTCAAGGTGAACTTGTAGCTTTTCTTTCAAAATAGACTTGGTCCCCTAGCTTAGGAACATTGGTAGTAACGCCCACTACTACTGTATTTTGTTAACTTCAGAATGCACATTTGTGTATATTTTGCTTCTTGGAAATTGAGATGTTAGCAGATTGTATATTCCAAAGATACAGGAGTATCCCTCATCTAACATTTTGTTCTTACAACTGAAATTCTCTCTTGAAGGGGTGAGGTCTGTTTCCTCCTCCTTGAACCTCAGTAGAATTTGTGACTGCCTTGACCAATGGATTATATCAGAGTGCTGCTTTCTGACTTTCGAGTCTAGATGATAAACATGCCATGCAATTCCAACTTGCTCTCTTAGGAATCTGCTCTATGCCATGAGGAAGCCCAAACTAGCTTTTGCACACAGACCCCATAGAGAGGCCCTGTGTACCTGCTCTAGCTGAAAGTTCAGGAGAGGTTCTTAGTTGATTGCCAGCATCGATTTCACTGGATATGTGAGTAAAGATGCCTTGTGGTGATTCTAGCCTCTGGTTGTTGCATTGTCATCAGCATTCCAGTCCTTCTAACAGAGTCCCTAACAATGCAGAACAGAGAAACGTCAAATCTTCAGTGCCTTGGTTGAGAATCTTGGTTGAGCATGATGAAATGGTTCTTTTATGTCACTAAGTTTTTGGGTGGTTTGTTCCAAGCAATAGTAACTGAAGCAGGATGACTCTTACAATGGATAATGTGTGGTAGCTTAATTGGCTGTGCTTTTCTTTGTTAGTGGCATATAAAATGGCCATATATTTGACAATCCATAGCATCTGGAATTCGGTGAAAATACAGAGGATACTGTGCTGCCAACAATATCTAAGGATACCAGTACCACTTTGATGTACTTTATAGAGAAGTCCCTAAATAACAAGTATATGCCAAGAAGTGGAATTTTAGGCCAAATTGTCTGCAGTCATAAAATATTAAAATATACTTCCCTAAAAGTAGCTGTATTAACTTACAGTGATAAGAGCAGTATATGTGGATACTGGTTTGCTTATACCCTTTCCATTCCTTAATGGCTGTTACTTTTATAGTTTTGACACGTGATGTATGAAAAAGGCATTCAATCTTAGTATATATTTTCCCAATTATTGGTGAGAGTAAAATTCCCTTTGTATGGTTATTGGCCCTATATGTGTCTGAGTGTGAACTGACTGTTCAAATCTGTCTCTGTCTGGTAGAAAGACTGTTCACAGACATTGTTTGGGTAAATCAAATAAGATTGACTTGTTCAAAAGACAGAGAGGGGGCCAATCAGAACACCTCATGGAGGGGTCAGCAACATTGCCAGGACAGTGGAGGTGAATGCCCAGTGTCCAAACTTGTGGACAATGAGTCTGAGTCAGGCAGGGTCAGGCTTTCTGGAAGCTGAGTTGCCCCTCCAGGTTCAGCAGTTCTTAAGTCAGGTGAGATGGCTGTGTGCGTGTGTAGGCTGATGTGGACTAATGCACATACAACCCATATGACCAGGAACATCGTCTATCTCAGATGTATGTAAGTTTCAATGTGACCAAGGAGTAAAGTGCCACACATCCAGGCATGAGCACAGTTATCATCATGAGCTCTTCAGCCTAGGATGGCCTGGCCTTGCTCATTCCCGAACATACAGCTGAGCAAAGATGAAGAATCCAGATATCTTTGGGGATATTGCCAACAGTCTCTTTTATCAGCCTAAATGCCACTTCTGCAATAAAATTTGTTTGCCTTTATATTTTTGTAGCTTTTTTATTTTAAAGAAATTAAACCAAACAATAAATTTGATTGTGGAATTTGATCCTGTGTATGATATTTTGTAACTATTTTCTCCTAGTCCCCTGCATGTCTCTTAACTTTGTTAATGGTGTATTCTAATATAAGAACTTTGAAGTTTTGATGTAATTAAGTATCTTAATCTCTTCTTTCATATCTATGTGTTTTGTATCTTGTTTCAGGATGCTTTTTCTATCTTCCTACCATACACACTTCTACCTTGCCTTCTCACCTCTCTGTCATAAGTATCACTACTTTATATCTCCACCTCAGCATTATAAGCATACAGGCATTAAAAAAAAAATTGCATTCACCAGGTGTGGTGGCTCACGCCTGGAACCCCAGCACTTTGGGAGGCTGAGGCAGGTGGATCAACTTGAGGACAGGAGTTCAAGACCAGCCTGGCCAACATGGTGAAACCCTGTCTCTACTAAAAATACAAAAATGAGTTGGGTGTGGTGGTGCATGCCTGTAATCCCAGCTACTCGGGAGATCATGCCACTGCACTCCAACCTGGGTGAGAGAGTGAGCCTCTTGTCTCAACAAAAAAAAACACAACAAAACACAGTCTCCTCTTTCATCCAGTTGAAATTAATTATTGTGATTACTATGTGGCAGAGCTCTGAAATTAGTTTTTAAAAATAACTAGGTAGGTAATAGTCCCCAAATATTGTATAACCAAGTTTTCTTCAGTGATTGATGCTATCTTAATTATATATTAAATTTTCACACATGTATGGCTCTATAGCTCAAGATTTATTGACCATTACAGTGTGCCTACTATGGTGATATATGCTGTATGTTCATTAGCTCTTTTAATCCCTAATTTAGCCTTTTGATGATTTCTTGCATCATGTTCACTTTTCAGATAAAGGAACAAAAGCTTAATGTAATTGAGTGACTTTCACAAAGCCATACACTTAAACACTTTCTAAGTATCAGCATAGGTAGGAAGTACAATGGAAAGAGAGAGAATGAGAAAACAACCTTCTTTAGAACAATTTTAAAATTTCTAGGATCATATAATAAGAAATGCACAGGTTTTAGTTGAAGAAAAATGACCAAATTTTTATGCAGATTACACACTATATATTCATCGAGTCACTCCAATTCTACAGTTTTGTTTAACTTCTTGTTTGCTGACATTTCCTCTTCCATTCTCCTTGTCCCTGGGTATTTCTTTTTACTTCTGTATTATAATTTTGTTGGAACATTGGGAAATAGCAGAAGTAAATACATGTGTTCAATGCACCATGTCTAAATAGCAACATGAGTCCTATTTCTAATGTGCAGTGTTCATCATGTTACTTCCCAGCTGATATGGTTTAGATGTGTGTCCCCTGCAAATCTCACTCTGAAATGTGATCCCCAATGTTGGAGGTGGGGCCTGGTGGGAGGTGTTTGTGTTATGAGGGTGGATCCCTCATTAATGGCTTGATGCTGTCCTCGAGGCAAGAATGAGTTCCTTCAGTTATTAACATGAGATCTGATTGTTAAACAGAGCCTGGCACCTCCTCCTCTCTCTTTTGCCATGTGACACGCCTGTTCGCCCTTAGCCTTCTGCCATGAATAAAAGCTTCCAGAGGCCTCCCCAGAAGCTGAGCAGATGCCAGTACCATGCTTGTACAGCCTGCAGAACTGTGAATCAAATAAACATCTTTACCCAGTCTCAGGTATTCCTTTGTAGAAATGGAAAATGGCCTAATACACTGGCTTCATACTCTTTGATAGCATTCCGATATCCTTAGGTTGAAGAGAAATTCCTTAACATAGCTTTAAAGAGCTTCTGTAAATGGTTCCTTTGCTTATCTCCTTCTTTTAAAATTTATTCAAGTTGCTTTACCACACAGATTGCTGTTACCTGTGTTCCTAATTTTAGCAGAAGAATCTGTGCAGACCGTTTTCTACTAGCTGCATTAAATATAACATGACCATGAGTTCATAATCATACGGTTGTTTTTCAGAAGGTTGATGAGTAAACTCAACCTATTTTTTGAACCCTGGAAACAATTTTAAGTGAACACTGCATTCTATTTTAATATTCTAGCACATGTAGTTTCCTATAACAAACCCCTATAGTTTCAAGCCTACCAGTGAAGAGGCTTTAGGACTACTAAAATAACCCTCTGGATAGACAGGAATATCCTTTGTCCCTTCCATTATACAGACATGCGCAGAACTCAAGTTTATGATAAGATACAGAAAGATTTTTGATTTCTCTTAAATTTCCACTAAATATTTCTGTTTTCCAGCTTAATTCAGTTTATACTTTTTTCCTGATTGTCTCAGAAATGTCTTTACGCTTTTGTAGAATGAATGCAAATTATTTAAATTAGGATCCACACAAGGTTGACATGTTGCATTTGATCAGTTCTGAATTTTCTACACAGCAATTGAAGCTTAACTTTTGGATTCTTTCATTTGCAAAGGCCCTTTCCATGGCCCTGCAAGGGCCTTAGCAAATTTCTGTTCCTAATTTTGTATTATTTTTCTTAAACAGAACAATTGAAATTATATCAACTTTAGTCTCCCCCAAACCTGGAATCTTCCCTACACTTGGTTGTTATGTTTTACATTCGGCAAAGGACATTCACCCTCCTTTCTTCCCATGCAATGAACTTACTGATTAAGTGGGTGACATGTCCTCAGAACTATCACACATTCTAGATTTGCTTGGTGTTTCTTTGTGTGTGTGTCAGTTAACTTCACACTCCATCCCCTGTATTTCCTGGAAACTGGAAGTTGGTTGTAAAGGCTTTAGAATTCAAAACTCTGGTTTAATACTTGAATCTATCTCTCACCACTCCGTCATCTCACTCCATGTTCCACCCACATTAAAAAAATCTTTCTATTCTTCAAGGGCTCTGTGCTTTATCTCAACTTCAATACTTTGCATATTCCGTTCATCCAATATGAAAATCTTTCCATCAATTTTATTGTTTAAAATCTGTCCTTCCAGTCTAAGTGTCCACTCTTCTGCCTGCCCTGCAATACCTCCTAGATCTCACTGTTCTGTCGTTCCTCAGCACCTTGTCCACCTCTACCTTACCTGTTGCCATTATTTGTTTGATTATTCAGTGGATATGAAATCCAAAGACCATGAGTCCAAGTGTGTGGAAAAATATCACTTTCTTTACTTTTCTTTAACTGATCTTACTCAATTTTTCTTGCTGTATTATGTTAAAGTCTAGTCAACTCAAGGTAAACCCAGTAATTTCAGAGTCCTCCCACTCCTACGTCCATCCTGCCTTCTTCCTGAGGTAGCATACAATTCTATCAAGACATTAGTGGGGCTGGGGTGGGCCTGGTTGTTAGTCATCTGCTGCTGCACCTTTATCCATGAAGGTCTCCACTGGTTGCTCTGACAGTGGCACTGGCTGAAGCTTTTGAGCTTCTACTTGGCTCTAGTTCTTAGTCCCCTCTGACATCCACTACTGTGTCCCTCTGTCCAAAGGACTACCCGTCTCTCTGGCTCAGCCATCAGACCATATTCATACCTATTCTGGTAACCTGAGAAAGTATTTTGCCCTTGACTGTACCATGCCAGGGTAGACAGTGACCATTTGTCTAAGCATCTTTATGCAGTTAGTTCTTTTATTCTTTTGAAAGCTTCATTGAGGTATCATTGGTGTATAAAAGTTGGACACATTTTATATATATATATCTTGATGAGTTTGGCCCTAGGGATCCACCTGTAATAACATTACCACAACCAAAGTACTGAGCATATCCTGTCATTTCTAATCTATTGTGTAGATTCCTGCTGGACAGAAAGTTTTCTTTAACCAGGCTTGCTGCCTCCTCAGGCTTCACCAGGCCAGACACAATTGTCTTTTACTTTCCTTTTTCCAAATTTATTTGAGGGTCTGTTACTCCCTCCTGTGTGCTTCAAATCTGCTGTAGGTTTTAGGGGTGGGAGACAGGTTGTAGAGGGCCCTTCTCAGAGGCCTATAAAGCATCTATCTCTGTTGAATTCCTCTTAGATCTTTTTTTTTCTACCCCTGAATCCAGGATATTTTTATCTGTGCCAGGGAACCCTTGCTTTCTAAGTATTCTTTAAAACTTACAGTTAAGCTCAGATCTTGGACAAGAGTTAACTTTTGTCTCCCTCTGTTTTTTTTTTTTTTTTTTTTTCATCTTGGAACACCCTGGACAGAAGAAAAATTAAGATTGTGGTCACTAAGAGCAGTCCACATTATAGCTAAAAATGTGGAGCTAATTGTCACATCTGAACTATAAGGTGAAACACAAGTAGGAGTTTACATAATGAGCTCAAATACCAGGATTGTCAGAATTTGGTGAGGATGTGAAATAAGAAGCTCAAGATAAAGAGAACACACTACTAGGAATTTATCCAAAGCAAAGGTAATTATTATATTAAAGAGACATCTGCACTCTCATGTTTCTTGCAGCACTATTCACAATAGCTAGGATAGGAAATCAACCTAGGTGTTCATCAATAATGAATGGATAAACTGTGGTATACATACACAGTGGAATATTATACAGCCATAAAATAATGAAATCTTATCATTTGTGGCAACATAGATGGAACTGGAGGACATTATGTTAAGTGAAATAAGCCAGGAACATAAAAATTAAATGCTGCATGTTCTCACTCACATGTGGAAGCTAAAAAAAGTTGATCCCATAGAAGTAAAAAGTAGAACCAAGAATCCTAGAGGCTGGGAAGGGAAGGGGGAAGGGAGGAATAGGGAGAGATTTGTTAAAGGGTACTAGCCAGATTAAGTCTTAGTGTTCTATGTGTTGTAGGATGACTACAGTTAGCAATAATACATAAGAAAATTAAGACAAAGTAATCAAATGGTGAAAAGATATCTGAAGCTTGGAATACCTGTGTTGCTTCATGAGGAGAGAGCTAATCTGAGAAACATTCACAGTTTTAGGGATTGTAGGAGCAAAGACTGAGAAGCAAAATTGTTATTGGAGTTCTCAGGAAAAGCCCAGCACAAAGACAGCCAGGCAATAACATTGAGGCAGAACAGTTTTTCTCAGGGGAGAATGTTCCCTTACCATGCTAATCTATCTTGCTGTGTCCCCAATCAGATACAGAGAATTTGAGCCAGATCCCAGTGTATAGCCTCATATAAACCTGCAGTGTTTCTTGAGCTCGCCTGAAGGCACTTGGAATAGGATTTTCTCCCAAATTCAATGACAAGATTCCTAATTGATATTGTACAGAGATGATAATTACATCTCTTATTACCTTTTCTTAGAGATAAGTGTGTTAAAATTGGAGGCTTTCTCCTATAAACAGGTGTGTGGCCCTGTTATTTGGAAACATGGTTCTTCTCAATAGTGGTAAGAATTAAGACTTAAGGTGCTCAAATGGTGAGAGGATATTTGAACTGCTGGGTTCTTTCTTGCTCTTGCTAGATTATTTCTTGCTCTTCCTGAGGGCTGAGAACATCTTAACAGAGCCATGCTAGATTTCTGTTGTGACTTTGTTGAAAAATAGGCTGACTCTGATCACACTCTTTTGGTTCTTTTGATCAAGTCAATCTTTGGTTGTAGGAGGTAGAATTGGTGACCCCCACGCCTTGTCTATCAATCAAATATTTGTAACCTGGTTGTCATAAGCCTTCTTTTTCTTTTTTCTTTCTTGATAGATGTCACCTGCTGTTCCGTGAGAGGCATTTGGAAATTTTAGTGTTATTCTCTGTGGCACTTTCAGGTTTCTTCTCCACTCATTTTAATATCTTTTCTCCACTTTCAACAATCTATCATATTTCCATTTTGGGCTCTGTTCACACCAGAGTCCTTGCAGGATAATGTGGCATATTTACTGCTTCTTCCCTGAATATCTACTGTGTCCCCACTATGTTAAAGATCACATAAATAGATTATTGGGAGGGAACATGTAGTTATTTAAATCAGAAAGTCTTTCTAAAGGACGGTGATGTACATGGGAAGTATAAAGATGATAACTTTAATGTAGTGGGAAGTCTTAGGTCTTTGAAAAAGGAGGTGTCCTAAAAGAACACTGCATTTTTTCTCCTCAACGTCATGGACTTTGCCCACATTTCCCTTCATCATGTGTTCTTCACTCTTTCCCCTTGGGGAAACCCATCTCTCCTCATAGATATTAGTTCTACACTCAGGCTCTTGTTATGATTTGTGCACTGGAGCTCCTCCAGCTTAAGCTGCTAGCACAGGAAGATCTTCCAGGTAGCAGCTGCATTCCAAAGATGGAGATATAAGGCCGAGTTCCATGAATGTGAGTACCACATGGCATTCAGTATCCCTTTCAAGGTTCACTGTAGCTAAATCCCCACTTCAAAAAATGTAGTATGCAAATAATGCTGCCAAGGCAAGTATTAATTTTTATCAGACACATAGCATAATTTCTGATGCGGAGAGCCAGTGCTCCTGTAATGACTTTAAAGATATGACTACAAATTATTTGGTATTCCTCCCCTCAAGCAGAGGAGCTTCATTACTCGGGCTTTGAATGATGGGCTGCATTTGCTTCAACTGCATAGAATATGGCCGAAGTGATGAGATATCATCTCTGATATTAGGTCACAAAAAGACTGGGATTTCCATTGTGGGTGGACTCTTTTGCCCTCTCTTGAATCACAGCTTGCTGTGGGGGATCCAGTTGCCATGTCATAGGGAAACTTAGGGAGAGTGAACCCATTTACCATGTTGTGAGGACACTTAGCCTATGTCTATACAGTGAGGAACTAAGGACCGACACCAGCAACTATGAATGAGCATGGGAATATATCTCCCCCTGCTGAGCCTTGAGGGCACTGCAGCACTAGCTGACAGCTCCACTGCAACTTCATGAGAGACCATAAGTCAGGGCCTCCCAGCTAAGCTGCTCCTGAATGCTTAACCCACACAAATGGTGAAGTAACAGATGTTTATTATTTTAAGGTGCTAAATTTGGGGTAGTTTGTGGCACAGCAACAAATAACCAAATCACCTCCTGTTAATGCCTTGCCCCTTCCAAAACAACAACTCTTGCAAGAAACTCAAAGAAACAACTCTTGTGGTAAGGAAAACATACCTATTTCCTCAGCCTGGCAGATATTATTGTATCTGATATGCAGGAGGTAATTTGTTGTTGGGGGTTGTTATCTCTGATAACCCAGAAAGATATTTTTAAAATTTCTTTTAATAAATGAAGGGATATGGATCTTCCCAGTTCATTCCACTACTAATATTCTCCATCAAGAGGAGATCATTTGTGGTGTGTAGAGAAAAACAACCTTAAAATCCAAGGTGTATAATAAAGAAGTAGGAAAACCCATAAAACTTCAAATATATTCATGTTCTTAGATCACTCGCATCTTGTGTTATGGAGAACTTGTAGATGTGATCAGACAGTCAGAAATAGATCACTCGCATCTTGTGTTATGGAGAACTTGTAGATGTGATCAGACAGTCAGAAATATTTGAGGCAAGGAAGTTCCAGGAGAGATGAGAGCATAAGGACAAGCTTTTAGAACCCCTGCTGTAACCATAATTGAACAAAGTAACATAAAAAGAGGAAAAGAAAACAGTGTAGGGGATGATGATCAGTGCTGAAGCCATAGGAGAGGTGTTGGATTATTGGCCAGCCTGCCCAGCCTCCCTTTCTTGGGGAAACTACTTCAGTCCTTGTGGTCTCATTAGAACTTCTGATCATAGTTGCCCAAACCTCAGGCCATGGGGTTGGCATGTGATTCAATGTGTGCCCATCACAGCAGCCAGCTTTTTACCATAGCGATGGTTGAGGAATGCCATGTGATTAAAGCAGGTCTAGTCAGTGTCATCAAGTGTTTGCTGTATGAATAAATTGCTAAGATGAGGCAATGAAATACGGGGTTGCCAGCAGTCATGTGGCAGCTGGATGGAGAGAGTTGAGAGACTGATCAAAGCTTTTTGATAACATGTTGGAGCCACTGGATCTTGTCATGTTTGAAGTCCAAGTTATTTGCATTATCAATTTTTCTTTTTCACTTAAACTAATTTTAGTTGGACTTCTTTGATTTGGAACCAGAATGATCCTGGTGGGAAAAAGGGCTAATTGCAAAACACAAATTTTGACATATTTCTTCTGCAAGAAACAGTGTTGAACTTCTCTCAATAAGAGAGCAGCACACATTTTATGAAACAAGTAGGGGCTTTTTTGTCAAATTCCGTAAATTTGAACTTTCTAAATCTGAGGATTGGTTGCAATAAAATGGATATTCTGCCTGTTTGGTAGCCCCTTTTTCTGTCACAGGACAATAGTATTTGGAGGTAGAATAGTAACGTAGAGCTGTGATATCACAGGAGAGAGTTAACTATTCTTGATGCTTCTGGGTATTTTTAGTATTGTGCTTTTTAAACTGAACCTCACATTAGAATTACCTTGGAAGTATAAAAAAATTCTTATGCCTGGATTTATTCCCAGAGGTTCTGATATAATTGGAATGAGGTGTTGCTCAGGCATTAGGAATTTTAAATTTAAAATCTTGAAATAATTTTAAACTTGCAGAAAAGTTGCAATAATAGTCAAAGAACTCTCAATTTTTATACTTCACTCAAATTTTTAATAATTTGGCACATTTGCTTTTTAAATTTCTCTTTCTCTCTTTTCCTATGTCTCTGATACATACACTATCTATCTTTCTAATCAATTTGAGTGTGAGCTGCATATATCATGTCTTTAGCTTTTAACATCTCAGTATTTCCTAAGAACAAGAATTTTCTGTTATATAAGTCTAACATAATTATCAAATTCAGGAGATCAAATACAAATATGTTACATTTTCTGACATGAAATCTTTTGTAAGAGGAAGAAATACACACAGTTGACACTTCAGATTAATAAAAAGCATAAAATTAACATAGATAAATTTTTGATGACTATTTAATGACACTAGATACAAGTATCTACTATAGAATACATCACACTGTGAATGTGGGTCATTTTTTCCACCAATAGACTGAGTCATTGAACACAGAAGAGACATCAATTTTGTCTGTTAGCAGCATGTACAATTCTTGATATATACTAGGTGATAAGTGAAAGCATAAAGCATAAATGTTTAAATATATAAGTCGCTGTGATTCATATAATATTTTAGAGTTATTTATTAAATAAATGATTTGGTACCTTAGCAAAAAAAAATCACTAAGGTTTATGATAATTTCATTAAGACTTGCCAAAATTAAATTAGACACATAACTGATTTTGAAAACAGAGAATGAATTTATCAATTTGAGGACATAAAGCTGAAAGTTCTATTAAATTTGGTAGATATCAAAATCAGGATTTGAAAGCTCTCAGTTCAAAACTATAATCAACCATGTTTGAAATTTTGTATTAGATTTAAAAATTACCCTAGTAATAGTTTAAGCAAAATCTGTTTCAGTTCATTGCTAGTTCAATATGAGTTACAGTAGAAGTGTGAGCCAGTAAGTTAGAAAATAAAATCAACATTATTGATTAATGTTGGAAATAAAATCAACCTTAGCATTAACTAACCAAAGTACAGTGACTAGACCATTGGAACTGAACATAATCAGACTCTGAAGAAATGTTCCTCAGTCCCTTGAGGAACATGAGGGTTGTCAATCTTTTCCAGAGATGCTCATGAACAGGCTCTGTGCCATTGTAGAGATTCGCCTAGGTAGATTCTCATCATTTTATAACATTTCAAGTTAGACAAAGAGCTAGATGAAATCCGAATTTTCTTTTTCTACCTGAAGTCAGCAACCTCAATGTGCAGGTTTCTTTTTTAATACTGATGTTTTTACGTCCATTGTAAAAGTATCATTTAACTCAGGCACTTTTCCCAACATGTTAAAATAATGGGAAGGAATAGAAGTTGTCAATGGACCATAACAGAATAAATATCAGAAACTCTATCACTACAGGAACTATAAAGAGCACTAGAAGAGGAATTATATGAGCTTCCTGCCAAGGATGAAGGTCAAGGGAAAGTAGAGAACAATTTGTAGCGGGGCACAATATTATCTTGTTAAGGTTCCCAAGCAATCTAGCTTTAAACCTTTACTCATTTGTGACAATCCAGGCTTTTAGATTTTTCATTTGAAACACTAGAAATTTGTTGACTTATCTCCTTTGTCATGTTAAAGAATTACCCTTAATTAATTGATTTTTTTAGGGGTTTATATCAAGAATAGGTGCAGAATTTTGAACTAACACCTTTTTTTGTGCCTACCAAGAGGCAATGTACAGTATTTAAGAACTTCAGCAGGGGGCAGTCTTGTTGAGGACATTTTGTTTTTCCTAACATAACACATGATATATATCTGAGCATACGTAACTGTATTATTATGTCTTTGCACACAATTTAACCAAATGTATTTTAAATACTTATTAATTATATAACTGAATAAACTTTTCTATTCCTGG
Source organism: Pan paniscus (assembly GCF_029289425.2). Taxonomy (NCBI): domain Eukaryota; kingdom Metazoa; phylum Chordata; class Mammalia; order Primates; family Hominidae; genus Pan; species Pan paniscus. The sequence continues at coordinate 16,694,188 of NC_073259.2, read as the reverse complement.
GTAACAGATTTCCTGCTTCATTTCCCTTAGGGTTCTTCTGTTGTTATTATTCAATTTTGGTTGAAATGAATATTTAATTCATTTATGTTTAACTACTGAATTTATTTGCTTATGGCAAGAGATAGAAACAACATTAATTTTTATGAACCACTTGTCTAGGATTTTATATTTTTCTATTAATATTGATAACTAGTCAGTATCTATCAAGTTTCCATATAGATATACTAGAAATCCTCTTTGCCTGCTGTCTCTTCTCTTTTTCTCCACCATGTCACTTCCCACTCATGTTTGATTAAGCTAGAAGTTTATTTCTAGGTTAAAAAAATTATTTTCACAGTCTTAGGAATTATTTCTGATTTCTTTAAGTTTGAGAGCTATTTTATTAGTAATTGTTGACAATTATTATCTATATTGCCTTCCTTCCTTCCTACTATTTTCTTGGTCCTTTTGTGTTTGCTGTAGTGGAGAAATTCTTTCAAGAATCATTGCCAGTGTAAAGTGTCTTTATTTGACTTCACAATTAAATGGTAGAAATCTTATTTTAGAAGTTATCCTTTAGGAATTTGAAAAAAAAGAAGTCAAGGTCAGTATGATGTTCATGTTTTCGTTGGCAATTTTTATTTTTTCTTCCTATTTTACATTTTAAAGACTTTGAAAATTTTCTCTTTATATTTCTATTCAGAAATCTCTCCACAATCTTTTAGCAGTGTTTTTAACATTATTTTCTCTCTTAGTCACTTTCACGTTTGAAAATTTTTCTTCTATTATTTTATTGATGATTTATTGCTTACAATCTTTATATTTTCTTCTTTTGTATCCCATATTAGGTCCCATAAATTTCTTTTTTTGTATCCCATATGTTAGAATAAGTATCTAACATATTAGATACTTATCAAAACTTTTGAATTTATTCTCTGTCTCTCTAAAATTTTCTTTTACACTTTTCTCTTTGTTCTTTTGTGTTGTATTCTGAGAAAATATTTTAACATTATCTATACCTCTAATTCAATTTTTACTAGTTCATTCTGTCATTTAGACCATGTACTCTATTTTATTTATATTTTATATTTTTTATTTCCATATGTTTTGGGGGGACAGGTGGTGTTTGGTTACATGAGTAAGTTCTTTAGTGCTGATTTGTGAGATTTTGAATACATCCATCACCTGAGCAGTATACGATGAACCCAATTTGTAGTCTTTTATCCCTCACCCCCTTCCTACCCTTTCCTCCTGAGTCCCCAAAGTCCATTGTGTCATTTTTATGCCTTTGTATCCTCATAGCTTAGGTCCCAGTTATGAGTGAGAACATCCAATGTTTGGTTTTCCATTCCTGAGTTACTTCACTTAGAATAATAGTCTCCAATCCTACTCAGGTTGCTGCGGATGTCATTAATTCATTCCTTTTTATGGCTGAGTAGTATTCCATCATATACACACACACGTATATATAAACATATATATGTGATATATATACACACACGTATATCTATGTGTGATATATATATACACACACGTATATATATACGTATATGTGATATATATATACACACACATATATATATCACAGTTCCTTTATCCACTTTTTGGTTGATGGGCATTTGTGTTGGTTCCACATTTTTGTAACTGCAAACCGTGGTGTTATAAACATACGTGTGCAAGTATCTTTTTTGTATAACGATTTCTTTTCCTCTGGGTAGATACACAATAGTGGGATTGCTGGATCAAATGGTGGTTTACTTTTAGTTCTTTAAGGAATCTCCACATTGTTTTCCATAGTGGTTGTACTAGTTTACATTCCCACCAGCAGTATAGAAGTGTTCCGTTTTCACTGGATCCACACAAACATCTATTGTTTTTTATTTTTTGATTATGGCCATTCCTGCGGGAGTAAGATGGTATTGTGTTGTGGTTTTGATTTGCATTTCCCTGATCATTAGTGATATTGAGCATTTTTTCATATGTTTGTTGGCCATTTGTATATCTTCTATTGGGAATTGTCTATTCATGTCCTTTGCCCACTTTTTATGGGATTGTTTATTTTTTTCTTGCTAGTTTGTTTGAGTTCATTTTAGATTCTGGATATTAGTCCTTTGTCAGATGTATAGATTGTGAAGATTTTCTCATGGTCTATGGGTTGTCTGTTTATTCTGTTGACTGTTCCTTTTTCATGCAAAACTCCTTAGTTTAATTAAGTCCCAGCTATTTATCTTTGTTTTTATTGCGTTTTCTTTTAGGTTCTTGGCCATGAAATTCTTGCCTAAGCCAATGTTTAGAAGGGTTTTTCCAAGGTTATCTTCTAGAATTTTTATAATTTCAGGTCTTAGATTTAAGTCCTTATCCATCTTGTGTTGATATTTTTATAAGGTGAGAGATGAGGATCCAGTTTCATTATTCCACATGTGGCTTGCCAATTATCCCAGCACAATTTGTTGAATACGGTGTCCTTTCCCCACTTTATGTTTTTGCTTGCTTTGTTGAAGATCATTTGGCTGTAAGTATTTTGGTTTATTTCTGAGTTCTCCATTCTGTTCCATTGGTCTATGTGTCTATTTTTATACCAGTACCATGCTGTTTTGGTGACTATGGCCTTACAGTATAATTTGAAATCAGATAGTGTGATGCCTCCAGATTTGTTCTTTTTGTTTAGTCTTGTTTTGGCTATGCAGGCTTTTTTTGGTTCCATATGAAATTTAGGATTTTTTTTCTAGTTCTGTGAAGAATGATGGTGGTATTATGATGGGAATTGCATTGAATTTGTAGATTGCTTTTGGTAGTATGATCATTTTCACAATATTAACTCTACCCATCCATGAGCATGGGATATGTTTCTGTTTGTATGTGTCATCTATGATTTCTTTTAGCGGTGTTTTGTAGTTTCCCTTGTAGAGGTCTTTTATCTCCTTGATTAGGTATATTCCTATATACATCTGCAGCTATTGTAAAAGGAGTTGAGTTCTTGATTTGATTCTCAGTTTGGTCGCTGTTGGGGTATAGGAAGGCTACTGGTTTGCACACATTAATTTTGTATCCTGAAACTTTGCTGAATTCATTTATGAGATCTAGGAGCTTTTTGGAGGAGTCTTTAGGGTTTTCTAGGTATACAATCATATCATCAGCAAACAGTGACAGTTTGTGTTGTTCTTTACCAATCTGGATGCCCTTTATTTCTTTCTCTTGTCTAATTGCTCTGGCTAAAACTTCCAGTACTATATTGAATAAAAGTGGTGAAAGTGGGTATCCTTGTCTTGTTCCAGTTCTCAGAGAGAATGCTTTCAATTTTTCCCCATTCAGTATTAACTTGGTTGTGGGTTTGTCATAGATGGCTTTTACTACATTGAGGTACGATCCTTGTATGCTGATTTTTCTGAGTTTTATTCATAAAATGATTTTGTCAAATGCCTTTTCTGTATCTATCAAGATGATCTTTCGATTTTGTTTTTAATTCTGTTTGTGTGGTGTATTACATATTGACTTGTGTAAGTTAAACCATCCCTGCATCCCTGGTATGAAACCACTTGATCATGGTGGGTTATCTTTTTGATATGTTGTTGGGTTTAGTTAGCTAGTATTTTGTTAAGGATTTTAGCATCTATGTTTTCATTTTTGGTTATGTCCTTTCCTAGTATTAGGATGATACTGGCTTCAGAGAATAATTTAGGGAGAATTACCTCTTTCTTTATCTTGTAGAATAATATCAATAGAATTGGTACCAATTCTTCTTTGAATGTCTGGTAGAATTCTGCTGTGAATCTGTCTGGTCCTGGACTTTTTTTGTTGTTGGTAATTTTGAAACTACCATTTCAATCTTGCTTCCTGTTATTGGTCTGTTCAGGGTATCTAATTCTTCCTGATTTAAGCTAGGAGGGTTGTATGTTTCCAGGAATTTATTCATCTCCTCTAAGTTTCCTAGTTTATGTGCATAAAGGTGTTATAGTAGCCCTAAATGATCTTTTGTATTTCTGTGGTGTCAGTTGTAATATCTCTTGTTTTGTTTCTTAGTGAGGTTATTTGGATTTTCTCTCTTCTTGTCTTGGTTAATCTTGTGAATGGTCTATCAATTTTATTTATCTTTTCAAAGAACTAGCTTTTTGTTTCTTTTATCTTTTTTTTTTTTTTTGGTTTCAATTTGACTTAGTTCTGCTCTGATCTTGGTTATTTCCTTTCTTCTGTTGGGTTTGGATTTGGTTTGTTCTTGTTTCTCTAGTTCCTTGTGGTGTGACCTTAGATTGTTTAGAAAGACTTAGAAAGTTTTCCAGACTTTTTGATGTAGGCATTCAGGGCTATGAACTTTCCTCTTAGCAACACCTTTGCTGTATCCCAGAGGTTTCGATAGGTTGTGTCACTACTGTCATTCATTTTGAAGAATTTTTAACTTACATCTTGATTTCATTGTTGACCCAATGATCATTCTGGAGCAGGTTATTTAATTTCCACATAATTGTGTGGTTTTGAAGGTTCCCTTTGGAGTTGATTTCCAGTTTTATTCCACTCTGGTCTGACAGAGTATTTGATATAATTTCAATTTTCTTAAATTTATTGAGACTTGTTTTGTGGCCTATCATATGGTTTATCTTGGAGAAAGTTCCATGCACTGTTGAATAGAACGTATACTCTGAGGTTGTTGGGTAGAATGTTCTGTAAATATCTGTTAAGTCTATTTATTCCAGGGTATAGTTTAAATCCATTGTTTCTTTCTGTGACTTTCTTTTAAATCCATTGAGACTTTCTGTTTTGATGACTTGTCTAGTGCCCTCAGGGCAGTATTGAAGTCCCCCACTATTATTGTGTTGCTGTCTATCCCATTTCTTAGGTCTAATAGTACTTGTTTTATAAATTTGGGGGCTCCAGAGTTAGGTGCATACATATTCAGGATTGCCATATTTTCCTGTTGGGCAAGGCCTTTTATCCCTCTTTGTCTTTTTAAACTGCTGTTGCTTTAAAGTTTGTTTTGTCTGATAAAAGAATAGCTACTACTGCTTGCTTTTGGCATCCATTTGCATGGAATGTCTTCTTCCACCTCTTTACCTTAAGTTTATGTGAGTCCTTATGTGTTAGATGTGTCTCTTGAAGGCAGCAGATAATTGATTGGTGAATTCCTATCCATTCTGCATCTTTTAAGTGGAACATTTAGACCATTTACATTCAATATTAGTTTTGAGATGTGAGGAACTGTTTAATTTATCATGCTAATTTTTTTAGTTGTATTTTTGTTTTATAGGTCCTGTGAAATTTATGCTTTAAAGAGGTTCTGTTTTGATGTGTTCAGGATTCATTTCAAGATTTAGAGCTTCTTTTATCAGTTCTTGTAGTGCTGGCTTTGTAGTGGTGACTCACTCGGCATTTGTTTGTCTGAAAAAGACTGTATCTTTCCTTCATTTATGAAGGTTAGTTTGGCTGGGTACAAAATTCTTGGCTGATATTGTTTTGTTTTAGGGGGCTGAAGATAGAGACCTAATCCCTTCTAGCTTGCAGGGTTTCTGCTGAGAAATGTGCTGTTAATCTGATAGATTTCCCTTTGTATCTTTCCTTCATTTATGAAGGTTAGTTTTGCTGGGTACAAAATTCTTTGCTGATAATTGTTTTGTTTAAGGAGGTTGAAGATAGGGCCCTAAGCCCTTCTAGTATGTAGGGTTTCTGCTGAGAAATCTGCTGTTAATCTGATAGGTTTTCCTTTACAGGTTACCTGATGCTTTTCCCTTGAGGTTTTCCTTTATAGGTTACCTGATGCTTTTCCCTTGTGGCTCTTAAGATTCTTTCCTTTGTGTTAACTTTAGATAACCTGATGACAATGTGCCTAGGCAATGATCTTTTTATGATGAATTTCCCAAGTATTCTTTGAGCTTCTTGTATTTGGATATCTAGGTCTCTAGCAAGGCCAGTGGAGTTTTCCTCATTTATTCCCCCAAATACGTTTTCCAAACTTTTAGATTTCTCTTCCTCCTCAGGAACACCAGTTACTCTTAGGTTTGGTTGTTTAATGTAATCCCAATCTTTTTGGAGTCTTTGTTCATTTTTTCTTTGTCTTTGTTGGATTGGGTTAATTTAAAAACTTTATCTTTGAGGTTGAGGTTTTTTCTTCTGCCTGTTCAATTCTATTGCTGAGACTTTCCAGAGTATTTTGCATTTCTCAAAGTGCATCCATTATTTCTTGAAGTTTTGATTGTTTTTTATTTATGCTATATATTTCACTGAAGATGTCTCTTCTCATTTCTTGTATCATTTTTTGATTTCCTTAAATTGAACTTCACCTTTCTATGATGCCTTCTTGATTAGGTTAATAACTGACCTTTTGAATTCTTTTTCAGGTAAATCACGGATTTCTTTTTTGTTTGGATCCATTGCTGGTGAACTAGTGCGATTATTTGGGGGTGTTAAAGAACTTTGTTTTGTCATATTACCAGAATTGTTTTTCTAGTTCCTTCTCATTTGGGTAGACTATGTCAAAGGGAAAGTCTAGGGCTCAAGGCTGTTGTTCAGATTATTTTGCCCATGGGGTGTTCCCTTGACATAGCACTTTCCCCTTTTCCTAGGGATGTGGCTTCCTGAGAGCTGAGCTGTAGTGGTTGTTATTGTTCTTCTGGATCTAACCACCCAGCAGGTCTACCAGGCTCCGGGCTGGTACCTGGGGTTGTTTGCACAGAGTCATGTAATGTGAATCATAGACCATGTGCTTTAAAACAATGTTCTCAATTTATTAAAATTATTTTCCTTCTACAGTGATAGCTTGTTTTTCTAAATTTAGTATCCCTGAGAATATAATTTTAATAAGAAAAAAATTTTGTCTCTTTTTATGTCTGCTTTCTGGGGCTGAAGGTGATATGGAGGTGGATTTGTTTTTGAGTAAGTCCTGTAAGTGATGTATGTTTCCTCATGTGCTTGGTAAAACTTAGTGTTGATGAGGGGTGTCCACACTAAATGGTATTGATAGCTGGAGCATGTATTCTCAGGCAAGAAGAGAAATCCTGTTTGCCTGTAAGTGAATATATTTCCTAATAGTAAAATTTCCTTTAAATGTGTTTGTAATGCAATATTTTTTAAAAACCTGTTATCACTGGTGACAGAGCAGGAGTATCGCCATCTTGGACAAGCACTGTCATTTTAAGTTCACCTTGATCAAAAACTGCCTAAATCCAAAGGTCATCAGCCTTCTGGCTAAGGTCAGCATGACCATAAACCACAAATAATATCTCTGACCAAAAAAATTCCAAACCTCTCCCCTACCAGAGGCATGCCAGACCCGAGATAATCTCCCCTCCACCCAGAGACAGTCTGACCCCAACATAAACTTCTCCCCCACACAGAAACATTTCAAGCTTTTGATAAACCCCCTCACTCTAAAACCAATGTATACTCTGTTGCTGCTTCTGAATCCTATAACCCCAAAGGGCCTAGCAAGGCCAACATCTCTGCCATTGGCTCCTCAAAACTCTGTCTTCCTCTGCTTTTGAATGTTCCAGTTTGAGAGTAAAATTAGGTTGAAGACATCTCCCTGACCTGTCCCCCGGTGGTGAGATATTCCTCTACAGTTTAAAGCCCCCTCACGAATGCCCACTCATTTCATTTTATTTTTGTACTTAAATAAAATCAACTTTATATGTATTTTTAAAAATATTTTAATATTTTCAGCTTTATTAGGGTATAAGTGATAAATAGAAATTGTATATATTTAGGGTGTGCAACTTCCTATTTTGATTTATGTATACATTGTGAAATGCTCACCGTAATCTAGCTAGTTAACATAGCCATCGCTTCACATAGTGACCTTTTTTTGTATATGTGTGGTGAGAACACTCAAGATCTATCCTTTTGGCAATTTCAAGTATTCAATACAATATTTTAAATTATGGTCTCCATGCTGTACTCGCCTACTCATTTTAGGAATGGTCAGGTGATATATAAACTCAAACTATTTCTAAATGTGATCTATTTCCTTTTCTACCATCTTATGGGTAACTATTTGTTGGAATATAATGCCTTCAAATTCCTTTAATATTCCATTTGCTTTCATGTTCTCAGGTGTTTTTTTTTAAATACTTTCTTTAAATATGTTTATGGAGTCCTCCACAGTGAGAGATAGGAAGTTGATAAATTCTAGTTCTAATAAAAGAGGCTTTATTCAAACATATTTTGTCCAACTCTTCCCCACTGTGGGTAATGCCACTTAGGAATTATTCTATCAGAACAGCATCTGACCTAAACCTTGACCTCATATATTACTCCTGCCCCTTGCTAGCCTTAGTAGATCTCATTTTCATTGTTTCTTTTCTATGAGAGCTGACTCTTCAAATATCTTGATTATGTTTCTCTCTCACACTGGAAATACCTGCATCTTTACCTACAACATATATGTGAATCTGAAAATCACGTAATACTATTTTGGCTAATTTTCCTGGTTTTCTCTTCTCAAATATGTGCCCACTTTATGTAACTAGTTCCTGGGGAGGGGTCTCTTCTGTTAGTTTTCTGTTATTTATTTACTTTTTTGGATGTTAGTAGTCACCCTTTCCAATCTAGAAACAAAAACCTCTCTTTTTCAGTTTCTTCTTTCTGAGTAATTAGATGCAGATTCCTTTGATGTGTGCCTAGCCCGGCCTCCAGATTCTCATTTTTCCTGACATTGCTCTCTAGTAAATTCCTCAACCTTTCTCCTAAGAAAGTCTTTCTTCCACAACAGTAACCAGGCCTTCTTGTTTTCCCTTTATTCTCCCATGACTTCCATTCTTATAGTTACATTGAAGAGTACCAAAAAACAAACTAAAATAAAGCAAAAACCGAAAACCCGCCTTTTTCTCCCAGAGACAGTATTCCGAGAATGAAACTTTTTATATTTCTGATTTCCTTTTGAGTTAGTGGTAATTTAATTGAGTTGTTTCAGCCCAAGAAAATAACATACATACTGTATTTAATAAAAAACCCAATTATTTTAAGTGGGTGAAGGTATAGATGAGTAATTTAGGAGTATTAATATAATCAGTAAATTGGAGAGACCATTTGGTGAGTGTGACTCACAGTGTGACAAGGCATATGAATGTAAGAAGTTTCCTTTCATCGAGTTTCCTTCGCCCTGGAAACTGATGCAGGTTAGGTCCTAACGATGCAGGGACTAATGATTTAGGGATTAAAATCTTATGCATTGATAATCTGTAGCCTAGCATCTAGCTGCCATCCCCCTGTTTTTATTTTCTTAAACAAGCTTTATTTTTAGAACAATTTTAAATTTATAGAAAAATTGTGGAGCTAGCACATGGAGTTCCCATGTGTCTTGCACTCAGTTTCTCCTATCCTACAATACCATGGTATATTTGTTATAATTAATGAACCAATTGTCACATTATTATTAATTAAACTTCATATCTTATTCAGGTTCCTTTAGTCGTGCCTCATGTATTTTTCTGTCCCAGGACCCCATCCTGGACGGGGATTTATTTATTTAGATGTTGGGTCTCCTTAGGTTCCTCTTGGCTGTGACAGTTTCTCAGACTTTCCTTGCTTTTGATGACCTTGATGGTTTAAAGAATACTGGTCAGGTATTTTGCAGCATGTCTCTTTGTGAAGATGTGTCTGATAATTTTCTCTTGATTAGACTGGAGTTATGGGATTTTTAATTAGAAAGACCTCAGTGGCAAAGTTAATGTGCCGTTTTCATCATGTCACATCAGGAGTACATACTATCAACATAACTTGTCCCTTTCTATGTTGTCCTTCATCACCCAGAGGAGACAGTGTTTGAAAGTCTTTTTCATTGTAAAGTTATTCTTTCCCTCCCTCTTTCCAAGTGTAAGGAGTGGAGAGTTATGTTCCACTTCCTTGAGTATTCATACAAATTCTTTAGAACTATTCTGCATGAGAGGTTCATCTCTTGTCTCTCCCCACTCCCCCCACTTTTTAATGAGCCCTTCCTCACTTTCTGGTTCTACAAGGGATTTCAGGTTCATATTGTATATTTCCTGCCCCAGTCGTAGAATCAGCCATTTCTCTAAGGAGTCCTAGTTTCTTTTTTCAGATAGTGGCATCAGAAACCAAGATCTGGGTATGCTCATTGCTCTTGTGTGTCTTTGCTTCTAGTCCCTTAGTAACCTGTGTTTATGTACTTATACAGAAATATTTCTTTATGTAGAAATATTGGTGTTTATATATATCCATATTAAGCTAAACTTAAGTTCATACTGACATCTCTGACTCTGATCCATTAGTACATGGATCATTCCATCTCCCCCTTGCTTATCTGCAAACTCCTGCTCCAACAGTGAGAAACCGCCTGCCATGATCTGCCATCCATTTATTAATTGTTTAATTTTGGTATACATTTGTAAAAACATCAGAATAGTTAACCAATAACTTTATGAGAAACAACTTTATTAACTATAGTGCAGTACTTACGTGTAGTTTCTTTGACCTTTAGTTTTACAGACTCCACTTATTTTCAAAGTTATGTAGGCCAGCACTTTTGTCCCTACCGTCTTCAGTGAGGGTTTTTTATACTAACTGTGATACAATCAAGTTATATGGCCATTTTCACGATATTGATTCTTCCTACCCATGAGCATGGAATGTTCTTCCTTTGTTTGTATCCTCTTTTATTTCATTGAGCAGTGGTTTGTAGTTCTCCTTGAAGAGGTCCTTCACGTCCCTTGTAAGGTGGATTCCAAGGTATTTTATTCTCTTTGAAGCAATTGTGAATGGGAGTTCACTCATGATTTGGCTCTCTGTTTGTCTGTTATTGGTGTATAAGAATGCTTGTGATTTTTGTACATGGAACAAACTACTTTAAAGTTCATATGGAACCAAAAAAGAGCCTGCATCACCAAGTCAATCCTAAGCCAAAAGAACAAAGTTGGAGGCATCACACTACCTGACTTCAAACTATACTACAAGGCTACAGTAACCAAAACAGCATGGTACTGGTACCAAAACAGAGCTATAGATCAATGGTACAGAACAGAGCCCTCAAAAATAATGCCACATATCTACAACTATCTGATCTTTGACAAACCTGAGAAAAACAAGCAATGGGGAAAGGATTCCCTATTTAATAAATGGTGCTGGGAAAACTGGCTAGCCATATGTAGAAAGCTGAAACTGGATCCCTTCCTTACACCTTATACAAAAATCAATTCAAGATGGATTAAAGACTTAAACGTTAGACCTAAAACCATAAAAACCCTAGAAGAAAACCTAGGCATTACCATTCAGGACATAGGCATGGGCAAGGACTTCATGTCTAAAACACCAAAAGCAATGGCAACAAAAGACAAAATTGACAAATGGGATCTCATTAAACTAAAGAGCTTCTGCACAGCAAAAGAAACTACCATCAGAGTATATAGGCAACCTACAGAATGGGATGTTTGCAATCTACTCATCTGGCAAAGGGGCTGATATCCAGAATCTACAATGAACTCAAACAAATTTACAAGAAAAAAACAAACAACCCCGTCAACAAGTGGGTGAAGGATATGAACAGACACTTCTCAAAAGAAGATATTTATGCAGCCAAAACACACATGAAAAAATGCTCATCATCACTGGCCATCAGAGAAATGCAAATCAAAACCACAATGAGCTACCATCTCACACCAGTTAGAATGGTAATCATTAAAAAGTCAGGAAACAACAGGTGCTGGAGAGGATGTGGAGAAATAGGAACACTTTTACACTGTTGGTGGGACTGTAAACTAGTTCAACCATTGTGGAAGTCAGTGTGGCGATTCCTCAGGGATCTAGAACTAGAAATACCATTTGACCCAGCCATCCCATTACTGGGTATATACCCAAAGGAATATAAATCATGCTGCTATAAAGACACATGCACACGTATGTTTACTGTGGCACTATTCACAATAGCGAAGACTTGGAACCAATCCAAATGTCCAACAGTGATAGACTAGATTAAGAAAACGTGGCACATATACACGGTGGAATACTATGCAGCCATAAAAAATGATGAGTTCATGTCCTTTGTTGGGACATGGATGAAATTGGAAATCATCATTCTCAGTAAACTATCGCAAGAACAAAAAACCAAACACCGCATATTCTCACTCATAGGTGGGAACTGAACAATGAGAACACATGGACACAGGAAGGGGAACATCACACTCTGGGGACTGTTGTGGGGTGGGGGGAGGGGGGAGGGATAGCATCGGGAGATATACCTAATGCTAGATGACAAGTTAGTGGGTGCAGCGCACCAGCATGTCGCATGTATACATATGTAACTAACCTGAACATTGTGCACATGTACCCTAAAACTTAAAGTATAATAATAAAAAATTTAAAAAGTAAAAGAAAATAAAAATAAAAATAAAAATAAATAAATAATAAAGAAATTATATTGTCACATTTTGCATTTCATCCTGAGATTCTCCCAAACTCTTAAATGATTTTTAAAATTTGTATGGATTTTCACTCTTTGAACTGCAAAGTTCAATGCGTTTTGGCAAAGTGTCATTTGGCCACAATTACAATATTGTACAGGATATTTTCACCACCCTAAAAAATCCCTAGTGCTTCACCTATTCAACCCTCCTCTCTCCCTCCCTCCAGGAAACCACTAACCTTCTATTTTTAATCTTCTTTATAGAGTTTTGCAAACATTTTACAAATATTTACAAGTTGATTATTAATTTATAAGGAGAACCAAAGACCTAGAATAGTCAATATAATACTGAGCAAGAATAAAAGTCGAAAGATTGGAATGACCAAAATCCAGAACACTGACAACACAAAACACTGGTGAGGATGTGGAGCAACAAGAACTCTCCTTCATTGTTGGTGGAAATGCAAAATGGTACAGCCACTTTGGAAGACAGTTTGGTGATTTTTTTATAAAACTAAACTTACTGTTACCATATGATCTAGCAATCATGGTGGAACATCATATAATTAGAATCATAGCATATGTACCCTTTCTATACTGGCTTCTTTTCACTTACAACATGCATTTAAGATTCATCCATGTTCCTTCATAGATCAATAGCTTCTTCTTTTTCTCAGTGAATAATATTCTACTGTATGTGTACACAACAGTTTTTTTAAATTCATTTGCCTGTTGAAGGACATCTTGATTGCTTCTGGTTTTTGATGATTATAAATAAAGCTGCTATAAACTTGTGCATGTAGGTTTTTGCAGAAACATAAGTTTTTAAATCACTTGAGTGGATAGCTAGGAGTGCACGTGATGAATTACATAGTAAAACTAGGTTAAGCTTTGTAAGAAACTACCAAACTGTCTTCCAAAGTGATCCTATCATTTTGCATTCCCACCAGCAATACATGAGAGTTCCTGTTTATCTGCATCCTTGCCAGTAATTAGTATTGTCAGATTTTTTTTCATTTTAGTCATTCTAATAGGCATATAGTGATATCTTATTGTTGTTTGAATTTTCAGTCCTTAATAACATACAACGTGGAACACTTTTTCATGTTTATTTGCCATCTGTATATCTTCTCTGGTTGAGGTGTCTCCTTAGATCTTTTTGCCTATTTAAAAATATTTTTGTAATAAAGACTTTATTTTTTAAAGCAGTTTTAGGTCCCTAGCAAAATTGAGATGAAAGTACAGAGATTTTCCATAGATTCCCTGTCTTCACACATGCATAGCCTCCTTCATTGTCAATATCTCCTAACAGAGTGGTATATTTGTTACATTTGATGAACCTACATTAAAACATCACTATCCCCCAGAATCCACAGTTTACATTAGGATATGCTCTTCATGTTGTACATTCTATGGATTTGAACAAACTTACAATGACATATAGCCACCATTATAGTATCGTGCAGAGTATTTTCATTGCCCTAAAAATCCTTTTGGCTTTAACTGTTCATTCTTCCTTTTCCCTAACCCCTGGCAACCACTGATCTTTTCATAGTCTTTATTGTTATAACCTTTCCAGAATGTCATAGAGTTGGAATCATACAGCCTTTTCAGATTGGCCTGTTTTACTTAGCAATAGGCATTTAGATTTACTCCATGTTTTTTCATGGCTTGATAGTGCATTTCTTCTTAGCACTGAATAATATTCCATTGTATGAATGTACTGCAGTTTATTCATCCATTCACCTACTAAAGAACATCTTGGCTGCTTCCAAGTTTTGACAAGGATATATAAACAAACATTCATGTGTAGATTTTTGTGTGGGCATAAGTTTTTAATTCCTTTGCATAAATACCAAGGAGTGTGATTGCTAGATAATATGGTAACGGTAAGTTTAGTTTTGTAAATGAAATCACCAAACTGTCTTCCAAAGTGGCTGTACCATTTTGCATTTCCACCAGCAATGAAGGAAAGTTCTTGTTGCTCCACATCCTCACCAGTGTTTGGTGTTGTCAGTGTTCTGGATTTTGATCATTCCAACCTTTCAACTTTTTTCTTCTTCAGTATTATGGTGGCTATTCTAGGTCTTTGCTTCTTCTTATAGTCTTGGCTTGTGGTCTTCCCTGAGAAATATTACAGGAGGTAAAAATCATTTCATCCATCTGAAATGGTACTCTTGTTGTGGGTTTTAATGGGACTGAAGTGCTAGTTCTCTAACATTATATCCCTTTTCCAAGAGCTTTGAAATCCAAAGCTAAGTTTCAGTGAGTCAAGGTAATGCCAGCCACAGTGGTCTCACATCAGTAACAGAGGACCTCATACCAGGACCTTAGAAACCTTCCTTGTAAAGATCATAAAGGTTCTCACACTAAAGCTTCAGTGGCCTTGTAGTAAGGCCATGAAGGTCTCTCACTAGAGCCACAGAGATTTCTTACCAAGTTCTAAATGTCCCCTTAGCTTTTTGGCTCATATGTGCTTCTTCACTTAGAAACCCAAGTTTTGCATTACTTCCAAGCAGGTTCTTCTAATTTCAACGAATGGAAACTGTAGAGTTTGCCTAAGAATTTGCTGTCATTTTAATAGAGTAAAAAAAAAAACACAGGATTATTTCATGTTACTCTTTATGTTTTACTTATGAGCCCAAATAGTGATTAGCAGTCTGTCTGTACTAGTCTTCTGGCTTTTGATGATGGGAAAGTAAGGAGTCCAATAGGATGTTTTGTTTTATCTGATAGGTTCTTAATCTTTAAATGCAAGGTATCAATTTGTAACCACTTCTGCTCCAATGATCTCACAGAAGATAGAAATAATTATTACTTAATTCCTGGTCTTGGACCTGGGTGTTAATGACTGTTAATGTAACTAATATTTGTACATAGTTTAAAAGTTTACAATCATTTTTACATAATCTATGTTTCTTAATATGTAATTTTGTGATCTAAGAATTTTATGCTCCATTTTAAGAAAACTGCCCATAAAAGCCACTAGTAAGCTGTTAAGTACTAAATGCATTTATTTATCGTAAGGGAAGAAGCTAAGGTTCAGAGAAATAGGTAGTAAAGAAGCTGTTCTCACTTCCAGGCACCACCCACTGCTTTCCATGGTATTCAACATCCTGCCCTACCCTTTTATTCTTTTCCCAAAGGAGTGAACAAAGCAAAGTGCCAGCAGACATCAAGATCTGGAGGCAGAGAGTAGAAATCCAGTTCACTGACTCTGGCTTGCCTGATTGTGCAGGGATTGGTCTATTAGATCTGACACAAAGCACAATGGGAATGTGGCATTTAGGACACAGAGGGCGCCTGTTCCCCAGGTAGGAGGAAAGAATTCAATATATTCAGCTGCAAATATCAGCCTCTTAGTCAAGCATTGGGGTTTCTGTGGAAGATAAAAAAGAAAGTAATATGCAAAAGGTCTTGCTGATGCCTGAAATGTGGCATTTTACAAGTATTAGGAACCCAGATTCTAGAGCGAGAGGGTCTGTGTTTGAATCCCAGACCCAACCTTACTAGCTTTGTGACCTTGGGCAGCTTACCTAACCATTTTTGTGCTTTGGTTTTTCTTTTCTATAAAATAAGGATTGTTATAATACTTTTTCTTTTTTTTGAGATGGAGTTCCGCTCTTGTTGCCCAGGCTGGAGTGCAATGGCACTCTCTTTGCTCACTGCAACCTCCACCTCCCAGGTTCAAGCAATTCTCCTGCCTCAGCCAACACCAAACACTGGTGAGGATGTGGAGCAACAAGAACAGGTTCCTACGACCACATCTGGCTAATTTTTTTTGTATTTTTAATAGAGATGGGGTTTCACTATGTTGGTGAGGCTGGTCTCGAATCCCTGACCTCAGGTGATCCACGCACCTGGGCCTCCCAAAGTCCTGGGATTAAAGGCGTGAACCACCCCGTGCCCGGCCTGATTGTTAGAACACATTAATTACATTACCCATACAATAATTTAATGACTTAAATTAATCAGTGTTGTAAATCACTTAGAACAGTGCCTGGCAATGCTATTTATTATTATTGTTGCTGTTATTATTCTACCATGAGAGTTGAGGATGAAGATTACTGTGCTAAGTGGAAACATTTGACTAGAAATTTAAAAAAATCAAACAATACTCTTACCCTGGGCCATGAGAGTCTTCTCTGGGTCAATTTATATAAATTAAAACATTAGTTATTTCAATAAAAATTTTCTAGTTCATTTCTACATGTACATTTTATATTTCATTGGTATTAAACTATTTGGTCTATAGGGTCAGGATGATGGAGGAAATTCAGAGATATTTTGTCTAATACCAAACCTGGAATTTTCAGTGCACGGGAGAGTTAAATAAACACATAAAGCCTTAAAAATTACGGTTGTTGAAACTGAAGCCAGTTTTTCAAACTATGGTTCTTAGTGCCAGCAGTTTCTCTTAGTTTCTCTTCTATAGCTGATTATACCAGAGGCAGGAGCTATGTTGTAACATTGTATCTCCACTGTTATTTAGGATTATATAGTGAGAAAACTGAAGCCTGCAATCACAAAATCTGTAGCGCATTGAATTCAAAAAATAGAAAATAGGAATATAGAGACTTCTGTTGTCTTCGGAGCATATTTTGTCAGTTATACTCGCACCGTCTGGTTATACTTGCATTGACTCCTTTTAGGAAAAGGAGGTGAAAATCAGAATCCTAGCCATATGGATTTTAGACTGAGGAGGTATTATAGCAAACATTTAGTTCAGTCATGTTTAAACAACTTTTTGGTAACTTTTTAGTCCTGATATAATTTCAGAAGTACAGAAAAGTTACAACAATAGTAAGAATAACTACTGTTAGCCTGTACCCAGGTTCACTAATTGTTAACAGTTTGCCCCATTTGCTATCTCATTTGTGTTCTCTCTCCCGCTCACACACACACACACATATACACATATATATTTTTCAAAGCATTTGGGAGTAAGTTGCAACACGATGCTCCTTTACTCCTAAATACTTCGATGTGTATATTTTGGAACAAAGACATTCTCTTATATTGTCACATGCCATGATCAAAAGCAATAGGTTTAGATTTACCACAGGACCCCTCATTATCTAATCCACAGTCAAATGTAAATTTAGTTAATTGTCCTGATAATGCCCTTTATACACAAATTATTTTTCCTGGTCCAGGATCCAATCTGGAGTCATGCCATGCATTTATTTGTCATGCTTCTGTGGTTTTCTTTAATCTGGATCAGTTTCTCAGCCGTCCTTTCTCTTTCATAACCTTGACATTTTTGAAGGCTATGCCAGTTGTTATTTAGAGCATCTCCTGATTTTGTGTATCCCTGAGATTTCCACATGATTAGATTTAGGTTTTTCTTTTCTTTTCTTTTCTTTTTTTTGAAAAACACCACAGGAGTGATACTGTTTCTTTTTCAGTGAATCAGTATCAGAAGGTAGATGATATTGGTTTGTCTCAATATTGGTGATGTTAGCTTTGATCTCTTGGTTAATGTGGAGTTTGTCAGGTTTCTCTGCTTTAAAATTACTATTTCCATGTTTATAATTAAAAGTAATTTGTGGGGAAAAACTTTGAGACTATGCAAATACTCTGCTTAGCATTAAAATTTCACCTATTAATTTTAGCATCCATTGATGATTCTTGTTTAAGCAAATTATTAATTACTATGATAGTCATAAGAAATAGTTATTTTTTAACTGTATCATTTCTTCAACATTCAATAATTGGCTTTATAAAGTAGATTTCCTTTAATCATTTATTCCAGTTTGCATTTTTAGCTTCATATTTTATTTGGAGAAAATTAATTCTATAATTATTAGAATTCTATGTAATTATGGAATTCTATAGTACATTGGTATTATGACATATTCATACTATTAATGTTCAAATTATCCTGCATTTGGCCAATGGGAGAGCTTCAAGCTGGCTCCTGAGTCTTTTTTTTTTTTTTTTTTTTTTTTAGTATATCCTTATTTTGCATCCCAAAAAAGAATCAAGAATTAGCTTGTGCTTTTACTGCCATAGGCCTGAAATCAGCTATTTTTCCAGGGATCCCTAGATCCTTTGGGATGTATTTAGAGTGCAGAATGCTATTTAGAAAACAGTATCTGGGAGGTAAAGGTGCTCATTATTAACTGTGATATTCTTTCTTTTAGGCAGACAGAGCTAGGAAACACATAAAATATATATATATATATTTTTTTCCTTCTCTATTAAAAACTGAATTCATACTGATAACTTCATGATATGGTCTGGCTCATCTTGAGCCAAACCCACCCAAATCTCATCTTGAATTTTAGTTCCCATAATCCTCATATGTCTTGGGAGGGAACTGATGGGAAGTAATTGACTCATGGGGGCAGTTCCCCCCATGCAAATCTTGTGATAGTGAGTAAGTTCTCATGAGATCTGAAGTTCTCATGAGATCCATGTGAAGAAGGAAGTGTTTGCTTCCCCTTCCACCACGATTGTAAGTTTTCTGAGGTCTCCCAGTCCTGCAGAACTGTGCGTCAATTAAACCTCTCTCCTTTATAATTTACCCAGTCTTGGGCAGTTCTTTATAGCAGTGTGAGAGCAGACTAATATTCTTCAATTCCAATTCAAGACCACATGCTACTCTTGCTCTTTCTACATTTACAGTTCCCTTCAAGAAACTTGGCTTCCATTATGCTTAATATATTTACAGTCATCCCTCAGTGTCCACAGTGGATTGGTTCCATGACCCCTGTGGATACCAAAATCCTCAGATGTTCAATTAGGTTTGGCAGATGTGAGGATGTGATACTGTGAAATATGAATTTGGTCTTCCTCCCCAGTTTCCTAACATACAACTCCTAAAATCCTTGTACTCTCCAAAGTGCTTGCTTTTTTTTATACTTATATTGACTGATAACTTCAGAGTGAGGCTGGTCACCAGAATGACCAAAGACAATATTAGAGGGTTGAGACCTTCAGCCCCATCCCCCAACCTCCAGGGAGGGGAGAAGGGCTGAAGGTCAAGTTGATCACCAATGGCCAATGGTTTAATCAATCATGCCTATGTAACTTCCACAAAAACACAAGAAGACAGGCTTGGAGAGCTGCCAGGAGGGCAGTATGCACAGGGAGGGTGTGGAAGCTTCAGGCTCCTTCCCCCATTCATGCATCTCTTCAACTGTATCCTTAGTAATATCCTTTATAATAAACTGGTGAAGGTTAAAAAAAGAAAAACAAACCTGCAGAAATGCATGGCTGACTGTATACATTTGTTCCACCTTAGAATATCAAAAAGTAGTTTTAGAATTGCTAATCCATATCACTGGAGGGTAGGGGATAACATTAACTAGAGCTTAATATTTATTTAGTATTTTTTTTTTTGTCTTTAGACTTGGGGAGTATAGTCCAAGTACTATGTTGCAAGATAAGTCAGTTACTTTTTTCTTTCAGTTTGGTTATGCTATTCATTTGCAATATTTAAGTTTATTTTTTTTTTGTTTTAAAATTCTACTTTATTTCATGTTACCATCCTTGTTGATTTTAGGCACTTTTGAGTACATGAAACATTAACATGGTACCCCCAAATCAAAACTATGTAAAATTGTATACTCTCCCAATCCCCAATCCCTTAAATTCCATTCCCACTCACTTCCTGTAGGTAACCAATCTTATTAATATCTATTTTAGCTCTCCTGTATTTCTTTTTCCTTTCTTTTCCTTTTTTTTTGACAGAATCTTACTCTGTTGCCCAGGCTGGAGTGTGGTGGTATACTCTCGGCTCACTGCAACCTCTGCTTCCTGGGTTCAAGTGATTCTTCTGCCTCAGACTCCTGGTAGCTGGGACTACAGGCACACAGCACCACACCTGGCTAATTTTTGTATTTTTAGTAGAGATGGGGTTTTACCATATTGGCCAGGCTGATCTAGATCTCCTGACCTTGTGATCTGCCAGCCTTGGCCTCCCAAAGTGCTGGAATTACAGGAGTGAGCTACCACGCCTGACCAGCTCTCATGTATTTCTTTATGCAAAAATAAGCAGATTTATTGATATATTCTTATGTCCCTTCTTTTTTTTTTTTTTTACAAAAATGGTGGCGTATATGCATTTCCCCTTTGCTTTTTCTACTTTACAATGTATCCTAGAGAACGTTCCACATCAGTTCATAGAGATCATCCTCATTCTTTTTTATAGCTGCTTAGTACTTCCTTACGTAGACATACCATAGTTAATTTAACCACTCTCCTATGTATGGGCAATTAGGTTGTTTCCAATATTTTGTGAGTACAAACAATGCTGTAATGAGTAAGTTTGTCCATGTTTATTTCTTTGTTAGTGGTACATGTTTAGAATAAATTCCTAGATGAAGAAATGCTGGATCAAAAATAAACACACATGTAGTTTTGTTAAATATTACTCATTTTCCTTCTGTTAAATAAAATGTATGGTAGGTCATTGTTTTGGGTTGAATTCCTGCACTAGCCCCCAACAGGACAAACCAAAATGGGGTCAGTCTTGACAAGTGCCATGTAGTCAAACTGAAACTTTAAAAAACAGGAAAATCTCCCATCAGGCCAAATTTTCCAAAAAAAAAAAACCCCAAAAAACAAAAAACAGGAGATTCACAGTAACCAGTTAAAAAGGTCCCAGTAAACCTAGGCTGGCATGATATGAAGGTACCCCTTGTTTTAACCCTTTCAAGGAAAGTAACCCTAAGTTAACCAATCCACTTTGTTGTATTATGCTATTTCCTTGTTTCTGCTCAAACTCCCTTACACATATTAATCGTTCTGCTATGCCCATGGAGCATTTTTCTGTTTTATAGATGGAATGCAGCCCAATTCATAATTGATAATAAAAGCCAATTAAATCTTTGAAATCAGTTTGTTGAAATTTTGTTTTTTAACATCTCTATAAGCATTATACTGATTTGCAAACACCAGCAATGAATGCCTTTATTTCTTATTTCACTAACAAAATAGGTTGACAAGTTTTTAAAACTTTTTGCCAACGTGATAAATGAGGCACAGTTTTAATTTGCTTTTCTCTTATGAGTGAGTTCAAATGTCTTTTTATATGGTTAAGGGCCATCTAGCCTGTTTATAATGACCTAGAAGAATAATATCTTCTTTGTCCTCCACACGGGAAGATTCTCAGTGCCTATCCAAAAAGTTTCGGTTTTTCACATGCCACTTTCATCTCTATTTATTAATTGGCACTTAGCCTACTCAATGGGTTGAGGTAAACATTTGCTGGGGCTCTTTTTTTTTTGGAAACAGAAGCATGAGACTTTGGCAAAGATCCTGAAATCATTCATTCTGAAAAACCACCATATTAAAATGGAAGTTTTGTCATGGTTTCCAACTTAATGCACAAAGTTACTGTTGTATTTTCTTACTGGGATGCCTAATGTGTTGATTAAGAAATGTCAATCTTATTGGACCAGCTACATCAGAATAAAAATTGGGGGTATCTTAAACAAAATAAAATTCTTAAGCCCTAACTCTAGAGATTCTGACTTACGAGATCATAGTTTAGACCCTATAATCTGTATTTTTAGCAAGTTCCTCAGTGATTCAACCAGTAGCAATGTTTGGATGTTTGGGAATCATTGCATCCCTTGGAGGTAAACTACTTAGCAATTAGCAAATGGAATCAGTGATTCTGCCTAGTTATATCCCAAAGAGATGAACTTATGTAATCCAGAATTCTATATGATATTATATGATATTTCCCCCCTTTATATCCCCTGGCAACCACCATTCTACTCTCTGTCTCTACAAATTTGACTACTCTAAGTGCCTCATATAAGTGGCATCATATTTGTGCCTGGCTTATTTCTCTTAGTGTAATGTCCTCAAGGTCCATCTGTGTTGTAGCATGTGTCAGAATGTTCTTCCTTTTTAAGACTGGGTATATTCCATTCCATGTTTATACCACATTTTGTGTATATATTCATTTGTCAATGGACACTTGGGTTGTTTCTGCCTTTTGGTATTGTGAATAATGCTGCTATGAACATGGGTGTGCAAATATCTAAGTCCTTGTTTTCATTTCTTTTGAGTATATATCTAGAAGTAGAATTACTAGATTGTATGGGAATTCTGTGTTTCAGTTTTGGAGAACCCACCATACCATTTTCCACAACAGCTGCACCATTTGCCGTTTACATTCCCACAAACAATGTACAAAGGTTCCAATTTGTCTCCATGCTTGCCAATACTCCTTCCTTCCTTCTTTCCTTCCTTCCTTCCTTCTTTCCTTCCTTCCTTCCTTCCTTCCTTCCTTCCTTCCTTCTTTCCTTCTGTTGCAGTTTTTCTGCTCCTTAGCTCAGCTAGGTCCAATTTCTTGTCTCACAACCAGGAAGTAGGCACACAGACACTGGAGAGTGAGTGAAGTAGAAATTATTAAGCAAAAGGAAAGCTCTCAGCAAAGAGGTGATGCTGGGGTGGGGGTTCCCCTACCCGATGGTGGGAAGTCCCCCACGTGGCTGGGTCCAGGGCTTTTTATGGATTCAGAATGGGGAGTGCATGCTGATTGGTTTGTGAGTATGCCAAAATGGTTAAAGCGAAGACACCACTCATAAGTGGGCACAAAAGTGTAGAAAACCAATTAGGAAAGGGTAGGTGTATGTAAAACAGGTGAAAGGTGAGGATCATCAGAGGAAAGTGAACCAAACAGGAAGACAAGTTATCAATCCCATCTGAGGATTCAGCTTGTAGCTTGGCTTTCAGGCTTTAAACTGTCTTCTGCTTGGAGGTGGGGTTTCACTGGGTACCCACTCCTATCTGCCTAGGCATTTGGCTGCCTCCTGCCACTCTCACTTATTTCCCCTCTCTCCCTCCCTCCACCCTCCCTCCCTCCCTTCTTTCCTTCTTTCCTTCCTTCCTTCCTTTCCTTCCTTCTTTTCTCTGTTTTTTCTTTTCTTTTCTCTTCCCTTCTCTTCTTTCTTTTCTTTTTTTCTTTCTTTTGATAATAGCCATCCTAATGGATGTGAAGTGGTATCTTACTGTGGAGTTGCATTTCCTTAATGAGTAGTGATGTTGAGCATCTTTTTTTATGTGTTTATTGGACATTTGTATATCTTCTTGGAGAAGTGTCTTTGTTCTTTATGAAGATTATTTTGCCTACTTTGATTATTTTGTGTACCTTGAATGTCCATATAAATTTTAGTTTAGATTTTTCTATTTCTGCAAAAACGTTGTGGGATTTTGAATTTTTAGAGCTTTAAGTAGTACTGACATTTTAACAATATTAAATCTTCCAGCCCATGAACACAGGATGTCTTTCCAGTAAATTTGTATTGTTTTAAGACAGTAAATATGTAGTAAGTTGTTTCAGCAGCAATAAAAATACTAACACACTGATCAAATAAGTAAATCCATGTTCCATGTGTTCAGTAGTTTAACTGATTTTTTTAATCATGTAAAGATGAAAAGTATAAATTATTCACCATTAATGTCTGTGACTTCCCACTCATCTCCCCTTACCATGAGCCCATCCTTCAGTCTTGCTGCTGGGAATTCTTCTGCTGTCATTTATGGAGAGAGCCCACGGATCTCCAGCTATCCTGGCTGGGCCTCAGAGCTGTGAGTGGGGCTACTCAAGGTCATGCAGTCCCAATTGAGCCGGCCTAGAGGGGAAGGGCCCAGCCAGCCCACAGAATCAACTGTGAGAACGGTTATACATGCTTGTTGTTTTAAGCCACTGAGTTTTGATGTGGTTTGTTATGCTGTAACTGTTAATTGATACATTCTCTCTTCAAAGAGGCTTTTTCCAACTGCCCTAAACAAAAAGTCCTCTGGCCTTTAGAATTAGTACGTCCAGGCATTCTGCTTTGTTTCCTTCAAAGCCCTTATAAATATCTGAAAGTTTACTTTTACTTTATTTCTTTGGTTGTTTATTTTATGCATTCATCAAGGAGGATAGAAACTTCACCTTCACAGGGACCTGGTCTGACTTGTGTCTTGTGAGGCCACCAGCAACTGTAACAGATCCCAACACTTTGCTCAGTAAATATTTGTTTAAAAACAGCCTGAATTAATAATATGGCTCTGCCGCTTTTCAAATAGTGTTTATTTAATGAGATAAAACTAGGTTTATAATAAATGACATTTTAAAACCAATTTTCCTCATAATCAATGAAACTCACTCCTAGATCTTTTTTCAATATGTCCAAGCTATTGTTGATGTTCAAGATGCTTGTGATTTGTGCTTTTATTGTGGCTTTATAAATATATTTGCTGGAGTTTAAGAAAAACTGTATCAGAGGTTGCTTCTCAATTATAGGGTTTGTTGTTGTTGTTGTTGTTGTTGCTTTTTTGTTTGTTTTGTTTTTGTTTTTCATTTTTTTGAGACAGAGTCTTGCTCTGTCACCCAGGCTGGAGCTCAGTGGTGCAACCTCAGCTCAATGCAACCTATGCCTCTTGGATTCAAGAGATTTTTGTGACTCAGCCTCCTGGGTAGCTGGGATTACAGGCATGCGTCAGCACACCCAGCTAATTTTTGTATTTTTTGTAGAGATGGGGTTTCTCCATGTTGACCAGGCTGGTCTTGAACTCCTGGCCTCAAGTGCTCCTCCTGCTTCGGCCTCCCAAAGTGCCGGGATTACAGGCATGAGCCACCATACCTGGCTCCAATTATAGTTTTAAACGAGAGATTGTCTTATGGCTTCTTAATACTTGAGGTAGTTTATCTTGTCACTTATTTAGCTTTATAGATTCATCCTTGGAAAGTTTAATTTTCCTAAAATCCTTTTCTGCAACTTAAAAATATTGTCAGTAGGTGGCGCTCCTGACCCACAACTTATTCTGAATTGCTACAAGAAGCGATTACCTATTGATTTTTGTTCTCTGCAGTCCTCACAGAGCTTCACACCAGCTGCTCTCTCTGCAGACTCAGCCAAAAACAATCTGCTATGACAGCCTTCTTAATTTTGTATACTGCTATCTTGTTTCTGAATCCAGCTCTCCAGACCTTGGGTATGGAGAGTCACTGAGATTGGGACTATATGGATTTCAGTCAGAAGGAAGATCCCTCCAAGGCCCTGAGGCTGGAGGGGCGCTGAATGCTTGGGAAACAGCATGGAGTGCAGTGGGGCAGGGGAGGGGTGGGTGAAGGGGAGAGTGCTTGGTGAGGAGGTCAGATAGGGGCTGAGGTAGAGGGTGGTGGACAGATCATGCTGGATCTTGCAAACAGCAATGAGAGCTTTGGATTTCACTCTGAGTGATACAAGGAACCACTTGGAGGGTTTTGGGCAGGGTGCTGACATGATATGACCTGCATATGAATGGGACCACTCTGCAGGGGCTAGCTCAGCAGCAGGAGGCCAGTAGGGAAGCTTCTACAATAATCTAGGTGAGACATGATGGTGGCTTGGGCCGCCACTATTCCAGCTGGTGATGGCAGTGATGATGGGGGCAGATTTCTCCTTTTGGTGCTGTTCTTGTGATAGAGTTCTCATGAGATCTGGTTGTTTAAAAGTGTGTGGCACCTTCCCCTTCTTTCTCTTCCTCCTGCTCTGGATATGTAAGATGTGCCTGCTGCCCCTTTGCCTTCTGCCATGACTGTAAGTTTCCTGAGGCCTCCCCAGCCATGCTTCCTGTACAGTCTGAGGAACCATAAGGCAATTTAACCTCTTTTCTTTATAAATTATTCAGTCTCAGGAATTTCTTTATAGCAGTGTGACAGTGGATGAATACAGCATGCCACCATGTCTGGCTAATTTTTAAAATTTGTTATAGATGGGTTCTCACTGTGTTGGCCAGGCTGGTCTTGGACTCCTGGCTCCAAGCAGTCCTCCTGCCTTGGCCTCCCAAAGCACTGGGATCACAGGTATGAGCAACTGCACCTAGTAACACTAGTTTTCTTGATCTTGTTGGATTGGCTTGGTTGGCAAAAATTATTTCCTTTCCCATTATATGATTAACTGTTATGTTTACTTTCCAAAGTTAATATAGTATTACATATTTGTTTTATCATTATGGTAATTTTAAGAGATATCTTTAAAGATTTCCTGGAATTCCATGCATATATATCCATTTCCTGAAACTCTGTATCTCAGTTCCCTTATGTGTAAGATGGAGACAATGATGATACCTATTACTAGGACTATTGTGAGGATTAAATGAAATAAGACATGTAGAGTGATTGAACAGTATTTTGCTCACAGAGTTCAATAAACGTCAACTGTTGTTTGTATTTTTATTACTGTGAGAGATGTAATGTATCTGAAATTAGCTTAGATCATGCAATTATCTTACAGCAACAATCTTAATGACTACTCTATATACTGCTGTGGCCTTAATGTAGAATGAAAGGTAGAAACAAAATGTTAATAATATGGCAGGTATAAGGTAAATGGGGCATCAGATATTAGGGTGAATAGAGATAAAAGCTGTTTGTCTCAAGCACAAATGATAAAGAAGCATATTGCTTATAAAGGACTTAAAACTGTAATGCAATCAATGAAAAGTTAGTCTACTTTTTATTATTATGACAGATTTGCAAGTCAGTGATAGAATACTTCTCTTATTGAGAGAAGACGGTTCCTATCTCCTTCTCTTTTGTTATGCGACATGTACAGGGCATAGAAGACATCTTTTGCCACCTAAGTTTGCCTACAGCTATTATCGGATATGATCCTCTTTATATGAGACTTTAAACTGTGCCTAATACAGCACATGGTGTGGCAGGGGTTCAGTCTATATTTAAAAATTGATGTCTTTTTTCTTGAACCCAGGTAAACATTGAAAAATATTTATCTACATAACTCACTACATAATAAATATTACACTGCTCCAATTCATAAATCATTTCCAAAGGATTCTTAGTCTGTTGCATATTCCTTACTGATGGTGATAAAAATTATTCAGTTTATTCATTTATATTTCTAACATTAGAAGTTCGATGCATAGTCTTTGTATTAGACCGCTGCTAAAGACTCAGTAAATCATCTTGAGACATCTACATCATTTGGAGATGGGGCATGCAAAATTTAGAAAACTACTTGTCTTCGATTTGCATCTTTAGTAAAGAGAAACATATTTTAGTCA
Organism: Pan paniscus; assembly: GCF_029289425.2. Classification (NCBI taxonomy): domain Eukaryota; kingdom Metazoa; phylum Chordata; class Mammalia; order Primates; family Hominidae; genus Pan; species Pan paniscus. The sequence continues at coordinate 16,666,851 of NC_073259.2, read as the reverse complement.
CAATCTAATGTGGAAATCACAATCTAAGGGCATATTGGAAGATCATATGTAGAACTTGGGTTGAAAACTATGTCGAATTTTAGGGACAGGAGTACTTCCTGATTGAGGATTCAGAGATAAGAATGATGGGGTAGGAGACATTTATGAATACCAAATAACAGATGTATGTATTAACTGCAATAAACGATTGGTGAATCGATGTTTGATTATTCAGAACTTACACTGCAAATTCAAGTGGGGCGTTCTTTCTGGAGCTATGCCAAAGGCAGTGTAAAGTATCACTATGACTGTAACCATGGTGGAATTCACAATAAGAATTTCAGGGACTGGCCGGGTGCAGTGGCTCATGCCTGTAATCCCAGCACTTTGGGAGGCTGAGGCGGGAGGAACACTTGAGGTCAGGAGTTTTCGCCAACATGGTGAAAACCCGTCTCTACTAAGAATACAAAAATTAGTGGGCATGGTGGTGCGGGCCTGTAATCCCTGCTATTTGGGACGCTGAGGCAGGAGAATCGTTTGAACCCAGGAGGCAGAGGTTGCTGTGAGCTGAGATTGTGCCACTGCACTCCAGACTAGGTGATAGAATGAGACTCTGTCTCAAATAAAGAAAAAAAAATATTCATGGACTGGATGGATTTAATTGGCAAACTTAATTGACTGGGCTGAGAACCAGATTTGTTTGATGGATTTCATCCTCTCAAGCTTGGCCATATGCAGAACACTTTTGCTCGGGTGTTGCTATTAGATGTACTTATAATGACTATCCAGATATAGATGCCATTAATTATAACCTAATTAAAATTATAACAATATTTGACATTCTCAGATTAGTTTCAAAGTAGTTAGGTATCTGGTTAGCCTCATATCTCAGTATTTTTTATTTGCTTAAAGTAGCACTTTTCCAGCATGCCATTTTCCTCTGGCTGAAGTGGAGGATTAGCAGGGCTGTTTTTACATTCTTAATGGTCTTCTTGTTTTTCTACATATCCATCATTTCAATGATTAAGATCAAGTTATTTCTGGATCAATGTTGATATAAAATATAAGAGAAACTCCTATTGGAAGGTCGGTGTGAATGAAGCCCACCTTCTTGTTGACCAGATGCTCATTAACCTGGAGTTGTCTATTCACTTTACCATTTCTCCTATCTAATGTTCCTTGTTCGTTATCTCCCTAAAGGGAAACACTGTACAGCTGTAGTGATAGGCGTCTGGCTCCAGAGACCCAGGACAGAGGCCTATGTGAGAGCCATGAACATTATGATTGCTTTCTTCTTCCACCTTCTCTACAGTTTGGGAACTTCCCTTTCATCCGTCAGCTACTTTCTATGCAAGAGGAAAATAGTGGCACTAGGTGCCTACCTATCCATTAAGTCACTAATTTATCCTGATTATGGAAAACAACAAGGTTAGAAAAGCCCTTTAAAGATTGCCGTGTCAATTTAAAAATGCTTCAAAGTAGCAAAAAGAGGAAATCCTTAACTCCATATACAGACTTAAAAACTTTCACCTTATTTGTTTTTGTCTTTGAGCACCAGTGAATTTTCAAAGAATTGTCAGAACTGTATTTCAGATAACCATAGGCAGCTTTTAACCTATGGGCAACAAGCAGAAACAAAGGTTTCCTTTCTCCAGTTAGAAGGTAATAAAGTAGTATTCACAGATTTCTGAAGAGAAACAAGTGTAAATCTTATATGTTCAGCCATTTTATCATTGAAGTGTGAGGGTAAAATCAAGTCATTTATGGACAATGCCATGGCTCAGAAATACTGCGACACTTGCATCTTTCCTGAAAAAAATTGAGCCAAGTCAAGACCAAACAACCAATAAAAGGCACAGCATGGCAAATAAGCAGCAGTGGTGAGTGAGCACTCAAACCAGCAAAACTTTTACTGGTTTAAATAATTTTTGTTTATGTGGTTTTGAATTTTATTTAAAAATATAAGTAAATGAATTATATGACTAATAATGTAAAGAACCATCAGCAGTAGTTTGGAAGTAAATTCTAGATGTTTTCAACAAAATCTAAGAGCTAGGAAGAGCTCTGGGAGAAAATAATTTTATAATAAATGGGATCCTCTTGGAGCAGGAGTATTATAATCAATCTTGTTAAATTTGCTATGTTTACTGAAAATTATGAATTTAATTCGCTTTATAAACACTTTAATGGTAACTACTAGTAGATTAGAAATACGGGTAGGAACTTTTTTTTTTTAACCACTGGAGTGACAAGAAAAGGCAGTATAAAGTCTTGGTCAGCTCAGCAGAAGTCAGGAAAGAAAATAAATCGAAAGCAAAATAAACAAGAAAAGACAAAAATAAGATATCAATCATAAGATCAAATGTACTAATCAGTACTACAAATGGTTTAATTCCATTAAATCTCTCCCATAAGTGGTCTATAGCTGGATTTGTATGAAAAAGTCAAATCCAGTGATAAACTATTTATAACAATAAAAAAAGAGATAGGGATATAAGTATCACATACAAGCACACAAAAATAACAGAAGACTGAAAGTTTTAATATCAGACAAACTAATAAGTAAATGAACAACTGCCATGAACAGTTATATGGATATTTGCAAAATATGTGTCTATATATTAAGGCAAACCCTACCAAATATACTCTCCAAATTTGATATAAAAATCCATCTAGTTAGCTGCACATAGTGGCTTATGCCTGTAATCCCAGCACTTTAGGAGGCTGAGGCGGGAGGATTGTTTGAGATCAGGACTTTCAGACCAGTCCAGGCAACATAGCAAGACTCTGTCTCTACAAAACATAGAAGAAAATAGTTGGGCATGGTGGTGCGTACCTAAAATCCTAGGTACTCAGCAGGAGGAGGATTGTTTGAGCCCAGGTGGTTGAGGCTGGACTGAGCCATGGTTGTACCACTGTACTCCAGCCTTGGTGACAGGGCAAGACCCTATCTCAAAACATCTCACAGATGTTGGTACCATCTGTGTATTTTAGCTTCTGAAAAATGATGATTCATTTTTAAATAGTTAAATAAAAATGTATTTCTCAAAATATATAAAGAAAAGAAAAGGAAATTTAGATAAAAACAGAGAGCCATGGTTCTTTTCTGGGCCATATTACATTCATACACACAGCAAATAAATCATGGAAGAGTGGATATATATAAGAAAATTAGTGACAGTGTCCAGTTGCATTTCAGATGACAACAGCACACAATTATTAGCTTCATTCTTTCACATTGTAACCATTACGAAACTCTCATGTTTAATTAAAGGACTGAAAACTTTTTAATCTTCTAAATGGCTATAATGCCACCACTTTGAAGTTTGTTGTGCTAGTTAAATGGCACAAGGTATAAAAATGCCTGGCACTGTGCTTTGCACATGCTGAGTGCTCAATAACAGATGCCAATATTATTTTAAAGAGACCTTGCCCTATCTGAATTTTCCAAATAAGTGCTAATAAAGCTTTTGTTTATCACCTAGGCCCAGAGTAGAATTTTATACTCTTGATTCACAGTAAAACAGAATTTAAATTTCATTTATAATTATCAAAACTTGTTAGGATGAGAAAAAGTAAAGCAGATATTATCCTATATAACTGGAATTTTCTTCTACAGTACCTTGGTATTCATTGAAAATAGTTGGATTTCAATAATAGGTATGAGTTGCCTCAATTTTTAAAAATTAACTAAGATTAACTATATGCAAGTTGTATGACTCACTTAGAAAACAAATGTTTGCTTTCTTAAATATGGCTCCTTGAGCCAATAGTAATTAGATCCCCCTTCCTTATGCCTATGAAATAACAAGAAATAAATCAATGGAGACAATCACTTGCCCTCACACCCTAACACATACCCTTAGAGAGAGACCAGAGAAAAGTTAGTTTGGTTCTCATGAACAGAAGCAGATGGAGGTGGAAGGAGCCATGTTCACTAGATATAACATGACTGATGTTAAAAAAGATTGATGTTAAAAAAAAAAATCAGTAGAATGGAACTCTGATATCTAGCTCTACTATGCTCCCCCGAGAGATGATGAAGATATGAGTCCAAAGCACCCAAGACCTGGTTCTCATGCAACCATTTAACACTATGTCAGCTTTAAATTACATCTGTCCCAAGAATGGTCCTCAGACCCAGCAGTGGGGCCAGAGATGAATGGAAGCCCACCTGCATTGTTGAGGATGATCTTCTTTTCTCAGTCAACCAATTTAAATGCTAATCTCTTTCAGACAGCATCACAGACACACCCAGAAATCATGTTTTAAGTTCAGGGGTACAAACACAGGTTTGTTTCATAAGTAAACTTGTGTTGTGGGGGTTTGTTGTACAGATTATTTTATCACCCAGGAATTAAGCCTAGTACCTAATAGTTATTTTTCTGATCCTCTTCATTCTCCCACCCTCCACCCTCCAAGAGGCCTCAGTGTGTGGTGTTTCCCTCTATGAGTCCATGTGTTCTTATAATTTAGCTCCCACTTATAAATGAGAACATGCAGTATTTGGTTTTCAGTTTTTGTGTTAGTTTGCTAAAGATAATGGCCTCCAGCTCCATCCATATCCCTGAAAAGGACATGATCTTATTCTTTTTTATGGCTGCATAGTATTTCATAGTGTTTATGTACCACATTTTCCTTACCAGTCTATCATTGATGGGCATTTGGGTTGATTCCATGTCTTTGCTATTATGAAGAGTACTGCAATGAACATTTGCATGTATGTGTCTTTATAATAGAATGATTTATATTCCTCTGCGTATATGCCCAGTAATGGGATTGCTGGGTCGAATGGTAGTTCTGTCTTTAGATCTTTGAGGAACTGCCACACTGTCTTCCACAATGGCTGAACTACTTTATGTTCCCACCAATAGTGTATAAGCACTTCTTTTTCTCCACAACCTCACTGGCATTTGTTATTTTTTGACTTTTTAATAATAGTCATTCTGACTGGTGTGCGATGATATCTCATTGTGGTTTTGATTAATTTTTCTTGAATGATCAGGGATATTGAGCTTCTTTTCATATGCTTGTTGGTTGTCATGCATTTTCTTAAGTTAATATATGCAAAAATGCAAGTCAATCATTTTATCCAGAGCCAGGCATATAGTAAGAGTTCTAGAAATGATACCTTTTATTATTGTTGTTGTTACTATTGTTTTTTATAATTAGTAAAATACATGACTGCTATGGTTTGAATATGTCCCCCAAAGTTCATGTGTTAGAAGCTTGATCCCCAGTGTGGAGGTTTTTGGAGGTGGAAACTTTTAGAAGTGTTTAGGTCATGAAGGCACAACCCTCATAAATGGCTTAACACAATTATTGAGTAGTAGGTTTGTTATTACAGGAGCTGATTCCTTATAAAAGGACAAGTTAAGCCCCATTCTCGTTCTCTCTCTCTCTTTTTGCCCTTCTCCCATAAGATGACACAGTAAGAAATCCCTTACCACATGCTGGCACCTTTATATTGGACTTCCCAGACTCCAGAATTGAGAAATAAATTTCTTTCTTTATAATTTTCCTAGTTTGTGGTATTTTGTTAGAGCAGCACAAAGCAGGCTAAGACAGGAAATTGGTATGGGAAGAGCAGGCTAGAAAAAGCCTAGATTGCCACAAATTTTGCATTAAGAGATTCCACTGAGGTCTCAGGAGAGGATAACTGTAGGGAAAGTCGGAAACTTCTTAGAGATTACTTTTGTGGTCCTCATGAGAATGTTGGTAGACATAAAGAGAGTAAACGCCATTCTGATGAGGTCTTAAATGGAAAAGAGAAATGTCTCATTGGAAACTGGAGTAAGGATCATCCTTGCTATGAAGTGGCAAAAAAACTTGGCCGAATTCTGTTCATGCCCTATGGCTTTATGGATGGCAGAATTTAAGAGAGGTGAACTAGGATATCTGATGGAAGAGACATCTCAGCAGCAAAACATTCAGTGGGCTCCATGGCTTCTTTCAAGCACATATAGTAAAATGTTGAGGAGAGAGAAATGATTTAAAGATGCAATTTATAATGAAAAGTGATGACTAATAGAAAAATTTGGAGAACTCTCAGCCTGGCCATATAGAGAATAAAAAAGCATGTTCGAGAGAGAATAAGAAGGGTTTGGCCAAGTGGTCATTTGCTGAAAAGATTAATCTGGCTAGAAGGAAGCCAAGTTCTATTCATAAGACAAAGGGAGAATGACCTGGAAGATATTTCCGAGATCATGGAGTTAGGACCAGAAGTTAGGCAAGTTAGGACCTTAAGGTCAAAGCTTCCAGAGAGGTGCCTGAAAGACCTCAGCATTCACTGCCCTGTGCTGCCTCACAAAACCAGTCTGGGAGATCTATAGGCACAAAACTCCAACCTGTGAGAGCTGCTCAGGAGTGAACTGAGACAAGCAAAGCTGTGGAGGTGAGGCTGCCTGGGAAATTGGGGGCCCAATCCCTGACCCAGTGGGTCTAGAAGGTGGGACATGGAGTCAAAGATTATTCTCAACCCTTAGGATTTAATATGGTTTGCCCTGCTGGGTTTTGGACTTACTTAAGGCCAATTGCCCCTCTTTTCTTGCCTATTTTTCCCAGGAATGGAAATGTCTTTCATATGTCTGTCCCACCACCAAATTTCAGAAGTGGGTAACTTGTTTTGATTCCACAGGCTCATGGCTGGAGAATTTGCCTCAGGATGAATTGTGCCTTGAGTCTTATCCATATCTGACTTGGATGAGACTCTGGAGTTTGGACTTTTAAGTTGGTGCTGGAATGAGTTACAATGTGGGGGCTACTGGAAGGGAGGAAATGAATTTTGCATGTGTGAAGGACATACATTTGGGGGCCTAGGGGTGAAATGCTATGATTTGAATGTGTCCCACAAAGTTCACTTGTTGGAGACTTGGAGGTATTTGGAGGTGGGACCTTTAAAAGGTGTTAGGTCGTGAGGGCATTACCCTCATGGATGGATCCATGCTGTTATCACAGGAGTGGGTTTATCACATGAGTTGGTTTCTTTTAAAAGTGTGAGTTTACTCTGTCTCTGTCTCCCTCTCTTTGACGTTCTGCCATGGGATGATGCAGCAAGAAGGCCTCTGCCAGAGGCTAACACATTGATATTGAACTTCCCATCCTCCCAAACTGTGAGAAATCAGTTTCTTTTCTTATAAATTACCCAGTTTGTGATAGTCTGTTACAGCAGCACAAACAGACTAAGATAATCCCTGAAGTTGTATATGATTTCTCCCTTAGATATTATTTGGTTTCTTCTCAACTAATTTCTTGGTTCATTTCTAAAATTATTCAGGTATTTCAAAAGAGATGTAGTTGAACAAGTGGACATAAATAGCATATCAGTTAGTACCCTCACATTGGCAAGAACCATTCTAATTAGTACCAACATCCTTTACATTAACATACGAAGGGCAAGTTCTGGCAAACTAAAATCCTTTGCAGTTCAGTTCTTAGACTTATTAGATAAGATAACATAAATGTTTTATACCTTGACTCCAGTAATGCTTCAGGTATAGATTCCCCTGGTACCTGTGGACAAAACAGAGAATAAGGGCTACAGTATGGTACAATCCACATTTGTAAATCTGTAAGTGGTCAAACCACTACTCTGCCCATTGAAAGACTATAAGGCATGCCACACATCCTCTTCCTCCTATTCTGAACAAGATTCTGACCAAGATTTTTCTCACATACTTGGATGAAGAGACTTTTAGATTGAATTTTAATATTTACAATCTGTAAATTCTTCCTTTAGATCTTCCACAGCTAAAGATACAAATAGAAATTCATTAGGCAAAGAAAATGCAAAAAGAGTAACAATATCCGTCTATGTCTGCATAATAGTGAAGGAGAAACTCTCTTGTTACCCATCACCCCACATGGAAAAGTGCAGCCCATAGGTTTTGAAAAAGAAAAAATACTGAGTGACTGGACTAGGTAAAAGGAGCAGGGCTGGTCTTTGTGGAGAGAGGGGATGGCTGATACGATATTAGAGGTAGTTGCTTTAGACTGGAAGACAGTCTATAATTAAGATACCAAGCAGGAAAACTGAATATATCCAATGACACAGTCAGAGAACTTAATGTTCTTGAATAATACCTAAAATGAGAAAAAGAGTGTGATAATGGTTTAAATTTTTTAAAACTCTGGAATGTTTGATTATATTCAATATGTATTAATTATAAGCTAATTATATGGGCATAAAAGCTAAGGTATTTTCAGACTTAAACTGTTGATGGTATGAAGAAATGCAAAAGATGTTTGCAGATTTTTGCAGATTAAAAATTAGCTCAGCTAATTTTTAACTATGTTGCCCAGGCTAGTCTTGAACTTCTGGGCTCAAGTGATCCTCCTGCCTTGGCCTCCCAGTGTGCTGGGATTACAGGGGTGAGCCATCATGTCCAGCCTATAATTTCTTAAAATATATTTTTCTTGCCTTACTTTGATCAACAGACACCTTAAAAAAATAGACCTAGTAAGATGGTTATCACTGACTTGGTCCTAAAGTCAGGGAGAAGGATTTCAGTGCATCATCGGTAGCTATAATATTTGCTCTAGGTTTTTTTTTTAATACTTTTCATCAGGAAATAGAGTATTTTATTTGATTCCCAGTTTGCTAAGAATATTTGTGAATAGAGGCAGAATTGTATCAAATTTTTTTCTGAATGTTTCTCCTTTAATCTGTTAATGTACTGAATTACACTAATTGGTTTTCTAATGCTTCATTATTGGGGTCTCATTGACTCTTTAATCCATGGTAGTTTGCTTTGTCATCAGTTGAGCTGCTCTTGCTAAGTTAACTAAGTAGTTCCTTGGTCCTCAATCTAGTAAGTGACTTTTCATTAATATCATGAAGTACTGATTACCCTCCTTGTAACATTCCTTGCTCTTAGTAGCTTTGAAATCCTAGTCTCTCAGTTTTCCTCTTCCTTCTGATGGCTTCTTAATTTTTCCTTTGGTTTCTTTATTGTCTAGTGTTCCTCAGGGCCCTTGGAGTGCCTCACCTCTAATAAAATCAAATATGTGTTGATGTTCTCCAAACCTCCCCATGTGGTCCAAATTTCTTTTCTGAGCTGCAGTCACAAATATCAAAGTGCCTACTCCAACCTTCCACTTCGATGACTTTACAGATACTCCAAAACGTTCAAAACAGAACTCATCTTCAAACTTTTCTTCTTTCTCCTACTTTTTGGCTTCTAAGCCTATTCTTCCTCCAGTGATTCCCTCAGATCACAGTACCACATGCATCCAGCAGTGAAAGGAGAGCCTAAATGTCATTGCAGACTCCTCCTCCTTTTTCTAGCCTCCAAATCCATCACACAGACTATTGATTCTTTCCCTTAAATGTTTCTCATAGCCATATATTTCTTTCCATCTCTAGACACTAATTTGGCCAAAGCCATCATTCTCCTTCCTATGATATTGCTACATTTCTTCATTTTCATTCAGCCTTTGTCTCAGAAACTCCCTCCTTTTTCTTTCTTTCTCTCTTCCTTTCCTCTTTCTCATTCTTTTCCTTCCCTCCCTCTTTTCTTTCTTTCCTTCCTTTCTTCCTTACTCTTTTTCTCCTCCTGTCTTACTATAATTTTAAATATCTGTCCTAAATGAAAATATTTTTGTTCATAGGAAATAACTTACCAGTAGTTCTTTATACAACATCATTCTTAAAATATACACTTTTAAATGTTAATTAATAGAATTTAATTGAGGAGTATGACAGCAACATTAAAAAGGTCCAAGTTTTAAAAATGATTTCATTCATTTTTTGGGTTAATTTTTGTCTGGCAACACTTGAACACTAATTTCTAGTAATAGAATATCTGTTTGCTGACCATAAACCAAGACACATAATCTGTAACTGTGAGTTCAATTATGGTGCATTGGGGGTTTTTGTCAAAATAATTGTTCCTAGAATGTAGAACAAATACTTTTGTTTCCTCTTTCCTTATTTCATCTAAAACAATTTTCTACCTGTCTACTAAGGCTAAATTGGTAGCAATATATCTCTTGCCAAAAAAAAAATAGAACATATATAAAACCAAGGTAAAGAGCAAAACCATGTTTAATTTTGAACAAGTTACTATAAGATACCTGAGGAACATTTAGACTGAAATATCAGTAGGACTTTAATTTCAAAAAAGTAGTTTGGGTTTCGGTATCTTTCGGATATTATTCAACGAGTTCAAAATATGACTTGAGTTTCCTCATGAAATTCTAAGTATTTTCCAGATCCAAAGCAAATGTCACCTCCCTTTTCTCCCCAACAGTAGTGTTTGTAGTTCCCTTTTCTGCTTTAATAGCACATTTTATTCTTGATTCTGTCTCATTGTTTTTTTCCTGTTTTCACTATTTTATAGACTTCTTAATGCTTTTTTTGTGGTAAATATATTGCATTTGCATAAGATCTGAAACACAGCAGGCACTTATAAAATATATTCGTTGAATAATAACAAAATTATTAGATTATATCTGCAGCTTCCTCCGAAAAACAATAAAGATTCTTGGATCCAAGTGGTGTAGTATTTCAGGTGAGCAGAAATGTACAAATCAGAGAAAGGGGGGGAATCCAGTCTATATTTGCATATTAATATACTTGACTTTATCCTTTTAATCATTACCACAAGTGGAAAGTTTCAGCCCATGCCAATGATAAATGGACACAGAAACTGTTTGGTTTAGAATTCAGCAGCTCTTTCAAAGAAATGAAAACACTCCCGTGAAGGTATGTGAGACTGCATCCCTTAGTAGATCTTTTGGGATTAAGATCAGAATTATAGTAAAAATAGCCAAAGACTTCCTTAAGTATATGAGACTCTATCCAAAGCAGAAGGTTCTGATCAAGACTGGAAGTGCAATAAAAGCAATGAAGATAAGTATCAGATATGAATGCTCTTCTGCAATGGTTTGATTGTAAATTTATTAATGATACAAAGTATTAAAAACTTGGATTTTTTGTCTCTGGAAATGGCCACCGAATTGGACAAAATCTTTCTGATTCTGGAAATAGCGGAATTCATCATCGGCATGCTGGGGAATGTGTTCATTGGACTGGTAAACTGCTCTGAAGGGATCAAGAACCAAAAGGTCTTCTCAGCTGATTTCATCCTCACCTGCTTGGCTATCTCCACAATTGGACAACTGTTTGTGATACTGTTTGATTCATTTCTAGTGGGACTTGCTTCACATTTATATACCACATATAGACTAGGAAAACCTGTTATTATGCTTTGGCACATGACTAATCACTTGACAACCTGGCTTGCCACCTGCCTAAGCATTTTCTATTTCTTTAAGATAGCCCACTTCCCCCACTCCCTTTTCCTCTGGCTGAGGTGGAGGATGAACGGAATGATTGTTATGCTTCTTATATTGTCTTTGTTCTTACTGATTTTTGACAGTTTAGTGCTAGAAATATTTATTGATATCTCACTCAATATAATAAAGTAATCTGACTTTATATTTAGATGAAAGTAAAACTCTCTATGATAAACTCTCTATTTTAAAAACTCTTCTCAGCTTGACCAGTTTTATCCCCTTTTCTCTGTCCCTGACCTCCTTGCTTTTTTTCTTTCTGTCCTTGGTGAGACATACTAGAAATTTGAAGCTCAGTTCCTTGGGCTCTAGAGACTCCAGCACAGAGGCCCATAGGAGGGCCATGAAAATGGTGATGTCTTTCCTTTTCCTCTTCATAGTTCATTTTTTTTCCTTACAAGTGGCCAATTGGATATTTTTTATGTTGTGGAACAACAAGTACATAAAGTTTGCCATGTTAGCCTTAAATGCCTTTCCCTCGTGCCACTCATTTATTCTCATTCTGGGAAACAGCAAGCTGCGACAGACAGCTGTGAGGCTACTGTGGCATCTTAGGAACTATACAAAAACACCAAACCCTTTACCTTTGTAGACAGACTTTCCAGAAGCTTTTCTAAGAGAATAACTCAACGAGGAGCATTTGGGGATCACTTCCACTGTTTTTTTTTTTTTCTACTGGGTTTCTCTAAGTATTTTGGAACATAAATGAAATCCTACCAGGTTGCTTTTGATGATAATTCACACATTGCCGGTCGATACCATTTTAAAAGTAATCATTTTTGTTTGGAGCATTAGCAAGCAATATTTTAACCTCACATATTATTTCAAAAAATCTAAATTATTTAATTTTATATGCAAACGATAGGTAATTGCAACTTGTGGAGAAAAAGGTGTGTGTCTTTAAAAGCAAGATAGATTACAAACTTGAATGGGTAAAAGATATATACAATGTGGATAGAAAATCTAATTAAAAACTAAAGTCACAGCAGGAAAAATATAGCCTCATAGCTTCAAAGCTAAACTTTTTTTTTTTTTTTTTTTTAATGGAATCTCACTCTGTCGCCCAGGCTGGAGTGTAGTGGTGTGATCTTGGCTCACTGCCACCTCCACCTCCTGGGTTCAAACAACTCTCCTATCTCAGTCTCCCGAGTAGCTGGGACTACAGGCACACACCACCACACACGGCTAATTTTTGTATTTTTAATAGAGATGGGGTTTCACCATATTGGTCAGGCTGGTCTCGAACTCCTGACCTCAGGTGATCTACCCGCCTTGGCCTCCCAAAGTGCTGGGATTACAGGCATGAGACACTGTGCCCAGCCCCAAGCATTTTTTTTTAAATGAAAAAAAGTGGTATTTTTTTTGTTATTAGAAGTCTTGTTGATAACAAGGAAATACAACGATTATGTGAGAAAAGGAGAAGATTTGTAGTGTGAAATAAAATAAATTATCTTTAAATGGAAACTGGAAACACATGATTTAATGCTGATGTCAATTTAAAACCCCAAATAATAAACATTTTGATGTTTCTAGCACTTGCTAATTTTGCTAAATTCTAGGACATGCAATATGCATTTTCAGAGAGGCAGAAACCAATGTTTCTACCATGTTATGTAATAGAACTAAAATTATAGAGGTTTATGTCTTAATTCACAATTATACTCATATTGCTACTACAAAAAGATCATAATTACATTCTGAGGATGTTTGTGTTTGTGTTTGTTTATGTGACATGCATTTTGTTGCAATCTGATCACTGTATTTCTTAGAGGAAAAAATAGAAACAATGTTAACCAGCAAGGCACAGAAAGCAAAGTGATGTTGCTTATAGAATGTTGCAGGCTTATTGTAAATTTTAGACAAGCATATGTATACATAGTGCTGCTTTGACTGTGATAATCTAAGATTAGATAAGGTAACAAACTACAGATTGTAAATAAGGCTAAGGGTGGGAAAATTTACTAAAAAATTTTGAATATGATGGCATAGATTAAAACACTGTACAGAAGCTGTATAGTGAAACTTTTTAATAACAAAGAATTCCTTTTAGAATTTACTTTTGATATGTTCTTTATATTGTGCTAGATTACAGAAACAAAAATGTGCTATTAAATACTGATAAATACATGCTTGTAAATTAATCTTGATGAAGCTATAGTTGAGGGCATGACTCCACAGCTGTGCCCTGGAGCCGGAAATGATGTTAGAATTATTAGTACTTCCCCCTCCCCATATGCATAAAATGAAATTGTAAGTACATCTGGGCTATATGGTATCATGTATCAATAACAATGATGTTGATGATTGTTTTAATGATAATACAACATCTTTTTTTAGTAATTTGCATTTTACAAAATAAAATGTACATATATTATTTTGATCACTAATTTAGTATTTTGTCAGATTATAATTATAATTTTCTTGCCTTGATAAAAGGTAATGTGCAAATCAAGCTGAATATATTTTAGACTTAGATACTGAATTTATTTTAAAGATATTCTTTTACATAAATGACTTAACCTTGTATTCTTTAAAACACAAAATACTATTTATATTTTTGTGTCAGTAAACTTTTCTTTGATAAGCAGTTGATCCAACTCATAAGCAACCTTAGTGGTAAATTAATACATGTCTAATTAAGAGTAATACATGTCTAACACTTAGTAGGCAGCAACCCCAGGGAGATGGGACTACAAGGAACAGGACCCCATTCTTCACAATAGAAGCAAAATAAAAAAGTAGTAAGAGCAGCCCGGGACATATTCTGGTTATTGCAATTGATGTATTGTAATCCGTTTTTTTTTTTTTTTTTTTTTTGAGACAGAGTCTTGCTCTGTCGTCCAGGCTGGAGTACAGTGGGGCGATCTCGGCTCATGGCAACCTCCGCCTCCCGGGTTCAAGTGATTCTCCTGCTTCAGCTTCCTGAGTAGCTGGGATTACAGGTGGTGTATGCCACCACGCCTGGCTAATTTTTGTATTTTTAGTAGAGATGGGGTTTCACCATGTTAGCCAGGCTGGTCTCGAACTCCTGACCTCAGGTGATCCACCCACCTTGGCCTCCCAAAGTATTGGGATTACAGGCATGAGCCACCGTGCCTGGCCAGTAATCTGCATATTTGAATGGCAAATGAGAGCAAGCTCTGCACCTCCACTTTCTCCCAAACAAGGCCTTTGTGGGAATTTAGCAGCCACCAAGCCACAATCCAAGAGCCATGCCCAACACATGCACTGACACATGCAACATGGAGAAGAAAGACTGATGGGATTATGACCTATCCTGGGACCCAGCTGTTGGGGAAAGAGGGAAATTATCACTCATTTTTATAGACTCCCACTCATCTCACTTGTCAAATAAATGCTTATTTCAAGATACTGGGTGTAATCATTGTGGTTATTTCAATGCATACAGTCAGGTAATTTATAGGACAGGAACAAATAACCTGTTTCTACTGCTGAAATTGGCTTATCTCCAACCCATAGCTCTAGTTCTGAAGGCAAATAAGACACAAATCAAGTATACCAAGGCATGTTTTCTTAAACCGTACTGAATGTAACATCAGGTAGAAACCCATACCAATACTGATTTCCAAGAAAAAGGAGCACCAATTTCCTCACTGTCTTGGGTGGTTTATCTGCTATGTCTTAGTAGGTGGCTTTTTCTAGCAAAATCTTCGTTAGACAGCATCTTCTCTGAGCCAGATCATGCTTTAAGGGGTGTTTTTTTTTTTTTACAAAAAAACTTTTAGTTTCAGGGGTAAATGTGCAGGTTTGTTACACAAGTAAACTCATGTCATGGGAGTTTGTTGTACAGATTATTTCATCACCCAGGTATTAAGCCTATTACCCAATAGTTATTTTAGGGGGTGTTTGTATATTTGCACAGTCATTTTGCTTTCATTCTAGACACTGGATGATATTTTGTCTAGAGTAGGACACAGATTAATTACGTAGATTTAAAAAATTGTGATTATTAACTTGGACTTTGAATACAACTCATAGTATATGGGACTTGTGGTTTTTATACTTGTTATTGCATCTTTTATTTTTAGTTTCTTCAGCATAACTACAAACTTGGATGTTCTTTAATCACTATCTCCTGACTGACTTGTTTTCGGTGTTTTTCACAGCTAAACCATGCCTATCAATGGAATCTTCTTCTCAATTAGCCTTTACATGACTTGCAGAGCATTTCTGAAAACATTAGTGATCTCTAGGGCTATCTTGCTTCTTGGGTCATGAAATCTAGCTTTCTAGCCTTCTTCAACAGAAGTAGTTCCTTTTCATGAAGAAAAGTACCAAGCCTCCCCCATCTTGGGGGGCAGACCAACATGTTCCTTTTGATTCTGTATGATTTCTTGATTGAACTAGAAAGATTACAGAGCAGTGTTGGGTTTTTCAGGATTAGAACAGAAATCTTTCATAAGCTCATACATGAATGTAACATTTTCTGTAAGGAGGTACTTTCTTTTCTTGCTCTGATACTTGTTTCACAGTCAAGCCTAATTCATTTTCTCCTTTTGTGTGCTGCTAGTGGGACTGCCAACTAAGTTAGCACTAATTCATTTAACAAATAGTTATGGAAGACCTGCTATTATCCATGCCCTTTATGTTCTGTGAATTGGAAAGAGACTAATGAACAACAACAAAAAAGTCGCTTATCTGGTTGTTAAGAGAGTTGGTGGCCAGTTTGCCAGTCAGCGTCAAAATTGGCTGAATGAGAAACACATTGTTAGAGAACAAGGCAGGCAAAATCCTGTCCTGTCCTTACAGAATCATAGATTTGCGGCTTTTGGGTAGAAAGATTTTTGCCTGGGTTTGTGAGTCACTGTAAGACATACATCAAGAGCCTCTCAGTGAGTGCCAGCAATGTACTCCAGACCAATTAGGTAAAAAAAAATCCCTGGGGGTGGCCCACAGGCATCAATATGTTTTTTTAAATCTCCCAAGTTAACTCCAATGTGCAGTCAAGTTTGAAAAACATTGTATTAGAGTTACAAAATAATACAAATAAATTATAAAACGTATTTTACTGTGGATACATTTTTATGAGACAAAGAATTTTACCAAAGGAAGAATTAATGAAAAGGAGAATCTCCCTCCTATTCTCCCTCTTATGTTTTTTTGCTATTTTTCCATCCTTTTTTACTATTTTTTTTCATTTCAGTTGATAAGAGCTTATTCAAAATCAAATAGCCAGGAAGGCATTGGAAACCAAGCTCAAAAGTTCAGTAAAATAGCTCAGATAAAGGAATACTTTTTGTTTCTTTACATATGCTTTTACGTAATTATGTAAAATCATCTCCCTTTTTGTCTATTTCTTTAAGAAATCCTAAAAGCTTCAAGACCCAAGCCAACTGTCATTATCTTCATGAAACTAGAATTAGTTATTGGCCATAGATTTTATAACACCCTCCTCTGTGTTGTAATTGCATTTTGATCAAACTGTGGTTACATTCAGTAGTAAAAGCACATTTAATGTTGCTTTTTTTCACTACTCTGTGAGCTTTTTGATGCTTCTTTTTATTACACTTAATTCATCTAAAGTAGAATTGGAAATATTATGGAGTTTATTTAATGAAACTAATGAATAATACATATATTGTAGAGGTTATTTTTAGATAATTCTTTTAAAATTAAGATATTCAAATGGTATTGACTTTCAGTTGAGGAGAAAATTACAAATCAGTGTAAAGAAATCTGTTTGATATTTGCATACCTGACTTCACCCTTCTAGATGTCCTCACAAGTGGGAAATTGCTCTCAGTGCCAATGATGAGTGGGCACATTTACTACATTTACTATTTAATTTGTAAGTCAGTAGCTGATTAAAAATAATGTCAAAGTTTTTTTTAAATTAAGATATGTGAGACTGGATCTTCTTGCACATATTTCAGGCCTACTAGTGAGATGAATATAAAAAAACAGAAAGATATTTTGTGAAGATAAGTGAGGTGGCATCAAACAGAAGATCATTCTGAGTTACTCTGAACATTTTAAATATAAATCTGAAAATCATCAAGTTGGATATTATTCTGCAACGTTTTGACAGCAAAAGTATCAGTGAAACATAGTATTAGCTTTCTGGATTTGTTTCTACAGAAATGCCACCTGGAATTAGAAATACCTTTCTGATAGTAATGATGGGAGAATTCATAATCTGAATGTTAGGGAATGGGTTCATTGTACTAGTTAACTGCATTGACTGGTGAGGAGTCAAATGATCTTATTAGACAACTGCATCCTCACCAGCCTGGCTATCTCCACAATCAGTCAACTTTGGATAATACTACTTGATTCATTTGTAACAGCATTATGGCCACATCTATATGCCTTCAATAAACTAATAAAATTTATTAATATTTTTTGGGCACTGACCAATCACTTAGTTACCTGGCTTGCTGCCTTAGTGTTTTCTACTTCTTTAAAATAGCCTATTTTTCCCACCCATGCTTCATCTGGCTGAGATGTAGAATTAGCAGAATGCTACTTGAACTCCCACTGGGGTCCTTGTTCTTACTGTTTTTCAACCTTGCATTAACAGGTGGATTTAGTGACTTGTGGATTAACATCTACACAATTTATGAAAGAAACTCAACTTGGTCTTTAGATGTAAGTAAAATTCTATATTGTAACCTCTGGATTCTTATCAGTTTGATCTACTTAATTTCCTTTCTTCTGTCCCTGATCTCACTGCTCCTTTTAATTCTGTCCTTGATGAGACATATCAGGAATTTGCAGCTCAACACCATGGGCCCGAGGGACCTCAGAATGAAGGCCCATAAGAGGGCCATGAAAATGAAAATGAAAATGATGGTGTCTTTTCTCCTCTTCTTTTTGGTTCACTTTTCTTCTCTCCTACCAACAGGTTGGATTTTCCTTATACAGCAGAAATAGCAGGCCAATTTTTTTGTCTTGTTAACGTCAATTATTTTTCCTTCAAGCCACTCATTTGTCCTAATTTT
Source organism: Pan paniscus (assembly GCF_029289425.2). Classification (NCBI taxonomy): domain Eukaryota; kingdom Metazoa; phylum Chordata; class Mammalia; order Primates; family Hominidae; genus Pan; species Pan paniscus. The sequence continues at coordinate 16,648,615 of NC_073259.2, read as the reverse complement.
GGAAAACTGCAAGCTGAGACAGACTGCTGTGGGACTACTGTGGCATCTTAAGTGCCACCTAAAAAGAGTGAAACTTTAGTTTTGTACACTTTTCTGGATTTTTCTATATTCCAGGGGAATTAATGAGAACACATTGAAGATGTATTTTAGCATGTGTTTTTCACCCAGATTATTTTAAGGTGTAATTAAGCATCACAAAATTTCCCTAGAATGGCCTATAAATGAACAATTTACTCATAAAGTCAGCCAATGTAATACTGGATTTTTTTAAAAAAGTAAGTATCATTGTCATTTTAATATTTGCTAGTAACTAGGAAATATTTGAGACTTAATATAAATGTAAAATATATAATGCAACATGTATTTATTTTATATGTGCTGGCAAATGTGTGATTACATTCACATGTGAGGAAAAAAAACAGTAATATTTGGAAATGGTTCTAAATGCCATTAGAACCTAATACCTACTCCAATCTGGAGTAGGTGGCATATTTTTATAACACTAAGTCAAATACATTAAGAACTACAAATATTGAAAGCATATAATCTCATAGCAATAGAGGTAACTTTTAAAACAAAATAGCATTCTCTCATTAGGACTCCAGCTAGGAATTCAAGCTATCCTACCTTTGTAGGATAAGTGCAAAATCAATTGAATTTCTAAAAAGAAGTTGAATACTTATCTCTATGTCCATAATGATGCTTATATTTTTACTTTTTAGGATCAAAACCACACTTTGACACAGGATCTCTGTGTGTGTGCACATGTGTAATGACATATTTTTGTCATACCATGAATACTAGTGTGTCACACCAGAGAAAACTAACACAACCAACTCACTAAGAATAAAAACATAAAGGAAAATTTATAAGAGAATGTCACATATTTGCATAAATTTTAGGCATGTTTGTATTTGTGTATAGTTCTAGGTTGACTTTTACAATAAAATAAAGTAACTGAAAATGTATATAATATATAATCTTAAGGCCAGTCCAGGCCTATACAGACATTTAGATTTTTAGAACTCCATTCATTGTTAGATACTGTATAATAAATTTCCTAATGATTATCATGGGCATTATCTTGCCTTAGAAAGGGCAACATTAAAATCACACTGGCTATATTTAGGTTCAGATAGTGAGGATAATATGGTTTGGAATTACTCCTTTCAGTAAATAAGTTAAATTCCCTTCCCCTTCCCCTTCCCCTTCCCTCCCCTCTCCTTCCTCCCCTCCCCTTGACCCTCCCCATCCCCACTCCCTCCCCTCCCTCTCCCCTCCCCCTTCCCTTCCCTCCCCTTCCCTTCCCTTCTTTACTTTTTGGGATGGAGTTTTGCTCTTGTTGCCCAGGCTGGAGTGCAATGGTGCAATCTTGGCTCACTGCAACCTCTGCTTCCCGGGTTCAAGCAATTCTCCTGCCTTAGCCTCCCAAGTAGCTGGGATTATAGGCATGCGCCAGCATGCCTGGCTAATTTTTTTGTATTTTTAGTAGAGACAGGGTTTCTCCATTTTGGTCAGGCTGGTCTTGAACTCCCGACCTCAGGTGACCTGCCCGCCTTGGCCTCCCAAAGTGCTGAGATTATAGGGGTGAGCCACTGCGTCCAGACTAAACTTTTCTTTAATGATCAAGATTCAAAAGATTTAAACAACCATACACAACCCTTGCTTCTAGTGAGTGGGACTTAGAAGTAAATGTCTCATTAGGATTAAGTCCTCACATCTCACGTACTATCCTTGCAGAGATGAAGCCATATGGAGCAGAGACCTATTCCAGATAATAAAAGCACAGAAAATGACTATTAAATGATGAAGGCTGGGAGAAAGTGTGGGACTGTTGTTACCACTGTATTGCAGTCTCCCTATTACAATGGCATTTTGAGATTAAGCTCTGCACCATCATTTTCCATAATGAAAGCTTGGGTTGGAGATGCAAGCCACGATCCAAGAAAACCACGACTCTTACATCCAAAGCTAGTTTCAGGCAATCTGGAGAGAACTGTATCCTATCCTGGGAACAAATAATTGGGAAAAGAAAATGATTGACTTTTTTTTTTTTTTTTTTTTGCCAATTGCTTTCCCCTAAAGTAAGTTTATAGTCTTGATGTCATGAGAGTTTTTGAGTTTCCCACCCCTGCCCCCCCGCCACCCAGTTTGGTCACACAGTTGATTTATAGAAGAGTTGCCAATAACCTGAATAACCTGTTTCTAATGCCAAAAACGGCTGATGCCTGAGCCCTGCCTTAGGCCTAGAACTTAAGATGAGAAGATATTTTGGGTGCGCAAGCCATGTTGTCCTTAGCTTTACTCAAAGAAAACATCCTAGTGAAAATATGCATGGATCAATACATACTTCAGAGGGCGTGATTGTCTCTGTTGAATCTCTGATAGTTCACATGGTTTGCTGCTGCCCTTAATCTCATGTCCTTTGAGTTAGAGACTTCCTTAATTAAAATACAGAAACAAGGAGGCCATCTGCAAACCCATACTTCCAGTGCACTCATCTGTTACATTGCTTAATGCTGTGTACAAGACCTAGGCCCTGAGCTAGATTATTGCCAAGAATAAATCTTCATTTAGAAAATTGATCAGATGGTTGGCTTGATAAATTCAGAAAAATGTTAGGCAATATTTTTTTGGGAAGGTTATTTGTAGAAGAAATCCCAGGTGACAGATAAACTATTTTCAATTTTAGCTATTTTGAGGGGCACCAATGTACATGCAGCTTCAGAAGACAAAGGCATTATCCTGACTTGTATATTGCCACCTCCATTCCTTAGCCACATGTTTAATAAATGAATCAGTTCTGGAAATAAGTTAGCTTCCCTTTTATATAGATATAACCTGGCCCCTGAACTTTGAAGCTTCTATTATTTTCCTTTTAGACTTCAGTTTGGGATACTTTCACAGTTTTCAAAAACAAATTAAAAAGTGAAAATGATCTCTTGAACAACAGTTCTTTTTTTTAAACATCTCGTATTTTTGGCTTTTTGTTTTTTTGAGACAGGGTCTTGCTCTGCAGCCCTGGCTGGAGTGCAGTGGCATGATCACAGCTGTTTTCTTTTTTTTTTAAATCTGCTGAACATAATCTCTAATTCTCTGCCAATGATCTTAGAGCCAAGACATTCTAGTTACAGTATTTCATTACTTGGTGGTGTGATTTTTTTCTCCCTCTTTTTGGTTGATGAAAAGTTGTACCCAACTTCCCTCACTAATAATATGAATGATCTCCATTTCTCTTTATTGTTCATTGATGCATGCCACTATTTTACAGTGGCTAAGTCCATATACTTGGTGTTGAAAGCCACGAAGATGGTGAAGATTTTGTAATGTTCATTGCAGATCCCTAATCAGGATAGAAACTGGCAGGGATGTCCTGCAATTAAGCTACTAAGACTTCCATAGTTTCTTCTTTTCATTTGTAGTAGGCTTTTGGGAAGGTCCTTGGGCCTTTTAGTTGTCCCAAGAGCATTGCTGAAATTTATATTTGTGGAGAGTAGGGGTAAGGGGAGGTTTACTTAAATTTTGAAAAGATCTCATGACTTGACCTGGTGGTAATCCTGCTGAGCAAATCCTATTAAGTCTAGTTTGTTCAGGCTGCTATAAAAAATACCATAAAATGGGTGCTTATGAACAACAGAAATTTATTTCTTATAGTTCTAGAAGCTGGGAAGTCCAAGATCCAGGCATTCACAAATTTGATATCTGGTGAGGGTTCATTTCCTTGTTCATAGATGACTTTTCCCTATAACCTTACATGGCAAAAGGGGTAAGGGAATTATTTTGGGGTCTCCTTTATAAGGGCACTAATCCCATTCACGAGGGTTTCATCTTTATGACCTGATCACCTCCCAAAGGTCCCATCTCCTAAGATCATCACTTTGGGGGTTAAATGCCAACATGTGAATTTTTGGGGGGCACATTCAGACCATAGTACAAGTGTTAAAACTGCAAGAAGAATCCCCACACTCAAGGTAACCCAAGTAATAGACTAATATGAATCAATCCAACCCAATTGTTGGGAATTCTCATAGTTCTTGCAGAGGTTCTTTTCTTGGTTCATTTTCTTGGAACTTTCCAAGTCGTCTTTAGACTACTTTCCATGCTCAAACTTCCAAGTATTAGGATATTCCTTTCCCTCATCTTTTGTCCCTATATTCCTCAACTTTCATCCTACCCCTTTATGCTTCTGCATGTAACTTTATTTTCTTCTTGACGCTATCAAAAGCTATTGATGTCCTGCCAGAAAGATCTCCCATTAAAAGCAAACTGCAAGATTTTCTAACAAAATTTAGTCAGGGATCCTCAGGACAGGAACAGACATGGCTTCAAAATTTAAGATTGTCTGATCTCTACTCTGGGTAGCACAGGAAAATGTTTCCCTTCCATTCTGAGGACAACGTTCTTTCCTCTCTCTCCCTTTGCTCCCATATCCCTCAATCCCACCACCCTCTAATAAAATAAGCCAATAGGTTTAAGGCTGCAGAGAGTATAAAATACTTGAACTTACATATCAAATCATGTTAAATATCTATATTTTAGTATGAAAGACCCTCAGTAGTTATGTTAAAAAAAATAACTATTACCCAGGTAATATTTCTGTCCAGAAATTTGAGAAACAGAATTATTTGTAATTATCTACACATTTAAGAAAATTGAACTCCTTATGAAATATAACTTTAGGAATTACTGGAGATTCATTTGAGGTCTGGTTGATTATCATGACCTTAGGAATTTACTTAATCTCTCTAAATCCCAGTTTGCTTCTCTGAAAAATGATAAAAGTGTTTTCCTCACAGGGTATCTGTGAGAATTACGGAGCTCATGTATATAAATAATTTTTCATAGTTCCTGGTATTAAAAACTCAATATATTTTAAAAATGATGCTGATGGTAATGATATGCTATTTGTCAAGTAATCACATGTATTTTTACCCAGAATTAAAAAAAAAAACACAACTTTTCCCCTATCCCTTAGGTTACATATGTTGCTATGTTCACTGTTTTCCTTTTATAGTTAAAATAAGCTGTAACGCATCGTTTCCCATTTTTTTTTTGCCAGCTACATTTCTTATCTCTATTGATAATAACTATCCCACCTATGTCTCTGCTTTTTCATGCTTGAGGGATCTCTGGATCAATCAACGTGCATGATGGCCTGAAAAAGCCCAATTTATGGGCAATAAAGTGAATAATCTTATTATCAGGAACGAATATATGTTTCCTTTATTGACTGCTGACTATGTAGAGCATACCAACCAAATTGCCATTCATCTATCCATTCAACAATATTTATTAGCTATTCCGCACTGGGCAATGCTCTAGGCTTGGGGATAGAACAGTGAACAAACAAAATCCTTAGCCTAATGGATATTACCTGGAAGTGTGCCAGGAAGAATAAACTCACTTGTGAATTACAACAATAAGTGGTTTATTCAGGTCAAAATCTTGTCTTGTCTCCTGGGAATTTCACTGAATTGCATCATGTAGGAGGCAAACTATACCCCAAGAATTAAGAGCAATTGTGAATAAATGATAAACCACAGAGCTTACATTTACCTCCTAATACAGTTAACTCCTAATATATATATATATACACATATATTACGAGGTAAATGTAAGCTGTAACTTTATGCATATATTGTAAGTAGTAACTATACATATCTACTTATATACTGTATACATATATAGTAAGTAGTAACTATACATATATACATATATAGTTACTACTTACATTTATATATGTGTATGTGTATATATATGTATATATACAGTACACACACATACTGTTACTACCGGCTGTAAAATTGAATAGGATATAGTGTCTTCCCTCACAGAGCTGTCAATTATGTTGGAGGATGTAATAAATACAAAGTCTGTTTCTTCATCTTCGGTTTAACAAATGACTGATGTGAGGAAAAAAGCTGTAGGAATATGTTCACATAGTCACCCAAATGGAGCATCCTACTCTGTCACCATTTCAGGATTAAGACTAGACAGTCTTTTGTGTTACAAATTGGGACATCAGTGCTCTGGGAAACAGTGATGTCCACCATTCTAAATCCCTTGGTATTACTATTTCATTGATTAAACTACACTTCTGATATTTTAGACTAAAATGTTTTGGCTTATCGCAGTCTAGGAAACCTGTCTTGGGTATATAAAACAGATAGTTGATGCACGATTAGGGAAAAATAAGGCAACCTATGAAAATGGCCTTATGGATTAAAAGAAGTGAGCTCCTATATGGTCAGTGGAATCCAGGAAAAATTTAATGGAAAAAGCGCCACCTAAGCTTAGCTTTAAAACACAGAGTATCTTCAGGCAGAAAAGGCTATAGGAGAATGTGCCCAAACGGAGTTCGGCTGGAGACAAAGAATAAAGACTAGAAAGAACAATTACCCGAGGCCAGACATGGTGTTGGACGGGCCAAGATGCTTACTACTTAAAGCCATAGAACACTGTTTGCTGGACACAATGAGTGGAATATAGAACAATGCAACTAGTTTAACACTTTGCCCCTCTTAGTGGTTTATTAGTTAATTTTTTCCTGAAAAAAAAAATGTGTATACTACTTTTTCTGCACTTTTCTATATCAGATCTTGATTTAAAACTTTACCACTCTTGGTGATTTATTATTAGTTTTTTTAATCCGAAAAAAACATGTGTATACTCCTTTTTCTGCATTTTTCTATATCAGATCTTGATTGGCTCACCACCATTACACACACACACATCTCTCTTCTCCCATCCTCCCAGCGTTATAGAATCATTTGTTGTAAAATCAGTATTCAGTATTTACATAATTATGACTGACTTTACATGACTACTATTATTCATAGTTGAGGTATACCTTGTATACAGTGTAGTTTTTAAATTTTTATTTTTCTCAGCGTTCAAAATTATATGTTCTGTTTTCTTAATTTTGAAAAATATGCATTCACTAATTTATCCCCACACTCTTTGGAAAATGAAAGCTCTCTAGGCTGTATTCAAATACACCAGGTACTCTATCAATTTTTATTTTTTAAACTATTCTACCTGAGCTCTCCATCTTTAGCCATTTCCTGTTGACTTCATACTGTTCTCCCCTACCACTCTCCCTCTTTAATATATTACCGTTTTAGAAACTTTATGGCTACCCTGTAAGTAATAAAAATGTCTTTCCCCACTCAACAACAGACAGTACCTTTCAAGTTTCCACTTTATAAGGACATAACCCCCATTCCATTTACTTCCCCCGCCCTCCTTCAACATTCCCACTTGTATTTCCAGCTGTATTTTTAAAACATGGTTAATAACATTTGCACTCCACTTTGTAACCATAATTAAGTATGCCCTTAAACAATAAAAACCATAAACAACATTTGTATTTTACGATTATTTAAATGTTATTCACTGAACAGCCAAGCTTTGTGCTACTATGGGATTTCGTTTTCTGCGGTTCCAAGTCTTGATCCACGTCCTGCCACAGGATCACTGAAGTAGAGCCCATTTTCTTACACTCTCGCCATTAGTTCAAAAGCTTGCAGCATTTTATGTCTGGTACTTGGAGGATGATTTTCCTGTACAGTTTTGCGTTTTTTTCACTGAAAATTTCTGATTATTATTGTTTTCTCTTGTGGGATGAAGAAGTATGTACCTTCTATATCACAGCCTTAATACCTTCAGCTTCTTATTCATTCAAATCTTGCTTACAATCCAGTCCGAGGATTCCCGGTTTACTGATTTTCTTTTTCCTGCAAATTTTAGCCTTCTGTTTTGGTTTGAAATAATGCATCCTCTGCGCTTTGTCACGTTCTGAAATTCGTCAGGTGTTTTAGGATGCACACTTTCTTAGATCTTTTCGAGGGTCTTAACTGCAGTTCTGTTTCCGGAATCGCGTATTTTCTTTCTAGGGATTGTAGGCTCCCGGCCGCCCCCTGAGGAGCTCCGCTAGCAGCTAAGAGGGCAGCCACGAAGAGCGCCTGAGCACTCTCGCGAGACTGGGGCTCGCCATTGGCTGCTCCGCCGCGCCGCAACGGACCCTGGGAGTCGGCCATCATGCTGGCCCCGGAGGCCGTTAGCTTAGTCATGGCTCTAAATATGTACCTGCAATCGGATGTTGAGGATCACCGAGCCCGCGACGTAGAAGTACGGGAAGTTCATGCGCAGCTGCCAGGCCAGCTCGAAGAAGGCGAGCAGGGTGCGGGAGAGCCCCTTGCAGAAGACGCCGTACGAGGTGGGTGTCGCGGCGGGGCTTGAGGCCCTGACGGCCAAGGAGGACGGAGCCGCCGCGGGGGCCATGAGCCAGGTGTCGCCGCCCGCCCAGCGTCTGTAGCGAGGGTTGCCGCAGGGCCCGCGGACCCCCTAGCGACGGCTGGGACCGGCAGGACGGTAAGCAAAGCGGCTCCCGGGCTCACACCCAATCTTGCCGCTGCCGCCGCTCGGTCCAGTGCGGCGCGTAGCCCCGGGCGCCGCTGGCGCTCCGCCCCTTCCTGTCTGCTTCTCACTGTGGCATTTACCATTTAGGGCTCAACTGATGGTAGGTGGCTCTGGAATAGGATGTGTTATATAGCATGTACGAACATCCATGCAGATAGTTCCACTTTAAAATGAAAAAAGCTAAGCGAGATGTAACTTGCCGTAGGGCACAAAATTTGTAAGGGCCAAAGCTAGATTAAAACTTTAGTTTGTCTGCTGTGTTATGTGGGATGTTAGGAATCTTACCCTTTTGATTTCATAACATTAATATTAGGGCAAGATGATTCCTACGCCAATAAAAGCACAAGGTCTCTGTATTCATAATATACCATAGGCATAAAAAGGATCACAATCTTAGTCTTTGGATTTTTCTATTTATTAGGAATATTTAAATTGCAAGTGACAGAAATGATAAACATTCAAGCAAAAAACTAGTGGACACACACGCGTATATACATAAGGACATACATACAAAATTATATTCCCAGCCATGTAAACCCTTAAAAAGTTCAGATTAGCTGTGGAAACTTCAGCCATTTCTGCATGGAGATGCATCTGTGAAACCTGTGGCTAGTCTCCAAGAGCTGGAATACTACTTTGTACTTCCAAACTCTTTTTTTTGTTGTTGTTTTTGAGACGGGAGTCTCGCTCTGTCGCCCAGGCTGGAGTGCAGTGGCGCGATCTCGGCTCACTGCAAGCTCCGCCTCCCAGGTTCACGCCATTCTCCTGCCTCAGCCTCCCGAGTAGCTGGGACTACAGGCGCCCGCCACCATGCCCGGCTAATTTTTTGTATTTTTTGGTAGAGACGGGGTTTCACCGTGTTAGCCAGGATGGTCTCGATCTCCTGACCTCGTGATCTGCCCGCCTCAGCCTCCCAAAGTGCTGGGATTACAGGCGTGAGCCACCGCGCCCGGCCTGTACTTCCAAATTCTTAATACCATTAGAGTAACAGCACAGTGAATCTCTAATAGCCACAATACTTTTGTTATTTAAATGATGCACATTTCATTACCTTCACTTATCTCCCATTTTAACTAGAAAGCACTGTATTTTTTAATCGCACACACCGTCTTCATTCATGGATTATTCAAATGTGTGATTTCTGATCATGACCTTAAGGTTACAGTCTTGTTCTGAAAAGCATTGTTGAGATACCACACATCGCACCGTGCACTGCATGTCTAGCAGCTACTCAGAGCACAAGTACGGTACCCTAGAGTACCTCTGTTTCTATATAGTCTACTGATGATATGACTGGTAGAAATAACGTGCCACTGAGAAATTTGTAAAAATTAATTTTGTGTTCCCAGCTAGTATTCTTTTGCTGCTTTGCTGCACCAGTACCACTCCAGCGAGGTAGCACTTAGAGGAATTACTTATGACAACTTCTAAAATACTGGTATAGAGACTGAAGAGTGATGTAAAATAAATGATCAATTCTGAGAACTGGGAGAAGATATATAGTTTCAGTTCACAAATATAATTTACTCCCTTTGAAAACTGAAAGACTAATACACAGAGCCATTCAGAGTCACAGGAGTCATTACGTTCCTGGATTTTTCATTTCCAAATATGTAAAGCTATGTGGACTCATTCTGTCTTCTGTTCCTCTTTTGTGCCACCCTTTACGCCCTACTTGCTCCGTTTCTGGGTAACTCCATGAAAACTTTATCTTCCACCCTGAGACCGTGGGGAAAATAGCAGCCACCCACTGATAACATGGCCAGATTGAGGGCCTATTCCAATGGGACGGGAATAGGCAAAGCACAGTCACAAAGCTCCAAATCCTACTCCTTAATGCTCTAGAGCTGAAGAAAGATTTCTTTCTTTCCACCTGAGAGTGGGATAGGAGCAATAATTTAGGTGGTTGTAGTTTTTATCTGCCCCTTGATGTTTAGATTTGAATGCCTAATCTACACTTCTTTTGCTGAGGGTGTTATTAGGAGAATTCGTGATTAGAATATTCATGATTGGAAATGGCTTGATTGTACAAATTAGAAAATTCATGATTGGAAATGGCTTGATTGTACGGATTAACTGCATTGACTGGCTTGGGCATTGGAAGCTTCCTTTAACTGACTTTTCATCAGGTTAGCCAGCTCCAGAATTTAACAGCTGTGTTTAATACTGCTTAATATTTTTATACTTATGTTCACACCACACCATTAACTTGTGCTAGTGCCAAACTAGAAAAAAAGTACGTTTCCTTTTGGACACTGATCAGTACTCAACCCTCTGGTTTGCTATCTGCCTGATAATTTTTGGAGGTGGGGGTGGTTCACAATAGCTAATTTTTCTCAGCCATTTTTCCTCTGGATAAAGTGTGGAGTTAATTATGTGAATATTATGATTCTGATGGAGTCCTTGGTTTATTAACATTCCATTGGGAAATAAATGATTTTGGAGTCGTAATCTTATTTTCTTTTTATCATGTACTGTTTTTCAGCTTTTATAGCAGATTTGATTCACTTTATGGTAAACAGCCTGCTGGGCATGATGCTTTTGCAGATAGTAGGAGCCTTCTGCCTTTCTGATCACTCCGATTCTGATTCTTGGGAAGAGCAAGCTGAGTCAGACCTCACTGATAATGCTGTGGAAGATTAGATTCTTGATATGATGGGAAACCTTGGCTCCTTGAAAGCCTTGACGAAAACTTTTTTGTATTAGGAAAAAATAAAATCAAGTAGAAGCCCACATAAAAACTCTTTAATTTTTCTTTTCGCTTTCTTTCTTTCTCTTTCTTTTCTTTTCTTTTTCCTTCCTTCCTTCCTTCCTTCCTTCCTTCCTTCCTTCCTTCCTTCCTTTCTTTCTTTTTTTTACCATGGCTTTAATATGTACATATAGTTTGACGTCATTGTAATTCTTACCAGAACATACTCAGAGCTAAATATATACTCTTATTTCCATATTTCAAGAAAGACTTTCTTTTTCTCCCCTCAAACCTCTCTTTTAGACAATGAAACACACTTAATAATTGTCAGATTATTAAGATCTATTGTATTCTTCATCACAAGGCCAGATTTCATAGGTGCATAAAAATTCACCTATACATGAATCTATTTTTTAATTGAGACATTTGTAAACCATGCATGTGGAAGAATATGATATAGCATGCATTTATGCATGCATTTTGAAAACCAGCTTGAGAATTTTACTTCCTTTTAGTCAGTAGTAGACCAAAAGAGAATGTTGCTTCTGCTCTAACAGAGAGTAAACTAGGTAGGCTACAAAGTCATAATTTATTTTGAGCTTGTTAGAACTGAAGTTACAAGGTGAGCAGGTAAACTGAATTTTAGCACTTTGGGAGGCCGAGGTGGGTGGATCCCGAGGTCAGGAGATCTGGACCATCATGGCTAACATGGTGAAACCCCGTCTTTCTACTAAAAATACAAAAAATTAGCTGGGTGTGGTGGCGGACGCCTGTAGTCCCAGCTACTCAGGGAGGCTGAGGCCAGAGAATGGTGTGAACCCAGGAGGCGGAGCTTGCAGTGAGCCGAGATGGGGCCACTGCACTCCAGCCTGGGTGACAGAGCGAGACTCCATATCAAAAAAAAAAAAAAAAATTACAAGCCTTTCCAAATAGGAGACATGAATTGTTTCATCTGTGGCAGAACTCCAGAAGAGTTCTCTGGCGTTTCGGTAGGTAACAAGAAAATGGCTGAAATTTTAACAAATTCTTACAAAGGTTGAGTGTAGTTTAATGTGACAGTTTAGAATACCTGGGAGCCCCAGACACAGGAGTGATCTGTAATTGCCAGCTTTTCCCCTTGGGCTTCTACCGAATGCTTACTGGAAAGGTTGAGGACAGACAGGAAACCTAGGAAAGTTCCTTTATGGTACACGGTATAGGAGGCAGAATAATGGCTTTCCCAAAGATGTCTATGACTTAATCTTTGGAACTAGTTAATATGTTACATTATATGGCATGGAGATTTTGCAAATGTGATTATTGGTATGCACCTTGAGACGGGAGATTATCCCATATTATTTAGGTGGGTTCAGTCTAATCATATGAGCCCTTAAAAACAGATTATTTCTTAACTAGGGTTAGAGAGATGCAACACTTCTGACTTTGAAGATGAAGGAGGCCCCAAACCAAGGTCTGCAGGTAGTTTCTAGAAGCTGGGAATGGCAAGGAAATGGATTCCTTCCTAGAGCCTCCAGAAAGCAATGCAGCCTTGCTGACACCTTGATTTTAGCTTAGTAAGACAAATACCAGACTTCTGATCTGTAGAACTGTTAAGATAATTTTGTAGTATTTAAGCCACTAAATTTATGATAATTTGTTTTAGCAGCAGTGCAAATCTAAAACAAATGGGAACAAAGTCTTCTTAAGTTTTAAAGTGGAGTAATAGAAACTGGAGAAGCCCATTTACACTGGACCCTGCATGAGTAAAAGGTGGTTGTTGGCCAGTGCTAGGGGACAGGCAAGAAAACTACACATGTTCTGGATCTTTATTATGCAAAATCTGCCTGCTGCTGAGTGAGGGGCAGGGAATACACTGTAACTTGGACCCTACTCTGATATTGGGCAATAGCTGATTGGCACAAGGGATGGGGTAAGAAACCTGCCTGCACTCCTAGGTCTGCATTAATACATATTAGAAGTCTGTTGTCACAGGGGAAGTCCAGGAAACTCACTTGCTCTGGGCTGCATGCTGGCTAAACAGAAAGGATCTGCCAGTGAAGGAAGGCAGAAAACCCACCAATCCTGGACTCTGCATGAACACTAGGAAAACCCCATTTGCTGCAGGAAGGGGGCAGTTAACCTGATGATATCAAGACCCTCCACTGATACAAGGCATTGATTGATTGACACTCAAGGAGGGGCAGGAAGATTGCCTGACTTGGACTCCCATGCTGACACCGGGTGAAAGCCATCTGTTGCTACTGGAGGAGGGGGAGAAAACCAGCTTTCGGCCAGGATCCTTCACGGATTTTAGGCAGTTTTTCTTGTTGTGGGAGTGGTAGGAGCACTAAAAAAGCCCCACATCTGAGGCAAAGGTACGTAGACGGGGCAGTTGCTAGAGAAGAACAAAGAGCTCCCATTGCCCCACCATGAACTTTTCTCTGATTAACAAGCAATGCCACTATACTGGGAGAGGGACACAAGTGTAGAAAGAGCCTTCTCTATGGTGCATGTGTGGTCTCTTGAAGCTGAGCACAAACACTGAGAATCCCTTTGGCACTCCAGTCTTCCCCAAAACACAAGTTACTGGCATTCCACCACTGAAGCCATTTGAATCTAAATACAGATAAACTACAGATTGGATTGATTCAATTTCACACACTTAGTAGTTTGACAGAATAAGAAGGAGGCCCATTTTTGAGGGGTAATATTTATCTCAGGATTTATCTCAGGATTTACTGTAAATATGTATACACACATACAAAAACCCAGGCATTGTTAAGAGAAAATAATGGCCCAGAGGTTGAAATTATCAGACAGAACCTTTAAAAATAATTATGATTAATGTGTTAAAATTCTAGTGGAAAAGATAAATAACATGCTCAGGAAATTTTAGCAGAGAGATAGAAACTATATAAGAGGCTCAAATGAAAATGCTAGAAATGAAAAACAGTATTGGAGGTGAAAGATTCCTTTGGCAATTTATCAACAGACTGGAGATGGCAGAGGCAGAATCAGTAATGTTGAAGGCAGATTACTATATATTATTCAAACAGAAAAATGAAAGAGAGGGAGAAAAGGAGAGAAGAGATGGAGGAAAAAATTGGAAAGACTGACAATACTAATTTGTGAGGATACAGGGCAACTAGAATCCTCATACATTACTGGTGGAGATGCAAAGTGGCAAAGCCTCTTTGGATGAGTTTGATAGTTTCTTATGAAGTAAAAAATACCATGAAACCCAGCAATTCTTAAGAGAAATGAAAACATACCCATAAAATTGAATACTACTCAGCAACAAAAAAGAATAAATCACTTTTACATGCAACAACAAATGACTAAACATTCTACCAAGTGAAAGAAAGGTTCAAACATGATACCATTTTCTCTTCTACAAAGAGAAAAATATAGTGACAGAAAACAGATCAGTGATAGCCAAAGGCCTGAGGTAGAATGCACTGCAAAGGGGTCTAGGAATGTCAAGGATGTTTTTGGGGGTGATGGAAATGTTCCATATCTTGATTGTGGTAGTTAATCTGTATAATTTGCCAAAAGTAAACTGTATAATTAAAATGGTTTTTCATATAATTTATAAAAATTATATTTCAGTAAAGCTGATTTACAAAAAGAAGCATTTTTTTTTTGAGAAGCCTCAGACCACATTAGGTAGAAAACAAGACATTTTAGATGTTCTGAGTTAGAAGAAGTTTAATCAGGGAGTTAGACACTATACAAACATTAGAAGGCTTTGGGGGAAGTGAGACTAATTCTGGAGGGTTACTTTCAGGAATCCAGAATTGTAGGGGTTGTACATGAAGGCAATAACATTTGTGTCAGCTACTTGCATCCTCTATGCAGGCTACTGTATTAGTCAGGGATCTCCAAATAAACAGATCCAACAGAATCATAATTATGAGCCAATTTTCATAATAAATATGTGTAAAAAGGGATTCATTATAGGGATTGGCTCAATTGATTATGGAGGCTGAGAAGTCCCATGATACAGCCAGTGGTGTAGTCTTGAGGCCAAAGGCCTGAGAATCAGGGGCTCTGATGTCCAAGGGCAGGAGGAGATGGATGTCTCCACTCAAGAAGAGAGTATATTTGCCCTTCCTCCAGCTTTTTGTTCTATTAGGGCCCTCAGCAGATTGGTTGATGCCTACCTACATTGGTGAGGGCAGATCTTTACTCGGTCTACAGATTCCAATGCTCATCTCTTCTAGAAACACCTTTACAGAGGCACCCAGAAATAATGTTTTACCAGTTATATGGGTATTCCTTAACCCAGTCAAGTTGATATGTAAAATTAACCATCACAGCTACTGATGATATCAGGTGCCTCTGGCCTCAAAGTGAGTGATTCCTAGGAGTATATTTGTAGCTATCCAACCCTTATGCTTGTAATCTGTAGATACCTAAGTGCCAGTCTAGATTGCTGCCCAAGAAATAATAGCTTTACCTCAAAGTGTCTTTTGTTAAGGGGGAATTTAATTGACCATGGGGTCTGGGAAATGTTATTTCCAGCTTCTTTTTTATGTCCCTGTGGCAAAGGTGAGAGCTTAGAAACTTGGGGATGGTATATGGTAGAGTAAAAAATCTGATACACACATTGTATCTAGATGCTTAGCTTTGAATCTGCTTCTGCAGACTTTGTAATGATTCTCTGACACACTTTAATAAATGTCTTTTGCGCTTAAACTACCAGAATAGATTTTAAAAATAAGTTCATGTTGATATTTCCAATTCAGATTTTATATTCTTCTTTTTTTCTCATGCTGAAAATCTTGGTCCGTAACCACACAACATTCACATAATTAATTGTGTGCATCAACGCATATAATAGTTTCAAACTAATAGTACTCAGATTAGATTATTCTAACAGTTTAATTATTAAAACACTTTCAGATTTATCTTAGCATATATCCTTCTGGAGATAAAAAACTGTTGTAGGATCATTTGAAACAATTCCTCTTTTAGTTAAATCATCCATCAGACAGGTTCATTTGTTTTTATTTTTATTTTTCAGGATTAATATTCCTTTATTTTAATTTTTAGTGATTATTTAATAAATGTTCATGGTACCAGGGGTAAAACTTCAAAACAAAATGTATTCAGAGAAGCCTAGCTTCTTTCCTGTCATATGCTCTGTGTTTCCTTTCCTATAGGTAACCAATTTTTTTTCCTTTTTTAATTGCTTTTAAAAATTTAAGATATGGAAGGGGCCATGCTAATATTCTCTGTAATTGTTCCAACTTTAGTATATGTGCTGCTGAAGTGAACACTATACGTAACCATTTTTTAAAGTCAGCTTTTGACAATACCATTCTTAAGCAATACAGAACATACTACACACATTGTTCTGCATTTTTCCTTTTAAAATAATTTAATAATTAGGTATCACTTCATAGTACTATATAGCAATCTTTCTCATTTCTTTTTACAGCTGAATAGTGCTCCATGTATCCCTTCTCTCTGCAATTATTGATTGACTCAGGCTAAAGAAGTCTTCGCAAATATTAACACATTTTTCCATGGTTGCCCAGGGGGTATTCTTCATTACAGGTGTGCATGTGTATTTATGTGTGTGTTTGGGGTGAGGCTGTATTTGTTGGGGACATAGAGTTTTCACACATCACTTCTCAAGCTCCAGTGGCAAGAACTCAGACACTGGGTCACACCCAACTGCATGGGATCCTGGGAAATGTAGTCTGATGTGTGCTCAGGAAGAGGAGAACAAGGATTTTGGTCAGCAACACAGTACCTGCCACAGACTTCATGCCTGTTTTTAAATCACCATATGTACCCTTCTTCCCACTTATAGAACACACTTTTGCTCCTTTCCTGGGGATGCATTAAAGTCTTATGTTATATCAGCTTAAAGTTCAGGGCTTCTGAGTGATAGACAGTTCTGTTTACCACTTCCAAATGTAGTCCCTCATGGTCTGGGAATAAATGAAAACAAAAAACACAAGATATATATATCTTCACTTCAAAGTATAAAGTGGATGATTAGGGGCAGGCTGACTGGCAATAATAAACTCCTCCCATTTAGAAAGAAAACAGGAGGAATGCAATGGTAGATTGGCCATAGCAGTGACAAACCTTCCTTGATAGGCTATGTGGAGTCGCCTGCCCTGGATTTACAGGGAAGTTCCTGATTAGTCCCTGTGTCTGGACTCTGGGAGAAACTCCCTTATCCATCATTTTCTGAGGATCCTGGCTTTACCCTCTGGATGTTCTTCATTATTATCCTCCTTGGCTGCATCTGAAAAGGATGATGAGGAGGGTACCTTCCTGGAGAAGGTACGTATTTCAAGTCTTTTCAATAATGCAAGTTTGGAAGCCAGAGAGTCATTTTAATATCACATATTTAATTAAATCACTCATAATTTATTTGACAAATGCAATATCCTCAGCAACATATGAAGTTTTTAATCTACTTGCTTCTGGTCAGTTCCATCTTACCCTATAAAAATTTCCAAAATGGTTGTCCTTACACAAATGTTTCATGTCTGTATAAATAAGAAAATAGACAAACATTTTTCCCTTACTTATCCCAGGCCTCTTTCTTTCACTTTGGTGGCAGTTATCTTGAAGGCATTCGAAACAATGGTCTCTATGTTTAATTGAAAAGTCTTAATGGGCCTCTTAACAATTTTTTTTTCAGTCTCACTTATTGCTGTTTGATACCCCAAACCTGTGAGATTTTATACCCCTCTGAAACCTTAGATTTCTGAACTCTCTCTTGCTCTTAATTCTTATTTGCAAACCAGTCAATTCTTTTCCTTTCTCATCTTCTCATAATATCTTGCTAAAATATTTTGGAGAACAACCCTGGCACACCGTTTTGACTTTCATCAACTACTTCCCCTAGGGCCAGAGACTCATTAAACATGGCCTTCTTCTAAGTTATTGCATATAATGTTTTTAAAAAGTTTGCTTATGCACCACATGTGCCATCATGTTGCCAGTCTCCAAGATCTGTTCCTTCACTATCCAAATCCTCTAAACAAATTCTCCCACTTTCAGTTCCAATTTCTGTGTTAGACTGGGTAGACAAACTGCATCACAAATAGCTCCAAAATGTAAAACGTTTCGAACAATATGATTTAATTTTGTTCTTTTAATGGTACTGATATGTCTGAGTAACCTTCCCTATGCAGTTATTCACTAAATTAGGCTGATCACTTGGTGACCTTTAACACATAGCTTCCAAGATTGCCTTGGGGTCACCTTATTCCAGGCAGCCAGGAGCAGAAAAGGTGCATGGAGGAGGATGCATGGCAAATTTTTATGGGACGGGCCTGGAAATAGTGCACATAATTTCCACTCACATTACATTGTTCAGCTTTTAGTCACAATGCATCTGTAAGAGAGGCTTGGAAATATAGTCTATATGCTTAGAAAAAAGAGTAGAACATGAAATTTAGGACATGGAAGTTGGAGAGTGCATTTTGCTTAAAATAGCCATACAAATGTGAAACAAAAAAGTTCCTGCCTGTAGATGCATGGTATAGCTTGTTTATGTCACTTTTGTAGTTTGAAAGTGCCCTTAAACCTGTCTTGAATATTAGTTCTTTTCTTCTTTTTCATAAATTCTAAAGAATTCCTGGGCCAGGCGTGGTGGCTCACACCTGTAATCCCAGCACTTTGGGAGGCTGAGGCAGGAGGATCACGAGGTCAGGAGTTTGAGACCAGCCTGCCTGGCCAATATGGTGAAACCCCGTCTCTACTGAAAATACAAAAATCAGCTGGGCGTGGTGGTGCTCGCCTATAGTCCCAGCTACTCGGGAGGCTGAGGCAGAAGGATCGCTTGAACCTGGGAGGCGGAGGTTGCAGTAAGCTGAGATTGTGCCACTGCAGTACAGCCTGTGTGATGGAGTCTCACTCTGTCTCAAAAAAACAAACAAACAAACAAAAATTCCAGTTCAAACTGAATGTCCCTAACCTCAGAGAACTATAGTCAATTCTTCACTGAAGCATTTGTATCTTCCTCGTCTTTAATTCTGGTATATTTTGTTTATTCTGTTTAGCTCCTGTAACATTGCATACAAATTATTTATATTAATAGTTTTAGGACTTGGGTGAAATTCTTGAACTATGAATAATTTTAGGAACTTATTTCTATAAATCATATTGCATCAACAAAAATGCTTGGTAAGTAGAAGGATCTTACTGAATGAGAGACAAATAATTACTGAAATAAATAAATTATTTCTAACAATTTCTATTCAAAATTTAAGATACTTGTATTCAAGTGGTATGGCTCAGGGGAGATGAAAATGCAAATTAGTGAAAAATGATCTCTCATTTTTGCATGTTTACATACTTGACTTCACTTCTTTAGTCATTACCATGAATGGAAAATTGTGGCTGATGCTGAAGATAAATAGACATCATTAGTGTTTGTTCTAGAAATTATATAGTAGCTGACTGAAAGTGGTAAGAAAGGTATTCATGAAGCTTTGTATCTCTTAACAATTTGGTTTAGTACTGGAGTTACAATATAAATAGAACAAACTATTTTTTTCATGAAGATCTCTGAACATATATCTGAATTTTGGCTATGCCTTCTGAAATTGTGATGAAAACATAGATAGAAAGCATCATAAATGCATGCCCATCTGCAACTGTTTGACTATAAAGCTGTCAGTGAAGTAGAATATCGGAAATATTTTCATAGAAATGTCCGTTGGAATTAATATTTTCTTTCTGGTGCTGGCAACAAGAGGACTTGTCTTAGGAATGCTGGGAAACGGGCTCATTGGACTGGTAAACTGCATTGAGTGGGCCAAGAGTTGGAAGGTCTCATCAGCTGATTTCATCCTCACCAGCTTGGCTATAGTCAGAATCATTTGACTGTATTTAATACTATCTGATTCATTTATAATGGTATTGTCCCCTCATCTATATACCATCCGTAAACTAGTAAAACTGTTTACTATTCTTTGGGCATTAATTAATCAGTTAAGTATCTGGTTTGCCACCTGCCTAAGCATTTTCTACTTGCTTAAGATAGCCAATTTCTCCCACTTATTTTTTGCCTGGCTGAAGTGGAGAATGAACAGAGTGGTTCTTGTGCTTTTCCTGGGGTCTTTGTTCTTATCGTTTGTTTACCTTTTTATGTCCAATGCCATTAGTGAGTTGTGAAAAAAACATGACTTTGCACTCAGATACAAGTAAAATAGTCTATCTTCAAGGCCTTAGGCTTCTCAGCTTGACATACGTTATTCCCTTTCTTCTGACTCTGACCTCTTTGCTCCTTTTATTTATATCCTTAGTGAGACACACCAAGAATTTGCAGCTCAACTCTCTGGGCTCAAGGGACTCCAGCACAGAGGCCCATAAAAGGACCATGAAAATGGTGATAGCCTTCCTCCTCCTTTTTATTATTAACTTTATTTCCACTTTAATAGGAGATTGGATCTTCCTTGAGGTAGAGAATTATCAGGTCATGATGTTTATTATGATGATTTTACTTGCCTTGCCCTCAGGCCGCTCATTTATTATAATTCTGGGAAACAACAAGCTAAGACAGAGCTCCTTGAGACTACTGTGGCATCTTAAATTCTCTCTGAAAAAAGCAAAACCTTTAACTTCATAGACAAAATTTAACTTTCTGCATCTATGAAAGAAATAACTTAATAGAAGACCTCATAAGTTAATTTTATATTTAACAATTTCTTTTTTGGAGTCCTTTTAAGTGTTGTTAAATAATTCTGAAATTTTCCTTAAAATATTCACTAACCATATTTTCTCAAAGTTGCCTGACATAATGTCTGATTCAAGGAAATGTCTCTACTATAATAATGCCTGCTGATAACAATAGAGTATGTGAGACTTGGAGAAAAAAGATAAACATTTATAATGGAATATAAATAAATGCACATATGATATACAAGGCAATATGAATAAATATAAAATCACAGAAAAAAGTGTAATGTAATTTTTTGAACAAAAAATTATAGAGTAGGGAAAAAATTATAAAATGTTAAGTATAATTAAGTAAGTTTGTTAAAGCATAATATATATCAGTGTAATGCTTGGATATGTTTGTGGATGTGTAGTGCTACTTTGACTACTGTAATAAAATAACCCAGATGTAATCACAGTAGCTGGGAATGTAATGAAGCAGTTAAGAGAATTTTGCTTGCAAATGATGTTACTAAAATATGAAATGAAGATCATGTATTATTTTAATAGAGGAAATGGATATGTCCATATGAAAGAAAAAAAACCCAGCACTGTTGTTTGAGGTAACTTTTACCATAATTTAAAAAATGGAATAAAGGGAAAAAATAGCTGGTAAATCATGGGAAGTATGTTGGTTTTATATTAGTCTTCATGAAGTAGTAGGTGAAAATATTCTTCCAGGTTAAGCCCTGATGCAGAGAATGGTGTAAGAATCATAAGGCCATGGGGAAGAATTGTTGTTTTCTCCAGACAAAATGAACTCTTCCATTCAGGAAATAAGAGTGAGGTCACATCTATCACATTTATCAGGTAGGGTTCTCTCATTTAGCTATTAATATCATCATCATCATCACCACCACCACTATCATCATCATATATTTCATTTAACTATTTGTTTTTTAAATGTTTACATGCACGATTTGGAGAATGTCTAGGTAATTTCCTAAAGATTATTATTGTGGGTAAGTTGCATTATTAAAGAGCAAGGCTTATGTGAAACTTAATACATTTAGATTTAGAAGTTGAGTGTATTTTTACTTAAAATGCATTGCTTGAACAAATGATTTATAAATAATCTTAAACTCATCAGAGGCTAACTACCAGAAATATTTAGTTTTTAGTGTAAATAGCATTTGTATAATAAGAGAGATAAAGTCAATAAACCATTTTATAATTAAACTCTTATTTCAAAAGAGAGGCTTTAAAAGTCAATGAACCAAACAGAAGTAAGCCCTCACATCTTCAATATCATACTCTCTTGATGATGGACTTGTAAGGCACAAAGCCCCATGTCTAACAGTGTAAGGAGAGTAAAAGGACTACTTAAATATTAAGCAATGTTATAAGATGGTGTTGCTGTGATTGATGTATTATCTTTTATTTATGGTAATGGCATTTTGAGATCAAGTTCTGCTCCTTGAATTTTCATGTAATAAGAGTCTGTGGTGAAGATCCAGCAACAGAGAAGCTGCTACTTGCATCAAATTTATTTTTAGTTCTTTTCAACTTGGTTAAGAATGATTAGACTCACGCTTTTATTCTATTCTTGACCAAAGTGTGGGTAATCCCAGCACTTTGGGAGGCTGCGGCAGGCAGATCACGAGGTCAGGAGATCGAGACCATCCTGGTTAACATGGTGAAACCCCATCTCTACTAAAAATACAAAAAAATTAGCCGGGCGTGGTGGCGGGTGCCTGTAGACCCAGCTACTTGGGAGGCTGAGGCAGGAGACTGGTGTGAACCCGGGAGGCAGAGCTTGCAGTGAGCCAAGATCGCGCCACTGCACTCCAGCCTGGGTGACAGAGCAAGCCTGCATCTCAGAAAAAAAAAAAAAAAAATTGGTGTTTTCTTTAACCAAAGTGTGGGTAAAAGAAGAGAATTATTGGTATTTTCTTGTCAAGTTTACTAAAAGTTTTTTAAAAATCTTTAAGAATTTGGTATTATGAGTATTTTATTTATCCATAGAAATAACTTATAGAAATAGAGTGAAAGTTTCTTTCTACCACCAAAATAATGACTGAAAAAATTAATATTAAGAATTCAATATTTAACAATCAATTAGATTTAACAATCAGTTAGAAATGGTAGAATAAAGAATTAGTGAATTGGAAGATAACTACACAGAGTGAAGCATAATTAGACAAAGAGATGGAAAAATACAGGCTAAAGGGGAAGAGCATTGAGGCTACAGTCAGAAAGTCTTAACATACTTTTGGAGTTCTGGAAGATTAGAAGAGAGAATGTAGGGAAGAAGTAATGTTGCTGAGACCTTTCCAAAAATAATAAAATGTATCAATCCATACATTTGAGAAACCAACAAACCTCAGACAAGATAACTGGAAACAAATTAACATATAAATGCTACAGGAAACCAAAGACCAATAGAAAATTTGAAAAGTAGCCTGAGAAAAAAGATAGATTATGTTGAAAGGATCAACTGTTTGAATGACAACTGATTTTCAGCAGAAAGCATGGAAGCTAGAATTCAATGTAATATATTTCAGTGCGTTTCAAAGGAGTAGCAGACATTTCATAAACAGAAATTCAAAAGGATACATTTTCAGATAGAAAAAAGTTACTGAAAATACAAAGTTGAAGATGCAAGAAGGAATGAAAATAAAGGCAATGGCAAATGTGCGTAACTAAAAGGACTATTGACTGTATAGAACAATAATATCTTGTGTTAAAAGAGGTAATGAATAAAATGTATGCCAATAACATATAGACTGGGGTGAAGGTGAAAAAATTAAATTTAGTTTAATTATTATTTAACCTTTTCATTTTCTGTGAAGAGAGTCTGAGTATCAAATTCAATGCATGTACTCTAGCTATATATCCAAGAGAAGTGCATTAAATGACGTAAAATAATGCCCATGGTAGTATTATTTGTAATTGTTCTAAAAAGAAACAGCTCAAATACCTATAAATTAAGGAAGGATTAATAATTAGAGCAAATTCATATAATGGAACAATATAGAGAAATTGAAAGCAATGAACCACATGTACATGCAACAAAGTGGATACATTTTATCAACATAATGCTTAAAAAAAGAAGTCATAAACAAGAAAATATATTAAGGTTGTATTTATAAAGAATTCAAAAATGAGGCAAACTCAAATCAATTTCTGCAATAAATGAATCATCTTGAAAATTGTATTTACAACTTCACAACTTCCTGTGTTAAAGTCAGGAAATTTTCTTTCTATATGTCACATAAAATTCTAGTTTTGATTTTTAACAACTGACCTAATTGGTTTCTAATGTTCTAGAAAAGACTTACAATCATTTTTCCAGGTTTCTGTACCTTCTCTGGTTCTCTGGTTTTCAAGTGAGAAAAGCTACACCTAAGCACCCCCATGAATTATACTGGAAAGTTTTCCACCTCTCTTTTTTGAGCAGAGATTTAGGAAAGTTGGCATTTGGATCCAAGTGACCCAAGCTTTAGGGCAGAATGAAAATTGCAAATCAGTGCAAGTTACTTTTTCTCCTATTTGCATGTAATCAAAGTTGAATCCAGCCCTTCAATCAAAATTACAGATCGAGTGTTACTGCCTGGGATTGGCAGAACTGTTTGATAGGAATGAAAATGTTTTTATGTTAATATAAAATTTGTGCCCACATGTATGAAGGATTTTTCTATTAAAACTCTACAATTAAGCAGAAGATGTGACACACTGCAAGAAATATGGCACCATGAAACTAACTACAACTGTATACTATTGGGGCTCAGAAAATGATACTGAAAATATATCACTCTTTGACATGCTGGACTAAACAGGAAGCCTCAAATTCTCTGTCTGAAGTTTTCCCTTCTGTCTGTGTCTCTGATCCTCTTTCCTGAAGCACCAGAGGGAATTCTCTCTGGAATTTCCTTATCTGATTAAGAAAATTTCTTTCCAGAAGAAATGCAATTTTTAAAAGACTCCTTGTCTAGGAATCTCATCAAATGACCAGGATAAGATACTGGATCAAATAGCCACTGGATAAGATACTTGGAGTTGTCAACATGCCTAGACACACTTTTCAGTTGTTCTTATGAAGGCAGCTCCAAGAGATTCCCTGGGTGACTTTATCTGCATAATAAGACAACCTTTGTTCACAGTGAAGTTCTGGCCCTAACCTTCCCTCCACCTCCCCTAGAGCTCAGAGGAAATTTGTCCTAGGCCATTGCTCTTTAGATTATTCATTTCCTCTGGAAATCATTTATTCTTACATCCCTCGCTTTCTTCTCCCCAGTTAAGAGTATACTTAAGAGTCAATTGTCTGGCCCCCGCTTTGAGTCTCATACTTGGTATATGGCTATCATGTATATATGCACATTAATAAAAACTTGTGTTTTTTCTTATTTTTCTATTGTCAGTTTATTTTCAATGAACCCTCAGAGCAGATGAAAACTTTCTCTTGGCTTCTTACAATACTTGATTCTCTTTTAATGTATTTCAGTTGAATTGGAGTATATGCTACTGATGGGAGAATTAAAAGAATTATTGATAAAAAACATTTTGGAATTGTTTGATTGTATCCGTAAACTGCCATAGTTGGCTGATGTATCATAAGATTTATTTGAGTGACTTTATTCTAACAAATTTGTCTCCAGTATTGAGTATGTTGAATACTATATACTATTTTTCAAAACTCAAAAATATTTTATATTATTTTTAAATATTACTTCTTTATTTCAATATTAAAGTAGAAAAAACATTCCACTGTTTTGCTCTGGACACAAACCACTTGTTTCACTCTCTTGTTTGCCATTTTTTTGGGGGTAATATCTGTTAGTGAGCTCATAATATTTATCATAATTCACATTATATGTATTATATTGTTATATCTACCCATTCATAAGATCCATTTCTACTCATATATCTCAGGTGTGTGTTGGTATAAAATTCACAAAATCTTACAAGTCTTTTGGTCTGAATTTTACTTTGTCCTGTATCACATTTTGTATCTTGTCATTTGGGGCCTGCTGGGAATTGAGTGTTATCATATATTTAAACATAAGAGGAGGCAGGGATATATATAGAGGGGTATCAGCATTCCTCTGTAAGCCAAACAGCTCAAGGTAACTCATTACAGGTTTTTAAGGCAAGGGAAGGAAGACTAACCTTCTCAGCGAGGGGAGGAAGAGTGCATCTCCTGGCAACGGTGCACCAGCAGAATTTAGGGGTTCAAGATCCTCCAGATTCTTTGGGATCTGCCATTACAGGCCCACCCCAATTTTTAAGTTCCTATTTCTTTTTTAGCAAATTTCCTTACTTTAACACAGGAAGTTGTGAAGTTGTAAATACAATTTTCAAGATGATTTATTTATTGCAGAAATTGATTTGAGTTTGCTTTTCAGAAATTTTAGTACTTCTGCTATAGGAGATAAGGACTTTTTTGAAGACAGTCGTAGGAATGTTATGTTAGTTTACATAATCCTAAGCTAGTAATTCAGAGCCTTAAGTTCATAATTTTTCTTTCTCCAAGTTTTCTAGCACACTTATAAGTCAGCAACGAACCCTATTCTACTTATTTTCACTAAAATGTTCTATGGCAGCCTCACTCAATGTCTTGCCTTCTATAGGAACTTGATTATAAATTATTTTGTAAGTGATCATCTATGGACAATAATTTAAATAACTGTTGTGTCACCGCATGCCAGGGATTGCCAGTGTCTCCTTTACCGTTGGAAACAGGGTCATGAATACCCTTAAATCTAATTATATGAGACAACTAATACCAGACAACTCCTACCTAGACTTGGAATTTGATTCTGTCATGATCCACAGTCTCATTCTGAGTCTCAGGCAGAAGGGGCAGTTGTACTTGAAGTGTAGCTGTGGCTATTCTCATGGTGATCATCAAAATACAAGAAGGCCCAGACAAACTGATAATGCATTTTTAAGATCTCTGCTCATATACATTCTGCTAATATTCTAAAGCAATTCACAGACAAGTACAACATTAATGGGCATGGAAATTATACTTTGCCCACAGTGGGAGAGCACAGCAAAGTTACATGCAAAGGCTGTGAGTAATACTATTAAAGGGAATAAATAATTGGGGCTAAAAATCCAATCTACTATCATCTCCCAAGCTGAACTTTCTTAACCATAGATGTCAAACATAAAAGTGGAGAATAGTTAAAACTAAAACATAGTACAGATAAGTGATAAAACAAAAATAAATTGATCGTGAGAGAAGAGAAATTTTCTTCTATAAAAAGAAATATTAAAACAGTTTTGTGATAAAAATAAAAAATTCTAATAAAATGTGCAATTTTCTAAAAAGTATAGATTATCAAAATTTTCTTGTGAAGAAATACTCTTGCATATGTCAAAAATAATGAAAGAAATTTGCTTGTATTATTATACTATCTCACAAATTATCTTTTCCAAAAGAGTTGTAGTTTATATTTAAAATTTTATTTATAATAAACATCACACACCGGGGCCTGTTGTGGGGTGGGGGGAGGGGGGAGGGATAGCATTAGGAGATATACCTAATGCTAAATGACGAGTTACTGGGTGCAGCACACCAACATGGCACATGTATACATATGTAACAAACCTGTACGTTGTGCACATGTACCCTAAAACTTAAAGTATAATAATAATTAAAAAAAAGAAGAAAGAAAATGGAAAAAGAAAAGAAAAATAAAGAAAAACATTAAGTTATTTAAAAATCTAAACACCCGTCTGTAAAAATAATACCTATGTATTATTGCTATATTATAAAATTTTAGATCTGGCTACCATCATGAAAAAAAAAATATGACATACCAAAGAAATGCTGATTCCAGAAATGTGAAGATGGTTTAACACATGGTAATATATTATGATAATCAACTCACTAATAGATTTAAGAGGGAAATAATATGTTTATAAAATAGTTGTGGACACACTCTTTAAATAAATTTAGTACCCAATTATAATAGAAAATTTAACCAACTAAAGAAAGACTTTCTTTCCCTAATATAATTTGTCCCTTAAACAACTACAGGCAATCTTGTAAAAAACGCTTATCATATTATGAGTTCCACAGAAAAGAGGCTTGAAGTAATCTTGTATCCTAGTAATTTATTTGAGCCTGCATTACCATGGAAGCAGGAATGGAAATAAAGGATGAGTTAGGCAAAAAAAGGAAGAGAGCAAATACAAGACATATTTAGCTGGCTGTCACTTCATAATCACAGTTGATTTCTTCGTATGTGTTTAAAAGGAGTCTGTGAAATTTCTATCTCTATCCAAGGGAAGAAATAAAAAGAATGTATATATTGGCTCTCATCTTTCATTGGTCAAAGTTTTCAGGGTGTCCCCTCTGTGCATTTCTCAACTATATTTTCTAGCCTCTCTAACCAGCTCCTGGTGTAGCAAGATCCCGAGAGAGCAGCAACAGCACTTATGGCATAAGCAGGGCACATTGTAAAAAAAAAAAGCAAGGATGGCCAGCAGTCTGTTTTTGGCCAGCAGCCTGCAACTTCATGTGCATTTGTGTGGATGTTGACAGACTCTTGCAGGTTCTCACACTTCAGCTGCTGCAGGTAAATCCCAAGACAGGAAAAGAGAGGTGGGTAGTATCAGGCTTAATGACCGAGGGGAAATGCAGTCAGGCTGCACTCATCTCCTTGGAGCAGCTTCAAGCAGGGTCCAACCAGCTCAGCAAGAGGCAGAGTATCAGAGTGATATGACTCCAGTTTCAAAGGCCTGTCACATCTCAGTGAGACTCCTCAAAAGAGAAACCACCTCTCTGACATCTTTAAGAACGCAGTTGGCAAAAAACAAAACAAACCAATGAAACCTATAGAAAGTGTTTCTGGGCAATATATAATGGAGTCTGGTATAGAGGATCAATACAAAAATATTTTCACTGTTATCTTTTTTTATTATTATTATACTTTAAGTTTTAGGGTACATGTGCACAATGTGCAGGTTAGTTACATATGTATACATGAGCCATGTTGGTGTGCTGCACCCATTAACTCGTCATTTAGCATTAGGTATATCTCCAAATGCTATCCCTTCCCCTTCCCCCAACCCCACAACAATCCCCAGAATGTGATGTTCCCCTTCCTGTGTCCATGTGTTCTCATTGTTCAGTTGCCACCTATGAGTGAGAACATGTGTTGTTTGTTTTTTTGTCCTTGCGATAGTTTACTGAGAATGATGATTTCCTATTTCATCCATGTCCCTACAAAGGACAGGAACTCATCATTTTTTATGGCTGCTTAGTATTCCATGGTGTATATGTGCCACATTTTCTTAATCCAGTCTATAATTGTTGGACATTTGGATTGGTTCCAAGTCTTTGCTATTGTGAATAGTGCCGCAATAAACATACATGTGCATGTGTCTTTATAGCAGCATGATTTATAGTCCTTTGAGTTTATACCCAGTAATGTGATGACTGGGTCAAATGGTATCTCTAGTTGTAGATCCCTGAGGAATCGCCACACTGACTTCCACAATGGTTGAACTACTTTACAGTCCCACCAACAGTGTAAAAGTGTTCCTATTTCTCCACATCCTCTCCAGCACCTGTTGTTTCCTGACTTTTTAGTGATTGCCATTCTAACTGGTGTGAGATGATATCTCACTGTGGTTTTGATTTGCATTTCTCTGATGGCCAGTGATGATGAGCATTTTTTCATGTGTTTTTTGGCTGCATAAATGTCTTCTTTTGAGAAGTGTCTGTTCATGTCCTTTGCCCAATTTTTGGTGGGGTTGTTTGTTTTTTTCTTGTAAATTTGTTTGAGTTCATTGTAGATTCTGGATATTAGCCCTTTGTCAGATGAGTAGGTTGTGAAAATTTTCTCCCATTCTGTAGGTTGCCTGTTCACTCTGATGGTAGTTTCTTTTGCTGTGCAGAAGCTCTTTAGTTTAATGAGATCCCATTTGTCAATTTTGTCTTCTGTTGCCATTGCTTTTGGTGTTTTAGACATGAAGTCCTTGCCCATGCCTATGTCCTGAATGGTAATGCCTAGGTTTTCTTCTAGGGTTTTTATGGTTTTAGGTCTAATGTTTAAGTCTTTAATCCATCTTGAATTAATTTTTGTATAAGGTGTAAAGAAGGGATCCAGTTTCAGCTTTCTACATATGGCTAGCCAGTTTTGCCAGCACCATTTATTAAATAGGGAATCCTTTCCCCATTGCTTGTTTTTGTCAGGTTTGTCAAAGATCAGATAGTTGTAGATATGCAGCGTTATTTCTGAGGGCTCTGTTCTGTTCCATTGATCTGTATCTCTGTTTTGGTACCAGTACCATGCTGTTTTGGTTACTGTAGGCTTGTAGTATAGCTTGAAGTCAGGTAGCGTGATGCCTCCAGCTTTGTTCTTTTGGCTTAGGATTGACTTGGCGAAAGCAAGAGCAAACACGTTGAAAAGCTAGCAGAAGGCAAGAAATAACTAAAATCAGAGCAGAACTGAAGGAAATAGAGACACAAAGAACTTTTCAAAAAATTAATGAATCCAGGAGCTGGTTTTTTGAAAGGATCAACAAAATTGGTAGAGTGCTATCAAGACTAATAAAGAAAAAAAGAGAGAAGAATCAAATAGACACAATAAAAAATGATAAAGGGGATATCACCACCAATCCCACAGAAATACAAACTACCATCAGAGAATACTACAAACACCTCTACGCAAATAAACTAGAAAATCTAGAAGAAATGGATAAATTCCTCGACACATACACTCTCCCAAGACTAAACCAGGAAGAAGTTGAGTCTCTGAATAGACCAATAACAGGATCTGAAATTGTGGCAATAATCAATAGCTTACCAACCAAAAAGAGTCCAGGACCAGATGGATTCACAGCCGGATTCTACCAGAGGTACAAGGAAGAACTGGTACCATTCCTTCTGAAACTATTCCAATCAATAGAAAAAGAGGGAATCCTCCCTAACTCATTTTATGAGGCCAGCATCATCCTGATACCAAAGCTGGGCAGAGACACAACCAAAAAAGAGAATTTTAGACCAATATCCTTGATGAACATTGATGCAAAAATCCATAATAAAATACTGGCAAACCAAATCCAGCAGCACATCAAAAAGCTTATCCACCATGATCTAGTGGGCTTCATCCCTGGGATGCAAGGCTGGTTCAATATATGCAAATCAATAAATGTAATCCAGCATATAAACAGAACCAAAGACAAAAACCACATGATTATCTCAATAGATGCAGAAAAGGCCTTTGACAAAATTCAACAACCTTCATGCTAAAAACTCTCAATAAATTAGGTATTGATGGGACGTATCTCAAAATAATAAGAGCTATCTATGACAGACCCACAGCGAATATCATACTGAATGGGCAAAAACTGGAAGCATTCCCTTTGAAAACTGGCACAAGACAGGGATGCCCTCTCTCACCACTCCTATTGAACATAGTGTTGGAAGTTCTGGCCAGGGCAATGAGGCAGGAGAAGGAAATAAACGGTATTCAATTAGGAAAAGAGGAAGTCAAATTGTCCCTGTTTGCAGATGACATGATTGTATATCTAGAAAAGCCCATTGTCTCAGCCAAAAATCTCCTTAAGCTGATAAGCAACTTCAGCAAAGTCTCAGGATACAAAATTAATGTACAAAAATCTCAAGCATTCTTATACACCAATAACAGACAAAGAGAGAGCCAAATCATGAGTGAACTCCCATTCACAATTGCTTCAAAGAGAATAAAATACCTAGGAATCCAACTTACAAGGGATGTGAAGGACCTCTTCAAGGAGAACTACAAACCACAGCTCAAGGAAATAAAAGAGGATACAAACAAATGGAAGAACATTCCATGCTCATGGGTAGGAAGAATCAATATCGTGAAAATGGCCATACTGCCCAAGGTAATTTATAGATTCAATGCCATCCCCATCAAGCTACCAATGACTTTCTTCACAGAATTGGAAAACTACTTTAAAGTTCACTGATATCTTAAATAAGGCAAAAATGCTCTTTAACATCTGTAGAACTCAACATTGTTCTAGCACTTTTAGCTAATGTAATAGGACAAGCAATATAAACTCATCTAGGAACTGGAATGAGATAGACAAATTTACAATATAATTATGTGATGATGTCACTGCCTAAATGAACACTCCTAAAGAATCAACAGGTACTATTAGCATAAGAAAAGATAACAAGGTTCTTCATATAACATCGATTTACCAAAAAACAGTGTATCTATTGCCAACAGTAAATTACAATATGTAAATTTAAAAAATTCTTTGGCCAGGTGTCATGGCTCATGTCTGTAATCCCAGCATGTTGGGAGGCCCAGGCAGGTGGATTCCTTGAGTCCAGGGGCTCAAGACCAGCCTGGGAAACCTGGTGAAACCCTGTCTCTACTAAAACTACAAAAATTAGCGGTGTGTGGTGGCACACACCTGTAGTCACAGCTACTCAGTAAGCTGAGGTGGGAGGATCTGATCTTGGGAGGCTGATGCTGCAGTTAGCCGAGATCGCGCCACTGCACTCCAGCCTGGGCAACTGGAGTGAGACCTTGTTTCAAAAACAAAACAAAGCAAAATAAAAATTATTTCTGTTGTAGTGAATATATGTATATAAAAATAAATATAATAAAAATTATTTCTGTTGTAGTGAATATATGTATATAAAAATAAATATAACAAAAATGTGGAAGTTATTTATTAAAAAGTAAAAGAACATGAAAAAAACCTGTATACATGAAGAGATGTATCATGTTCATAGATAAACTGAATATTATAAAATATAATTTCTTTCTAGATTAATATAGTCAATGCAAGTTGTGGCAAAGTCTTATTAAAGTTTTGCGGAAATTGTGAAAAATGACTTGAAAAATACATATAGAAAATTAACAGTTCGGAGATAGGCAAGAAAACTTGGAAAAAGAAGAAGGTAAGTTCTTTACTGGGTATCAAGATTTATTATAGTGTAATTATGAAAATTGAAAGAATTTTGGCACAGAAGGATGCAATAGACAACAAAAGGGAATAGTAAGGCAGAATATATTTAGGTAATTTACTTTTTGTGCACATGTAATTTGTCTTATAATAAGATTATCATTAGAAATTAGTAGATAAGATGTGTTTTTTGCAGTAAATTGTTTGGATAATGGACTTTTCATAAGGAGGAAAATCAATGTGTAACTTGTATCACAAAAAATAGTCCAAAAGGACTAAGATCTAAACATTAAGAACAAAATTTAAAGCTAAGAAAAATGTAAATTATTTTATAAATTCAAGGTAGGTGAGGATTTTATCTGAAAGAGACAAAAACCACAAAACATAAAGTAAAAGTTTGATAAGTTTTAAATTCCTTGGAAAGATCTGTTAATTAATCCAGCTAAGTTAGCTGTCTGACTCTAGTCTAATTATACATCTAGGCATTTGATAATGAATACAGAAAGAGTATTAAAACTAGGAATATATGGATGAAAATAAAAATACTCATTTTACCTAATAAAAAAATCATGTTCTTAGATGACATTCTCAATGTTGTGATGACATCAATTCTTGCCAAATTCAGGTATACATGTAAGATGTTAAGGCAAATATTGCCATTTTTTTTCTCATTTAGAGTAGTTTATTATGCTAAGGGCCTGGGAAACATTTTAGATTCAGTAAAAAAACTTACCTAGAAGAATAAAGCAGAATGAATACTAGAAAAAGACTGAAAGAAAAAAATGTGTAAAGACGCACAGAGTGAGGAACATCTGTTGGTAAAATATATTATAAAAATACTAAAAAGGTATCCAGATAATGAAAAGTTCAGAAACATGAAAAATCTCTTTCACTACTGGTAGAAGCATATAGTAGGATATAGTCAAAGCGAATTTAGCATAAAAATACATACACTTTATGTCTATGTATCTATGTACACATACTTTTTGATATGCATGTATAACTACATATTTCTGAAACATTTCTAAAAATAATCATAAAATGATTACAGATATGCAAAAACAGTTATAGAGCTATGTATAGTTTGTTAACATTAAGATAAAAGCCTTAACATTTTTTATGCTTAAAAACATTATAATGCTTCAATATAGCAGAACACACATTTGTCATTAAAAGAGATATACAGCAGCATTTCTCAGAGTTCAGCAGAATATTCATAGTTGTTACAAAAAAAAGTTCTTAATATTTAAATATTTTAGGCAATGCTGGCTTAAGCGACTTTAACCTTTTTGTTTGTTTTTAAATCATAAGCTTTTTCTATACTCTGTTAGTGTGTAAAAGGAAGTGCTGTATGTGGAATTTCCCAAATTTCCTTTTCTGTGAAATCCTTTTCTGTTTTAGAAAATATCTTTTAATTCTAAGATTTTCAGGAATTTAATTTGAGAAATTCTAATATTGAGGGATTATGTATCAGTGAGGAACAATTTCACTTTTTAGAACATGTAGACTGGGTGTGGTGGCTCACACCTGTAATCCTAGCACTTTGGGAGGCCAAGGAGGATAGATTATTTGAGGTCAGGAGTTTCAGACCATCCTAGCCAACATGGTGAAATCCCATCTCTACTGAAAATACAAAAATTAGCCATGCATGGTGTTATGTATCTGTAATCCCAGATACTCAGGAGGCTGAGGCAGGGAGAATCACTTGAACCTGAGAGGCAGAGGTTGCAGTGACCCAAGATCGCGCCACTGTATTCCAACCTGGGCAATGGGGCGAGACTCCGTTTCAAAGAAAACCAAAAACAAAAAACAAAACAAAAAAAGTATAGGCACATGTGTAGGTTTGGATGGAACAATAAACACTGCAGAGATTCAGGGGATTGTGGCAGATGGATGTGAGGCAGGACTAGATTGCAGCTCTGGACAGACCAGCATGTGGATGCTTGTATTGTGAATTTTAGCTACAAATCCACTGCAAGAACAAACCAGTAATCCCAAGAGGACCCACAGATCCTCTGAAGGAAGCAGACTGCTCCTGCAGGACCCAGGAGACACCCAAATACAGTGACTTCCCCAACTGCAGGAGTAGGAAAGGGAGACCCTCCTCTTCTGAACACACACCACCACTGGAGAACTGAAGGTCTGTTTGCAGGAGAAGTTTCTGGCTTTACCTTGAGCTGAGTCAAGTTAGAGAGCTGAGTGAAATGCAGGGGTAGAGGAAGCAGGGCAGAAGGCCCTGGGAGCTCACTGGGTCCCCAAACAGCCCATTCCTGCCTGGCACCATAGTACTCCATCAGGAGGGTGGCCAGAGGAGCAGGGGGTAAAACCCCCAGGCAGAAGAAATCTCTAGCTGAACTTTATAACAATTTGAACTGGTCAAGAAGCCTCCTGGCCAGAACTCGGGGGAGGATGTGAATCGGGCATGCAGACTTCGCAGGTTGGGGAAGAACTAAAGCCCTTTTCTCTCATGGCTGGGAGGCAGATAGCCTTGGGCAAGTTTTCAAGCCCATTTTGCCCTCTGCCTGGAAATAGAATCGGGGCTGTCGGCTGGGAGGGGCATGGTGGGAGTGAGACCAGCTCTTCAGTTTGCATGGGAGCTGGGTGAGACCTGTGACTGTTGGCTTTCCCCCACTTTCCTGACAACCTGCAAGACTCAGTAGAGGCAGCCATAATCCTTCTAGGTACCCAACCCCAGTGACCTGGGAATCTCATCCCCATCCCCCACAGCAGCCACAGCAAGACCCACAGAAGGAGAGTCTGAGCTCAGACATGCCTAGCCCTGCCCCCACCTGATGGTCCTTCCCTATCCACCCTGGTAGTGGAAGACAAAGGGTATATAATTCTGGGAGATCTAGGGCCACACCCACTGCCAGTCCCTCACCACACTACTACAGCTGATGCTTTCTGGAAAGCACTACCTCCTGGTAGGAGGCCAACCAGCACAAAAATAGAGCATTAAACCACCAAAGCTAAGGACCCCCATGGAGTCCATTGCACCCTCCATCACCTCAACTGGAACATGCACTGGTGTCCAAGGCTGAGAGTCCCATAAATTGTTCACATCACAGGACTCTGTGCAGACAACTCCCAGTACCAGCCTGGAGCCAGTAGACTTGCTAATAAGTTGTCATCTCCATCTATTACAGTATTTGCTCTAATCATATTTGACTTATATACCTGGGAGCTCCAGTGTTGAGTGCATATATATTTACAATTGTTATATCCTTTCGATGAGTTGACCCCTTTATATGTTGACCTTCTTTGTCGCTTCACAGTTTTTGTCTTGAAATCTATTTTGTCTAATATTAGTATAGCTATTCCTCTTTTTTTGGCTTCCATTGCCATGGAATGTCTTTTTCCATCCCTTTATTTTCTATCTGTGCATGTCTGTATAGGCAAATTGTGTTTCTTATAGGCAACTGATTAGCTAGACTATGCCTTTTGATTGGAGAGTTTAGTCCATTTACATTCAATGTTATTATTGGTAGTAAGGACTTACTTCTGCCATTTTGTTATCTGTTTTCTGGTTATGTTGTGGACTGCTCTTCTTTCCTTCCTATCTTTCTTTAGTGAAGGTTATTTTCTCTGGTGATATGATATAGTTTCTTGCTTTTTATTTTTTGTGTGTATCCATTGTATTATGTTTTTTGATTTGCGATTACTATGAGGCTTGCAAATACTATCTTGTAACCCATTATTTCAAGCTGATAGCAACTTAGCACTGTTTGCATAAGCAAACAAAAAAGCACAAAAACTAAACAAATGAAGACTCTACACCTTAACACCATCTTCTCAGTTTTTAACTTTTTGTGTCACTATTTATATATCATTGTGCTGTCTATATCTTCAAAGGTTGCGGGAACTATTTTTTTGTCAGTTCATGATTTAATTTTTGTACTTTAGCGAGGTTTACACACCACATTTACAGTGTTATACTAGTCTGTGTTTTTCTGTCTCCTTACTATTACCAGTGAGTTTTATAGCTTTAGGTGATTACATATTGCTCATTAATGCCCTTTTCTTTCTGATTGAAGTAATCTCTTTAACATTTCTTATAGGACAGATCTGATGTTGATGAAATCCCTCAGCTTTTGTTGGTTTGGAAAAGTCTTTCTCCTTCATTTTGAAGAATATTTTCTCCAGTAACACTATTCTGGGCTAAAAGTTTTTTCCTTCAGCACTTCTAATATGTCATGCCACTGTCTCGTGGCCTTTTTCCACTGAGAAGTCTGCTGCCAGATGTAGTGGAGCTCCATTGTACGTTATTTGTTTCTTTTCTTTTGCTGCTTTAGAATCCTTTCTTTATCCTTGACCTTAGGGAAATTGATTATTAAATTCCTTGAGGTAGTCTTCTTCAATTTTACCTGGCATTGTTTGTTGAGAAAAACGATTAATTCCTTTCGAATTGCAATAGTACCTTTTTTGGAAAGCAATTGACCATGAATGTTGGTGTTAGTTTCTGGACTCTAAGTTGTGTTTCATTGTTCTTTTTGTCTACTGTAATGTGAGTTCTATAGAATCCTGATTAGGGCAGCTTTGAAATAAGCTTTGAAATCAGAAAGTATAATCCTCCAAATTTCTTATTTTTTAACAATTTCTTTTTGTGATCTTGTCACTTGGCATTTCCAGATATATTTTAGGAGTGGTTTTCCAATTTCTGTGAAAAAAGTCTTCTGGGATTTGGTAGGGATTGCACTGAATATATATAAGTTGACTTTTCACCTATAAAGACTCTCCTTGTGCTGAATTTCAGTTCAGCTGGTCATCGTTGCTTGTACAACTCTGTGATGAATTGAAAATATAATTTTGGCCTTTTGTTTCTTTTATCCTAGTTGTTGGAGACGGATGTCATGCCTTTCTTAACCTTGTGTGTTCTGCTCAAAAATGGAGGTTCTCAGCCAGGTGTGGTTGTTCATGCCTGTATCCAAGCACTTTGGGAGGCCAAGATGAGGGGACCACTTGAGCACATGAGTTGAAGACCAGACTGGGCAACATAGGGAGACTCTTTGTCTCTATAAAAAAATAAAAAAAAAATATCTGGATGTTTTGGTGCATGCCTGTAGTCCCAGCTACTCCAGAAGGTGAGGTGGGAGGACCACTTGGGCCCAAAAGTTTGAGACTGCAGTGAG
Organism: Pan paniscus; assembly: GCF_029289425.2. Classification (NCBI taxonomy): domain Eukaryota; kingdom Metazoa; phylum Chordata; class Mammalia; order Primates; family Hominidae; genus Pan; species Pan paniscus. Next base: position 16,610,839 of record NC_073259.2, on the reverse strand, counting down.
CTGTAATCAAGCCACTGCACTCCAGCCTGGGTGACAGAGCAAGACCCTGTCTCCCTCCCTCCACCCAAAACAAGGAAGTTCTCACTGGTATCTTTTATGTATCAAGTAACACATGATCATATGAAAAATTAATAATCCGTGATTCCTGCCTGTACCAGACAGGTAAAATTGAAAGCAGTTATACAAATAGTATATTAACTCCTCATAAAGACTATCCAAAGAGAATATTATTATCATCTGTATTTTACAGATGATTATACCAAGGCAGAGAGTAGTTGTAAAATGAGGTCTGTCTGGAGCATACCTATATGAAGCAGAAAATCTGGTTTCCTGTCTTGGCAGTCTGACTCCAAAATCCTCTCTTAGAAACAATTACACTGTAAAAATGAAAAATAAATAAAATCCAAGATTGGAGACTGATTTTAACATCTATTCATCTTAAACCATTAAGTAATCAAAAATAAATTAAACAGAGGAAAACAAAACCAAATATTCATATAGAAAGAAGTCTAGACTCTTCAATGGAAAACGTGTTTTTCAAGTGACCCACAATAGTTACACAATTGCTGAGCATTTTAATTAAACAATAAATATTTAAGTATTAACTAGACTCAAGAGAATAACTTAGTGAAAGGCCTAAGCATGAGTGGTAAGTTTGATAAATATTGAAAATGGGTCAAAAAGCCCAAATGGGAAAATAGGGCTATTTCCACCTGGATGATCTCCCTAAAATTAATTTTCCATTTTGGAAATTATAGGACAATAATTCCTCCTATTCATGAGGGGTGAGTATGTGTGTATGTGTGTGAGTGTGTTTGTATTAATGAGCTTGTTAACAATAAGTTATACAGAAGTATTACTTAGTAGCATCCAGGTTTTAAGGACTATTGGCCTTTTTGAGGTTCCTAGGAAAACCTTGAATGCTTTTGGTAGGAAAAGTTGGGATTCACTCTACATATTACTGGCGTTGAAAAAAAATAAATCTACTTTGGTGATGATCCTAGCTATCCTCAAGCTCCATTCACCAGACTATACAACCAATGTGTCATATATGTATTGGGTTGTAAAATATCTCTAACAACTGAAGTTGCTGAACACAAATTATGGAGAGGTGAAACAAGCTAAAAATTGCAGAACAATTAAAAAACTCTTCCTTGGCATGCTAGTAGATGAGAATTCAGCTTTCACTTCAACATCAGTATGGAAAATTTTACCTTACAGCAAGGATGTTGTGTTTGAATAGGAGTTAATTTGAGCTGTTTTGGAAATTATCATGTTTTCCATAAAGACAGCATTGATTTCATCCATTAGCATATGGAGATGCTTTCCTGTTTGACATTGGTCACAGAATTTAAAAGGAACAAGAACATTACTGCACATTCAGGAATCAGTTACACATAGAAGTTAAGGTCAGGACCTTAAAGGGAATCTTGACCAGTGATATCAGGCCTACTTTTTAAAACATTCAGACATGATAAATTTACTACCAATCATTTTTTCAATAACAGCAGTGATATATTTATTTTTCCCGTGGACACCTACATTAAGCTTGTAGTCTATTTTTATATTTCAACATTTTTGTCTTTGAGTCCTTTTAGGAGTTGTTAAACAATCCTGAAATTTCCCTTACAGTATGCTGTTAACAATTATATTTTTTCAAAGTCCTTTGGCATAATGATTGATTAAAGGAAGTATCTCCAGTATAATTACACTTGCTTATAAGAAAAGAGTATTTGAAACTTGAAGAAAAAAAGGTTAGACAAATTTATAATGAAATATAAATAAATATGTGGTGGGGAGGGGGGAGGGGGGAGGGATAGCATTGGGAGATATACCTAATGCTAGATGACGAGTTAGTGGGTGCAGTGCACCAGCATGGCACATGTATACATATGTAACTAACCTGCACAATGTGCACATGTACCCTAAAACTTAAAGTATAATTAAAAAAAATAAAATAAATAAATATGTATAATATATAAGGCATTATTAATAAATGTATATGAAATAACTATCATAGAATGAAATTTATTGAAGTAAAAATACATTCTAAATTAGAATAGGAAAGAACTTGGAAACTATTGTTTAATAATATGTTATAAAAATACAAAACTGTAAATATTACTCTTACGTTACTTATTTTGGAAAGGATATGACACAATGGGAATTTTCATGTTCTACTCCTAGGATGATAAATCTGTACCGTCATTTTGGCTGAGTATGGCATTATCTGATTAAGATGAAGGATCACATCCTAAACCCAGTATTTACACTCTTATCTGAATACATATACATGCACATGCGTATCACTGAGTTTCAATAGCTAAAGTTGAGAAGTACTTGGAATGTCTGTCAGTCCTCCAAATGGATAAACAAATTATGGCATACTTATACAATGGAATACTATACAGTGATCAAAATTAACAAAGAAGACTGACATGTTTACAACAGGATAATACAACAAAGAAAATGAACAAATTTGAGCTACATAGATAATAATACTCACAGATGTGAAAGGAATTATCAAGATGGAAAAATACATTTAGAATAATCTTTTACATAAAGTTTGGAAAAAAAATTTTTAATACATTGTAATTTGTTACATTGGTGATAAAACTCTACAGTGAAATATATGAATGATCATCATAACAATTGGGATAATCAGGAGGGAGGAAATAAAAGGGAAATATCAACAAGAAGACATATATTGGGAGTATCTGGATTGCTGGCAAATTCTATTTTCTGACCAAGGTTTGGTAACATCAATGTTAATGTTATAATTTTTTCTTACTGTTTTTAGGTTTTGTTACTCTCTGTATGTTATATTCCCCAATAAAAAAATGTTAAAAAAGCAAAAACATAAAGTACATTTCTACGTATAAAATCAGGGTGATACAGCATATTCTCACAGATACCATTGTAATTAGAGTTTTTGCTGAATAAAGGAGAATAGAGCATTATGGTACTAAGAAATACAAGTTAAAATTTAAAACTTTTCTTTTTTTATTTTGAGACAGGGTCTTGCTCTGTTGTCCAGGCTGGAGTGAACAAGTGCAGTCGCAGCTCAATGCAACCTCTGCCACCCGGGCTGAAGTGATTCTCTCAGTTCAGCCTCCAGAGTAGCTAGGACAACAGGCGTGCACCACCACGCCCTGCTAATTTTTTCTATTTTTGGTAGAGATGGGATTTTGCCATGTTGCCCAAGCTGGTCTTGAACTCCTGTGCTCAGGCAATCCACCTGCCTCAGCCTCCTAAAATGCTGGGATTACAGTTATGAGCCACCACACCTGGCCCAAAAGTTTTCTTAAATTAATTAAAAAAGAAGATAAGCAAGAACTGTAAATCCACCTTCTTAATGCTAATATGAATTTGAAACATCAAAATTTGAATATTTATGATTGCTAGACACCTTTATTCTTATTTCCAATTTAATTATTCATAATTCACATTTCAGTGTCAGAAAGTCATGAATTTCCAATAAACTATAGTAAGATGGATATTACATATATAGACCTATTATCCCAAAATGTGTCTCTAAATGAAATATGTATATTCATATTGTTAGCATTCTAATTTCACAATACTATTCATGTGTACACCTGCATTTTGGGTTAAATATTTTGTTACTATTTTTTTTTGGTTCTGCATTAGAGAAGAAAAATCATAGGCAAATTTGTTAAGGTGTAAAACATATTTAGCATGATCTTTGAGTATGTTTGTGCATACATAATGCTACTTTGACTGCTATAGTAAGATAACAGATTTAGTCACCATAGCTAAGAATGTGAAAAAGCATTTACAAGAATTTGGCTTGCTAATGATGCTATTAAAAGATGAAATAAAATTGATATGCTGTATATTGCATAGAGTATTTGTCTATTTTCATATTGAAAACTACACAAAAAACCCCCAAATAGAATCCTAATTGTTGGAGATCACTTTTGCTATGAATTTTTAAAGTGTAATAAAATAAAAAAGCAAATAAATCATTGAAAATACATTGGTTTTACATTATTCTTGATGAAATACCACATGAGGGTATTTGCCTAGGCCTGATGCTGAGAATAATATAAGAATCATGAGGCCATGAAGAATAATAATATTGTTCTCTCATTACCTTGAAGTCTAGTACTTAAAAAACAAGACTGAAATCACATTTATCAAATAGCATTCTCCCTTTTACCTGCCATCATCATTATCATCATTATCTATATCCACATCTATCTCATTAAATGATTTATTTTTGAAATATTTAAACACATAATTTGGAAAATAAGTAATTTTAAAAAGATCATAATTATTGGAAAGTTACAGGAGTAAACAGCAAAGTTTAAGTCAAGCTCAATACACTTAGATTTAGAAATTAAGTGTAGTTTATTTTACAATACACTGCTTAAGCAAATAATTATTTATGGATGAGCTTAAACTAATCCTCTTTTCACTATGATCACTATGGAAACAATTTAGATTTTAATGGAACTAAACCTCCCTAATAAGAAAGACAAAGCAAATAGCACATTTTATGAGCAAGCTTATATTTCTAAAGAGAGGGTTTTAGGACCAGATTGTCAAACAGAGGTAAGACCTCAGATCTTCTGTCACACTTGAGTGAGTGATGATGGAGTTTGAAGGTTATAGTTCTATAACCAAAACTATATTCACGGATAGGGATTAAATGGTGGAATTCCATAGAAGCATCAGATTCAGTTTTGTTTCCATGGGAATAAGTTCTTCAATGTTTGATAAACTTGTAAGTACTGTTTTACTCTTTGATCTTTTAAAGATTGTTATAAATGAAGCCTTGATTTCTGCTTATAAAAACAGAGTAAAATTTAAATCGTGGAATAGAATGGTGGAGCTGTGGTTGAGATACTATATTTTATTAATTGTAATGACATTTTCAGATCCAGTGCTGCTCACTGAATTTCCCTATAAGGTGAGTTTGTGGTGATGACCCAGCAACAGACAAGCTACTATCCAAAAAAAGCTACTCACATCAAATCAATTTCCGGTTTCTTCCAAGTTGCAGGAGAATGCCTAGACCATGATTTTAATCTCTTCTGTGACCTTAGTATTACAAAAAGAAGAAAATTGTGACCATTTTCATGTCAGGTATACTAAAAATTTATAAAAACTCCCTTTGAAAGAACTTGTGAGTAGCTTCACTATGCCTGGCTAACATTTTCATTTATTGTAGAGGGAGTTTCGGTGTATTGCACAGGCTGGTTCTTGAACTCCTGGGTGCTCCTGCCCCAGCCTTACAAAATGTTGGGATTATGGGTGTGAGCCACCCTGCCTGGCCAATAAAGAGACTTATTGAAAATATTAAGTTGAATATGCAAGAAGGAATACAAATTAATGAAAGTGGTAAATATGTGCATAATTGTAAATGAATGTTTACTGTATAAAATAATAATGTCTTGAGGGTGATTATATAATTGATAAGACATATGCAAATGGCAAAAGATAGACTGGAGGTAAAGGTGACAGGAGTAAATTTACTTGAAGTAGTTTTTGAACTTTTCTATGTCTATGAGGAGATTTTGAACAATGACCCTGTAATTTTACCCAAAGGTATATATACAGAGGAATTGCATCAAATGATATATGAAAGAATTCTCTAGTAGAATTATTCATAACTTCAAAAAAGAAGCTGACCAAATGTACGTTAAGGATGGGTGAATCATTACATTAATTCCATGCAATGGAACAATATAGAGAAGTGAAAAAAAAACCACATGTACTTGCAACTATGTGACTAAATTTCAGAAACATAATGTTGAGTCCAAGACGCCACAAACAACAAGAACATGTAGGATTGCACCTACACAGAGTTCAAAGCAGGCCAGACCAAGCGATGGAGTTTAGGGTTGCATACCTAGTTGGTAAAGTATGAAGAAAATTAAGGAAATAATCAATATAAATTATGGATATTGCTTATCTCAGGAGATGTGAAGAAGGGTTTAGGGACTTGGAAAGTGGCATGGAGGTGGACCTAGGCTGTTTTCAGTGTTCCTTGTCTTGCTCCACATAATGGTTACTTGAATGTTTATGATACACTGCGGTATTTCCCATTTTTGTTTTGGTTCATTTCTAAGTGTGCATTATAATTTTAACATAAAAAGTTTTAATTAGGAGAAACGTCTCATAGAAATTATTATTACTCGTCTCATTATATACTGAGGGGAAAAATAAACTATTGGTATACATTCTTATACAACTCTAACAGAGTTGAAGTAAGAACTTTCTTATTTAGTTGCAACATGAGGAAATTTGAGATGATGTTATTTGCCACCCCAGATTTTTCCAAAGGATTTCTTCTAGCCTTAATTATCCACCTCACAGGAACAAATCTTTGCCATTCCCCATCTATTTTTTCTTTTGGCTCCTGAATTCCTGACACAACAAGGTTGTACATATTTCCCACACTCTTGGTTTAGCAGAGTTCTTTTATCAGTTAATGTTTTTCTGCAAGAGAAACCCTTCAAAACTACATTAGATATTTATATATCACATGGCTTTGGATTTTGTTTTTCTAAATGGGTTTGTTGGATGGCTCTGGTGACTTGAGATGGGCCAAATTCTGCATCTTGGAGGTCGTTAGATTTTGGCCAATTTAGTCTGGATCAGGTGGGGGGCAATCTGCCTTCATTAGTTTCTGATTCTCCTTCTGGGAACAGTGTACTAGCCAGGTCATATTCTCATAGTAAATGGAAAGAGGAAGAACACCCAGTATGGAAGCCATCTCAAATTTCTATGCAAAGTGTATTAATTTTCTGTTCATCAATGTAAGTTAAATGATTGAACTCCAAGTTCAGGGGAAAGGTAGTCAGTCTTCGTGTGATAGGAGGATACTGCAAGATTATATATCAAAGGGTCTGGTACTCAGGAATACTTATAAAATTGCTGAACATTTTAATTAAATAACAAATATTTAAATATTAGACTTGAGAGAAACTTTACCAAAGGCCTAAGAATTAGAGATATGTTTGATAAATAAACATTATTCGTGGGCTGAAAACCTTGAGTGGGAAAATAGGACTAATTTCACCTGGACAACCTCCTGGAAACTGATTTTTTATTTTGGAAATTATGAGAAAATAATTCGTTCCATTCATAAGTGGTGTACACATGTGTGTGTTTGTGTGTGTATTTATGAGCTTGTGAATAATGAAGTTACACAAAAGTATTAGCAGCAACCAGATCTTATGGAGTATTGGCCTGCCTGTGGTTCTCAAGTAAATCTTAGATGCTTTTGATAAAAGAAGTTTGGATTCTGTGTATTTAAATCTGGCATTTAAAAAAGTCCATATTGGTGATGATCTTAGTTATGATCAAGCTCCCTTTAAGATTTTAGACATTTACTATACGATCTACATATCAGGTTATAAAACTTCCCAAGCAACTGAAGTCGCTAAAGACAAATGATGGAGAGGTTACACAAGGAAAAATTGCAAACACTGGAAGTGAACATGTCCTTGTTTGCATACTAGCAAATGAGAATTCAGGTTTCATGTCAATTTCAGTATGAATAATTCCAGCCTATAACAAGAACAGATGGTGAATGAGTCAGTTAATTTGAATTGTTTTGAAAATAAGAATGTTTTCCATAAAGAGAGCATTGAACTTATCCATTAGCATGCCATGGTGATTTCTGACATGACACTGGTCACAACAATTAAAAGTAAAAAGAATGTCACAGCACATACACAAATCAGGTGCATATACAATTTAAGGTCAGGATATTCAAGCAATCACAACCAGTGATATTACACCAGCATTAAAAAAATTTCTTTTTGTCTGTTCAGACATGATAACTTTTCTGCCCATCATTTTTTCCATTCTAATAGTGGTTATATTTGTTATTGGAAATTTTGCTAATGGCTTCATAGCATTGGTAAATTCCATTGAGTGGGTCAAGAGACAAAAGATCTCCTTTGTTGACCAAATTCTCACTGCTCTGGCGGTCTCCAGAGTTGGTTTGCTCTGGGTGTTATTACTACATTGGTATGCAACTCAGTTGAATCCAGCTTTTTATAGTGTAGAAGTAAGAATTACTGTTTATAATGTCTGGGCAGTAACCAACCATTTCAGCAGCTGGCTTGCTACTAGCCTCAGCATGTTTTATTTGCTCAAGATTGCCAATTTCTCCAACCTTATTTTTCTTCGCATAAAGAGGAGAGTTAAGAGTGTTGTTCTGGTGATACTGTTGGGGCCTTTGCTATTTTTGGTTTGTCATCTTTTTGTGATAAACATGGATGAGACTATATGGACAAAAGAATATGAAGGAAACATGACTTGGAAGATCAAATTGAAGAGTGCAATGTACCATTCAAATATGACTCTAACCATTCTAGCAAACTTTGTACCCCTCACTCTGACCCTGATATCTTTTCTGCTGTTAATCTGTTCTCTGTGTAAACATCTCAAGAAGATGCAGCTCCATGGCAAAGGATCTCAAGATCCCAGCACCAAGGTCCACATAAAAGCTTTGCAAACTGTGACCTCCTTCCTCTTGTTATGTGCCATTTACTTTCTGTCCATGATCATATCAGTTTGTAATTTAGGGAGGCTGCAAAAGCAACCTGTCTTCATGTTCTGCCAAGCTATTATATTCAGCTATCCTTCAACCCACCCATTCATCCTGATTTTGGGAAACAAGAAGCTAAAGCAGATTTTTCTTTCAGTTTTGTGGCATGTGAGGTACTGGGTGAAAGACCGAAGCCTTCGTCTCCATAGATTCACAAGAGGGGCATTGTGTGTCTTCTAGCAGAAAACAAACTGGTGGTGTATGAAACATTTTGTATTTCTTACTGGGTTTTCTGTAATATATGTATATGAATAATTTCCAAATGTACACCTAGAAAAGTCTTTTACCTAAAGTTAGTCTAGAAAAGTATATATATATAGATGTGTGTGTGTGTGTGTGTGTGTGTATGAAAAACTGAGGAACGTTGACAATAACATGCTTTTTATTGTTTTTTTCACAAAAACTGCCAAATTATAGAAAATATGACAAAAATTCCTCAGAATTATGAAGCCATGTTTATTTCATACATGTATTTTATATTTCATTTGCAGAATTTATATCTATTTATAATAAGAACTAACAGCTTATCTCAGGAAAAATATTGCTCTTTTCTGTTGTTATTTGAATGACACAAATATACCACAGTGTGCTTATAATCTGTTGTTTTAACCTATAACTTTCTGATAATAAGGTCATTCAATTCTTAATCACCAATGAGGATGTATCTTCAGGGTTTTATTCCATTATGAATTCCTATTTTATGTTTAGTAAAAAGCAATCAGAATTATTGTTACAAAACAATGAACACAATAAAATTTGAGTGACAAGTATACGTAGAGTAAATTTCATGTATGTGTACCATAAACAGTACTGAGGAATATTAGATTTAATACAAGTATGTGAATAGCTTAGAAAAAAATCTCTGCTATGAGAGGGATGAAAAATCATGATCATGATCTTGATTGCTATTATCAGCTTCCATATGCAGTTAGAAAAGGCATTTCTTCCAGCTTTTCAATTAAAGAAAAACTTTTTTTGAAATTGAGCTCTGATGTAAATTATTTTAGTATTTTTTCTAAAGCACTTCTAAGCCCCTGAATTGCTAATTATATCCTTATCTTCCATTTTTAAAATTCCTTCTAAACTTCAGATAAGAGAACTCCAATCTTCTGTTTTCTAAAAAAAATCTGTCAATGTGAAAATAGTATAAAAATTATGGAAAATAATTCAGTGAAACTTTTTGTAAGTGTTAAAATAGTATCTATGAAATCTGTGTATTAATTATGGGATTTGTCCTAGTGTAATTTTGTTGTCAATGATTAAATGGAATTGTCTTGACATATTCATTAATAGGAAGTTCTATTATAAGAAGGAAATGTACAGTCTTGTTTACAGCTAAATTCTATATAGCTGTATTAATTCTTGGTGTTATGAAATTTTAACAATGTTGTTCAGACCTTAAGATAAATCATCCCCACACCTGATTCATGTATTTTTTAGAATCATGTATCTTCCTCAGTACAATGTAAGAACCATAAAAGAAGAGATCGTGTCTGTCAGGCTTTCTGTTGACTCCCAGGACCTAGAACCCAGCACAAAGAATAGATGGTCAAAAATGATATTTTAATGAACAAATAAATGGGTGGATAAAATGGGTAAGTTGATGTGGTAAACCAATGAAAGGGAAACTCATCACAAAATCTGCAGTTGCATGAGTTCCCCTGTTCTGGTCTCAGGTTAAGATTACAGGCTTATCCAAGCAGAGTCCTTCCTCAGAGGAAAAGTTTGGCTATTCCACAATTTTAGGGGAAATATCACAATAATATAGTCTTGATGCAGCTGTATCAGGTGTCTGAATTGGAGACAAGGTAGAACATCAAAATTAGATGCCACTATTACAATATTTTTAAAAAGCATATAAAAGACTTTGGTCTATTTGCATATGTATTTTTTTCTATTGTGAATTATATATTTGTATTATGATATTTTCTAGTTGATTATCATATAAAAATGGCATTTCAAAAAATTGAGTTAGTAACCAGCTACTTTACTAAAATGTTTTTAACGTAATACCTGATATTAAAGTGATGACATTTATATGGAAGGCCAATTCAAGACAAAAATGGCAGGGACATGTGGAAATTGAGACAAGAACCGATGTGAAACAATGTGTGGTGATGTCTGGTATGACTCTGCTGGCAGCCACTTCACAGTGAGGTGAGACAGACAGCATGGTGGTCATCAGATGCATGCACTTGACTCCCAGAACTTTTCCAGAAGGGGTACAAAGGGAAACCACAGCTGGCATTAGTCCATGGAAGAGAGAGAGGAGGGAGAATGTATCCGCTCAGCTGTCGTTAGTCTTCTGTTTCCCCTTGGGCAGGGTTTCCCTGAGTTAGAACTACCATCTCTGTTGTTCTGTCTTACTTCATCGAGTCCCTTGGTGGTGGTCATGAAAGTCAGACCTCATGCCCACAGTGTGGTGATGCATTCAAGTCCCAAATGGAAGGATGATCTGGATCAGGCAAGGTGCTGACCAGGGGAACAGGAGATAGTGAAGGGAATCTGAGAAAGCACATGTTTGTGTCCAATACCACCACTCCTTGTGCCACTGAGACATGCTCATACCCTCCAGTCATGGCTGGCTTTATGAGCCTATGACTTGCACAGTTGTACAGGGTTTTGTGCTTATAGGGGCTTGTTCTTAGAGGGACTCTATGCTTGGATTAATGTTCTGCACTTGCTGTTTGGCTTTTCAGACAGAGTATACTTCAGCATTCCCTCTGCTGAAGAGGGAATGGTCTTACACTAATTCCATAGGGATTTGCTCTCCCCTCTCCTACAGGCTTGTCAGAGACGTGCACAGAGTCCTATAATGCCCACTATGCATGCCTCTAGCAGCTTTGAATTCCGCTGGATCATCTGGCACAGTGGCCAGAGCAGCTTGGACCAGAGCCTATATCTTCTGTAGAGCCCTCTTTAGTTCTGGGCTCCATTTGAGACCAGTAGCCTTTAGAAACATCGTTCGTGAGTCAGAGCAATATTCTCAAATGTGGAATATGTTGTCTCCAAAATCCCAGTAGGCCCCCAAAACATAGTGTCTCTTTTGTAGTGATAGGAAATATATAGAGAGAGCAAAATGCCGTTTACTGTAAAAACGATTGTCTCAGCATGTGGACTAGGGACACTGAAAACCTTAAAACATCACCTGTGTTGTCGGTCCCTGAATCTTCTCTGATTTATCTATTTTCTTCTGGTATTTTACTTCTGCTCAATGTTATAATATTTTACTATACTTAAGAAACTTGCCACTTCCTGATTATTGTACCAACTCATGTATTATTATTGGTATTATTTTGAGACAGGGTCTCGTTCTGTCCCTGAGGCTGGAATGCAGTGGCAGGATCACAGCTCATTGCAGCCTCAACCTTCTGGGCACAAGTGATTCTCCCACTTCGGCATTGCTGGCAGCTGGGACTGCAGGGGCACAACACCACACCTGGCTAATTCTGGTATTTTTTGTAGGGCTGGGATGTCACCGTGTTACCCAGGCTGGTCTCAAACTCCTGGGCTCAAGTGATCTGCCTGTGTCGGCCTCCTAAAGTGCTGGGATTACAGTCATATGCCACAGGGCCCGGTCTATAATATTATCAATACATTAAACTGGCAGGATGTTTTAAAAAATGTAAATTAAACTGAGAACAGAAGTGACATAGCCCTGACATACAACAGTGAAGCAGTGCTATTATTCTTACAAGGGAAATTGTTTTGATTTTCCCTCATAATGGGTGTAGATTAAGAACCATTCACCAAATCACCAGCCCCATAAAAAGTACCAGAAGCTCTGCTCTGCTCAGTGAAGATAGCACATCCTGGAAAGCATTTGTGAGTGTTGATTTAAGTTTATGGTAGTCTGCATTCATTCTATAACCCATCTGGTTTTGGTAGAGGCCAGATAGGTTAAGTGAATCGGGTTATAGAAAAGACTACCATCCCCTGTAACTTTCAGGTGTTTTGTCATGACAGTGACCAGTTCCATTCCTTAGGGAATGCGGTTATTATATTTTATATATTTTGTTGCCAGTAGAGGAGAATTTCAGAGGCTTTCCCTTGGTCCTGCTATAATAATGTTCCTTACTCTACAGTTCACGAAGAATGTGAGAGTCCTGCCAGCTGCCATACGTATCCATTTCAATTCAGGAACAGGTAATAACTACAAACTGATTAGATCCACCTTGGGATGGACATGAGCCGGAGCTCTAGGTAGCATCTGACCTTCAAAACTCCCACTGCGGGCTGGATGTGATGGCTCATGCCTGTAGTCCTAGTACTTTGGGAGGCCAAGGTGTGAAGATCCCTTGAGAGCAGGAGTTCCCTGTGCATCATATGGAAACTCCGTCTCTACAAAAAATTTAAAAAATTACCTGGCATGGTGGTACATGCCTATAGTTCCAAATACTTGAGAAGCTGAGGCAGGAGGATTGCTTGAGCCCAGGAGTTCCAAGCTGCAATGAGCTATGATCGTGCCATTGTACTCCAGCTTGGGTAACAGAGGGAGATGCGGTCTCAGAACAAAAAAAAAGGTGGAAGTTCTCACTGGTGTCAAATATCAAGAAAAACAGGATCAAATAAATAATTAACAATCTTTGGTTCCTGCTTATAGCAAACAGGTAAAATTGAAAGTAGTTACAGAAATAGTATATTAACTCCTAACAAAACTAACCAAAGAAAGTTTTATTATCATCTCCTTTTTGTTGTTATTTTGAGATGGAGTCTCGCTCTGTCTCTCAGGCTAGAGTGCAGTGGCGTGATCTCGACTAACTATAACCTCCGCCTTCTGGGTTCAAATGATTCTCCTGCTGCAGTCACCGAGTGGCTGGGATTATAGGTGCGTGCCACCACCACCTGGCTAATTTTTATATTTTTAGTGGAGACAGGGTTTCACCATGTTGGCCATGCTGGATTTGCACTCCTGACCTCAGGTGATCCACCTGCCTTGGCCTCCCAAAGTGCTGGGATTACAGCCATGAGCCACTGTGCCCGCTTTTTATAGGTGATTATACTGAGGCAGGAGTGGTTGGAAAATGGAGTCTCAGAGCATAGCTATACCAAGCAGGGAATATGGTTTCCTGTCCTGGCAGTCTGACTCCAAGATCCCGTCTTAGAAACAGTTATGCTATAAAAACTGAAAAGAAACAAAATCCAGGATTGGAGACTGATTTTAACATCTATTCATCATAAATCAATAAGTAATCAAAAATAAATAGAGAAAAGTAAAAGTGAATATTCATACACAGAGAAGTGTAAATTCATCTATGGAAAACATGTTTTTTTAGTGCCCAAGGAATAGTTATACAATTGTTGAGGTTTTTCTTTTTCTTTTCTTCTTTTTTTTTTTTTTTGATACGGAGTCTCGCTCTGTGCCCAGGCTAGAGTGCAGTGGCGCCATCTCGGCTCACTGCAAGCTCCGCCTCCTGGGTTCACACCATTCTCTGGCCTCAGCCTCCCTGAGTAGCTGGGACTACAGGCGCCCGCCACCATGCCCAGCTAATTTTGGTTTTGTATTTTTAGTAGAGACGGGGTTTCACCGTGTTAGCCAGGATGGTCTCGATCTCCTGACCTCGTGATCAGCCCACCTCGGCCTCCCAAAATGCTGGGATTACAGGCGTGAGCCACCGTGTCCGGCCAAAATAGTTGAGTATTTTAATTAAATAACTAATATTTAAGTATTCTCAAGAGAATAACTTAGTTAAAGGCCTAAGCCTTAGAGATTAAGTTTGATAAACATTGAAAATGGGCTGAAAAGCCCGAGTAAGAAAATTAATTTTCATTTTAGAAGTTATAGGACAGTAATTTTTCCAAACCATGAGGGGTGTGTATGTGTGTGTGTGTGAATGTGTTTGTGTTAATGAGCTTGTTAACAATAAGTTGTACAAAATTATTAGTTAGCAGTAACCAGTTTTCAAGGAATATTGGCCTTCCTGGGCTTCCCAAGAAAACCTTGGACACTTTTGGTAGAAAAGTTGGGATTCACTCTCCATAAATCTGGCATTGAAAAAATGATTCAACAGTGGTCATGATTCTAGTTTTGACCAAGCTACATATAACAGTGTAGGCATCCAATGTATGATTTATGTATTAGGTTGGAAAATTTCCCTAACAACTCACATTGCTGAACGCAAATTATGGAGACATTAAACAAGGAAAAAATTGCAAAATGATGATTAAGTGTATGACTTGATTTGCATGCTAGCAAATGAGAATTCAGCTTTCACATCAACATCAGTATGAAAAATTTTATCTTATAACAAGCATATAGTATTTGAATAGGAGTTAATTTGAGCTGTTTTGGAAATTACCCTGTTTTCCATTAAGACAGCCTTGAACTTGTTCAATAGCATTCCCCGGTGCTTTCCTGTTTGACATTAGCCAGAGAATTTAAAAGGAACAAGAACGTTATTGCACAGTCAGAAATCAGGAGCACATAGAAATTAAGGTCAGGACCTTAAAGGGAAACTTGTCCATTGGTATTAGGCCTGCCTTAAAAAATTCGGACATGGTATGTTTACTACTCATCATTATTTTCCATAACAGTAATGGTAGAATTCGTATTTTCTCATGGGCACCTTCATTAGGCTTATAGACTATTTTGATATTTCAACATATTATTTTCTTTGAGTCCTTTTAATGAGTTGTTAAACAATGCTAAAATTTGCCTTACAGTATACTGTTAACTAATCATATTTTCCCAAAGTCATTTGACATAATGTTTGGTTAAAGGAAATATGTCTAGTACAATTACACTCTAGGATTGTAATCCTAGAATTGTAAATCAGTGCAATTACTTTGAGTATGGCATTATCTGATTAAGATGATGGATCACATCTGAAGACCCACTATTGCACTCTTATCAGAATACATATACACACACATGCATATCACTGAGTTTTAATTGCTGACGTTGACAAGTCTCTCAAATGTCCATGGGTGATAAAATAGATAAATAAATTATTGCATACTCATACAATAGAATACTATACAGCAATCAAAATGAACCAACTAGAGAGACATTTATAAAGAATGTTAATAAAAAGGAAAATGAACAAATTTGCACTACATAGATACGAGAGATATTAAGATGGAAACATGATTCCGTATAATTACATTTATATAAAGTTTACAAAACTATATTTTTAATGAATTGCAATTTATTACATTGTTGTCGAAATTCTACAGTGAGACCCAAGAGTGATTATCGTAACAACTGGCATAGTAGGGACGGAGGAAACAAAAGGGAAATGATATCAACAAGAAGGCGTATATGGGGAGTGTCTGGATTGCTGGTAAATTCTACTTCATGACCAAGATGTGGTAACATGACCCTTAATGCTATAATTTTTTTCTATACTGTACATTCAGGCTTTATTAATTTATATATATGTTATGTTTCATAGTAATGAAAATATTTAAAAAGCAGAATCATGTAATGAATGAATATAAAATAGGCTGAAAAAACATTCTTGTGACACCATGGTAATTAGAATTTTTGCTGAATAAAGAAGAATAGAGCATTATGATAGTAAGAAATCCAAGATAAAATTTTAAACTTTAAATTAATTTTAAAAAGGAAGAGATAAACAGGAAGTCTACCTCCACACTCTTAATGTTATTCTTATTTTGAAACATCAGATTTTGCACATCTGTATTTTGCTAGACACCTTTTTTTCTTATTTCCAATTTAGATATTTATGATCACAACATTTCAAAGTGGCAGAAATTAGTGAATTTCCAAAATATTATAGTAATATAGATATTAAATATACAGGACAATTTTCTAAATTTATCCCTAAATGAAATAATTATACACATATTTTTGCCATTCAAAGATTATAATACCATGCATGTGTACACATGTGTGAGGAAAAATATTTTGATACTACAAATTTTTTGAATATTACAGGAGAATTAGTAGAAAGATAATTTTGTTAAGGCATAAAACATATGTAGTATAACTACTTGGACTGCTATAATAAAATCACCCAGATTTTGTGACAGTAGCTGAGAATGTAAATAAGCAGTAGAGAGAATTTAACTTGTTAATGATGCTATTAAAAGATGAAATGAAGCTTATTCACTCTATAATTGCAAAGAGTATTTGTGTAAGTTCATAGGAAAGTGGAACAAAATTAAACAGCCAACAAGAGAGTATTCTTTGCTGGAGGTCAATTTTACTGTAATTTTTAGAATGTGGTAAAAGAAAAAAATAGCAAGTAAATCATTGGAAATGTGTCGGTTTTGTATTATTCTTGACGAAATATTATGTGAAGGTATTTGTCTAGGCCTGATGCTGAGAATAATACAAGAATTGTGCCAGGCATGGTGGCTCATGCCTGTAATCCCAGCACTCTGGGAGACTGAGGCTGGTGGATCACCTGAGGTCAGGATTTCCAGACTGGCTTGGCCAATATAGTGAAAACCCATCTCTTCTAAAAATACAAAAATTAGCTGGGCGTGATGGCAGGCACCTGTAATCCCAGCTACTTGGGAGGCTGAGGCAGGATAATCAATTGAACTAGGGAGGCAGAGGCTGCAGTGAGCCAATATTGCGCCATTGCACTGCAGCCTGGGTGACAAGAGCGAAACTCCATGTCAAAAAAAAAAAATCGTAAATCCATGAGAAAGAATAATAGTGTTCTCCCACTACCCTTAACTCTAGTACATTGAAAAGACCCAAATCACATTTATCAAATAACATTCTCCCTTTTAGCTGACATTATCATCATTATTATCATCATCTACATTTACATCTATCTTATTAAATGATTTATTTTTGAAATATTTACATACATAATTTGGAAAACGTTTACATAAGTTCTAAGAGATATCATTGTGGGAAATTTATGTTAGTAAACAGCAAAGTTCAAGTCAAGTTGAATACATTTAGATTTGGAAAGTTAAGTGTAGTGCAGTTTAAAATACATTGCTGAAGAAAACAATTATAGATGATATTAAACTAATCCAAGGAACACTATAAAAAGATTTTGATTTTAGTATAAATAAAATTGCTTAATAAGAAAAATAAATAAACCATTTCATGATCAAGCTCTTATTTCTAAAGAGAGGATTTTAGGGCTAAACAAATCAAATAAGTAAGCCCTCCCCCACATCTTCTCTATTTCATGTAGGTAATGATGGAGTTCAAAGGCACAGAGCCCCATTTCTACAACATAAGCAAAGTGAAAATTAATTCATGGAATACAATGACATAGCTGTGGTTGATGAACTATATTTTATCTATTGCAATGATATTTTGAAATGCAGTGCTACTCATTGAGTTTCCTTGTGAGGAGATTGTGTGGCGAGGACCCAGCAAGACAAGCTACTATCCCAAAAAAGCTACTTACATGAACTTAGTTTCCGGTTTCTTTCAAATTGAAGGTAAATTCCAAGATGAAGACTTTATTCTATTCTCTGACCAAAGTGTTGGGAAAAGAAGGAATTTGTTACCATTTTCATTTCTAACATACTAAAACAGAAAACAAAAAACCCCAAAATCAAAAACACTTTTAAAAAGAACATGGCGTTAAGATTAGTTTGTTCAGTTTCCCTGTAGAAAATAATTTATGGAAAGATAATAAAAGTTTATTCTGAACACTAAAACAAGAAAACTAAAAAATGAATTATCAATATTGAGAATCCAATAGACAGAGTTAACCAGTTAGATGGAGTAGAAGAGATAATTAGTGAATTGGAAGATAGCTACAAAGAATGAAGCACTGAGAGAAAGATGGAAAATATAAGACTAGAGGGAAACAAATTCATGCTACAGTTGGAATATGTAACATACTTCTGGAGTTCTGTAAGATTAGAGGAGAGAAAATAGAGCAAGAGAAAATACAAAGTTGTACTGAAAATACAAAGTTGAACATGCAAGAAGCAATAAAATTAATGACAATGAAAAATAAGTGTGTAATTCTAAATAAATGTTGCCTGTAGAAAACAATAGTGTCTTGTTGGATTAATTGTATAATTGATAAGATATATGCAAATAGCAATAAAGAGACTGGAGATAAAGTGACAGGAATAAATTTAGTCAAACTGTTTTGGGCTTTTCTATGTCTGTGAGTAGAATTTGAATATCATAATCAAGGACCCTATAAATCTACACCCAGATATATATACACAAAGGAATTGTAGCAAATGATATGTGAAAGAATGTTCATTGTAGCATTATTAATAATAGCTCAAAAATAAGCTGCCCAAATATATATCAAATAAAGATGGATAAATAATTACAGTAAAATCATAAAATGGAAAAATATACAGAAGTGAAAATAAATGAATCACATGTGCATACAACTATGTGATTAAATTTCAGATACATAATGTTGAGTCCAGGAAGCCATAAATAAGGACATACAGGATTGCACCTATACACAGTTCAAAGCAGACCAAACCAAGCTATTGAGTTTAGGATTGCATGCTTTGTTCGTAAAGTACAAAGAAAATTAAAAAAAGATCATTATAAATTATGGATGTTGCTTATCATAAGAGGTGTGAAGAAAGGTGTAGGGGATTGGAAAGTGGCATTGAGGTAAACCTAGCCTCTTAGCAATGTTCCATGTCTCGCCCTACATAATGGTTACATGAGTGTTTATGATACATTGCTATGTTTTCCATTTTTGTTTTGGACCATTTCTAAGTGTGTAGTCTAGTTATAAAAATTATTAATTAGGAGAAATGTTCCATGAAAATTATTATTACCCTGCTCATTTTATACTGAAGGGAAAAATCCACTATTTGTATACATTCATGTATAACTCTAAGAGATTTTAAGAAGAAACTTTCTGATTTTAGTTGCAACTTTTGGAAATTTGACATGATGTTTCCTGCCAACCCCAGATTTTTCAACGGGTTTTTCTTTTAGGTTTAATTATTGACTTCATATGACAAAACTTTGACATTCTCCAACTATTTTTCCCTTGTATCCTGAATTCCTGACACAACAAGTGTGGACATATTTCCCACACTTTTGGTTTAGCAGAATACCTATATCACTTATGTTTTTCTGCAAGAGAAAATCCTCCAAAACTACATTAGATATTTGTATCTCATATGTCTTTGGATTTCATTTTTCTAAGCTGGGTTTGATGGTTGGCTGTGGTGATTGGAGATGGGCCACGTACTGCATCTTGAAGATAGAGTTTGGCTGATTTAGGCTAGATCAGGCAGTGGCATTCTGACTCCATTAGTTTCTCATTCTTCTTCTGGGAACAGTGTAATAGCCAGATGGTGTCCTCATGGTAAATGGAAAAGAGCAAGAAACTCCAATGTGGAAGCCATCTTAAATCTCTGTGTAAAGTCTACTAATTTCCTGTTGATTGAAGCAAGTTACAGGAGTGCACACGCATATATATATGTGTGTATATGTGTGCATGTGTATGAATAACAACACTGACCATAAATTATGAAGCCGAGTACATTTCACATATATATGTATGTTTATTATATGATAGTTTATTGTATGATATTTCATTTGAAGAATTATCTCTATTTATAATTAAGAACATATAGCTTTTATCAGCAAATTATTGCTGTTTTCCATTGTAATTTGTACCACATGTATGAACTTAACTATCATTGTTTGAACATCTAATTTTTTGGATGGTAAAGACATTCAACTCTAAATCAATGAGGAGAATGTATCTTTGGGGTAGGTTTTATTTCATTATGAATTCTTATTTTATGTTGTTGTTAGATAATGATGCACACAATTAAATTTGAGTGACAAACATACGTAGAGTAAATTTTGTATATGTATACCAAAAACAGTACTAAAGAATACTAGATTTAAACCAGTATGTGAATAGCTTAGAAAAAAATTCGTTTGTATAATAGGAATGAAGAAACATAATCATGATCATTTCAGTGCTGTTATAATTTTTTATGTGTAGTTAGAAAAGAGATTTCTTCCACTTTTTAATTAAAGAAAGCCTTTTTTGAAGTTGACATCTGATGTCAAGTATTTCCATTTAATTTGCTTAGCCACCTCTGAGCCCCTGAATTTCCAATTATCTCCTTTGTCTCCCATTCCTAATATTCCTCAAAAAATTCAAATATTCCTTCTCTTAAAAAAAACTCAATGTAAAGAGGGTATAGAAACTATGGATCATAACTGAATGAAACATTCTTTAAATATTAAAAATTATCTGTCTAATCAATATATTGATGATAGGAAACGTATTAATGATATGTTTTATTGGGGGTGGGCAGTGAGCTGAGGATCCTCAAGCATCTCTTTCTATTTTTATTTTGTTTCTCTACGTAGTTTCTCCAGCATTTGGCTCAAGGCGCCAAGGGCACATGTGACAAGAAGGTGCCAGCTTTATAAACCTTGGAACTTCTTGTGTGTCAGTTCTGAGACATACAATTTACTAAAACACATCATGAAGGCCTGTTTTGAAGAGAAGGGGAATAAGACTGCATCTGTTCATATGAGGTATGTCGAAGCACTTGGATATGTTTTCAAACCACCAATCTTGATGATTTAGAAATGTGCTCCCTTTTCCAATTTCATCCTGATAAAAATGTATGATCTCCGGACATTGCCAATATTCCCCTCCATTCCATCATGAGCCGTTCTCTGTAATTCAGAATCTGTGGACTAAGCTGTAAAACTAATGACTGTCAATCTATTCTACATGAAATAGTGGGCCAAAGAAAAAGGAAAACATGATAAGCAGTAAAAATATATACACAACATTTTTTGCTTACACTAATGATCAAATAACACCCATAGGACCAAACCTCCCACAGATACTTTCTATAAATTCTGGATAAAATATTTAAAAAAAAACAGCCACCTGAAGGCAATGGAGAATGAACAAAATAGGCCGGTACTGAAGAGCAGTTGACACTTGGAAGAAGGAAATAGCAAGGAGTGAGTTTCCTGATTTTATAGCTGGCCCTAGTGTGCACCAGGCAGAGGACTAAAACGTCAGTAAAAAAGCTGTAGAGTTACTGGGTTGAAGTAACAGAGGACTGAGTTTAGGCTAACATGAGCAGTAGGAGGTCAGGAGAAAATCTGAGAAAGGAGAAGTCCAGAAAAGGGGAGCCCCAGCTTCTGACTATAAACTATCCAAAGCTTTGTCTGGTCCCTACACCACACATGTATAGGCAGACTTCATGAAGCCCAGCTAAAATAATAAAATTGATTTCAGTTATCATCAAGCACAGTGAGGACAGAAATAGCAACAAAACACATTACTTTAGGCAAAGATACTCTTTTCTTGAAAACCCAAACTACATTCCATTACCTTTCATAACAGTCATATTCCTTGTCCATTCTTGTTTCTACCATGGTTCTAACTCCTACTTTTGTTCATTACATTAATCAAAGTAATTCTCTTTCAAAGAGGAAACTGGAAGTTATGTAATTGAGGACTATTAAAAATAAGTATTTTGGCAGATGTGCAAAATTCTCAAGCACATATATTACAACTTTCTATAGTCATATACATCCTTTTTACACTTGCTTGAATTGGTCTACAAAACCCCCATGTTTCATAGTGTAATCCAAACAAATAGCCACTCCATAAAATATAAGAATAAAAGTTATATTTATTTATTATATAACCTGTGATTGGTGACCACATTTCAGTATTCCAACTTAACTAGAAATTATCCGAAGATTTTCATCAACTCACTGAATTTAATATTAGTCTAAGGTCTTAAATTGCACCAGGAATCTTGGAAATTAAATTTAAGCTGATAGGCTAGAGAAAATAATTACTGTCAATATGTGGAATTTTTCATAATTTGTATTCAGTTTGTTTGAAAACATAATTTTACATTTTTTGGTATTTTAACATTATGTGGGCATATTAGTTTACCTTATCAGTAAACAGGTATGGGAAGTGTAGGAATTTCTTTTTTTTAAATGTATTTTTAAGTTTTGTGGATATATAGTAGGTCTATATTGAGTACACGGGATGTGTTGATACAGGCATGCAAAGAGTAATAATCACATAAGAATGGGGTAGCCATCCCCTCAAACGTTTACTCTTTTTTGTTACAAACAATCCAGTTATACTCTTTTAGTTACGTTAAAATGTACAGCTAAATTATCATTGACTATAGTCACTCTGCTGTGGTATCAAATAGTAGGTCTCATTCACTCTTTCTATTTTTTTTTTTGGTAGCCATTAACCAGCCACACCTTCCCTTTAGCCCCCACTACCTTTCCTAGCCTTTGTTAACCATCTATGTACTCTCTATGTCCACGAGTTCAATTGTTTTGATTTTTAGATCCCACAGATGAGTGAGAAAGTGCAATGCTTGCCTTTCTGCACAAACATGGCAGTTATTTTTTACTTATTCAACTTAACATAATAATCTCCAATTCCATCCGTATTGCTGCAAATGACAGGATCTCATTTTTTAAATGGCTGAATAGTACTCCACTGTGTATATGTACCACATTCTCTCTCCCTCTTTTTTTTTTTTTTTTTTTTTTTTTGAGATGGAGTCTCACTCTGTCTCCAGGCTGGAGTGCAGTGGCGCAATCTCGGCTCACTGCAACTTCAGCCTCCCAGGTTCAAGTGGTTCTCCTGCCTCAGCCTCCTGAGTCGCTGGGACTACAGGCGCCAGCCACCACGCCCAGCTAATTTTTTTGTATTTTTAGTAGCGATGGGGTTTCACTATGTTGGCCAGGATGGTCTCAATCTCTTGACCTCATGATCCACCCACCTCGGCCTCCCAAAGTGCTGGGATTACCGGTGTCAGCCACCGCGCCCGGCCATACCACCTTCTCTTTATCTATTCATCTGTTGCTGGACACTTTGATTGCTTCCAAATCTTGGCTATTGTGAACAGTGCTACAACAAACATGAGAGTGTGGATACCTGTTTGATACACTTACTAACTTTCTTTTGGGTATATACCCACCAGTGAGATTGCTGGATCATATGGTAACTCTAATTTTAGTCTTTTGAGAAACCTTTAAACTGTTTTCCATAGTGGTTTTACTAATTTATATTCCCACCTGCGGTGTACAATGGTTCCCGTTTCTCCACATCCTCACCAGCATTTGTTACTACCTGTCTTTTGTATATAAGCTGTTTTAACTGGGATGAGATGATATCTTATTTTAGTTTTGATTTGCATTTCTCTGATGATCAATGATGTTGAGCACCTTTTCACATGTCTGTTTGACATTCGTATATCTTGTTTTGAGAAATGACTATCCAAATATTTCACCCATTTTTTTGATCAGATTGTTAGATTTTTTTTCCTATACAGTTGTTTAAGCTCCTTTTATATTCTGGTTATTAATCCCTTGCCAGATGAGTAGTTTGCAAATATTTTCTCCTCTTCTGTGGATTGTCTCTTCACTTTGTTGATCATACCTTTGCTGTGCAGAAGTATTTTTTAACTTGATGTGATCCCAATTGTGCATTTTTTACTTGGTTGCCTGTACTTGTAGGGTATTACTACTTAAGAAATTTTTGCTCAAACCAATGTCCTGGGGAGTTTCTCTGATGTTTTCTTATGGGAGCTTCATGGTTTGAGATCTTAATCATACATCTTTAATCCATTTTGATTTGATATTTGTATAGATATATGGGCCTAGTTTCATTCTTCTGCATATGGATATTCAGTTGTCCCAGCACCATTTATTGAAGAGACTGTCTTTTTCCAGTGTATGTTCTTGGCATCTTTTTCAAAAATGAGTTCACTGTAGGTTTGTGGGTTTGTTTCCGAGTTGTCTGTTCTGTTCCATCGTTCTATGTGTCAGTTTTAATGCCAGTACATGCTGTTTTGGTTTCTGTAGCCTCAGTAGTAAGTATCATATGAAGTCAAGTAACATGATTCCTTCAGTTTTGTTCTTTTTTCTTAGGATAGTTTTGGCTATTCTGGGTCAGTTGTGGCTCTATATAAATTTTAGGATTGTTTTCTCTATTTCTGTGAAGAATGTTTTTGGTATTTTGATAGGAATTGCATTAAATCTGTAGATTCTTTGGGTAGTATGGCCATTTTAACAATGTTGATACTTCTAATCCATGAACATGGACTATCTTTTCTTTTTTTGGGTGTCCTTTTCCATTTCTTTCATTAGAGTTTTATAGTTTTCATTATAGAGCTATTTCATCTCTTTGGTTGAGTTAATTTTCAGGTATTTAATTTTTTGTGTTTACCTTTGTAAGTGGGATTACTTTTTTGATTTTGTTTCAAATTGTTCACTATTGGCATGTAGAAATACTACTAATTTTTTATGTTAATTGTGTATTCTGCAAATTTACTGAGTTTGTTTATCAATTCTAATAGCTTTTTGGTACAGTCTTCAGGTTTTACCAATATAAGGTCATATTGTTTACAAACAAGCATAATTTGACTTGTTCCTTTCCTATGTGGATGCTCTTTATTTTTCTTGAGTGATTGCTCTAGCCAGAGCTTCTACTATTATGTTGAATAATAGTAGTGAATGTGAGCATTCTTGTCATGTTCCAGATCTTAGAGGAAAGCCTTTTAGTTTTTCCCAATTTAGTATGATACTAGTTGTGTGTCTTTTTATGTGATTTTTATTATGTTGAGATTTTCCTTCTATATCCAGTTTTCTGAGGGTTTTTATCATGAAGGAATGTTGAATCCTATCAAATGCTTTTTCAGCATTAATTAAAACGTTTATATGGTTCTTGACCTTCATTCTGTATATATGATGTATCACATTGATTGATTTGTGTATGTTGAACTATCCTTGCATCCTAGGGATAAATCCCACTTGTTCATGAGGAAATATCTTTTTAATGTATTATTTAATTTGGTTCACTAGTATAGTATTGAGACTTTGGAATCAATATTCATCAGAGATATTTGCTTGTTGTTTTCCTTTTTAGATGTGTCTTTGTCTGGTTTTGGTATCAGGGTAACAAGAATTTCAAGAATGAGCCTGGAAGTATTCCCTCTTCCTCTGTTTTTCAGAATAGTTTGTGTAGGATTGGTATCAGTTATTCTTTAAATGTTTGGTAGAATTCAGCTCTAAAGCCATCTGCTCCCAGGCTTTGTTTTTTGTTTTTTGTTTGTTTTGTTTTGTTTTGTTTTTTCTAAAGTGGGAGACTTTTTATTGCAGAATTAATCTCATTACCTGTTTTTGGTCTTATCAGGTTTTGGATTTCTTCATGGTTCAATCTTTGTAGGTTGTATGTGCCTGGGAATTTTTCCATTTTTTTAGAGATTTCAATTTATTGGCATATAGTTGCTCATAGTAGTCACTAATAATTCTTTGAATTTCAGTGGTATCAGTTGTAATATCTCTGCTTTCATGTCTGATTTTATTAATTTTGATCTTTTTTTCTTAGTCGGCCTGAACGTTTGTCAATGTTTAACTTTTCAAGAAAACAAGTTTTTGTTTCATTGATCTTTTGTATTGTTTTCTTCATTTCAATTTCATTTATTTCTGCTGTAATTTTTATTATTTGTGTTCTTCTACTAATTTTGGGCTTGGGTTACTCTTGTTTTTTCAGTTATTTAAGATACACTTTTAGGTTGTTTATTTCAAGTTTTTCTTCTTTTCTGATGTAGGCCCTTATAGCTATAAATTTCCTTCTTAGTATTGCTTTCGCTGTATTTCATAGATTTTGGTATGTTGTGTTTCCACTATCATTTGTTTCTAGCATTTTTTCAATTTCCTTTTAGATTTCTTTGATAGTCATTCAGGAGCATATTGTTTCATTTCCATGTGTCTATAGTTTCCAAAATTCCTCTTGTTATTGAGTTCTAGTTTTATTCCATTGTGGTCAGAGTTGATGCTTGGTAATATTTCAATTTTTTGGATTGTTCAAGACTTGTTTTGTGATCTAACATATGGTCTATCCTTGAGAAAAATCCATGTGCTGAGGAAAAGAATGTTTATTCTGCAACTTTTGGATGAAATGTTATGTAAATATCCATAATCAATTTGTTCTATACTGCAGATTAAGTCTGATGTTTCTTTGTTGATTTTCTGTCTGGAGGATCTGTCTGATGCTGAAAGTGGAGTGTTGAAGTCTCTATCTATTATTGTATTGAGGCTTTCTCTTTGCTTTGGTCTAATAATATTTGCTTTATATATCTGGGTGCTCCAGTGTTGAGTGCATATATATTTACAATTGCAATATCATTTTGATGAATTGACCCCTTTATCATTATATGGTGACCTTTATCTCCTCATAGTTTTTGTCTTGAACTCTATTTTGTCTAATATTTGTATAGGTACTCCACTTTTTTTGGCTTCCATTGCCATGAATTATCATTTTCCATCCCGTTGTTTTCTTTCTGTGCATGTCTTTATAGACAAAGTGTGTTTCTTAGAGGCAACAGATTGGTGTTTTGTTTGTTTGTTTGTTTTTCCATTTAGCCAGACTATGTCTTTTGATTGGAGAGTTTAGCCCATTTACATTCAATGTTAGTATTGGTAGTAAGGACTTACTTTTGTCATTTTGTTATTTGTTTTCTGGTTATGTTGTGGTCTGCTCTTCTTTCTTTCCTACCTTCCTATTTTTCTTTAGTGAAGGTTATTTTCTCTGGTGATATAATATAGTTTTTTGCTTTTTATGTTTGTGTATCCATTCTATGCTTTTTGGTTTGAGATTACCATGAGGCTTGCAAATACTACCCTCTAACCCATTATTTCAAGCTGATAACAACTTAGCACTGTTTGCATAAGCAAACAAACAAGCACAAAAA
This sequence comes from Pan paniscus, assembly GCF_029289425.2. Taxonomy (NCBI): domain Eukaryota; kingdom Metazoa; phylum Chordata; class Mammalia; order Primates; family Hominidae; genus Pan; species Pan paniscus. Next base: position 16,583,586 of record NC_073259.2, on the reverse strand, counting down.
CAAAACAAATGAAGACTCTGCACCTTAACTCCATCTTCTTCATTTTTAACTTTCTGTTTTCACTGTTTATTTCTTATTGTACTGTGTATGTATTCAAAGGTTGTTGTGGCTATTATTTTTTTAATTATACTTTAACTTCTGGGATACATGTGCAGAACGTGCAGGTTTGTTACATCGGTGTACATGTGCCATGGTGGTTTGCTGCACCCATCAACCCGTCATCTACATTAGATGTTTCTCCTAATGCTATCCCTAGCCCCCCTCACCCTAAAAGGCCCAGTTGTGTGACGTTCCCTGTGTCCTCCCTGTGTCCATGTGTTCTCATTGTTTAGCTCCCAATTATGAGCGATAATATGGTGTTTGGTTTTCTGTTCCTGTGTTAGTTTGCTGAGAATGATGGTTTCCAGCTTCATCCAGGTCCCTGCAAAGGACATGAACTCATCCTTTTTTATGGCTGCATAGTATTCCATGGTACATATGTGCCACATTTTCTTTATACAGTCTATATTTGATGGGCATTTGGGTTGGTCCCAGGTCTTTGCTCTTGTGAACAATGCTGCAATAAACATACATGTGCATGTGTCTTTATAGTAGAATAATTTATAATCCTTTGGGTATGTACCCAGTAATGGGATTGCTGGGTCAAATGGTATTTCTGGTTCTAGATCCTTGAGGAATCACCACACTGTTTTCCCCAATGGTTGAACTAATTTGCACTCCCACCAAGAGTGTAAAAGCATTCCTATTTCTCCACCCACTCTCCAGCATCTGTTGTTTCCTGACTTTTTAATGATCACCATTCTGTCATGAGATGGTATCTCATTGTGGTTTTGATTTGCATTTCTCTAATGAGCAGTGATGATGAGCTTCTTTCTTTCCCATATTTTCTTGGGAACATAAATGTCTTCTTTTGAGAAGTGTCTGCTCATATCCTCCACCCACTTTTTGATGGGGTTGTTTGTTTAATAGATTGCAAAAATTTTCTCCCATTCTGTAGGTTGCCTGTCACTCCGATGATAGTTTCTTTTGCTGTGCAGAAGCTCTTTAGTTTAATTAGATTCCATTTGTACATTTTGTCTTTTGTTGCAATTGCTTTTGGTGTTTCAGTCATGAAGTCTTTGCTCATGCCTATGTCCTGAATGGTATTGCCTAGGTTTTCTTCTAGGGTTTTTATGGTTTTGGGTATTACATTTAAGTTTTTAATCCACCCTGAGTTAATTTTTGTATAATGTGTAAGGAAGGGGTCCAGTTTCAGTTTTCTGCCTATGGCTAGCCAGTTTGCCCAACACCATTTATCAAATAGGGAATCCATTCCCTCACTGCTTGTTTTTTGTCAGGTTTGTCAAAATCAGATGGTTGTAGATGTGTGGCATTATTTCTGAGGCCTCTGTTCTGTTCCATTGGTCTATATATCTGTTTTGGTACCAGTACCATGCTGTTTTGGTTACTGTAGACTTGTAGTATACTTTGAAGCCAGGTAGTGTGATGCCTCCTGCTTTGTTCTTTTTGCTTAGGATTGTCTTGGCTACACGGGCTCTTTTTTGGTTCCATGTGAATTTCTAAGTAGTGTTTTCCAATTCTTTGAAGAAAGTCAATGGTATGAAATGTTTTTCCATGTGTTTGTGTCCTCCCTTATTTCCTTGAGAAGTGGTTTGTTGTTCTCCTTGAAGAGATCTTTCACATCTCTTCTTAGCTGTATTCCTAGGTATTTTATTCTCTTTGTAGCAATTGTGAAATGGAGTTCACTCATGATTTGGCTCTCTGTTTGTCTGTTATTGGTGTATAGGAATGCTTGTGAATTTTGCATGTTGATTTTTTATCCTGAGACTGCTGAAATTGCTTATCAGCTTAAGGAGATTTGGGGCTGAGATGATGGGTTTTTCTAAATATACAATCCTGTCATCTGCAAACAGAGACAGTTTGACTTCCTTTCTTTCTATTTGAATACCCTTTATTTCTTTCTCTTCCTGATTGTCCTGGCCAGAATTTCCAATACTGTGTTGAACAGGAGTGGTGAGAGATGGCATCCTTGTTTTGTGCCGATTTTCAAAGGGAATGCTTCCCGTTTTTGCCCATTCAGTATATTGGCTGTGGGTTTGTCATAAATAGCACTTAATATTTTGAGATACATTCCATCAGTACCTAGTTTCTTGAGTGTTTTTAGCATGAAGGCATGTTGAATTTTATCAAAGGCCTTTTCTGCATCTGTTGAGATAATCATGTGGTTTTTGTCATTGGTTCTGTTTATGTGATGGATTATGTTTATTGATTTGCATATGTTGAACCAGCCTTGCATCCCAGGGTTGAAGACGACTTGATCTTGGTGGATAAGCCTTTTTATATGCTGCTAGATTTGGCTTGCCAGTATTTTATTGAGGATTTTCGCATCGATGTTCATCAAGGATATTGGCCTAAAATTTTCTCTTTTTGCTGTGTCTCTATCAGGTTTTGGAATCAGGATAATGCTGGCCTCATAAAATGAGTTAAGGAGTAGTCCCTCTTTTTCCAGTGTTTTGAATAGTTTCAGAAAGAATGGTACCATCTCCTCTTTGTACCTCTGGTAGAATTTGGTTGTGAATATGTCTGTTCCTGGACTTTTTTTGGTTGGTAGGCTATTAATTACTGTCTCAGTTTCAGAACTTGTTATTGGTCTATTCAGGGATTTGACTTCTTCCTGGTTTAGACTTGGGATGTTGTATGTGTCCAGTATTTTATCCATTTCTTCTAAATTTTCTAGCATATTTGCATAGAGGTGTTTATAGTATTCTCTGATGATAGTTTGTATTTCTCTGAAGTCAGTGGTAATATCTCCTTTATTATTTTTTATTGTGTCTATTGGATTATTCTCTCTTTTCTTCTTTACTAGTCTGGCTAGCTGTCTTTCTATTTTGTTGAACTTTTCAAAAAACCAGCTCCTGGATTCATTGATTTTCTGAAGGGTTTTAGGTGTTTCTATCTCCTTCAGTTGTGCTCTGACCTTAGTTATCTCTTGTCTTCTGCTAGCTTTTAAATTTGTTTGCTCTTGCTTCTCCGGTTCTTTTAATTGTGATGCTAGGGTGTCAACATTAGATCTTTCCCACTTTCTCCTGTGGGCATTTAGTGCTATAAATTTCCCTCTAAACACTGCTTTAGCTGTGTCCCAGAGATTCTGGTACATTTTGTCTTTGTTCTCATTGGTTTCAAAGAACTTATTTATTTCTGTCTTAATATTGTTATTTACTCAGTAGTCATTCAAGAGCAAGTTGTTCAGTTTCCATGTAGTTGTGCAGTTCTGAGTGAGTTTCTAAATCCTGAGTTCTAATTTGATTGCACTGTGGTATGAGAGACTGTTTGTTATGATTTATTTTGTTTTGCATTTGCTGAGGAGTGTTTTACTTCCACTTATGTGGTCAGTTTTAGAATTAGTGTGATGTGGTGCTGAGAAGAATGTGTATTCTGTTGATTTGGGGTGGAGAGTTCTGTAGATGTCTATTAGGTCAGCTTGGTCCAGAGCTGAGTTCAAGTCCTAATATCCTTGTTAATTTTCTGTCTCATTGATCTGTCTAATATTGACTGTGGGGTGTTAAAGTCTCTCACTATTATTGTGTGGGAGTCTAAGTCTCTTTGTAGGTCTCTAAGAACTTGCTTTATGAATCTGGGTGCCCCTGTATTGGGTGCACATATATTTAGGATAGTTAGCTCTTCTTGTTGCATTGATTCCTTTACCATTATGTAATTCTCCTCTTTGTCTTTTTTGACCTTTGTTGGTTTAAAGTCTGTTTTATCAGAGTCTAGGATTGCCACCCCTGCTTTCTTTTGCTTTCCATTTGTGTGGTAAATATTCCTCCATCCCTTTATGTTGAGACTATTTGTGTCTTTGCACATGAGATGGGTTTCCTGAATACAGCACAACAATGGGTCTTGACTCTATTCAATTTGCTGGTCTGTGCCTTTTAATTGGGGTATTTTTCCCATTTACATTTAAGGTTAATATTGTTATGTGTGATTTTTTTTCCTATAATTATGATGCTAGCTGGTTATTTTGCTTCATTAGTTGATGTAGTTTCTTCATAGTGCCAATGGTCTTTACAATTTGGTGTTTTTCTGAAGTGGCTGGTACTGGTTTTTCCTTTCCACATTTAGTGCTTGCTTCAGAAGCTCTTGTGAGGCAGGCCTGGTGGTAACAAAATCTCTTAGCATTTGCTTGTCTGTAAGGATTTTATTTCTCCTTCAACTATGAAGCTGTTTGGCTTACTATGAAATTCTGGGTTGAAAATCCTTTTCTCGAAGAATGTCCCCACTCACTTCTGGCTTGTAGGGTTTCTGCCAGGAGATCTGCTGTTAGTCTGATGGGCTTCTCTTTTTGGTGACTCAGCCTTTCTCTCTGGCTGTTCTTAACATTTTTTCCTTCATTTCAACCTTGGTGAATCTGACTATTATGTGTTTTTGGGTGCTCTTCTCAAGGAGTATCTTTGTGGTGTTCTCTGTATTCCCTGAATTTGAATGTTGGCCAGTCTTGCTAAGTTGGGTAAGTTCTCCTGGATAATATCCTGAAGAGTGTTTTCCAACTTTGTTCCATTGTCCCCATCTCTTTCAGGTACACCAGTGAATCATAGGTTTGGTCTTTTCACATAGTCCAATATTTCTTGAGGCTTTGTTTGTTCCTTTTCATTCTTTTTTCTCTACTCTCATCTTCATGCATTATTTCATTAAATTGATCTTCAATGTCTGATATCCTTTCTTCCGCTTGATTGGTTCACCTATTGATATTTGTGTATGCTTCACAAAGTTCTCATGCTGTGCTTTTCAGCTCCATGAGGTCATTTATGTTCTTTTCTAAACTTGTTATTCCAGGTAGCAATTGCTCTAACCTTTTTTCAAGGTTCTTGGCTCCCTTGCATTGGGTTAGACCATGCTTCTTTATCTCAGTTGAGTTTATTACCCACCTTCTGAAGCCTACTTGTGTCAATTCATCAAACTCATTCTCTGTCCAGTTTTGTTCCCTTGCTGGTGAGGAGTTGTGATCCTTTGGAAGAGAAGAGGCTTCCGGTTTTTGGAATTTTCAGCCTTTTTTGCCCTGGTTTTTCCTCATCATCATGGATCTTTCTACCTTTGGTCTTTGATGTTGGTGACCTTCAGATGGGGTTTCTGTGTGTACATCCTTTTTGTTGATGTTGATGTTATTCCTTTTTGTTTGTTGATTTTGCTTCTAACAGTCAGGGTCCTCTGCTGCAAGTCTGCTGTAGTTTGCTGGAGGTCCACTCCAGACCTTGTTTGCCTGGGTATCACCAGTGGAGGCTGCAAAACAGCAAATATTGCTGCCTGTTCCTTCCTCTGGAAGCTTCATCCCAGAGGGTTACCCGCCAGATGTCAGGCAGAGCTCTCCTGTATGAGGTTTCTGTCCACCATTGCTGGGAGATGTCTCCCAGTCAGGAGGCACAGAGGTCAGGGACCCACTTAAGGAGGCACTCTGTCCTTCAGCAGAGCTCAAGTGCTGTGCTGGGAGATCTGCTGCACTTTTCAGAGTGTCAGGCAGGAAAGTTTATGTCTGCTGATGCTGCTCCCACAGCTGCCCCTTCTCCCAGGTGCTCTGTCCCAGGGAGATGAGAGTTTTATCTATAAGCCCCTGACTGGAGCTGCTGCCTTTCTTTCAGAGATGCCCTGACCAGAGAGGAAGAGTCTAGAGAGGCAGTTTGGCTACAGTGGTTGTGCAGAGCTGCTGTGGGCTCCACCCAGTTTGAACTTCCTGGTGGCTTTGTTTACACTGTAAGGGGAAAATTGCCTACTCAAGCCCCAGTAATGGCGGACGTCCTTCCCTTGACTAAGCTCAAGCATCCCAGGTTGACTTCAGACTGCTAAACTAGCAGTGAGAATGTCAAACCAGTGGATCTTAGCTTGCTGGGCTCCAAGGAGGTGGGATCCACTGAGCTAGACAACTTGGCTTCCTGGCTTCAGCCCCCTTTCCAGGGGACTGAATGGTTCTGTCTTGCTGGCATTCCAGGCACCACTGGGGTATGACAAAAAACTTCTGCAGCTAGCTTGGTGTCTGCCCAAATGATCGCCCAGTTTTATGCTTGAGACCCATGGCCCTGGTGGCATAAACACTGGAGGAAATCTCCTGGTTTGTGGGTTACGAAGACCATGGGAAAAGTGTAGTATCTGGGCCAGAATACATCGTCCCTCACTGCATGGTCCCTTACAGCTTCCCTTGGCTAGGAGAGGGAGTTCCCCGACCCCTTGCACTTCCCGGGTGAGGCAACACCGCACCCTCCTTCGGCTCGTCCTCCGTGGGCTTCACCCGCTGTCTAACCAGTCCCAATGAGATGAGCCATGTAACTCAGTTGGAAATGCAGAAATCACCCACCTTTTGTGTTGATCTTGCTGGGATTTGCAGACTGGAGCTGTTCCTATTAGGACATTTTGCCAGCCACTCCACTATTTTTTTTCATTATTACTTCATCATTTAGTTTTTCTATTTAAGTGATGTTTATGCACCACATTTACAGTGTTATATTAGTCTGTGTTTTCTGTCTCCTTACTATTACCAGTACGTTTTATAGCTTCAAGTGATTACTTATTGCCCCTTAATGTCCTTTTCTTTCTGACTGAAGTAATCCCTTTGAAATTTTTCTAGGACAGATCTGGTGCTGATGAAATCACTCAGCTTTTCTTGGTCTGGAAAAGTCTTTATTTCTCTTTCACGTTTGAAGGATATTTTCTCCAGTTACACTATTCTAGGCTGAAAGTTTTCTTCCTTCAGCACTTTTAATATGTCATACCACTCTCTGCACTTTTAATATGTCATACCACTCTCTCCTGGCCTTTTTCCACTGAAAAGTCTGCTGCCACATGTAGTGGAGCTCCATTGTACATTATTTGTTCCTTTTCTTTTGCTGCTTTCAGAATCCTTTCTTTATCCTTGAGCTTAGGGAAATTGATTATTAAATTCTTTGAGGTAGTCTTCTTCAATTTTACCCAGCATTGTTTGTTGAGAAAAACCATTAATTCCTATCAAATTGCAGTAGTCCCTTTTTTGAAATCAATTGACTATGAGTGTTGGTGTTAATTTCTGGACTCTCAGTTGTGTTTCATTGTTCTTTTTGTCTACCCTAATGCGAGTACCATGGAATCCTGATTCTTGCAGCTTTGAAGGAAGCTTTGAAATCAGAAAGTGTAATCCTCCAAATTTGTTATTTTTTAACAATTTCTTTTTGTGATCTTGTCACTTGGCATTTCCAGACACATTTTAGCAGTAGTTTTCCACTTTCTGTAATAAAACATCTGCTGGGATTTGATAGGGATTGCACTGAATATATAACTGCAATCTATAAAGACTCTCCCTGTGCTGGATTTCAGTTCAGCTGGTCATTCTTGCTTGTACAACTCTGTGACAAATTGAAAATATAATTTTGGCCTTTTATTTCTCTTATCTTAATTGTAGCAGAAGGTATCATGCTTTTCTGAACCTTGTGCATTCTGCCCAAAAATGGAAGTTCTCAGCCATGTGTGGTTGTTCACACCTGTATCCAAGCACTTTGGGAGGCCAAGATGAGGGGACCACTTGAGAACAGGAGTTGAAGACCAGACTGGGCAACATAGGGAGACTCTGTCTCAACAAAAAAATTAATAAATTAGCTGGGTGTTGTGATGCATGCCTGTAGACACAGCTACTCCAGAAGCTGAGGTGGGAGGACACAAATGTTTGAGGCTGGAGTGAGCTGTGATCAAGCCATTGCACTCCAGCCTGGGTGACGAGTAAGACCCTGTCTTTCTCGCTCCCCTACCCCAAAAAAGAAGGTCTCACTGGTTATCTTTTATGTATCAAGTAACACACGATCATACAAAAAATTAATAATTCTTGGTTCCTGCCTGTACTAGACAGATAAAATTGAAAGCAGTTATACAAATAGTATACTAACTCCTCATAAAGACTACCTGAAGATTTATTATCATTTGCATTTTACAGATGATTATACCAAGGCAGAGAGTAGTTGTCAAATGAAGTCTCAGACCATATTTGAAGCAGAAAATCTGCTTTCCTGTCTTGGCAGTCTGACTCCACAATCTTCTGTTAGAAACAATTGTACTGTAAAAATGGAAAAGAAATAAAATCCAAGATTGGAGACTGATTTTAACATCGATTCCTCTTAAACCATTAAGTAATCAAAAATAAATTAAGTAATCAAAAATAAATTAAATAGAGAAAAATAAAACCAAATATTCATATATGAAGATCTAGACTCTTCAATGGAAAACGTGTTTTTTAAGTAGCCCACAATAGTTACACAATTGCTGAGTATTTTAACTAAAAAATTAATATTTAACAATTAAGTAAACTCAAGAGAAAAACTTAGTCAAAGGTCTCAGCATGAGAGATAAGTTTGAAAAATATTGAAAATGGGTTGAAAAGCCCAAATGGGAAAATAGGGCTATTTTTACCTGGATGATGTCCCTGAAATTAATTTTCCATTTTGGAAATTATAGGACAACAATTTCTTCTATCCATGAGTGAGTGAGTATGTGTGTATGGGTTTGAGTGTGTTTGTATTAATGAGCTTCTTAAGAATAAGTTATCCAAAAGTATTAGTAGCAACCGGGTTTTAAGAATTATTGGCCTTTCTGAGATTCCCAAGAAAAACTTGAATCCTTTTGGTAGGAAAAGTTTGGATTCACTCTACATATTACTCACGTTGAAAAATTAAATTTACTTTGGTGATGATCCTAGTTATGTCCAAGCTCCCTTTACCAGGTTATACAACCAGTGTGTCATCTCTGTATTGGGTTGTAAAATTTCTCTAACAACTGAAGTTGCTGAACACAAATTGTGGAGAGGTTAAACAAAGAAATAAGTGCAGAACAATTAAAAAACTCTTCATTGGCATGCTAGTAGATGAGAAATCACTTTTCACTTCAACACCAATATGGAAAATTTTATCTTACAGCAAGGACATTGTGTTTGAATAGGAGTTAATTTGAGCTGTTTTGGAAATCATCATGTTTTCCATAAAGACAGCATTGATTTCATCCACTGGCATATTGAGATGCTTTCCTGTTTGACATTGGTCACAGAATTTAAAAAGGAACAAGAACATTCCTGCAAATTCAGGAATCAGGTACACACAGATGTTAAGGTCAAGACCTTAAAGGAAATCTTGACCAGTGATATCAGGCTTGCCTTTAAAAAAATTCAGACATGATAAATTTACTACCATTTTTTCATCAACAATAATATATTTATATTTTCCCATGGACACCTACATTAAACTTATAGACTCTTTTTATTTTTCAACTTTTTTTCTTTGAATCCTTTTAAGAGTTGTTAAACAATCCTGAAATTTTCCTTACTGTATGCTGTTAACTAATTATATTTTTTCAAAGTCATCTGACACAATGATTGATTAAAGGAAGTATCTCCAGTATAATTACAGTTACTTATAACAAGAGTATTTGAAATTTGAAGAAAAAAGGTTAGACAATTTATAATGAAATATAAATAAATATGTATAATATATAAGGCATTATTAATAAGTGTATATGAAATAGAATGAAAAAGATTAATGTAATTCATTGAAGTAAAAATACATTCTGAATAAGAATAGAAAAGGACTTGGAAAATATTGTTTAATAATATTTTATATAAATACAAAAATGTATATATTAGCCCAACATTATTTATTTTGGAAAGGATATGACACAATGGGAATTTTCATGCACTACTCCTAGAATTATAAATCTGTGCCATCATTTCGGCTGAGTATGGCATTATCTCATTAAGGTGAAGGATCATATCCTAAGATCAAGTATTTACACTCTTATCAGAATACATATACATACACATGCATATCACTGAGTTTCAATAGCTAAAGTTGAGAAGTCCTCCAAATGTCTCAGTCCTCCAAATGGATAAAGAAATTGTGGCATACTTATACAATGGAATACTATACAGTGATCAAAATTAACAAGACTGACATGTTACAACAGAATAATACAACAAAGAAAATGAACAAATTTGAGCTACATAGATAACAATACTCACAGATGTGAGAGGAATTATCAAGATGGAAAAATACATTTACTGTAATCTCATCGACGTAAAGTTTGAAAAACTTTATTTTTAATACATTGTCATTCATTACATTGGTGATAAAACCCTACAGTGAAACATATGAGTGATCATCATATGAGTGATCATCATAACAATTTGGGATAGTCAGAAGGGAGGAAAATATCAACAAGAAGACATATATCTGGAGTATCTGGATTGCTAGCAAATTCTATTTTCTTCCTTTTTTTTTTTTTTTTTTACTCTTTCATTTGGATCTTATCTGTGCGAAGTATCTTTGACTGTGTTGGTCACCGTTGAATCAAATATCTAAACAAAGTGAATCTGGAACATCCTAGTGTCCACATCAAAAGCACTCAATAAAGTTGGATGGGGAATGGATGGGGAAGTGGTAGTGGTGGTACAGCAACAGGGTAGCCTAGTTAGGTTGCACAAGCCCATCTAAACACGTGTGATTATATGATTAGAACCAGGAAACTGGTTACTAGAAAAAGTAATTTAGTGAACTGTAGAAAGAAAATATTACATATTGAAGCACCTCACAATGACTTAACACCAATTTTATTTGAGGAATTTCTTTAGGTGTTAAAATACAATAAACAGCCACAGTAACAATAATACCACTAACATTCTTGAGCATTTATTGTGTGCTTAGAAATTTATGTATGAATTCATTTAATGTAGTCCCATGGCTTAACACGAGATTTTGTTCATTTTTTAATATTTTATTTATTTATTTATTTTTATTTTACTTTAAGTTCTAGGGTACATGTGCACAATGTTCAGGTTTGTTACATATGGATACATGTGCCTTGTTGGTGTGCTGCACCCATTAACTCGTCATTTACATTAGGTATATCTCCTAATGCTATCCCTCCCTCCTCCCTCCACCCCACAACAGGCCCCAGTGTGTGATGTTCCCCACCCTGTATCCAAGTGTTCTCGTTGTTCAATTCCCACCTATGAGTGAGAACACGTGGAGTTTGGTTTTCTGTCCTTGCGATAGTTTGCTCAGAATGATGGTTTCCAGCTTCATCCACGTCCCTACAAGGGACATGAACTCATCATTTTTTATGGCTGCATAGTATTCCATGGTGTATATGTGCCACATTTTCTTTATCCAGTCTATCATTGATGGGCATTTGGGTTGGTTCCAAGTCTTTGCTATTGTGAATAGTGCTGCAATAAACATATGTGTCCATGTGTCTTTATAGCAGCATGATTTATAATCCTTCGGGTATATACCCAGTAATGGGATGGCTGGGTCAAATGGCATTTCTAGTTCTGTATCCCTGAGGAATTGCCACACTGTCTTCCACAATGTTTGAACTAGTTTACAGTCTCACCAGTAGTGTAAATTGTTCCTATTTCTCCACATCCTCTCCAGCACCTGTTGTTTCCTGACTTTTTAATGATTGCCATTCTAACTGGTGTGAGATAGTATCTCATTGTGGTTTTGATTTGCATTTCTCTGATGGCCAGCGATGATGAGCATTTTTTTGTGTGTCTTTTGGCTGCATAAATGTCTTCTTTTGAGAAGTGTCTGTTCATATCCTTCACCCACTTGTTGATGGGGTTGTTTGATTTTTTTCTTGTAAATTTGTTTAAGTTCTTTGTAGATTCTGGGTATTAGCCCTTTGTCAGATGGGTAGATTGTAAAAATTTTCTCCTTCTGTAGGTTGCCTGTTCACTGTGACGGTAGTTTCTTTTGCTGTGCAGAAGCTCTTTATTTTAATTAGATCCCATTTGTCAATTTTGGCTTTTGTTGACATTGCTTTTGGTGTTTTAGCCATGAAGTCCTTGCCCATGCCTGTGTCCTGAATGGTATTGCCTAGGTTTACTTCTAGGGTTTTTATGGTTTTAGGTCCAACATTAAAGTCTTTAATCCATCCTGAATTAATTTTTGTACAAGGTGTAAGGAAGGGATCCAGTTTCAGCTTTCTACATTTGGCTTGCCAGTTTTGCAACACCATTTATTAAATAGGGAATCCTTTCCCCATTTCTTGTTTTTGTCAGGTTTGCCAAAGATCAGATGGTTTTAGATGGGTCATATTATTTGTGAGGGCTCTGTTCTGTTCCATTGGTCTATATCTCTGTTTTGGTACCAGCACCATGCTGTTTTGGTTACTATAGCCTTGTAGTATACTTTGAAGTCAGGTAGCATGATGCCTCCACCTTTGTTCTTTTGGCTTAGGATTGTCTTGGCAATGCAGGCTCTTTTTTGGTTCCATATGAACTTTAAAGTAGTTTTTTTCCAATTCTGTGAAGAAAGTCATTGTTAGCTTGATGGGGATGGCATTGAATCTATAAATTACCTTGGGCAGTACGGCCATTTTCATGATATTGATTCTTCCTATCCATGAGCATGGAATGTTCTTCCATTTGTTTGTATCCTCTTTTATTTCATTGAGCAGTGGTTTGTAGTTCTCCTTGAAGATTTCCTTCACATCCCTTGTAAGTTGGATTCTTAGGTATTTTATTCTCTTTGAAGCAATTGTGAATGGGAGTTCACTCATGATTTGGCTCTCTGTTTGTCTGTTATTGGTGTATAGGAATGCTTGTGATTTTTGCACATTGATTTTGTAACCTGAGACTTTGCTGAAGTTGCTTATCAGCTTAAGGAGATTTTGGGCAGAGAAGATTAGGTTTTCTAAATATACAATGGCAAATTCTATTTTCTTACCAAGGTATGGTAACATCAATTTTAACCTTATAATTTTTTATCTTACTGTTTATTAGTTGTTATTACTCTGTATATGTATGTTTTGCTCCACAATAAAAAATGTTTAGAAAGCAGAAACCTAAAGTACATTTCTAAGTATAAAATTAGGGTGATGCAGCATATTCTTATAGATATCATTGTAATTAGAGTTTTTGCTGAATAAAGAATAGAGGATTATGGTACTAAGAAATCCAAGTTAAAATTTAAAACTTTTCTATTTTTATTTTCAGACAGGATCTGACTCTGTTGTCCAGGCTGGAGTGCACAAGAACAATCTTGGCTCAATGCAGCCTCTGTCACCTTGGCTCAAGTGATTCTCCCATCTTAGCCTCCAGAGTAGCTAGGACAACAGGCGTGCACCACCAGGCCCTGCTAATTTTTTCTATTTTTTTGTAGAGACATGGTTTTGCCATGTTGCCCAGGCAGGTCTTGAACTCCTGTGCTTAGGCAATCCACCTGCCTCAGCCTCCCAAATGATGGGATTACAGGTGTGAGCCACCACACCTGGCCCAAAACATTACTTAAATTAATTCACACAAAAGAAGAGATAGGCAAGAATTGTTAATCCACCTTCTTAGTGCTAATATGAATTTGAAACATCAAAATTTGAATATCTATGATTGATAGACACCTTTTTTCTTATTTCCAATTTAATTATTTATGATACACATTTGAAAGTGTAAGAAGTTCAGGAATTTACAATAAATTATAGTACGATGGATATTAAATATATTAAATGTATTAAAAATGTGTCTCTAAATGAAATATTTATATTCATATTGTTAGCATTCTAATTTCACTATACTATTCCTGTGTACACCGGTGTGTTGGGTAAAATTTTTTGTTACTATAAATTTTTTGGCTCTCCATTAGAGAAAAAAATCATAGAAAGGCAAATTTTTTAAGGTATAAAAAATAATTTAGCCTGATCTTTGAGTATGTTTGTGCACATATAATGCTACTTTGACTGCTGTAGTAAAATAATCCAGATTTAGTCACCATAGCTAAGAATGAGAAAAAGCATTTGTGATAGTTTGCTGAGAATGCCATCATTTTTTGATAAAGGTTTAAGTACTGTTTTACTATTTGATCTTTTAAAGATTGTTAAAAACTAAGAAGTGTTGATTTCTGCTAATAAAAACAGCTTAAAATTTAAATCATGGAATAGAATGGTGGAGCTGTGGTGGAGATACTTTGTCTTATTAATTGAAATGACATTTTGAGATCCAGTGCGGCTCACTGAATTTCCCTGTGAGGAGAGTTTGTGGTGATGACCCCACAACAGACAAGCTACTATCCAAAAAAACTCCTCACATCAAATCAATTTCCAGTTTCTTCCAAGTTGCAGGAGGATGCCTAGACCTTGGTTTTATTCTCTTCTTTGACCAAAGTATTACAAAAGGAAGAAAATCATTACCATTTTCATGTCAGGAGGGTGGATGGAGATGGACTTAGCCTGTTTTCGGTGTTACATCTCTTGCCCTGTATAAGGGTTAGTTGACTGTTTATGATACATTCCGGTATTTCTCATTTTTGTTTTGGTTCATTTCTAAGTGTGCATTATAATTTTAATATTAAAGTTTTTGATTAGGAGAAATGTCTCATAGAAATTATTATTACTCATCTGATTATATAGTGAAGGGAAAAATCAATTAGTTGTATATACATTCTTATACAACTCTAAGATAGTTGAAATAGGAACTTTCTTATTTAGTTGCATCATGAGGAAATTTGAGATGATGTTATGTGCCAAGCGCAGATCTCTCCAAAGGATTTCTTCTAGCCTTAATTATCCACCTCACAGGACAAACCTTTGCCATTCCCCATCTATTTTTTCTTTCGGCTCCTTAATTCCTGACACAACAAAGTTGTACATATTTCCCACACTCTTGGTTTAGCAGAGTTCTTTTATCAGTTATGTTTTTCTGCAAGAGAAAACCCTCTAAAACATTAGACATATATATCTCACATGTCTTTGGATTTCATTTGTGTGTGTGTGTGTTTTCTGTTCTTTGAGATGGAGTCTCACTCTGTTGCCCAGGCTGGAGTGCAGTGGCACTATCTTGGCTCACTGCAACCTCCACCTCCAGGGTTCAAGCGATTCTCCTGCCTCACCCTTCTGAGTAGATGGGACTACAGGCACACTCCACCGAGCCCACCTAATTTTTGTATTTTTAGTAGAGACGGGGTTTCACCATGTTGGCCAGGATGGTCTCAATCTCTTGACCACGTGATCTGCCCTCCTCAGCCTCCTCCACACCTGGCCTGGATTTCATTTTTCTAAGCTGGGTTTGATGGATGGCTTTGGTGATTTGAGATGGGCCAAATTCGGCATCTTGGAGATAGAGTTTGGCCAATTTAGTCTGGATCAGGTGGGGGCAATCTGACTTCATTAGTTTCTCATTCTCCTTCTGGGAACAGTGTACTTGCGAGGAGATATTCTCATGGTAAATGGAAAGAGGAAGAATCCCCAGTATGGAAGCCATCTCAAATCTCTATGCAAAGTGTAGTAATTTTCTGTTTATCAAAGTAAGTTAAATGATTGAACTCCAAGTTCAGGGGAAAGGTAGTCAGTCTTCCTGTGATAGGAGGATAGTGCAAGATTATATACCAAAGGGTCGGGTACTCAGGAATTCTTATAAAATGGCTAAATATTTTATATAATAATAAATATTTAAACATTAGACTTGAGAGAAACTTTACCAAAGGCCTAAGAATTAGAGATATGTTTGATAAATAAATATTATTCATGGGCTGAAAACTCTTGAGTGGGAAAATAGGGCTAATTTCATCTGGACAACTTCTTGGAAACTCATTTTTTATTTTGGAAATTATGAGAAAATAATTTGTTCCATTCATAAGTGGTGTGCACATGCGTGTTCATATTTATGAGCTTGTGAATAATGAAGTTATACAAAAGTATTAGCAGCAACCAAATCTTATGGAGTATTGGCCTGCCTGTGGTTCTCAAGAAAATCTTAGATGCTTTTGATAAAAGCAGTTTGGATTCTGTGTATATAAATCTGGCATTTTAAAAAGTCCATATTGGTAATGATCTTAGTTGTGACCAAGCTCCCTTTAAGACTTTAGACATTTGCTATATGATCTATTTGTTGGGTTATAAAACTTCCCAAACAACTGAAGTTGCTAAAGACAAATGATGGAGAGGTTACACAAAGAAAAATTGCAAACTCTGAAAGAGAGTACGTTCTTATTTGTGTACTAGCAAATGAGGATTCAGGTTTCCGGTCAATTTCACTATGAATAATTCCAGCCTGTAACAAGAACAAACAGTGAATGAATGAGTTAATTTGAGTTGTTTGAAAATAAGAATGTTTTCCATAAAGAGATCATTGAACTCATCAGTTAACATGCCATGGTGATTTCTGGCTTGACACTGGTCACAACATTTAAAAGTAAAAAGAATGACCCAGCAGATTTACAAATTAGGTGCATATAGAATTTAAGGTCAGGATATTCAAGCAATCACAACCAGTGATATTACATTGAGAGGTGAAGCCAGCTGGACTTCCTGGGTGGAGTGGAGATTTGGAGAACTATTCTGAAGCTAGCAAGGGGATTGTAAAATGCACCAATCAGTGCTCTGTAAAAGGCACCAATCAGCACTCTTTAGGTAGCATGGGGATTATAAAATGCACCAATCAGCACTCTTTAGGTAGCATGGGAATTATAAAATGCACCAATCAACACTGTAAAAATGCACCAATCAGCACTCTAGCTAGCCAGAGGATTGTAAAATGCACCAATCAGCTGTCTGTAAAAGGCACCAATCAGCACTTTGTAAAATGCACCAATCAGTGCTCCGTAAAACGCACCAATCATCGGGATCCTAAAAGTAGCCAATCACAGGAAGGATTGAAAAAAAGGGCACTCTGATAGGACAAAAATGGAACATGGGAGGGGACAAATAAGGCAATAAAAGCTGGCCATTCCAGCCCACGGCACAACCCACTGAGGTCCCCTTCCACCCTGTGGAAGCTTTGTCCTTTTGCTCTTAACAATAAACCTTGCTACCACTCAGTCTTTGGGTCCACGCCGTCTTTAGAGCTGAAACCTTGCTACTGCTCAGCCCTGGGTCCATGCCATCTTTAAGAGCTGTAACATCACTGCAACGGTCCGTGCCTCCATTCTTGAAGTCAGCGAGACCACGAACCCACCTGCATGAACCAACTCCGGATACAACACCAGCATTTTAAAAATTTCTTTTTGTCTGTTCAGACATGATAACTTTTCTGCCCATCATATTTTCCATTCTAGTAGTGGTTACATTTGTTATTGGAAATTTTGCTAATGGCTTCATAGCGTTGGTAAATTCCACCGAGTGGGTGAAGAGACAAAAGATCTCCTTTGCTGACCAAATTGTCACTGCTCTGGCGGTCTCCAGAGTTGGTTTGCTCTGGGTGTTATTATTAAATTGGTATTCAACTGTGTTGAATCCAGCTTTTTATAGTGTAGAATTAAGAACTACTGCTTATAATATCTGGGCAGTAACCGGCCATTTCAGCAACTGGCTTGCTACTAGCCTCAGCATATTTTATTTGCTCAAGATTGCCAATTTCTCCAACCTTATTTTTCTTCACTTAAAGAGGAGAGTTAAGAGTGTCATTCTGGTGATGCTGTTGGGGCCTTTGCTATTTTTGGCTTGTCATCTTTTTGTGGTAAACATGAATCAGATTGTGTGGACAAAAGAATATGAAGGAAACATGACTTGGAAGATCAAATTAAGGCGTGCAATGTACCTTTCAGATACGACTGTAACCATGCTAGCAAACTTAGTACCCTTTACTGTAACCCTGATATCTTTTCTGCTGTTAGTCTGTTCTCTGTGTAAACATCTCAAGAAGATGCAACTCCATGGCAAAGGATCTCAAGATCCCAGTACCAAGGTCCACATAAAAGCTTTGCAAACTGTGATCTCCTTCCTCTTGTTATGTGCCATTTACTTTGTGTCTGTAATAATATCAGTTTGGAGTTTTAAGAATCTGGAAAACAAACCTGTCTTCATGTTCTGCCAAGCTATTGGATTCAGCTGTTCTTCAGCCCACCCGTTCATCCTGATTTGGGGAAACAAGAAGCTAAAGCAGCCTTTTCTTTCAGTTTTGTGGCAAATGAGGTACTGGGTGAAAGGAGAGAAGCCTTCATCTCCATAGATTCAGAAGAGGGGCATTGTGTATCTTCTAGCAGAAAACAAACTGGTGGTGTATGAAACATTTGTATTTCTTACTGTGCTTTCTGTAATGTATGCGTATGAATAATTTCCAAACATATACCTAGATAAATCTTTAACCTAGGCCAAAAAAAGTATGTATGTGTGTGTGTATGTGTGTGTGAAAAACTTAAGAACATTGACAATAACATACTCTTTTTTGTTTTTTCATATGAACTGTCAGATTATACAAAATATGACAAAAATTCCTCAGAATTATGAAGCCATGTGTATTTCATTCATGTATTTTATCTTTCATTTGTAGAATTTACAATGTCTATTTATAATTATTAAGAACTAACAGCTTATCTCAGGAAAGATATTGCTGTTTTCTATTGTTATTTGAACCACAGAAATATACCACAGTGTGCTTAGAATTCATTGTTTGAACCTCTATCTTATTGGATGGTAAGGTCAGAACTAACAGCTTATCTCAGGAAAGATATTGCTGTTTTCTATTGTTATTTGAACCACAGAAATATACCACAGTGTGCTTAGAATTCATTGTTTGAACCTCTATCTTATTGGATGGTAAGGTCATTCAATTCTAAACCAATAATGTGGATGTATCTTTGGGGTTTTATTCCATTATGAATTCCTATTTTATGGTTAGTAAAAAGCAAACAGAATTATTGTTAGAAAACAATGCACACTATAGAATTCTAGTGACAAGTATAGGTACAATAAATTTCATATATGTCTACCATAAACAGTACTGAAGAATACTAGATTTAAAGCAAGTATGTGAATAGCTTAGAAAAAAATCTCTTTGATAATAAAGGGAGGAAATATCATGATCATGGTCTTGATTGCTATTATTGGTTTCCATACGCAGTTAGAAACGTCATTTCTTCCAGCTTTTGAATTAAAGAAAAGCTGTTTTTGAAGTTGAGATCTGATGTAAATTATTTTAGTATTTTTTTCTAAGGCACTTCTAAGCCCCTGAATTGCTAATTATATCATCTTCCATTTACAAAATTCCTTCTAAACTTCAGATAAGAGAACTCAAATCTTCTCTTTTCTAAAAAAAAAAAAACTATCAATGTAAAAATAGTATAGAAATTATGGAAAATAATTCAGTGAAACTTTTTGTAAATGTTAAAATAGTATCTATGAAATCTATGTATTAATTATGGGATGTGCCTTACCATTGTAATTTTGTTGTCAGTGATGAAAGTGTTTTGACATATTCATTAACAGGAAGTTCTATTATAAGAAAGAAATGTACAGTCTTGTTCACAGCTAAATTCTATATGACTACATTAATTCTTGGTGTTATGAAGTTTTAACAATGTTATTTAATGTTATTTAAACCTTAAGATAAATCATCCCCACACCTGATTTATGTAATTTTTAAATCATATATCTTCCTCAGTACAATGTAAGAACTGTAAAGAAAGAGATCATGTCTGTCTTGCTTTCTATTGACTCCCAGGACCTAGAACCCAGCACCAAGAATAGATGGCCAAAAATGATACTTTAATGAACAAATAAATGGGTGGCTAAAATGGATAAGTTGATGTGGTAAATCAATGAAAAGGAAACTCATCACAAAATCTGCAGTTGCATGAAATCCCCTGTTCTGGTCTCAGGTTGAGGTTGCAGGCTTATCCAAGCAGAATCCTTCCTCAGAGGAAAAGTTTGGCTATTCCACAATTTTAGGGGAAATATCACACTAGTGATATATATAGTGATATATAGTCACACTATATATATATATAGTGATATATAGTCTTGATGCAGCTGTGTCAGGTGTCTGAATTGGAGACAAGGTAAAACATCAAAATTAGATGGCACCTTGGAAGGCTGAGGCGGGCGGATCATGAGGTCAGGATATCGAGACCATCCCGGCTAATATGGTGAAACCCCGTCTCCACTAAAAATACAAAAAAAATAGCTGGGAGTGGTGGTGGGCACCTGTATTCCCAGCTACTCGGAAGGCTGTGGCCGGAGAATGGTGTGAACATGGGTGGCAGAGCTTGCAGTGAGCCGAGACCGCGCCACTGCATTCCAACCTGGGCGACAGACAAAAAAAAAAAAGAAAAAATTAGGTGGCACCTATGACAATACTTTAAAAAGCATATAAAAGACTTTGGTCTATTTGCATAAGTATTTTTTTATTGTGAATTATATATTTGTGTTATGGTATTTTCTAGTTGATTATTAGGTAAGCAAAATGGCATTTCATTTCAAAAAATTGAGTTAGTAACCAGCTACTTGACCAAAATGTTTTTAATTAATACCTGTTAATAAAAGTGATGACATTTATTTAGAAGTAAAGTTCAAGACAAAAATGGCAGGGACATGTGGAAATTGAGACAGGAAGAAATGTGAAACAATGCTCTAGTCGCTTTGAATTCTGCTGGGTCATCTGGCACAGTGGCCATAGCAGCTTGGACCAGAGCCTGTATCTGCTGTAGAGCCCTCTTTTGTTCTGGGTTCCACTTGAGACCAGTAGCCTTTGGAAACTTTATTAATGAGTCAGAGCAATATTTTCAAACGTGGAATATGTTGGCTCCAAAATCTCAATAGGTCCCCAAAACATTGTATCTCTTTTGTAGTGATAGGAAGTACATAGAGAGAGCAACATGCCATTTACTTTAAAAAAGATAGTTTTGACATGTGCCCTAGGGACACTGCACACCTTAAAACATCACCTATGCTGTAGGTCCCTGAATCTTCTCAGGTTTATTTGTTTTCTTCTGGTATTTTACTTCCATCCAACATTAGGGTATTTTACTATATTTAATAAACTTGCAACTTCCTGATTATTGTACCAACTAATACTTTATTATTATTGTTATTATTTTGAACAGGTTCTCATTCTATCCCTGAGGCTGGAGTTCAGTGGCAGGATCACACCTCATTACAGCCTCAACCTTCTGGGCTCAAGTGATTCTCCCACTTCCGCATTTCTAGCAGCTGGGACTGCAGGGGTACAACACCTTGCCTGGCTAATTTTGGTATTTCCTGTAGGGGTAGGATTTCACCATGTTACCCAGGCTGGTCTCAAACTCCTGGGCTGAAGTGATCTGTCTGTGTCGGCCTCCAAAAGTGCTGGGATTACAGTCATGTGCCACAGGGCCCGGTCTGTAATATTACTAATATATTAAATTAGCACGATGTTTTAAAAAATGTAAATTAAACTGAGAACAGAAGTGACATAGCCCTGACATACAACAGTGAAGCAGTGCTATTATTCTTACAATACAAGCCAAATTGTTTTGATTTTCCCGCATAATGGGTGTAGATTAACAAACATTCACCAAATCATGAGCCCTGTAAAAAGTATCAAAAGCTCTGCTCTGCTCAGTGAAGATAGCACATCCTGGAAAGCATTTGTGAGTGTTGATTGAAGTTTATGGTAGTCTGCATTCACTATAACCCGTCTGTCTTTGGTAGAGGCCAGATAGGTTAAGTGAATCGGGTTATAGAAAGGACTGCCATCCCCTGTAACTTTCAAGTGTTTTGTCATGACAGTAACCAGTTCCATTCCTTGGGGAATGCAGTTATTATATTTTATACATTGTGTTGCCAATGGAGGAGAATTTCAGAGGCTTTCCCTTGGTTCTGCTATAATAATGTTCCTTACTCTACAGTTCAGGAAGAATGTGATAGTTCTGCCAGCTGCCATACGTATCCATTTCAATTACACATTCAGGAAGAGGTAATAACTACAAACTGGTTAGATCCACCTTGGGATAGACATGAGCCGAAGCTCTGGGCAGCATCTGACCTTCAAGAACTCCCACTGCAGGCTGGATGTGATGGCTCATGCCTGTAGTCCTAGTACTTTGGGAGGCCAAGGTGGGAGGATCCTTTGAGAGCAGGAGTTCCCCTCGCAACATATGGAAACTCTGTCTCTACAAAAAATTTAAAAAATTAGCTGGCGGGGTGGTGCATGCCTATAGTTCCAAATACTTGGGAAGCTGAGGCAGGAGGATTGCTTGAGCCCAGGAGTTCCAGGCTGCAGTGGGCTATGATCCTGCCACTGTACTCCAGCTTGGGTAACAGACGGAGACTGTCTCGGAGGAAGAAAAAAAAAAAGTGCAAGTTCTCACTGGTATCTTAAATATCAAGTAAAAAGGGATCAAATCAATAATTAACAATCTTTGGTTCCTGCCTATAGCAAACAGGTAAAATGGAAAGTAGTTATACAAAGGGTATATTAACTCCTAACAAAATTAAACAAAGCCAGTTTTTTTTCATCTCCTTTCATTTTTTTTTTTTTTTTTTTTTTTTTTGAGACAGGGTGTTGCTCTGTCTCCCCGTTGGAGTGCAGTGGTGTGATCTCAACCAATTACAACCTCCGTCTCCTGGGTTCAAATGATTCTCCTGCCGCAGCCAACCAAGTACTTAGGATTATAGGCATGCACAACCACAACTGGCAAATTTTTGTATTTTTAGTGGAGACAGGGTTTCACCATGTTGGCCATGCTGTTTTCTAACTCCTGACCTCAGGTGATCCACCTGCCTCGGCCTCCCAAAGTGCTGGAATTACAGGCCTGAGCCACCGTGCCCAGCCTATCATCTGCTTTTTATAGGTAATTATACTGAGGCAGGCAGTAGTTGTAAAATGGAGTCTCACATCATATCTATATGAAACAGGGAATCTGGTTTCCTGTCTTTGTAGTCTGACTCGAAGATCCCCTCTTAGAAACCATTATAGTGTAAAAACTGAAAAGATATAAAATCCAAGATTGGAGACTGATTTTAATATCTATTCATCTTAAACCATTTAGTAATCAAAAATAAATAGGGAAAAATAAAGCTGGATATTCATACATAGAGAAGTGTAGATTGTTCAATGGAAAACATGCTTTTTAAGTGTCCAAGGAATAGTTATAAAATTTCTGAGTATTTTAATTAAATAACTAAGATTTAAGTGTTAGACTCATGAGAATAACTTAGTCAAAGGCCTAAGCATGAGAGATTAAGTTTGATAAACATTGGAAATGGGCTGAAAAGCCTGAGTAAGAAAATTAATTACTTTTTCATTTTAGAAATTATAGGACAACAATTTTTCCCAACCGTCAGTGGTGTATATATGTGCATGTGAAAGTGCTTATGTTAACGAGCTTGTTAATAATAAGTTATACAAAATTATTAGTTGGCAGCAACCAGATTTTAAGGAATATTGGCCTTCTTGGGCTTCCGAAGAAAACCTTGGACGCTTTTGGTAGGAAAAGTTGGGATTCACTCTCCATAAATCCGGCGTTGAAAAAATGAATCAACAGTGGTCATGATTCTAGTTTTGACCAGGCTACATATAACAGTGTAGGCATCTGATGTATGATC
The DNA here is from genome assembly GCF_029289425.2 of Pan paniscus. Lineage (NCBI taxonomy): Eukaryota > Metazoa > Chordata > Mammalia > Primates > Hominidae > Pan > Pan paniscus. The sequence continues at coordinate 16,560,297 of NC_073259.2, read as the reverse complement.
TATGTATTAGGTTGGAAAATTTCCCTTACAACTGACATTGCTGAATACAAATTATATAGAGGTTAAACAAGGAAAAAAATTACAAAATGATGAATAAGAATATGACTTGATTTGCATGCTAGCAAATGAGAATTCAGCTTTCACATCAACATCAGTATGAAAATTTTTATCTTATAACAAGGACATAGTATTTGAATAGGAGTTAATTTGAGCTGTTTTGGAAATTATCATGTTTTCCATTAAGATAGCCTTGAACTCATTCAATAGCATGCTCCGGTGGTTTCCTGCTTGGCATTAGTCAGAGAACTTAAAAGGAACAGGAACATTACTGCACAACCAGAAATCAGGTGCACATAGAAATTAAGGTCAGGACCTTAAAGGGAATCTTGCCCATTGATATTAGTCCTGCCCTAAAAAAAAGTCGGACATGGTATATTTACTACTAATCATTTTTTTTCCATAACATTAGTGGTAGAATTTGTATTTTCCCATGGGCACCTACATTACACTTATAGACTATTTTGATATTTCAACCTATTATTTTCTTTGAATCCTTTTAAGGAGTTGTTAAACAATGCTGAAATTTGCCTTACAGTATGCTGTTAACTAATCATATTTCTCAAAGTCATTTGACATAATGATTGGTTAAAGGAAATATGTCTAGCATAGTTATACCCGTTCATAACAAGAGTATTTAAATCTTTAAGAAAAAATATTAGAAAAGCTAATAAAGGAATATGAATAAATAAATATATGAAGTATATAATTCATTATTAATATACGTGCATGAAATCATGGTCATAGAATTTAAAAAGGGTAATAATTTTTGAATTAAGGATACATTCTGAACTATAATAGAAAAAGGCTTCAAAAATGTTAGGTTTATAATGTTTCATATAGATACGAAAGTGTAAAAATTAGTCTGATGTTACTTATTTTGGAAAGCATATGAAGCAATGGGAATTTTCATACATTGCTCCTAGAATTGTAAATCAGAGCAATTACTTTGTCTGAGTATGGCATTATCTGATTAAGTTGATGGATCACATTTGAAGACCCAGTATTTGCACTCTTATCAGAATATATGTGCACACACATGCATATCACCGAGTTTTAATAGCTAAAGTTGAGAAGTCTCTCAAATATCCATCAGTGATAAAATGGATAAGTAAATTCTGGCATACTTGTACAATAGAATACTATACAGCAATCAAAATGAACTGTTGGAGACATGTGCTCGGAGTAGCCAAAAGAAATCCCCACTTGGACAATTTCTCAGCAAGGCACCTTTACGTCGGCAGAAGGGTGCTGCTTGCACCTGTTACAATCCCAAGAGAAGAGCATACCTAACAAAGGAGGGAAGGAGTTTTTAATCCTAACACAGTTCCTGTTTCTGTGTCCTTCCCTTATTGGCTGGGGTTGGATTGCACAATCTAAGCTGATCCTGAATGGCTTAGACTTAAACTTTTCCAAATAGGGTAAACGCACATTTTGCAAAAAGAAGGAGGGGCGGGAGGTAGGATTCATTTACAACATTTACAACTTATGGCTGGAAAGTTGAGTCTTTAAAGAGGAATTTAGTTGTCCTAACGGAACCAGCTAGAGTGACATGTTTACAAAGAATATAAATAAAAAGAAAAATGAAGAAATTTGAACTACATAGATATGAGAGGAATTAAGTTTGAAAAAATGATTCAGTATAATTCCATTTATATAAAGTTTACAAAAATATTTTTAATAAATTGAAATTTATTACACTGGTGGTGAAATTCTAAGGTGAGACATATGAGTGATTATCCTAACAATTGGGATGGTAGGGATGGAGGAAACAAAAGGGAAATGTTATCAGTAAGATGGCATATATGGAGAGTGTCTGGATTGCTGGTGAAATCTACTTTATGACCATGATGTGGAATCATGACTCTTAATGCTATAATTTTTTTCTTTACTGTACATTAGGCCTCATTACTTTATATACTTTATATATATATGTTATGTTTCACAATATTAAATATTTCACAATAATGAAAATATTTAAAAAGTAGAAACATACACTAAATGAATGAATATAAAATAGGCTGCACAAACATATTCTTATAGACATCATTGTAATTAGAGTTCTTGCTGAATAAAGAATAGAGCATTATGATAGTAATAAATCCAAGATAAAATTTTAAACTTTTTTTTTAATTAATTAGAAAAAGGAAGAGATAAGCAGGAAGACTACCTCCACTTTCCTAATGTTATTCTTACTTTGAAACATCAGATTTTGAGCACTTATATTTTACTGGACACATTTTTTTCTTATTTCCAATTTAATTATTTATGATAACATTTCAAAGTGGCAGAAATTAGTGAATTTCCAATAAATTATAGTAGTATAGATATTAAATATATAGGACAATTTTTCTAAATTTATCTTTAAATGAAATAATTATACACATATTTTTACCATTCAAAGATTATAATACCATGCATGTGTACACATGTGTAAGGAAAAATATTTTGATACTGCAAATTTTTTTAATATTAGAGAAAAATTAGTAGAAAGATAATTTTATTAAGGCATAAAACATATTTAGTGTAGTTACTTTGACTGCTATAATAAAAACACCCAGATTTTGTGACAGTAGCTGAGAATGTAAATAAGCAGTCAAGAGAATTTAACTTGGTAATGATGCTATTAAAAGATGAAATGAAGCTTATTCAATCTATAATTGCACAGAGTATTTGTGTAAGTTCATATGAAACTGGACCAAAACTAAACAGCCAAAAAAAGAGTATTATTTGCTGGAGGTCACTTTTGCCATAATTTTTAGAATGTGGTGAAAGAAAAAAAATAGCAAGTAAATCATTGGAAATGTGTTGGCTTTGCGTTATTCCTGATGAAATACTATATGAGGGTATTTGTCTAGGCCTGATTCTGAGAATAATATAAGAATGGTGCCAAGCACAGTGGCTCATGCCTGTAATCCCAGCACTCTAGGAGGCCAAGGCAGTGGATTCCCTGAGGTCAGGAGTTCCAGACCAGCCTGGCCAACATAGTGAAACCCTGTCTCTACTAAAAATACAAAAATTGACTGGGTGGGGTGGTGGGCACCTGTAATCATAGGTACTTGGGAGGCTGAGGCAGGAGAATTGATTGAATCAGGGAGGCAGAGGTTTCTGCAAGCTGAGATTGTGCCATTGCACTCCAGCCTGGGTGACAAGGGAGAAACTTAATCTGAGAAAAAAAAAATTGTAAATCCATGAGGAAGAATAAGAGTGTTCTCCCATCACCCTTAACTCCAGTACTTTGAAAAGAAGACCCAAATCACAGTTATTTGGTAACATTCTCCCTTTTAGCTGACATCATCATCATTATTATCATCATCATCTATATTTACATCTGTCTTATGAAATGATTTATTTTTGAAATATTTACATACATAATTTCGTAACATCTATGTAATTTCTAAGAGATATCATTGTGGGAAAGTTACATTAGTAAGCAGCAAAGTTCAAGTAACGATAAATACATTTAGCTTTAGAAAGTTAAGTGTAGTGTAGTTTAACATACATTGCTTAAGAAAACAATTGTAGATGACATTAAACTAAACCAAGAAACACTATAAAAAAGATTTTGATTTTAGTATAAATAAAATTCCTTAATAAGAAAAATAAACCATTTCATGATCAAGCTCTGATTTACAAAGAGAGGATTTTAGGGCTAAATAAAGAGAAGTAAGCCTTCCCCCACATCTTCTCTATTTCATTTAGGTAATGATGGGGTTCAGAGGCACAGAGCCCCATTTCTACAACATAAGCAAAGTGAAAATTAATTCATTGAATACAGCAATGTAGCTGTGGTAGATGAACTATATTTTATCTATTGCCACGATATTTTGAGATCCAGTGCTGCTCATTGAGTTCCCCTGTGGGCAGAGTTTGTGGTGAGGACCCAGCAACAGACAAGCTAATATCCAAAAACATCTACTTGCATCAACTTAATTTCCAGTTTCTTTCAAATTGAAGGTAAGTTCCAAGACAAACTTTTTATTCTATTCTCTGACCAAAGTGTTGGGAAAAGAAAACTGTTACCATTTTCATTTCTAGCATACTAAAACAAAAAACATAAAAACCCCAAAATCTAAAACACTTTTAAAAATAACATGGTGTTAAGAGTAGTTTGTTCAGTTTCCCTATAGAAAATGATTTATGGAAGGAGAATAAAAGATTATTCTGAACACTAAAACAATAAGACCAAAAAAATGAATTATCAATATTGAGAATCCAATAGACAGAGTTAGCCTGTTAGATGCAGTAGAAGAGAGAATTAGTGAATTGGAAGATAGCTAAACAGAATGAAGCATAGAGAGAAACAGATGGAAATATACCAAGCTAGAGGGTAACACATTGATGCTACAGTCAGAACACCTAACATACTTCTGGAGTTCTGTAAGATTAGAGGAGAGAAAATCAAGCAAGAGAAATGTTGCAAGGATTTTTCCAAAAGTGATAAAATGTATTCCTCCATATATTTTTAGTAATCTCAAACTTCAAGCATGATAAATTAAACCAAATTAACATAAAATAATACAGGACACCAAAGACCAATAGAAAATCTGAAAAGTAGCTAGAGGTGGAAGATAGAGTATGTCGTTTGTTGAAAAGAACTGCATTCTAAATACAACCTGATTTTAACAGAAAACATGGAAGAAGGAACTCAATGGAAACATGTCTTCAGTGCATTTCCAAAGAGTAGTAGAACTTCATAAACAGAAATTGAAAATATTTTTCAGAGAAAATAAAAATGACTGAAAATGCAAAGTTGAACATGCAAGGAGCAATAAAAATTATTGACAATGAAAAGTGTAATTCTAAATAAATGTTGACTGTATAAAAAATATTGTCTTGTTAGATTAAATGTATAATTGATAAGATATATGCAAATGGCAATAAAGAGACTGGAGATAAAGGTGACAGGAATAAATTTAGTTAGACTATGTTTTGGGCTTTTCTATGTCTGTGCGGATAATTTGAACATCATAATCAAGGACCCTGTAATTCTACACCCAGGTATATATATGCAAAAGAATTGTAGTAAATGATGTAGGTCATTGAAGCATTATTCATAATAGCTAAAAAATAAGCTGCCCAAATATATATCAAATAAAGATGGATAAATAATTACAATAAAATCATAAAATGGAAAAATATAGAGAAATGAAATGAAAAGAAATAAATCACATGTACATGCAACTATGGGATTAAATTTCTGATACAGAATGTTGATTTCAGGAAGCCATGAATAAGAACATATAGAATTGCACCTATACACAGTTCAAAGCAGGCCAAACCAAGCTATTGAGTTTAGGGTCGCATACCTAGTTGGTAAAGTATAAAGAAAATTTTAAAAAGATCAACATAAATTATGGATGTTACTTATCACAGGAGATGTGAAGAAAGGTGTAGGGGATTGGAAAGTGGCATTGAGGTAAACCTAGGCTCTTAGCAATTTTCCATGTCTTGCCCTACATGATGATTACATGAGTATTTATGACACATTGCTATGTTTCCCAGTTTTGTTTTGGCCTATTTCTAAGTGTGCAGTCTAGTTACAATACAAAAATTATTAATGAGGAGAAATGTTCCATGAAATTATTATTACTCTGCTCATTATATACTGAAGGGAAAAATCCACTATTTGTATACATTCATGTATAACTCTAAGAGATTTTAAGTAGAAATGTTCTGATTTTAGTTGTAACTTTTGGAAATTTGACATGATGTTACCTGCCAACCCCACGTTTTTCAATAGGTTTTTCTTCTAGGTTTAATTATCTACTTCATATAACAAAACTTTGACATTCTCCATCTATTTTTCCCTTGGATCCAGAATTCCTAACACAGCAAGGGTGGTCATGTTACCCACACTCTTAGTTTAGCAGAATACCTATATCAGTTATGTTTTTCTGCAAGAGAAAATCCTCCAAAACTGCTTTAGATATTTGTGTCTCATAAGTCTTTGGATTTCATTTTTCTAAGCTTGGTTTGGCAGATGGCTCTGGTGATTGGAGATGGGCCACATACTGCATCTTGCAGCTAGTTTGGCTGATTTAGGCTGGATCAGGTAGTGGCATTCTGACTCCATTAGTTTCTCATTCTTCTTCTGGGAACAGTGTACTAGCCAGATGATGTCCTCATGGTAAAAGGAAAAGAGCAGGAAACTCCAACATGGAAGCTGTCTTAAATATCTGTGTAAAGTCTACTAACTTCCTGTTGACTGAAGCAAATTACAGAAGTGAATTCAGAGTCCAAGTTCAAGGTAGTCACCCTGCCTGTGGTGGGAGGATACTGCAGGATTATATGACAAAATGTAGGGTACTTAGAAACATTTACAAAATTGCTGAATATTTTAATTAAAATTTAAACAACAGACTTGAATGTAAATTTACCAAAGACCTAAGCATAAGAAACATGTTTGATAAACATTATTCATTGTCTGACAACGCTGAGTAGGAAAATAGTACTAATTCTACCTGGATGACCTCCTGGAAACTCGTTTTCCATTTGGTGAGTAATAAGAAAATAATTCCTTCCATCCCCTAATGGTGTGAGTGCATGTGTGTCTATGTGTTTAGGAGCTTATTAACAATAATGTCATATAAATGTATTGGTTATCAGAAACCAGATTTTAAGGTGTATTGGCCTCCGAGGACTTTCCAAGATAACCTTGGATGATTTTGACAAAAGGTTTAGAATCTGGTATTTAAATCTGGCATAAAAATAAATCCATATTGATATGATCCTATTTATGACCAAGCTCCTTTAACAATTTAGACATTTACTGTATGATATATGTATTGGGTTTTAAAATTTCCCTATGTAACAACTGAAGATGCTGGATACAAATTATGGAGAGGTTAAACAAGGAAAAAAATTGCAAAACAATGAAAAAGAATATGGCTTTATTTGCATACTAACACACGAGAATTCACTTTTCACTTCAACATCAGTATAAAACATTTCAGCATATAGCAAGGACAGATAGTCTATAAAGAGGAATGAGTTTCAGCTGTTTTGAGATTAATAATATTTTCTCTAAAGACAGCTTTGAATTCATCCATTGGCATATGCTGGTGCTTTCCTGTTGACATTAGAGAATTTAAAGGCAGAAAATGTTACTGCACATTTATAAATCAAGTGTTTATCGAAGTTAATGTCTGGATATTAAGGGAATCACAACCAGTGTTATTAAGCCTGCTTTTTTTTTTGTTGTTCAAACATATGTGTTCTGCTCATCATTTTATCAATTCTGGTAGTGTTTGCATTTGTTTTTGGAAATGTTGCCAATGGCTTCATAGCTCTAGTTAATGTCAATGACTGGGTTAAGACACAAAAGATCTCCTCAACTGACCAAATTGTCACTGCTCTGGCATTCTCCAGAATTGGTTTACTCTGATCATATTATTACATTGGTATGCAACTGTGTTTAATTCAGCTTTATATAGTTTAGAAGTAAGAATTGTTCCTTCTAATGTCTCGGCAACAATCAATCATTTCAGCCTTTGGCTTGCTACGAGCCTCAGCATATTTTATTTGTTCAAGATTGCCAATTTCTCCAATTTTATTTTTCTCCACCTAAAGAAGAGAATTAAGAGTGTTCTTCTTGTGATACTGTTGGGGTCCTTGGTATTTTTGATTTGTAATCTTGCTGTGGTAACCATGGATGACAGTGTGTGGACAAAAGAATTTGAAGGAAATGTGACTTGGAAGATCAAATTGAGGAATGCAATACACGTTTCAAACATGACTATAACCAACCATGCTAGCAAACTTCATACCGTTCATTCTGACTCTAATATCTTTTCTGCTGTTAGTCTGTTCTCCATGTAAACATCTCAAGATGATGCAGCTCCATGGCAAAGGATCTCAAGATCTCAGCACCAAGGTCCATAGAAAACCTTTGCAAACCGTTATCTCCTTCCTTATGTTATTTGCCATTTACTTTCTGTGTATAATCACATCAACTTGGAATCCTAGGACACAGCAGAGCAATCTTGTATTCCTGCTTTACCAAACTCTTGCAATCATGTATCCTTCATTCCACTCATTCATCCTGATTATGAGAAGTAGGAAGCTAAAACAGACCTCTCTTTCAGTTTTGTGTCAGGTGACGTGCTGGGTGAAGTAACAGAAACCCTCAACTCCATAGATTCACAAGGGGAGCATGGTGTGTCTTTTAGCAGAAAAGAAACTGATGGTGTCTAGAACGTTTTATATTTCTGTCAGTTTGTTGTAGTGTATGTATTTGAGTAATTTCAAAACAGATTCCTAGGATAGTCTTTTATATATATATATATATAATATATATAAAATTCATATATATATAAAATATGTATGGGTGTATATGTGTGCATGTGTGTGAATAATAACATTGACCATAAATTATGAAGCCTAGTATATTTCCCATATATAAGTATGTGTATTTTATGATAGCTAATTGTATGATATTTCATTTGAAGAATTTATTATCTCTCTTTGTAATTAAGAAATTACAGCATTTATCAGAAAATCATTGCTGTTTTCCATTGTAATTTGTACCACATACATGTACTTAACTATCATTGTTTGAACCTCTCATTTTCTGGATGGTAAAGACATTCAATTCTAAATCAATGATGAGACTGTATCTTTGTAGTAGGTTTTATTTCATTATGAATTCTTACTTTTAGTATAAAGCAAATAGAATTTTTGTTAGATAATGATGTACACAATAAAATTAGTGTACATATTAAATAAAATCAGTGACAAACATATGTAGAGTATATGTATTTGCCTTTGGGAAGGCAAATTTTGTGTATGTATAACAAAACTGTACTAAAGAATACTAGATTTAATACCAGTATGTGAATAGCTTAGAAAAAAATCATTTCTATAATAGGAATGAAGAAACAAAACCATGATCATTTCAGTGCTATTATAATTTTTTAACTGTAGTTAGAAAAATCATTTCTTCCACCTTTTGAATTAAAGAAAATCTTTTTTGAAGTTGACATCTGATGTCAAGTATTTCCATTTATTTTGCTTAGCAACCTCTGAGCCTCTGAATTTCCAATATTCTTCTTTGTCTCCCATTCCTAATATTCCTCAAAAAAACTCAAAATATTCCCTTTCTTTTAAAAAAAAAGCCCAACATAAACAGGGTGTAGAAACTATAGATGATAATCGAATGAAACTTTCTTCAAATGTTAAAAATTGCCTGTGAAATCTATATATTGATGATAGGAAATATATTAATGACTTTTTATTATAATGATGTAAATGGTGAAATGATACAAAGTGTGCTGATGTATCCATTGATACCAAGTTCTGTTATAAGAAGGTAATCTACAGCCTTGTGGAACAGCTAAATTCTGTGTGACTATATTCATTCTTGGTGTTATGAAATTTTAACATTGTTATCTCAACCTTAAAATAAGTCAACTCCTCATATTATATATATATTATATATATATATATACACATACATTTTGTTTATCATACATCTTCCCTAGTACTATGTAATCAGCATAAAAAGAGAGGTAATAGCTGTCTTGCTTTCTCTTGACTCACAGGATCTAAAAGCCAGCACAAAGAATAGTTGGTCAAAAGAATATGTTAATGAACACATAAGTGATTGGATAAATGGATAATTTGATGTGGTAAACCAATGAAAATGAAACTCATCACAAAATCTGCAGTTGCTTGAATTTTCTAGTTTCAGGTTGAGGTTATAGGCTTATCAAAGAAGAAGCATTTCTCAGAGCAAAAGTTTGACTGTTCCAAAATTCTAGGGGAAATATCACTGTAATATAGCTTTGCTGTAGCTATATCGGGTGTGTGAAGTAGAGACAAGGTGGAACGTCAAAATTAGATGGCACTTATTCTAACGCTTTTTGAAAAGCATATAAAAGATTTTGGTATATTTGCACAGGGTCAGGGTCAGCTGTGAGTGCCAGCTGCTCGGGGTTAGCTGACCCCATCACAAGAATGTTAGGGAACTTCCCAGTAGCTGCTAAACACACTTTTGTTTTTAGGGAACGTCTCTTTCTCCTTCAGTATGACTTATGCTGCCTTCATTGCTTTGCTGATACAAAAGAACTGAACTCAAAAGAAATAAAAATAAAAGCTAGCAAACTTTGCAACTGGTTAAGCTGGTTGTAACCGTACCTAATCACTTTCTACTGTGAATGATATATTTGTATTGTGATATTTTTTAGCTGGTTATTATATACACAAAAAAGGCATTTCATTTTTAAAAATTGAGTTAGTAACCACTCACCTTACTTACACATTATTTGTATATTATTTTGTTTAGTATCCTTTCTAAATGAATGTTTTAATTGCCATGTTATAAACGCATGGAAAAGTGATTCAAATGAATGTATATCTTAGCTTTCGGTGTCTAGAACTAGAGCCAATGTCTGAGTTTACAGTGATGACATTTATTTGGGAAGGCAAGTCCAGGGCAGCAATGAGGGATGCATGTGGAAACTGAGGCAAAGGAAGATGTAAAATCATGTGTCATGATGTTGATATGACTTTGCCAGTTGTCGCTTCACAATGAGGTGAGATAGACAGCATGGTGGTCATCAGATACATGCACTTGGCTCCCCATACTTTTCCAGAAGGGTTACAAGGGGAAGCCACAACAAATATTAGTCCATGGAAGAGAGAAAAGGGAGAATGTATCCTAGCTGTCTTCTGTCTTCTATTTTCCTTTGGCCAAAGATTGTTTGAGGCAGAACTACCATCTTTGCTTTTCTTCCTTACATTATCCAACCCCTTGGTGGCTGTTTGGGAAAGTCACACTAACCAATACCCCCATTTTTCTAAGAGATAGTTTTTGTTTGTTTGTTTGCTTGTTTTCTTTTCTCTTCTCCTCTCCCCTTTCCCTATGTTTCCTGCTTTTCTACTTAACTTTTTAGACATGCACATAGAACTGTTTACTTTCCCCTCACCAGACAGTCCCTTCGGGCAAGTTCATCTAACTGTGTGCTCCAAGAAGGATCTCTCCTTGAGACTTGACAGTTGATTTGCAGACAGAAGTATGCCCTCATGGAACTGTCACCTCCAGGGGTTAGCTTAGACCTCACATCCATTAGGAAGGGATGTGGAGAGGATGCCTAGGTGGCCACTTCTACAATGGCTGTCCTGCTCATTTCCTTCCCAACTTTAAAAAAAAATCCACTTTCTGCTCCAAAGGTGAAGTGTCACATTAGAAGGCAGGATGCTTTGTGCTCCTTCCCGCAAGCTAACTTCCAAATAAATTCTCTATTTTTATATCAGACTTTTTTATTACTTTTTATTATTTTTTATATTAGACTTTACATGAAGTGAGCCGTTAACCTTTTTTGTTACAAGACTTCATGCCCACAGGTATATTCAAGTCCCAGATGGAAAGATGATCTGGATCAGGCAAGATGCTGACCAGGGGAACAGGAGACAGTCAAGGGAATCTGAGGAAGTACATGTTTTTGCCCAGTACAGTCCCCACCTTGTGCCACTCAGATGTGCTCATGCCCTCCAATTGTGGCTGGTTTTATAAGCACATGACTAGTGTAGTTGCACGCAGTCTTGTGCTTGTGGGGCTTTTTGCTTGGATTAATGTTCTGCACTTGCATTTTTATTTTTCAGACAGCGGATACTCCTCCGCTGAAGAGGGAATGGTTCTGCAGTAATTCCCTAGGGGTTTGCTTTCTCCTCTCCTACGGGCTTGATGGAGACAGGCACAAAGTCCTATAATGCCCACGATGCATGCCTCTAGCAGCTTTGAATTCTGCTGGATCATCTGACGCAATGGGCAGAGCAGGTTGGGCCACAGCCTATATCTGCTGTAGAGATATCTTATGTTCTGGATTCCACTTGAAACCACTAGTCTTTGCATTCATTCTGCAACCCATCTAGTTTTGGCAGAGGCTAGGTAGGTTAACTGAACAGGGATTTAAAAAGGACTTTATTAACATGTCGGAGCAATATCCTCTATTGTGGTATTTGTGGACTCCGAAACCCCAAGAGGCTCAATAAACACTGTGCTTCCTTTTTAGTGATGATAAGTATATATAGGGCAACATGCCATTTACCTTAAAAAGGATGTTTCTGCTGGGCGTGGTGGCTCAAGCCTGTAATCCCAGCACTTTGGGAGGCCAAGGTGGGCAGATCACTTGAGACCATGAGTTTGAGACCAGCCTGGGCAACATGGTGAAACCCTGTCTCTACTTAAAAAAAGCCAGGCATGGTGGCACATGCCTGTAAACACTGCTACTCAGGAGGCTGAAAGATTTGAACTGATTGAACCCAGGAGACAAAGCTTGCAGTAAGCTGAGATTGCACTAGTGCCCTCCAACCTGAGCAACAGAATGAGACTCTGTCCCAAAAATAAATAAATAAATAAATGAATAAATAAACAAACAGATTTTTTGACATGTGGACTAGGAGTATGGGACCCCTAAAAACAATATCTGTGTTGCAGGTCTCTAAATATTATCAGGTGTATCTCTTTCTGCTGGTATTTTAATTCTATTTAATGTTCAAGTATTTGACTATATTTAGGAAACTTTCCATTTCCTGATTATTGCACCAATTACTGTAACATTATTAATAAATTAACATGATGTTTTGCAAAATGTAAATTAAACTGAGAGCAGAAGTGACATCACCCGACATAAAACACTGAAGCAGCGTTTTTGTTCTTACCACACAAAGGTCAATTGTTTTAATCTCCTGACCCACCCATGGGTGTAAAATAAGAAACATTCACTAAATCAAGAGCCACATGCAAAGTGCCAGAAGCTTTGCTCTGCTCAGGGAAGATACCACATCCTAGAGAGGATTTGTAAGTAGTGATTTAAATTTATGGAACTCTGCCCTCATTTTATAATGCATCTGATTTTGGTAGAGACCAGTTAGGTTAAGTGCATAGGGATATAAAAAGACTACCGTCCCCTGTAACTTTCAAGTGTTTTGTCATGGTAGTGATCAATTCCATTCCTTGGAGAATGTGATTATTATTTTTCAATGGTTGTTGCCACTGGAGGAGAATTTCACAGGCTTCCCCTTGGTCCTGCTCTAATAGTGTCCCTTACTCTACAGGTCAGGAAGAAAGTGAGAGTCCTGCCAGCTGCCATGTGTGTCCATTTCAATTACACATTCAGGAAGAGGTAATAACAGCAAACTGATCAGATTCACTTTGGGATGGACATGAGTCAAAACTCTAGGTAGCATCTGACCTTCAAAAACTCCCAGTGCAGGCTGGGTATGACGGCTCATGCTTGCAATCTCCACACTTTGGTAGGCACAGTTGGGAATATCTCTTGAGGCCAGGAGTTCCAGACCACTCTGGGCTTCATGGTGAGAGCCTGTCTGTACAAAAACTAAAAAAAGAAAAAACAACAACAAAAAATTAGTTTGGCATGGTGGTGCTCACCTGTAGTCCCAGTTATCCAGGAGGCTGAGGCAGGATACTCCCTTGAACCTAAAAACAATATGCGAGTCAGTTGCTGGCCACATCCAGAGTACTGTTAACAAGAGTGAGGCCTGGTAGAAAAGTAATGAATTTATTCCAAACCTAGCTTGGGGAAGGGGCACAAAGGGTCCTGCCTTTAAGTGTACCACTTCACCTTTGGAGCAGAAAGCAGACACTTTTATAAGGTAAGGGGGGTTATTGAGCAAGGGTAGAGGGTCCTCCTGCAAGGTTGGTGCCTTTTCTACCATGAGGGGGTCTGTCCTGCAGACCCTGACTCAATGACAGAGGAGTAATATACACCGACACATATATTTTGCTTGTCAGTTCAGCTGAGCATCCGGGCCACTTAACAGACTCTAAGGAAGAGTGCTGTCAGCTGCCGCCCCAACTTGCTGGCCTTCTTGGCATTTATTTAGAACACATTAAATGACAAAAGCTTTGAGTCAACACCATTAGAGGGTAATCAACCTGGTCACCTTCCCCCAGGAGAGCAATGCTGCCTGTGAGTGATGAAAGGTTAGCTTTAGGACTACCTGAGTAAACAAGCTCTTTAGATAAACTACTCTACATTCCTTTGTATCTGTGCCCCAAGTGCCCAGGCTCAGGCAAAGAGATTGGCTGCCTTCAGCCAAACTATCTGAAGCTATGCAAAAACTTTTGGTCTTCCAAGAAGGTTTTTGTTTTATTTTATACTTTTCCCTACCATTCTGATTGAACCCCTACACTACCAGATAGTTGAATTGGTGCCTTCCTTTGCAGAAATACGTTATAAAAGTGGCCAAGTGGGTATGTTTTCCATATGCCCTCCTGTTGGATGAAAGCCCTTAGGTAATTCCTAGAGTGGAGAAGAGCCTGGAATTTCCAGGTCCACTTCCTGGAGGTAAAAATTCTGTGGCGGGTGTGCTTTGGTCTGCAAATTGACTGTCAGTTCTCAGGAGAATCTGTCTTGGAGCACTAAGTTAGAAAATGTGCCCTGTAGGGAATGTCTAGTGAGTGGGAGTGAAAGGTTATATTTGCATTTATGAAGGGCTAAGCAGGATACAGGGAACCAAGAGAAAGGGGAGAGAAGAGAAGAGAAAATAATAATTTAAAAAACAGTAAATCATTCTCTTTTTCTTAGAAAAAAATGGGGCAATCTGTTACAAACCCAGGAGTTCAAGGCGGTAGTGAGTAATGATCATGCCACTGTACTAGATACAGCCTGGGTGACAGATTGAGACTGTCTCTCTAAAAAAGCCAATGCAAATAACACAGAAAACAAAAGAAAATTAAAAAGAAAATCTCCTACTCCATCTCATGGACCACAGTGTCTTTTGGGTACCTAGATAATTAGTGTTAGTTCAGGCTCTGCTGGGGTGGCCAATATCTGGTTTACTGGTGGCAATTTCATACGAGTCTGCAGCAACGTCAAGTCTTGCCTCCCCAGAGGAAGGAATTCAACTGAGGGGCATAAGTAAGAAGAGACTGAAGGAAGTCTCTGAGCAGGAATGGAAGTTTATTAAAAAGAGAGCAGGAAAGAAAGGAGGAGACTTTATTGGAAGTCTCTTGGAAGACACTTGGAAGAGACCACAGTGGGCACTTTGGAGATCAAGTGCAGTGTTAGATCTTTGACTTGTGGTTTTATATGTTGGTATACTGCTGGGGTCTTGTGTTCCTTTTCCCATGATTCAGCCCCTTAGGGTGGGCTGCTCACATGTGTGGTAGCCTGCTAACACTTTGGAGGTGAGCATGCGCAGTGTGTTTACTGGAGTTGTACACATGCTTGCCTGAGGCATTCTTCCCTTTTTTGGTGGAATGCCCACAGAAGGTCATATTCCACCATTTTCTCTCTTAACACGCATGCCTCAGCCTACTCACCCTATTCCTAAGCTGCTGACTACCAATTTTAAGCGTTTTTATTTATTGTGAAATTGCCTCTCCCTGGCGCCTGTGACCAATTATTATTTTTAGAGAGGCAGGGTGTCAACTGCCAGGGCATCAGCTGATGGCCACCTGATATTACTTGTGGGTGGTGGGAGCCCTCTTCTGCCCCGCTCATGCCTGACTAACTACGTACTGTAAAAGCCCTATACCTAAAAGTCTTAGATGGTATGGATGTGTGTCCTTTCCTCTGGGTACTGTTTATCTAGGAAATGGCTACAGGTCTTTGAGAAAGCATCATATAAATACATTCTGAATATTCTGTGGTGAATTTTCAGCATCTTTTATCAAGGGGACTTAAGCTTCCCTTCAATTATTGAATTCTTGTTCTTGGAATTGGCTCAGTCCTGACAACTGGTTGAGGTTTCTTGATTTTCCACTTCAAAGGCTGACCTCAGGAATGAGCTTTTCAGCTCCATTTTGCTCTTGGTTTATAAGTATTTATCAAAGTATGAAGCCTCTTCAACTATTGGCTTATGAACTCATTCCATTGAAGCTACTGCTGTCATCGTTTCATTGATTCTGACGTTTCCAAGATCACCAGAGTCTATGTTGCCAAGGTTAGTCTTCATGTTGCATGCTCTATTAGCCACATTGAACGTAGTTTATTTGCATTTCAGGATGATGCCCTTTCCTGATTTTATCCTTGTTCACTGGGCACCACTCCACTTCTCATTCTCCTTTGCTAGTTCTCTTTTGTCTCTAAACTGAAAACATGAGATTGCCCAAGATCTCAATTCTACAATCTCTGCAATGATGCCTGTTGTGTTGGTGATCTCATGTATTCTCCTTACTGACAATGTAGCCAAATCAGTTAACAGACAAGCATAAGGGTGATTATCCATTTATATTAATTATTTATTCACACATCTTGGCATATAGCACATTATGTAAATATTTTTCCTTCAAATGTCAAATTTACATTTAGAAGTAACAGTACCAGGTTGGATGCTGTGGCTCAAGCCTGTAATTGAGCACCTTGGGAGGTTTAGGTAGACAGATTTCTTGAGCACAATTATTGGAGACCAACCTAGGAAACATGGTGAAACCCAGTCTCTAGTAAAAATACGACAATTAGCTAGGTGAGGTGGTGTCCACCTGCAGTCCTAGCTACCTGGGAGGCTAAGGTGGGAGGATAGCTTGAGGCTGGGAGCTGTAGAGAGCAGTGAGCCAATCTGAAACCACTGCACTCCAGTTGGGGCTAAAGAGTGAGACCATGTCTCAAAAAATGAAAAATAGATGTAATAATACCAAAAATCTAAGGAAAAAGATGGAGCATTAATAATATTTTTGCTTGAATTTCCACTAAATCAGAGTGATGGTGACCCACCATCTAATTTAGTTTTATTTAAAATAGCATTATAGATATTGATAGATTACTATGCAGGGGATTATTATTATTATAGAAATAATGATCTAAGTAGAGAAATATACAGATGGAATTATGGTTGATTAACCCACTTATATTACTTGCAGTTGTACAGGTAGTATGTTTTAGTATCTTAGTTACTAATCTCACCTTTTACATATAGCTCTATAATCAATTAAATATGAGTTATTTTTTGTGTATGGTATGAAATAAGAATATAAATTTATCTTTATGCATGTCCTCCAAATGTCTTTCAGACCTCCAAATGGATAAACAAATTGTGGCATACTTATACAATGGAATACTATACAGTGATCAAAATTAATGAACTAGACAGACGTGTTTACAACAGAATAGTACAACAAAGAAAATGAACAAATTTGAGCTACATAGATAATAATACTCACAAATGTGAGAGGAATTATCAAGATGGAAAAATACATTCAGTATAATCTCATTTACATAAAGTTCAAGAAAAATATTTTTAATATATTGTAATTTGTTACATTGGTGATAAAACTCTACAGTGAAACATATGAGTGATCATCGTAACAACTGGGATAATCAGAAGGGAGGAGATAAACGGGAAATATCAGCAAGAAGACATATATTGGGAGTATCTGGATTACTGGCAAATTCTATTATCTGACCAAGGTGTGGTAACATCGATGTTAATGTTATAATTTTTTCTCTTACTGTTTATTAGGTTTTATTATGCTCCATATGTATGTTATGCTCCCCAGTAAAAAAAAAGTTAAAAAGGCAGAAATATAAAGTACATTCCTACATATAAAATTAGGGTGATACAGCATATTCTTATAGATACCATTGTTATTAGAGTTTTTGCTGAATAAAGGAGAATAGAGCATTATGGTACTAAGAAATCCAAGTTAAAATTTAAAATTTTTCTTATTGTTTTGAGACAGGGTCTCACTCTGTTGCCCAGGCTGGAGTGCACAAGCAGAATCTTGGCTCAGTGCAACCTCTGCTATCCAGGCTCAAGTAATTCTCCCATCTCAGCTTCCAGAGTAGCTAGGACAACAGGCGTGCACCACCACGCCCTGCTAATTTTTTCTGTTTTTGGTAGAGACAGGGTTTTGGCATGTTTCCCAGGCTGGACTTGAACTCCTGTGCTCAGGCAATCCAACTACCTCAGCCTTCCAAAATGCTGGGATTACAGATGTGAGCCACTAGACCTGCCCTGAAACTTTTCTTAAATTAATATTTTTTTAAAAAAGAAGACATAAGCAAGAACTGTAAATCCACCTTCTTAATGCTAATATGAACTTGAAACATCAAAACTTGAATATTTATGACAGCTAAACACCTTTTTTCTTATTTCCAATTTAATTACTTATAATACACATTTCAAAGTGTCACAAAGTCATGAATTTCCAATAAATTATAGTATGATGGAGGTTAAATATATAGACCTATTATCCCAAAATATGTCTCTAAATGAAATATTTGTATTCATATTGTTAGCATTCTAATTTCACAATACTAATCATGTGTACACCTGTGTGTTGGGTAAAATATTTTGTTAATATAAATTTTTTGGTTCTGCATTGGAGAAAAAAATCATAGGCAAATTTGTTAAGGTATAAAACATATTTAGCATGATCTTTCAGCATGTTTGTGCATATATAATGCTACTTTCACTGCTATAGTAAAATGATCCAGATTTAGTCACCATAGCTAAGAATGTGAAAAAGCCTTGCAAGAATTTGGCTTGCTAATGATGCTATTAAAAGATGAAATGAAGTTGATATACTGTATTATTGCAGAGAGTATTTTTCTATATTCATATTGAAAAATGCCCAAAAAGCCCCAAAATAGAATCCTAATTATTGGATGTCCCTTTTGCTATGAATTTTTAAAATGTAGTAAAAGAAAAAGAAGCAAAGAAATTCTTGAAAATATGTTGGTTTTACATTATTCTTGATGAAATACCACGTGAGGGTACTTCTCTAGGCCTGATGCTGAGAATCATAGAAGAAACATGAGGCCATGAGGAAGAATAGTAGGGTTCTCTCATTACCCTGAACTCCAGTACTTAAAAAACAAGATGGAAATCACATTTATCAAATAGCATTCTCCCTTTTACCTGCTATAATTATTATCATCATCATCTATATATACATCTATCTCATTAAATGATCTATTTTTGAAATATTTAAATACATAATTTGGAAAATAAGTAATTTTTAAAAGACCATCATTGTGGGAAAGTTACAGGAGTAAACAGCAAAGCTTAGTCATGCTCTATACATGTAGATTTAGAAATTAGGTATAGCTTATTTTACAATATATTGCTTAAGCAAATAATTATTTATGGATGAGCTTAAACTAATCTTTGTTTCATTATGATCACTATAGAAACAATTTAGATTTTAGTGTAACTAAAACTAACCAGTAAGAAGGACAAAGCAAATAATACATTTTATGAGCTAGCTTTTATTTCTAAGAGAGGATTTTAGGACCAAATAGTCAAACAGAGTTAAGACCTCAGATCTTCTGTCACACTTGAGTGAGTGATGGTGGAGTTCGAAAGTTATAGTTCTATAAACAAAACTATACTCACGGATAGGGATTAAATGGTGGAATTCTTTAGAAACACCAGATTCAGTTTTGTTTCCATGAGACTTAAAGTTCTTCAATCTTTCATAAACTTGTATGTACTGTTTTACTCTTTGATCTTTTCAAGATTGTTATAAATGAAGAAGCCTTGATTTCTGCTAATAAAAACAGAGTAAAATTTAAATCATGGAATAGAAAGGTGGAGCTGTGGTTGAGATGTTATATTTTATTAATTGTAATGACATTTTGAGATCCAGTGCTGCTCACTGAATTTCCCTGTGAGGAGAGTTTGTGGTGATGACCCAGCAACAGACAAGCTACTATCCAAAAAAAGCTACTCACATCAAATCAATTTCTAGTTTCTTCCAAGTTGCAGGAGAATGCCTAGACCATAATTTTAATCTCTTCTGTGACCTAAGTATTACAAAAAGAAAAAAATCACTACAATTTTCATGTCAGGTGTGCTAAAAATTTATAAAAACTATTTTTTAAGAAGTTGGTGTTATAAATACTTTGTTTAGTTTCTCCATTAAAAAATGATTTATAGCAAGAGAATAAAAGTTCATTTCTACCCCTAAAACAATAAGATAAAAAAGAGTAATCAATATTGAGAATCCAATAGACAGAGTTAAGAACCAGTTAAACATAAGAAAGAATTAGTGAATTGGACGATAACTGCCCAGAATGAAGCATAAAGAGACCAAGAGGTAGAAAATATAAGGCTAGAGGGTCACAGACAGTGAAGCTACAATCGGAACAACTAACATACTTCTGCAGTTCCAGAAGATTAGAAGAGAGCAAATGGGGCAGAAGCAATGTGGAGATTTTTCCAAAAGTGATAAAGTATATCAGTTCATATATGTTTAGAAACTATCAGACTTCAGACACGATAACTAAAACCAAATTAATATAAAATGACAGGACATCAAAGACCAATAAAAAACCTGAAAGGTAACTAAAGGAAAAGACAGATTATGTTAAAGGGAATAACTGTCTAAACGACAACCTGATTTTCAACAGACAAAAATGAAGCTAGAATTCAATGGAATCATGTCTTCAGTGCATTTCAAAAGTAGAATAGACCTTGATAAACAGAAACTTAAAATGATATTTTTTTCAGATAATAGAAAAATTATTATTATTATCAGTATTATTCTATGTGGAGTTGGAGTCTCAATCTGGTGTCCAGGCTGGAGTTCAGTGGTAGGATCAGGGCTTACTGCAGTCTGGAACTCCCGGGCTCAAACCATCCTCCCACCTCAGCCTTGTGAGTAGCTTCCTTATGCCTGGCTTTTTCATTTATTGTAGACACAGTTTCGCTGTGTTGCACAGTCTGGTCTTGAACTCCTGGGTGTTCCTGATTCAGCCTTACCAAATGTTGAGATTATGGGTGTGAGCCACCCTGCCTTGCCAATAAAGGGACTTTTTGAAACTATTAAATTGAATATGCAAGAAGGAATACAAATTAATGAAGTGGTAAATATGTGCATAATTCTAAATGAATGTTTACTGCATAAAATAATAATGTCTTGTTGGGGTAATTATATAATTGATAAGATATATGCAAATGGCAAAAAATAGAATGGAGGTAAAGCTGACAGGAGTACATTTAGTTAAATTATCTTTTAAACTTTTCTATGTCTATGAGGATATTTTGCACAATGACCCTGTAATTCTACTCAAAGGTATATATACAGAGGAATTGCATCAAATGATATATGAAAGAATGCTCTAGTAGAATTATTCGTAACTGTTCAAAAAAGAAGCTGGCCAAATGTATATTAAGGATAGATCAATCATTACAGTAAATCCACACAATGGAACAATATAGAGAAGTGAAAAAAAATCACATGTACTTGCAACTATGTGACTAAATTTCAGAAACACAATGTTGAGTCCAAGAAGCCACAAACAAGAAGAACATGTAGGATTGCACCTACACGCAGTGCAAAGCAGGCCAGACCAAGCGATGGAGTTTAGGGTTGCATACCTAGTTGGTAAAGTATAAAGAAAATTAAGGAAATAATCACCATAAATTTTGGATATCGCTTATCTCAGGAGGTATGAAGAAATGTTTAGGGACTTGGGAAGTGGCATGGAGGTGGACCTAGGTTGTGTTTGGTGTTCCTTGTCTTGCCTGCATCATGGTTATTTGAATGTTTATGATACACTGCGGTATTTCCCATTTTTGTTTTGGTTCATTTCTAAGTGTGCATTATAATTTTAATGTAAAATGTTTAATTAGGAGATATGTCTCATAGAAATTATTATTATTCATCTCATTATATACTGATGGCAATAATAAACTATTTGTATACATTCTTATACAACTCTAAGGGAGTTGAAGTGAGCACTTTCTTATTTAGTTGCAACGTGAGGAAATTTGAGATGATGTTATCCTCCAACCCCAGAACTTTTCCAATGGATTTCTTCTAGCCTTAATTATCGACCTCACAAGAACAAACCTTTGCAATTTCCCATCTATTTTTTCTTTTGGCTGCTGAATTCCTGACACAACAAGGTTGTACATATTTCCCACACTCTTGGTTTAGCAGAGTTGATTTATCAGTTATGTTTTTCTGCAAGAGAAAACCCTCCAAACTACATTAGATATTTATATCTCACATGTTGTTGGATTTCATTTTTTTAAAGCTTGGTTTGGTGAATGGCTCTGTTTATTTGAAATGGACCAAATTCTGAATCTTGGTAGTAGTTAGAGTTTGGACAATTTGGTCTGGATCAGGTGGGGGCAATCTGACTTCATTAGTTTCTCACTCTCCTTCTGGGAACAGTGTACTAGCCAGGTGATATTCTTATGGTAAATGGAAAGAGGAAGAATCCCCAGTATGGAAGCCATCTGAAATCTCTATGCAAAGTGTAGTAATTTTCTGTTTATCAAAGCAAGTTAAATGGTTGTACTCCAAGTTCAGGGGCAAGGTAGTCAGTCTTCTCAGTGATGGCAGGATACTGCAAGACTATATATCAAAGGGTCGGGTACTCAGGAATTCTTATACAATTGCTAAATGTTTTGTATAGTAATAAATATTTAAACATTAGTCTTGAGAGAAACTTTACCAAAGGCCTAAGAATTAGAGATATGTTTGATAAATAAATATTATTCATGAGCTGAAAGCCCTGAGTGGGAAAATAGGACTAACTTCACCTAGACAACCTCCTGGAAACTCCTTTTTTTATTTTGGAACTTATGAGAAAATAATTTGTTCCATTCGTGAGTGGTGTGCACATGTGTGTGTTTGTGTGTGTATTTATGAGCTTGTGAATAATGAAGTTATACAAAAGTATTAGCAGCAACCGGATTCTGAGGTTCTCCAGAAAATCTTAGATATTTTTGATAAAAGCAGTTTGGATTCTGTGTATTTAAATCTGTCATTTAAAAAAGTCCATATAGGTGATGAACTTAATTATGACCAAGCTCCTTTTAAGAATTTAGACATTTACTATATGATCTCTCTATTGGGTTATAAAACTTCCCTAACAACTGAAGTCACTAAAAACAAATGATGGAGAGGTTACACAAGGAAAAATTGCAAACACTGAAAGTGAATATGTCCTTGTTTGCATACTAGCAAATGAGAATTCAGGTTTCATGTCAACTTTAGTATGAATAATTCCAGCCTATAACAAGAACAGACAGTGAATGAATGGGTTAATTTGAGTTGTTTTGAAAATAATAATATTTTCCATAAAGACAGCATTGAACTTACCCATTAGCATGCCATGGTGATTTCTGGCTTGACATTGGTAACAACAATTAAAAGTAAAAAGAATCACAGCACATTCACAAATCAGGTGCATATAGAATTTAAGGTCAGGATATTCAAGCAATCACAACCAGTGATATTACACCAGCATTTTAAAAATTTCTTTTTGTCTGTTCAGACATGATAACTTTTCTGCCCATCATTTTTTCCATTCTAATAGTGGTTACATTTGTGATTGGAAATTTTGCTAATGGCTTCATAGCATTGGCAAATTCCATTGAGTGGTTCAAGAGACAAAAGATCTCTTTTGCTGACCAAATTCTCACTGCTCTGGCAGTCTCCAGAGTTGGTTTACTCTGGGTATTATTATTAAATTGGTATGCAACTGAGTTGAATCCAGCTTTTTACAGTATAGAAGTAAGAATTACTGCTTATAATCTCTGGGCAGTAATCAACCATTTCAGCAACTGGCTTGCTACTAGCCTCAGCATATTTTATTTGCTCAAGATTGCCAATTTCTCCAACCTTATTTTTCTTCGCTTAAAGAGGAGAGTTAAGAGTGTTGTTCTGGTGATACTTTTGGGGCCTTTGCTATTTTTGGTTTGTCATCTTTTTGTGATAAACATGAATCAGATTATATGGACAAAAGAATATGAAGGAAACATGACTTGGAAGATCAAATTGAGGAGTGCAATGTACCTTTCAAATACAACGGTAACCATCCTAGCAAACTTAGTTCCCTTCACTCTGACCCTGATATCTTTTCTGCTGTTAATCTGTTCTCTGTGTAAACATCTCAAGAAGATGCAGCTCCATGGCAAAGGATCTCAAGATCCCAGCATGAAGGTCCACATAAAAGCTTTGCAAACTGTGACCTCCTTCCTCTTGTTATGTGCCATTTACTTTCTGTCCATAATCATGTCAGTTTGGAGTTTTGAGAGTCTGGAAAACAAACCTGTCTTCATGTTCTGCGAAGCTATTACATTCAGCTATCCTTCAACCCACCCATTCATCCTGATTTGGGGAAACAAGAAGCTAAAGCAGACTTTTCTTTCAGTTTTGTGGCATGTGAGGTACTGGGTGAAAGGAGAGAAGCCTTCATCTCCATAGATTCACAAGAGCGGCATTGTGTATCTTCTAGCAGAAAACAAACTGGTGTTATATGAAACATTTTATATTTCTTACTGTGTTTTCTGTAATGTATGTATATGAATAACTTTCAAGCATGTACCTAGAAAAGTCTTTTACCTAACGTTAGTCTAAAAAAGTGCGTATGTATATATATGTATTTTTGTGTGTATGTGTGTATGAAAAACAAAAGAACATTGACAGTGACATACTCTTTTTTGTTTTTTCACACAAACTGCCAAATTATACAAAATATGACAAAAATTCTTAAGAATTATGAATCCATACCTATTTCATTTATGTATTTTATATTTCATTTGAATAATTTATTATCTATATTTATAATTATTAAGAACTATCAGCTTATCTCAGGAAAGACATTGCTGTTTTCTATTGTTATTTGAACCACACAAATATACCACAGTGTGCTTCGAATTCATTGTTTGAACCTGTAACTTTTTGGATGGTAAGGTCATTCAATTCTAAATCAATAATAAGGATGTGTCTTTGAGGTTTTATTCCATTATCAATTCCTATTTTATGTTTAGTAAAAAGCAATCAGAATTATTGATAGAAAACAATGCACACAATAAAATTTGAGTGACAAGCATATGTAGAGTAAGTTTCAACTATGTCTACCATAAACAGTACTGAGTAATATTAGATTTAATACAAGCATGTGAATAGCTTAGAAAACAATCTCTTCTATAATAGGGATGAAAAATCATGATTGTGATCTTGATTGCTATTATCAGTTTCCATATGTAGTTAGAAAAGTCATTTCTTCCAGCTTTTGGATTAAAGAAAAACTTTTTTTTTGAAGTTGAGAGGTGATGTAAACTATTTTAGTATTTTTTTCTAAAGCACTTTTAGGCCCCTGAATTGTTAATTATACCCTTACCTTCCATTTATAAAATTCCTTCTAAACTTCAGGTAACAGAACCCAAATCTTCCTTATTCTAAAAAAAAACTATCAATGTAAAAATAGTATAGAAATTATGGAAAATAAATCAATGAAATTTTTGTAAATGTTAAAATGGCATCTATGAAATCTATGTTTTAATTATAGGATGTGCTTTACAGTTATAATTTTGTTGTCAATGATGAAATGAAAGTGGTTGACATATTCATTAATAGGAAGTTCTATTATGAGATGGAAATGTACAGTCTTGTTCACAGCTAAATTCTACATGACTGTATTAATTTTGGTGTTATGAAATTTTAAAAATGTGATTTAAACCTTAAGATAAATCATCCCCACATGTGATTTATGTGTTTTTTTAAAATCATGTATCTTCCTCAGTACAATGTAAGAACTGTAAAATCAGATCAGAGATGATCTCATCTCTGTCTTGCTTTCTGTTGAATGTAAGATCAGAGAGGAAGATGATCTCATCTCTTTCTTCCTTTCTGTTGACTCCCAGGACCTAGAACCCAGCAACAAGAATAGATGGTCAAAAATGATATTTTAATGAACAAATAAATGGGTGGATAAAATGGGTAAGTTGATGTGGTAAACCAATGAAAGGGAAACTCATCACAAAATCTGCAGTTGCATGAATTCCCCTGTTCTGGTCTCAGGTTAAGGTTACAGGCTTATCCAAGCAGAATCCTTCCACAGAGGAAAAGTTTGGCTATTCCACAATTTTAGGGGAAATATAACAATAATATAGTCTTGATGCAGCTGTATCAGGTGTCTGAATTGGAGACAAGGTAGAACATCAAAATTAGATGGCGCCTATTACAATATTTTTAGAAAGCGTATAAACAACCTTGGTCTATTTGAATATGTATTTTTTTCTATTGTGAATTATATATTTGTATTATGATATTTTCTAGTTGATTATTATTTAAACAAAAATGGCATTTCATTTTAAAAATTGAGTTAGTAACCAGCTACTTTACTAAAATGTTTTTTATGTATTACCTGTTATTAAGGTGATGACATTTATTTAGAAATCAAGTTCAAGACAAAAATGGCAAGGATATGTGGAAATTGAGACAGGAACAAATGTGAAACAATGTGTGGTGATGTCTGGTATGACTCTGCTGGCAGCCACTTCACAATGAGGTGAGAGAGACAGCATGACGGTCATCAGATGCGTGCACTTGGCTCCCAGCACTTTTCCAGAAGGGCTACAAGGGGAAACCACAGCCGGCATTAGTCCAGGGATGAGAGAGAGGAGGGAGAATGGAGAATGTATCTGCTCAGTTGTCTTCTGTATTTGATTTCCCATTGGCCATTGTTTCCCTGAGGCAGAACTACCATCTCTGCTGTTCTGCCTTCCATCATCCAGTCCCTAGGTGGAGGTTGTGAAAGTCAGACCTCATGCCCACAGTGTGGTGTTCCATTCAAGTCCCAAATGGAAGGATGATCTGGATCAGGCAAGGTGCTGGCCAGGGGAATAGGAGATAGTGAAGGGAATCTAAGAAAGCACATGTCTGTGTCCAATACCACCACTCTTTGTGCCGCTCAGATGTACTCATGCCCTCCAGTGATGGCTGGCTTTATGAGCATATGACTTGCACAGTTGCACAGAGGATACTCCTCTGCTGAAGAGGGAATGGTCTTGCACTAATTCCATAGGGATTTGCTCTCCCCTCTCCCACAGGCTTGACAGAGACGTGCACAGAGTCCTATAATGCCCACTAT
This sequence comes from Pan paniscus, assembly GCF_029289425.2. Taxonomy (NCBI): domain Eukaryota; kingdom Metazoa; phylum Chordata; class Mammalia; order Primates; family Hominidae; genus Pan; species Pan paniscus. The sequence goes on along the minus strand of NC_073259.2, from coordinate 16,533,436 downwards.
GTATGCCTCTAACAGCTTTGAATTCTGCTGGATCATCTGGCTCAGTGGCCATAGCAGTTTGGATCAGAACCTATATCTGCTGTAGAGCCCTCTTTTGTTCTGGGCTCCATTTGAGACCAGTAGCCTATAGAAACTTCATTAATGAGTCAGAGCGATATTCTCAAATGTGGAATATGTTGGCTCCAAAATCCCAGTAGGCCCCCAAAACATTGTGTCTCTTTTGTAGTGATAGGAAATATAGAGAGAGAGCAACATGCCGTTTACTTTTAAAAAGATTGTTTTGACATGTGGACTAGGGACACTGAAAACCTTAAAACATCACCTATGTTGTCAGTCCTTGAATCTTCACATATCTCTTTTCTTCTGGTATTTTACTTCCATTCAATGTTATAGTATTTTACAATATTAAGAATCTTGCCTCTTCCTGTTTATTATACCAAATAATATATAATTATTATTTGAGACAGGGTCTCATTCTGTCCATGAGGCTGGAGTGCAGTGGCAGGATCATAGCTCATTGCAGCCTCAACCTTCTGGGCTCAGTTGATTCTCCCTCCTCGGCATTGCTAGCAGCTGGGACTGCAGGGACACACCACCTTGCCTGGCTAATTTTGGTATTTTTTGTAGGGCTGGGATTTCACCATGTTACCCAGGCTGGTTTCAAACTCCTGGGCCCAAGTCAGCCTCCTAAAGTGCTGGAATTACAATCATGTGCCACAGGGCCCGGGCTGTAATATTATTAATATATTAAATTAGCATGATGTTTTTTAAAAAATGTAAATTAAACAGAGAACAGAAGTGACATAGTCCTGACATAAAACAGTGAAGCAGTGCTATTATTCTTACAATACAAGGCAAATTGTCTTGATTTTCCCTCATAAAGGGTGTAGATTAACAAATATTCACCAAATGACGAGCCCCGTAAAAAGTGCCAGAAGCTATGCTCTGCTCTGTGAAGACAGTACATCCTAGAAAGCATTTGTGAGTGTTGATTGAAGTTTATGGTAATCTGCACTCATTCTATAATCCATCTGGTTTTGGTAGAGGCCAGATAGGTTAAGTGAATCGGGTTATAGAAAGGACTACCATCCCCTGTAACTTGCAAGTGTTTTGTCATGGCAGTGACCAGTTCCATTCCTTAGGGAATGCGGTTATTATATATTATACATTGGGTTGCCAGCAGTGGAGAATTTCAGAGGCTTCAACTTGGTCCTGCTATAATAATGTCCCTTACTCTACAGTTCATGAAGAATGTGAAAGTCCTGCCAGCTGCCATACGTATCCAGTTCAATTACACATTCAGGAAGAGGTAGTAACTACAAACTGATTAGATCCACCTTGGGATGGACATGAGACGAAGCTCTAGGTAGCATCTGACCTTCAAAACCTCCCCCTGCAGGCTGGATGTGATGGCTCATGCCTGTAGTCTTAGTAGTTTGGGAGGCCAAGGTGGGAGGATCCCTTGAGAGCAGGAGTTCCCTTCGCAACATATAGAAACTCCATGTCTACAAAAAATTGAAAAATTAGCTGGCGTGGTGCTGCATGCCTATAGTTCCAAATACTTGGGAAACTGAGGCAGGAGGATTGCTTGAGCCCAGGGTTTCAAGGCTGTAGTGGGCTATGATCCTGCCACTGTACTCCAGCTTGGGTAACAGAGGGAGACTCTGTCTAAGAAGAAAAAAAAAAAAAAGTGAAAGTTCTTACTGGTGTCTTAAATATCAAGTAAAACAGGTTCAAATCAATAATTAACAATCTTTGGTTCCTGTCTATAGCAAAAAGGTAAAATGGAAAGCAGTTGTACAAATAGTATGTTAACTCATAAGAAAACTAGCCAAAGACAGATTTATTATCATCTGCTTTTTTTGTTGTTGTTTTCTTGAGACGGAGTCTAGCTCTGTCTCCCAGGCTGGTGTGCAGTGGTGTGATCTCGACTAACTACAACCTCCACCTCCTGGGTTCAAATGATTCTTTTGCTGCAGCCATCTGAGTACCTGGGATTACAGACGGGCACCACCACACCTGGCTAATTTTTGCATTTCTAGTGGATATAGGGTTTCACCATGTTGGCCATGCTGGTCTTGAAGTCCTAACCTCAGGTGATCCACCTGCCTCAGCCTCCCAAATTGCTGGGAGCCACGGGCCTGGCCAATCATCTGCTTTTTATAGGTGATAATACTGAGGCAGGGGGTAGTTGTAAAATGGAGTCTCAGATCATAGCTATACCAAGCAGGGAATCTGGTTTCCTGTCCTGGCAGTCTGACTCCAAGATCCCCTCTTAGAAACCATCATACTGTAAAAACTGAAAAGAAATAAAAATCCAAGATTGGAGACTGATTTTAACATCTATTCATCTAAACCATTAAGTAATCAAAAATGAATTAAATAGAGGAAAATACAACTGACTATTCATACACAGAGAAGTGTAGACTCTTCAATGGAAAACATGTTTTTTAAGTGCCCAAGGAATAGTTATAAAATTGCTGAGTATTTTAATTAAACAACTAATATTTAAGTATTAGGCTCAAGAGAATAATTTAGTCAAAGTCCTAAATATGAGAGGCTAAGTTTGATAAAGATTGAAAATGCACTGAAAAGCCCAAGTAAGAAAATTATTTTTTCATTTTAGAAATTATAGGACAATAATATTTCCCAACTATGAGGTGTGTGTATGTGTGTGTGTGAACGTGTTTGTGTTAACGAGCTTGTTAACAATAAGTTATACAAAATTATTATTTGGCAGCAACCAGATTTTTAGGAATATTGGCCTTCCTGGGCTTCCCAAGAAAACCTTGGATGCTTTTGATAGGAAAAGTTGGGACTCACTAAATCTGGCACAGAAAAGGTGAATCAACAGTGGTCATGATTCTAGTTTTGACCAAGCTACATATAACAGTATAGGCATCCGATGTATGATTTATGTATTAGGTTAGAAAATTTCCCTTACAACTGCCATTGCTCAACACAAATTATAGAGAGGTTAAACAAGGAATAAATGGCAAAATGATGAATAAGAATATGACCTGATTTGCATGCTGGCAAATGAGAATTCAGCTTTTACTTCAACATCAGTATGAAACATTTTATCTTATAACAAGGTCACAGCATTTGAATAGGAGTTAATTTGAGCTGTTTTGGAAATTATCATGTTTTCCATTAAGACAGCCTTGAACTCATTCAGTAGCATGGCCCGGTGCATTCCTGCTTGACATTGGTCAGAGAATTTAAAAGGAACAAGAACATTACTGCACAATCAGAAATCAGGTGCACATAGAAATTAAGGTCAGGACCTTAAAGGGAATATTGCCCATTGATATTAGGCCTGCCTTAAAAAAATTCAGACATGGTATGTTTACTACTCATCATTATTATCCATAACAGTAATGGTAGAATTTGTATTTTCCCACAGCCACCTTCATTACACTTATATACTGATTTGATATTTCAACATATTATTTTCTTTGGGTCCTTTTAAGTAGTTGTTAAACAATGCTGAAAGTTGCCTTACAGTATGCTGTTAACTAATCAGATTTTCTCAAAGTCATTTGGCATAATATTTGGTTAAAAGAAGTATGTCTAGTATAATTACAGGTGTTCATAACAAAAGAGCACTTAAAACTTTAAAAAATATTAGAAAAACGAATAAAGGAAAATGAATACATATATAAAATATATAATTCATTATTAATAAATGTGCATAAAATCACACTCATAGAATTTAAAAAGAGTAACAATTTTTGAATTAAGGATACATTCTAAATTATAATAGAAAAAGGCTTATAAAATGTTAGTTTTAATAATACTTTATGTAAATATTATTGAGTTTCCTGCTTCATACATGTCCCTGCAAAGGACATGATCTCATCCTTTTTTATGGTTGCATAGTATTCTATGGTGTATATGTGCCACATTTTCTTTAGCCAATCTATCATTGATGGACATTTGGGTTGGATCCCAGTCTTCACTATTGTGAATAGTGCCGCAGTGAACATACGTGTGCATGTGTCTTTATAGTAGCATGCTATTTAATCCTTTGTGTAGATAGCCAGTATTGGAATCACTGGGTCAAATGGTATTTCTAGCTCTAGATCCTTGAGGAATCACCACACTGTCTTTCATAATGGTTGAAGTAATTTACACTCCCACCAACAGTGTAAAGCGTTCCTATTTCTCCACATCCTCTCCAGCATCTGTTGTTTCCTGGCTTTTTAATGATCGCCATTCTAACTGGCATGACATAGTATTTCATTGTGGTTTTGATTTGTATTTCTCTGATCACCAGTGATGATGAGCATTTTTTCATGTGTCTGTTGGCTGCATAAATGTCTTCTTTCGAGAAGTGTCTGTTCATATCCTTTGCCCACTTTTTGATGGGATTTTTTTTATTGTAAATTTGTTTAAGTTCTTTGTAGATTCTGGATATTAGCCCTTTGTCAGATGTGTAGATTGAAAAATTTTCTTCCATCCTGTAGGTTGCCTGCTCACTCTGATGATAGTTTCTTTTGCCGTGCAGAAGCTCTTCAGTTTAATTAGATCCAATTTGTCTATTTTGGCTTTTGCTGCCAGTGCTTTTGGTATTTTCGTCCTCAAGGCCTTGCCTATGTCTATGTCCTGATCTTTCATATCACTGAGTTTTAATAGCTAAAGTTAAGAAGTCTCTCAAATTTCCATCAGTGATAAAATGTATAAATAAATTATGGCACACTTGTACAATAGAACACTATACAGCAATCAAAATGAACCAACTAGAGAGACAAGTTTACAAAGAATATAAATAAAAAGGAAAATGAACATATTTGGACAACATCGATATGAGAGGAATTACTAAAATTGAAAAAAGATTCAGTATAATTCCGTTTATATAAAGTTTACAAAAAATATTTTTAATAAATTACAATTTATTACATTGGTGGCGAAATTCTAAAGTGAGACATGTGAGCGATTATCATAACAATTGGGATAGTAGGGATGGAGGAAACAAAAGGGAAATGATATCAACAGGAAGGCATATATGGGGAGTGTCTGGATTGCTGGCAAATTCTACTTTATGACCAAGATGTGATAACATGACTCTTAATGCCATAATTTTTTAATTTACTGTACATTTAGGCTTTATTACTTTATAAATATGCTTCACAATAATGAAAATATTTAAAAAGCAAATCATATAATAAATAAATGAATATAAAATAGGCTGAAAAAACATATTCTTATAGACATCATGATAATTAGAGTTTTGCTGAATAAAGAAGAATAGAGCATTATGATAGTAAGAAATCCAAGATAAAATTTTAAACTTTTATTTAAATATTTTAAAAAGTAAGAGATAAGCAGGAAGTCTACCTCCACATTCTTAATGTTAGTTTTACTATGAAACATCAGATTCTGGCCGGGTGCGGTGGCTCATGCCTGCAATCCCAGCACTTTGGGAGGCCAAGTTGGGTGGATCACGAGGTCAGGAGATGGAGACCATCCTGGCTAACACGGTGAAACCCCCTCTCTACTAAAAATACAAAAAATAAGCCAGGCGTGATGGCAGGCGCCTGTAGTCCCAGCTACTCCGGAGGTTGAGGCAAGAGAATGGCATGAACCTGGGAGATGGAGCTTGCAGTGAGGCAGAGCTTGCAGTGAGGCAGAGCTTGCAGTGAGGCGGAGCTTGCAGTGAGGCAGAGCTTGCAGTGAGCCGAGATCTCGCCACTGCACTCCAGCCTGGGTGACACAGCAAGACTCCGTCTTAAAAAAAAAAAAAAAAAAAAGAAAAGAAACCTCAGATTCTGAGCATCTGTATTACACTAGACACCTTTTTTTCTTATTTCCAATTTCATTATTTATGATAACATTTCAAAGTGGCAGAAATTAGTGAATTTCCAATAAATTATAGTAATATAGATATTAAGTACACAGGACAATTTTTATAAATTTATCTCTAAATGAAATAATTATGCCCATTTTTACCATTCAAAGATTATACCATGCATGTGTACACATATGTGAGGAAAAATATTTTGATAGTACAAAGTTTTTGAATATTAGAGAAGAATTAGTAGAAAGATAATTTTGTTGAGGCATAAAGCATATTTAGTGTAACTACTTTGACTGCTGTAATAAAATCACCCAGATTTCGTGACAGTAGCTGAGATTAAAAATAAGCAGTAGAGAGAATTTCACTTGTTAATAATGCTATTAAAAGATGAAGCTTATACACTTTATAATTGCACAGAGTATTTGTGTAAGTTCATATGAAAGTGGAATAAAATTAAACAGCCAAAAAGAGAGTATTCTTTGCTAGAGGTCACTTTTGGGGTAATTTTTAGAATGTGGTAAAAGAAAAAATATCTTGCAAATCATTAGAAATATGTTGATTTTGTGTTACTCTTGATCAAATACTATGTGAGGGTATTTGTCTAGGTCTGATTCTGAGAATAATATAAGAATCGAGCCAGGCACCATGGCTCATGGTTGTAATCCCAGCACTTTGGAAGTTGAGACTGGTGGATCACCTGAGGTCAGGAGTTCCAGACCAGCCTGGCCAATATAGTGAAACCCACTGTCTACTAAAAATACAAAAATTAGCTGGATGTGATGGACAGCACCTGTAATCCCAGCTACTTGGGAGGCTGAGGCAGGAGAATCAATTGAACCTTGGAGGCGGAGGTTGCAGTTAGCTGAGATTGTGCCATTGCACTGCAGCCTGGGTGACAAGAGCGAAACTCCATCTCACACACACACACACACAAAATGTAAAGCCATGAGGATGAATAATAATGTTCTCCCACCACCCTTAACTCTAGTGCTTTGAAAAGAAGACTCAAATCACAGTTATTTAGTAACATTCTCCCTTTCAGGTGACATCATCATCATTATTATCATCATCTACATTTACATCTGTCTTATTAAATGATTTATTTCTGAAATGTTTACATACATAATTTGGGTAACGTCTATGTAATTTCCAAGAGATATCATTGTGGGAAAGTTACATTAGTAAACAGCAAAGTTCATGTCAGGCTGAATACATTGAGATTTAGAAAGTTAAGTGTAGTGTAGTGTAGTTTAAAATACATTGCTTAAGAAAACAATTATAGATGATATTAAACTAATCCAAGGAACACTATAAAAAGATTTTGATTTTAGTATAAATAAAATTGCTTAGTAAGAAAAATAAATAAACCATTTCATGATCAAGCTCTTATTTCTAAAGAGAGGATTTTAGGGCTAAATAAATCAAACAGAAGTAAGCTCTCCCCCACATCTTGTCTATATCATTTGGATAATGATGTAATTCAAAGGCACAGAGCACCTTTTCAACAACATAAGCAAAGTGAAAATTATGTCATGGAATACAATGATGTATCTGTGGTTAATGAACTATATTTTATCTATTGCAATGATATTTTGAAATCCAGTGCTGCTCTTTGAGTTCCCTTTGAGCAGAGTTTGTGGTGGGGACCCAGCAACAGACAAGCTAATATCCAAAAAAAGCTACTCACATCAACTTAATTTCCAGTTTCTTTCAAATTGAAGGTAAATTCTAACACAAAGCTTTTATTCTATTCTCTGACTAAAGTGTTGGGAAAAGAAGAAAATTGTTACCGTTTTCATTTCTAACATACTAAAACAAAAAACAAAAAATCAAAAAAATCAGAAACATTTTTAAAAAGAACAGAGTGTTAAGAGTAGTTTGTTCAGTTTTCCTATAGAAACTAATGTTCAGAAAGAGAATAAAAGATTATTCTGAACACTAAAACAATAAGACTAAAAAATGAAATATCAGTACTGAGAATCCAATAGAAAGAGTCAACCAGTTAGAGCACTAGAAGAGATAATTAGGGAATTAGAAGATAGCTACACAGAATGAAGCATAGAGAGAAAGAAATGGAAAATGCAAGGCTAGAGGGTAACACATTGATGGTATCATCAAAACACATAACATACTTGTAGAGTTCTGTAAGATTAGAGGAGAGAAAATAGAGCGAGAGAAATGTTGCAGGGATTTTTCCAAAAGTGAAAATGTATCCCAGCATATATCTTTAGTAATCACAAACTTCAGGCATGATAACTAAAATCAAGTTAACAAAAAATAATACAGGACACCAAAGACCAGTAGAAAATCTGAAAAGTAGCTAGAGGTAGAAGATAGAGTATGTTGATAAGAACTGCATTCTAAATACAACCTGATTTTAACAGAAAATATGGAAGGAGGAATTCAATGGAATCATGTCTTCAGTGTGTTTCCAAAGAGTAGTAGACCTTCATAAACAGAAATTGAAAATGATATTTTTCAGATATAATAAAAATTACTGAAAATACAAAGTTGAACATGCAAGGAGCAATAAAAATTAATGACGAAAAATAAGTGTGTAATTCTAAATAAATGTTGACTGTATAAAACAATATTGTCTTGTTGGATTAAATGTATAATTGATAAGATATATGTAAATAGCAATAAAGAGACTGGAGATAAAGGTGACAGGAATAAATTTAGTCAAACTGTGTTTTGGGCTTTTCTATGTCTGTGAGGAGAATTTGAATGTCATAATCAAGGACCCTGTAATTCTACACCCAGCTATATATATGCAAAGGAATTGTAGCAAATGATATGTGAAAGAATGCTCATTGTAGAATTATTCTAACAGCTCAGAAAAGAAGCTGCCCATATGTACATCAAATAAGGATGAATAAATAATTATAATAAAATCATAAAATGGAAAAACATAGAGAAGTGAAAAGAAATGAATCACATGTACAGGCAGTTATGTGATTACATTTCAGATCCATAATGTTGAGCACAGGAAGCCATGAATACGAACATATAGGATTGTATCTATACAGAGTTCCAAGCAGACCAAACCAAGCTATTGAGTTTAGGGTTGCATACCTAGTTGGTAAAGTATAAAGAAAAATTTTAAAAAATGATCATCATAAATTATGGACATTGCGTATTACAGGAGGTGTGAAGAAAGGTGTAGAGGGATGGAAACACATTGAGGTAAACCTAGGCTGTTAGCAACATTCCATGTCTTGCCCTACATGATGGTTACATGAGTGTTCATGACATATTGCTATGTTTTCCATTTTTGTTTTGGCTCATTTCTAAGTGTGCAGTCTAGTTATAAAAATTATTCATCAGAAGAAATGTTCCATGAAAATTATTATTACTCTGCTCATTATATACCAAAGGGAAAAATACACTGTTTGTATACATTCATGTACAGCTCTAAAAGATTTTAATTAGAAAATTTTTGATTTTAGTTGTAACTATTGAAAATTTGACAAGATGTTTCCTGCCAACCCCAGATTTTTCAGTAGATATTTCTTCTAGTTTTAATTATCTACTTCATGTGACAAAACATTGACATTTTCCATCTATTTTTCCCTTGGATCCTGAATTCCTGACACAACAGGGGTGGACATGTTTCCCACACGCTTGGCTTAGCAGAATACCTATATCACTTAAGTTTTTCTGCAAGAGAAAATCCTCCAAAACTGCATTAGATATTTGTGTCTCATGTGTCTTTGGATTTCATTTTTGTCAGCTAGGTTTGGTGGATGGCTGTGGTGATTGGAGATGGGCCACATTCTGCATCTTGAAGCTACTTTGGCTGATTTAGGCTGGATAAGGCAGTGGCATTCTGACTCCATTAGTTTCTCATTCTTCTTCTGGGAACAGTGTACTCACCAGATGATGTTCTCATGGTGAATGGAAAAGAGCAAGAAACTCCAATATGGAAACCGTCTTAAATCTCTGTGTAAAGTCTACTAATTTGCTGTTCACTGAAGCAAATTACATGAGTGAATTCAGAGTCCAAGTTCCAGGTAGTCACCCTGCCTGTGGTGGGAGGATACTGCAGGATTATATGACAAAGTTTAGGGTACTTAGAAATATTTGCAAAATTGCTTACTGTTTTAATTAAATAATTAATATTTAAACAAAAAACAGACTTGAGAATAAATTTACCAAAGGCCTATGTTGGGCACAGGCCCCCAAATCTGGCCATAAACTGGCCCCAGTAAACTGGCCATAAACAAAATCTCTGCAGCACTGTGACATGTTCGTGATGGCCATGACACCCATGCTGAAGATTGTGGGTTTACCAGAATGAGGGCAAGGAACACCTGGCCCACCCAGGGCAGGAAACCACTTAAGGGTATTCCTGAGCCACAAACAATAGCATGAGCAATCTGCACCTTAAGGACATATTCCTGCTGCAGATAACTCGCCAGACCCATCCCTTTGTTTCGGCCCATCCCATTGTTTCCCCTGAAGAATACTTTCAGTTGATCTATAATCTATAGAAACAATGCTTATCACTGGCTTACTGTCAATAAATATGTGGGTAAATCTCTGTTTGGGGCTCTCAGCTCTGAAGGCTGTGAGACCCCTGATTTCCCACTCCACACACTATATTTCTGTGTGTGTCTTAATTCCTCTGGCGCCACAAGATTAGGGTCTCCACAACCGAGCTGGTCTTGGCAGGCCCAAGCATGAGAAACATGTTTGATAAATATTATTCATTGTCTGACAACCCTGAGTGGAATATGACTAATTCCACCTAGATGACCTCCTGGGGAAACTCGTTTTCCAATTGGGGATTTATAAGAAAATAATTCATTGCATCTGCTAAGTGTGTGAGTGCATGTGTGTCTATGTATTGAGGAGCTTATTAACAATGATGTCATATAAATGTATTGGTTATCAGAAACCAGATTTTAAGGTGTATTGGCCTCCCAGGACTTTCCAAAATAATCTTGGATGATATTGATAAAAGGTTTAGATTCTGGTATTAAACAAACCATATTGGTATTATCCTAGTTATGACCAAGCTCCTTAAACAATTTAAACCTGTACTGTATGATATGTGTATTGGGTTTTAAAATTTCCCTATGTAACAACTGACGATGCTGGACACAAATTATGGAGAGGTTAGCAAGGAAAACAATTGCAAAACAATTTTAAAAATGCCTTTATTTGCATACTAACACATGAGAATTTACTTTTCACTTCATCCTCAATATAAAATATTTCAGCATATAGTAAGACAGACAGTGTATGAAGAGGAGTGAATTTGAGCTGTTTTGAGAATAAGAATATTTTCTATTTCTATAAAGACAGCTTTGAATTCATCCATTAGCATATGATGGTGCTTTCCTGTTGAAATTAGTCATGAATTTAAAGGCAGAAAATGTTACTGCACATTTAAAAGTCAAGTGTTTATCGACATTAAGGTCTGGATATTAAGGGAATCACAACCAGTGTTATTAAGGCTGCATTTTTTCTTTCTTTTCATTTGTTCAAACATGATATGTTTTCTGCTCATCATTTCATCAATTCTGGTAGTGTTTGCATTTGTTCTTGGAAATGTTGCCAGTGGCTTCATAGCTCTAGTAGGTGTCATTGAGTGGGTTAAGACACAAAAGATCTCATCAGCTGACCAAATTTCTCACTGCTCTGGTGGTGTCCAGAATTGGTTTACTCTGGGTCATATTATTACATTGGTATGCAACTGTGTTTAATTTGGCTTCATATAGATTAGAAGTAAGAATTTTTGGTTCTAATGTCTCAGCAATAACCAAGCATTTCAGCATCTGGGTGTTACTAGCCTCAGCATATTTCATTTGCTCAAGACTGCCAATTTCTCCAACCTTATTTTTCTCCACCTAAAGAAGAGGATTAAGAATGTTGGTTTGGTGATACTGTTGGGGCCCTTGGTATTTTTCATTTGTAATCTTGCTCTGATAACCACGGGTGAGAGTGTGTGGACAAAAGAATATGAAGGAAATTTGTCTTAGATGATCAAATTGAGGAATGCAATACAGCTTTCAAACTTGACTGTAACCATGCCAGCAAACGTCACACCCTTCACTCTGACACTAATATCTTTTCTGCTGTTAATCTATTCTCCATGTAAACATGTCAAGAAGATGCAGCTCCATGGCAAAGGATCTCAAGATCTCATCACTAAGGTGCTCATAAAAGCTTTGCAAACTGTGATCTCCTTCCTTATGTTATTTGCCATTTACTTTCTGTGTCTAATCACATCAACTTGGAATCCTAGGACTCAGCAGAGCAAACTTGTATTCCTGCTTTACCAAACTCTTGCAATCATGTATCCTTTGTTCCACTCATTCATCCTGACTATGGGAAGTAGGAAGCCAAAACAGACCTTTCTTTCAGCTTTGTGACAGGTAAAATGCTGAGTGAAAGGACAGAAACCCTCAACTCCATAGATTCCCAAAGGGAGCATTGTGTATCTTTTAGCTGAAAACAAACTGACGGTATCTGGAACATTTTATATTTCCATTCGTTTTTCCTTAGTGTATATATTTGAGTAATTTCAAAACAGATACCTAGAAAAGTCATATATCTATCTATCTATCTATCTATCTATCTATCTATACACACACACACACACACACACACATATATGTGTGTGGGTATATGTGTGCATGTGTATGAATAACAACATTGACCACAAATTATGAAGCCGAGTATATTTCACATATATATGTAGGTATATTTTATGATAGTTCATCCTATGGTATTTCATGTGAAGAATTTATTACCTCTATTTATAATTAGGAACTTACAGCTTTTATCAGGAAATCATTGTTGTTTTCCATTGTAATTTGTACCACATATATGTACTTAACTATCATTGTTTGAACCTCTAATTTTTTGGATGGTAAAAACATTCAATTCTAAATTAATGATGAGAATGGATCTTTGGGGTAGGTTTTATTTCATTATGAATTCTTATTTTATATTTATTATAAGGCAAATAGAATGGTTGTTAGCTAATGATGCACACAATAAAATTTGAGTGACAAACATACGTACATAAGTAGAGTAAATTTTGTATGTGTATACCAAAAACTGTTCTAAAGGATACTGGATTTAATAGTAGTATGTGAATAGATTAGAAAAAAATCATTTCTATAATAGGAATGAAGATACATGATCATGACACTTTCAGTGCTGTTATAATTTTTTAATGTGTAGTTAGAAAAGTTGTTTCTTCCACTTTTCGAATTAAAGAAAACCTTTTTTTTTTAAATTGACATCTGATGATGTCAAGTATTTCCATTTATTTTGCTTAGCCACCTCTGAGCCCTTGAATTTCCAATTTTCCCTTTGTCTCCCATTCTTAATATTTCTCAAAAAAATTCAATTATTCCCTCTCTTAAAATAAACTCAATGTAAACAGGGTATATAAACTATGGATCACAATTGAATGAAACATTCTGCAAATATTGAAAATTATCTGTCTAATCTATATATTGATGATAGGAAATGTATTAATCATATGTTTTATTGTGGGTGGGCAGTGAGCTGAGGCTCCTCAAGCATCTCTTTCTATTTTTATTTTGTTTCTTGACATAGGTTCTCCAGCATTTGGCTCAAGGCCCCAAGGGCACATGTGACAAGAAGTCGCCAGCTTTTTAAACATTGGAAGTTCTTCTGTGTCAGTTCTGTGACAGAACATTTACTTAACACATCATGAAGGCCAGTTTGGATGTGGAGGGGAATAGACTCCATCTATCCATATGAGGTGAGTCAAAGCACTTAGACATGTTTTCAAACCACTAATCTTGATGATTCAGAAATGTGCTCCCTTTTCCAATTTCATCCTGATACAAATGTATGATCCCCGGATGATGCCAATATTCTCCCCAATTCCATCATGAGCTGTTCTCTATAATTCAGAATCTGTAGACTAAGTTGTAAAACTAATGACTGTCAATGTATTCTACATGAAATAGTGGGCCAAAGAAAGAGGGAAACATGATAAGTAGAAAAATATACATACAACATTTTTTTCTTACACTAAAGATCAAATAAAACCCATAGGACCAAGCCTCCCACAGATACTTTCTATAAATTCTGGATAAAACATTTAAAAAAACAGCCATTCATTGGCAATGGAGAATGAACAAAACAGGCAGATACTAGAGAGAGGTCAGCACTTGGAAGAAGGGAATAGCAAGGAGTGAGTTTCCTGATTTTATAGCTGGCCCTAGTGTGCACCATGCAGAGGACTAAAACGTCAGAAGAAAACTGTAGACTTACTGGGTTGAAGTAACAGAGGACTGAGTTTGGGATAACACGAGCAGCAGGAGGTCAGGAGAAAATCTGAGAAAGGAGAAGGCCAGAAAAGGGGAGCCCCAACTTCTGAATATAAACTATCCAAAGCTTTGTCTGGTCCCTATACCATGCATGTATAGGGCAGACTTCATGTAGCCCAGCTAAAATAATTAAATTGAGATTTCAGTTATCATCAAGCACAGTGAAGACAGAGATAGCAACAAAACACATTACTTTAGGCAAAGATACTGTATTCTTGAAAACCTAAACTACATTCCATTACCTTTCATAACAGTCATATTCCTTGTCCATTCAGGTTTCTACCTTGGTTCTACCTCCTACTTTTATTAATTACACTAATCAAAGTAATTCTCTTTCAAGGAGAAAACTGGAAGTTATGTAATTGAGGACTATGAAAAATAACTATTTTGGCAGATGTGCAAAATTCTCAAGCACATATATTACAACTTTCTGTAGTCATATACATCCTTTTTACACTTGCTTGAATTGGTCTACAAAACCCCCATGTTTCATAGTGTAATCCAAACAAATAGCCACTCCATAAAATATAAGAATAAAAGTTATATTTATTTATTATATAACCTGTGATTGGTGACCACATTTCAGTATTCCAACTTAACTAGAAATTATCCGAAGATTTTCATCAACTCACTGAATTTAATACTAGTCTAAGGTCTTAAATTGCACCAGGAATCTTGGAAATTAAATTTAAGCTGATAGGCTAGGGAAAATAATTACTGTCAATATGTGGAGTTTTTCATAATTTGTATTCAGTTTATTTGAAAGCATAATTTTACATTTTTTGGTATTTTAACATTATGTGGACATATTAATTTACCTTATCAGTAAACAGATATAGGAAGTTTAGGAATTTCTTTTTTTTAAATGTATTTTTAAGTTTCATGGATACATACTAGGTGCATATATTTATTGGGTACATGAGATGTGTTGATACAGGCATGCAATGTCACATAATGAAGAATGGGGTAGCCATCCCCTCAAACATTTACTCTTTTTTGTTACAAACAATTCAGTTATACTCTTTCAGTCATTTTAAAATGTACAACTGAATTATCATTGATTATAGTCACCCTGCTGTGCTATCAAATAGTAGGTCTTATTAATTCTTTCTATTTTTTTTTTTTGGTAACCATTAACCAGCCACTCCTTCCCTTTAGCCTCCACTACCTTTCCCAGCCTTTGTTTAGCATCCATGTACTCTCTATGTCCATGCCTTCTGTGCAAACATTGCAGTTGTTTCTGATGTATTCAACTTAACATAATAATCTCCAATTCTATCCATATGTTGCTGCAAATGACAGGATCTCATTTTTTAATGGCTCAATTGTACTCCATTGTGTATATGTACCATATTATCTTTATCTATTAATCTGTTGCTGGACACTCAGGTTGCTTCCAAATCATGGCTATTGTGAACAGTGCTACAACAAACATGGGAGTGTAGATACCTGTTTGATACACTTATTTCCTTTCTTTTGGGTATATACACACCAGTGAGATTGGTGGAACATATGGTAGCTCTAATATTTGTCTTTTAAGAAAACTTTCAATGGTTTTCCATAGTGGTTTTACTAATTTATAGTCCCACCTGAGGTGTAGAATGGTTCCCGTTTCTCCACATCTTCACCAGCACTTGTTACATGCCTTTTGGATATAAGCTGTTTTAATGGGGTTGAGATGATATCTATCTCATTTTAGTTTTGGTTTGCATTTCTCTGATGGTCAATGATGTTGAGCACCTTTTCACCTTTTCATATGTGTGTTTGACATTTGTATATCTTCTTTTGAGAAATGCATATTCAAATCTTTCACCCATTGTTTGATCAGATTGTTAGATTTTTTTTTTTCCTATACAGTTGTTAAAGCTCCTTTTATATTCTGGTTATTAATCCCTTGTGAGATGAGTAGTTTGCAAATATTTTCTCCCATTCTGTGGGTTGTCTCTTTACTTTGTTGATTGTACCCTTTGCTGTGCAGAAGTATTTTTTAACTTGATGTCATCCCAATTTTGCATTTTTGACTTGGTTCCCTGTGCTTGTGGGGTATTACTACTCAAGAAATTTTTGCTCAAACCAATGTCCTGGGGAGTTTCTCTGAAGTTTTCTTATGGGAGCTTCATGGTTTGAGGTCTTAAAGATACATCTTTAATCCATTTTGATTTGATATTTGTATAGATATATGGGACTAGTTTCATTCTTCTGCATAGGGATATTCAGTTGTCCCAGCACCATTTATTGAAGAGACTGTCTTTTTCCAGTGTACGTTCTTGGCATCTTTTTCAAAAATGAGTTCACTGTAGGTGTGTGGATTTGTTTCCAAGTTGTCTATTCTATTCCGTTGGTCTATGTGTCTGTCTTAATGCCAGTAACATGCTGTTTTGGTTACTACAGCCTCTGTAGTATAATATGAAGTCAGGTGACATGATTCCTCCACTTTTGTTCTTTTTTCTTAGGATACTTTTGGCTATTCTGGGTCAGTTGTGGCTCCATATAAATTTTAGGATTGTTTTCTCTATGTCTGTGAAGAATGTTTTTAGTATTTTGATAGGAATTACACTGAATCTGTAGATTCTTTGGGTAGTATGGCCATTTTAACAATGTTGATACTTCTAATCCATGGACATGGACCATCTTTTCTTTTGTTGGGTGTCCTTTTCAATTTCTTGCATTAGTGTTTTATAGTTTTCATTATAGAGATCTTTCATCTCTTTGGTTGAGTTAATCTTCAGCTATTTAATTTTATGTGTGGCTTTTGTGAGTGGGATTAATTTTTTGATTTTGTTTTCAGATTGTTCACTATTGACATATAGAAATACTACTAATTTTTTATGTTAATTGTGTATCCTGCAAATTTATTGAGTTTGTTTATCAATTCTAATAGTTTTTTGGTACAGTCTTCAGGTTTTATAAATATAAGATCATATTGTTTGAAAACAGGGATAATTTGGCCTATTCTTTTCCTATGTGGATGCTCTTTATTTATTTTTCTTGCATGATTGCTCTAGCTAGAGCTTCTACTATTATGTTGAATAGCAGCAGTGATTGTGAGCATTTTTGGCATGTTCCAGATCTTAGAGGAAAGTCTTTTAGTTTTTCCCAATTCAGTATGATACTAGTTGTGGGTCTTTCTATATGATTTTTATTATGTTTGGATTTTCCTTCTATATTCAGATTTCTGAGGTTTTTTATCATGAAGGAATATTGAATTTTATCAAATGCTTTTTCAGCATTAATTTAAATGATCATATGGTTCTTGTCCTACATTCTGTTGATATGATGTATTACATTGATTGATTTTGATTTGTGTATGTTGAACCACCCTTGCATCTCAGGGATAAATCCCACTTGGCCATGAGGAATTATCTTTTTAATGTATTATTTAATTTGATTCGCTAGTATATTGTTGAGACTTTAGCATCAATATTCATCAGGGATATTTACTTGTAGTTTTCCTTTTTCAATGTGTCTTTGTCTGGTTTTGGTATCAGGGTAATAAGATTTTCAAGAATAAGCCTGGGCCAGGCCCGGTGGCTCACGCCTGTAATCCCAGCACTTTGGGAGGCTGAGTTCGGTGGATCACGAGGTCAGGAGATCAAGACCATCCTGGCTAACATGGTGAAACCCCATCTCTACTAAAAATACAAAAATTTAGCCGGGCGTGGTGGTGGGCGCCTGTAGTCCCAGCTACTCGGGAGGCTGAGGCAGGAGAATGGCGTGAACCCGGGAGGTGGCGCTTGCAGTGAGTAGAGAGCGTGCCACTGAACTCCAGCCTGGGTGACAGAGTGAGACTCTGCCTCAAAAAAAAAAAAAAAAAAAAAAAAAAGAATGAGCCTGGAAGTAGTCCCTCTTTCTCTATTTTTTCAGAAGAGTTTGATTAGGATTGGCATCAGTTATTTAAATGTTTGGTAGAATTCAGATGTAAAGCCGTCTGCTCCCAGGCTTTTTTTTTTTTTTTTTTTTTAAACTGGGAGACATTTTATTGCAGAATTTATCTCATTACCTGTTTTTGGTCTTATCAGGTTTTGGGCTTCTTTATGGTTCAATCTTTGTAGGTTGTATGTGTCTAGGAATTTGTCCATTTGTTTTAGAGATTCCAATTTATTGATATATAGTTGTTCATACTAGTCACTAATATTTCTTTGAATTTCTGTTGTATCAGTTGTAATATCTCCATTTT
Source organism: Pan paniscus (assembly GCF_029289425.2). NCBI lineage: Eukaryota > Metazoa > Chordata > Mammalia > Primates > Hominidae > Pan > Pan paniscus. Next base: position 16,515,138 of record NC_073259.2, on the reverse strand, counting down.
CATCTCTGATTTTATTAATTTGGATCTTTTTTTCTTAGTCTGCCTAAACGTTTGTCAATGTTGTTTAACTTTTCAAGGAAACAAGTTTTTGTTTCGTTGATCTTTTGTATTGTTTTCTTCATTTCAATTTCATTTATTTCTGCTGTAATTTTTATTATTTGTGTTCCACTAATTTTGGGTTTGGGTTACTCTTGTTTTTCTAGTTCTTTAAGATACACAATTAGGTTGTTTATTTGAATTTTTCTTCTTTTCTGATGTAGGCTTTTATAGCTATAAATTTCCTTCTTAGTATTGTTTTTGCTGTATTTCATAGATTTTGGTATGTTTTGTTTCCACTATCATTTGTTTCTAGCAATTTTCCATTTCCTTTTAAATTTATTTGTTGACCTCCTGGTCATTCAGGAGCATATTGTTTCACTTCCATGTGTTTATATAGTTTCCAAAATTATTCTTGTTATTGATTTCTAGTTTTATCCCATTGTGGCCAGAGTTGATGCTTGGCAATATTTCAGTTTTTTGGATTGTTTAAGACTTGTTTTGTGATCTAACATATGGTCTATCCTTGAGAAAAATCCATGTGCTGAGGAAAAGAATGTTTATTCTGCAACTTTTGGATGAAATGTTACGTAAGTATCTAATAATCAGTTTGTTCCATAGTGCAGATTAAGTCTGATGTTTCTTTGTTGATTTTCTGTCTGGAGGATCTGTCCAATGCTGAAAGTGGAATGTTGAAGTCTCCATCTATTATTGAATTGAGGCTTTTCTCTTTGCTTTGCTCTAATAATATTTGCTTTATATATCTGGGTGCTCCAGTGTTGAGTGCACATATATTTACAATTGCTATATCCTTTTGGTGAATTGACCCTTTTATCATTATATGGTGACCTTCTTTATCTCCTCATAGTTTTTGTCTTGAAAACTATTTTGTCTAATATTAGTATAGGTACTCTACTTTTTTGTTTTGTGTTTTTTTTTTTTTTTGGTTTGCATTGTCATGGAATATCTTTTTCCATCCCTTTATTTTCTCTCTGTGCATGTCTTTATAGGCGAAGTGTGTTTCTTAGAGGCAACAGATTGGAGTTTTGTTTTTTTTTTTCCATTTAGCCAAACTATATCTTTTGATTGGAGAGTTTAGTCCATTTTCATTCAACGTTATTACTGGTAGTAAGGTCTTACTTCTGTCATTTTATTATTTCTTTTCTGGTTATGTTGTAGTCTGCTATTCTTTCTTTCCTTCCTTCCTATTTTTCATTAGTGAAGGTTATTTTCTCTGGTGATATGATATAGTTTCTTGCTTTTTATTTTTTTGTGTATCCATTCTATGCTGTTAGGTTTGGGATTACCATGAGGCTTGCAAATGCTATCTTCTAACCCATCATTTCAAGCTAATAACCACTTAGTACTGTTTACATAAGCAAACAAGCACAAAAACAAAACAAATGAGGACTCTGCACCTTAACTCCATCTTCTCAGGTTTTAACTTTTTGTTTTCACTATTAATATCTTATTGTACTGTCTATGTCTTCAAAGCCTGTTGTAGCTATTTTTTAAAATTATACTTTAAGTTCTGGGGTACATGTGCAGAACATGCAGGGTTGTTACATAGGTATACATGTGCCATGGTGGTTTGCTGCACCCATCAACCCGTCATCTACATTAGGTATTTCTCCTAATGCTATCCCTAGCTCCCCACCCTCCAAAAGGCCCAGGTGTGTGATGTTCCCCTTCCTGTGTCTGTGTGTTCTCACTGTTCAATTCCCACTTATGAGTGATAACATGTGGTGTTTGGTTTTCTGTTCCTGTGTTAGTTTGCTGAGAATGCTGATTTCCAGCTTCATCCATGTCCCTGCAAAGGACATGAACTCATCATGAACAGATGATTATACTGAGGCACAGAGTAGTTATAAGATGAAGTCTCAGAGCATAGCTATATGAAGCAGAAAATTTGGTTTCCTGTCTTGGCAGTTTGACTCCAAAATCCTCTCTTAGAAACAATTATACTTTTTAAATGGAAAAGAAATATAATCCAAGATTGGAGACTGATTTTAACATCTATTCCTCTTAATCCTTTAAGTAATCAAAAATAAATTAAACGGAGAAAAATGAAACCAAATATTCATATACAAAGAACTCTAGACTCTTCAGTGAGAAACGTGTTTTTCAAGTCACCCAAAATAGTTACACAATTGCTGAGTATTTTAATTAAACAATAAATATTTAAGTATTAACTGGGCTCTAGAGAAAAACTTAGTCAAAGGCCTCAGCATGAGCGATAAGTTTGATAAATATTGAAAATGGTCTGAAAAGCCCAAATGGGAAAGCAGGGCTATTTCTACCTGGATGATGTCCCTGTAATTAATTTTCCATTTTGGAAATTAGAGGACAGAAATTCCTTCTATCCATGAGGGGGTGAGTATGTATGTATGTGTGTATGTTTGTGAATGTGTTTGTATGAATGAGCTTGTAAACGATAAGTTATACAAAAGTATTAGTAGCCACCAGGATTTAAGGATTATTGGCCTTTCTGAGGTTCCCAAGAAAACCTTAAATGCTTTTGGTAGGAAAAGATGGGATTCATTCTACATATTACTGGCGTTGAAAATATAAATCTACTTTGGTGATGATCCTAGTTATGCCCAAGCTCCCTTTACCAGGTAATACAAACAATGTGTCATCTGTGTATTGGGTTGTTAAATTGCTGAACACAAATTATGGAGAGTTTAAACAAGGAAAAAATTGCAGAACATTTAAAAAACTCTTCATTGGCATGCTAGTAGATGAGAATTCAGCTTTTACTTCAACAACGATGTGGAAAATTTTATCTTACAGCAAGGACATTGTGTTTGAACAAGAGTTAATTTGAGCTGTTTTGGAAATTATCATATTTTCCATAAAGAGACCATTGATTACATCCGTTGGCCTATTGAGATGCTTTCCTGTTTGACATTGGTCACAGAGTTTAAAAGGAAAAACAACATTACTGCACACTTAGGAATCAGGAATAGAAGTAAAAGTCAGGTAAAGGGAATCTCGTCAGGATATCAGGCCTGCCTTTAAAAAAATTCAGACATGATAAGTTTACTACCAATCGTTTTTTCAATAACAACAATAATATATTTATATTTTCCCATGGACACCTACCTTAAACTTGTAGACTATTTTTATATTTCAATATTTTTTTCTTTGAGTCCTTTTAAGAGTTGTTAAACAATCCTGAAATATCCCTTACAGTATGCTGTTAACTAATTATATTTTTTCAAAGTCATTTGACATAATGATTGATTAAAGGAAGTATCTCCAGTATAAGTACACTTGCTTATAACAAAAGAGTATTTGAAATTGACATTACTTATTTTGGAAAGGATACGACACAATGGGAATTTTCATACACCACTCCTAGAATTATAAATCTGTGACATCATTTCGGCCGAGTATGGCATTATCTGATTAAGATGAAGGATCACATCCTAAGACCCAGTATTTATACTCTTATCAGAATACATATACATTCACATGCATATCACTGAGTTTCAATAGCTAAAGTTGAGAAGTCCTCCAAATGTCTATCAGTCCTCCAAATGAATAAACAAATTGTGGCATACTTATACAATGGAATACTATACAGTGATCAAAATTAACAAACAAGACTGACATGTTTACAACAGAATAATACAACAGAGAAAATGAACAAATTTGAGCTACATAAATAATAATACAGATATGAGAAGAATTATCAAGATGGAAAACTACATTTAGTATAATCTCATTTACATAAAGTTTGAAAAACATTATTTTTAATAATTGTAATTTATTACATTGGTGATAAAACTCTACAGTGAAACATGAGTGATCATGATAACAATTGGAATAGTCAAGAGGGAGGAAAATATCAACAAGAAGACATATATTGGGATTATCTGGATGGCTGGCAAATTCTTTTTTCTTACCAATGTGTGGTAACCTCCATGTTAACGTTACAATTTTTTCTCTTTCTGTTTCTTTTGTGTTATTACTCTCTCTATGTATGTTATGCTCCACAATAAAAAATGTTAAAAAAGCAGAAACATAAAGTATATTTCTAAGTATAAAATTAGGGTGATACAGCATATTCTCATAGATACCATTGTAATTAGAGTTTTTGCTGAATAAAGGAGAATAGAGCATTATGGTACTAAGAAATCCAAATTAAAATTTAAAACTTTTCTTTTTTTATTTTGAGACAGCGTCTCACTCTGTTGCCCAGGCTGGAGTGCACAAGCGCAATCTTGGCTCAATGCAACCTCCGCCACCTGGGCTCAAGTGATTCTCCTATCTCAGCCTCCTGAATATCTAGGACAACAGGCGTGCACCACCACACCCTGCTGATTTTTTCTATATTTTTTTAGAGACAAGGTTTTGCCATGTTGCCCAGGCTGGGCTTGAACTCTTATGCTCAGGCAATCCACCTCCCTCAGCCTTTCAAAATGCTGGGATTATAGGTGTGAGCCACCACACCTGACCTAAAACTTTTCTTAAATTAATTTTAAAAAAGGAGAGATAAGCAAGAACTGTAAATCCACCTTCTTAATGCTAATATGAATTTGAAACATCAAAATTTGAATATTTATTATTGATAGACACTTTTTATTTCCAATTTGATTATTTATGATACACATTTGAAAGTGTTAGAAATTCATGAATTTCCAATAAATTATACTATGATGGATATTAAATAAAATAAATATATCCAAAAATGTGTCTCTAAATGAAATATTTATATTCATATTTTTAGCATTTTAATTTCACAATACTATTCACATGTACACCTGTAAGTTGGGTTAAATATTTTGTTACTATAAATTTTTTGGCTCTACATTAGAGAAAAATACCATAGAAAGGCAAATTTTTTAAGGTATAAAACATTTAGCATGATCTTTGATTATGTTTGTGCATATATAATTCTACTTTGACTGCTATAGTAAAATGATCCAGATTTAGTCACCATAGCTAAGAAGGGGAAAAAGCATTTGCAAGAATTTGGCTTGTTAATGATGCTATTAAAAGATAAACTGAAGTTGATATACTGTATTATTGCATAGAATATTTGTCCATGTTTGTATTCAAAAATGCCAAAAAAAATCCCAAAATAGAATCCTAATTGTTGGAGGTCGCTTTTCTTATCGAATTCTAAAATGTAAAAGAAAAAAAGCAAATAAATCGTTGAAAATATGTTGGTTTTACATTGTTCTTGATGAAATACTATGTGAGGGTACTTGTCTAGGCCTAATGCTGAGAATCATAGAAGAATCATGAGGCCATGAGGAAGAATAGTAGTGTTCTCTCATCATGCTGAACTCCAGTACTTAGAAACAAGCCTGAAATCACACTGATCAAATAGCATTCTCCCTTTCACCTGCCATCATCATTATCATCATCATCTATATCTTCATCTATCTCATGAAATGGTTTGTTTTTGAAATATTTAAATACATAATTTAGAAAATAAGTAATTTTTAAAAGATCATCATTGTGGGAAAGTTACAATAGTAAACAGCAAAGTTCAAGTCAAGCTCCAATACATTTAGATTTAGAAATTAAGTGTAGTTTATTTTACAATACATTGCTTATGCAAATAATTATTTATGGATGACCTTCAATGAATCCTCCTTTCACTATGATCATGATAGAAACAATTTAGATTTTCGTGTAAATAAAATTCCTTAATAAGAAAGATAAAGCAAATAACACATTTTTTGAGCATGCTTTTATTTCTGAAGAGCGGATTTTAGGACCAAACTGTCAAACAGAGGTAAGACCCCAGATCTTCTGTCACACTTGAGTGAGTGATGATGGAGTTAGAAGGTTGTAGTTCTATAACCAAAACTATATTCATGGATAGGATTAAATGGTGGAATTCCATAGAAGCACCAGATTCAGTTTTGTTTCCATGGGACTTAAAGTCTACTTATGTCAGATGTCCTTCATTTTTTTATAAACTCGTAAGTACTGTTTTACTATTTGATCTTTCAATGATTGTTATAAACTAAGAAGTTTTGATTTCTGCTAATTAAAACAGCATAGGCCGGGCGCGGTGGCTCACGCCTGTAATCCCAGCACTTCGGGAGGCCGAGGTGGGTGGATCACGAGGTCAGGAGATGGAGACCATCCTGGCGAACACGGTAAAACCCTGTCTCTACTAAAAATACAAAAAAATTAGCCAGGCGTGGTGGCGGGTGCCTGTAGTCCCAGCTACTCCGGAGGCTGAGGCAGGAGAATGGCGTGAACCCGGGGGGCAGAGCTTGCAGTGAGCCGAGATCGCGCCACTGCACTCCAGCCTGGGAGACAGCGACACTCCGTCTCAAAAAACAAAACAAAACAAAGCAAAAACAGCGTAAAATTTAAATCATGGAATAGAGTGGTGGAGCTGTGGTTGAGATGCTCTATTTAATTAATTTTAATGACATTTTGAGATCCAGTGCTGCTCATTGAATTTGCCTGTGAAAAGAGTTTGTGGTGATGACCCAGCAACAGATAAGATACTATCCAAAAAAAGCTACTGACATCAAATCAATTTCCAGTTTCTTCCAAGTTTCAGGAGGATGCCTAGATCTTGCTTTTATTCTCTTCTTTGACCAAAGTATTACAAAAAGAAAAATATGGTTACCATTTTCATGTCAGATATACTAAAAGTTTAAAAAAACTCTTTTTTTAATAACTTGGTTTTAGGAATACTTGGTTTAGTTTCTCCGTTAGAAAAATGATTTATATAAGGAGAACAAAAGTTCATTTCTACTTCTAAAACAATAAGACAAAAACAAAAAGAGTAATCAATTTTGAGAATCCAATAGAGTTAAAAACCAGTTAAACATAAGAAAGAATTAGTGAATTTGAAGATAACTACCCAGAATGAAGCATAAAGAGACCAATAGATAGAAAATATAAGGCTAGAGGGTCAGAGACAGTGAAGCTACAATCAGAACAACTAACGTACCTCTGCAGTTCCGGAAAATTAGAAGAGAGCAAATGGGGCAGAAGCAATGTGGAGATTTTTCCAAAAGTGATAAAGTATATCAGTTCATATATTTTTAGAAACCATCAGACTTCAGACAAGATAACTAAAACCAAATTAACATAAAATTCCAGGACATGAAAGACCAATAGAAAATCTGAAAAGTAACTGGAGGAAAAGATAGATTATGTTAAAGGGAATAACTGTCTAAATGACAACCTGATTTTCAACAGACAAAAATGAAGCTAGAGTTCAATGGATTCATGTCTTCAGTGTATTTCAAAAGTAGAATAGATCTTGATAAACAGAAACTTAAAATATATCTTTTCAGATAGAAGAAAAATTATTATTAATATTATTATTATTATTTTTGTTGGTAGAGTTGGAGTCTCACTCTGTTATCCAGGCTGGAGTTCAGTGGTAGGATCATGGCTTACTGCAGTCTGGAACTCCTGGGCTCAAACCATCCTCCCACCTCAGCCTTGTGAGTAGCTTCACTATGCCTGACTAACTTTTTCATTCATTGTAGAGGCAGTTTCGCTGTGTTGCACAGGCTGATCTTGAACTCCTGGGTGCTCCTGCCCCAGCCTTATAAAATGTTGGGATTATGGGTGTGAGCTACCCTGGCTGGCCAATAAAGGGTCTTTTTGAAAATATTAAGTTGAATATGCAAGAAGGAATACAAATTAATGAAAGTGGTAAATATGTGCATAATTCTAAATGAATGTTTACTGTAAAAAATAATAATATCTTGTTGGGGTAATTATATAATTGATAAGACATATGCAAATGGCAAAAAATAGAATGGAGGTAAAGGTGACAGGAGTAAGTTTAGTTAAATTATTTCTTGAACTTTTCTATGTCTATGAGGAGATTTTGAACAATGTTAATGTAATTCCACTCATAGGTATATATGCCAAGGAATTGTATCAAATGATATATGAAAGAATGTTCTAGTAGAATTATTCATAACTGTTCAAAAAAGAAGCTGGCCAAATACATATTAAGGTTGGATGAATCATTACAGTAATTCTGTGCAATGGAACATTATAGAAAAGTGAAAAAAATCACATGTACTTGCAACTATGTGACTAAATTTCAGAAGCATAATGTTGGGTCCAAGAAGCCACAAACAAGAAGAACATGTAGGATTGCACCTACACACAGTTCAAAGCAGGCCAGACCAAGCTACGGAGTTTAGGGTTGCATACCTAGTTGGTAAAGTATAAAGAAAATTGAGGAAATAATCATCATAAATTATGGATATTGCTTATATCAGGAGATGGGAAGAAGGGTTTAGGGGCTTGTAAGGTTGCATGGAGGTGGACCTAGGCTGTTTTCGGTGTTCCTTGTCTTGCCCTGCATCATGGTTACTTGAGTGTTTATGATACGCTGTGGTATTTCCCATTTTTGTATTGGTTCATTTCTAAGTGCGCATTATAATTTTAATATACAAATTTGTAATTAGGAGAAATATCTCATAGAAATTATTATTACTCGTCTCATTATATACTGAAGGGAAATATCAATTATTTGTATACATTCCTATACAACTCTAAGATAGTTGAAATAGGAACTTTCTTATTTAGTTGCAACATGAGGAAATTTGAGATGAGTTATCTGCCACCCCCAGATCTTTCCAAAGGATTTCTTCTAGCCTTAATTATCGACCTCCCAGGACAAACCTTTGCCATTCCTCATCTATTTTTTCTTTCGGCTCCTGAATTCCTGACACAACAAGGTTGTACATATTTCCCACACTCTTGGTTTAGCAGAGTTCTTTTATCAGTTATGTTTCTCTGCAGGAGAAGACCCTTCAAAACTACATTCGATATTTATATCTCACATGTCGTTTGATGTTGGTTTTTGTTTTGTTTTGTTTTGTTTTGTTTTTTTGACAGAGTCTTGCTGTGTCGCCCAGGCTGGAGTGCAGTGGCATAATCTCAGTTCACTGCAACCTCCGCCTCCCGGGTTCATGCCATTCTCCTGCCTCAGCCTCCTGAGTAGCTGGGAATACAGGCGCACACCACCATGCCCTGCTAATTTTTGTATTTTTAGTAGAGACAGGGTTTCACCATGTTGGCCAGGATGGTCTCCATCTCTTGACCTCATAATCTGCCTTCCTCAACCTTGCCCCCGCTGGGCCTGGATTTTATTTTTCTAAGCTGGGTTTGGTGGATGGCCGTGGTGATTTGAGATGGGCCAAATTCTGCATCTTGGAGGACGTTAGAGTTTTGCCAATTTAGTCTGGATCAGGTGGCGGCAATCTCACGTCATTAGTTTCTCATTCTTCTTCTGGGAACAGTGTACTAGATAGGCGATATTCTTATGGTGAATGGAACAGGGAAGAATCCCCAGTATGGAAGCCATCTCAAATCTCTATGCAAACTGTAGTAATTTTCCGTTTATCAAAGTAAGTGAAATGATTGAACTCCAAGTTCAGGGGCAAGGTAGTCAGTCTTCCTGTGATAGGATACTGCAGGATTATATATCAAAGGGTCTGGTACTCAGGAATTCTTATAAAATTGCTAAATATTTTATATAATAATATTTAAACATTAGACTTGAGAGAAACTTTACCAAGTCCTAAGAATTAGAGATATGTTTTTGATAAATAAATATTATTCATGGGCTGAAAACCCTGAGTGGGAAAATAGGACTAATTTCATCTGCACAGCCTCTTGGAAACTCATGTTTTATTTTGGAAATTACAAGAAAATAATTTGTTCCATTCATAAGTGGTGTGCACATGTGTATATTTGTGTGCATATTTATGAGTTTGTGAATAATGAAGTTATATGAAAGTGTTAGCAGCAACCAGATCTTATGGAGGATTGGCCTGCCTGTGGTTCTCAAGAAAATCTGAGATGCCTTTGATAAAAGCAGTTAGGATTCTGTGTATTTAAATCTGTGATTTAAAAAAGTCTGCATTGGTGATGATCTTAGTTATGACCAAGCTCCCTTTGAGAATTTAGATATTTACTATATGATATATATATTGAGTTACAAAACTTCCCTAACAACTGAAGTCACTAAAGATAAATGATGGAGAGGTTACACAAGGAAAAATTGCAAACACTGAAAGTGAATATGTCCCTATTTGCATACTAGCAAATGAGGATTCAGGTTTCACGTCAATTTCAGTGTGAATAATTCCAGCCTATAACAAGAACAGACAGTGAATGAATGAGTTAATTTGAGTTGTTTGAAAATAAGAATGTTTTCCATAAAGAGATCATTGAACTCATCAGTTAACATGCCATGGTTATTTCTGGCTTGACACTGGTCACAGCAATTAAAAGTAAAAAGAATGTCACAGGACATTCACAAATCAGGTGCATATAGAATTTAAGGTCAGGATATTCAGCAATCACACCCAGTTATATTAGATTGAGAGATGAAGCCAGCTATACTTCCTGAATCGTGTGGGGACTTGGAGAACGTTTCTGTAGCTAGCAAGGGGATTGTAAAATGCACCAAACAGTGCACTGTAAAACCACAGCAATCAGCGCTCTGTAGCTAGCAAGAGGATTGTAAAATGCACCAATCGCTCTAAAATACACCAAGCAACAGGATCCTAAAAGTAGCCAATGGCAGGGAGGATTGAAAAAAGGGCACTCTGATAGGACAAAAAAGGAAAATGGGAGGGGACAAATAAGGGAATAAAAGCTCATGGCTTCAGCCAGCAGCAGCAACCTGCCTGGGTCGCCTTCCTCTCTGTGGAAGCTTTGTCCTTTCTCTCTTCTCAATAAACCTTGCTGTTGCTCACTCTTTGGGTCCATGCCATCTTTAAGAGCAGCAACACTCACCGTGAAGGTCGGTGGCTCCATTTTTGAAGTCAGGGAGACCACGAACCCACCTGCAGGAACCAACTCCGGACACAACACCAGCATTAAAACAATTTTTTTTTGTCTGTTCAGACATGACAACTTTTCTACCCATCATTTTTTCCAGTCTGGTAGTGGTTATATTTGTTATTGGAAATTTTGCTAATGGCTTCATAGCATTGGTAAATTCCATTGAGTGGTTCAAGAAACAAAAGATCTCTTTTGCTGACCAAATTCTCACTGCTCTGGCGGTCTCCAGAGTTGGTTTGCTCTGGGTATTATTATTAAATTGGTATTCAACTGTGTTGAATCCAGCTTTTTATAGTGTAGAAGTAAGAACTACTGCTTATAATGTCTGGGCAGTAACCGGCCATTTCAGCAACTGGCTTGCTACTAGCCTCAGCATATTTTATTTGCTCAAGATTGCCAATTTCTCCAACCTTATTTTTCTTCACTTAAAGAGGAGAGTTAAGAGTGTCATTCTGGTGATGCTGTTGGGGCCTTTACTATTTTTGGCTTGTCAACTTTTTATGATAAACATGAAAGAGATTGTACGGACAAAAGAATATGAAGGAAACATGACTTGGAAGATCAAATTGAGGAGTGCAGTGTACCTTTCAGATGCGACTGTAACCACGCTAGGAAACTTAGTGCCCTTCACTCTGACCCTACTATGTTTTTTGCTGTTAATCTGTTCTCTGTGTAAACATCTCAAGAAGATGCAGCTCCATGGTAAAGGATCTCAAGATCCCAGCACCAAGGTCCACATAAAAGTTTTGCAAACTGTGATCTCCTTCCTCTTGTTATGTGCCATTTACTTTCTGTCCATAATGATATCAGTTTGGAGTTTTGGGAGTCTGAAAAACAAACCTGTCTTCATGTTCTGCAAAGCTATTAGATTCAGCTATCCTTCAATCCACCCATTCATCCTGATTTGGGGAAACAAGAAGCTAAAGCAGACTTTTCTTTCAGTTTTGCGGCAAGTGAGGTACTGGGTGAAAGGGGAGAAGCCTTCATCTCCATAGATTCATGAGAGGGGCATTGTGTGTCTTCTAGCAGAAAACAAACTGGTGGTGTATGAAACATTTTATATTTCTTACTGGTTTTTCTATACTGTATGTGTATGAATAATTTCCAAACGTATACCTAGAAAAGTCTTTGACCTAATATTTGTCTAGAAAAAATATATATATATATGTGTGTGTGTGTGTGTTTATGTGTGTATGAAAACTTAAGAACATTGACAGTAACATGCTCTTTTCTGTTTTTTTCATACAAACTGCCAAATTATACAAAATATGACAAAAATTTCTTAGAATTTTGAAGCCATGTATATTTCATTCATGTATTTTATATTTCATTTGTAGAATTTATGATGTCTATTTATAATTATTAAGAAGTAACAGCTTATCCCAGGATAAATATTGCTCTTTTCTATTGTTATTTGAACCACAGGAATACACCACATTGTGCTTAGAATTCATTGCTTGAACCTCGAATTTATTGGATGGTACAGTCATTCAATTCTAAATCAATAATGAGGATGTATCTTTGGTGTTTTATTCCATTATGAATTTCTATTTTATGTTTAGTAAAAAGCAATGAGAATTATTGTTATAAAACAATGCACACAATAGAATTTGAGTGAGAAGCATATGCAGAGTAAATTTAATGTATGTCTACCATAAGCGTCACTGAGGAATATTAGATTTCATATGTGAATAGCTTAGGAAAAAATCCCTTCTCTAATAAAGGGATGAAACATCATGATCATGATCTTGATTGGTATCATCAGTTATGCATATGCAGTTAGAAATGTCATTTCTTCCGCTTTTGAATTAAAGAAAAGCTGTTTTTGAAGTTGAGATCTCATGCAAATTATTTTAGTATTCTTTCTAAAGCACTTTTAAGCCCCTGAATTGCTAATTATATCCTTACCTTCCATTTATGAAATTCCTTCTAAACTTCAGATAAGAGAACTCAAATCCTCTCTTTTTGAAAAATAAAATCAATGTAAATATAATATATAAATTGTGGAAAATATTTCAGTCAAACTTTTTGTAAATGTTAAAATAGTATCTATGAAATCTGTGTATTAATTATGGGATGAGCCTTAACGTTGTAATTTTGTCATCAATGATGAAATGAAAGGGTGTTGACATATTCTTTAATAGGAAGTTCTATTATAAGAAAGAAATGTACAGTCTTGTTCACAGCTAAATTCTACTTGACTGTATTAATTCTTGGTGTTATGAAATTTAAACAATGTGATTTAAACCTTAAGATGAATCATCCCCCCACCTGATTTGTGTATTTTTTTAATCATATGTCTTCCTCAGTACAATGTAAGAACCGTAAAAAAAGAAATAATGTCTGTCTTGCTTTCTGTTGACTCCCAGGAACTCGAAACCAGCACCAAGAATAGATGGTCAAAAATGATACTTTAATGAACAAATTAAATGGCTAAAATGGATAAGTTGATGTGGTAAACCAGTGAAAAGGAAACTCACACAAAATCTGCAGTTGCATGAATTCCCCTGTTCCAGTCTCAGGTTAAGATTAGAGGCTTATCCAAGCTGAATCCTTCTCCTAAGGAAAAGTTTGGCTATTCCACAATTTTAGGGGAAATATGACAATAATATAGTCTTGATGCAGCTGTATCAGGTGTCTGAGTTGGAGACAAGGTAGAACACCAAAATTAGATGGCACCTATTACAATAGTTTGAAAAATCATATAAACAACTTTGGTCTATTTGAATATATATTTTTTTCTATTGTCAACTATATATTTGTATTATGATATTTTCTAGTTGATTATTTAAACAAAAATGACATTTCATTTCAAAAAATTGAGTTAGTAACCAGCTACTTTACCAAAATGTTTTTAATGTAATACCTGTTATTGAAGTGCTACCATTTATTTAGAAGTCAAGTTCAAGACAAAAATGGCAAGGACGTGTGGAAATTGAGACAGGAACAAATGTGAAACAATGTGTGGTGATGTCTGGTATGACCCTGATGGCAGCCACTTCACAGTGAGCTGAGAGAGACAGCATGATGGTCATCAGATGCATGTACTTGGCTTCCAGCGCTTTTCCAGAAGGGCTACAAGGGGAAACCACAGCTGGCATTAGTCCATGGAAGAGAGAGAGGAGGGAGAATGTATCTGCTCATCTGTCATTAGTCTTCTATTTCCTATTGGTCAGGGTTTCCTTGAGGCATAACTGTCATCTCTGCTCTTCTGTCTTACATCATCCAGTCCCTTGGTGGTGGTCATGAAAGTCAGACCTCATGCCCACAGTGCGGTGATGCATTCAAGTCCCAAATAGAAGGATGACCTGGATCAGGCAAGGTGCTGACCAGGGGAATAGGACATAGTGAAGAGAATCTGAGAAAGCACATGTTTGTGTCCAGTACCGCCACTCCTTGTGCCACTGAGGCGTGCTCATACCCTCCAGTCATGGCTGGCTTTATGAGCATATGACGCCCACAGTTGCATAGGGTTTTGTGCTTATAGGGGCTTGTGCTTAGAGGGACTCTATGCTTGGATTAATATTCTGCACTTGCTCTTTTGTTTGTCAGACAGAGGATACTTGTCTGCTGAAGAGAGAATGGTCTTACACTAATTCCATAGGGATTTGCTCTCCTGTCTCCTACAGGCTTGTCAGAGACATGCACAGAGTCCTATAATGACCACTATGTATGGTCTAGCATCTTTGAATCCTGCTGGATCATCTGGCACAGTGGCCAGAGCAGCTTGGAGCAGAGTCTATATCTTCTGTAGAGCCCTCTTTTGTTCTGGATTCCACTTGAGACCAGCAGCCTGGGAAACTTCGTTAATGAGTCAGAGCAATATTCTCAAATGTGGAATATGTTGTCTCCAAAATCCCAATAGGCCCCCAAAACATTGTATCTCTTTTGTAGTGATAGGAAATTTATAGAGAGAGCAACATGCCATATACTGTAAAAAAGATTGTTTCAACATGTGTTCTAGGGACACTGAATGCTTTAAAACATCACCTATGCTGTAAGTCCCTGAATGTTCTCAGGTTGATTTCTTTTCTTCTGGTATTTTACTTCCATTCATCGTTAGAGTATTTTACTATAGTTAAGAAACTTGCCACTTCCTGATTATTGTACCAAGTAATATATTATTATTATTATTGCTATTATTTTGAGACAGGGTCTCATTCTGTCCCTGAGGCTGGAGTTCAGTGGCAGGATCACAGCTCATTACAGCCTCAACCTTCTGGGCTCAAGTGATTCTCCCACCTCCGCATTGCTAGCAGCTGGGACTGCAGGGGCACAACATCACGCCTGGCTAATTTTTGTATTTTCTGTAGGGCTAGGATTTCACCATGTTACCCAGGCTGGTCTCAAACTCCTGGGCTCAAATGATCTTCCCGTGTCGGCCTCCTAAAATGATGGGATTACAGTCATGTGCCACAGGGCCTGGTCTGTAATATTATTAATATATTAAATAATCACGATGTTTTAAAAAATGTAAATTAAACTGAGAACAGAAGTGACATAGCCATGATATAAAACAGTGACACAGTGTTATTATTATGATACAAGGCAAATTGTTTTGATTTTTCCTCATAATGGGTGTAGATTAAGAACCATTCAGCAAATCACAAGCCCAGTAAAAAGTACCAGAAGCTCTGCTCTGCTTAGTGAAGATAGCACATACTGGAAAGCATTTGTGAGTGTTGATTTAAGTTTCTGGTAGTCTGCATTCATTCTATAACCCGTCTGGTTTTGGTAGAGGCCAAATAGGTTTAGTGAATCGGGTTATAGAAAGGACTACCATCCCCTGTAACTTTCAAGTGTTTTGTCACGGCACTGACCAGTTCCATTCCTTAGGGAATGCGGTTATTATATTTTATATATTTTGTTGCCAGTAGAGGAGAATTTCAGAGGCTTCCCTTTGGTCCTGCTATAATAATGTCCCTTACTCTACAGTTCACGAAGAATGTGAGTCCTGCCGGCTGCCATACATATCTATTTCAATTATACTTTCAGGAAGAGGTAGTAACTACAAACTGATTAGCTCCACCTTGGAATGGACATGAGCCGAAGCTCTAGGTAGTATCTGACCTTCAAAAACTCCCCCTGCAGGCTGGATGTGATGGCTCATGCCTGCAGTCCTAGCACTTTGGGAGGCGAAGGTGGGAGGATCCCTTGAGAGCAGGAGTTCCCTTCACAACATATGGAAACTCCGTCTGTACAAAAAATTTAAAAAATTAGCTGGTGTGTTGGTGCATGCCTATAGTTCCAAATACTTGGGAAGCTGAGGCAGGAGGATTGTTTGAGCGCAGGAGTTCCAGGCTGCAGTGGACTATGATCCTGCCACTGTACTCCAGCTTGGGTAACAGAGGGAGACTGTGTCTCAGAAGAAGAAAAAAAAACAAGTATAAGTTCTCACCGGTATCTTAAACATCAAGTAAAACAGTATCGAGTAAAACAAAAAACTAAAAACTCCAAAAGTCAAAAACACTTTTAAAAAGAACATGGTGTTAAGAGTAGTTTGTTCAGTTTCCCCATAGAAAATGATTTATGGAAGGAGAATAAAAGATTATTCTGAACACTAAAACAATAAGACTGAAAAAATGAATTATCAGTATTGAGAATCCAATAGACAGAGTTAACTAGTTGGATACAGTACAAGAGAGAATAAGTGAATTGGAAGATAGCTACACAGAATGAAGCATAGAAGGGAAGAGATGGAAATACACAAAGCTAGAGGGTAAAACATTGATGCTACAGACAGAACACCTAACATGCTTCTGGAGTTCTGTAAGATTAGAGGAGAGAAAATAGAGCAAGAGAAATGTTGCAAGGATTTTTCCAAAAGGTATAAAATGTATCCCTGAATATATTTTTAGTAATCTCAAACTTCAGGCATGATAACTAAAACCAAATTAACATAAAATAATACAGGACACAAAAGACCAATAGAAAATCTGAAAAGTAGCTAGAGGTAGAAGATAGAGTATGTTGAAAAGAACTGTATTCTAAATACAACCTGATTTTAACAGAAAACATGGAAGCAGGAATTCAATGGAATCATGGGAATCATGTCTTCAATGTGTTTCCAAAGAGTAGTAGACCTTCATAAACAGAAATTGAAAATGATATTTTTCAGATAAAATAAAATTACTGAAAATACAAAGTTGAACACGCAAGGAGCAATACAAATTAATGACAATCCATGCTGGCTAACACGGTGAAACCCCGTCTCTACTAAAAATAAAAAAAAAATTAGCCTGGCGTGGTGGCGGGCACCTGCAGTCCCAGCTACTCCGGAGGCTGAGGCAGGAGAATGGCTAAACCCGGAAGGCGGAGCTTTCAGTGAGCAGAGATCATGCCACTGCACTCCAGCCTGGGTGACAGGGAGACTATGTCTCAAAAAAAAAAAAAAAAAAATTAATGACAATGAAAACTAAGTGTGTAATTCTAAATAAATGTTGACTATATAAAACAATAGTGTCTTCTTGGATTGAATGTATAATTGATAAGATATATGCAAATAGCAATAAAGAGGTTGGAGATAAAGGTAACAGGAATAAATTTAGTCAAACTGTGTTTTGGGCTTTTCTATGTCTGTGAGAAGAATTTGAACATCATAATCAAGGACCCTGTAATTCTACACCCAGATATATATACACAGAGGAATTGTAGCAAATGATATGTGAAAGAATGTTCATTGTAGCATTATTCATAAAAGCTCAAAAAATAAGCTGTCCAAATACATATCAAATAAGGATGGATAAATAATTACAGTAAAATCAAAAAATGAAAAAAATACAGAGAAGTGAAAAGAAATGGATCACATGTACATGCAATGATGGGGTTAAATTTTGGATACAAAATGTTGATTCCAGGAAGCCATGAATAAGAACATATAGGATTGCACCTATACACAGATCAAATCAGGCCAAACCAAGCTATTGAGTTTAGGGTCGAATACCTTATTGGTAAAGTATAAAGAATATTAAAAAAAGACCATCATAAATTAGGGATGTTGCTTATCACAGGAGACATGAAGAAAGGTGTAGGGAATTAGAAAGTGGCATTGAGGTAAACTTAGGCTCTTAGCAATGTTCCATGTCTTGCCCTACATGATGGTTACATGAGTGTTTATGACACATTGCTATGTTTTCCATTTTTGTTTTGGTTCATTTCTAAGTGTGCAGTCTAGCTATATGATAAAAATTATTAATTAGGAGAAATGGTCCATGAAAATTATTATTACTCTGCTCATTATATACTGAAGGGAAAAATCCACTATTTGTATACATTCATGTGTAACTCTAAGAGATTTTAAGTAGAAACTTTCTGATTTTAGTTGCAACTTTAGGAAACTTGACATGATGTTACCTCCCAACCACAGATTTCTGAATAGGTTTTTCTTTTAGGTTTAATTACCCACTTCATATGACAAAACTTGGACATTCTCTATTTTTTCCTTGGATCCTGAATTCCTGACACAACAATGGTGGGCATATTTCCCACACTCCTGGTTTAGCAGAATACCTACATCACTTATGTTTTTCTGCAAGAGAAAACTGAGTTAGATAATTGTGTATCATTATGTCTTTGGATTACATTTTTCTAACCTAGGTTTGGTGGATGGCTCTGGTGATTGGAGATGGGCCACGTACTGCATCTTGCCGCTAGTTTGGCTGATTTAGGGTAGATAAGGCAGTGGCATTCTGACTCCATTAGTTTCTCTTTCTTCTTCTGGGAACAGTGTGTTAGCCGGATGATGTCCTCATGGTTAGTGGAAAAGAGCAGGAAACTTCAATATGGAAGCCATCTTAAATCTCTGTAAATTCTACTAATTTCCTGTTGACTGAAGCAAATTACGTGAGTGAATTCAGAGTCCAAGGTCAAGGTAGTCACCCTGCCTGAGGTGGGAGGGTACTGCAGGATTATGTGACAAAGAGTAGGGTACTTAGAAATATTTACAAAATTGCTGAACATTTTAATTAAATAATTAATGTTTAAACAAAACAGACTTGAGTGTAAATATACCAAAGGCCTAAGCTTCAGAAACATGTTTGATAAATATTATTCATTGTCTGACAGCCCTGAGTTGGAAAATAAGACTAATACCACCTGGATGAGTTCCTGGAAACTCATTTTCCATTTGGGGAATTATAAGAAAATAATTCCTTCTATCCCTTAAGGGTGTGAGTGCATGTGTGTCTATGTGTTTAGGAGCTTATTAACAATGATGTCATATCAATTTATTGGTTATCAGAAACCAGATTTTAAAGTGTATCAGCCTCCCAGGGATTTCCAAGATAATCTTGGATGATTTTGATAAAAGGTTTAGAATCTGGTATTTAAATCTGGCATAAAAATAAGTCCATATTGGTATGATCCTAGTTATGACCAAGCTCCTTTAACAATTTAGACATTTACTGTATGATATATGTATTGGGTTTTACAATTTCCCTATGGAACAACTGAAGATGCTGTATACAAATTATGGAGAGGTTAAACAAGGAAAAAAATTGCAAAACAATGAAAAATAATATGCCTTTCTTTGCATACTAACACATGAGAATTCAATTTTCCACTTCAACCTCAGTATAAAAAAGTACAACATATAGCAAGGAGAGAATGTATATGAAGAGGAGTGAATTTGAGCTGTTTTGAGAATAATGACCTTTTCTATTTCTATAAAGACAGGTTTGAATTCATCTATTAGCATATGCTGGTGCTTTCCTGTTGACACTAGTCACTGAATTTAAAGGCAGAAAATGTTATTGCACATTTAGTAATCAAGTGTTTATCGAAGTTAATGTTTGGATATTAAGGGTATCAGAACCAGTGTTATTAAGACTGCAATTTTTTTCTTTTTGTCTGTTCAAACATGGTATATTTTCTGCTCATCATTTTATCAATTCTGGTAGTGTTTGCATTTGTTCTTGGAAATTTTTCCAATGGCTTCATAGCTCTAGTAAATGTCATTGACTGGGTTAACACACGAAAGATCTCCTCAGCTGACCAAATTCTCACTGCTCTGGTGGTCTCCAGAATTGGTTTACTCTGGGTCATGTTATTCCTTTGGTATGCAACTGTGTTTAATTCTGCTTTATATGGTTTAGAAGTAAGAATTGTTGCTTCTAATGCCTGGGCTGTAATGAACCATTTCAGCATCTGGCTTGCTGCTAGCCTCAGCATATTTTGTTTGCTCAAGATTGCCAATTTCTCCAACCTTATTTTTCTCCACCTAAAGAAGAGAATTAAGAGTGTTGTTCTGGTGATACTGTTGGGGCCCTTGGTATTTTTGATTTGTAATCTTGCTGTGATAACCATGGATGAGAGAGTGTGGACAAAAGAATATGAAGGAAATGTGACTTGGAAGATCAAATTGAGGAATGCAATACAGCTTTCAAACTTGACTGTAACTACTCTAGCAAACCTCATACCCTTTACTCTGAGCCTAATATGTTTTCTGCTGTTAATCTGTTCTCTTTGTAAACATCTGAAGAAGATGCGGCTCCATAGCAAAGGATCTCAAGATCCCAGCACCAAGGTCCATATAAAAGCTTTGCAAACTGTGACCTCCTTCCTCATGTTATTTGCCATTTACTTTCTGTGTATAATCACATCAACTTGGAATCTTAGGACACAGCAGAGCAAACTTGTACTCCTGCTTTGCCAAACTGTTGCAATCATGTATCCTTCATTCCACTCATTTATCCTGATTATGGGAAGTAGGAAGCTAAAACAGACCTTTCTTTCAGTTTTGTGGCAGATGACATGCTGAGTGAAAGAAGAGAAACCCTCAACTCCATAGATTCACAAGGGGAGCATCGTGTGTCTTCTAGCAGAAAACAAACTGATGGCGTCTGGAACATTTTATATTTCTATCAGTTTTTCCATAGTGTTTGTATGTGAGTAATTTCAAAACAGATACCTAGAAAAGTCATATATATATTTATGGGTGTATATGTGTGCATGTGTGTGAATAACAACGTTGACCATAAATTATGAAGCTGAGTATATTTCACATATATAGTATGTATATTTTATTATAGTTCATTGTATAGTATTTCATTTGAAGAATTTATTATCTCTATTTATAATTAAGAACATACAGCTTTTATGAAGAAATCATTTCTCTTTTCCATTGTAATTTGTACCACATATATGTGCTTAACTATCACTGGTGAACCTCTAATTTTTTGGATGGTAAAGACATTCAATTTTAAATCAATGATAAGAATGGATCTTTGGGGTAGGTTTTGTTTCATTATGAATTCTTATTTTATGCTTAGTAGAAAGCAAATAGAATTGGTGTTAGTTAATGATGCACACAATAAAATTGGAGTGAAAAACATATGTAGAGTAAATTTTGTATATGTATACCAAAACAGTACTAAAGAATACTAGATTTAATACCAGTATGTGAATAGCCTAGAATAAAAATCATTTCTATAATAGGAATGAAGAAACATGCTGATGATCATTTCAGTGCTGTTATAATTTTTTTATCCGTAGTTAGAAAAGTCATTGCTTCCACTTTTTGAATTAAAGGAAACCTTTTTTGAAGTTGACATCTGATGTCAAGTATTTCCATTTATTTTTCTTAGCCACCTTGAGCCCCTGAATTTCCAATTTTCTCCTTTGTCTCCCATTCCTAATATTCCTCAAAAAAACTCAAATATTCTCTATCTTAAAAAAACAGGCCAATCAAAGGAGGGTATAGAAACTATAGAAGATAATCAAATGAAACTTTCTTCAAATGTTAAAAATTATGTAAAAATTACATAAAAATCTGTGAAATCTATATAATTGATAGGAAATGTATTAATGATATGTATTATTATAATGGTGTAAATGGTGAAATTACACAGTGTGTTGATGTATCCATTGATACCAAGTTCTATTATAAGAAGGAAATGTACAGCCTTGTTGAAGAGCTAAATTCTGTGTGACTGTGTTAATTCTTGGTGTTATGAAATTTTAACATTATTATGTAGAACTTAAAATAAGTTAACTCCACATCATATATATATCTATGTATCTATATCTATAGACATATATATATATATATATATATCTTGCTTATCATACGTCTTCCCTAGTACAATGTAATCACCATAAAAAGAGAGGTCATATCTGTCTCACTTTCTCTTGACTCACAGGACCTAAAAGCCAGCACAAAGAATAGTTGGTCAAAAATGATATGTTAATGAACACATAAGTGATTGGATAAATGGATAATTTGATGTGGTAAATCAGTGAAAATGAAGCTCATCATAAAATCTGCAGTTGCTTGAATTTTCTATTTTCAGGTTGAGGTTATAGGCTTATTGAAGAAGAAGCATTTCTCAGAGCAAAAGTTTGGCTAGTCCACAATTCTAGGGGAAATATCACTGTAATATAGCTTTGATGCAGCTATGTCAGGTGTGTGAAGTAGAGACAAGGTGGAACATCAAAATTAGATGGCACTTATTCTAATGCTTTTTGAAAAGCATATTAAAGATTTTGGTATATTTGCACAGGGTCAGGGTCAGCTATGAGTGCCAGCTGCTCGGGGCTAGCAGACCCCATGACAAGAATGTTAGGGAACTTCCCAGCAGCTGCCAAACACACTTTTGTTTTTAGGGAACGTCTGTTTCTCCTTCAGTATGACTTATGCTGCCTTCAATGCTTTGCTGATACAAAAGAAGTAAACTCAAAAGAAGTAAAAATAAAAGCTAGCAAACTTTGCAACTGATTAAGTTGGTTGGAAATGTACCTAATCACTTTCTACTATGAATGATATATTTGTATTATGATATTTTCTAGCTGGTTATCATATACACAAAAAGGCATTTCATTTTTAAAAATTGAGTTTGTAACCAGTCACCTTTCTTACACATTATTTGTATATTTTTTTAGTATCCTTTCTAAATGAATGTTTTAATTGCCATGTTATAAACGCATGGAAAAGTGATGCAACTGAATGTATATCTTAGCTTTGGGTGTCTAAAACTAGAGCCAATGTCTGAGTTTACAGTGATGACATTTATTTGGGAAGGCAAGTCCAGGGCAGCAATGAGGGGTAAATGTGGAAACTGAGGCAAAAGAAGATGTAAAACCATGTGTCGTGATGTTGATATGATTTTGCTGGTGGCCACTTCACAATGAGTGAGACAGACAGCATGGTGGTCATCAGATGCATGCACTTGGCTCCCCATACTTTTCCAGAAGGATTACAAGGGGAAGCCACAACAAATATTAGTCCGTGGAAGAGAGAAAAGGGAGAATGTATCCTAGCTGTCTTCTGTCTTCTTTTTCCCTTTGGCCAAAGTTTGTTTGAGGCAGAACTACCATCTTTGCTTTTCTTCCTTACATTATCCAACCCCTTGGTGGCTGTTTGGGAAAGTCACACTAACCAATACCCCCATTTTTCTAAGAGATAGTTTTTTTTTTAATTTATTTTTTCTCTTTTCCTCTCCCCTTTCCCTATGTTTCCCCGCTTTCTACTTAACTTTTTAGACATGCACATAGAACTGTTTACTTTCCCCCCACCAGACAGTCCCTTCGGGCGAGTTCATCTAACTATGTGCTCCACGAGGGATCTCTCCTTGAGACTTGACAGTTGATTTGCAGACAAAAGTATGCCCTCATGGAACTCTCACCTCCAGGGGTTCCCCTTAGACCTCACATCCATTAGGAGGGGATGTGGAAAGGATGCCCACGTGGCCACTTTTACAACTGCTGTCCTGCTCATTTCCTTCCCTACTTTATAAAACGTTCACTTTCTGCTCCAAAGATGAAGTGTCACGTTGGAAGGCAGGATGCTTTGTGCCCCTTCCAGCAAGCTAACTTCCAAATAAATTCTCTATTTTTATATCAGACCTTGTTCTTGTTAATTAGACTTTACATGAAGTGAGCAACTAAGCTTTTCTGTTACAAGACTTCATGCCCACAGATACATTCAAGTCCCAGGTGGAAGGATGATCTGGATCAGGCAAGGTGCTGACCATGGGAACAGGAGACAGTCAAGGGAATCTGAGGAAGCACATGTTTGTGTCCAATATAGTCCCCTCCTTGTGCCACTCAGATGTGCTCATGCCCTCCAACTGTTGCTGGTTTTATAAGCAGATGCCTTGTGTAGTTGCACGGGGTCTTGTGCTTGAGGGGCTTTTTGCTTGGATTAATGTTCTGCACTTGCATTTTTATTTTTCAGACAGCGGATACTCCTCCGCTGAAGAGGGAATAGTTCTGCAGTAATTCCCTAGGGGTTTGCTTTCTCCTCTCCTACGGGCTTGATGGAGACAGGCACAGAGTCCTATGATGCCCACGTTGCATGCCTCTAGCAGCTTTGAATTCTGCTGGATCATCTGGCACAATGGGCCGAGCAGGTTGGGCCAGACCCTGTATCTGCTGTAGAGATATCATATGTTCTGGATTCCACTTGAAACCAGGAGTCTTTGCATTCATTCTGTAACCCATCTGGTTTTGGCAGAGGCTAGGTAGGTTAACTGAACAGGGATTTAAAAAGGACTTTATTAACACATCAGAGCAATATCCTCTACTGTGGTATTTTTGGACTCCAAAATCCCAAGAGGCTCAATAAATGCCGTGCTTCTCTTTTAGTGATAGGAAGTATATAGGAAGCCATTTACCTTAAACAGGATGTTTCTGCTCGGCATGGTGGTTCACGCCTGTAATCCCAGCACTTTGGGAGACCAACGCAGGCAGATCACTTGAGGCCAGGAGTTTGAGACTAGCCTGAGCAACATGGTGAAACCCCATCTCTACTTAAAAAAAAATACAAAAAAATTTAGCCAGGCATGGTGGCCAATGCCCGTAAACCCAGCTACTCAGGAGGCTGAAGGATTTGAATTGATTGAACCCAGGAGGCGAAGTTTGCAGTGAGCCGGGATACCAACACTGCATTCCGGCCTGGGCAACAGAGCGAGACTCTATCTCAAATATAAATAAATAAATTAATTAATTAATTGATTTTTCAACATGTGGACCAGGAATATGGGACCCCTGAAAACAATATCTGTGTTGGTGTTCTCTAAATATTTTCAGGCATGTCTCTTTCTTCTGATATTTTATTTCTATTTAATGTTTAAGTACTTTACTATATTTAGGTAAGTTTCCATTTCCTGGTTATTGTACCAATTACCGTAACGTTATTAATATATTAAATTAACATGATGTTTTCCAAAATGTAAATTAAACTGAGAGCAGAAGTGACAAAGCCCTGACATAAAACAGTGAAGCAGTGCTCTTGTTTTTACCACACAAAGGCCAATTGTTTTAATCTGCTGACCCACCCATGGGTGTAAAATAAGAAACATTCACTAAATCAAGAGCCACATGCAAACTGCCAGGAGCTCTGCTCTGCTCAGGGAAGATACCACATCCTAGAGAGCATTTGTAAGTAGTGATTTAAATTTATGGAAATCTGCATTCATTTTATAGTGTATCTGGTTTTGGTAGAGGCCAGATAGGTTAAGTGGATAGGCATATAAAAAGACTACCATCCCCTGCAACTTTCAAGTGTTTTGTCATGGTAGTGAATTCCATTCCTTGGAGAATGTGATTATTATTTTTCAATCATTGTTGCCAGTGGAGGAGAATTTCACAGGCTTCCCCTTGGTTCTGCTCTAATAATGTCCCTGACTCTACAGGTCAGGAAGAAAGTGAGAGTCCTGCCAGCTGCCATGTGTGTCCATTACACATTCAAGAAGAGGCAATAAAGGCAAACTGATTAGATCCACCTTGGGATGGACATGAGTCAAAACTCTAGGTAGCATCTGACCTTCAAAACTCCCTCTGCAGGCTGGGTATGATGGCTCATGCCCGCAGTCCCCGCACTTTTGGAGGCAGAGGTGGGAATATCTCTTGAGGCCCGGAGTTGCAGACCACCTTGGGCTACACAGTGACAGCCTGTCTGTACAAAAACTAAAAAACAGAAAAAACAACAACAAAAAATTAGTTTGGCATGGTGGTACTCACCTGTAGTCCCAGTTACCCAGGAAGATGAGACAGGAGACTCCTTTGGACCTATAACCAATGTGCGAGTCCGTTGCTGGCCGCATGCAGTGTCCAGTTAACAAAAGTGTGGTCTGGTACAAAAGTAATGAATTTATTCCAAACCTAGCTTGGGGAAGGAGCACAAAGTGTCTTGCCTTTAAGTGTACCACTTCACCTTTGGAGCAGAAAGCAGACACTTTTATAAGGTAAGGAGGGATACTGAGCAAGGGTAGAGGGTCCTCATGCAGGCTTGGTGCCTTATCTATCAGACAGTTGAATTGGTGCCTTCCTGTGCAGAAGTAAGTTGTAAAAGTGGCCAAGTGGGTATGCTTTCAATATGCCCTTCTGTTGGGTGAAAGTCCTCAGGTAACTCCCAGAGTGGAGCACAGTCTGGAAGTTCCAAGTCCATTTCCTGGAGGTAAACATTCCTTGGTGGGTGTGCTTTGGTCTGCAAATTGACTGTCAATTCTCAGGAGAGATCTGTCTTGCTGCACATAGTTAGAAGAACGTGCCCTGCAGGGAATGTCTAGTGAGTGGGGGTGAAAGGTTATATTTGCATTTATGAAGGGCTAAGCAGGAAACAGGGAACAAAAGGAAAGGGGAGATAAGAGAAAATAATAATAAAAAAATAGTAACTCATTCCCTGTTTCTTAGAAAAAAATGGGGCACTCCGTTACAAACCCAGGAATTCAAGGCTGTAGTGAGTTATGATTTGCCACTGTACTACATACCTCCTAAGTGAAGGATTGAGACTGTGTATCTAAAAAACCCAAATGCAAATAACACACACACAAAAAGAAAATTTTAAAAAATCTCCCACTTCATCTCATGGACTGCAGTGTCTTTTGAGTACCCAGATATTACTGTTAGTTCAGGCTCTGTTGGAGTGGCCAATATCTGGTTTACTGGAGGCAATTTGGTATGAGTCTGCAGCAACTTCAAGTCTAACCTCCTCAGAAGAAAGAATTCAACTGAGGGGCATAAGGCGGAAAAAGAGACTGAGGGAAGTTTCTGAGCAGCAATGGAAGTTTATTAAAAAGATTTAGAGCAGGAAAGAAAGGAAAGCACACTTGGAAGAGACCACAGTGGGCATTTTGGAGGTCAAGTGCAGTGTTAGACCTTTGACTTGTGGTTTTATATGTTGGTATACTTCTGGGGTCTTGTGTTCCTTTTCCCACGATTCTTCCCTTAGGGTCTTGTGTTCCTTTTCCCATGATTCAGCCCCTTAGGGTGGGCTGCTCACATGTGTGGTGGCCTGCTAACACTTTAGAGGTGAGCATGCGCAGTGTGTTTACTGGAGTTGTACACATGCTTGCCTGAGGCATTCTTCCCTTTTTTGGTGGAATGCCCCCAGAAGGTTGTTTTCTACCTTTTTCTCTCTTAACATGTATGCCTCAGCCTACTCGCCCTATTCCTGAGCTGCTGACTAGCAATTTTAAGCATCTTTACTTATTGTGAAATTGACTCTCCCTGGTGCCTGTGAGCAGTTATCATTTTTAGAGAGGCAATGTGACGACTGCCAGGCCATCACCTGATGGCCACCTGACATTCCTGGTGGGTGGTGAGAGCCTTCTTCTGCCCCGCTCATGCCTGACTAACTATCTACTGTAAGAGCCCTATACCTAAAAGTCTCAGATGGTATGGATGTTTGTCCTTTCCTCTGGGTACTGTTATCTGGGAAATGGCTACAGGTCTTTGAGAAAGCACCGTATGAATACGTCCTGAATATTCTTGTGGTGAATTTTCAGCATCCTTTTCAAGGGGACTTAAACTTTCCTTCAATTATTGAATTCTTGTTCTCAGAATTGGCTCAGTCCTGACAACAGGTTGAGGTTCTTTGATTTTCCACTTCAAAGGCTGACCTCAGGAATCAGTTTTTCAGCCTTTGAAGTGAAAAGGCTTGCTCTTGGTTTATAAGTATTTATCAAAGTATGAAGCCTCTTTAACTATTGGCTTATGAACTCATTCCAAGAAGCTGATGCTGTCATCAGTTCATTGATTCTGCAATTTGCAAGATCACCAGAGAGTCTGTGTTCCCAAGGTTAGTCATCATGTTGCATGCTCTATTAGCCGCATTGAACTTAGTTTATTTAGATTTCAGGATGCTGCCGTCTCCTGATTTTATCCTTGTCCACTGGGCACTACTTCTCAATCTCCTTTGCTAGTTCTCTTTTGTCTCTAAACTGAAAATATCAGACTGCCCAAGGTCTCAATTCTTCAATCTCTACAATGATGCCTGTTGTGTTGGTGATCTCATGTAATCTCTTTACTGACAATGTAGCCAAGTGATTCAACAGACAGGAGTAAGGCTGATTATCCATTTATATTATTTATTTATTCACACATGTTGGCATGTAGCACATTATGTAAATATTTTTCCTTCAAATGTCAAATGTACATTTTGAAGTAACAGTACCAGGGTGGATGCTGTGGCTTAAGCCTGTAATTGAGCACCTTGGGAGGCTTAGGCAGGCAGATTTCTTGAGCCCAATTATTGGAGACCAACCTGGGAAACATGGTGAAACCCAGTCTCTAGTAAAAATACAACAATTAGCCAGGTATAGTGGTGTCCACCTGTAGTCCTAGCTACTTGGGAGGCCAAGGTGGGAAACAGATTGAGGCTGGGAGCTATAGATTGCAGTGAGCCAATCTCAAACCACTGCACTCCAGTTTAGGCTCCAGAGTGAGACCATGTCTCAAAAAATAAAAATCTAGGGAGAATCAATAATATTTTTGCTTGAATTTCCACTAAATGAGATTAAGGGTAGCCCAGCATCTAATTTAGTTTTATTTAAAATAGTGATTTTAATATCAATAGATTGACAGGCAGGGGATTATTATTATTATTATAGACATAATGATCTAAGTAGAGAAATACACAGATAGAATTATGGTTGATTAACCCACTTGTATTACTTGCAATTGTACAGTTAGTATGTTTTAGTATCTTAGTTACTAATCTCACTTTTTACATTTAGCTCTATAATCAATTAAATATGAGTTATTTTTTGTGTATGGTATGAAATAATAGAAATTTATCTTTATGCATGTGGATATTCAATTTTCTCAGTATCATTTGTTGAAAAAATGATTAATTCCTATTGAACTGCAATGTTACCATTTTTGAAATCAATTACCATCAATGTCAGTGTTAATTTCTGGACTCTCAGTTGTGTTTCATTGTTCTTTTGTCTACAGTAATGCCAATACCACAGAATCCTGATTAGTGCAGCTTTGTAGTTAGCTTTGAAACCAGAAAGTGTAATCCTCCAAATGTGTTATTTTATCAAGATTTATTTTGGTGATCTGGTCACTGGGTATTTTCAGATATATTTTAGGACTGGTTTTTCACTTTTTGCAAAACAGGCTTGTTGGGATTTGATAGGGATTGCACTGAGTATATAAGTTGACCCTTCACCTACAAAGACTCTCCTTGTGCTGGATTTCAGTTCAGCTGGCCCTCCTTGCTTGTACAACTCTGTGATGAATTGAATATATAATTTTGGCCTTTTATTACTCTTATCCTAGTTGTTGCAGAAGGATATCTTGCCTTTCTGAACCTTCTATATTCTGCTCAAAAATGGAAGTTCTCAGCTAGATGCAGTTCACGCCTGTATCCAAGCATTTTGGGAGACCAGGGTGGGAAGATCGCATGAGCCCATGTTTTCAAGACCATACTGGGCAACATAGGGAGACCCCATTTCTACAAAAAAACTGAAAAATTAGCTGGCTGTGTTGGTGCACACCCATAGTCACAGCTACTCCAGAAGCTGAGGTGGGAGGATCTCTTGAGCCCAGGAGTACAAAGCTGAAGTGAACTACCACTGCACTCCAGCCTAGGCGACAGAGCAACATCCTTTCTCAAAACAAAAAAGGAAAAGTGGAAGTTTTCACTGGTATCTTTTAAGTATCAAGTAACACAGAATCGAAAGAATAACTAATAATCCTCGGTTCCTGCCTGCACTGAACATGTAAAATTGAAAGCAGTTATACATATACTATGCTAGCACCTCATAAGGACTACCCAGAGTATTATTATCATCTGCGTTTTATAGATAATTATACTGAGGTAGAGAGAATTTGTAAAATGGAGTCTCAGATCATAGCCATATAAAGCAGAAAATCTGACTTCCTGTCCTGGCAGACTGACTCCAAGATCTTCTCCTAGAAACAGTTATACTATAACAACTGGAAAGAAATAATATCCAATATTGAAGACCGATTTTTAACATCTATTCATCTTAAACCATTAAATAATAAAAAATACATTAAATAGAGAAAAATAGAAGTGAAAATTTACATACAGAGAAGTGTAGGCTCTTCAATGGAATACACATGTTTTTTAAGTGCCCAAGGAATATTTACAAAATTGCTAAATATTTTAATTAAACAATTCATATTTAAATATTAACTAGACTCAAGAAAATGACTTACTCAAAAGCCTAAGCATGAGACACAAGTTTATAAATATTGAAAATGGGCTGAAAACATGATTGGGAAATGAGGGCTATTTCAACTTGGATGACCTGCCTGAAATTCATTTTCCATTTTGGAAATTATAGGACAATAATTCCTCCCATCCATGAGGAGCATGTATGTGTGTGGGCACATAAGTTTGTGTTAATGAGCTTGTTAAGAATAAAGTTATACAAAAGTATTAGTTAGCAGCAACCAGATTTTGAGGAATGTTGGCCTTCCTGGGCTTCCCAAGAAAACCTTGGAGTCTTTTAATAAGAAAACTTTGGATTCTGTCTACATAAATCTGACATTGAAAAAATAAATTCACAGTGGTCATGATTCTGGTTATGACGAAGTTCCATATGACAGTTTAGACATCCAATGTAGGAATTACGTGTTGGGTTTTAAAATTTCCGTAACAACTGACATTGCTGAACACAAATTATGGAGAGGTTAAACAAGGAAAAATATTGCAAAACAATGAAGGAGAATATGTCTGTATTTGCATGCTAGCAAATGAGAATTCACTTTTCACTTCAACAACAGCATGAAAAATTTCATCTTATAGCCAGGACATAGTGTTTGAATAGAAATTTAATTGAGCTGTTTTGGGAATTATTGTGTTCTCCATAAAGACAGCCTCAAACTCATCCATTAGCACACCCTTGTGCTTTCCTGTTTGACACTGGTCAGAGAATGTAAAAGGAAAAAGAACATTACTGCACATTCAGAAATCAGGTGCACATAGAATTTAAGGTCAGGACCTTACAGATAATCTTGTCCAGTGATATTAGGCTTGCCTTAAAAAAATTCAGACATGGTATGTTTATTACCAATCTTTTTTTGTGCTAGTAATGGTAGAATTTATTTTTTCCTGTGGACAGCTACGTTAAACTTATAGACTACTTTTACATTTTAACATTTTTTTCCTTTGAGTTCTTTTAGGAGTTGTTAAACAATCCTGAAATTTCCCTTACAATATGCTACAAACTAATCATAATTTCTCAAATTCATTTGACATAATGATTGATTAAAGAAATATGTGTAGTATAATTACACCTGCTCATAACAGAAGAGTATTTGAAACTTCAAGAAAAAATAGAGAAATTAATAAAGAAATATGAATAAATATATGGAATATATAATTCATTCTTAATAAATGTGCATGAAATCATAGTCATGTAATTAAAAAGCAACATAATTTTTTGAACTAAAAATACATTCTGAATTATAATAGAAAAATGTTTCTAAAATGTTAACTTTAATAATATTGTATGTAAATATCAGTGTAAAATTTAATCTGATGTTACTAATTTTGGAAAGGATATGACATAATAGAAATTTTCATACACTACTCTTAGGATTATAAAGTACAATTACTTTGGCTGAATATGGCATTACCTGATTAAGGTGAAGTATTTTTTATTGTACCACACTTTAGAATGTGGTAAATCAAACAATATCAAGTAAATCATTGGGAATATGTTGGTTTTAAGTTATTCTTGATGAAATATTACCTGAGGGTGTTTGTCTAGGCCTGATACTGAGAATAATATAAGAATTATAAGGCCATGAAGAAAAATTAAAATAGTGTTCTCCCATTGCCCTGAATTCCAGCACTTAGGAAACATGATTGAAGTCACATTTACAGAATAAAATAGTCCCTTTTAGCTGACATCAACATCATCATCAATCATCTACACCTATCTCATTAAATGATTTATTTTTCATTGTACATGATTTTGATAATGTCTAAGACATTTTTAAAAGATTATCATTTTGGGAAATTTGCATTAGTAAAAGCAAAGTTCAAGTCAAGCTGAATACATTTAGATTTAGAAATTAAGTGAAGTTTAGTTTAAAATGCATTGGTTAAGCAAGTAATTGTAGATGACTTTAAACTAATCCATTGAAGGCTATAAGAAAGAGTTTGATTTTAGTGTAAATAAAATTCCTTAATTAGAAAGGCAATTAAACTGTTTCATGATCAAGCTCTTATTCCTAAAGAGAGGATTTCAGATTAAATAAATCAAACAGAAGTAAGCCCTCTCATCTTCTCTATCTCGCTTGGGTAATGATGGAGTTCAAAGTCACAGAGCCCCATTTCTACAACATAAACAAAGTAAAAATTAGTTCATAAAATAGAATGATGTAGTTGTGGTTTAGGGACTATTTTTTATTTATTGGAATTGCATTTTGAGATCCAAAGCTGCTTATTGAATTTCCATATGAGGAGAGTTTGTATGAGGACCCAGCAACAGACAAGCTGTTTTCCAGAAAAAGCTACTCACATCAAATTAATATCCGGTTTCTTTAAAATTGCAGGAACATGGCTAGACCAAGCTTTTGTTCTATTATCTGACCAGAGTTGGGAATAGAAGAAAATTGTTACTATTTTCATGGCTAGAGTACTAACAACTCCAGAAAAATACAAGGCTGGAGGGTAAGAGACACTGACGCTACGGTCAGAATATCTAACATACTTCTGGAGTTCTGGAGGATTAGAGATGAGAAATGGGGCAAAAGCAATGTTTGGGAAATTTTTCCAAAAATGATGAAATGTATGTATTTCCATCTCTATATATTTAGAAGCCATCAAATTTTGGACAAGATAACTAAAAAATTTAAAATAAAATGACACAGGACATCAAAGACCAATAGAAAATCTGAAAAGTAGCTAGAGGTGAAAGGTAGATTATGTTAAAAAGAGCCACATTCTAAATAACAAACTGATTT
Organism: Pan paniscus; assembly: GCF_029289425.2. Lineage (NCBI taxonomy): Eukaryota > Metazoa > Chordata > Mammalia > Primates > Hominidae > Pan > Pan paniscus. The sequence goes on along the minus strand of NC_073259.2, from coordinate 16,482,123 downwards.
TCAACAGAAAATATGAAAGCAGGAATTCAATGGAATCATATCTTCAGTGTGTTTCCAAGGAACAGTAGACTTTCATAGACAGAAATTAAAAATGATATTTTTTCAGATAAAATATAAACTACCAAAAATACAAAATTGAGCATGCAAGAAGGAATAAAAATTAATGAAAATGATAAATATGTGCATAATTATAAATGAATGTTTACTATCTAAAATAATAGTATCTTGTTGGACTAAATGTGTAATTGATAAGATATATGCAAATAGTAATAAAGAGACTGGAGTTACAGAAATAAATTTAGTTAAAGTATTTTTTGGACTTTTCTATGTCTGTGGGCAGAATTTGTACATCTTAATCCAGGACCCTATAACTCTACACCTAGGCATATATGCAAAGGAATTGTAGCAAATGTATATGAAAGAACGCTCATAGTAGCATTATTCATAATAGTTCATAAAAGAAGCTGTCTAAATATATATCAACTAAGGATAGATAATTATAGTAAATCCATAAAATTAAACAATATAGAGAAATGAAAAGAAATAAATCACATGTACATGCATCTGTCTGATTAAATTTCGGATTCATAATGTTAAGTCCAGGAAGCCATGAATAAGAACTTATAGGATTGCACCTATACACAGTTCAAAGCAGGCCAAACCAAGCTATTGAGTTTAGGGTTGCATACCTTGTTGATAAAGTATAAAGAAAATCAAGGAAATGATCATCACAAATTATGGATATTGCTTACCTCAGGAGATATGAAGAAAGGTATAGAGGCTTGGAAAGTGTCATGGAGGTGGAACTAGGCTGTTAGCAGTGTTCATTGTCTTGCCCTACATGATGGTTACTCAACTGTTTATGATACATTGCTCTATTTCCCAGTTTTCCAGTTTTGTTTTGGCACATTTCTATGTATGCATTATAATTTTAATATAAAAATTTTGAATTAGGAGAAATGTCTCATAGAAATTATTAATCTTCTCATTACGTACTAAGGGGAAAATAAACTATTTATATGCATTCTTATACAACTCTAGAGAGTTGAAGTAGAAACTTTCTTATTTTAGTTACAACTTGTAGAAATTTGACGTCATGTCACCTGCCAACCCCGTATTTTTCCATAGCTTTATTTCAGTTTTTTTCTTTCAGCTTTAATTATGCACCTCACATGACAAAACTTTGATATTCCTCATCTATTTTTCCCTTGGCTTCGGGATTCTTGACACAACAAGGGTGGACATATTTCCCACTCTCTTGGCTTAGCAAAGTATTTCTATCAGTTAGCATCATTTTAAAAAGAAACTTCTCCAAAACTACATTAGATATTTATATCTCACATGTCTTTAGATTCCATTTTCCTAAGCTGGGTTTGGGTGGATCACTCTGGTAATTTGAGATGGGCCATGTTCTGCATCTTGAAGTTAGAGTTTGGCCAATTTAGGCTAGATCTGGAGGGAGTGATCTCATTCTCATTCTGCTTCTGGGAATGGTGCACTAGTGTGGGGATGTGCTTGTGGTAAATGGAGAAGAGCAAGAAACTCCAATGTGGAAGCCATCTCAAAGATGTATACAAAGTTTACTAATTTCCAGTTCATTAAAGCAAATTACATGAGTGAGCTCAGATTCCAAGGTCAAGGTAGTCACCCTGCCTATGACAGGAGGACACTGCAAGATAATATATCAAAGGATGAGGGAGTCAAGAGTATTTACAAAACAGCTGAATAGTTTAATTAAATAATTAATATTTAAACATTAAATAGACTTGAGAGTAACTTTACCAAAGGTCTAAGCATGAGAAATATGTTTGATAAATATTATTCTGGTCTGAAAACCCTGAATGGGAAAATAGAACTAATTCCACCTGGATGACCTTCTGGAAACTCATTTTTTTAAATTAAAAGAAAATAATTCCTTCCAACCCCAATGGGTTTAAGTGTGTGTTTTTGTGTTTATGAGCTTGTTAACAATAAAGTCATATAAAAGTATTGGTTAGCAGGAACCTGATTTTAAGGCGTATTGGCCTTCTTGTGGTTCCCAAGAAAACCTTGGGTGATTTTGATAAAAGGTTTGGGTTCTGTATATTTAAATCTAGCATTAAAAAATAAATCCATAGTTATACGATCCTAGGTATGACCAAGCTCTTTTAACAATTTAGACATTTACTGTATGACATATGTATTGGGTTTTAAAATTTCCCTATGAAACAACTGAAAATGCTGAATACAAATTATGGAGAGGTTAAACAAGGAAAAACATTGCAAAACAATGAAAAAGAATATGTCTTTTTTTGCATACTAGCAAAGGAGTTCACCTTTCACTTCAACATCAGTTTAAAAAATTTCAGCGTATAGCAAGAACAGACAGTAGAATAGGATTCAATTTCAGCTATTTTGGGAATAAGGAAATTTTCCATAAAAGCAGCATTGAACTCATCCATTAGCATATGCTGGTGCTTTTCTGTTGACATTAGTCAAATAATTTAGAAGCACAAAGAATATTATTACACATTTAGGAATGAAGTGTATATCAAATTTAAGGTCTAGATATTAAAGGAATCACAATCTGTGTTATTAGGCCTGCATTTTTCCTTTCTTTTTGTCTCTTCAGACATGTTAAAATTTCTACTTATCATTTTGTCAACTCTGTGTGTTTGCATTCGTTCTTGGAAATTTGTCTCCACAAAAATGTTAAAATTAGCAGGCTTGGTGGTGCATGCCTGTAGTTCCGGTTACTTGGCAAGCTGAGGCAGGAAGGCAAGAGTATCACTTGTGTCCAGGAGTTCAAGACTACAGTGAGGTATGATTGTGCCACTGCACTCCAGCTTGGGTGAGAGAGCAAGAGCCTGTCTCAGGAAAAAAAAAAAAAAGAAAAGAAAAGGAGAAAAAAAATGGAAGTTTTCACTGGCACGTTCTAAATATCTAGTAACACAGGATCAAATCAGTAACTAACCATCTTTGTTTTTTCCTGTCCCAGACAGGTAAAATGGAAAGCAGTTATACAAATGCTATACTCACTCCTCACAAAGACTACCCAAAGATAATATTATTATCTTCTGCGTTTTTTGGTGATCGTACTGAGGCAGAGAGCAGTTGTAAAATGGAGTCTCAGAATCGTCGCTATATGAAGCAGAAAAACTGGTTTCCTCTCTTGGCAGTCTGACTCTAAGATCTCTTAGAAACAATTATACTGTAAAAACCTGAAAAAGAAGTAAAAAACAAGATTGGAGACTAATACTAACATCTATTCTTCTTAATAGCATAATCAAAAATAAATTAAACAGAGAAAAATGAAAGTGAATATTCATACCAAGGGAAGTCTAGAGTCTTCAATGGAAAATACATATTTTTTAATAAGTGCCCAAGGAATATTTTAAAAATTGCTGAATATTTTAATTAAACAATTCATATTTAAATATTAGCTAGATTCGAGAGAACAGCTTATTCAAAAGCTTAAGCACGAGAGATAAGTTTATAAATATTGAAAATTGACTGAAAAAGGTGAGAGGGAAAATAGGGCTATTTCAACCTGGATGACTTGCCTGAAATTGATTTTCCATTTTGGAAATTACAGGACAATAATTTCTCCCATCCACGAGGGGCGTGTATGCATGTGTGTGTTTGTGTTAATGAGCTTGTTAACAATAGACTTATACAAACATATTAGCAGCAAGCAGATTTTAAAGAGTATTGGCCTTTTTACACTTCCCAAGAAAACCCTGGATTCTTTTGATAAGAAAACTTTGGATTCTGTTTACATAAATCTGACATTTAAAAAATCAATCCACAGTGGTCATGATTCTAGTTACAACAAAGTTCCTTTTAACAATTTAGATATCCAATGCAGGAACTATGTGTTGCTTTTTAAAATTTCCCTAACAACTGACATTGCTGAACACAAATTATGGAGAGGTTAAACAAGGAAAAGTACTGCAAAACAAGGAAACAGAATATGTCTTTATTTGCATGCTAGCAAATGAGAACTCATTTTTCACTTCAACATCAGTATGAAAAATTTCATCTTATAGCCAGGACATAGTGTTTGAATAGAAGTTAATTTGAACCGTTTTAGAAATTATCATGTTTTCCTTCCCTGGTGCTTTCCTGTTTGACACTGGTCAGAGAATTTAAAAAGAACAAGAGCGTTAATGCACATTCAGAAATCAGGTGCACATAGAATTTAAGGTCAGGACCTTAAAGGGAATCTTATCCAATGATATTAGGCCTGCCTTAAAAAGAATTCAGACATGATATGTTGATACCAATCATGTTTTCCATACTGGTAATGGTAGAATTTGTGTTTTACCATGGACAGCTATTACTAAACTTATAGACTATTTTTATATTTTAATATTTTTTCTTTGTTTCCTTTTAGGAGTTGTTAAACAATCCTGAAATTTCTCCTACAATATGCCATGAACTAATCATATTTTCTCAAAGTCATTTGACGTAATGATTGATTAAAGGAAATATCTCCAGTATAATTACACTTGTTCATAACAAAAAAGTATTTGAAACTTCAAGAAAAAATTAGAAAAATTAATAATGAAATATGAACAAATAAATGTATGAAATATATAATTAATCCCTAATAAATGTGCATGAAATTATAGTCATAGAATTAAGAGTGATGTAATTGTTCAACTAAAGATGCATTCTGAATTATAATAGAAAAAGGTTTGTAAAATGTTAAGTTTAATAATATTTTATTTATTTTTGAGACAGTCTCACTTTGTGGTCCAGGTTGGAGTGCAGTGGTGTGATCTCAGCTCACCGCAACCTCCGCCTCCGGGTTCACTCAATTCTCCTGCCTCAGCCTCCTGAATAGCTGGGATTACAGGTGTGCATCACCACACCAGGCTAATTTTTGTATTTTTAGTATTTTTCGTATTTTAGTATTTTTTCACCATCTTGGCCAGGCTGGCCTTGAACTCCATACCTGAGGTTATTCACCCACCTTGGCTTCCCAAAGTGCTGGGATTACAGGCGTGAGCCACCGTGCCTGGCCAAGTTTAATTATATTTTATATAAATATGAAAGTGCAAAAATTATTCTACTAATTTCGGAGAGCATATGAAGCAGTGGGAATTTTCATACACTGCTCCTAGGATTATAAATCAGTGCAATTACTTTGTCTGAGTGTGACATTATTTGAATAAGATGAAGGATCACATCCTAAGACCCAGGATTTGCACTCATATCAGAATACATATACAAGTATATATCACTGAGTTTTAATAGCTAAAGTTGAGAAGTCTCCCAAATGACCATCAGTAATAAAATGGATAAATAAATTATGACATACTTACAGAATGCTATACAGCAATCAAAATGAACAAACTAGAGGGACATGTTTACAAAGAATATATATGAAAAGGAAAGTGAATAAATTTGATTTACATGGATAGCATAGTAATATATACAGATATAATAGTAATTATTAACATCAAAAACATTCAATATAATCACATTTATATGAAATTTGCAAGAATATTTTTGTATTTTTGCAAATAAATTCTTATAATTGCTTATAAAAGAAATTATACATTCTTATAATTGCTTATAAAAGAAATTATAAATTCTTATAGTTCCTTATAAATTATAAATTCTTATAACTCCTTACCAAAGAAATTATAACATTTTATAAAAGAAATTATAACTTCTTATAAAAGGAATTTTAAATTATTTTAAGTTTTTATAATTCTTACAATTTGAAATAAATTCTTATAATTTATTACATTGGTGGCAAAACTGTAAAGCGAAACATATAAGTGATTATCATAACTGGGATACTTGGGAGGGAGGAAACAAAAGGGAAATCATATCAACAAGAAAGCATATATGGGGAATGTCTTCATTGCTGGCAAATTCTACTTTTTGATGAAAGTGTGGAATATGAGTGTTAATGTTACATTCTTTTTTCCTTTTACTGTGCATTTAGGTTTTATTGCTTTCCCTACATATGTTAGGTTCCTGAATAATGAAAATATTTTATAAGCAGAAATATTAAGTAAATTAATGAATATAAAACTAGGCTGAAACAATATATTCTTACATCTACCATTGTAATTAGAGTTTTGCTGAATAAAGAAGAATACAGCATTATAGTAGTAAGAAATAGGGATAAAATTTTATACTTTTAAAAATTAATTTAAAAAAGAAAGATATAAGCAGGAAGTGTACATCCACATTCTTAATGCTAATCTTAATTTGAAACAATAGATTTTGAACAACTATATTGCAATAGACTTTTTTCTTGTTTGCAATTTGATTATTCATGATACACATTTCAAACTGGCAGCAATTAGGGAATTTTTCATAAGGTACAAATATTAAAGTATGTAGGACTATAGATATTAACTGTATAGGACAATTTTTGCTACATTTATCCCTAAATGAAATAATTATACTCATGTTGTTCCCATTCAAAGATCACAATACTATGCATATGCACAGCATATGTGTTGGGGAAAATATTTTGTTACTATAAATTTTTCAACTGTATTAGAGAAGAAAACATAGAAAGATAACTGTTAAGCTATAAAACATATTTAGTGTAATCTTTGAGTGTGCTTGTGTATATGTAGTATTACTTTGACTGCTATAGTAAAATAACCCAGATTTAGTGACAGTAGCTGAGATTGTAAATAAGCAGTTGAGAGAATTTTGCCTGCTAATGATACTATTAAAAGATAAAATACAGTTTGTATGCTATATAATTGTATAGAGGATTTGTATACATGAAGTTCATATGAAAGTACAGTGAAAATTAAACAGCCCAAAGGAGAATACTCTTTGTTGTAGGGCACTTTTGTCATGATTTTCAGAATGTGGTAAAAGAAAAAAAAATAGCCAGTAAATCATTGGAAATACATTGGTTTTAACTTATTCTTAATGAAATACTGTCTGAGGATCTTTGTCTGTGCCTGATGCTGAGAATAATATAAGAAACAAGTTCATGAGCCCATCACCCTGAAACGTAGCACTTAGAAAACACGATTGAAGTCACATTTATAGAAGAGCATGGCCCCTTTTAACTGACATTATCATCATCACCAATCATCATCTATATCTATCTCATTAAATGATTTATTTTTGAAATGTTTACATACATAATTTGGATAATGTCTAATAAATGTTTAAAAGATTATTATTATGGGAAAGTTACATTAGAAACCGGAAAATTTCAAGTTGAACCAAATACATTTAGATTTAGAAATTAAGTATAGTTTAGTTTAAAATACATTGCTTAAGCAAATCATTATAGATAACCTTAAACTGATCTTAGGAACACTATAGGAAAGATTTAGTTGCGGTGTTAATAAAATTCCTTAATTAGAAAGATAAATAAGCCACTTCATGATCAAGCTCTTACTTCTAAAGTGAAGGTTTTATTTTATTTATTTTTTAACCATTCCACATTTTATTGACAAAGAATTAATAGTATAAATTACGTTTATATTGCAAAGTTTATTTATGAAAATTTGATACGTGTACTTCTACTCCTTTTTACACCTTACATGAATATTTAAATAATTGATTTATAACACTCCCTGATGCCAGGTAAAGTAAAGACTAATCGCAGTTCAGAAACTCACATGTACAACAAATTTAACTTTCTGGATATTTTTAAAACTCAGCTTAATTTCCCTAGGTGCTCCATTAACCTGATGGCAGAAATTAAATCTTAAGCAACTCTGGGTTCTCCCACAAGCACACTTTGCTTCAGAGTTGTGCTGAAGTTTTGAGGAGAATGGGAGGAGGCAAGGAGGTGTCCAGTCCTTTGTGCATCTATCCCCTGGCATTCTCCCATCCTGCCCCAAGTCATCAGCCCACACAGGTTGCTGGCACATCTAAAGTGAGAATTTTAGGACTAAATAAATCAAATAGAAGTAAGCCCTCACATCTTCTATATCTCACCTGATAGTGAAGAAGTTTGAAGGTACAGAGCTCCACTTCTGCTAATAAAAAAAGAGTAAAATTTAATTTGTGAAATAGAATGGTGTAGCTAGGGTTGAGGTGCTATAATTTATTTATTGGAATGGCATCTTGAGATCCAGCACAGCTCATTGAATTTCCCTGTGGGGAGAGTTTGTGGTGAAGACTCATCAACAGACAAGCTGCTATCCCCCCCCGCCCCACAAAAAAGCTACTAACATCACATCAATTTCCAGGTTCTTCCAACTTGCGGAAGGATGTGTAGACCAAGCTTTTATTCTATTTTGTGACCAAAGTCTTGGGAAAAGAAGAAAATTGTTAGCATTTTCATGTCAAGCATACGAAAAACAAAAAAACAAAGCCAACCAACTGAACAAAGAACCCAACTTTTTTTTAAAAACTTGGTGGTAAGAGTACTTTGTTCTGCTTCTCCATAGATAATGATTTATAGAAGGAGAACAAAATATTATTTCTGCTACTAAAACAATAATAGCAAAAAATAAATAATCAATATTGAGAATCCAATAGACAGAGTTAACAACCCGTTAGACATAGAAGAGAGAATTAGTGAATTGGAAGACAACTATAAAGAAAGAAGCCTAAAGAGACCACAAGACAAAGAATGCCAAGCTAAGAGGATAAGAGGCATTGATGCTACAATCAGAGCATCTAACATACTTCTGGATTTCTGGAAGATTAAAAGGGATAAAATAGGGCAGAATCAATGTTGTGGAGATTTTCCCAAAAGTGATAAAATGTATTAATCCATATATTTTTAGTAACCATCAAAGGTCAGACAAGATAACTAAAAACAAATTAACATAAAATGTCACAAGACGTCAAAGACCAGTAGAAAATCTGAAAAGTAGCCAGAGGAAAAGATAGATTATTTTAAAAGGAACAACTTTCTAAATGACAACCTGATTTTCAACAGAAAAATGGAAAGTAGAATTCAATGGAATCATGTCTTTAGTGTGTTTCAAAAGAATAGAGGACCTTCATAAACAGAAATCCAAATGATATTTTTCAGATAAAAAATATTGAAAATACAAGGTTAAGCATGCAAGAAGGAATAAAAATTAACAGAAATGATAAATATGTGCATAATTCTAAATGAATGTTGACTGAATAAAATAATAGCGTCTTGCTGAGTTAAATATATTATTGATAGGATATATGCAAATAGCGATAAAGAGACTGGAGGTAAAGGTGACAGGAACAAATTTAGATAAATTATTTTTTGCACTTTTCCATGTCTGTGAGGATAATTTGAACACCACATTTAATGACCCCATAATAGGAATTGCATCAAATGATATGTGAAATAATGCTGATAGTAGTAGTATTCATAATAGCTCAAAAATAGACTGCCCAAATATATATTAACTAAGGATGATTGAATGATATGAAAGATTACAGTAAATCCATACAGTGGAACAGTATATAGAGGTGAAAAGAAATGAATCACATGTACATGCAACTATGTAACTAAATTTCAGAAACATGATATCTAGTGCAAGAAGCCATGAACAAGAACACACAGGACTGCACCTATACACAGTTCAAAGCAGGACAGACCAAGCTGTGGAGTTTAGGGTTGTGAACCTAGTTGGTAAAGTATAAAGAAATTCAAGCAAATGATCATCATAGATTATGAATATTGCTTATCTCAGGAGATGTGAATAAAGGTTTAGGGGCTTGGAAAGTGGCCTGGAAGTGGACCTAGTCTGTTTGCAGTGTTCCATGTCTTATCCTGCATGATGGTTACATAAGTGTTTATGATACATTGCTCTTACCTATTTTTGTTTTGGCCCATATCTAAGTGTGCATTATAATTTTATTTAAAAAATTACAAATTAGGAGAAATGTCACGTAAAAATTATTAATTGCTCTGCTCATTATATACCTAGGGGGAAAATCCACCATTTACATACATTCTTATACAACTCAAGAGAGCTAAAGTGAATTCTTATTTTAGTTGCAAAATGGAGAAATTTGAGATGCTGTTACCTACAGCCTCCAGATCTTTCCAAAAGTTTTCTTCTAGTTTTAGATATTCACCTCATATTACAAAAACTTTGATATTTCCAACCTATTTTTCCTTTGGCTCCTGAATTTCTGGCACAACAAGGGTGCACATATTTCTCAAACTCTTGGATTAGCAGAGTACCTATATCACTTAGCTTTTTCTGCAAAAGAAACTTCTCCAAAACCACATTAGATATTTATATCTCACATGTTTTTGGATTCTGTTTTCTTAAGCTGGGGTTTGGTGGATGGCTCTGGTGATTTGAGATGGTCCAAGTTTTGCCTCTTGGATCTAGTTAGAGTTTGGCCGATTTAAGGCTGGATCAGGCAGGGGCCATATGATTCCATGAGTTACTCATTCTTATTCTGGGAACAGTGTGTTAGTGTGGACATGTTCTCATTATAAACGGAAAGGAACAAGAAAGCCTAATGTGGAGGTCATCTCAAATTTCGATGTAAAGTGTAGTAATTTTCTGTTCATCAAAGCAAATTACATGATCGAACTCAGAGCCCTAGTGCAAGGTTGTCACTATGGCTGTGGTGGGAGGACACTGCAAAATTATGTGACAAAGGTCTGGTACTCAGGAATATTTACAAGCTTGCAGGTAGCATTACCAAAAGCCTAAGCATGAGAGATATGTTTCATGAATATTATTTATTGGCTGAAAATCTGGCATGGGAAAAATAGGACTAATTCCACCAGGACGAGCTCCTGGAAACTCATTTTCCATGTCACAAGTTACAAGAAAGCAATTCCTTTCATCCTTGAAGAGTGAAAGTGTGTGTGTGTCTGTGTGTGTGTTTATGAGCTTGTTAATAGTGATGCCATATAGAAGTATTGGTTAACAGCAACCAAGTTATAAGGAGTATTGGCTTTCCTGTGGTTTCCAAGAAAATCTTGGGTGATTTTGATAAAAAGTTTAGATTCTGTGTATTTAAATCTGGCTTTAAAAATAAATCCATAGTGATTTTGATCCTAGATTTCACCAGGCTCTTTTAACAATATATTTGTTGTGTCATCTATGTACTGGGTATTAAAATTTCCCTAACAACTGAAGGGCTGAACACAAATTATGGAAAGGTGAAACAAGGAAAAAATTGCAAAGCAATGAAAGAGGATATGTCTTCATTTGAATGCTAGCAAATGAGAATTCAGCTTTCCCTTCAACATCAGTATGAAAAATTTCAGCCTATAGCAAGAATAGAGACTTTATGAATAAGAATTGATTTGAGTTGTTTTGGGACTAACAGTATTTCCCATAAAGGCAGCATTGAACTCATTCATTAGTTTAAGCTGGTGCTTTTCTGTTGACATTGTTCACAGAATTTAAAAGTATAAAGAATGTTATTGAACATTCAGGAATCAAGTGCATATTTAATTTAAAGTCTGAATATCAGAGGAGTCACCATCAGTGACATTAGGCCTGAATTTTTTACTTGCTTTTTTGTTTAGACATGATGAGTTTTCTACACATTGTTTTTTCCATTCTAGTAGTGGTTGCATTTATTCTTGGAAATTTTGCCAATGGCTTTATAGCACTGATAAATTTCATTGCCTGGGTCAAGAGACAAAAGATCTCCTCAGCTGATCAAATTATTGCTGCTCTGGCGGTCTCCAGAGTTGGTTTGCTCTGGGTAATATTATTACATTGGTATTCAACTGTGTTGAATCCAACTTCATCTAATTTAAAAGTAATAATTTTTATTTCTAATGCCTGGGCAGTAACCAATCATTTCAGCATCTGGCTTGCTACTAGCCTCAGCATATTTTATTTGCTCAAGATCGTCAATTTCTCCAGACTTATTTTTCATCACTTAAAAAGGAAGGCTAAGAGTGTAGTTCTGGTGATAGTGTTGGGGTCTTTGTTCTTTTTGGTTTGTCACCTTGTGATGAAAAACACGTATATAAATGTGTGGACAGAAGAATGTGAAGGAAACGTAACTTGGAAGATCAAACTGAGGAATGCAATGCACCTTTCCAACTTGACTGTAGCCATGCTAGCAAACTTGATACCATTCACTCTGACCCTGATATCTTTTCTGCTGTTAATCTACTCTCTGTGTAAACATCTGAAGAAGATGCAGCTCCATGGCAAAGGATCTCAAGATCCCAGCACCAAGATCCACATAAAAGCTCTGCAAACTGTGACCTCCTTCCTCATATTACTTGCCATTTACTTTCTGTGTCTAATCACATCGTTTTGGAATTCTAAGATGCGACCAAAAGAAATTGTCTTAATGCTTTGCCAAGCTTTTGGAATCATATATCCATCATTCCACTCATTCATTCTGATTTGGGGGAACAAGACGCTAAAGCAGACCTTTCTTTCAGTTTTGTGGCAGGTGACTTGCTGGGCAAAAGGACAGAACCAGTCAACTCCATAGATTCACAAGAGGTGCATTGTGTGTTTTCTAGCAGAAAACAAATTGATGGTGTCTGGAACATTTTATATTTCCCACAAGTTTTTCCGTAGTCTATGTATTTGAGTAATTTCCAAAAGTTGACATAGAAAAGTCTTTTACCTAAGTTTATTATATAAAAGTATATATATATAATATATATTTGCGTGTGTGTGTATGTCTGAATGTATATGAAAATTTAATATTTACCATAACATACCTTTAATCAACTTTTCATATAAACTGTTCAGTTATACCAAAGTAGGATAAGAAATTTCTCAGAATTATGAACCCATGTGTATTTCACACTTTTTTTATATGATATTTCATTTGAGGAATTTATGATCTCTATTTATAATTAAGAACTGACAGCTTATATCAGAAAATCATTGCTGTTTTTCATTGTAATTTGTATCACGTATATGTACCATAGTGTGTTTAACTGTTTAACTATCATTGTTTGAACCTCTAATTTTTTGGATGGTAAGGACATTTAATTCTAAATTGATGAGAATGTGTCTTTGGGGTAGGTTTTTTTGTTTTTTTTTTATCATGAATTCTTTTTTTCTTTTTTTGAGATGGAGTCTTGCCCTGTTGTCCAGGCTGGAATGCAGTAGCACAATCTTGGCTCACCACAACGTTCACCTCTGGGGTTCAAGTGATTTCCATGCGTCAGCCTCCTGAGTGGCTGGGACTCCAGGCATGCGCTACCACACGTGGCTACTTTTTTGTATTTTTCTTTTTTTTTTTTAGTAGAGATGGGGTTTCACCATGTTGGGCAGGCTGGTCTCGAACTCTTGACCTCAAGTGATCCACTGCCTCAGCCTCCCAAAGTGCTGGGATTATAGACGTTCATGATGAATTCTTATTTTATGTTTAGTATAAAGCAAATACAATTATTGTTAGATAACAATGCACAAAATAAAATTCAAGGGTGAAAAATATATCTAGTGTACATTTTTATGTGTATCAAAAGCAATACTGAGGAATATTATATTTAATATAGTATGTTAATAGCTTAGAAAAAAATCATTTCTATAAAAAGGATGAAGAAACATGATCATGAGCTCTTTTCAGTGCTGTTATAAGTTTCCATACGCAATTAGAAAAGTCATCTCTTCCAGTTTTTGAATTAAACAAAAACCTTTTTGAAGTTGAGATCTGATGTTATATATTTTAGTTTTTTGTCTAAGCCACCTCTGAGCTCCTGAATTGTCAATTTCCTCCTTTATCTTCCATCCTTAAAATTCCTCAAAAAGCTCAAATTTTCCTTACTTTAAAAAGAAGCTCAATCTAAAGAGGGTATAGAAACTATGGCATCTATGAAATCTATATATTAATGATAGGAAATGTCTTTAAGATATGTTTTATTATAATCTTGGTGTAAATAATGAAATGAGAGAAAGTGTGTTGACATATTCACTAATAGCAAGTTCTATTACAAGAAGAAAATGTATAACCTAGTTCAACAGCTAAATTCTGTGTGACCGTATTAATTTCTGGTGTTATGCAATTTTAACAATATTATCTAAACCTTAAGATAAATCATCTCCACATCTGATTTGTTTGTTTATCATATATCTTCCCTGGTACAATGTAAATACCATAAAAGTAGAGCTCATATAGATCTTGCTTACTGTAGACTCCCAGGACATAAAGATAGCACATAGAATAGGTATTGAAAAATGATACTTTGATGAACAAGTTAATTGGTGAATGAATGAATATGAACTATATTGGGGTGGTGAACCAATGAAAATGTAATACATCACAAAATCTACAGTTGCGTGCATATTTCTGTTCTGGTTTCAAATTGAAGTTACAGGATTATCCAAGAAGAAGAATTTCTCAGAGCAAAAGTTTGGCTATTCCACAATTCTAGGGGAAATATCACTATAATATAGCAGTGATGCAGCTATATCAGATGTGTGACACAAAGACAAAGTGGAAAATAAAAAGATGGCATTTATTACAATACTTTTTACTAAGCATATAAAAGATTTTTGTATAAGTGCACATATCTTTTCTATTGCGAACGATATATTTATATTGTGGTATTCTAGCTGGTTATTATATAAACAAAAATGACATTTCATTTAAAAAATTTAGTTACCAACTATCTTACCAAAATATAATCTTTATTTAGTATTTTTAATATCCTTTCTAAATGACCACTTTAATCACCATATTATAAACTGATGGAAAAATGAATAATAATTATAACACTGAATGAATATCTTATCATCAGGGGTCTAGAAGTAGAGCAAATATCTGATATTAAAGTGATGACATTTATTTGGAAGGAGGTCCACTGCAGAAATGGCTGGGACATGTGGAAATTGAGTCAAGAGAAGATGTGACACTATGTGCTGTAATGTGTGATATGACTCTGCTGACGACCACTTCACAATGATGTGAGAGAGACAGCATGGTGGTTATCAGATGCGTGCACTTGGCTCCCAGGACTTTTTCAGAAGGGCTGCGAGAGGACAACACAGCCAGCATTAGTCCATGGAAGCAACAGAGGACGGAGAATGTATCTGCTCAGCTGTCTTCTGTCTTCTATTTCCCACTGGCCAGGGTTTCCCTGAGGCAGAACTACCATCTCTGCTGTTCTGCTTTCCATCATCCAATCCCTTGATGGAGGTTATGAAAGTCAGACCTCATGCCCACAATGTGGTGATCCATTCAAGTCCCAAATGGAAGGGTGATGTGGGTCAGGCAAGGTGCTGACCAGGGGAATAGGAGACAGTCAAGTAAATCTGAGGAAGCACATATTTGTGTCCCATGCAGTCCACTCCTTGTGCCATTCAGATGTGCTCATGCCCTCCAATCATGGCTGACTATGAGCATATAATTTCCACTGTTGCACAGGGTCTTGTGCTTAGAGACGCGCGCGCTTAGAAGGGCTTTATACATGGGTTAGTTTTCTGCACCTGCTGTTTTGTTTTTGAGGCAGAGGGCACTCCTCTGCTAAAGAGGGAATGGTCTTGCACTAATTGGCTAGGGGTTTGCTCTCCCCTCTCCTGTGGGCTTGTGAGAAGCATGCACAGAGTCCTATAATGCCCACTATGCATGCATGCCTCTACCGGGTTTGAATTCTGCTGGATTATCTGTCACAATGAGCACAGCAGCTTGGACTAGAGCCTACATTTGCTAGAGCCATTTTTTGTTCTAGTTCCACTTGAGACCAGTAGCCTTTGGCAACTTCATTAGTGAATCAGAGCAGTATCCTCAAATGTGGAATACGTTGGCTCCCAAATCCCAGTAGGCCCAACAAATATTGTGTCTCATTTTTAGTGACAGGAAATAGATGTATAGAGAGCAACATGCTGTTTACTTTAAAAGGGTGTTTCAGCATGTGGACTAGGAGCACTGGACCCCTAAAATCATCATCTATGTTATAGGTCACTGAATCTTCTTGTTCATCTTTCTTCTTCTGGTATTTAGTTCTGTTCAATGTTATGGTATTTTACTATATTTGAGAAACTCATCACTTCCTGCTTATGGGTAACAGTTAATGCAATATTATTAATATATTGAGTTAGCATGATGTTTTGCAAAATGCCAATTAAACTGAAAACAGAAGTGACATAGCCATGACATAAAACAGTGAAGCAGTGCTTTTGTTCTTACCTCACCAAAACAAATCATTTTGATTTTCTCTCCCAATGGATGTAGATTAAAAAGCATTCACCAAATCAAACGCCTCATACAAAGAACCAGAAACCATGTTTTCTCAGTGAAGGTACCACATCCTAGAGAGCATCTGCAAGTGTGATTTAAGTTTATGCTAATGTGCATTCATCTGATAATCCATCTGGCTTTGGCAGAAGCCAGATAGGTTAACTGAATAGGGATCAAAAATGGACAACCAGCTCCTGGAACTTTTGAGTTTTTTGTCATGTCGGTGACCAATTCTATTCCTTGGACAATGCGGTTATTACGTTTTACTCATTTTCTTGCCAGAAGAGGAGAATTTCTGAGGACTCTTTTTGGTCCTACTTACAGTAATGTCCCTTAATATACAGGTCTGGAAGCAAAGTGAGAGTTCTGCTAGCTGTTGAAACTGTTAATTTCATTTAACATTCTGGAAGAGATAATAAATATAAACCCATTAGATCCACCTTAGGTTGAACATGAGCCAAAGCTTTATGCAGCATCTGACTTTCAAAAACTCATACTCCAGGACTGGTGAGGTGGCTCACACCTGTAATCCAAACAATTTGGGAGGCTGAGGTGGGAGGAGCACTTGAGGCCAGGAGTTCCAGATCCGCCTGGGCAAGATAGCAAGACCCTGTTTGTTAAAGAAAATAAACTGATTGTAGTACTGCGTGCCTGTAGTTCCAACTACCCAGGAAGTTCTGGCAGGAGGATCAGTTTAGCCCAGGAATTTGAGTCTGCAGTAAGCTATGATTGTGCCATTTCACTCCAGCCTGGGCTGCACTCTAGCCTGGGCAACCAAACAAGACTCTGTCTCTAAAAACAAAAAAAACAAACGACCAAAAACAAAGCCTCCCACTCCATTCTGTGAAACAGTGTCTTTTTTAGTACTCAAATATTATTAGTGTTAGTTCAGGCCCCATGTTTAAAATTCTGAGAGTATGGATATATGTCCTTTCCTCTGGGTACTGTTATGGCTACAGGTGAAATGGCTACAGGGGCTTGAGAAAGGGTCAAGTGAATATTTCCTGAATATGTTTGTGGTGAATCTTCAGTGTTGTTTACCGAGGGCATGTAAGCTTTCCTTCAATCATTGAACTCTGCTTCTCTGAACTGGCTCAGTCCAGAGAACTGGCTAAGGGTTTTTGATTTTCAATGTCAAAGGCTGCCCTCAGGAGTCAGCTTTTGCAACTCTTGTCCCCTCTTGGTTTATAATTATTTAGCAAAGTATGAGGCCTCTTCAACTATTGGTCTATCAAACCATTTAAATGAGGCTGTTACTGTCACCACTCCATTAAATCTGACATTTGCAAGATCACCGGTAAGTCTGTGTTGCCAACGGTTAGTTTTCATGTTGCATGCTCTATGAGCAGCACTGAACGTAGTTTATTTGCATTTCAGGATGCTGCCCTCTCCTGATTTTATCCTTGTTCACTGGCACAATTTCTTAGTCTCCTTTGCTAGTTCTTCCTCTTGTCTGTAAACTGAAAATATCAGATTGCCCAAGGTCTAAATTCTTCAATCTCTAATCAATTATGTCTGGTTTTTTTTGGTGATCTCATGCAGTCTCCTTACAGATAATGTAGCCACATGGTTCAATAGAGAGGAATAAGGCTGATTATTCATATATGTTATTTATTTATATACATATAGTTACATATATCAAATTATATAACCCTTTTTTTCAAATGTCAAAGTTACATTTAAAAGTAACAATACTAAAAATCTATGGAGAAGGTCAGAGCATCAATAATGTTTTTACTTGAATTTCTGCTAAATCAGAGTGATGGTGACCAGATAGCTAATTAAGTTTTATTTAAAATAGCCATGTAGATTGATAGGCAGGGGATTATCATTATAGAAAAAAATGATATAAGTAAGGAAATATACAGATAGAATAATGATCGATTAACCCATTTTGACTTATTGTACTTGGTACAGTTAATGTCTCAGTATCTCAGTAATCTGTTTTTATATTTTTCTCTATGATCAATTAATTATGAGTTAATGTTTATGTATGGTATGAAATAATGGTCTACACTCATGTTTTTATCATTCTGTTTTTACTCCCACTTCTTAGGTAAGTTCATCTAGTCATAACCTTAGTTACTTTCTGTGTGCTGTTGATGCCAATATTTAATTCTTCAGCTCAGAAGTCAACCCTGGTCTCTAGAATTCTTTCTCTAAGAAGTCATTTGACATCTTCATTTGGATGTCTAACAAGAACTTGAACTAACATGTCCAAATCAAAATAGTGATCTTCCCTCTAGTCTCCAGAGTTGTTTCTTCTATAGCCTTTCCCTCTTCTGTTAATGACCACTTCAGTCTTTCAGATGCTTAGACCAAAAACACAGAGTTAACATTTTCTCTTTTTCAGAACTCATCTCTAAGGCATCAACAAATTTTGTTGGTTCTACCCTCTTGTTGGTTCTACCCTCAAAAACGTACAGAATCCAATCCCTTGTCATCACTTTTGCCATATTCATCTAAACTGCTGCCATACCTAGCCAAGATAATTGCCATCAACTCCTAATTATTCTTTCTAGTTCTGCACATCATTTTCTCCTGATGTACTCTCAAGGTAGCAGCCAAAGAGAGCCTATGAAGATGCAAATTTGATCATGCCATTCTTCAGCTTTAGATTTTTCAGTGGCTTCTCATCTCATTAGAGTAAGGCCAAAATCCTTACAGAGTCCTATAATCATTTGAATGATCCGATTTTGTCTGCCTGTCTGTCCTAAAATGCCTGGCTATCCCATGCTAGCAACACTGGACTTTGTGTAATTTCTTGAATATACCAAGAATTGCCTCAGGGACTTCGTACTTGTGTCCCTTCTTCTCGGAATGCTCTTTCCCAGAAATCAACACTAAACACTATCACTCATCAAACATCACTGAATCATTGAGGCCTCCTTGACTTGATCTCTGTATATGGTGATAAATAGGCATCTAGTTTCATTTTTCTGCAAATGGATATCCAATTTTCCCAGCACCATTTAGTGAAGAGACTGTCCTTTCCCCAGTGTATGTTCTTGGCATCTTTGTCATGAGTTCTCTATAGGTGTGGATTTGTTTCCACATTCTCTATTCCATTTCACTGCTCTATGTGTCTGTTTTTATGCCAGTACCATGCTGTTTTGGTTACTATAGCTCTGTAGTATACTTTGAAGTCAGGTAATGTGATTCCTCCAGTTTTGTTCTTTTTACTCAGGATAACTTTGGCTATTCTGAGACATCCGTATATTTTCAGAAGCCATTAAAATTTAGATGAGATAACTAAAACCAATTAAAAACAAATGCCACAGGATATCAAAGACCAATCGAAAATCTGAAAAGTAGGTAGAGGAAAAAGATTATGTAAAAAGAAACAACTGTCTAAATGACAGTCTTATTTTCAGCAGACAAAATTGAAGCTAGAATTCAATGGAATCATGTCTTCAGTGTGTTTCAAAACCATAGCGGACTTTAACAAATAGAAATTCAAAAGAATATTTTTTAGATAAAAGGAAAATTACTAAAAATATAAAGCTGAACATGCATGAAGGAATAATAATAGAAGTGGTAAATATGTGCATAAGTCTAAATAAATTTTGACTGTATAAAGTGATGGTGTCTTTTTGGGTTAAGTATTTAATTAATAAGATATATAGAAATAGCTATATATAGTCTGTAAGTAAAGGTATCAAAAAGAAAATTTAGTTAATTTAAATTTGGAATTTTCTATGTCTGTGAAGAGAATTTGAAAGCTATATTTGATGACCCTGTAATTCTCTTTCTATGTATATATCCAAAGGAAATGAATCAAATGATATATGAAAGAATGGTCATACTAGAATTATTCATAACTCTTCGAAAAAGAAACCCCCCAAATATGTATCAACTAAAGATGAATGAATCATTACAACACATTCATACAATGGAATAATATAGAGAAGTGAAAAGAAATGAATCACATAAAGATGCAAGTATGTGAGTAAATTTCAGAAACGTAAAGGTGAGTCCAAGAAGCCATGAACAGTAACATACAGGACTACACCTACATATGGCTTAAAGGTTTAAAGTAGGCAAAACCATATCATAGAGTTTAGGGTTGCATACCTAGTTGTTAATGTATAAAGAAAATCAAGGCCAGGCGCGGTGGCTCACGCCTGTAATCCCAGCACTTTGGGAGGCCGAGGCAGGTGGATCACCTGAGGTCAGGAGTTCAAGACCAGCCTGGCCAACATGGCAAAACCCTGTCTGTACTAAAAATACAAAAAGTTAGCTGGGTGTGGTGGCATGCGCCTGTAGTCCCAGCTACTTGGAAGGCTGAGGGAGGAGAATTGCTTGAACCCGGGAGGTGGAGGTTGCAGTGAGCTGAGATTGCGCCACTGCACTCCTGCCTGGGTGACAGAGCAAGACTCTGTCTCAAAAAAAAAAAAAGAAAATCAAGGAAATGATCATTCTAAATTATGGCTATTGCTCTCCTCAGGGTATGTGAAGAAAGGTGTAGGGGCTTGGAGAATGGCATGGAGGTGGACCTAGGCTATTTGCAATGTGACATGTTTTGCCCTGCTTGATGGTTGCATGAGTGTTTATGACACATTGCTGTGTTTACCATTTTTGTTTTCACCCATTTCTAAGTGTGCATTATAATTGTATTTAAAAATTATTAACTGGAAAAATGCTCCATAAAGAATATTAATTATTCTGCTCATTGTATACCTTGCAAAAAATTCACCATTTATACACATTTTTATACAACTCTTAGAGAGTTGAAGTAGGAACTTTATTTTAGCTGCAACATGTGGATATTTGAGATGATGCTACCTGCAGCGCACAAATCCTTTCAAACATTTTTTTATTACCTTTAATTATCTACCTCACATGACAAAACTTTGCCACTCCCCATCTATTTTTCTTTTGGCTCCTGAATTCCTGACAAAACAGGGGCAAATATATTTCCCCACACTCTTGGTGTAGCATAGTACCTACACCAGTTAGGTTTTTCTACTAAAGAAACCCCTCCAAAACTACGTTAGATATTTTTATCTCATATATCTTTGGATTCAGGTTTTCTAAGCTGGGTTTGGTGGATAGCTCTGGTGACTTGAGATGGGCCAAGTTCTGCATCTTGGAGCTAGTTAGACTTTGGCCAATTTAGGATGGATCAAGTGCAGGCAAACTGACTCCATTAGTTTTCATTCTCATTCTGAAAACAGTGTACTAGCCAGGTGATAATCTCATGGTCAATGGAAAAGAGCAAGAAACCCCAATATGGAAGCCATCTCAAACCTCGGTGTGAAATCTACCAATTTTCTGTTCATCAAAGAAAGTTGTGTGAGTGAGCTCCGAGTCCAGGGGACAGATAATCACCCTGCTTATGGTGGGAGGATACTGCAAAATTATGCGTCATAGGGTGTGATACTCAGGAATATTTACAAAATTGTTGAACATTTTAATTAAATAATAAATACTTAAACATTAAATAGACTTGAGAGTAAGTTTACCAAATGCTTAAGCATGAAAGATATGTTTGATGTTTGATACATTTTTTTTGGGGGGGTCTGAAAACCCTCAGTTTTCACTGGGAAAATAGGACTAATTTCACGTGGATGGCCTCCAGGAGACTTAGTTCCCATTTTGGAAAGTATAAGAAAATAATTCCTTCCATCTCTTACGGGTGTCACAGTCTCTCTCTCTCTCTCTCTCTCTTTCTCTCTCTCTCTTTCTGTGTTTGTATCTATTTATGAACATGGTAACAATAAATTCACACAAAAGTATTGGTTAGCAGCAACCAGATTTTAAGGTGTTTTGGTCTTCTTGAGGTTCCCAAGAAAACCTTGGATGATTTTGATGTAAAAGTTTGGATTCTGTCTGTTTAAATGTAGCATAAATAGTAAATCTGTTATGGTGGTGATCCTAGTTATGACTAAGGTCTTTTAAAGAACTTAGACATTTACTGTATGAACTATGGACTCGGGCGTAAAATTTCCCTATCTAACAGCTGAAGTTGCTGAACACAAATTACGTATCGGTTAAACAAGGAAAACATTGCAAAATATTGAAAGAGAATATGTCTTTATTTGCATGCTGGTAAATGAAAATTTAGGTTTCACTTCAACTTCATTATGAATAATTCAAGCCCATCACAAGAACAGACATTGAATGAATGAGTTAATTTGAGCTGTTTTGAAAATAAGAATGTTTTCCATAAAGATGACATCAAACTCATCCATTAGCATAAGCTGGTACTTTCTTGTTTGACACTGGTCACAGTATTTAAAAGTAAAAAGAATGTTACTGCACATTCAGAAATCAGATGCACATAAAATTTAAGGTCAGAGTATTAAAGAAATCACAACCAGTGATATTAGGCTTGCATTTTCTTTCTTTTTTTCTGCTCGGATATGATAACTTTTCTGTACATTTTTTTTTCAATTCTAATAATGGTTTTATTTGTTCTCGGAAACTTTGCCAATGGCTTCATAGCACTGGTAAATTTCATTGACTGGGTGAAGAGAAAAAAGATCTCCTCAGCTGACCAAATTCTCACTGCTCTGGCGGTCTCCAGAATTGGTTTGCTCTGGACATTATTATTAAATTGGTATTTAACTGTGTTGAATCCAGCTTTTTATAGTGTAGAATTAAGAATTACTTCTTATAATGCCTGGGTTGTAACCAACCATTTCAGCATGTGGCTTGCTGCTAGCCTCAGCATATTTTATTTGCTCAAGATTGCCAATTTCTCCAACCTTATTTTTCTTCATTTAAAGAGGAGAGTTAGGAGTGTCATTCTGGTGATACTGTTGGGGACTTTGATATTTTTGGTTTGTCATCTTCTTGTGGCAAACATGGATGAGAGTATGTGGGCAGAAGAATATGAAGGAAACATAACTGGGAAGATGAAATTGAGGAATACAGTACATCTTTCATATTTGACTGTAACTACCCTATGGAGCTTCATACCCTTTACTCTGTCCCTGATATCTTTTCTGATGCTAATCTGTTCTCTGTGTAAACATCTCAAGAAGATGCAGCTCCATGGAGAAGGATCTCAAGATCTCAGCACCAAGGTCCACATAAAAGCTTTGCAAACTCTGATCTCCTTCCTCTTGTTATGTGCCATTTTCTTTCTATTCCTAATCATTTCGGTTTGGAGTCCTAGGAGGCTGCGGAATGACCCAGTTGTCATGGTTAGCAAGGCTGTTGGAAACATATATCTTGCATTCGACTCATTCATCCTAATTTGGAGAACCAAGAAGCTAAAACACACCTTTCTTTTGATTTTGTGTCAGATTAGGTGCTGAGTAAAAGACCTGAAACTCTCAACTCTCTAGATTCACAAGTGGGACATTGTGTGTGTATTCTAGGAGAAAACAAACTGATAGTGTCTGGAACATTTTATACTTTTTACTGTTTTTTCTGTAGTGTATGTTTTTGAGTATTTTCTGAAAGCATACCTAGAAAAGTCTTTTACCTAAAGTTAGTCTAAAAGTGTATCTATGTGTGTGCATGTGTATATGAAAGACTTAAAAGACATTGACAATAACATAATGTTAATCATATTTTCACAAGATGCCAAATTATAGAAAATACGGTAAGAAGTTTTTCAGAATCATGAACCCATGTATATTTCACATATACATTTCATATTATCATGTTTCACTTGAAAAATGTGTGATCTTTACTTATAATTGTTAAGAAGTGACACATTATCTCAAAACCTTTGCTCTTTTCCACTGATTTTTACCACACATATGTACCACAGTGTGCTTAAACATCGAAATTTTTTGATAGTAAGCACACTCAATTCTAAATCAATAATGAGGTTTCATCCTTGGGGTAGTTTTTATTTCATCATGAATTCTAATTTTATGTTTAGTTTATAGCCAACATAATTATTTTCAGAAAAAGATGCACAGAATAATATTCAAGGATGACAAATATATTTAGAACACATTTTGTATATGTCTACCATAAACAATACTGAGGAATAATAGACTTAATACAAATATGTGAACATTTGAGAAAAAAGTCATTTCTATAATAAGGATGAAGAAAGAAACACCATGATGACTTATGTTGTCATAAGTCTCAACATGCAGTTAGAAAAGTCATTTCTTCCAGTTTTTGAGTTAAAGAAAACCTTTTTTGAAGTTGAGATCTGATATCAAGTATTTCAGGTTTTTTTTTCTAAACCACCTCAGAGTCCCTGAATTGCCAATTATCTCCTCTATCTTCCATACTTGAAATTCTTTTTAAACTTCACATAAAAGAACTTGAGTCTTCCCTACCTTAGAAAAATACTCTATGTAAAAATAGTATAGAAATTATAAAAATCATTTGAATTAAACTTTTGCAAATGTTAAAATGGCATCTATGAAATCTATGTATTAATGATAGAAAACATCTAAAATATATGTTGTATTATAATCTAGTTGCAAATAATACAATGAGACAGTGTGTTGATATATTCAGTAATAGCAAGTTCTATTATAGGAAGAAAATGTATAACATCATTAAACAATTAAATTCTATAAACTGTATTAATTCTTGTAGTTATGAAATTTTAACAATATTATCTAAACCTTGGGACAAATCATCTCTACATCTGATTTAGTTATTTGTTTGTTTATCATATATCTTTCCTGGTACAATGTAAGCACCATAAAAGCAGAGATCATATAGATCTTGCTTACTGTTGACTCCCGGGGCCTAAAAGACAACACATAGAATAGGTATTTAAGAATATTTTGATGAACAAGTAAATTGGTGAATAAAGCAGTAAACTAACTATATGGGAGTGGCAAACCAATGAAAATGAAACTTCATCACAAAATCCAAAGTTGCATAAATTTTTATTTTCTGGTTTCAACTTGAGGTTACAGAATTATCTAAGAAGAAGTATTTCTCAGAGCAGAAGTATGGCCATTATACAATTGTAGGGGAAATACCACTATAAGATAGCCCTGATGAAGCCATATTCGATGTGTGATGGAAAGATAATGTGGAACATCAAAATCAGCTTGTACCTATTGTGATACATTTTAAAAAGCACATCAATAGAAAAGATTTTGGTATCTTTGCATACAATTTTTCAGTTGTGAATGATATATTTGTATTGTGATATTTCCAGCTGGTTAGTATATAAACAAAAATGGCATTTCATTAAAAAAAACTGAGTTAGTTAGCAACTACCTTACTAAAACGTGACTTTTATAGAATATTTTAAAACCCTTTCTAAATGAACATTTAAATTGCCATATTAAAAACCCACAGAAAAATGCATAAATAACAATGATAACACTAAATGAGTATCTTAGCCTTGGGTGTCTAGAACTAGAGCCAATGTCTGATGTTAAAGTGATAACATTTATTTGGAAGATAAGTCCAGGGCAGCAATGGCCAGGACATGTGGAAATTGAGGCAAAGCAGATGTGAAACCATGTGTTGTGATGTATGATATGACTCTGCTGATGACCACTTCACAATGAGATGAGAGAGACAGCATGGTGGTCATCAGATGCGTGGACTTGACTCCCAGTACTTTTCCAGAAGGGCTGCAAGGGGAAACCACAGCCGGCATTAGTCCACGGAAGAGAAAGAGAAGAGAAAATGTATCTGCTCGGCTGTCTTCTGTCTTCCATTTCCCATTGGCCAGGGTTTCCCTGAGGCAGAACTACCATCTCTGCTGTTCTGCGTTCCATCATCCAGTCCCTTGGTGGTAGTTATGAAAGCCAAACCTCATGCCCCCAGTGTGGTGTTCCATTCAAGTCCCAAATGGAAGGATGATCTGGATCAAGCAAGGTGCTGGCCAAGAAAAGAGAAGACAGTCAAGATAATCTGAGGAAGGATATGTTTGTGGGCAATACTGTCCACTCCTTGTGCAACTCAGATTGGCTCATGCCCTCCAATCATGGCTGGCTTTATAGGCATATGACTTCACAGTTGCACAGGGTCTTGTGCTTAGAAGTGCTTACGCTTAGAGGGGCTTTATGCTTGGATTAATCTTCTGCACTTGCTGTTTTGTTTTTCAGACAGAAGGTACTCCTCTGCTGGAGAAGGAATAGTCTTCCACTAATTCGCTAGGAGTTTGCTCTCCCCACTCCTACGGGCTTGTGAGAGGCATGCACAGAGTCCTATAATGCCCACTATGCATGCCTGTAGCAACTTTGAATTCTGTTACATCATCTGGCACAATGGCCAAGCAACTTGGGCCAGACTCTATATCTGCTATAGAGCCCGTTTTTGTTTCGGGTTTGACTTGAGACAAGTAGCCCTTGCAAACTCCTTTAGTGAGTCAGAGAAATATCCTTAAATGTGGTATATGTTGAATTCAAAACCCCAATAAGCCCCCATAAAACTGTATTTCCCTTTTAGTGATAGGAAATATATATATATAGGGCAACATGCCATTTACTGTAAAAAGGATGTTTTGACAAAAGGACCAGAAGCATTGGACCCCTATAAACTTCATCTATGTTATAGGTCTTTGAATCTGCTGAAGTTTATGTCTCTTCTTCCAGTATTTTACTTCTGTTCAATGTTATAATATTTTACTATACTTAAGGAACTTGCCACTTCCTGCTTATGGGTACCAGTTTATGTAATATTATTAATATATTGAATTAACATGATGTTTTGCAAAATGTCAATTAAACTGAAAGCAGAAGTGACAGCCCTGACAGAAAACAGTGAAGCAGTGTTCTTGTTTTTACCACACCAAAGCAAATTGTTTTGATTTTCCTCCACAATGTGTGTAGATTAAAAAGCATTAGCTAAATCAAAAGCCGCATACAAAGTGCTGGAAACCACATTCTGCTCAGTGAAGATACCACATCCTAGAGCGAATGTGCAAGTGTGACTTAAGTTTATGCTAATGTGCATTCATCCTATAATCCATCTGGTTTTGACAGAGGCCAGTTAGGTTAATTGAATAAAGATATAAAATGGACGACCGCCCCCTGGAACTTTTGAGTTTTTTGTTGTGGCAGCGACCAATTCTGTTTCCTGGAGAATGCAGTTATTATGTTTTATTCATTTTATTGCCAGGAAAGTAGAATTTCAGAAGCCTCCCCTTGGTCCTGCTTACAATAATGTCCCTTGGTATACAGGTCAGGAAGCAATGTAAGAGTCCTGACAGCTGTTGAACCTGTCAACTTCAATTACACTTTCAGGAAGGGGTAACTACGATGAACTCATTAGATCCCCTTTGGGTTGGACATGGGCCAAAGCTCTATGTACCATCTGATCTTCAAAAACTCATACTCCAGTCCTATTGAGGCAGCTCATACCTGTAATCCTAATAATTTAGGAGGCCGAAGTGGGAGGATCACTTTAGGCTGAGAGTTTCAGATCAGCCTTGGCAACATAGTAAGAATCTGTAAAAAAAAAAAAAAAAAAAAAAAAAATTAGTTGTTTGTGGTAGTGTGTGCCTGTAGTTACAGCTACCCAGAAGACTCAGGCAGGAGGATTGCTTTAGCCCAGGAATTCGAGTTTGCAGTGAGCTATGATGGTGTCATTGCACTCCAGCCTGGGCAATCAAGCAAGATCTTATCTCTAAAAAGAAACAAACAAAAACAACAAACAAAAGCCCAAAAAGGGCCTGGTGCGGTGGCTCACGCCTGTAATCCCAGCACTTTGGGTGGCTGAGTGGTTGGATCACTTGAGGTCAGGAGTTCGAGATCAGCCTGGCCAACATGGTGAAACCCCACCTCTACTAAAAATACAAAAATTAGCCAGGTGTGGTGGTGTTGCACCTGTAATCCAAGCCACTTGGGAGGCTGAGGCATGAGAATCACTTGAACCTGGGAGGCAGAGGTTGCAGTGAGCTGAGATCATGCCACTGAACTCCAGCCTGGGTGACAGAGCGAGTCTCCACCTCAAAAAAAAAAAAAAAAATCCAGAAGTAAAAATTTTCCACCGTATCCCATGGACCACTGTGTCTTTTGGGGTACCCAGATATTAGTGTTAGTTCAGGCTCCAAACTTAAAAGTCTCAGATAATATGGACGTGTGTTCTGTTCTCTGAGGACTGTTTTCTGGGGAATAGCTACAGGTCTTTGAGAAAGCAACATATGATACATCCTGAGTGTTCTTGCAGTGCATTTTTAATGTCCATCATCAAGAGGACTTAAGATTCCCTTCAATCATTGAATTCTGCTTCTCTGAATTGGCTCAGCCCTGAGAACTGGCTGAGGGTTTTCGATTTTCAATGTTAAAGGCTGACCTCAGGAATCAGCTTTTTCAACTCTTTCCCCCTCTTGGTTTATAATTATTTAGCAAAGTATGAAGCCTCTTCAACTATTGGCCTATCAACCCATTTCAATAAGGCTGTTGTCACCACTTCATTGAATCTGACATTTGGAAGATCACCAGGGAGTCTGTGTTGCCAATGGTCGGTCTTCGTGTTGCATGCTCTGTGAGCAGTACTGAATATAGTTTATTTGCATTCCAGGATGCTGCCCTCTCCTGATTTTTTCCTTATTCACTGGGCACCACTTCTCAGTCTCCTTTGCTAGTTCTCTCTTGTCTCTAAATTGAAAATATCACACTGCCCAAGGTCTCAGTTCTTCAACCTTTAATCAATCGGGCTTGTTTTGTTGGTGATCTCATGGAGTCTCCTTACTGATAATGTAGCCAAATGGTTCAATAGAGAGGAATAAGGCTGATTATTCATATGCATTTATATATATTATTTATTTATGTACATCTATTTACATATTTCTCATTATATAAAGCTTTTTTCTTCAAATGTCAGTTACATTTAAAAGTAACATGACCAAAAATCTAGGGAGAATGTGGGAGGATCAATAATGTTTTCACTTGAGTTTCTGCCTATTCAGAGTGATAGTGACTCAGTATCTAATTTAGTTTTATTTAAAATAGCAATGTAAATATTGATAGATTGATAGGCAGGGGATAATCATTATGGACATAATGATCTAAGTAAAGAAATACGTAGATAGAATTATGATTGATTAACCCATTTTTTATTTCTTGCATTTGGTACAGTTAGTGTCTCAGTATCGCAGTAATCATAGTTCTTAAGTTTTTGCTCCATGATCAATGAATTATGAGTTAATTTTTGTGTGTGGTATAAAATAAGGCTCTAAATTTATGTTTTTTCTTTCTCTTTTGGCTCTTACTTTTTAGGTAAGTTCATCTGGTCATGGCCTTACTTTCTGTGTGCTGATGATGTGAACATTTAATCCTTCAGCTCAGAACCCAACCCTGGTCTCCAGAATCCTTTCTCTAATAGCATATTTGACATCTTCATTTGGATGTCTGACAAGAACTTAGAACTAAGTTGTCTAAACCAAATTACTCATCTTTCCTTCCATCCCCAAATCTGTTTCTCCTACAGTCTTTCCTTTTGTTAATGAGCACTTCAGACTTTCAGATATTTAGACAAAAAACATAGAGTCAACGTTTTCTCTCCTTCACATCTCATCTCAGCAAATTTTATAGACTCTGTCTTCAAAAACATACAGAATCCAATCCCTTGTCATCACTTCTGCCATACTCATCTAAATTTCTGCATTTCTTGCCAAGATAATTGCTATCAACTCCTAATAATTTTTTCTAGTTCTGCACATTCCCCAGATGTATTCTCAATGTAGCAGCCAGAGAGAGCCTGCAAAAGTGCAAATTTGATCATGCTGTTCTTCTGCTCCAGATTTTTCAGTGGCTTCTCAACTCATTCAGAGTAAGGCCAAAATCCTTACGAAGTCCTATAATCATTTGAATGATCTGATTTTGTCTGCCTGTCTGTCCTAAAACACCTGGCTCATCCCATGCTAGCAACATTGGCCTTTGTGTCACTTCTTGAATATGCCAAGCATTGCCTCAGGGACTTCATACTTGTGTCCTTTCTTCTTGGAATGCTCTTTCTCAGATATCAACACTAAACACTACCACTCCTCAAATATCACTAAATTACTAAATCAATCCTGCCTTATTTAAAGAGAAATCTCACTTCTCTCTGCAGTTTTTAATTTTTTTTAGATTTTATTTTAGGTTCAGAGGTATATGTGCAGGTTTGTTATATAAGTAAATTGCATGGCATGGGAACTTGATGTATAGATTATTTCATCACTGGGGTGATAAGCAGAGTACCTGATAGGTAACTTTTTGATCCTCACCCCCCTCCTGCCCTCCGTCTTCATGTGGGCCCTGGTGTCTGTAGTTCCCTTCTTTGTGTCCATATGTATTTAATGTTTAGCTCCCACTTGTAAGTGAGAACATGTGGTACTTGCTTTGCTGTTTCTGTTTTACATTCCCACCAGCAGTATAAAAGCATTCCCTTTCATCACAACCTTGACAGAGTCTGTTTTTGTTTGTTTGTTTGTTTGTTTGTTTTGTAATAGGCATTCTGAGGGGTGTGAGAGGTTATCTCATTGTGGTTTTGATTTGCATTTCTTTAATGATTCATTCATATTGAGCATTTTTTCATATGCTTGTTGGCTGTGTGTATGTCTTCACTTGAAAATTGTCTATGCCTTTTATTCATTTTTAAATGGAGGTGTTTGTTTTTTGCTCGCAAAATCAAGTTCCTTATAGATTCTGAATAGGACTTTGTCAGATGCATAGTTAGCAAAATATTTTCTCCCATTCTGCAGGTTGTCTGTTTACTCTGTTGATAATTTCTTTTCTTGTGCAGAAACTCTTTAGTTTAATTAAGTTTCATTTATCAATTTCTGTTTTTGTTGCAATTGCTTTTGGCATCTTTGTCATGAACTCTTTGCCAGATCCTATGTCCAGAAAGGTATTTCCTAGGTTATTTTTCAGGTGTTATTTTTCTTTTTACAGTTTTAGGTTTTACATTTTAGTATTTAATCCAGCTTGCTTTGATTTTTTTATATGTATTAGGAAAGTATCCAGTTTGAATCTTCTGCATGTGACTAGCCAGTTATCTCAGCATTATTTGTTGAATAGGGGGTCTCTCCCCATTGCTTGTTTTTCTTAACTTTGTTGAAGATCAGATGGCTGTAGGTGGGTGGCATTATTTCTGGGCTCTCTATTCCATTTCCTTGGTCTATGTGCCTGCTTTTGTACCATTGCCATGCTGTTTTGGTTACTGTTGCCTTGCAGTATGGTTCAAAGTTAGGTAATGTGCCTCCAGCTTGTTCTTTTTCCTTGGGATTGCCATGGCTATTTGGGCTCTTTCTTTTTTTTTTTTAATCCATATGAACTTTAAAATAGTTTTTTTCTACTTTGGTGAAGAATGTCACTGGTAGTTTGTCAGAAATAGCATTGAATCTGTAAATTGCTTTAGGCAGCATGGGCATTTTAGCAGTATTGATTCTTTCTATCCATGAGGCCGGAATCTTTTTCCACTTGTCTGTGTCATATTTGATTTCTGTGAGCAATGTTTTGTAATACTCTTTGTAGCGATATTTCACCTCCCTGGTCAGCTGTATTCCTCTATATATTGTATTCCTTTGCTGCTATTGTGAAAGGGATTGCTTTCTTTATTTGTCTCTGTTTGGATGTTGTTGATATATAGGAATGTTACTAATTTTTGTACATTGATTTTTGTATCCTGAGAATTTGCTGAGTTTGTTTGTAAGATCAAGGAGATTTTGGGCAAATACTGTTGGGATTTCTAGGTATAGGATTATATTGTCTGCAAACAGGGATAGTTTGACTTCTTCTCTTCCTACTTAGATGACTTTTATTTCTTTCTGTTGCCTGATTGCTTTGGCCAGGACTTCCAGTAATTGATTAAGAGTGGTGAGAGAAGATATCCTTGTCTTTTTCCTATCTTCCAGGGGAATACTTCCAGTTTTGCTCATTCGGTATGATGTGGCTTTGTTTGTCATAGGTGGTGCTTATTATTGTGAAGTATATACCTTCAATTCCTAGTTTGTTGAGAGTTTTTAATATGAAGAGATGTTGAATTTATTGAAAGCCTTTTCTGCATCTATCGAGATGATAATGTGATTTTCGTTAATTAGTTCTGCTTATGTGATGAATCACACTTATTGATCTGCATATGCTGAAACAACCTTGTATGTTAGTGATAAAGCCTACTTGATTATGGTGGATTAGCTTTTTGATGTGCTGCTGGATTCAGTTTGCTAGTATTTTTTGAGTACTTTTTCATCTGTGTTTATTAAGGATATTGGTCTGAAGTTTTCTATTTTTTGTTGTGTCTCTGAAAAGTTTAGTTATTAGGGTGCTGCTGGCTTTATAGAATGAGTTATGGAGGAGTCCCTTTTCCTCAGTTTCTTAGAATAGGTTCTGTATAAATCATACCAGTGCTTTGTTATACATTTGATAGAATTCAGCTGTGAATCTGTCTGGTCCTGGGCTTTTTTTGGTTGGCAGGCTTCTTATTACTGATTCAATTTTGGAACTCATCATCGGTTTATTTAGGGATGCAATTTCTTCTTAGTTCAGTCTTGGAGGTTGTATATGCCCAGGAATTTATGCATTTCTTCTAGGTTGTCTAGCTTGTATGCATAGAGGTGTTGATAGTAGTTTGTGAAGGTTGTTTGCATTTCAGTGGGGTCAGTGGTAATGTCCCCTTTGTCATTTCTGAAAGTGTTCATTTGTATATTCTCTCTTTTTATCATTGTGGCTAGTGTTCTATCTATCTTAATTAAAAAAAAAAAAACTCCTCAGCCCACTGATCTTTTGTATGATTTTATGCATTGCAATTTCCTTCACTTCAGCTCTGATGTTGGTTATTCCTTGTCTTCTGTTAGCTTTGGCATTGGTTTGCTCATGGTTGTCTAGGTCTTTTTGTTGGGATGTTAGGTTGTTAATTTGAGATCTTTCTAACTTTTCAATGTGGGCATTTAGTGCTACAAACTTTCCTCTTAACACTGCCTTAGCTGTATCCCAGAAATTCTGGTATGTTGTATCTTTTTTCTCATTAGTTTCAAAGAATTTCTTGGTTTCTGCCTTAATTTCATATGTACCCAAAATTCATTCAGGAGAGGGTTGTTTAATTTCCATGTAATTATATGGTTTTAAGCTATTGTCTTAGTATTTACTTACATTTTTATAGCGCTGTGGTCCAAGAACGTGACTGGTATATTTTTTGTTGTTTTGTATTTGCTAGGAATTGTTTTATGTTAGATTGTGTGGTTCATTTTAGATTACATGCCATGTGCAGATGAGAAGAATGTGTGTTCTGTTCTTTTGGGATGAACTGTTCTGTGGTGGTCTATTAGGTTCATTTGGTCAAGTGTTTAGTTCAGATTCTGAGTACCTTTGTCAGTTTTCTGTCTCGATCATCTGTCTAATGCTGTCTGTGGGGTGTTGAATTCTCCCACTAGTGTTGTGTGTTTATCTAAGTCTTTTCATAGGTCTCTAAGAACTTGCATTATGAATCTGGGTGTTCCTATGTTGGCTGCATATATATTCAGAATAGTTAGGTCTTCTCGTGAATTGAGTCTTTTACTTTACATAATGCCCTTCCTTGTCTTTTTTGATCTTTGTTGATTTGAAGACTTTTTTTATGAAATTAGAATAGTAACTCTATTTTTTTTTTCTATTTTTTATTTGCTTGGTAGATTTTTCTTCATTCCTTTACTTCGAACCTATGCATATCATTACACGTGAGATGGGTCTCTTAAGGACAGCATACCATTAAGCTATGCTTTTTTATCCAACTTGCCACTCTTTGCTCTTTAACTGGGGCAATTAGCCTTTTTACATTCGAGGTTAGTGTTGATATGTGAAGATTTGATTGTTTCATCATGTTGTTAGCTGGTTATTATGCAGATTGGGTTGTGTGGTTACTTTATAGTGTTACTGGTCTATGTACTTAAGTGTATTTGTGTTGTCAGTAAAGATCTTTTCTTTCCATGTTTAGTACTCCCTTCAGGACCCCTTGTGAGGCACGGCTGGTGGTAATGAAATCCCTTAGCATTTGCTTCTCTGAAAAGATCTTATTTCCCTTTCACTTATGAAGCTTAGTTTGGGTGGATATTAAATTCTTGATTAAAAATTCTTTTTAAAAAACAAAACTGCTGAATGTAAGCCCCCATTCTCTTTCTGTTTGTAGGGCTTCTACTAAAAGGTCCATTGTTAGCCTGATGGGGTTCCCTTTGTAGGTGATCTGTCCTTTCTCTTCCAGTTGACTTTAGCATTTTTTCTTTTATTTTGAGCTTGGAGAAGCTGATGACTATGTGCCTTGGGGATGGTCTTCTTGTGAGTTTTTAGTTCAGTCAGATCAGTTTGGTTCCTTCGTTGATTCTTTCCCCAGCTTGCTCAATTATGCCGTGAATACTTTCCATTGTGTTCTGAAATTCTTGATGTTAGTTTTTCAGTTCTGTCAGAACACTTTTTTTTCTTTTTTAAAATAACCATTTTGTATTTCAACTTCTGCATCATTTTATTGCATTCCTTAAAAACTTTGGATTTGGTTTTTACTTTCTCCTGAATCTCATTGATCTTCATTCCCATCCGTATTCTGAATTCTATTTCTGTCATTTCTGCCTTTTCAGCCTGGTCAAGAACCATTGCTGCTGAACTAGTGTGGTTGTTTGGAGGTAAGAAGACATTCTCTGGCTTTTCGTGTTGCCAGAGTTCTTGTGCTAATTCTTTCTCATCTGTGTGGGCTGATGTTCCTTGAATCTTTGAAATTGCTGTACTTTGGATGGGTTCTTTTTTTTTTCTTTTATCTTCTTTGATACCCTTGGGGGTTTGATTTCGGAATAAGGTGGGTTTCATTTACTAGCTTTGTTTATGGTAGATTTTGGGGGTGCCAAGGATCAGCTCAGCACTCCCGCGCTGAATGCTGTAACTCTGGGAGGCTAGTATTGGGCCCCTGGCTTTGCTCTCTTTCCCCTCAAGGTTGGGAATCTGCTATGCTGGAAGGGCTATTGTGTTCCTGGATTGCTGGTTACGATACTCTGAAGGATGGTGCCAGCCTAAGCACTTTGTTGGGCAGTGGCATTGTGGCTCATTCTTGTTCACACATGCCAGCAGCATCAGTAGTGTGGCAGAGTACACACTCATAGACTGGGGTGGGGTGCAGGTGGATCCAAGGCTGCTAGCCTCTATATGGACATTGGCAGTAGCCTAAATTCATCTTTATGCATGAGAATATTCATTTTGTCTAGCATCATTTATTGATAAAAATGATTCTTATTTAATTGAAATGGTATTGTTTTTGAAATTAGCTGATAATAAATGTTGTTACTAATTTGTGGACTCTTAATTGTGTTTCATTATTCTTGTCTATAGTATTAAAAATGCCAGTGTCCTGATGATTAGTCCAGCTTTTAGCAAACTTTGAAATGAGAAACTGTAATCCCCCTACTTTGTTCTTTTTAAATTATTTCTCTAGGTGCTCTTGTCACTTGGCATTTCCAGATACATTTAGGAGTAGTTTTTTATTGTCTACCAAAAAAGCCCGCCAGAATTTGATAGAGATTGCATTAAATATATAAGTTGACTCTTCACCTATAAAGACTCTCCTTGTGCTGGATTTTAGTTTAGCTGGCCCTCCTTGTTTGCACAGCTCTCCGATGAATTGAAAATATAATTTTGGCCTTTTATTTATCTTATCCTAGCTGCTGCAGAAGAATATTTTGCCTGCTGGAACCTGCTGTATCTACTCAAGAGTGGAAGTTTTCACAGGTAACTTCTACATATCAAGTAACACAGGATCAAATGAAAACCTAGCAACACTTGGTTTCTGCCTGTATCAGACAGGTGAAATTGAAAGCAGTTATACAAATAGTGTACTAACTCCTCATAAAGCCTACTCAAGGAGGGTGTTGTGTGTGCATTTTACAGATGGCTATCCTAAGGCTGATAGTAGTTGTAAAATATAGTCTAAGTTCATATCTATATGAAACAGAGTATCTGGGTTTCTGTCCTGGCCATCAGACTTGAAGATCATTTCTTAGAAACAATTATATTATCAAAACTGAAAAGAAATACAATCCAAGGTTGGAGTCTTATTTTAGCATCTATTAATCTTAAGCCATTAAGTAATCAAAAATAAATTAAAAAGAAAAAAATATATTCAAATATCACATGTAGAGAAGTCTAGTTTCTTCAGTGGAAAACACATGTTTTTTAAGTGCTCAAGGAATATTTACAAAATTGCTTAATATTTTTAATTAAATAATTAATATTTAAAGACTTAATAGACCCAAAAGGATAACTTACTTATAGACCTAAGCATGAGAGATCAGTTTGATAAATATTGAAAATGCGCTAAAAAGCATGAGTGGGAAAATAAGGACTTTTCAACCTACATGACCTCCCTGAAATTTATTTTTCATTTTGAAAATTATAGGACAATAATTCCTCCCATCCATGTGGTGTGTGTGTGGGCGGGGGGGTTGTGGTGCTTTGTACGTGTTAATTGGCTTGTTACCAATAAGGTTATACAGAGGTATTAGCAGCAACCAGATTTTAAAGAGTACTGGCCTTCCTGGGGTTCCCAAAAAAATCTTGAATGCATTTGATAGGAAAAGTTGGATTCTGTCTACATAAATCTGGTACTGAGGAAAACAAATTCACTTTGGCCATGATTCTAGTTACGACCAAACTCCCTTCAAAAATGTAGATATCCAATATATAATCTGTGTATTGGGTTTTAAAATTTTCCTAACAACTGATGTTGCTGAACAAAAATTATGGAGAAGTTAAAGAGGGAAAAAATTGCAAAACAATGAAAGAGAATATGTCTTCATTTGCATGCTTGCAAATGAGAAATCAGCTTTTACTTCAACGTCATTATGAAAAATTTTATTCAAATTTTTTCAAAAGAAAAAATAGAAAGAACAGTGTATGAATAGTAGTTAATTTGAGCTGTTCTGAGAATAACATATTTTCCATAAAGACAGCATTGAACTCATCTATAAGCATGTGCTGGTGCTTTACTGCTTGACATTGGTCACACAACTGAATTTAAAAGCATCAAAAATATTAGTGCACATTCGGAATTCAGGTACACATAGAGTTTAAGGTCAGGACCTTAAGGCGGATCATGACCAGTGGTATTAGACTTGCCTTTTTTTAAGGTGTGTCTGTTCAGTTCATGGGAAGTTTACTACCAATCATTTTTTTCCATACTAGTAATGGTAGAATTTGTATTTTCCCATGATACCTATATTAAATGTATAAACATTTTTATATTTCAACACTTTGTATGAGTCCTTTCAGGGCCTGTTAAACACTCCAAATTTCCCTTGCAATATGCCAATAACTAATCATATTTTCTCAAAATGATTTGACATAATGTTTGACTGAAGGAATATCTCTGGTATAATTATATTTGCTGATATCAAATGAGAATTTGAAACTTCATGAAAAATGATTAGAAAATTTAATAATAGAATACGAATAAGTGCATAAAATATGCAATTCATTCTTGAGAAATGTGTATAAAATCACAATCATAGAATGATAAAAGAGTAATATGTAATTTTTGAACTAAAGTTACGTTTTAAAATTGAATAGAAAAAGAATTATAAAATGTTAAGTTTAATAATTTTTATATAAATATAAAAGTGTGAAAATTATTCTGATATTACTAATTTTGAAAAGAACAAGAAGTAATGAGAATTTTCAAACACTGCTCCTAGAAGTATAAATTGATATAATTCTTTGGCTTAGTATGGCATTATCTGATGAAGATGAAGGAGCACATCTTAAGACTCAGTACAGGTACTCTTACCAGAAAATGTACACACACACATGAATATCACTGTGTTTTCATAGCTAAAGTTGAGAAGTTTCTCAAATGTCCATCAGTGATAAAATAGATAAATAAATTATGGCATACCTATATGAGTATAGTACTATACAGTAATCAAAATGAACCAACTAGAGAGACATGTTTACAAAAAATGTATATAACAAAGAAAATAAACAAATTTGAGCTGATTAGATAATACTCACAAGTGTAAGAGGATCTATCAATAGTGAAAAACATTCATTTTAATTCCATTTATATAAAGTTTTCAAAAATATATCTTTAATACATTGCAATTTATTACATTGGTGACAAAACTCTAAAGTGAAACATATGAGTGACTATTACAACAATATGGATAGTAGGGAGGAGGAAAACAAGAGGAGAGTGGGATCAACAGAAGGCATATATGGGGAGTGTCTGGATGGCTGGAAAATTCTATTTTTTGACCAAGATGTGGTCAACACGGGGAGTAAAGTTATAATTTTTTCTCTTACTGTGCTTTTAGGTTTTGTTGCTTTCTGTCTGTATGCTATGTTCCACAATAATAAAAATATTTAAAAGGCAAAAAAAGTAAAATAATGAATATAAAATTACACTGAAACTACATATTCTCATAGATAGAATTGTAATTATTAGAGTTTTTGCTGAATAAAGTCAAATAGACTTTTATAGTAGTTATAAACGCAAGTTAAAATTTTAGGGCCGGGCAAAGTGGCTCAGGCCTGTAATCCCAGCACTTTGGGTGGCTGAGGCGGGTGGATCACCTGAGGTCAGGAGTTCAAGACCAGCCTGGCCAACATGGTGAAAGCCCGTATCTACTAGAAAATACAAAAAATTAGCTGGGTGTGGTGGCGGGCTCCTGTAATCCCAACTACTAGGGAGGCTGAGGCAGGAGAATCGCTTCAACCTGGGAGGCGGAGGTTGTAGTGGGCAGAGATTGTGCCATTGCACTCCAGCCTGGGCAACAAGAATGAAACTCCATCTCAAAAACGAAAAAAACTTTTCTTTAATTTTAAAAATAATATATAAGCAAGAACTATAAATTCAAATTCTTAATGCGAATCTTAATTTGAAACATCAAATTTTGAATATTGATACATTGCTGGACACCTTTTGTTCTTATTTCCAATTTAATTATTTACAGTGCACAAAGTGACAGAAATTACTGAATTTTCAATAAATTATAGTACTGCAGATATTAAATTATACGGACGATTATCCCTAAATTTATCCTTAAATAAAATAATTTCAGTCATATTGTTACCATTCAAAAATCACAGTATGTGCACACATGTGTTGGAAAAAATATTTTGTTACTATAATTTTTTGGCTCTCTATTAGAGAAAAAACCAGAAAGTTAAATGTGTTAAAGTGTAAAACTTATTTAGTATAATCTTTGGGTATGTTTTTGTATGTGTAGTGCTGCATTGCTTGCGATAATAAAATACTCCAAGGGACCAGGTGCAGTGGCTCACGTCTGTAATCCCAACACTTTGGGAGGCCGAGACAGGCAGATCACCTGAGGTCAGGAGTTCAAGACTAGCCTGGCCAACATGGCAAAACCCCATCTCTGCTAAAAAATACAAAAATTAGCCGGGTGTGGTGGTGGATGCTTTTAATCCCAGCTACTCAGGAGGCTGATGCAAGGAGAATTGCTTGAACCTGGGAGTCGGAGGTTGCAGTGAGCCGAGATTGTACCATGGCACTCTAGCCTGGGCAACAGAGTGAGACTCCATCTCAAAATAAAATAAAATAAAATACTCCATATTTCATCACAGTAGCTGAGAATGTAAATAACCATTTGAAAGAATTTGGCTTGCTAATGATGCTATTGATACATATGATAAATTTTATGTACTGTATAATTGCACGGAGTATTTGTACATGTTCATATGAAAATGCAAAAAAACAAAAAAACAAAAAAAACAAAGAGCAGGTGCTATTTGCTGGAAGTCATGTTTGCCATGATTTTTAGAATTTAATAAAAGAAAAAAATAGCTAGCAAACTTATGGAAATATGTTGGTTTAAAGTTGTCATTGACGAAATACTATGTGAAGGTGATAGGAGCAGGAGGCTGAGAAATTCTAGACAGAAGAGGGCAGGTCCTCAGCTAAAGCCCCACTCTCAAGCCAAATAGACTGAGACTGTGGCCCAAAGGGAGTACTTCTATCCCTGTTTTCCCGCTCAAATGTTGCCTTTTTTGGCCTGCCCCACCCCTCATCCTATGCCCATAAAACCCCAGGCTCCACCGGTAGTGAGAAGTGGCTGAAGATCGAGAGGAGAAGCAGCTCAATGTTGTAGACTATGGTGGGACGTTGGAGAGAAGTGGCTTGACTTCAGAGGGACAGGTTGAAGGCGTGACTTTCGAGAAGAGTCTGGCTGGAGACAGCCGGACTTCAGGGGAAGATTACCTTCCTGCTTCACATTCCCTTTCCAGCTCCCCTTCCTGCTGAGAGTCACTTCCATCAAAATAAAATCTCCCTCATTTACCATCCTCCAATTCGGTTGTGCAACCTCATTTTTCTTGGAAGCTGGACGAGAGCTCAGGAGCCAGGAATGCAGATACGAAAAGTTGTTACACTGAACCTCTGCCCTTGCTGGCAAGAGGCAGCCGCCTCAAGCGAAAAGGCAAAGGGCCCACTGAGCTACTAACACTTAAGACGTCTGCAGATAGCAGAGCTAAAAGAGCACTGTAACACCCTCCCCCTCGAGGTTTCAGGGGTGCGGGCACCCCCCTAGATGCTGCTGCGGGGCCTGCACAGAATTTGTTCCTGCTGGTATCCAAAAGTGCTCCTGCACCTGTTCACCTGTGTGCTCCCTCCCATGAGGGCTGGGCGCAGTGGGTCCCAGCGAGTGGATTTCACCCCTGCCAGCCCTAAAGCAGCTGGCGGGTTCTAGCGTCAGTGAGCCCCAGTTCCCTCCCATGAAGGGGTAAGGGAAATGTCCTCCATCAAAGGTATTATTCCAGTCTAAGCCCTGATGCTGAGAATAATATGAGAATCATAAAGCCAGGAGAAAGAATAATTGTGTTATCCCATTACCCTGAATTGTAGCACTTAGAAAAATGAATGGTCACATTTATTAGCTAGCATTCTACCTTGTAGCTATCATCATCATCTCTATCTACATCTATCCCATTAAATAATTTACTTTTTGAAATATATACATTCATAAATTGGATAATGCCTACGTAATTTAAAAAAAGAATATCATTATGGGCAAGTTACATTAGTAAACGGTAAAGTTCAAGTCAAGCTAAATACATTTAGATTTAGAAATTAAGTTTAGTTTAGTTTAAAATACATTGCTTAAGAAAATAGTTATTTATGGATGACCTTAAACTAATCCAAGGAACACTGTAATAAAGATTTAGTTTTTAACGTAAATACAATTCTTTAATCAGAGAGATAAACCATTTCATGATCAATCTATTATTTTTATTTGTTTATTATTTTTATTATTTATTTATTTTTCTTTTGAGACGGAGTCTCGCTCTCTAGCCCAGGCTGGAGTGCAGTGGCGCCATCTCAGCTCACTGCAACCTCCGCCTCTTGGGTTCAAACGATTCTCCTGCCTCAGCCTCCTGAGTAGTGAGATGACAGGCACGTGCCACCACACCCTAATCTCTTATTTTTAAAAAGAGGATTTTAGGACTAAACAAATCAAATGTAAGTTTCCCCTCACCTCTTTGATCTCTCACTTGGGTAATGATGCAGTTTGAAGGCAAAGAGCCCCATTTCTACATTATAAGCAAAATAAAAGTTAATTCATGGAATACAATGGTGTATTTGTAATTGAGGTACTATATTTTATTTATTGGAACGGCATTTTGAGATCCAGTGCTGTTCATTGAATTTCCCTGTAAGGAGAGTTTGTGGTGAGGACTCATCAAGCTGCTATGCCAAAAACAAAACAAAACAAAACAAAACAAAAAGCTAATCACATGAAATCAATTTCCTATTTCTTCCAACTTGCAGGATAAGGCCTAGACGAAGCTTTTATTGTATTGTGTGACCCAAGTGTTGGGAAAAGTAGAAAATTGTTACCAGATGTGAAGAAACATTTAGGGGCTTGAAAAGCAGCATGGAGGTGGACCTAGGCTCTTTGCAATGTTCCACGTCTTGCCCTATATGATGGTTACATGAGAGTTTATAATACATTGCTGTGTTTACCATTTTTATTTTGACTCATTTCTAAGTGTGCATTATAATTTTATTTGAAAATTATTAGGAGAAGTGCACCGTAAAAATTATTGATTACTCTGCTCATTATATACCTAGGAAAAAATTCACCATTTATATATCTTTACATACAACTCTAAGAGAGTTGAAGTAGGAACTTTATTTTAGTTACAACATGTAGAAATAAGAGAAGACGCTACCTGAAGTACCCAGATCTTTCCAAAGGTTTTTTTCTACTTTTTTTTTTTTTTTTTTGAGACGGAGTCTTGCTCTGTCGCCCAGGCTGGAGTGCTGTGGCGCCATCTCCGCTCACTGCAAACTGCACCTCCGGGCTTCACACCATTCTCCTGCCTCAGCCTCCCGAGTAGCTGGGACTACAGGCGCCCGCCACCACGCCTGGCTAATTTTTTGTATTTTTTGTAGAGACGGGGTTTCATCGTGTTAGCCAGGATGGTCTCGATCCCCTGACCTCTTGATCTGCCCACCTCAGCCTCCCAAAGTGCTGGGATTACAGGCGTGAGCCACCGCGCCCAGCCTCTACCTTTAATTATCTACCTTGCATGACAAAACTTTGCCATTCCTTATCTATTTTTCTTTTGGCTCCTCTATTCCTGACACAACAAGGGTGGACATATTTCCCACACGCTTGGTTTAGCAGAGTACCTATATCAGTTAGGTTTTACTGCCAGAGAAACCTCTCCAACACTACATTACATATCGATATCTCACATGTCTTTGGATTCAGTTTTTCTAAGCTGGGTTTGCTGGATGGCTCTGGTGATATGAGATGGGCCAAGTTCTGCGTCTTGGAATTAGTTAGAGTTTGGACATTGTAGGCTGGATCAGGCAGGGACAAACTGACTCCATTATTTTCTCATTCTCCTTCTGGGAACAGAGTAGTAGCCAGGCAATGTTCTCATAATAAACAGAAAAGGAAAAGAAACTCCAGTGTGGAAACCATCTCAAACCTCTGTGTGAAGTCTACCAATTTTCTGTTAATCAAAGCAAGCTATGTGAGTGTACTCAGAGCCCAGGGGCAAGGTAGTCACCCTGTCTGTGGTGGGAAAATACTGCAAGATGTCAAATAATGGGATACTCAGGAATATTTACAAAAATGTTGAATATTTTAATGAAATAACAAATATTTAGACATTCAATAGACTTGAGAGTAACTTTACCAAGGGTCTAAGTATGAGAGATATGTTTAATATATTTTTATGGGCTGAAAACCCTGAGTGGGAAAATAGGACTAATTTCACCAGGATGACCTCCTGGAAACGCATTTTCCATTTTGGAAATTATTTTAAAAGTTCATTTTTTCTGGATGGGTGTGTGTATGTGTGTGTGTCTGTCTATGTGTGTATGTTTTATGAGCTTGTTAACAATAATGTCATACAAAAGTACTGGTTAGCAGGAATAAGATTTTAAGGTGTATTGGCATTCCCATGGTTCCCAAGAAAATTTTCGATGATTTTGATTAAAAAGTTTGGATTTTGTCTATTTAAATCTAGCATAAAAATTGGTCATGGTGATGATCCTAGTTATGACTAATCTCCCTTTAAGATTTAGGCATTTACTGTATGAAATATGTGGCACATTTTCCATAACAAACAGCTAAAGTTACTGAACACAAATTATGGAAAGGTGAAACGAGGAAAACATTGCAAAACACTGAAAGAGAATATGTCTTTATTTGCATGCCGGCAAATGAAAATTCCGGTTTCACTTCTACTTCAGTATCTAACAAGTCTCTAACAAGAACAGACATTGAATGAATGAATTAAGTTGAGCTGTTTGAAAATTAGAATGTTTTCCATAAATACATTATCGAACTATCAATTAGCATAAACTGCTACTTTCTCGTTTGACACTGGTCACAGTATTTGAAAGTAAAAAGAATGTTACTGCACATTCAGAAATCAGGTGCACATAAAATTTAAGGTCAGGATATTAAAGGATCACAGCCAGTGCTGTTAGGCCTTCATTTTTTCTATCTTTTTGTCTGTTCAGACATGATAACTTTACTACCCATCATTTTTTCCATTTTACTAGTGGTTACATTTGTTCTTGGGAATTTTGCTAATGGCTTGCTAGTGTTGGTAAATTCCATTGAGTGGGTCAAGAGACAAAAGATCTCCTTTGCTGACCAAATTCTCACTGCTCTGGCAGTCTCCAGAGTTGGTTTGCTCTGGGTAATATTATTACATTGGTATGCAACTGTTTTGAATCCAGGTTCATATAGTTTAGGAGTAAGAATTACTACTATTAATGCCTGGGCTGTAACCAACCATTTCAGCATCTGGGTTGCTACCAGCCTCAGCATATTTTATTTGCTCAAGATTGCCAATTTCTTCAACTTTATTTTTCTTCACTTAAAAAGGAGAATTAAGAGTGTCATTCCAGTGATACTATTGGGGTCTTTGTTATTTTTGGTTTGTCATCTTGTTGTGGTAAACATGGATGAGAGTATGTGGACAAAAGAATATGAAGGAAACGTGAGTTGGGAGATCAAATTGAGTGATCTGACGCACCTTTCAGATATGACTGTAACCACGCTTGCAAACAATACCCTTTACTCTGTCCCTGTTATCTTTTCTGCTCTTAATCTGTTCTTTGTGTAAACATCTCAAGAAGATGCAGCTCCATGGCAAAGGATCTCCAGATTCCAACACCAAGGTCCACATAAAAGCTTTGCAAACGGTAACCTCCTTCCTCTTGTTATTTGCTGTTTACTTTCTGTCCCTAATCACATCGATTTGGAATTTTAGGAGGAGGCTGTAGAACGAACCTGTCCTCATGCTCTGCCAAACTACTGCAATTATATACTTCATTTCATTCATTCATCCTAATTTGGGGAAGCAAGAAGCTGAAACAGACCTTTCTTTTGATTTTGTGTCAGATTAAGTGCTGAGTAAAAGACCTGAAA
The DNA here is from genome assembly GCF_029289425.2 of Pan paniscus. NCBI lineage: Eukaryota > Metazoa > Chordata > Mammalia > Primates > Hominidae > Pan > Pan paniscus. The sequence continues at coordinate 16,437,332 of NC_073259.2, read as the reverse complement.
CTCTCAAATTTCTAGATTCACAAGTGGGACATCGTGTGTCTCCAAGAGAAAACAAACTGATGTTGTCTGGAGCATTTTATACTTTCCACTGGTTTTTCTGTATTGTATGTTTTTGAGTAATTTCCAAAAGTATATCTAGAAAAGTCTTTTACCTAAAGTTAGTCTAAAAAGTATCTATATATGCATGTGTATGTGTATATGAAACACTTAAGAGAGAGTGGCAATAACATAATCATTTTTTACAAACTGCCAAATTATAGAAAATATTGTAAGAAATTGTTCAGAATCATGAAGCCATGTGTATTCACAATACAGTTCATATTATCATGTTTCATTTGAAAAATTTATGATCTCTATTTATAATTGTTAAGAACTTACAGCTTATTTCACAAAATCTTTGCTCTTTTCCACTGTTATTTGTACCATACGTATGTACCATAGTGTGCTTAAACGTGATTATTTGAACGTCTAGTTTTTTGGATGGTATGAGCATTCTAATCTAAATCAATAATGAAGTTTTATCTTTGGGGTAGTTTTTGTTTCATAATGAATTCTAATTTTATGTTTAATTTAAAGCAAACAATTATTGTTAGAAAACTATGCACAAAATAAAATTCAAGGATGAAAAATATATTTGGAATACATTTTGTATATGTCTACCATAATCAGTACTGAGGAATATTAGATTTTATACAAATATGTGAACAACTGAGAAAAAAGTCATATCTGTAATAGGGATGAAGAAAGAAACACAATGCTGACCTCTTAAGTGCTGTCATAAGTCTCCATATACAGGTAGAAAAGTCATTTCTTCCAGTTTTTGAGGTAAAGAAAACCTTTTTTGAAATTGAGATCGGATACCAAATATTTCCGTTTCTTTCCTAAACTGCTTCAGAGCCCGTAAATTGCCGTTTCTCTCCACTATCTTCCACATTTAAAAATCTTTTTAAACATCACATAAATGAACTCAAATCTTTATTACTTGAAAAAATACTCCATGTAAAAATAGTATAGAAATTATGAAAATCATTTGAATTATACTTTCTGCAAATTTTAAAATGACGTCTATGACATCTATGTATTAATGATAGGAAATGACTTAAATATATGTTTTATTATTATCTAGTTGCAAATAATGCAGTGAGAGAAAGTGTGTTGACATATTCAGTGATAGCAATTTCTATTATAGGAAAAAATGTATAACGTCATTAAACAAGTAAATTCTACAGACTGTATCAATTCTCGGAGTTATGAAATTTTAACAATGTTATCTAAACCTTGAGATAAATCATTTGATTTAGTTATTTGTTTGTTTATTATATATCTTTCCTGGTACAACGTAAGCACCATAAAAGCAGAGACCCTGGTCGGGGTCGGTGACTCACGCCTGTAATCCCAGCACTTTGAGAGGCCGAGGTGGGCAGATCACGAGGTGGGCAGATCACAAAGTCAGGAGATCAAGACCGTCCTGGCTAACGCTGTGAAACCCCGTCTCTGCTAAAAATACAAAAAAATTAGCAGGGCATGGTGGCGGGAGCTTGTAGTCCCAGCTACTCGGGAGGCTGAGGCAGGAGAATGGCATGAACCCAGGAGGCGGAGCTTGCAGGGAGAGGAGATGGCGCCACTGCACTCCAGCCTGGGCTACAGAGCGAGACTCCGCCTCAAAAAACAAGAACAACAAAAAACAGAGATCCTGCAGACCTTGCTTACTGTTGACTGCCAGGACCTAAAAGATCACATAAAAAATAGATAGCCAAAAATATTTTGAAGAACAAATGAGTTAGTGAATAGACTAATAAATTACATATATTGGGGTGGTGAACCAGTGAAAATGAAACATCACAAAATCTACAGTTGCATGAATTTGCCTATTCTGGTTTCTGGTTGAGGTGACAGAATTATCTAAGAAGAAGCATTTTTCAGAGTAAAAGTGTAGTTATTCCATACTTGCAGAGGAAATATCGCTATATATAGCCTTGATGCAGCTATATCAGACAAAAAACATGGAGACAAGGTGGAACATCAAAATCCGATGGCACCTACTACAATACCTTCAAAACAGCATATAAAAGATTTTTGGATATTTGTATATATTTTCTCGATTGTGAATGATATATTTGTATTGTGATATTTCTAGCTGATTATTATGTAAAAAATGCATTTCAATTTTAAAAATTGAGTTAGTTATGAATTACCTTACTAAAATGTGATTTTTATATAATATTTTTAATATCCTTTCTAAATGAACATTTTAATTGCCATATTATAAAATCACAGAAAAGTGAGTGAAAAATAAATTATACCACTGAATGAATATCTTAGCTTTGGAGGTCTAGAACTAGAGCCAGTGTCTGATATTAAAGTGATAACATTTCTTTGGAAGGTAAGTTCAGGGCAGCAATGGCAGGGACATGTGGAAATTGAGGCAAGAGCACGTGGAAAGTGAGGCAAGAGCAGATGTGAAAGAACGTGTTGGGATGTATTGTAACAATGTGTTGTGTGTATGTGACTCTGTTGTGGCAACTTCATTATAAGGTGAGAGAGACAGCATGGTGGTCATCAGATGAATGCACTTGGACCCCAGTACTTTTCCGGAAAGGCTACAAGGGGAATACCACAGCCAGCATTAGTCCATGGAAGCGAGAGAGGAGGGAGAATGTATCTGTTCAGCTGTCTTCTGTCTTCTATTTCCCATTGGCCAGGGTTTCCCTGAGGCAGAACTACCATGTCTGCTGTTCTGCTTTCCATCATCCAGTCCGTTGGTGGCCGTTATGAAAGACAGACCTCAGGCCCACAGTGTGGTGTTCCATTCAAGTCCCTATAGGAAGGATGGTAGGATGATCTGGATCAGGCAAGGTGCCGGCTTAGAGAATAAGAGACATTTAAGGGAATCTGAGGAAGCACATGTTTAAGTCCAATACTGTCTACTCCGTGTACCACTCAGATTTGCTCATGTCTTCCAATCATGACTGGCTTTACGGGCATATGATTTCCACTGTTGCGCAGGGTCTTGTGCTTAGAGGCGCTCATGCTTAGAGGGGCAATGGTTAGTCTTCCAGCATTGAACCTGGTTTATTTGGGGGATGCTGCCATCTTCTGATTTTATCATTGTTCGCTGGGCACCTCTTCTCAGTCTCCTTTGCTGGTTCTTTCTCTTGTCTCTAATCTTCTGCAACTGCTGTTTTGTTTTTGAGACAGAGGGCACTCCTCTGCTGAAGAGGGAATGGTCTTGCACTAATTCCCTAGGGGTTTTCTCTCCCCTCTTCTATGGATTTGTCAGAGACTTGGACAGAGTCCTGTAATGCCCACTATGCATGCCTCTAGCATGTTTGAATTCTGCTGGATCATCTGGCACAACGGGCAGAGCAGCTTAAGCCAGACCCTATAGCTGCTATGGAACCCTTTTTTGTTCTGGTTTCCACTTGAGACCAGTGGCCTTTGGAAACTCCATTAGTGAGTCAGAGCAATATCCTCAAATGAGGAATATGTTGACTCCAAAATCCCAATAGGCCCAAAAAACACTGTGCCTCTTTTTTAGTGAGAAGAATTATGTATCAGGAAACATGCCGTTTACTTTAAAAAGGATGTTTTGACACAAGGACCAGGAGCACGGACCTGTAAAAACACCATCTATGTTATAAGTTCCTGAATCTGCTGAGGTTTATGTCTCTCTTCTTCTGGTATTTTACTTCTGTTCAAAGTAATACTATTTTACTATATTTAAGGAACTTGCCACTTCCTGCTTATGAATACCAATTAAAGTAATATTATTAATATATTGAGTTAGCATGATGTTTTGCAAAATGCCAATTAAACTGAAAACAGAAGTGACACAGCTCTGACATAAAACAGTGAAGCAGTGCTTTTGTTCTTACCCCAACAAACAAATTGTTTTGATTTTCTCTCACAAAGGGTGTAGATTTAAAAACATTCGCCAAATCAAAAGCCACATACAAAGTACCGGAAACCACGTTCTGCTCAGTGAAGGTACCACATCCTAGAGAGCATCTGCAAGTGCGATTTAAGTTTATGCTAATGTGCATTCATCTGATAATCCATCTGGTTTTGGCAGAGGCCAGATAGGTTAACTGAATAGGGATATAAAATGTACTACCACCCCCAGTGTTCATTATCAAGAGGACTTAAGCTTCCTTTCAGTCGTTTATCTCTGCTTCTGTGAATTGGCTCAGTCCTGAGAACTGGCTGAGGGTCTTTGATTTGTCATATCAGTGCCTGACCTCAGGACTCAGCTTTTTCAACTCTGTTTTCCTCTTGATTTATAGTTATTTAGCAAAGTATGAAGCCTCTTCAACTATTGGCCTATCAGCCCAATCCAATGAGGCTGTTGCTGTCACCACTTCATTAAATCTGACATTTGTTAAGATCACCAGTGAGTGCGTGTTGCCAGTGGTTAGTCATCATGTCGCATGCTCTATTAGCAACATTGAACATGGTTTACTGGGGGGATGCTGCCCTCTTCTGATTTTATTGTTGTTCACTGGGCACCTCTTCTCAATCTCCTTTGCTAGTTCTTTCTCTTGCCTCTAAACCGAAAATGTCACACTGCCGAAGGTCTCAATTCTTCAATCTTTAATCAATCAGACTTGTTTTGTTGGTGATCTCATGCAGTCTCCTTACTGATAATGTAGCCAAATGGTTCAATAGAGAGGAATAAGGCTGATTATTCATCTATATATTCATATATATCATTTTGCCAATATAGCAATGCAGATATTGGCAGATTGATACGTGGGGGATTTTAATTATATGATGATCTATATATAATTAGATAATGATATAAGTGAAGAAATACATAGATAGAATTATGGTTTACTAACCCATTTTTGATTTCTTGCATTTTGTACAATGTCTCAGTATCTGTTAGTATCTTATTTCTTAACTTCTTTTCTCTATGATCAATTACTTATGAGTTAATTTTTGTGTACAGTATAAAATAAGGGTCTAAATTTACGTTTTTTTCCTTCTCGTTTAACTCTCACTTCTTAGGTAAGTTCATCTACTCATGGCCTTACTTATTTTCTGTGTGCTGATGATGCCAAAATTTAATCTTTCAGCTGAGATCTCAACGCTGGTCTCCGGAATCCTTTCTCTAATAGACTATTTGACATCTTCATTTGGATGCCTAACAAGAACTTGAACTAACATGTCCAAATCAAAATACTGCTCTTCCCCCAATTGTCAGATTTGTTTCTTCTACAGTCTTTCCCTCTTCTGCTAATGACCACTTCAGACTTTCAGATGCTTAGACTAAAAAAAAATGGAGTCAATATTTTCTCTCTTTCAGAACTCATCTTTAAGGCATCAGCAAATTTTGTTGACTCTACCCTCAAAAACCTACAGAATCCAATCCCTTGTCATCACTCTGCCATACTAGTCTAAACTGCTGCATATCTTGCCAGGGTATTTGCCGTGAGTTTCTAATTATTCTTTCTAGTTCTGCACATCCTTTTATCCTGATGTATTCTCAAGGCGGCAGCCAGAGAGAACCTGTAAAAACGCAAATTTGATCATGCCATTCTTCTCCAGATTTTTCAGTGGCTTTCATCTAATTCAGAGTAAAGGCCAAATCCTTACAAAGTCTTATAATCATTTGAATGATCTGATTTTGTCTGCCTGTGTGTCCTAAAACACCTGGCTCATCCCATGCTAACAACACTGGCCTTTGTGTCACTTCTTGAATATGCCAAGCATTGCCTCAGGGACTTCATACTTGTGTCCCTTCTTCTTGGATTGCTCTTTCTCAGATATCAACACTGAACATTATCACTCCTCAGATATCATTGAATCATTGAGGCCTTCAGTACTACCTTATTTAAAGATAAATCTCATTTCACTTTGCAGTTTTTTTTTCTTTTTTTAGCTTTTATTTTAGATTCTGGGGTACATGTGCAGGTTTGTTATGTAAGTAAATTGCATGTCTCAGGCACTTTGTGTACAGATTATTTTGTCACTCAGGTGGTAAGCAGAGTACCTGATAGGTATCTCTTTTATCTTCACTCTCCTCCTTCTCTCTGTTCACATAGACCGTGGTGTCTGTCGTTCCCTTCTTTGTGTCCATCGGTACTCAATGTTTAGCACCCACTTATAAGTGAGAACATGTGGTATTTGTTTTCTGTTTCCATGTTTATTGGCTTAGGATAATGGCCTCCAGCTCCATCCATATTGCTACATCATCTTGTTTTTTTTCTAATGACTGCATAGTATTCCATGGTGTGTATGTACCATATTTTCTTTATCCAGTCTACTATTTATGGGCATTTAGGTTTATTCCATGTCTTTGCTATTATGAATAGTTCTGTCATGAATATTTTCATGCATGTGTCTTTATGGTAGAACAATTTATATTTCTCTGGATATATATCCAATAATGGAATTGCTGGTTTGAATGGTAATTCTGTGTTAAGTTCTTTGGAAAATTGCCATGCTGATTTCCACAATGGCTGGACTAATTTACCTCCCCACCAGCAGTGTGAAAGCATTCCCTTTCACCACAGTCTTGCCAGAATCTGTTGTTTTTTTGGGGTTTTAGTAATAGCTATTCTGACTGGTATGAGATAGTATCTCATTGTGGTTTTGAATCACATTTCTTTAATGATTAGTTATATTGAGCATTTTTTCATATGTTTGTTGGCTGAGTGTATGTCTTCACTTGAAAATTGTTCATGTCCTTTATCAAATTTTTAATGGTGGTATTTGTTTTTTGCTTGTAAATGTAAATTCCTTATATGTTCCAGATATTACGCCTTTGTCAGTTGCATAGTTTACAAAATATTTTCTCCCATTCTGCAGGTTGTCTGTTTACTCTGTTCATAGTTTCTTTTCTTGTGCAGAAGCTCTTCAGTTTAATGAGGTTCCACTTTTCAATTTTTGTTTCTGTTGCAATTGATTTTGGTGTCTTTGCCATGAAATCTTTGCCAGGTCCTATGCCAGAATGGTGTTTACTAGGTTATTTTTCCGTTTTTTAAAAAAATAGTTTTAGGTTTTACATTTTATTATTTAACCCAGCTTGCATTGAGTTTTGTGTATGTATAAGAAAGGTGTCCATTTCCATCTTCTGCACATGGCTATCCAGTTATCCCAGCACCATTTATAGAGCAGGGAGTCTCTCCTCATTGCTTGTTTTTGTTAACTTTGTTGAAGATTAGATGGTTGTAGGTGGGTGGCATTATTTCTCGGGTCTCTATTCTATTCCCTTGGTCTACATGCCTGTTTTTGTACCACTACCATGCTGTTTTAGTCTCTGTATCCTTGTAGTATGGTTCAGTCAGGTAATGTTATACTTCCTGTTTGTTCTTTTTGTTTGGTATTGCCTTGGCTATTTGGGCTTTTTTTTTTCATTCCCAGTGAATTTTAAAATAGTTTGTTTCTAATTTTGTGAAGAATATCAATGATAATTTGACAGGAATAGCATTGAATCTATAAATTGGTTTGGGCAGTATGGGCATTTAAACAATATTGATTCTTCCCATCTATGCACCTGGAACGTTTTCCCGTTTGTCCGTGTCTTATTGGATTTAATTGAACAGTCTCTTGTAATACTCTTTGTAGAGATATTTCACCTCCCTGGTCAGCTGTATTCCTATGTATTTTATTTTTGGGGACTATTGTGAAAGGGATTGCCTTCTTGATTTGTCTTTGCTTGAATTTTGTTGCTATAGGAATGCTACTAATTTTTGTACATTGATTTTGTATCCTGGGAATTTGCTGAGTTTGTTTATCAGACCAAGGAGATTTTGGCCAGAAACTGTGGGGATTTCTAGGTATAAAGTCACATTATCTGCGAACAGGGATAATTTGACTTCTCTTCCTATTGGGATGCCTTTTATTTATTTCTGTTCCTGATTGCTTTGACCAGGACTTCCAGTACTGTTGAATAAGAGTGGTGAGAGAGGACACCCTTGTCTTGTTCCTGTTTTCAAGGGGTAATGCTTCCAGTTTTGCCCATTTAGTATGATATTGGCTGTGGGTTTGTCATGGGTGGCTCTTATTATTGTGAAGTATGTATCTTCAATGTCTAGTTTGTTGAGAGTTTTTAATATAAAGAGACATTGAATTTTATTGAAAGCCTTTTCTGCATCTATTGAGATAATAATGTGGTTTTTGCTAGTTTCACTTATGTGATGAATCACATATATTGATTTACATGTGTTTAACCAAACTTGTATCCCAGTGATAAAGCCTACTTGATTATGGTGGATTAGCTTTTTGATGTGCTGCTGGATTCAGCTTGTTGGCATTTTGTGGAGTGTTTTTTTTAAATCTATGTTTATCGAGGTTGTTTTCTTTTATTGTTGTGTCTCTGCCTGGTTTTGGTATCAGGGTGATATTAGCCTTGTAGAATGAGTTAGCATGGAGTTTCTTTTCCTCAGTTTTTTAGAGTAGGTTTAGTGTGAATAGTACCAGTTCTTCTTTATACACATGGTAGAATTCTGCTGAGAATCCATCAGGTCCTAGGCTTTTTTTGTTTGTTTGTCTGGTAGGCTTTTTATTACTCTTTCAATTTGGAACTTGTTATTGGTTTGCTCAGGGATTCAATTTCTTACTGATTCAGTCTTGAAAGGTTGTACATATCCAGCAGTTTATCCATTTCTTCTAGGTTTTCTAGCTTGTGGGCATAGAGGTGTTGACAGTAGTTTGGGAGGATTGTTTGTATTTCAGTGGGGTCAGTGGTAATATCCACTTTGTCATTTTTGATTGGGTTTATTTGGATCTTCTCTCTTTTTTTTCTTTATTAGTCTGGTTAGGGGTCTATTATATTAATTTTTTAAAAACATCAAATCCTGGATTCACTGACCTTTTGTATGTTTTTTTAAATCACAATTTCCTTCAGTTCAGCTCTGATTTTGGTTATTTATTGTATTTTGCTAGCTTTGGCATTGGTTTGCTCTTGTTTGTTTAGTTTCTCTTGTGAAGTTATGTTATTAATTTAAGATCATTCTAACTTATTGATGTGAGTGTTTATTGCTACGAACTTTCCTCTTAACACTGCCTTATCCATATCCCAGAGATTCTGGTATGTTGTATCTTTGTTCTCATTATGTTCAAAGAATTTCTTGATTTCTGCCTTATTTCAATATGTACCCAAAAGTCATTCAGGAGAGGGTTGTTTAATTTCTATGTAATTATATGGTTTTAAGGTATTTTCTTAGTATTTATTTATATTTTTATTGTGCTGTGGTCCAAGAATGTGGTTGGTATGGTTTTCTTTTTTTCATATTTGCTAGAAATTATTTTATGTTAGGTTGTGTGGCTGATTTTAGATTATATGCCATGTGCAGATGAGAAGAATATGTATTCTGTTGTTTTGGGGTGAACTGTTTTGTGGATGTCTATTAGGTTCATTTGGTTAAGTGTCTATTTCAGGTCCTGAATAACTTTGTTAGTTTTCTGCCTTGATGTTCTGTCTAGTTGGTGGGGTGTTGAAATCTCTTGCTATTATTGTGTGATTTTCTAAATCTTTTAATAGGTCTCTGAGAACTTGCTTTCTGAATCTGGGTGTTCCTTTGTCAGGTGCATATACATTTAGAATAGTAATGTCTTCCTGCTGAATTGAGCCTTTTTCAATTATGTAATGCCCTTCTGTTTCTTCTTGATCTTTGCTGGTTAAAGACAGTTTTGTATGAAAGTAGATTATCAAGGTCAGGTGCCATGGCTCAGACTTGTAATACCAGCACTTCAGGAGGCTGAGGTGGGTGGATCACTTGACCCCAGGAGTTTGAGACCAGCCTGAGCAACATGGCAAAATCCTGTCTCTATCAAGAAAAAAAAAAAATACAAAAATTAGCCAGTCATGGTGGTGCACACATGTGGTCCCAGGTACTTGCAAGGCTGAGTTGGGAGGATTTCTTGAGACCAGGAGGTAGAGGTTGTGGTAGGCTGAGATTGCGCCACTGCACTATGGCCTGGGCAACAGAGTGAGACCCTGACTCAAAACAAACAAACAAACAAACAAAAAACAAACAAACAAACAAAAAGAAGTTAGAATAGCAACCCTGCTTCTATTTTCCATTTGCTTGGTAGATTTTTCTCCATCTTTTAAATTTGAGCTTATGGGTATCACTGCATGTAAGTGAGTCTCTTGAAGACACTATACCATTGCGTCTTGCTTCTTTATCCAAATTGCCTCTATGTGCCTTTTAGTTGGGGTGTTTAACCTGTTTACATTCAAGGTTAGTATTGATATGTGGGAATTTGATCCTTTCATTATGTTGTTAGCTGCTTATCATGCAGACTGGTTTCTGTGGTTACTTTATAGTATACTGGTCTATGGCCTTAAGTGTGATTTTGTTATGGCTGATAATGATCTTTCTTTTCTATGATTAGCAATCCATTGAGGACCTCTTGTGAGGCAGGTCTGGTGGTAATGAAATCCCTTAGCATTTGTTTGTCTGAAAAAGATTCTATTTCTCCTTCACTTATGAAGTTTAGTTTGGCTGGATATGAAATTCTTGGTCGGACATTCTTTTTCAAAAAATTTCTGAATATGAGCCCCCATCTCTTCCTGGTTGTAGAGTTTCTGCTAACAGGTCCACTGTTAGCTCAATGCTTTTCCCTTTGTAGGTGACCTGCCCTTTCTCTGTAGATGCCTATGGCACTTTTTCTTTCATTTTCGCCTTGGAGAATCTGATCGCTATGTGTCTTGGGTATATTCTTCTTGTGTAGTATTTCGTAGGGGTTCTCTGCATTTCCTGAATTTGAATGCTGGCCTCTCTAACAAGGTTGAGGAAATTTTTATGGACTATATCCTGAAATAGGTTTTCCAAGTTGTTTGCCTTCTATTCCTGTATTTCATGGATGCCAATGAGTCATATATTTAGTCTCTTAACAAAATCTTATATTTCTTGGAGGTTTTGTGCATTCTTCTTCATTATTTTTCTTTATTTTTGCCTGACTGAGTAATTTCAGAGGACTACTCTTGAGCTCTGAGATTCTTTCCCCAGCTTTGTTGATTCTGTTGTTAACACTTGCATTAGTATTCCAAAATTCTTGAAGTGATGTTTTCAGCTCTATCAGATCAGTTGGATTTTTTCTTAAAATGACCATTTTGTTTGTGTCTTCTGTATCATTTTATGGCGTTCCTCAGAATCTTTGGATTGTGTTTTGACTTTCTCCTGAATTTCATTGATCTTTGTTCCTATCCATGTTCTGAATCATATTTCTGCCTTTTCAGCATGGGAGGGAACTAGCGTGGTCATTTGGAGGTAAGAAGATACTCTGGCTTTTTGAGTTGCCACAGTTATTGTGCTGATTCTTTCTCATCTCTGTGGGCTGATATTCTTCAGTCTTTGAAGTTGCCATTCTTTGGATTTTTTTTTTTTTTTCTGTTTTTATCTTCTTTGACACACTTTGGGGTTTCACTGTGGATTCCATCAAATGAGTTTGTTTCTGGTAGATTTTAGGGGGGAAAAGATTTCTAACTCTAAGTCTGGGGTCTAGTTTTGGACACCGGACTTTGTTCTCTGGCACCTCAACATTGGGAATCTGCTGTGCTGGAAGGGACATTGTGTTCCTGAATTGCTGGCCACAACACTCTGAAGGATGGTACCAGCCAAAGCTCTTCATTGAATAGCGACAGTGTAATGCAAGCTTGTTAACACATGCCAGCAGCAGCAGTGTGGCAGGGTATAGGCTCTTGGACCGGGATGGGGTGCAAGCTGGCCCAAGGCTGCCAGCTTCCATGCGGGCATTGGCAGTAGCCTAAATTCATCTTTATGCATGTGGATATTTAATTTTCCCAGAATCATTTGTTGAGAAAAATGATTAATTCCTATTGAATTGCAATTGTATGATTTTAAAAATCAGCTGACCATGAATGTCATTACTAATTTCTGGACAGTCAATTGTGTTTCATTGTTCTTTTTGTCTCTCATAGTGCAATTACCACAGTGTCTTGATTTAGTCCAGTAAACTTGCAGTAAACTTTGAAATGAGAAACTAATCCTCCAACTTTGTATTTAAAAAAAATTATTTTATTGGCCTAATCACTTGGCATTTCCAGGCATATTTTTGGAGTAGTTTTACATTTTCTGCAGAAAAAGCTTTCTGTGACGTGATGAGGGTTGCATTATAAATTGCTCTTCACACGTAAAGACTCGCCTTGTGCTGGATTTCATTTCAGGTGGTCCTTATTGCTTGCAAGCTCTTTGATGAATACAAACATAATTTTGGCCCCTTTATTTATCTTATCCTAGTTGTTGCAGAAGGACATCTTGCTTTCTTGAACCTATTATATCTATTCAAAAGTGGAAGTTTTCACAGGTAACTTCTCTGTATCAAGTAACACAAGATCAAATAAAACACGAGCAATCCTTGTTTCGTGCCTGAACCAGACAGGTGATATTGAAATCAGTTATACAAATGTGTACTAACTCTTCATAAAGACTATCCAAAGAGGGTATTATTATCATCTGCATTTAATAGATAGCTATCCTAAGGCTGTTGTAAAATAGATTCTCAGATCATACCTATATGAAGCAGAGAACTGGATTTCCTTTCCTGGCAGTCTGACTCCAAGATCCTTTCTTAGAAACAATTATACTGTAAAAACTGAGAATGAATAAAACCCAACATGGGAGACTGATTTTAACATCTGTTAATCTTAAACCATTAAATAATAAAAATAAGTTAAAATGAAAGAAAAATATCCAAATATTCATATACAGAGAAGTCAATATTCTTCAATCGAAAACACATTTTTTAAGTGCTCAAGGAATATTTACAAAAATGCTGAATATTTAATTAAATAATTCATATTTGTATATCAAATTGACTTAAGAGAATGACTTCCTTAAAAGCCTAAGGATGCGAGATCAGTTCGATAAATATTGAAAATGGGCTGAAAATTATGAGTGGGAAAATAGGGCCATTTCAACCTGCATGTGACATCCGTAAAATTTATTTTCCATTTTGGAAACTGTAGGACAAAAACTATTCCCATTCATGTGGGGTATATATATATGTGTATGGGTGTATATGTCTTCCCAAGAAAATCTTGAATGCTTTTGATAGGAAAAATTTAGATTCTGTTTACATGTATCTGGTATTGAGAAAAATAAATTAACAGCAGTCATGATACAAGTTATGATCAAGCTTCCTTCAGAAATTTAGACATCCAATATATGATCTATGTATTGGGTTTAAAAATTTCCATAGCAAGTGATGTTGCTGAACACAAATTATGACTACACAAGGAAAATATTGCAAAACAATGAAAGAGAATATGTCTTCATTTGCATGCTTGCAAATGAGAAATCAGCTTTTACTTCAAAATTATTATGAAAAAAGCCTATAGCAAGAAGAGACGTTGTTTAAATAGTAGGTAATTTGAGCTGTTTTGAAAATTACATTTTTTCCATAAAGGCAGCATTGAACTCATCCATTAGTATGCCCTAGCGCTTTCCTATTTGACATTGGTCCCAGAATTGAATTTAGAAGAACCAAGAATTTTACTGCACATTCAGAAATCAGGATCGCAGAGAGTTTAAGATCAAGACCTTAAAGGGGATCATGACCAGTGATACTGGGTTTGCCCTTTTTTAATGTGTGTTTGTTCAGACATGGGAAGTTTACTACCAATCTTTTTTTTTTCTAAACTAGTAATGATAGAATTTGTATTTTCCTATGATGCCTATATTAAATGTATAATCATTTTAATATTTTTACACTTTTTTAATGAGTTCTTTCAAGGGTTGTTAAACAATCTAAACAATCTAATTTTCCCTTACAATATGCTGATAGCTAATCATATTTTCTCAAAGTCATTTTACATAATGTTTGACTGAAGAAAATATCTCTGGTATGACTCTACTTGCTGATAACAAAAGAGAATTTGAAACTTCAAGAAAAAAGATTAGAAAAGTTAACAACATAATACAAATAAGTATATAAAATATATAATTTATTCTTAAGAAATGTATATGAAATCAGAGTCGTAGAATGAAAAAAGAGTAATGTGTAATTTTTAAACTACAGTTACATTTCAAATGTGAATTTAAATTGTAAAATGTTAAGTTTAATAATATTTTATATAAATATAAAAGTGCAAAAATTATTCTGATGTTTCTAATTTTGAAAAGGACATGAGGCACTGAAAATTTTCAGACACTTCTCCTAGGATTATCAATTGAAAGAATTCCTTTGGCTGAGTATGACATAATCTGATTATGATGGAGGATCACCTCATAAGACCCAATATTTGTACTCCTACTGGAATACATATGAAAAAAGTGTGTATCACTGTGTTTTAATAGCTCAAGTTGAGAAGTCTCCCAAATGTCCATCAGTGATAAAATGATAAATAAATTATGGCATACTTATGCGGTAGAGTACTATACAGCAATTAAAAAGCAAACCAGAGTGACATGTTTACAAAGAATTTATATAACAAAGAAAATGAACAAATTTGAGCTAAATAGCTAATACAGATGTGAGAGGAATTATCAATATTGAAAAAATATTCAATTTAATTCAATTTATATGAAGTTTGCAAAAATATATTTTAATACATTGTAATTTATTACATTGGTGGCAAAACTCTAAAACGAAACATATAAGTGATTATCATAACAACTGGGATATGTGGGAGGAAGAAAACTAAAGAGAAACAATATCAACAAAAAGATATATATGGGGAGTGTCTGGATTTTTGGCAAATTTTATTTTTTGGCCAAGATGTAGTAAACATGGGAGATAAACTTATAATTTTTTCCCTAACTGTGTATTTAAGTTTTGTTACTTTTCATAACTATGTTATGTTCCACAATAGTAAAAATATTTAAAAATCAGAAAATAAAGTAAAATAATAAATAAAAAATTAAGCCAAAACTACATATGTGCATAGATACAATGGTATTATAATTATCATGTTTTTCTTAACAAAGAAGCATAGTGCATTATGGTAGTAAGAAATACAAGTTAAAATTATAAGCTTTTCTTTAAATTAATTTTTAAAAGAAGGTATAATCTAGAAATGTAAATTTAAATTCTTAATGCTAATCTTGGACAAAGCCTCCAGGAGCAACTGAAAACCTCTCTGCCACTGGCCTCTGCAGTAGAACTGCCCTTGCCACTCTTGGACTAATGAAGGAGCAAAGATCCTAAGTGCCTTATCCATACCTCCAACAAGATGCAGTCAACCCAAGGAGAGAAACCCAGTTAGACTTCCATGGGTCCCACAAATGCACAAACCCTCCATCTTGGGCTGACTGCACTGAGTGTTTGCTGACCTGCATCTCTCTGGGATGGAACCCCCAGAAGTTGACTCTTGGCCACAACCACTACTAAGATCTCTTCAGTGCTACCTCTAAACTGGGAAAGGAATATAAACACTGAGATTCCACCAGGGCTGCAGTTGGCAGCTCAGGAATGCCAAGTTTTGAACTGTAGCCAGGACTGAAGGGCACAAGGAACCTACATCTTCAGAACACTGAGAGGGAACATGGCTGCAACTGTGAGGAAACATAGGGGAAACATATAATTGAGCAACAGTCTATCAACTGACCAATAAGCATAAGTGTCACCTGCTGGATTACGCCCCAAAACTTCAACACCAAAAATGCCTCACTAACATAACCCCCTTTGAAGCCAGAGACACAAAGTCAGCTTCAAATAAATACCCTACACAAAGGCTCTCCCTGGTGAAAACATCCAGAAAGGAAGTCTATTTACTGTGCTCAATATACACTGCAGTTAAAGAAACACCCACATACAGAGATGAGAAAGAACAAATGCAATAACTCAAATGGCCAGAATATCATATTTCCTCCAAAAGACTACAGCAGTTTTCCAACAGGAGTTCTTAACAAGGTTGAACTGGCTAGAATGACAGAATACAGTTTATGGCAGAAACAAAGATTATTGAGATTTGGGAGGAAGACAAAACCCAATCCAAGGAAAATAGGAATCACAATAATGTGATACAGGAGCTGAAGGATGAAATAACCAGTATTAGAAAGAATTTAATGGGTCTGACAGAGCTGAATAACGCAATACAAGAATCTCACAATGCAATCACAAGGATTATCAGCAGAATATACTAATCTGAGGAAAGAGTTTCAGAACTTGAAGACTGGTTTTCTGAAATAATACAGTCAGACAAAAATAAAGAAAAAGCATAAAAAGAAATGAACAAAACCCCTGAGAAGTATGGGATTATAAAAAGAGGTTAAATCTGTAAATCACTGGAATCCCTGAAAGGGAGAGCCAGAAAGCAAACAACTTGGAAAGTATATTTCAGAATATCATTCATGAACTCTTTCCCAACCTTGCTAGAGAGGCCAACAGACATATTCAGGAAATACAGAGAACTCATGCAAGATTCTACACAAGATCATCTCCAAGATATATAATCATCAGATTTCCCAAGATTGAAATAAAAGAAAGAATGTTAAAGGCAGCCAGAGAGAAAGGGCAGGTCACCTACAAAGGGATTTCTATCACGGTAACAGCAGATCTGTCAGCTGAGTTCTTACAAATTAGAAGAGATTGGAGGCCTATATTCAACATTCTTAAAGAAAAAAATCTTCAACCAAGAATTTCATATCCAACCAAATTAAGCTTTTTAAGTGAAGGAGAAGGAAGATTTTTTTCAGGTAAGCAAATGTTGAGGGAATTTATTATCACCAGATCTGCCTTACAAGAGATCTTGAAAGTGGCACTTAGTATAGAAAAGAACACCACTACCAGCTAATAAAAAAAACCCTGAAACACGGAGACCAGTGTCACTGTAAAGCAACAACACAAACAAGACAACATAATAACAAGCTAACAGCACAATGACAGGATCAAATCCACACATATCAATATTAATCTTGAATGTAAATGGGCTAAATGACACAATTAAATGGCACAGAATGGCAAGCAGGATAAAAAAGCAAGACCCAATGGTATTCTGTCTTCAAGAGACCCGTCTCAAATTTAATGACACTCATAGGCTCAAAATAAATAAATGGAGAAAAATCTACCAAGCAAATGGAAAACAGAAAAAAGGGGGGGTTGCAATCCTAATTTCAGACAAAACAAGTTTCAAACAAATGAAAGTTTTTTAAAAAAAAAGACAAGCAAGGATATAACATAATGGTAAAGTATTCAATTTAACAAGAAGACCTAACAATCCCAAATAGATATGCACCCAATACAGGAATGTCTGGATTCATGAGGCAAGTTCTTAGAGACCTACAAAGAGACATACACTCCCACCCAATAATAGTGAGTGACATCAACACTCCACTGACAGTATTAGATCATACAGGCAGAAAATTAATGAAGATATTTAGGACCTAAACTTAGCATTGGACCAAATGGATCTGATAGACCTTTACAGAAGTGTCCATCCCCAAATAAGAGAATATACATTCTTTTCATAGCCACACGGCACATACTCTATAATCAACCACATAATTGGATATAAAACAATCCTCAACAAATGTAAAATAACCAAAATCATACCAAACACACTCTCAGGCCACAGTGCAATAAAAATAAAAGTCAACACAATGAAAATTATTAAAGCATAAAATTACATGGAAATTAAACATCATGCTCCTGGATGACTTTTAGATAAATTTAAGTCTGAAATCAAGAAGTTCTATAAAAATAATAAGAACAAAGATACAACAAACCAGAATCTCTGGGACACAACTAAGGCAGTAGTAAGAGGGAAATTCATAGCACTAAATGCCCACATCAAAAAGTTTGTAAGGCCTCAAATTAACAATCTAAATTCAAAATTGAAAGAATTAGAGAAAAAAGAACAAATCAACCCCGAAGCTAGCAGAAGATAAGGAATAACACAAATCAGAGCTGAACTGAAGGAAATTAAGACACAAAAAACCATTCAAAAGATCAATGAATTTGGGAGTTGGAATTAAAAATAATTATAAAATAGGCCACTAGCTAGACTAATTAAGAAGAAAAGAGAGAAGATCCAAATAAAACACAATTAGAAATGATTTAAAGGAATGTTATTACTTACCCTACAGAAATGGAAACAGCCATCAGAAGCACTATAAACACCTCTGTGCAGACAAACTAGAAAACCTAGAAGAGATAGATAAATTCCTGGACACATACACCCTCCCTGCTGCTGGAAGTCAGAGACCCCAAATGGAGGGACCAGCTGAAGCCATGGCAGAAGAACATAAATTGTGAAGATTTCACAGACATTTATTAGTTCCCCAAATTAATACTTTTATAATTTCTTATGCCTGTCTTTACCTTAATCTCTTAATCCCATCATCTTTATAAGCTGAGGAGGATGTATGTTGCCTCAGGACCCTGTGATGATTGCATTAACTGCACAAATTGTAGAGCCTGTGTGTTTGAACAATATGAAATCTGGGCACCTTGAAAAAAGAACAGGATAACAGCAATGTTTAGGGAAAAAGGGAGATAACCTTAACCTCTGACTGCTGGTGAGCTAGGTGGAACAGAGCCATATTTCTCTTCTTTCAAAAGCAAATGGAGAAATATCACTGAATTCTTTTTCTCAGCAAGGAACATCCCTGAGAAAGAGAATGCGTCCCTGAGGGGAGGCCTCTGAAATGGCCGCTTTGGGGACGGCTGTCTTTTACAGTCTTAGCTGAGGGATGAAATAAGCTCTGGTCTCCCGTAGCACTCCCAGGCTTATTAGGATGAGGAAATTCCTGCCTAATAAATTTTGGTCAAACCAGTTGTCTGCTCTCAAACCCTGTCTCCTGATAAGATGTTATCCATGACAATTCATGCCCAAAACTTCATTAGCAATTTTAATTTTGCCCCAGTCTTGTGGTCCTGTGATCTCACCCTGCCTCCATTTGCCTTTTGATATTTTATTACCTTGTGAAGCATGTGATCTCTGTGACCCACACCCTATTTGTACACTCCCTCCCCTTTTGAAAATCACTAATAAAAACTTGCTGGTTTTATGGCTTAGGGGGCATCACGGAACCTGCCAACATGTGATGTCTCCCCCAGACACCAGCTTTAAAATTTCTCTCTTTTGTACTCTGTCTTTTTATTTCTCAGACTGGCTGACACTTAGGGAAAATAGAAAAGAACCTAAGTGAAATATCGGGGGTGAATTTCACCTGATACTCCCAAGACTGAACCAGGAAGAAATTTGTTCCCTGCACAGACCAATGATGAACTCCAAAATTGAATCAGTAATAAATAGCCTATGAACCCAAAAAAGCCCAAGACCTGCTGGATTCACAGCCAAATTCTACCAGGTGTACAAAGAAGACCTGTTACCATTTTTACAGAAACTAATCCAAAAAGTTTAGGAGGACTTCTCTTTAATTCATTGTATGAGGCCAGCATCATCTTGATACCAAAACCTGGCAGAGACACAACAGCAACAGAAAATTACAGACCAAAATTCTTGATGGACATCGATGCAAAAATCCTCAACAAAACCTTTGCAAACAGAATCCACAAGCCCGTCAAAAAGCTAATCCACCATGATCAAATAGGCCTCATCCTGGCATGCAAAGTTAGTTCAACATACAAAAATCAATAAATATGATTCATCACATAAACAGAACTAAAGACAAAAACCACATGACTATCTCAATAAATGCAGAAAAGGCTTTTGATAAAAATTCAACATCCCTTCATGTTAAACTATTTCAAAAAATTAGATATTGAAGGAACCTACTAAAAATAATAAGAGCCATCTATGATAAACCCACACCCAACATCATACTGAATGGGCAAAAGCTGGAAGCATTCCTCTTGAAAACCAGCAAAAGGAAACGATTCCCTCTGTCACCATTTCTTTTCAACATAGTATTGGAAGTCCTGGCCAGAGCAATCAGGTAAGAGAAAGAAATAAAAGACGCCCAAAAAACCATAGAGTATGTCAAACTGTTTGCAGTTGACATATTCTCTATCTACAAAACCCCATAGTCTTGGCTCAAAAGCTCCTTTATCTGATAAACAACTTCAGAAAAGTTGCAGGATACAAAATCAATGTACAAAAATCACTTGTATTCCTATAAACCAACAACAATCAAATCAGGAAGGCAATCCCATTCACAATTGCCACACACACAAAAAAAATACCTAGGAATACAGCAAACCAGGGAAGTGAAAAATTTACACAATAAGAATTACAAAAAAACTTCCCAGAAAGATCAGAGAAGACACAAACAAATGGGAAAACATCCCATGTTCATGGATACAAAGAATCAATTATTAAAATGGCTGTACTGCCCAAAGGAATGTACAGATTCAATGTTATTCCTATCAAACTACCAATGAGATTCTTCACAGAACTGGAAAAATTTATTTTACAATTTATATGGAACCAAAAAAGAGCCCTAATAGTTAAAGTAATACTAAGTGAAAACAACAGAGCTAACAAAGCTAGAGGAATCACATTACCCAACTTCAAACTATGTTACAGAGCTACAGTGACCAATATAGCATGGTACTGGTATAAAAACAGGTACATACACCAATGGAACAGAATAGAGATCCCAGAAATAAGGCCACACATTTATGACTATCTAATCTTTGACAAAACTGACAAAAACAAGCTATGGGAACAAGACTTCGTATTTAATAAATAGCACTGGGATAACTGGCTAGCTATCTGCAGAAGATCAAATCTGAAATTCTTCCCTGTACCATATAAAAAAATCAAGTCAAAATGGATTAAAGACCTAAATGTAAAACAGAAACCTGTAAAAGCCCTGGAAGACAACCTAGGCAATACCATCCTGGACCTAGGAATGAGCAAGGATTTCATGGCAAAGACATCAAAAGCAATCAAACAAAAACAAAAATTGACAAATGGGATCCTATTAAACTTAAGAGCCCCTGCACAACAAAAGAAAATATCAACAGAGTAAATCGACAACCTACAGAATGAAAGAAAATATTTGCAAACAATGCATCTGACAAAGGCCTTATATCCAACATCTATAAGGAACTTGAATTTACAAGAGAAAAACAACCACATTAAAAAGTGGGAAAAAGACCTGAACAGACACTTCTCAAAAGAAGACGTACATGTGACCAAGAAGCATGTGAATAAAAACTTAACATCACTGATCATTAGAGAAATCCAAATCAAAACCACAATGAGGTACCATCTCACACCAGTCAGAATGGCTATTACTAAAATGTGAAAAACAATCAGCTCCATCATGGTGGATGGGAGGCAGGACTAAATTGCAGTTCTGACTTGGAAAGACAGAGTAGCTTGTGAATTTTAGCTCCAGAAAGACTGCAGAAAAAAATCAGGAAATGTGAGAGGACCCACAGGTTTTCTGAAGAAAGTGGGCTGCTCCTGCAGAACCTGGGAGACACCCCAAATACTGTGAAGGCCCAAATTGCAGAAGTGGGAAAGGGAGATCCTCTGCCCCCAAACACAACCTCCCCTGGGAAAACTGAAGGTCTATTTTATGGGAAAAGATTACAACCTTACCTGGAGCTGAGTCAATTTAGAGAGCTGAGCAAAATACAGGAATAGAGGGAGCAGTAGAAAAGGCCCTGTGAGCTCGCTGGGTCCTCAAGCAGGCTATTCCTGTGTGGCATCACAAAGATCCTTTGGAAGGGTGACAAGAGGGAAATGCCACAGAGAGAAAGAAATCACCAGCTGAATTTTGGAACAATTTGAAGTCATCGAGAAGCCTCCTGGCCAGAACTGAGGGAAGAGTTCAAATCCATTGTGCAGACTAAATAGGCAGGGGAAGAACTAAAGTCCTACTTTCTTTCACAGCTAGGAGGTGGGTAGCCTGTGGCAAGTTCTCAGCCCTGCTTGCCGACTGTCTGGAAACAGACAGGGTGCCATTGGGGAGGCATGGTGGGAGTGAGACCAGCCCTTTGGATTGCATGGGAGCTGGGTCAGGCCTGTGACTGCCAGCTTTCTCTCTCTTCCACGACAACCTGCATGACTCAGTAGAGGCAGCTTCCTTCTAGGTGCATAACTCCATTAACCTGGAAACCTCAGCCCCATCCCCCCTAGCAGCCACAGCAGGAGAGAGTGAGTCTGAGCTCAGACATGCTTAGCTCTGCCCCACCTGATGGTACTTCCCTACCCACCCTGGTATTCTGAGCACAAAGGGCATATAGTCTTGAGAGTTCTAGTGACTTACCCACTGCCGGTGCCTCTTCATACTATCACAGCTGATGCTCTCTAGAAGGAACTACCTCCTGGTAGGAGGCCAACCACACAAAAATAGAGCATTAAACCACCAAAGCTAAGAACCCTCACAGAGTCCATTTCACCCCCCTGCCACCTCCACCAGAACAGGTGCTGGTATCCACAGTTGAGAGACCAACAGATGGTTTACATCACAGGACTCTGTGCAGACAACCCCAGTATCAGCCTGGAGCCTGGTGGACTTTCTTGGTGACTAGATCCAGAAGAGAGATAACAATTACTACAGCTCAGCTGTCAGGAAGCCACATCCATAGGAAAAAAGGGAGAATACTACATCAAAGAAACACCCTCTGGAACAAAAAAGTCTGAACAACAGCCTTCAGCCCTAGATCTTTTCTCTGATAGAGCCTACCCAAATGAGGAGGAGCCAGAAAACCAACTCTGGTAATATGACAAAACAAGGCTCTTTAACACTCCCCAAACATCACACTAGCTCACCAGCAATGGATCCAAACCAAGAAGAAATCCCTGATTTACCTGAAAAAAAAAATACAGGAGGTTAGTTATTAAGCTAATCAGAAAGGCACCAGAGAAAAGTGAAGCCCAATGCAAGGAAATCCAAAAGTATGATACAAGAAGTGAAGGGAGAAATATTCAAATAAATTTTAATAATAAATAATAAATTTTAATAATAAATAATAAATTTTAATAATAAATTCAAACATTTGATACAGTTAGTACATAAATTTTGATGCATAAAAAAGTTAAAATGAAACACACTAATCTGTTCTGTGTACACCTAAATGTAACTTTGACACTGAAATGGATTAAGACACTGCTCTTCTCTGAGGAACTGAGTTTTTATTCTAATTTCTGGATGTAGTGTGTGGGAATTATTATTTTTGCCGCTCTTTTTCTGAAAAAGATTGCCTTTCCCTAAGAGCTGTTGTTCCAATGAAAACCTAGTGTTTTCAACCCAGCATGAATGATGCAAGTGCTGAGGTCCTTTGGGCGAGACCCTCTGGGGTTATTGTAGCTCTCACTGGAGACGTGAGCTCTGCTCTCTTTTCAAAGTATCCATGAAGTCTCAACAGAACCCACCACACAACCCCCCACCCACCATGGTAGTTTGTCTTTCTCTGTCTTCTTTCCCAACCTCATCTTTATTGCCTGGATATAGCGAGGCCAGGGTAACCTTCTTGTCTCTATGTGGATAGTACGTTTGTACTTCTAGCCTTGGGATTTTTCCTTAATATTTGTCCATGCTAGCTGAGTTTGCCTTTTCAATAGCTCTCTTGACTAAATGTACGGTAATTTCCAAGATATTTTGGTTTTCTTTTATTTTATTTTTGCTTAGCATTGCTTCAGGGGACTGAAGGTGAGGGATCAGTTCTTCATAGTGGAACACCTTACATCTTTCTCTGCCATCTTTGACGTTTATGAGGCATATTTTTCTACTTTGTTTGGTAGCTGTTGCTGAATTTGTTTCATTGGTGCTTTGCTCACTTTACTTACTTTTTTAGCTATTGAAGAAGAATGACTGTATCATGCTGCTGATTTCCCCATCTTGGCTAGACAGTATGTCATCCTTTATCTACATTGGTCCCTGTAGTGAGGATCATGGAGCAGATGTTGCTGGGAGAGTGAGTATATGTGAAAAAAATGTGAAGGTATTTGGTGCTGATGAAGCAATATGCCCTACTGGGCAGGGGAGAGGCACAGAATAAGAATTCTTGCCATGTGGATGAACTCATTCAAACACAATGACTGCTTTATGAGACAACAGATAGATTTCCACCTCTTCTCACATGTACAGAGAAAATATTTCCAAAGTCTCCAGAATATTTACGTGTAATACTATTTAATATAAACTTGCAAGTCTTTTTAAATGTGTTTAAAACTATCACAGTACTAAACATGAACTAGATGCATAATAAATGCTGAAAGTAAAAAGCCTGAATTATTAAAGTGAAAAGAGAAAAAGATTTAGATCCCAAATAAATGTATGCGTTTGTGTGTGTGTGTGTGTGTGCGCACGCGCACACACATGTTTGCTGTGCATGTACTTGTAAAAAGTAAAATAATAGAAAAGTATTATTCTTGGTACCCAGCATTCTAGGAATAATGTCTTCCACAAGATTATTAGAAAACTCTGCTACTTTGTAGGAGGAGCTTTGGATAACTATGAATAAGTCCCTTTACAGACTTAACTTTAAAAAACCATCTGATTTTTCTTTATTTTCTTTATTTTTATTGTAAATTGACATATTTTACTTGCATACATTTATGAGGTATCAGGTGTTGTTATGATTTATGAATACTATGTGGAATAATTAAATGAAACTAATTAATGTATTCAAATGATAATAAATATAACAGATAACAGGTAACAAATATTATTTTTTTATGGTGAGAACATTTGAAAGTTACTTTTTCAGCAATTTTGTAATGTACAATACACTATTATTAACCATATTCACAATGCTGTTCAATAGATCTCAAAAAAAGCAAAACAAAACTTATTCCTCTTGTCTAACTGAGGTTCTGTAAACTTTCACCATCATCTCCCCATTTTTCTCCACCCAAACTCGGAAGTATGTAAAAATTCTCAGTGCTTAGAAAGTTTCATATACCAATTTTTGTAATGATACTTCCCCAGAACTCAATTTGACAGACTGAAGTATGTAGATAAGACAAAAAAAAAAAAAAACACAAACCAATGAAAATAAATATGTCCTTATTTGCATGTTTACAAATGAGAATTCAGTGTTTCCTTTCTCACCAGCTACAAAAGACTTCAGCCTACTGTGTATAAGGCACACAGCATCTGGATGAAGCTCAGCTGAGCTGTCTGGGGAAATACAGAGATTTTTATGAAGAGAGCTTTAAACCCAGCCATTAGCAAATCTGGATGGTTGCTGGTTTAACATTCCCTTTTTAAAGGGAATATATTATTGAATTTTCAAGAATCAGATATACATAGCATTTTAGATGAATGCATTAAGAAGTCTTCAGCAGTGGTATTAGACATTGGGGCATGCTCTTACAGGCAATGGGTGGTGTCATAAAGAGCATATTTACATTCGTTTTAATTGTGGAATTTATAATTGGAAATTTAGGAAATAGTTTCATAGCACTGGTGAACTGTATTGACTGGGTCAAGGGAAGAAAGATCTCTTCAGTTGATCGGATCCTCACTGCTTTGGCAATCTCTAAAATTAGCCTGGTTTGGTTAATATTCGGAAGCTGGTGTGTGTCTGTGTTTTTCCCAGCTTTATTTGCCACTGAAAAAATGTTCAGAATGCTTACTAATATCTGGACAGTGATCAATCATTTTAGTGTCTGGTTAGCTACAGGCCTCGGTACTTTTTATTTTCTCAAGATAGCCAATTTTTCTAACTCTATTTTTCTCTACCTAAAATGGAGAGTTAAAAAGGTGGTTTTGGTGCTGCTTCTTGTGACTTCGGTCTTCTTGTTTTTAAATATTGCACTGATAAACATCCATATAAATGCCAGTATCAATGGATACAGAAGAAACAAGACTTGCAGTTCTGATTCAAGTAACTTTACACGATTTTCCAGTCTTATTGTATTAACCAGCACTGTGTTCATTTTCATACCCTTTACTTTGTCCCTGGCAATGTTTCTTCTCCTCATCTTCTCCATGTGGAAACATCGCAAGAAGATGCAGCACACTGTCAAAAGATCCGGAGACGCCAGCACCAAAGCCCACAGAGGAGTTAAAAGTATGATGACTTTCTTCCTACTCTATGCCATTTTCTCTCTGTCTTTTTTCATATCAGTTTGGACCTCTGAAAGGTTGGAGGAAAATCTAATTATTCTTTCCCAGGTGATGGGAATGGCTTATCCTTCATGTCACTCATGTGTTCTGATTCTTGGAAACAAGAAGCTGAGACAGGCCTCTCTGTCAGTGCTACTGTGGCTGAGGTACATGTTCAAAGATGGGGAGCCCTCAGGTCACAAAGAATTTAGAGAATCATCTTGAATATATTAGAAAAAAAATAGCTCCTAAGAAATTCTTGTATGTTATATAAATTTATACTTCCTCAAGGTTCTTTCATTGTGTATAACTTTGTGAATTTTACAAAGATATGCTTGGAATCAACACCATCCAAACATATCACAAATTAGGATATATGAAATTATGTATATTACCATACAGAGAAGAATGTGAATACTATAAAGAGTTCTTATACAAACAGGTAATATAGATTTTGTATCAATCATTCACCTTTCTTGAGATTTTTAAATGAGAAACCTATAATGTATAAGATACATGTGTGTACGTGTGTATGTATGTATGTGACACAGTTACTAAAAATAGGCTTCTTAAACTTACATCTCAATCTGGTAGATAAAGTACATAAAAGAATATGGAATTTTAGTACCTATATTAAGTGTTTTTAATTTTTGTATAATATTTAGTACCTGATTAGCATGTATGCAAAAAAGTAATTTGCTTCGTTTGTTGAATTAGAAGCCAGCTGCCTTACTAAACTACCACATTTGCTTTGCTCATTCTCTTGGCTTTGCAGATAGAAAATTATATCATCTGCATATAGTGATTTATAATGATTATTTTACTTCTCCATTTTACTACTCGTAATTCTTTTTTGGTATCAGTTGTATAATGAAATGGTTTGAACATTCAAAGTGTTAAGTAATCCTGATCGTAACTGCTGTCTTTGCAAATGGAGTGTTTTCTAGTGTTTTAACAATAAACGTAATACTGACTCTAGCTTTGAGATAAATTCTTTTAAAAATATTGTTCAGGGAGAATATTTGTTTCCTATCTTCCTGTGTATAGTATTATAATAAAATCTCTGTTAAAAACTATCAAATTTTTTGCTGTTTATTAAGATGATCATATTTTCCCTCTCCTCTGACCAATTAAAATAATGATACTTGTTAATGGTGGTACATAAAACAATGACATGTCTTCTAGTCTATGCATTCTAGATTTAACAAAATACAATATACATATTCATACACACGCACGCACACACACAGAGAGAGAGAGAGAGAGAAATAAAATTGCAACCTTAGAGGCAAATTGGAATTCAGAAAGTAGCTGCAAGGTAATGAGAGGTAATCTCCAAAAGGGGAAGATAATCCCAGTTTGAATAACATGAAAAATTGTGTCAAAGAATTGTGTGCCAGAAGACAGTTGATTCATTTTTTCAAGGGCTAAGGAATGTAACCATAATCCTGAATTCTTTGCTAAAAATTTGTTCTGGGGTTTGAATTAAATAATAACATTCCCCTCTCCCCTTAAAAAAAGATGAGGGCTGTTTACTAAACATACCTCCTTACTGAAAATGCTAATAACCAATCTGCTTCAGAAAGACTGTTATGGACTGACTTGTTTGTCTCCAAAATCCATGTGTTGAAGCCCACACTCTCAATGTGACTGTATTTGGATATAAGGCTTTTAAGTAGGTAGTTAAGGTTAAATTAGGCCATACAGTGAGGCCGTAATACAATAGGACTGGTGTCTTTATAAAAAGAGGAAGAAACAGGCATCTGTGGGCACAGAGAAAACACAATGATGTATGATTCCATTTATATACCATTCTAGAATATGGAAACTAATCTATAGTGACTGAAAGCAGATCCATGGTTGCCTGGTAACTGGGGGTTTGATAAAGAATGGGCAGTGGTAAGTTGGAGGAATAACACAGGAACATAAAGGAAAGTTTTGGGGGTACTATATATGTTTGTTACCTGATTATAGTGATGGTTTCACATGTGATGAGTATCACATGGTGAGACACTCATGAAATTGTACACTTTATATCTGTACAACTTATTGCATGTCAAGTATACCTCAAGTGGCATATTAGAAACAATTCAGGAGGAAAACTGCACACAAGTATGCATTCTTAGAAAGCTTCTCTTTGCAACTTTGGAAGAATCAAATATTATTATTTCCTATTCTTATTTTTTGATCTTAGCCTGGGCCTTATGTTTACTGGAATAAAATATGTAGGAATTCTTGTTGTCTTATCTACCTTACTGGTTTGTCTTCCCCAGTAGTAAATTTTTAAGGGAAGAAAGCTGCAGGGGTGTGTGTATGTGTGTGTGGGGGGTGGTGGGAGGGATAGGAGAGCAATAGCAGAGAGCTCCTCTGAAGTGAGTTCTAGCTTTCCTGGAGCCTAGGTTCTGCTTCATCATCGAATGCCCCATGAAAATTCAGTTTCAGAGCCTACTCCATTACCCCATTTTCATTCTTGTAGGAATTGGTGTGTTCCTCAAATTCAGCTCAATATCCTGGAAGATGCCAAGCCTGTAATGTCCATCCTACCTCTGCCTGGGTCATGTGTTGGCGCTCCTATCCTTGAAAGTTTTTTCTTAAAATTTCCCATTTTTGCCTGCTTAACTCCTCAATCTGGATCCCTCCAAATTCGAGGATCATATAGACAACATTACAGGTCTTTGCTGAGGTAGTTTATTGCTCTCTATTGATTTAAAAATTTTCTTGAAGAAATAAGAATATATTGGGATTTAACTCCACCGTGTTGTTTAGCAAACCTATACTTACTTACTTTGGAGTAAGATTTAACAGCCATAGAACAGATGTTGCTCAGCAGAGGTGTGGGGAAGCTGAATAAAACCCAACCTTTGATAACTCTAGGGGAGTGGGTATTACTGAGTAGTGGAGAAATACAAAATGAGGACAATTCATGCTCTGCAGATGTTCCTCTGCATTCTCAACATCGTCCCTATCTGGCTCTAACAAAGAGGCTGCTGTATGGGATTAATATAGAGTTCTATCAGTTTTCATAAGCCCTGTAAATGGTTCTCAAATGTTCCTGGATATTTTCAGTTAAGTATTAGAGAATATCAAGGGTAATTATGTTTTTAAAATATTTCGATATATAATATTTTTTAATGTCAGGATAAGCTTAATAAATATTAATGAAGGAAGCAAGAATTAATTATTAGAAAATCGAAGATTTTGAATCCATGTGATTTCCTGAGCCCTATATTCTTATTGCCAAAAAGACAGCAGTCATTCCTGGACAATAATCCTATAAGGTTATTCTGCAAAGTGTGTGTATACGGGAACTTGCAAGCAATTAATTGATAAATAAATGTAAATTATCAGCACTCAGCATTCAGGAGTTATGGCTCCTCTGGATTCATTCAGTAAATTTCAGTGCTTTGAATTATAAGAGCTTTGGATAAACTATGAAAATATCCCCTCAGTCTTCCCTCAGCATTCCTCAGTGGAGATGATTTTAGTGCTCAATATACTCCATCTACTAATTTACATATTTGCTATATGTTATACTTCTATCCATTGAATTTTAATGCAATTGATAACAATTAAAATGAATGAGCAAATTGTGAAGAGATTAGATAAAGCAAACATGCACAATGATGCAGAGAATTGTCTTTATTTGTTTATTAACAATGAGAATTCAGTTTTTTCTTTCATCATGAAGTATGAGAAATTTCACTTTATGTTAAGAACATACAGTATCTGGATCAGAATGCAGATAGCTGTCTGGGGCAAAATAATCTTTTTGTGAAAAAAGCTGTGTGCCCATTCATTAGTACACCTTAGTGCTTTCTACTTTCATATTGAGCCTATAGTTTTTTTTTAAAGGAAGAAATTAACTGCACATCCAATTAATAAGTATGTATAACAGGTACATGTGATAGATGAAGAAATTGTCAGCGTTGCAGTTAGACATTGGAGCTCTCTCTTTGCAGCCATGCTAAATGCCTTGTATAGTATCCTCATTATAATAATAAATATAGAATTCCTAATTGGAATTTTGGGGAATGGATTCATAACATTGGTGAACGGAATTGACTGGGTCAAGATGTGAAAGAGATCTTCGAATCCTCACAGCTTTGACTATCTCCAGAATTTGTCTGATTTCGGTAATAATGGTGAGATGGTTTATAGAGGAGCTGTAGTTATCTTTACAGATGAGCAGAAAGAAAGCCAGAGCTGCAAACTCTTGTGGTGAAGAGAATACATCACTAGGGGGAACCCATCCCTGGGAAAGAAGCTGTTCTTAAAATCAGAAGTGGAAATAACTTAGAGTAAAATAATCAGATGCTTGCTATCACAATGGCATTAAAAATTCGAAGACTAGGCCTTTTGGTTCCTTTGTGAATAATCATTTTCTTATTATATTTACTAGCTGGTCATTGTGTAATCACAAAGATTCTTTAGAAGTTGAATTAATAAACAGCTATTGTATTAAATTTTATTTTAATTACAATGGCTTTCCTTCCTTTCCTTTTTTACCTGACTAGATTCTCTTGTTATTTTCTGGACAGAAAAACAGATCTGCATGTGGTGGTAATTTTACTCCTTCCATTTGAATATATGTATCTCTGTTATGTGCTTGTTTATCTAATATTAAATAAAATTATTCACTTTCTAATTATCCACAACATTGACAAGCTTTTTCTTTGTGCCTTTTTATTAGATAATTTTTCAGGGTGTTGCAGATACACATAAGGTTAGCAGCTACTTTGAGGTACACCATTTTAATCACGGTCAGAAGCTAATCAAAAAACTATTTTACAAGAATTGTTTTTTAAAAAATATATTAAATATTATCAAAGACAACGTTGGCATCTTTTGAGATGGTCATATTTTTTTTTCCTCTGCTGACTTCATTATCCAAAACAAATAATGAACATTCCTTAACATTCCTAGAATCAAGTCTGCTTGGTCATTTAACTCATATATCACTTTAATTTGTTTTAAATTATTTAAAGTGAGATTTATAGTTATTACTGTTAGAGTAGTCATATCAAAAAATTTTTTTTCAAGAACTTGGGGTATTTCTCTTCTTTTCAGCATTTTGTATAAATCAGCATATTAAAGGACTGCCTGTTAATGAGGAATCTTCCATGAAGGTGCTTTTGGGAGGAGTGAATTCTCTATTAAATTTCATCATATTTTACTTAGATATTAACTACTATAATGAGTTTAATATATTTTTAAGGTCATTTTGTATATAAGTCACTCCATATTGTATATCTGTAAAAACTGTGTTCAGTTTTTCATGTTTGCTTTTCAGAATGTAGGAAAAACTCATCTTTTAAAACACTTGTTTAGGCTTTACCTGATTACTCTGAAGATTATCTGTTTCCCTTATTCTTCCAGAATTTTCACAATCTTTTGCCAATTTTATTGGATTTTCAAGAAGTTATTACTGTTAGTTCAAAATTTATGAATCATTTCTTCTCATTCATTTAATCTTTTAAATTTTCATTAATTCTTATTTCTGTTCTCCCAAGTGTATTTTGTCTCTCTTTTTTAATTATTTGAGCTCATTGCTTACTTTTTTTTCAATACTCCTGGTTGCATTATAAAGTCATCAATTTCTAAAATGTTTTCTGACTATTGTGTAAATCAAGTCACATCAATTTTCACATGCAATTGCCCTTCAAATTATGCTGCCGCCTTGATGAAATCCATTCAGGTTTTCTTAAGAATGGTAAGAATCATAGGCAGGGACAGAACTGATCAGTGATAAAATAGGGGAAAATAGGTCTAGTGGCTTCTGGGGAATACAGGCATAGAACAATACTCACTTTCCTAGAAAACAAAATAAGTTACTCTCAAACTTGTTAAAGTTTCTCTCAGCTTCTGGGACTTTCTTTCATTGGTCCTGTTTTGCTTACATTCATAAGCTGACTAGACTATCAGGAAATGACCTGAAAATAATTGTGCAATTTAAATTCGAGCTAAGAAGACAGAGAAGGAAAGAAACAGTGGAACTCCTTCCCCAGGCAGATGACTTAATAAGGATAAGGAGGAAAGAAGCTTGCTGGAAACATCAAGGAGAAGGGGTCCTGGATGTTCTTACAATGTGAACATGGGTCTCAGATTCCAGAGTCCCAAACACTCAGAAGGAGATGCTACAATCAGAAATTGCAAGCTGATTATTTTATTGGTATATTGAAGTTAGAGCATGATCACATTATGTTTCAAGGCATTTGAAACACTGTCATCTTCTTATTCACTTCCTGAAAAAGACAAGGAAGATTATAGGCAAGACTTGACATGGCAGGAAATGTCTATTACCTCATTGGTTTACTGCGGTAAGGAAGATGCAAAACCATCCTTTTGCCCTCTATCCCTTCTACAGCCCCCCTCCTTAATATCATTTTCTTTGTTCACACTTTCTATGCCATTGCACGTAATGTGCTTTAAACTGTTGCTTAGATGAGGAAGAAAAACGATTATTGTTAGGTTGTTCATGCTTTGTGGCTGTTGGATACGTTAAGGGTTATTTTCAGAAAGATGGGGACTGCAACATATCCTGTAATAGGGACAGTGTGAAAGCAGCTTTAATGTTCAGTGACAGGGATTGGTTAAGTAAATTACGGAAAAACCAAACAATAGCATCGTATATAATTGTTAAAAAAAAACTAACCAATAAACACTGAAGAGATCTAAATAAACTCATGTGAAAGCTAAGAAATAAAATTTTCCAATAAGTAAGACACAGAACTGAATATAAAGTGTGGTATTAGTGGTGGGAAAATTATATATAGTTATGTAGCAATAAATATTTCAAAGAGGAGTTTCCAAACAGTAAAAAGTGGGAGTTTTGGGAAGGGTAGAGGGGAGGAGAAATGAATTGCTATTTAGCTTGGTACATGTCTATGCAGTGAGATTAGTTTTTGTTAGCTTAAGCATGTATGACTTTAAATGTGAAATGTGTTTTAAAAAATGAGATATCATTTAACAGCTAAAAGTCCAAGGACCATTTAGCAGGAACACTGGACTTGAAATGCTAGTGTGAGGCAGGACTGAGCCTGTCCTGAACAAAGAGTGTTCAGGTAAAACTTTAAATAAATGGGAGTCTTTGAGTTTGAGGAAAGGAAACAGAGTGCCAAAGGGAGAACATGATTCTATGTCCTCATTCCCAACCCTATTTAAGAGAGGTAATTTGAAGATAGTGATTCTCAAAATTGGAATTGCCTTCAAGAGATTGTTTAAAAACAAGATCTTGCTACCTTATCCCAGAATATTTGAACAAAACTCATGAGAAATGTGTTCCAGGACAGGGCAATATTAACAGGTTTTCAGAGGATTCATTGGCACAATGAAGTTGGAGAACTGTAGCAGTTGGAGCCTTTGATGGATAATAAACTGGAATCGTACCTGTCATTGAATCCTAGATTACTGAGGAGACTGCCCCTGTGGAGGTCCTTGGGGGCGGCCCCCTTGGGGAGGTGGTCCCTGGGGCTTTCCAGGAGGAGGTGGGGGAGGACCTTGCTGATGGCCTCCCTGTTGGGGTGGTCCTTGTGGCCTTCCTCGAGGAGGACGGGGATGGCCTCCCTGTTGGGGTGGTCCTTGTGGCCCTTCTCGAGGAGGACGGGGATGGCCTCCCTGTTGGGGTGGTCCTTGTGGCCCTTCTCGAGGAGGACGGGGATGGCCTCCCTGTTGGGGTGGTCCTTGTGGCTTTCCCTGAGGAGGTGGTGGACCTTGTTGCTGCTGGCCTCCTTGTTGGGGTGGTCCCTGCTGAGGGCCATCATTCTGGTTCCCATCACCAGCAGAGGGTTGAGATTGCTGTACTCCCAAAGGTGGTCCCTAACGCTCCTCATCTATGAACTGCTCAGAGTCTCCTCCATCTGTGTGAGTTGAAACAAGAAGAGCTGAGCTCATGCTGGAAAACCCTCCTCTCTTCATATCTCTCTGTCTTCACCACACGGCCGGCCCCTCTCTCCCTGACCTGCCTCTCAACTCCCAACCTCCCCCCTTCCCAAGGCTTCCTAATTAGAACTCCTCTTAATCCACATAAGGGTGGTGAAAAATCAAATTTCTTTACTCATGGTCCCAGAATCAAGGTTGGGAGAAAACTGTTTATATCTCTGGGGCACTGATATTAGCCAGTTCCTGACAAGGATGATAAGAAGACACTGGAGAACTGATCAATTTTTCAGGGAAAAATGGAGACAGAGTTTACTGAGAATTTATTGGGATTTACCTGATATTACCAAGGGAACGTCTTCTTGTCTGACATCTAGAAAAGAAGTACAGGATGATGGGAAAAGTTACTTCATGAATCATTCAGAGCTCATAGTGTTCTACGAGGATAAAGGACCTCTGATCACACCCTGTGCATCCCCTTTGAGATCTCATCAGCCACTCTCTGATGCTACCGGAAGTGGAAGAAGATGTAAGGGAAAGCAGGATTGTTACTACACTGAGCGTCAACCAGGAACTCAACATAGAAGGGCCCCTGTTTGTCCTCTCATGATTCCTCAAGCCTTAGTGCTTATTTAGTTAAAGGGCTCTTGAGTATTTCAATGAAATATTTGGGGATCCTTCTGCCCTCTTTCATCTGTAAATATGTTGTTTATGTTTGCAAGCTTTCTCAACAGGAGCCACTAGACATAGCCACTTAGATACAATCTTACAAATGCCCTTCCCAGAACATTAAAATACTACATGCAGGAGAGAGAAAAATGACGATATTTCACTCTGGTGATTCTCTAACTCTATGTAGACAGAGGCAAGTGTTTACCCAATTCTCTGCCTCAGCAATAGCTCTGACATGTGTTTATCTCCTTCATGGATGCTCATCCACTGTCCAGCAAGGCCACCATCATCCCTGTCTACTGGGATCAGTATAGGATCTTCACAGCTGTACTTCCCTGAATCTGTCTTGCATTCTCCACATCCTTCCCAGCAGTCCCATGTCTCTATAAATGCAAATCTCACTCTCTCACTCCCCCGGTACAAATTCTTTATTGGGTTCTATTTGTGCAATCAATAAATTATGAGGTCTTGATGAGGAATGAAGGCACAACAGGTCTTCTGATCCTTGGCATGAGAACTCTTCAGTCCTATCTGTTCTCTCATCCTCCTCTCTTCCCTCCACTTTCCCCCTCTATAGCATTCGCCCGTAAACCCCAATCAGAGTCACAATATCTTCCCCCAATTCGGCTTACCTTCATCTAAGTCCTGAGCTGAGCTGAAGGCCAGCAGGGCCACTGACAGCAGAATCAGAAGCATCTTGCAGAAGGCTCTGGTGTCACTCCCAACTTTATGCTGGGAGAAACGTGTCAGCTCCCTTTATAAAGACAAGCAGGACTATGGCGCATTTGAGCTCCCTACCAGGTGGGCCTCCTCGCCTCAGAGACTGGGTTCTGCTTTGCTTACTTCAGGTCAAGTGTATCCCTCATTTCTTCTGGGACTCTAGCCTAGCAGGAAGGGTTGGGGAGGATGTTGTTTGTGGCTAATTTCTAAAAGGTACAACTATGACTTGGACAAATGTTTTGACGGAACTGTGTCCAAGCAATCAGCACAGTGTCAGGATTGAACTTTAGACATCATTTGTTTTTCAGTCTGTTTGGAAAGACTGCTATTCTGCTTCCCACTGTGCTTTTCATTTGTGTGTATGTGAGTTTGTGTGGGTGTGTCGGGGGGTTGGGCAGCAATCCTACAGCTAACAGTGAAGACGGTCAATATGTCTGACTCTTTTGATAGCCTATTTCCATCTCTCATGATGTGTGCGCATGGATATTTGTATATTTAGCTAAATTTTTCATGTAATAGAGATGCTCTCTGCTTATCCGTGAGTTGTGTGAGGACAGCACACTGCTGGGTACACATAGATGACAGAAGGCTGCCCCGCAGCCTCCTCATGCTACAGGAACTTTCCAAACTCTGTGGATCTCACTACACTCAGGCAAGCGTTGGTGCTGTACAATACAGGCAAGCTAAAAAATTTGTATTTTAAAAAAATCTTTAGGGATTATTAAAGCAAAACTGAACACAGAAACCACCAAGGAATTTCTAGACCTAAACAAACTGAAACATGGTTCCCAAAGTGAGCCACACGATGTCATGTAGCTAAGACCTCCACTTTCTCCAGAATATTCTATAGAATTCATCATCTACTTTATTTCTTCTAACAAATACCGTAGTCTTCACCACTAATAACTAAGTGGCCATACTTATATATTCAACTTGATGATTTGTAATGCCTGTTCAAGCCTCAAATGCCTTGATTGGTCTTCTGTTTTTTACTCAGTATTTATGTCACCAGTTTCATCAGAGTTTTCTTTCACAAAGATGATTTTTTCTATGATATTCTAATACTAATTCTTTCTTATTCTCTTTCTTACATTTATTTGTTGATATTTTATATGCTGAGACTACCTTGTCGTTTGTAATTTTCTTCCTATATAGTTTTTTTCTCCCCACATGACTTGTGGGAGATGACATTTATTTAATCTTCTAAGCAATGGTGTATGGTACTCCTCACTATCTTTATTTTCATTTTTGTCTCTACAATTGGACAATAAACTATTAAGTTTCTGAAAAATCCTTCCAGGGTCCTGGATTGGTACTCCTCTTCTCAGCTGCTGATTGCTCTGTGATACCTAGAAATTCCCTGTTCATCAATTCATAAAATATACTACTCAGTATCACCAGCTGCACTTTCCATTTCAGACCTTTTGTAGGCCTTGTGTAATTTTTCACTTTTTGTGCATGGCTAGTGTTTATTTGAGGATAGCTTGGTTGGAGGCATGGCTGAGAGGCCATGTGACAGAAAATCATAAAGACAAGGCCCTAGACAGATGTGCATGAGTGGATCCTGTGCTGTGCATACGAGGGTCTGGTCTGGCTCTTCTGAAGAGTTGCAGATAACAAAACAAGAAGGCTTCCTAATAGATTAGATTTTTCTACAGACAACAATGTTCTCATAAGGGACCCAGGCAGATTGGTATTTTCCCTGAAATAAATATAGACATATTTGAAGTGGGAATGCATTCTTAATTGGCAATTCTTCTCTGGCCCTGTGGAAACTGGATCAGTTTTAGCTGGGCTTGATGGGTTGTGTCTTAGGCACAGGGTAGTTGCTTAAGCCAAGCAGCTCCCAATGGGTTACTGGGATTATTTTCTTTGGTTTCACCAGATACTGTTTTCCATTAGACCTGGAGATGAGCAGTCCTGCCTTGGTGATTTCAGGTCAACCATCATGTCAAAAAGGAAGGCCAGAGAAAAGGAACAAAGAGGGGTGCCAGACAGATATTGCCTGATGATGTGGGTAACGGAGAAAGCTGCAAGCCTGGTGAAAGACAGATTTCTCCTTGGCAGCAGAGTACAGGAAAAGAACAGGAAATGCTCCTAAAGGTCGCTCAGCTCAGGTCCCTTCCATGACCTTCTCCAATGTCAACAATCAGCAGAAGAGACTAGCATATCAAGAAAGTATAAATACCAGCTATCCTCTCACCAGCCAAATCAAAAGAAGGGGTGATGGAAGAGCTGAAAGGGACACTGTCTGGGAGTGAGTGTGGGTGAAAGGGAGAAGTAGGACTGCTGCAGGAGCTTGGGCACCTAGAGTGGGTGGCAGCCGTCAACAACACAATTCCCTTCTACTATGGATGTTCACATTCTGAGGTCCTGAAGCGTCAGTCTTCAACATATGAAATTTTAGGATTCATCTTTCATAACACATCCCAACTTTTTCTCTGTTACTCACAGGTGTTTACCTAGTGGTTCAAAAATCCTCACTCCCTCCAGGCACTACCCATTAGCTTATCTAATTATTTCCACCTTCAAAATACATCTCAAATGTGTCCACTTGCATGATCTTTACTAGAAGCTTGTTGTTCAGCCCACAATGCTCTCTCCTGGAGGTCTTTAACAGCCTCGACCTGGTCTTGGTAACATTCTTCCCCCAGTACATCCCATATCAGTTCCCTCACGACAATCAGAGTGATCATTTAAAAGTAGAAATTAGATCATATCACCCTTGTGCTTCAAACCCCTTGTTTTTCCTTCTGGACTTATAATAAGGTCCAAATTTCATGACTCAGCTCTTTCACACCCACATGACTAGATCTTTTTTGAAGACCCGGAAGCTCTCTGAATGGAATAGAAAGTAGGATCTTCTTCAACTTCACCTTGCTCTAGTTTGCCTGGAATACTGAAGGATGGTTTGCCAGGAAAGATGAACATTGGCAGAGGGGATAAACTTCTCCGAGAGTGAGTGAATTGCATTGAGTTGCTTGTCTGGCAGTTTATGTACATTGGAAGAATTATTGTATTCACTGTATCAACTAAGCAGTCTGATAATACAGTTAGCAAATAAACACAATGGTCTCTGAGACTTCAACTTTGCTTTGACTTGTCTAAAAACTTTGGTTTCACTATCATGGTAATCATCTATATTTTTTAATTTGATGTTGATGACCTATTAATATATATTATACATTTCACAATTAATTATCATATTTCTATTCTTTCCACCTATCCTAGCCAAATTGGTTATAATAGAAAACATTTTTAAACATTTACTATGTTCCACTTAATCATCAAAACCATTATATTAGGGACATATGATTGTTATCATTACCTTAGTTTTATAGATGACATGACTTAGGTACATAACAATGTTCTTATAAAGGTATTAAGTGGAATAGAAGGCAGTCAGTACTCAGAGTTTAGTGTGCTCCACTACTCACTTGCTATTCATTTATTTATTTCATTGTTACAATATGAGAAGGAATGAGGTTCAGAAAAGAAACATAAGTTCTGTTATTAGGAGATTATCAAGGTTAAGCTTTCCTAAGACTTTAACAGGTGAGGTGAAAAATATATTTTTCCTGAGGAAATAAGTTTGTTTTAAATCATAAGCACATTTACATAGGCTTCCATTAACCTGTTTTCCTCCTTGCCTTCATAAAAAGATACTCATACAAATTTATTCGTTTTTTGTGATTATGAAAACCCAGTCAATGTAGATCCTTTATGTGCTTTCTTAATACATGCCACATGTATTTTTCTGCTGAGCCATATTAGCATTGGCAAAACTTGAGCCTGTCCTTTGAAATGAACCAAAAATGTTGATTCTCATCACAATGAATGTAAAATTTTAGAAGTCCAAGAGAGAGACTGGCCTGAGATTTGTGTATGAAGGGATAAATTTGTATACCACTTGCACAGATTTCAGTCTTCTGCCTGAGAGTGCCCCTGTGTCCTGGCCCCAGAGCTGGTGTTACCAAAACAGGTCCGGGTCATTGATATTATTACTAAGGTGTTATCTGAGCTCATGGTCTCATGACCAAGAAAATTAAGGAGTGTGGACACAAAAGGGTGAGGTTGGAGCAAAAGTTTAATAAGTGAAAGGAGAAAGCTCTCTGCAGTGGAGAGGGGAGTCAGAGTGGATTGCCACTTTTACAGTTGAATCCACAAGCTTTTATGAGAAACTGCTCTCCAAACACATTCAAAAGCTAGCAGACAGCAAGAAACAACTAAGATCAGAGCAGAACTGAAGGAGATAGAGACACAAAACACCCTTCAAAAAATCCATGAATCCAGGAGTTGGTTTTTTTGAAAAGATCAACAAAATTGATAGACCAGTAGCAAGACTAATAAACAAGAAAAGAGAGAAAAATCAAATAGACCCCCAAAAAAATGATAAAGGGGATATCACCACTGATTCCACAGAAATACAAACTACCATCAGAGAAAACTATAAACACCTCTATTCAAATAAACTAGAAAATCTAGAAGAAATGGATACATTCCTCGACACATACACCCTCCCAAGACTAAACCAGGAAGAATTTGAATCCCTGAGTAGACCACTAACAGGCTCTGAAATTGAGGCAATAATTAATAGCCTACCAACCAAAAAAAGTCCAGGACCAGACGGAATCACAGCCGAATTCTACCAGAGTTACAAGGAGGAGCTGGTACCATTCCTTCTGAAACTATTCCAATCAGTAGAAAAAGAGGGAATCCTCCCTATGTCAGCCATTGAGTTGGATCATTGTAGATGTTCATCCCATTTGAGCCTTCAGATGACTGTGGTCCCATCCCTTATCTGATGGCAACTACATGAAATACCACAATGAGAGACTATCCAATAAGTCCAGGCAATTCACAGAATCGTGAGGAAAAAAGTAATAAACTGCTGTTTTAAGCCTGCAATTTGGGGAATGATTTGTTATATAAAAATAGAAACTTAGAATAGATGGAGAAATGAGGCTGGGCTCCGTGTCTCACGCCTGTAATCCCAGCACTTTGGGAGGCCGAGGCGGGTGGATCATGAGGTCAGGAGATGGAGATCATCCTGGCTAACACGGTGAAACCCCGTCTCTATTAAAAATACAAAAAATTAGCTGGGCGTGGTGGCAGGCGCCTGTAGTCCCAGCTACTCGGGGGGCTGAGGCAGGAGAATGGCGTGAACCCAGGAGGCGGAGCTTGCCGTGAGCTGAGATCGCGTCACTGCACTCCAGCCTGGGCGACAGAGCGAGACTCCGTCTCAAAAAAAAAAAAAGAACAGATGGAGAAATGAATAAAAAGAACTTATCACTTTAATCTCAAAGCAAAAAAAGAGTGAAAAGAGAGTGATAACTAGCAAAATTTTAATAAGGGTAAAAGCAAGTTCAATGTTATCAGAAATGTTCATGAATTTAAATAAATTTGCTTGATCTATCAAAAGACAGAGAATAAATAAGAAAACAAAACACGACTATGTTCTGCTTTCAAGAGGCATACCTAAAGCCGAAAACCACAGTGACAGAAAATAAATGGATAGAATCTACCACTAACTAATGAGCACAGTGACTGCTACTTATGCCTAATGTCTATTATCCTATCATTTGTTGGTGATAGAATCACACTATTCCCTTGGACAATTTGTGCCACAAAAACTTTCCTATGTATTTTTTAGTTATGTGAAAGATAGATGCTCTTCCACATGCATATATTCAATTGCTTGTTTATATTTGTCATATTTAACTGAAACTAATAATCACATAACATTTAAAGTAAACAACAGTAACAGTTAAAGACAGGTGATTACAGAGTAGTAAGAATAAAACAATTCATCGAAGGCTGGGCATGTTGGCTCACGCCTGTAATTCCAGCACTTTGGGAGGCCAAGGCGGGCAGATCACCTGAGGTCAGGAGTTCAAGACCAGCCTGGCCAATGTGGTGAAACCCCCGTCTCTACTAAAAATACAAAAAAATTAGCTGTGCATGGTGGCGTGTGCCTGTAATCCCAGCTACTCAGGAGACTGAGGAAGGAGAATTACTTGAACCTGGGAGGCAGAGGTGGCATTGAGCCAAGATCACACCATTGAACTCCAGCCTGGGCAACAAGAGCAAAACTCTGTCTCAAAAAAAAAAAAAAAAAAGAAAAAATTCATGGAAAAGATGCAATAATCATGAATTTGGACATACCTAACAATGCATTACGTAAATAGATAAAGCAGAAGCCTCACAAACAGAAACTGAAGAATCCACAAATAATAAGAATGTAAGACACACTTAATAAACTGCCATATCAAGCAGAAGAAAGAATGATATGGAATATTTTAAGAATGCAATTAGCAAAAATTAATTCAATACTTTAATGTAGAAATCTGTACTTGACAGAAATCTGGACACAAACATTCAAATACACATGAAACATTTACACACCTAAACCATGTACACTATAACAAAGAACAGATTCCATGGAATAAGTATTATGTAGAATGTAAAGTAGTAAAATGTTAAATCAATCAAAAAAGTTTGAAAATTGAACTATTCTCTATAACTAAGAAAAAGATGGACATTTCTACATAAAAGATAAATGTTTAGAACTCAGCAACGAAAAAGCTTTTCACAATCAAAATGAAAAAACCAGCTAAAGCTAAGAATCCATGTCCATTAGTACATGTTTTATAAAAAAGTTTTCCAGATGAATGAGGCACATATTCACCTTCAGTTAAGAAAAATGAACAACAGAAAAATTTAAAGAAGGGTGAAGAAGTTAAGAAGGAGCTAATATGTACCTTGCGCTTACTTAGTACATGGTACTGTTCTAGGTGGTTTAGGTGTGCTATTTATTTTATATTTATTCCTAAAAACAGTCTCATTCCCTTTGGTTTTTAAAGAATCAGAGGCATGACAGGGTGCTGTGGCACCTGCCTGTAATCCCCGAACATTGGGAGGTCAAGACAGGTGGATGCTTGAGTTCAGGAGTTCGAGACAAGCCTGGGCAATATGGTGAGACCCCACTGCCCTCTACAAACAATACGAAAATTAGCCGGGTATGGTGGTGCACCTTTGTAGTCCCAGCTACTAGGGAGGCTGAGGTGGAAGGATCACTTGAGCCTGCGAGGTCAAAGCTACAGTGAGCCAAGATCGCACCACTGCACTCCAGCCCTGGGTGACAGCATGAGACCTTGTCTCAAAAACTAAACAAACAAAAAACCAAGGGATAGAAAGGTTAATTAAATTTCCCAAGTCATAGACTCAGCAAAAGGAAAAGTTAGAATTTGTCTGAAGGGCAGTAATTATGCTTTTGGATGTCAACCAAAATCAAAGTATTAAATAAATAAATGAATGAATAAATAAATAGAAAATCAAAATATAATAGACAATGGTAGTACAACCAAAATCTTTTAAAGATTAGGAAATTCAAAAGTCTGATGGTAGTGATCAAGAAATACAAGAAGCAGAAAAATTGATGAAATGTAGAAAATACTAAATAGCAGAGCTTTATATAATCAATATTCTAAATAATTTTATTCCAAAATTTAAAAACTCAGTTGAAATTGCCAAGTTTTTAAAAAGCATAGGTTAACAAAAATTTATATTAGTAGTAAAAAACTTTAATAAATCAACAATTTCAAAGATTTTGAATGGACTATCAAAATATACACAAGATATCAAATTCAGATGGATTTATAAAAAACTTTTACTAAGTTTAAAAATGTCATAATTTTTACCTTCTCCAAACTACTTCAGTGAACCTAAATGTTTTATTCTCATTTATCTTAAGAAGTTAAAAAATTATCCTCAAAATGAGTAAAAACAGTACAGGACAGCAAATAATGAGAAGGTAGGCAATTAGATACAGGCACAAAACTGCTAAAAAAAAAGTGTAAAAGTAAATTAGTCTCATAATATATACTTAAAATATATTACAAATGAAAAGATTCATTCTAAGAATTTGAAGATAATTTAAAACTAGAAAGTAAATAATTTTAATTTACATAAAATTATCTCAACAGACGTTGCAAAAATGTTTAATCTAATTTAACTCCTAATCAAGATAAATACCCAAACCAAGTTTAAATAGAAGCAACATTTAATAACTTTTATGTCTACTAAACAAATACAGAAGCATAGTTATTAGTGTAACATAGAACTTTTCATTTAATCAAGATTAAGACAAAGATACTTGTTTATTGACAATTTCGTTAGGTCATTTAACTAATACACTTTGACAAAAATATTGTTACATAGAAATTTGGATGGAAATTTAAAGAAATTATATACTGATAGTAGTAATTCCACCTAGATAATTTAAAAATCAACAGGAAAACTTTTGAAATAACACAAATTTGATAAGCTTGCTGAGTACAATATCAATATATGTGGGCTAAAATTACACCTATTCACCAGCACTGGTCCATTAAAATGTGGAATTAAAAAAATTCCCTTTCTTATTACAAATAAGAACTATATTTTGATTATGACTAAGTCTCAGAAAAGTGTTTCATGATGTTATATATTGTGAAATTACATAACTATAATACTTTAGTGAAGGATTTGAACTATATAGATAGATATGCAAAAATTAATTTTCAAAGACATTGATTATGCTCAAATTAATTCACATATTCAATATAATTCTAACCAGAATCTTAAAGAAATTTATTTTCAAGTTGACAAAATAGTCCTAAATTACACATGAATTAAGTATTCAAAAATAATTCAGACAATTCTTGAAAAAGAAAATTAAGGTAGGGGTATCCAGTAGATAGCAAGACTTATTTAAATTATTTATTTAGTGGCTCATGCTTGTAATCCCAGCATGTTGGGAGGCTGAGATGGGAAGATCACTTGAGTTAAGGCATTCAAGACCCACTTGAGCAACACAGTGAGACCTTGTCTCTAAAAGCATCAAAAAAGTAGCTGGGTATAGTGGCAACTGTAGTCCTAGATACATCAGAGAATGAAACAGGAGGATTGTTTGAGCCCAGGAGGTCAAG
This sequence comes from Pan paniscus, assembly GCF_029289425.2. NCBI lineage: Eukaryota > Metazoa > Chordata > Mammalia > Primates > Hominidae > Pan > Pan paniscus. Next base: position 16,393,207 of record NC_073259.2, on the reverse strand, counting down.
GCTGAAGTGAGCCTTAATTGAGCCACTCCAGCCTGGGCTACAGAGCAAGACTCCGTCAGGAAAAAAAAAAAAAAAAAAAAGATTAAAAAAAATTTTTTAGTATGTTTTGAGACAGAGCAAGACCGTGTCTCAAAAAAATTATTTAAAAAATCAAAACAATGAAGGTTGTGACACAGAAATAAAATGTATATAATAAGTAATAGGTCAGCAGATCAAACTAAAGACAGGTCTGGTGAGACCAGATTGTTTATTCTTATCACATAGGAACCTCCGTACGTGATAGATTTGGCATTAGAAATCAACAACAAAGAAACGTAGACTGTTCAACTAATGATATTGAGACCTCTGTCATTTAATATTGGGACAAAATTGTATTTCTAACTCACAACAAACAGAAAAACTACACTAGATGTACTATCACTTTAGATTTGAAAACAATTCTTTAAAACTTTTACAAGAAAATCAAAATAAGACTCTACTGCCTTTAATTTGAGGAAGCACGTGTCATTAAGGAAAAGACTGATGAGTTCACATTTGCTGATAAAAATAATATAATCTGTCCATCCTAAGTTAGGTGTCCAACAAATAATTAGTTACATGTCTATCCTCTCACCTTTCATGTCCTCCAACGCTTCTCTTTAAAGAGTGGCATAGCATAACATCATGAAAGAATGAGGAAACTCCAGTGCAACAAAAAAATTATAGAGTTTATAAATATCTTTTTTTGTTTACAAATATATTGTGTGAGATAGATTTTTCCATCTTAAATACGTGAAGAAAAATTAACCCTGCAATTATTAGTATTGTAACAACAATATTGCAATTTGAAATAAGACAAATGTGTAACATACTTCTTCTTCCAAAGTAAATAAGAGGATTAAATATAGAATTGAAACAGTAAACATAATCAAACAGAGAAAATACCAAGAGTTGTTTTGTAATCTTGAAAGTTGGGAAGACATGTTTAAACATGATATTAAAGGCAGAGTACATTTAAAATGAATGCATTTAATAGCATGATTGGAAGAATTTCTGAATGCCTCAAGAAAATAAATATAAAAAGGTAAATAATAGATTTAAAACTTTAAAATCTATTTGCAATATAAACAGTAGAAAAAAATTTAATACTTTTACTGTTTTATAAAAAAGATAAAAATAATTTTAAAAACCAGATTATCATATATAAAAAATTCAGCCTCACATTTAAACAAAAACGTAAGTTTAGTATAGTACTATGGTAAAATGAATAACAAGTGCTCTATTTTGCATTTCAAATTGGCCACATTTGGCTTTTGTAAATTGTTACATAGAATTATAATGTGTGCAAAGTTACGAGCAGTCTCGTTTAATGCTAGTGAGAGCTTACATTGGTGCATGCATTTTGTAGGGGCCTTTGTCAATATTAATAAAAGTCTTAAATGTTTATATAGGTTATAACCTGCTTTTTGGACCTCACCCATTTCTATGACTTCATCTTACAAATAATTGGAGATTTCACCACAGAGTTTTGTCTTAGTCCATTTTATGTTGCTATAAAAGAATACCTGAAGTTGGATAATTTATTTTTGTTTGCATTTTTGATCATGTGGATCTTTTAAAAATGTATTATTTATTTATTTATTAAGCTCTGGGGTACATGTGCAGGATGTGCAGGTTTGTTACATAGGTTAATGTGTGCCATGGTGGTTTGCTGCACCTGTCAACCTATCACCTAGATATTAAGCCCAGCATGCATCAACTCTTTTCTCTAATGCTCTCCCACCCCCGCCCTGCCCCAACATACCCCGTAAGTGTTGTTCCCCTCCCTGTGTCCATGTGATCTCATTGTTCACCTCCCAATTATAAGTGAGAACATGTGGTGTTTGGTTTTCTGTTCCTGCATTTGTTTGCTGAGGATAATGGCTTCCAGCTTCATCCATGTCCCTGCAAAGGACATGATCTTGTTCCTTTTTAAGGCTGCATAATATTGAAGCTGGACAATCTATAAAAACCTAATGTTTCTGCAGGCTGGAAAGTTCCAAAAGCAGGCACTGACATCTGCTCATCTTCTGGTGAGGGCTTTCCTGTTGTATCTTGACATGGCAGAAGGTCAAAGGGGAAATGGACTTGTGTGAAGAGGCAAAACCTGAGGAGCCTTCTGACACTGTGACCACTCAGTCTTGCAGAAACATTTCCATGAACACGAATTCAGTCAGAAGAGAACAAGAACTGACTCAGTACTGCTGGTTTTGAGTTCATTCCTGCTACTGAATTCAGAAATCTCCTGCCAATGCCATTCTTCAATGTCCTGTTAGTCTCCTAACTGGGGACTGTAATGTGTTCATAAATTGCAGTTTAGGGTGAAGCAACAAGTGAAAACAGTGAAAGGAAAACTGTCCATAACGGCATCTGAGAACACTAGACTTCATTGGGCATTCTTTTGAATATGGAAAGTTATCACCTGTGGCTCTTATAAAAAACTAAAATATTTGTTAGTATGAAAATTGCCAGCTGAATCATTTGAAAAATGATTGCTCTGATTTCATAAAGATCAATATGACCTGATCCTACAGAAGAACTGATTTTAATGTAATTAACAACAAATTAACAATGAGCAATGGAATTAATGGACATAGCAAGAGAGAAGTACTGAAACAATAAATATTAAATATTAATCCCTTAATTATTGTATTAATCCCTTAGTTGAAAATTAAAAAAAATTATAAAATTAGGAATTTTTCTCTCTGAAGAGAAGCCAGATATAGAGGAGGACATTTTCATGGTGGTATTAACTATGGAATTCATCACTGACTTAATTGGCAAGGAACAGGATATCTGCTTCAATGACCTCATTCTCACCAGCTTATCTCATACATACAAATATATACATATCTGTATATATGAGTCTCACCCATGTATACATATATTTAAATGTATACATATATATGAGTCTCACTCTGTCACCCAGCCTGACCGGCAGTGGCATAAGCATGGCTCACTGCAGCCTGGGCCTTCTGGGCTCAAGCAATCCTTCCACCTCAGCCTTCTAAGTAGCTGGGACTACAGATGTGCACCACCATGCCCAGCTATTTTATTTATTTTATTTTATTTTATCTTATTTTATAGAGAGGTGGTCTCTCTATGTTGTTCAGGCTGGTCTCAAACTCCTGGGCTCAAGATATCCTCCCATTTTGGCCTCCCAAAATGCTGGGATTATAGGTGTGAGCCACTGTGCCCGGCTCAAATATATTTCTTGATGATAACACTAATCCATTTCTGTGGCACTTTTTTTCAGGTCTTTATAGCACCAGTAAAATGGGGAGAATGATAGTTTGCTTGGGTTTCTGAATGGTCCTTTTGCGTATTTGTTTACCACCTACCTCTATTTTTCACTGTCTTGGTGAGAGCCCATTCCTTCCACCAACTCTTTTCATAGCTAACATGACAGTTTATGTGGTTGTTACTGTTATTTTCTATGGTTCTCTATCTGTGGCAGGTCTCCCTTAAAGACAGGGAAATGTTCTGAGTTGGGGGAAGAATATAAGTCTCATTAAAAAAGATGTAATTTTAAAACTAGGAAAAAAAGTGTAATCTTCAAGAGATTCTCATATTGTCTGTGAGCTCCCATTTGTCTTCATAATATGTTAAACTGTATCTCTAGAACAGGGTTTGATATGGTTTTTCTATGTCCCCATCCAAATCTCATCTTGAATTGTGGCTCCCGTAATTCCCATGTGTCATGGGGAGGGACCCAGTGGGAGGCAATTGAATCGTGGGCGGGTCTTTCCCATGCTGTTCTTATGATAATGAATAAGTAATTCTCATGAGATCCGATGGTTTTATAAAGGGGAGTTGCCTTGCAAATTCTCTCTTGTCTGCCGCCACATAAGATGTCCCTTTCCTCTTTCTTTGTCTTCCACCATGATTGTGAGGCCTCCTCAGCCATGTAGAACTGTGAGTTCATTAAACCTCTTTCCTTTATAAATTACTTTGTGTATGTCTTTATTAGCAACATGAGAACAGACTAATACAGGGTTTTAGCTCAACATGTGTTAATAAGGTCAACTAAGGCACACTAAAGTTTTTTAAAAGTTTATTTGCAAATGATGGTTCATAAATTGGAAAGCTCCAAACTGAGGTGGTTCCAGAGCTCTACTGAGGGAACGCAATGGGGACGCTTTTATAGGACAGACAAAGAAGAAAAGCAAAGACAGGACAGATGAAATAAGGTAACTTTATAGCTAACCAATCAAATGTTTGGCTATCCTGTTGGCTGTCTTTGATTGGTTGAGTTTAAGTTCTGTTTTTCTTTACTATAGACATTTATAAAAATTAGCTCAAGTTAATTTTTGCTTACTTTTGTAAATCAATCAGTTTTAAGGTCATATGAGACCTAACTGGCTTTGTCTGCCTAGGGATTCTTCAGACCTGGCCTCCATTTTAATATACTTTGACACGTGTGACCTAGTTTGGGTTGGCATTTCTTTCAGAAGCACAATTTTTTAAGAAACTCAATTTTTTAGTCTACTTAATTCCTGTCAGCTTCACATACAAGCAAACAAGTCACAGTTTTTGTCTAGTCTGCTGCTTCTTATATTTGCTGTGTTTTGTTGCTTTTTCACCCCTCTGCTTTTCTCTCTGGATTTAATATCAGATACTTTGAGGATTGTAAGGCTTCATTCAGGAAACCAGATATTTAATCACTCTGCCTTGATATTACCTTGTCAAACTGAAAGAGCAGTAACTGTCAGTTGAACGTTTTTCTGTAAATATAATCTAGTCAGAATTTTTAACATGGATGTAACAACCATACCCTTGAGATAATCCTAGTCTTAAGGCTGAGTTTTTTTGTTTGTTGGTTTTTTGTTTTTTTGAGACGGAGTCTCACTCTGTCGCCCAGGCTGGAGTGCAGTGGCGTGATCTTGGCTCACTGCAAGCTCTGCCTCCCGGGTTCACACCATTCTCCTGCCTCAGCCTCCCAAGTAGCTGGGACTACAGGTGCCCGCCACCACGCCAGGCTAATTGTTTGTATTAATAGTAGAGATGGGGTTTCACCGTGTTAGCCAGGGTGGTCTCGATTTCCTGACCTTGTGATGCACCTGCCTTAGCCTCCCAAAGTGCTGGGATTACAGGCGTGAGCCACCGTGCCCAGCCAAGGCTGAGTTTTAACCAGGCTTAGAAACTCAAATACTATTCAGTGTTGAGAAGCAGTTGCCTCTTCCAGCTCTGCAAAATCTCAAGTTTCTAGACTCTTCTTTCTGATATATTTTTTTCCTGCTTGCAAAGTAGTATAAAATTGTCAGAATCAAAATGAAGTCACTTGTGTTAAAACTCTGACAAATGGAGCTGGAGAAGGCCATGAGGGGAGAGTTCTCAATGTAAATACGACTCATAACAAGAGCTATCAGAAAAGACTCTACAAAACAACAACATTGCACAAAGGCCACTGCAACCCTACACAAAAAGATACTTCTGCAAGGACATCTGCTCAGAACCTCCTTGTCTAATCTTAGACAGGTGTCACCCTTGTTCTTGATCCTTGGATCCAAGGTTAATTATCTCCAAACAATTATGTAATCTTCCTCTTTTAGAAATCCTTGTCTTTTCTAATGTCCCTGAATACACACATAATTTACTATGGCACATGTATTCTCATTGCAATATTACTCCCAAATAAATATCATTTTCTTTTAGAGCATCTCCCTCTGTTTGCTATTTAGCTAGACAGTAGGCAATTATTTTCTAAACTCAATTTTTTTAAATTGTCAAATGAACCATTAATATATTCAATTATATTTTTTTCTAGAGTTACAAAACTTTCAAATATATGATCTACCTCCCACGTAACCACAGGTGACTGCTATCAAATGTTTTGCCACTCCCTATCTTGTTTTACAGTAAACAATAATGTTTTTTCTGGCCACTCACTGACAATGAATCAAGTATTAAGCCAGTGTCACATAAGTTAGGTGTTTTGTTTTAGCAGCACCCCATTTCAAGAGGCCAGTCTCATACTAGCCAAGATAGCTTAGTCTATGCTGTACTAACAAGATCCCCAAATCTCAGGGACTCCACATAGGAGAAGTTTTTGTTGTTTGTTTTTGTTTTTCATTTCTGTTACATGTCCTGTGCTCATAGTGGTCACAAAAGAATCCAGGCTGATAGATGCTTTATTGACCCTTTAAGGCAAGAAGATGAGAAATTTGCAGTCTTATACTGGTGAGTAAATGCTCTCACTCTGAAGCAACATGTCATTTCCACAATATTTTATTGATCTATAATTTACATGATAATATACAACTTCAGGTGGGAGAGGGGACTCCTACAAGACTACATTTCTTATCCTACAAGGAATAAAATGTTAGCATACAGCTCTAGGTCCAATTTTACGACCTCTATGCTATGTACAAGATATATATCAAATCCTAATAACAAAGAGAAGTTAAAAGTAAAATTTAGAAAAATCACACCATAAAACACTAACAAAAATAAGCTAATGTAATCATTTTAATATATACTAAATAGATTTTTTTTTTTGAGATGGAGTCTCGCTTTGTCGCCCACACTGGAGTGCAGTGGTGCGATCTCGGCTCCCTGCAAGCTCCACCTCCCAGGTTCCTGCCATTCTCCTGCCTCTGCCTCCCGAGTAGCTGGGACTACAGGTGCCCACCACCATGCCCGGCTAATTTTTTATATTTTTAGTAGAGACGGGGTTTCACCATGTGTTAGCCAGGCTGGTCTCGATCTCCTGACCTCATGATCCGCCCGCCTCGGCCTCCCAAAGTGCTGGGATTTCAGGCGTGAGGCTAAATAGATTTTAAGGGAAAAGACATTAGAATAGATAATGTCACCTCTGTGAGTAGAGGTTATATTTGCCATGAAGATACTACAATTCTAATGCTCTATGCACTTATCAGCATAGCATCAAAATATGTAAAGTAAAAGTTGACAGGACTTCTAAAAGACATAGATAAACCTATACTCATAGCAGGATAGTTTAACATTAAATTTCAAGAAATAATAGAATAAGAAGACAAAACTCAGAAAAGGTAAATAGGATTTAAATAATATGATTACAAATAGATCTAGTGGATGTATGAAACACTGCACCTCAAAGCTGCAGGATACACATTATTTTCAGCAAACACAAAACATTTATCAAAATTGACCATATATGCATAACATAAATTTTAGCAGAGAAAATTTTATGCAAATGGAAACTTGAACATATATTTTAAAAATAGTCTATGGTGGAAGAGAAATCACAATAAATTTAGAAAATATTTAAAATTAAGTATAATAAAATATAATAAAGCCTTGTGAGAAATGCTTAAAAATTCTAAGAGGAAAACATATACCAGGAATATAACAGCAAACATACTCAACGGAAGTAAAAATAATTAAATAACAATAGAAGAGATGAAATTAATGAAAGATAATACATCTGAAAAGATCAACCAAGAAAGACTTGAATAGACTAACAAAATAGGCAAACTTCTGGTAAGATAAATCATGAAAAGAAAAGCAAATAATATGAAGAATTTAAAGGATATATTCTGTTGGTATTAAAAATTTAATAAGATGATATTATAATCAAAATTACATGAAAACATAAATAATTGAAACTGCCAAATATCTAGAAAATCGTAACTGCCAAAACAAGACCAGAAGAAATAGGCAACAGAATGGTTCCAGATCAAGATCATAGAAATGTATGCTCATGTACTCAATAATAAGTTACATGTTAAAGAATGTTCGTAGCATCATCATCATCATAGTCTCCAAACTCAAAATAAACCAACTTTGTGTTTCCACTAGACTAGATAAATTTTGAATTGTCATTCCATTAATACTATGCAGCAATTGAATAAATGATCTATCTCTATATGCAACATGATTAATTTTAAAAACATAATATTGATCAAAAATAGTTAAATTCAAATATATTGTGTACAGTATTATTCCATTCATGTGCAATCCAAAGCCAGGCAAAACCAAGCTAGTGCTTAGGGATACATATTCAAATTAAAATATACAAAGTTAAACAATAACGTGATTTGAATTTCAGATAGTTGTTACTTCTGGAATGAAGATAGGGGTTATGATTAGAAAGGAGCAAATAAGGTGTTATGGGGTTTACAAAGTTCTCTTTCTTGCCATGGGAGGTGTTTAAATTAGTGTGCACTTTATACTATAGCATTTAAACTTCATGAAATGTTCTATATGTGTTATATGTAACAATAATAGGAAGCAAAAATGAAAAAGAGAAAAGAAATATTTCTAAACAAATGATATGAGGTTAGGTAAATCTTAATACCAAATTCTCATAGGCACAATATGAGAAATGAAAATTAAATGTCAATATTCCTTATAAACATAGCTGCAAATATCCTAACACAACGTTGGCAAACTGCATCCATCAGTGACTTAAAAAATACTTTACATACTCAAACCTTTCATTGTTTCCTCTTCCTGCCCTTTGCCTCATTTTCCTTTTCAGTTCAGACTGCTGAAAAAGTTTTTCCGTGATGCTCCCTAGCATCTATTCTCTTTCTCTTATAGAAGTGAGAGACTACATCTCTTTGATTAAATTCATATTTTTAAATGTTTTCTCTTATGGAAACACACCAGGAAAATGCAGCTCAGAACCGCAAGCCTGTTATCCGTTCTCTATGTCTTTGTCATGTGTTATGTCACACGTTCTAAAAAACTATGGTATTTTTTCATACATCAGCAAGTACAGTACCATCCCTCAGGCCTATTTGTACAGATTTGGGATATTATCAAGTTGTGACCGGCATCCCCAAACCCTTTTCTCTAGATAGGTAGGAAGAACACCCTAAAATGAAAAAGTATAAAAGATCTCTTCAGGCCTGGGTCAAAAATGCAAATGGAAGACCACATGCCACATAGCTAGATATTTAAAGGTCATAAATATACAAAGCTAACAAACTGTTAAAGGAGATATTTTCTATTCTATCTTGACAAATATACCATTATAACAACAAAATAGAAAATATCTACCTATTTTAAGTTATAATTGAAACTTGCAAATCATTAAAGATGATGCAATTATTTTGTAAATTTTTAGTACTCTGTAGATCACCCAATAAAGATTGCATGAGTAATAAAATACAAACATTCATAATTCACAAATTATATGTTTATTAAATAAAAATAGCTTTGTATTCATCCAGCTAAATGGCTACTTATTATCTTATAATCAAGATAACAAAGTGTTTTATTTACATTAATTTTGAATTAGACAATCTTTCTTGAGTCTCCATGTTTTCAGAATGTTGGTAATCCACTCTTTTTTGGTAGTTTTTGAAAGAGTGGGGCAGGGTGAGGAACCTTGACTCTTCACAATGAACACATCAGTCCCCGCTTATCTGCAGTTTCAGTGACCCAAGGTCAACCACAGTCCAAAAATAGGTGTGTACAGTACAGTAAGCTATCTTGAGAGAGTGAGAGACACCACACTATATATTTTAACACATTTTTTACTTTTCATTTTTAAAATTTTTTTTTATTTTAGAGACAGGGTCTCCCTATGTTGCCCAGGCTGGTCTCAAACTTTTGGGCTCGAGAGGTCCTCCTGCCTCAACCTCCCAAAGTGCTAGGATTACAGGGATGAGCCACAACCCCTGGCAACTTTTATTATAGTATATTGTTTTAATTGTTCTATTTTATTATTATTTTTGTAATCTTTTACTGTGCTTGATTTATAAATTAAACTTTATCATAGGTAGGTGAATACAGGAAAAAAATATATTGTATATAGAGTTTGGTACTATCTGCTGTTTTAGGCATCCACTGGGGGTCTTGGGACATATGCCTCGTGGATAAGGGGAACTAGTGTAACTGTTTCTTTGCTTGGTTATCAGTTTTGCAAGTTATGATGTAATACAGTACTGCTTTCTTTGGTAGCTGTTGCTGATTTTGTAAAATTTGTTTTTTTTATCACTTTTAAGTTTAAAAAAGAAATATGAGGGGAAAAGTAGATAAAATGTGAAGGCATTTGGTGCCTATGGAGGGATGGTGGTGAGCACTGCTAAGTAGTGATGAGGCAGGGAATGAGAAAGATGGATGCTTTGTAAACGAGTTTCTCTTTAGTCACAGTATTGACCAGATCCAGCTTTAGCTCCACAAGAAATTGAGCACTCTTTTGAAATAGCATAGGTCTGTCTTTGCACATTGTATAAATCTTCATTGGATGCTATTAGCCATAAAAGCTTCATTTAGCTACATATTCTATGAATCAGATTTTTATAATATTTGTACCTCAGAAATCAAGCTGGTTGAATCTAATTTTCTATGCTCAGACAAGGCAAAAAAGTACAAAACAATGAAAGAGAATATATCTTTATTTGCATGGTTGCAAATGTGAATTTAACTTTGCTTCATAATCATCTATGAAATATTTCTGCCCTTAGTGAAGACATAAATATCTTAGCTAGGGCTCAGCAGAGAAATTGAAGAAAAATAAAGATATCACCAGAACAGCTATGTGAAGATCGATCAGCAAACTTTAGAGATTTCTGCTTTGATGTTGAGCCAACAATGAAAGAAGGAGCAGAAAAAGGAGAAGGAAGAAGAACTCCACTGGACACTCAAGGATATGAATAGCATTTTAGATCAGTGAATAACCAGCAGTGACATTAGACTTCTCTGCAGAGAAATTGAAGAAAAATAAAGATATCACCAGAACAGCTATGTGAAGATCGATCAGAAAACTTTAGAGATTTCTACTTTGACGTTGAGCCAACAACGAAAGAAGGAGCAGAAAAAGGAGAAGGAAGAAGAACTCCACTGGACACTCAAGGATATGAATAGCATTTTAGATCAGTGAATAACCAGCAGTGACATTACACATTGAACTTTCTCTGTTCTGACATGGAAAGTGCCCTGCCGAGTATCTTCACTCTTGTAATAATTGCAGAATTCATAATTGGGAATTTGAGCAATGGATTTATAGTACTGATCAACTGCATTGACTGGGTCAGTAAAAGAGAGCTGTCCTCAGTCGATAAACTCCTCATTATCTTGGCAATCTCCAGAATTGGGCTAATCTGGGAAATATTAGTAAGTTGGTTTTTAGCTCTGCATTCTCTAGCCATATTTGTGTCTGGAACAGGATTAAGAATTATGATTTTTAGCTGGATAGTTTCTAATCACTTCAATCTCTGGCTTGCTACAATCCTCAGCATCTTTTATTTGCTCAAAATAGCGAGTTTCTCTAGCCCTGCTTTTCTCTATTTGAAGAGGAGAGTAAACAAAGTGATTCTGATGATACTGCTAGGAACCTTGGTCTTCTTATTTTTAAATCTGATACAAATAAACATGCTTATAAAAGACTGGCTGGACCGATATGAAAGAAACACAACTTGGAATTTCAGTATGAGTGACTTTGAAACATTTTCAGTGTCAGTCAGATTCACTATGACTATGTTCAGTCTAACACCATTTACTGTGGCCTTCATCTCTTTTCTCCTGTTAGTTTTCTCCCTGCAGAAACATCTCCAGAAAATGCAACTCAATTACAAAGGACACAGAGACCCCAGGACCAAGGTCCATACAAATGCCTTGAAAATTGTGATCTCATTCCTTTTATTCTATGCTAGTTTCTTTCTATCTATTCTCATATCATGGATTTCTGAGCTGTATCAGAACACAGTGATCTACATGCTTTGTGAGACGATTGGAGCCTTCTATCCTTCAAGCCACTCCTTTCTTCTGATTCTAGGAAACGCTAAGTTAAGACAGGCCTTTCTTTTGGTGGCAGCTAAGGTATGGGCTAAACGATGAGAAACTCACAATTTCATAAGCCATTCAGACCACAGATTATTGAATATTGCAGACAGAAACAGGAGTCTACAAGGAGTTTAAAAGATATTTTATGCTTCCCCTGGTTTCTTTTATTGTGAAGGTCACTGTAAATTTTTTAAATTCTTCTCTATAATAGCATCTTACCTAAGAATATTATGTATTTATGACATGTATTTCTACATTATTAGGAATTTGAAACTTATTTCAGGAAATTATTGGCAGATTCTATTGTAAATTAAAAACATATACTACAGCATACTTAGATGTTAATTGTAAATCTACAATCTTTTGTTTGGCAATGGCTCTTCAATTCTAAATCATTCATTGGGATGGGTGATTTAGGTAATTATTTTATTATCTCAAGTACTCCTATTTAAATGGTGAGTTACAGATAACTAGAACAGTTATTTGGAATAGAGTTAGGGAAGTTTGGACTTGCCAGTATTACTATACTGATGGGTTGAGAGAATTGAGAGGGTTAAAAAGTTTAATATGAGCAACTGCCACATAAAAAGATAAGGGTTTTTTAGTAATTATATTGTATGTATGTGTACATACATATTTTACATTATGCCTTTTAAAGTAAATATTATTGAGGTATAATTTACATATAATAAAATGCAACATGTTAGTCCACATTTCGGTTAGAGTTTTGACAATGTATACACTTGTGTGACCACAATGTCAGTGCCCTTTGCAGTTTACCCTCTCCTCTCCAGCCCTTTTTCCCAAGCAAGTACTTAAATGCTTTCGGTAACAATAAGAGAGTTTTTGATTTCTAGAATTTTATGCATCTATATATCTATATGTCTATAGATGTAGATATATAGATGCCATACACACACACACACACACACACACACAGTTATAGAGTGTGTATTGTTATATGTGAGGCTTCTTTAACTCAGCATAATGTTTTTGAAGTTCTTCTATTTTGTTGTATTAATCAGTAGTTTGTTCCTGAGCAGTATATCTGAGTAGTGTTGGATATACCACATTAAAAAATTTCTCTTTCCTGTTAATGAACATTCTAATGGTTTTCAATTATTGGCCATTATAAATAAAACTGGTATCAACATTCATGTATGTCTCTTCTTCTGGATATACGATTTCCTCACTCTTGAGTAAATACCTATGAGTAAAAATGTCAAATCATATGATAAGTGTATGTTTAACTTAAGAAAAAACTGCCAGAGTTCTATAGAGTGATTGCACCATTTCATACTATTGCCAGCAATATACGAGTGTTTCAGTTATTTCACATTCTGGCCAACAGTTGGTAGGTACTCTGTTTTGTTTTCTATTTTGGCCATTCTAGTCAGAATGTAATGGCATCTCATCATAGTTTTAATTCACATTTTCCTAATGGCTAGTGAGGCTGATGATTTTTTCATGTTCTTTGGGTCATTCATACAACCTCTTTTTATGAAATGTTTGTTTAAACCTTTTGCCAACTACTTAGCTTGATTCATTGCCTTCTGTTTTTATTACTGAGTTGTAAATGTTCTTTATATAGTCTCTGTATTAGTCCATTTTCATGCTGCTGATAAGGACATACTCAAGACTGGGTAACTTATAAAGAAAAAGAGGCTTAATTGACTCACAGTTCCACATGGCTGGAAAGGCCTCACAATAATGGCAGAGACAAAAGTCACGTCTTACATGGTGGCAGTGAAGAGAGAATGAGAGCCAAGTGAAAGGGGAAACCCCTTATAAAAACATCAAGTTTCATGAGACTTATTCACTACCATGAGAACAGTATGGGGAAAACCACCCCCATCATTCAGTTATCTCCCACTGAGTCCTTCCCATAACACATGGGAATTATGGGAGCTACAATTCAAGATGAGATTTGGGTGGGGACACAGCCAGACCATATCATTCTGAATATAAGTTCTTTATCAGACATATGTTTTATAAATATTTTCTGCCAGCCAGAGGCTTGTCAGTTCATTTTCTTTACAGTGTCTTTCAAAGAGAGGACATTAAAAACTTTTAATGAAGTTCAATAATCAACTATTTTCCTGTAAGAAAATTATTTTTAACTTTTTTTGCTTTTAAAATTCAAAGATATTTTATGGATCAGTTGGAATAAATATTTGCAATAAGGCACACTTATCCTTGAGTATAAGGACAGAAAGCCTAATTTCATTTTCTCTGCTGTCAGAACAGGTTCTTTGGTGATACCATATGCATTTTTAGTAACCTGTTTCAATAGTACTATCTACTTGAGCATTCTCATTTTCTCTCTTTTATTTTCTTTTTAGAAAGGACCTCCCAAATGGGTTTGCTTAAAAATTAGGTAAGTGAGAGGAGTAGTATGATCATTTTTATCACTAATTTCTCTGAACTCTCTTGCAGTTTATTTACCCAATAGCATCTTTCAATATCTGTCAGTATTTTCACCTCCGCACTCATATGGTCTCCACAAAAAACACTATAATAGTTAAGGACTGAGTCTGGAGTCAGAGGTACAATTCTCAATTCTATCACTTAGTAGTGTTAGTTAAAATTGTATAGTTCCTATTTATAAGTGAAACATGCAGTATTTGGTTTTCTGTTTCTGCATTAATTCACTCAGGACAATGGCCTTTAGCTGCATCCATGTTGCTCCAAAGGACATGATTTCATTTTTTTTAAATGGCTACATAGTATTCTATGGTCTATATGTACCACACTTTTTTGGTCTAATCCATTTTTTTTTTCTTTGAGACAGAATCTTACTCTGTTTCTCAGGCTGAAGTGCAGTGACATGATCTCAGCTCACTGCTGCCTCCACCTCCCAGGTTCAAGCGATTCTTCTGCCTCGGCCTCCCAAGTAGCTGGGATTACAGGCAGGTGCCAGGACGCCCGGCTAATTTTTGTATTTTTAGTAGAGACAGAGTTTCGCCATGTTGGCCAGGCTGGTCTTGAACTGCTGACCACAGGTATCTGCCCACCTTGACCTCCCAAAGTGCTGGGATTACAGGCATGAGCCACTGTACCTGGCCTGTAATCCATTGTTGATGGGCACGTAGGTTGATTCCATGCCTTTGCTATTGTGAATAGTGTTCCAATGAAATTGTGAGAGTACATGTGTCTTTCTGGTAGAATGATTTATTTTCTTGTGAACAGAGTGAGAGGACAACAGAGTGAAACTCTGTCTCAAAAAAAAAGAAAAAAAATGGATTAGACCAAAAAAGTGTGGCGTGCATACACCATACTGAGTAATGGGATGACTAGGTTGAATGGTAGTTTATTTTAAGTTCTTTGAGAAGTCTCCAAACTGCTTTCTACAGTGGCTGAGGTAATTTGCATGCCCACCAACAGGGTACAAGTGTTCCCATTGCTCCACAGCTTCACTAGCATCTTTTTTTTTTTTTTAACTTTTTGATAGTAGCTATTCTGACTGGTGTGAGATGGTATCTCTTTGTGGTTTTGATTTGCATGTCTCTAATGATTAGTGATGTTGAGCCTTTTAAAATATTTGTTGGCTGCTTGTAAGTCTTCTTTTGAAAAGTGCCTGTTCATGTCTTTTGCTCATTTTTAAAGGGGTTATTTGTTTTCTGCTTGTTCAATTGTTTCCATTCCTTATAGATTTGGGATATTAGACCCTTGTTGCATGCATAGTTTGCAAATCTTACATTCTATAGGTTGTCTGTTTACTCTGTTGATAGTTTATACAATGTGTGCAGAAGTTCTTTAGTTTAATTAGGTCCCACTTGTCAATTTTTGTTTTTTGTTGCAATTGCTTTTGGGGACTTAGTCATAAATTCTTTCCCAAGGCCAATGTTTAGAATGGTGTTTCCTAAGTTTTCTTCCAGGACTATTGTAGTATAAAGTCTTACATTTAAATTTTTGACCCATCCTGAGTTAATTTTTGTATATGGTGAAAGGTAAAGGTTCAGTTTAATTCTTTTGCTTATGGCTAGCCAGATATCCCAGCACCATTTACTGAATACGGAGTCCTTTCCCCATTGTTTATTTTTGTCAATTTTGTCAAACATCAGATGGCTGTAGTTGTGTGTCTTTATTTCTGGGTTCTCTATTCTGTTCCATTGGTCTATGTGTCTGTTTTTATAATATTACCATGCTGTTTTGGTTACTGTAGCTTTATAGTATAGTTTGAAGTCAGGTAATGTGATTCCTCTGGCTTTTTTCTTTTTGCTTAGGGTTGCTTTTGCTATTTGGGCTCTTTTTTTGTTTTATATGAATTTTAAAATAGTTTTTTTTTCTAGTTCTGTGCAAAATGACATTGGTAGCGTGATAGGAATAGAGTTGAATCTGTAAATTGCTTTGGGCCGTACAACCATTTTAACAATATTCATTCTTCCTATCCATGAGCATGGAATACTTTTCCATTTGTTTGTGTCATCTATGATTTCTTTCAGCAGTGTTTCACAGTTCTCTTTCACCTCCTTGGTTAGGTGTAGTCCTAGTTGTTTTTTGTTTTTTTGAGGCTATTGTAAATGAGATTGCATTCTTGATTTGCCTCTCAGCTTGAAGATTTTTATTGTATAGAAATGCTACTGATTTTTGTGCATTGATTTGTATCCTGAAACTTTACAGAAGTCCTTTATCTGTGCCAGGAGCCTTTTGGCAGAGTCTTTAGGGTTTTCTATGTATGGATTCACATCAGCAAAGAGATATAGTTTGACTATGGCTTTTATTTTTCTATTTGGATGCCTTTTTTTTTCTTGCCTGATTGTCCTGGCTAGGACTTTCACTACTATGTTGAATAGGAGTGATGGGAGTGGGGACCCTTTTCTTGTTCCAGTTCTCAAGGGGAATGCTTTCGGTTTTTGCATGTTCAGTGTAATGTTAGCTGTAGTTTTGTCATAGATGGCTCTTATTATTTTGAGGTATGTTCCTTCAATGCCTAATTATTTGAGGGGTTTTTCAAGAGTCCAGAATTTCCTTGTTAGTTTTCTGCCTCAATGATCTGTCCAATCTTCTCAGTGGGGTGTTGAAGTCCCCCAATATTATTGAGTGGGTATCTAAATCTTTTTATAGGTCTGGAGGTACTTGTTTCATGAATCTGGGTGCTCCAATGCTGAGTGCATGTATATTTGGGGCAGTTAAGTCTTCTTGTTGAATTGAACCCTTTATTATTATGTAGTGCCTTTCTGTGTCATTTTTTTACTGTTGTTGGTTTAAAATCTGTTTTATCTTATATAGGAATAGTGATTCTTTCTTTTTTTCTTTTCTATTTGTGTTACAGATCCTTCTACAACCCTTTACTTTGAGCCTAACAGTAACATTACATGTGAGATGGGTCTCTTGAAGACAGCAGACCGATGACTTTTGTTTTTTATTGAATTTGTCACTCTGTGACTTTTAAGTGAGGGTATTTAGACCATTTACATTCAAGGCTAATATTGCTATGTGAGGTTTTGATTCTATTGTGAAGTTGTTAGCTGGGTGCTTTGTAGTTTCTATTGTGTGGTTTCTTTATAGGGTCTTGGGCTATGTGCTTAGGTGTGCTATTTTGATAGCAGATTTTCATGTTTAGAACTCCCTTAAGGATCTCTTGTAAGACTGGTCCAGTGGTAATAAATTCCTTTACCCCTTGTTTGTCTATAAAAGATTTTATTTCTCCTTCAGTTATAAAGGTTAGTTTGATGGAATATACAATTATTGGTTGGAAAATTTTATTTCCTTTAAGAATGCTGAAAGTAGGCCTCCAATCTCTCCTGGCGTGTAAGGTTTCTGCTGAGCTATATACTTGGCCTTATGGGGTTCCCTTTGTATGTGATCTGATCTTTTTCTCTAGCTGCCTTTAAGATTTTTTTCTTTAGTGTAGACCTTGGATAGTCTGGCGACTATATGCTTTGGTGATGTTCATTTCCTATAGCATCAGTCAGGTGTCCTCTTGATTTCTTGTATCTGTATGTCTACCTCTCTAGCAAGATTAGGGAAATTTTCTTAAATTATTTCCTCAAATATGTTTTCCAGGTTATTAACTATTTCTCCTTCTTTCTCAGGAATGCCAGCAGTTTATGAGTTTGGTTGCTTCACATAATCCCATATTGCTCTAAGACTGTATTCATATTTTTAAATTCTTTTTAATTTTTTTTTTCTGGGTTAGTTCAAAAGACCAGTTTTCAAGGTCTGAAACTCTTCTGCTTGGTGCAGTCTATGAGAGATTGTACTTTATATGAATTCAATTGTACTTTATAATTCCTTAAGTAAGTTTCTCAATTCCAGAAGCTCTGATTGATTTCTTTGTAAGATGTTTATGTCTTCCTTCATTTCCTGGATTTCTTTAGAAATTTCTCTGTGTTCATTTTCAGCCTTGTCTTGCATCTCATTGAGCTTCCTTGCAATCTATACTTTGAATTTTTTATCTGTCATATCTGAGCTTTTGTTTTGGTTAGGGACCATTGCTGGAGAGGTACTGTGCTCCTTTGATGGTGTTGATTTCATTACATTCACTTTTTTTATGGTGGTAGAATTCTTGTTCTCTTTCCTCCTCCTCTGGCAATACTGGCACTTCTAATTTTTGTAATTATTTCCATAAGGTAGGATTTTTTTCTTTATTTCTCTATAATATTATTGTTCTTTTTTTCTTTCCCTTTCCATTCCCCCTCCCTCCTTAGGAGGTATGACTTTAGAGAATTCTGGGTAGGTCTTTTGCCCAGCTTCTATAGCCTTATGCACTTACAGGTTGCAGGTTTTATATTAGACTGTGCGGTTCAACCTACAAGCCAGTAGATGTCACTTATAGGTAAGAGCCAGTTGTGGACAATGTGATGGTTATATATTTGATCCTTGTTTACTGGAAGAAACTCTCTGTTGCTGCAGATAATGGGCTGACTCATGGAGTACACAGTGGTGTGAACTCCCTGCTCAGCCTTGGGGGTTGTGGGGAGCAAGGTTGGTGGGGCCAGACAAGGCAGGTCCACCTATAGGTCTTCCAATGGCAGACACAAGCACCAACACTGAGAGAGAATCTACTGAGTGGCTACCAAGTGACCAGAGTTCTGTCTAGGGGTGGAGCTAGGTAACCCCCTTGGCTCCAAGTTCTTTGCACAGGGATATTGGAGAGGTTGGCCTAAACTCTTAATCCAGGAGAGTGGGGGCTCTGAATACCTGGAAATCTGCCTGTTTGTGGAGCAGAACCCACCCCCACCAACCAAGATTTCTGCACAGGGTAAATGGGGTGACTCAGGCTTCTTAACTAGGCAGGCAGGTGCTCTTAATGCTTGGATATTTGCCTGGGCATAAAACAGAGAGGGTCAGCCCTGTACATGGATCTCTGAACGGGAAGGGTGAGGCAGCACAGGTTGCCAGTCTGTGTGAGCAGGTGCTTTGAATGCTAGGGTATGCAGCAGAGAGGACCTCCCTGCATCAAAATCTCTGCACAGGAAGGGTAGGGGAGGATAGGCTGCTGAGCCAGGTGAATGGGTGCTTCAGATGTCTAGAGTTCTGCCTGGCTGTGGAGCAGAGAGGGCCCCATTGCACCATGACCTACGTCAAGGAAGGTTAGGTGGTTCAGGGTGCTGAACCATGCTAGCAGGTGCTCCAAAATCCTGAGATCTGCCTAGGCATGAAGCAGAGAGGGCCTCCCTATTCCAGGATCTCTGCACAAGAAGGGTGGAGCAGATGAAGCTGCTGAACCAGGTGAATGAGTGATCCAAATGCCCAGATTTCTGCCTAGAGGTAGAGTGGAGGAGAGTCTGCTGCACCACAATCACAGGGGAGCAGGGTGGGGTACCCAGCAATGACACACACAGACTAGTTCCAGCTAGCTAAGCTGCCTGGTTGCAAGTCTCATCACATAGGATAAACTGGCTGTAGCAGCTCCCCTCCTGCCCCAGGCCTGTGATGGGGGAGAGCACAGTTTCAGTGTTTGCTGCTAAGGTTTTTTTTTCCCCACAATTCTGGCCATGGAGGTCCCCACCCTGCTCTAAAGCAGGTGCTCCAATATCTGGCCCAAGACAAAAATGCCTGCACAGCTACGCTGCTGAGTTACCGAAGAATGATTGACTTTGTGGCATTTGAATTAAAAATGGTATCCTGCTCTCAGTCCTTGGTCTGAGAAAAGGCCTGAACCTTTTCCTAGTGTCTTTCCCTTACAATGTCTCTAAGCCTTTCTCCAAGTTATCTCCAGGGCTTTGGAGAAACAAGGTACTCTTCCCTCAGCCTGGGTTGCTCAGATCCCCAGTGGAAAGGTGAGTCACAGAGGGAGGCTCTCTGCCTCTCTCACCTACTGGAGCTTCATTCACTTTTTTAACTGGGTGCCATCATGGGGGCTGTTTGCCCATGTTCCCCTCCCTGGGATCTGTGTGTCCTTATGATTCTGGTAGATTCCCACTTTCCTTCTTGAAATAAAGCTCACAGAGTTAATCTTTATGAGACTTTGTTGAAAAATTTGTGTAGGTTGGTATTTTTTTCTTCTTAAATATGTGATGAAAATAAACATTCAGGTCATCCCTTGCTTTGTGTGAAAGTTTTATATTAAGAATTCAATTTTTAAAAATAGACACTAAGATTTTCTATTCCTTTGTGTGCCTGATTCAGTAATTTCTTTCAGGGAATTTGTCTATTTTATCTAATTTAATTCACTGAAATAATTTTATAAATATTATTCCCCAATTTCTTGGTCTGTTTTTGTCGCTATAAAGGAATACCTGAAGCTGAGTAATTTATAAATAAAAGAGGTTTATTTAGCTCATGGTTCTGCAGGCTGTACAAGAAGCATGGCATTAGCATCTGCTTAGTTTCTGCTGAGAGCTTTTGTGCTGGGTCAAACCATGGTGGAGAAGGTCAAAGCAGAAGCGGGCACATGTGAAGAGAGAATAAACCAAAGGGGCATCCTGGCTTTATAACAATTCACTCTCATGAAAAACAACTCATTCCCCTAGAACAAATTCAGTCTTGTGAGAGTGAGAACTCACTCACTACATTGAAAATGGTACCAAGGCATTCATGAGGGAACCAACCCTATGACTCAAACACTTCTCACTAAGCTCAACCTCCCAACACCACTACTTAGGGGATCAAATCCCAATATGAGTTCTGATGGGGACAAACAAACCCTGTACAAACCATAGCATTCTGACTTGGTCCCCTGAAAACTCGTGTCCTTCTCACATTAAAAAAAAATGTGATCTTTCCATCCCAACAATAGTCCCCCAATTCTTAACATGTTGCAGCATCAATTCAAATGTCTGAAGTCCAAAGTCTCATTTGAGACTGGAAGTCAAGTTCCTTCCAGCTATGAGCCTGTGAAACAAAAAACAATTTATTTCCTTCCAAGATACAGTTGTTGTACAGGCATTGGATAGACATTCTCATTCCAAAAGGGAGAAATCAGCCACAAGAGAGGGGCAGTAGGCACCACACAAGTACAAAACACAGCAGGGCAGGCGTTAAATATTAACGTTCTAAAATAATCTCTTTTGACTGTATGTGCTGCCTTCTGGGCACATGCCTCTTCTTTCTGAGACTTCACTCTTAGTGGTCTCACTCTCTCATCTCCGCAACAGTCACACTGCTTTCCTTGTTCTTCCTCAGACACACTAGGTACATCCAATGTTAGCACACTGATAATGCTGTTCCGTGTGTCTGGAATGTACTTTACCCAGACAAAACATGGATAATTTCTTTACCTACTTTAGGTCTTTGTTCAGACATCACCTTCTCAATGAGTCCTTCCCTAAGCACCTTATTTAAAATTTCAACCCCTCTTCTGACATACTTTCTATTGCCCCTCTCTACTTATATTTGCAACTTCTTATAAACTATATTTTATATCTGTATGATATATATTTTATTAGTTATATGTTTAGAGTTCATCTTTTCAGAATGTCAACTTATTAAGGGCATTTAAAAATAGTTGTATTTAATGCTTCATCCCACTTCCTAGAGGGCTGGAACAAAGAAGATATTCAATAAGACAAATAAAATAACCCTTTTTCAGCATATAATATTTCCCTGAATTTCCCTTTGTTTATTTCAGTTTCAGTTTTGTTTGCGTTTCATGTTTGCCTATCACAATTAGCCTTTCTTTTAGTCATGGAGTTTTCTTTGTGAATTTACCTAGGGTGTATCTTTTGGTGGGCTGTCCAACTCATTCATTTCTTTGACTCCTCTTAGGCCTATATTATATCTCCATTGGTTTTGAATGTCACTAAATTTTGGACTAGCTACTTTGGGAGGGAAATGCAGCAGTTGCATTACACAAAGAACATGACTAATTGGCCTTTCCTGGTTTGACCTCATCAGAATTAAGCTTAAGTTCAGCTCAATGTATGAAAAAATTATAGAAAATTTATACAAGTTCCCCTTACACTGAGGAAAATAAAGATGCTATGGATACCTTTATTTGGGATAAAAGAGAAAAACAGACATGGAAATTAGAAATAACAAAATATTGATTCCATTCATATGCTAAATAATTCTATTCTGATGCTCTATTGCTGCATAATAAAATCACCCAGAAACTTCATGGTGTAAAATAACAGCCATTTTATTGTGCTTGTTGATATGGTTTGAATTTCTGTCCTCGCCCAAATCTCATATTGAATTGTAACCCCTAATGTTGGAGGTGGGGCCTGGTGGGAGGTGATTGGATTATGGGGGGCAGTTTCTAACGGTTTAACACCATCCCCCTTGGTGGTGTTGTGGCAATAGTGAGTGAGTGAGTTATCACAAGATTTGGTTGTTTGAAAGTGTAAGGCACCTCCCCCATCTTTCTCTTCCTCCTGCTCCAACCATGTGAAGATGTATCTGATTTCCCCATTGCCTTCCGCCATCTTTATACATTTCCTGAGGCCTCCCCAGAAACAGATGCCGCCATGCTTCCTGTACAGCCTGTGAAGCCATGAGCCAATTAAACCTCTTACAGAAACCCAGTTTCAGGTGTTTCTTTATAGCAATGCAAGAATAGACTAATTCACTTAAAGATTCTGTAGGTTAGGGTTTTGTTCAAGACATAGCAGGTAGCAGGGATGGCTTCTTTTTGTTCCAGAATGTCTAAGCCTTTAGCCAGAAAGTTATGAACAACTGGAGGCAATTCAAGTGACCAGGGGCTGAACTTATCTAAGGCGGAGCTGAGAAGTACATAGAAATGTCAATGATAGGCAATGATAGAAATATCCCCTATGTATGTTGGCTATAAAACGTGGCTCGTGAGCATTTGAAATATGGTTAGTAATACTGAGGCTCTGTACTTTTAATCTTATTTAATTTTTATTAATGTGAATTTAAAAAGCCACGTGTGACATGTGGCTAGTATCTACCATATCAGACAGGTCAAATATCGCTTTCTTGGCTCATAGGTTTAGTACCTGGGGTAAAAGGACGTAAAAGCTGGGCTCACGTGGGACAATGAGCCAGAGGGCCTGCACATGGCCTCTGCATGTGGTTTGGACATTGTGACCTCAGAGTAGTTGGACTACTTACGTGTAGCTTAGGACTCCAAGAGTAAATATTGCAGTGATTAAGAAAAAACTGCATGGCTTTTCATGATTTAGCTTTAGAATTATTATAGCATTTTTATTAGTTGAATTAGTCACAAACCATTCTAGATTTAAGGACAGAGTACACAGACTCCTAAGATATCAATAGAAGAAGTGCCAAAGTATGTATCGTATGTTTTAAAACTTGCATACTCTCTCTCTCTTTTTTTTTTTTTTTTTTTTGAGACGGATCTCACTCTGTCACCCAGGCTGGAGTGCAGTAGTGTGATCTCGGCTCACTGCAACCTCTGCCTCCTGGGTTCAAGCGATTCTCCTGCCTCAGCCTCCCGAGTAACTGGGATTACAGGAGCACGCCACCAAGCCCAGCTAATTTTTGTATTTTTAGTAGAGACAGGGTTTCACCATGTTGGCCAGGCTGGTCTCGAACTCCTGACCTCAGGTGATCCACCTGCCTTGGCCTTCCAAAGTGCTGGGATTACAGGCGTGAGCCACCGTGCCTGGCCTAAAACTTCCATACGCTCTAAAAGATTTGGTATTATATCAGAGAGCAGTTTTCTCCATTTTCTTAAATTTTGCATATTTTATAAATAATCTGCATTAGTGAGGTTGATAATGAAGAAATATGCTGATCATAAACTCTAAATATATACTGCATTTTTCTATATGGGGGCTTAGAGTTTCTACCCAGGGTGGTAGATGAATCAAAGGGATACATCATACAAATGAATAACTTTTAAGCAAAAGGTGGCATTGTAAAACTATAAAGGAGAATCTACTTCAGTTTTGCATGTTAACAAATGAGGGTTCAAATTTGAATGCAGAACTTTCCATGTAAAATACAACCAGAGTCAATAGTAGCAGGGAATATAATATTTGCCTTGAAAATCACTAGCTGATACCCTTAAGGGAAAAAAACTTGTATATTTTACAATTTAGTTGAAATCTAATTTTAGAGCACACCTTGGATCTCTCCAGACTCCACCAATGGCCATCAATAAAACAGAAAGATGTCACTCCTTTGGATATATAAATCTATAACAGTGCAGCTGGAATCAATCAGCCAATGGTGTATTGAAGGCAGAGATTCACTATGTAGAGGCATGTCAAGCATTTGGGAGACACTGTTTATAATAATTCTTGTTGTGTAATTCATAATGGGGACTGTGGGAAATTGATTCATTGTATTGGTTAATATCATTGACTGAATCAGGAACTGAAAGGTCTCCCTGATTGATTTTATTCTCAACTGCTTGGCCATCTCCAGGATATGTTTCCTGCAGATAACAATTTTAGCTATCTCTTTCAATATAGGCTATGAGAAAATGCCTGATTCTAAGAATCTTGCAGTAAGTTTTGACATTCTCTGGACAGGATCCAGCTATTTCTGCCTGTCCTGTACCACCTGCCTCAGTGTCTTCTATTTCCTCAAGGTAGCCAACTTCTCCAACCCCATTTTCTTCTGGATGAAATGGAAAATTCACAAGGTGCTTCTCTTTATTGTACTAGAGGCAACAATCTCTTTCTGCACAACTTCCATTTTGAAGGAAATAATAATTAATAGTTTAATCTAAGAACGGGTAACAATAAAAGGCAACTTGACATTTAATTATATGGATACCATGCATGATTTCACTTCTCTGTTTCTCCTTCAGATGATGTTCATCCTTCCTTTTGTGGAAACACTGGCTTCCATTCTTCTCTTAATCCTCTCCTTATGGAGCCACACCAGGCAGATGAAGCTACATGGTATTTATTCTAGGGATCCCAGCACAGAAGCCCATGTAAAACCTATAAAAGCTATAATTTCATTTCTACTCCTCTTTATTGTGCATTATTTCATCAGTATCATACTAACATTGGCCTGTCCTCTTCTAGACTTTGTTGCGGCAAGGACTTTTAGTAGTGTGCTGGTATTTTTCCATCCATCTGGCCATTCATTTCTTCTAATTTTACGGGACAGCAAACTGAAGCAAGCTTCTCTCTGTGTCCTGAAGAAGATGAAGTATGCCAAAAAGGACATAATCTCTCATTTTTATAAACATGCCTGATATGAGTGATGATATTCTGAGAAAGAAAAAAAGGAAGAAGAACAGGAGGGCTACACATTTGTCTCTTTCACCTACCTCTTATTTTCTCATTATGTTCTATGATATATTGAGCATTATCGAAAATACTTGCTGATTTAAATTAAGCAGAACAGATTGCTACCTTGTTTGCACCATATATGGAGATTATGTATTTAATAGTAAAATTCTAATATATTGAAAAACGCATTTTACATTAGGCACTGTAAACAATATAATAGATTACTCTATCTTTAAATTTTATTAATATGTTGCATAAGCATTAGAATAGAATAGAAATACATCAAGAATTATAATATCTATGTATGTGTATAGAGTGTATATAAAATCAGATTTATATGTACAAACACATAGGGATTTAGTTCCTATCCTAAAAATGATGATCAATTGATAATTTAAAACTAGAAAGGAAAACTCAAATGAAAAGAGTTAGTAGAGTCTACAGCTTAGTGAAAACTTTGAGGATATGAAACAAAGTCAATCGAAATGCACATCACTAAGAGTTATTTCCAAATATAAGCCATATTCTATTAATATTTTCAGTCATTTTCAGTTAAAAACACTAAGCAACCTTGACCATCAAAAATGTTACAATCTTGACCATCTACAACAGACTTGGACTCTAGAATCTGAATCTTCGGAGTAACAATAAAATTTTACTCAGTTGGTTAACTGTGTAAGGAAGGCAAGGACACATATTAAAAAATCAGTAAGATTTTAAGTAAGCAAAATTGGAGGACTGCTGCTGGCATCTAGTGTAGAATTATCAGGTTTAGTAAATAAAAATATAGAAGGCCAAGACGATAGTAACAAATACAGGATCTCATTTGATGAAAGTCACTGTGTAAAGAAAGAAAAATAAATAAAGGTTTGAAAAGAAAAACAAATCAGGGATAACCAATCAGTTTACAGAATTGAATTTAATAAGAACATCTCCTCTTAAAAATGTAATGAGAAAGCATGTAAAAATAGCAGGTTAAATAAAAGAAAACAATCGCAAGTTTAAGGTAACAGTAATAAATACTTAAAATGAAATAATTGGAAGCAGATTTTGAAGAACAATTATGTTCTCTCTAAGAAAAAAAAGAACATATTGCAAGCAAATAATATAGTTTTCAGCAGTAAAGTCAAAAGACAAATTTTCAACATTCCAGAAAGTATTTTAAAAAGTTAATTATATAGTAATCGATAGAACAAAAAGTAAACCCTAGAAAAATAACCTGGACATTGCAGGCCTAAAACGAAATTTTAAATGTGTGAATAAAATTAAAATATCCAGAGAATAGACCATGAGATTTCCATGTGCAAAGGATGAAATCTCTTTAGGACAGTGGTTCTCCACACAGGGCAATTTTGCCCCCTAGGGGACATTTAATAATGCCTGGAGACATTTCAGTTAAAATTGGACGGATGCTGCTGGCATCTATTGTAATGTTAACAGATTAAGCAAATAAAAATACAGGAGGCCTAGTTAAATTTACATTTCAGACAAAAGAAAAAACAAGAAGAATAAATTTATAAATAAGTATTACTTGTGATAACCATAATATAAGTTTACATCATAATGTAAGTGTGCTGTGGAGGACCAATTACAGACCTGCAGCATTGATAATTGGATACACAGACAATGACAATTATTTGTTGCTTATTTGAAATTCAAATTGAACTGACACACCCTGTATTTTACCTGGTAACTGTACGAGGACAAGGATGCTGCTCAATATCTCACAATGCACATGACAGCCCCTCACAACAGAATTATCCGGCATAAAATGTAAATTGTTCTAAAGTTAAAAATCATGCTCTATGAAGATGTAATAATGAAAAGCACAAATTCCATAATAGCAATTAGGACTGAAAAAATAAAATCAGTTATTGATACAAGATTTCACACACACCAGCTGCCTTCCTTATCTCTGAAATGTCCAACTTACCATACTTAGGGTCTGATTTCTGCACATACATCCCCAGTTCACACTTGCTTCCAAGCAGGCCTTACTTTGAGACAGGAATGATTTGGGCTGCTTTAGTCCTTCACCAATTGCTGATTAATGAGCTGTGATGGCTTCCAGTTAAAATAATTTGTGGATGAAAAATTCACAAAATATACTTCATTTTTAAAAATTAGAGTATAGAAATTCTCAAAGCTGTGTTCTTGTTTATAGGGTACTGTGAATTCCTAAGCCCCATAATTCTGTAGATAGCTTGTTTATGGCAGTCTTCTATTTACCTCCATAACGATTTTAGATTTTACTTCTTTTTCTTCCTCCTATCATGATATGGGATATTCTGATAATGATTTTAGCGATTTTGCTAAGTGATAATCACAGACTTAATTTGAATCATAAAATGACATACCCCTTATGAAATAAGATTATTCACTTTCCTTTCAATCCTTTCTAACTGCTCCAGTGCTCTCAAAAGGTAGTGTCATCCCTGATGTCACAGTTCTCCTCCTGTCCCCCTTACCTCTGGACTCATCTCTCAATCTAAAATAAAAACAAATTGTATGCAAAAGAAAGAAACATTTTTTTAAAAAGTTACTTCTTATGGATTTAGTTCTGTCCAGGAAGAAAATAGATGATATATTCAGAATACTCTACAATCTTTGGCAACTGTGTAACCTTGATCTTGGGAATGGATGTTGGGAAAAAAATTCTCCATGAATGTATTGCACTTCTGCATCGTCTAGCTCTTATCTTGTGAGCAAACAGTACGTTTGATGAGCAAACAGAAGGGTCTCAACTAGGATCAGGTGAGCAAGGCACGCAGGGTGCAAAGTTTGAGGAGCCACTTGGTTTTAGGGCCCTGCAACCTATTGAATGCCTTTTTACGTTTTGTGCCCTAGGAGTCTCGTTCACTTTGCCCAAGACCAGGTCATGGCAGAGCCTTGGGATTTAGAAATAGGGTATCCCTCTTGGTCAGAAGGCAGATTTGTTTAAAGATAAAGACTCTTCTTCTTCTCTTCTTCTTCTTCTCTCCAGAGATATTTGCTTACATTCCAGTGTAAAGCTTCTTCCTCAGAAGGCAAGATGGACAGGTTACTCACAGTGATCAAAGTTTTTAAGACTAGAGTTTCGTAATTTTGAGATTTCTCTTTTGATAGACACCACTATATGCACATGTAACATCAGTTTCTAATCTTATCCCTGTGAGGGGACTGAAGCTTGAAGAAATAGTACGATGATATTCCTCTGACTACTGCTAGTACTTCAGTGAATAATAAACCATCTTTTGCCTTCTGCAAGTACAACAAGTGACAAGCTAAGTTGTTAGCTTATAATAATTTTGGCAACAAGGATGGAACACAGCCCAAAGACCTGGCCTTCTGAGGAGAAAGTGAAGGATCCTACAAGCTGATTAATAGGATTTGCTGAAAGTCCATGGGAACTGGTAGCTAACATGTTGACTAAAATGTTTGTAATTGGTAAATAAATATTCTTCTATTATGTTGCTCATTAATGAGGAGGATTGGGAAGTGGTTGAAAATTGAGTACCACTGGTAGAACTGAAACAGACTTCCAAATGACACTTTTAGATTTTGCTGTCTTCTCCAGATAACATTAGGTAGACAGATTAAAGATCTCCCAAAGTTGTTACAGGCCTTTGGTGGAAAGGTGAAAAGATTAAGGATCTCCCAAAGTTGTTACATTCAGATGCTTATTCAGTTAACCACTGAGTAGTGGCAATAATGCTTATTTGAAAGTAAATGTGTCTTGCATACTGGCCTGAAGACACTTTCTCTATATTTCCCTGATAACTTCTTTACCTCTATTCTGATGTCAATTGCTTTAGGGATTCGGGCTGGGCCTGAGATCTTCCTGACCCAAGGGACACCAAAGACCCTACAGAACCATCCCAACATATTGCAAAGCTTCAAAGAGAGTAGGGACTCAAATTAGTATAGCCCTGTTGGATATATGTGCACAAATCACCATTCTACTTGGTTCTGGGGGTTGGGGGAAGGGGTGCCGAGGGATGGAGGACAATAGCATGTGAGGAAATACAAAAGAGACCCTACTGGGAGGTGCACTAGAAAGAAGGGCAAGAAGCCAAGAGGAAAAAAAAAAAGCCAACCCTCCCCTCCCCTCCCATCCCCTCCTCTTTCCTTCCCTTCTTTTCCTCCCACCTCAGCCACCCAAATGACTAGGACAACAGGCACACACCATCATGCCTGGATAATTTTTTAGTGTTTTGTAAAGACAGAGGAGTCTCACTATGTCACCCAGGCTGGTCTAGAACTCCTGGCCTTAAGCAGTCCTCCCACCTCTGCCTCTCCAAGTACTGATATTACAGGCATGAGCCACTGCACCGGGGAGGCCTACAGTCGTTCTTTATAGTTTACCCTCTTTTTTCCTGCATTCTATAAATACTCAAATAGAAGATAGCAGGGCCTCCTGGCTACTGTGACAGCCTCTAACAAGCAGGTTTAGAAAGAAAAAGGAAAAAGAAGTGCCTGAGTTCAACTGATGAGGATTGAACAAACAGTGCACACACACACACACACCAAAGTTAGGAAGACTTTGTGAATAGGGCCCTTTGGACCCATTCGATGCACTGCTTTTTATTGTCTTTATATCTGTATGTATGGTGTGATATTAAATACTTAAAATATTATCTCATAAGTGCCAGAGAGATTGACCCAGGGAAAAGCACCAAAAATGTTAGTGGGACAAACTCCCTGGCCATTTGAGCCAGTTGGTGGAGCATAATTTACCTTGAGTGCCTTCACCCTCCAATGTCCGAACCTACCCTTATTGGGCTTTTTGTGTATTGCAAAAAGAGAAAATCCCTCTGTGCAAGATAAAACAGAAAATTACTCAATGTACTCAAAACAACTCACAAAAAATCGACCATTTCTCAAGGAATGAAACAATCAAGAAATTACAACCTTGAAATGACTTAGATATTAAAATGACCAAAGACTTTACAGGAGCTGTTGTACCCATCCTTCATGAGGTCAAGGTAGACACTCAAAATGAATGGAAAGGAAAAACTTGTCAGCAGAAAAATAGGAATTATAAATTATAAATTAAGAAAACAGATAATTTAGAAATGAAAAATATAATGTCTTAAAAAACCTTTATTGGGCATGATAAATAGCATAAAGAAAATGATGGAGGAAAGACAGTGTTCTTGAGGTTGGATCAATAGAAATTATATGCTCTAAACAATACAGGGTAAAATAATTGAAAAAATTATACATCATATCATGAATATGAAAGGCTATAACAAATGATGTACTATTCATGCATTCTGAGTTTCAGAAAAGCAGAAGAAAGAGGTTGATGTTGAAAGAGGACTCAGAGAAATAATGATCAAAAATTTTCCAAACACAGCAAAGAGCATAAACCTACAGATTCAAGAAGCTGAGCAAATCCCAACCAGAATACAACCAATGAAATCCATGCCAGGGAAATTCATTGTCCAATTTCTGAAAATTAAAGACAAAATATTGAAAGCAGAAAGAAGGAAATGACATCATAGTTATAGGGAAAATGCAATATAAATAATAGTGGTTATTATCACCAGAAACCAGAAATAACAGTAGAAAGGAGCACAAATATTTAAAGTGCTCAAAAGAAGAAATGGTCTACCAGATGTTTATGTTCAATAAAAATATCCTTCATTAATGTAAAGGAAATCCAGGCATTCTAAGAAAAAAGAAAAGCTAGAAACCTAGGAGAATTTCTTTCCAACAAACCTATCTTTAAATAATAGCCAAATGAAGTTCTCTAAACATAAAGGAAAGAATAGAAGAGGAATTTGGGGAACATCAAGAATGAAGTAAAAATAACAGAAAGGGGGAAAGTGGGCAAACACAATATGTCTTCCTTTTTCACTTGAGTTTTCTTCATATGTTTTAACCAGCCATTGCTAGCATTGAAGATGGAAGAGAGACAGGAAATGTGGAAAAATGACATTCTTCTCTAGAGCCTCTAGGAGGAAACTCAGCCTTGACACATGGATTTAACTCAGTGAACCCCAGTTCAGATTTCTGACCTACAAAACTGAAAAATAATAAATTCATTTTGACCTAAAAATTATAAAGGGATGTAAGGTTTCCATACTTCACTAAAACTGGTAAAAAGTGTACACCACTAGATTATAAGCTATGTACATGTAAAGTAAAACATAGAAGAATCACTAAAATCACTGTTCAGAGAGATACACTCAAAAATTATACAGATCAACTAAAATAGAATTATAAAACACTTTCAGTGGCCCCATAGGAGATCAGGAAAAAGAAAACAATCAAAAGTAGTATAAATAAAAAACAAAAAATATGACAGCTCTAAAATATCAAAAAATGCATTAAGTGTCAATGGTTATTGAAAGTAAATTTTTGCCATCTCAGTTTGTGATTTACGCTTTTGCATAGATATATACTTTAAGTCACAAATATTTGTATAACAACTAATTATACATAAACTCATTCATATTCTCATGCAAATATCTGGAAGAAGCCTGGGTGAGTCTCTCCAACTCTCACTGAGCCAAACCAGGTCTAGATGGGTAAGGTGTCCATCCTGTGTGTTCTATGAAGATTAACAGCCTCCCAAAGTCACACACTTCCTAATTCTCAGACAAGTGAATATATTAACTTACATGACAAAGGGAAATTACATTTGCGAATCAATTGACCTGAATTTAGAAAGGTTATCCTGGATTATCCAGGTGGACTCAATGTAACCATAAGGTCATTAACTGCAGAAGAGGGAGGCAGAAGAGTCAGTGCAAGGGCGACGTGATGCTATGTGATGGGAGGCTCAAGTGGCTATTGCTGGCATTGAAGATGGAAGAGGGCCAAGGAATGTGGACAAAAAATGGGTTCTTCTCTAGAGACTCCAGAAAGGGACTCAGCCTTGACAGGTGGATCTAACTGAGTAAGACGCATTATACATACTATGCTTCTCTACTTTGCCACAATTACTTAATTTCCTGTAATTTAGTGTTAGCCTTGTTCTAAAGATAAGCGCCTTCTTAGAAAGTGGTGGATAGCAGAGTGATACTCATGGCTAATGAACAATTTGCTATATTTTCTAAATTGAAAACAACATCGACAACATCCGGTTAAACTGGAATTACAAAGAGAAGAGAAAATCAACTTAATTTTTCCTCATTTACTACAGTGACCTTAGCCATGTGACTTAATTTCTTTAGATGTAATTTTTTTTTTTGTATTTTTAGTAGAGATGGGAAAAAATTAGTCAGTCATGGTGGTGAGGGCCTGTAATCCCAGCTACTTGGGAGGCTGAGGCAGGAGAATTGCTTGAACCCGGGAGGTGGAAGTTGCAGTGAGCTGAGATCATGCCACTGCACCCCAGCCTGGGTGACAGAGCAAGACACCATCTCAAAAAAAAAAAAAGAAATATGCTAAATTAATTGTGAAATATATGTATTTATGGACCATTAACATCAAATTTAAAAATATAGAAGATATTTTTAATAGTTAATTGGCCATAATAGTGTCACCAAACTTTTTAGAGAAGTCAAAGCAAGTTGAAGTCTCAGAGACTATTGCGTTTATTTGCTAACTGTATTATCAGAATGCTTTGTTGGTGCAATTAATAAAATAATTCTGCCAATTCATAACACTGCCAGACCACAGCGACCCAATGAAACTCACTGACTCTCAGAGAAGTTTATTCCCTCTGCCAATGTTCATCTTTCCTGGCAAACCATCTTTAGTGTTCCAGGCAAACTAGAGCATGGTGAAGTCGAAGAAGATTCTACTTTCTGTTCCATTCAGAGAGCTTCCTGGTTTTCAAAAGAGTGAGGCATGTGGGTGTGAAAGAGCTGAGGCAT
The DNA here is from genome assembly GCF_029289425.2 of Pan paniscus. Lineage (NCBI taxonomy): Eukaryota > Metazoa > Chordata > Mammalia > Primates > Hominidae > Pan > Pan paniscus. The sequence continues at coordinate 16,360,101 of NC_073259.2, read as the reverse complement.
GAAATTTGGATCTTATCACAAGTGCAGAAGAAAAAACAGGAGATTTGAAGCACAAATGTGATATAACCTAATTTCTACTTTTAAATGATCACTCTGATTGTTGTGAGGGAACTGATATGGGATGAGCTGGGGGAAGAACATTACCAAGACCAGCTGGAGGCTGGTAAAGTCCTCCAGGAGAGAGCATCATGGCTGAACAATCACCTTCTAGTAAAGATCAGGCAAGTGGTCATATTTGGGACGTATTTTGAAAGTGGAGGCAATTAGATCGGCTAATGCATAAGTTCCTGGAGGGAGCGAGGATTTTTGAACCACTAGGTAAACACCAGTCAGTGACCGAGAAAATGTTGGGATGTGTTATGAGAGATGAATCCTAAAATTTCATATGTTGAAGACTGGCCCTTCAGGGCCTCAGAATATGAACATCTATAGTAGAAGGCGAGTGTGGTGCTGAGGGCTGCCACCCACCTCTAGGTACCCAAGCTCCTGCAGCAGTCCTGCTTCTCCCTTTCACCCACCCTCACTCACAGACAGTGTCCCTTTCAGGTCTTCCATTACCTCTGTTTTTGATGTGTCTAGTGAGAGCATAGCTGATATTTATGCTTTCCTGATACACTAGTCTCTCGCTGATTGCTGACATTGGAGCAGGTTAGGGAGCAGGCCTGAGCTGAGTGACCTTTAGGAGGATTTCCTGTTCTTTTCCTGTACTCTGCTGCCAAGGAGAAACCTGTCTTGCACCAGGCCTGCAGCTTCCTCAGTCCCCCACATCATCAGGCAATATCTGCCTGGCACTCCTCTTTGTTCCTTTTCTCTGACCTTCCTTTTTGACATGATGGTTGACCTGAAGTCACCGAGGCAGGACTGCACATCTCCAGGTCCTATGGGAAACAGTACCTGGTGAAACCAGAGACAATAATCTCCATAACGCATTGGGAGCTGCTGGGCTCAAGCAACTACTCTGTGCCTGAGATACAACTCATAAAGCCCAGCTAGAGCTGATCTACTTCCCACAGGGCCAGAGAAGAATTGCCAATTAAGAATGCATTCCCCCCTGAAATAGGTCTATATTTATTCCAGGGAAAATACCAATCTGCCTGGGTCCCTTACAAGAACAATGTCGTCTGTAGCAAAATCTAATCTACTAGGAAGCCTTCTTGTATTATTATCTGCAACTCTTCAGAAGAGCCATACCAGACCCTCATATGCCCAGCACAGGATCCACTCATGCACACCTGTCTAGGGCCTTGTCTTTATGATTTTCTGTCATCTGGCTTCTCAGCCATGCCTCCAACCAAGCTATCCTCAAATAAAGACTAACCATGCACAAAAAGTGAAAAATTACACAAGACCTACTCAAGGTCTGAAATGGAAAGTGCAGCTGGTGATTCTGAGTAGTATATTTTATGAATTGATGAACAGGGAATTTCTAGGTATCACAGAGCAATCAGCAGCTGAGGAGAGAGCAACCAAACCAGGACCCTGACAGGGCTTTTTGGAAACTTAATTTTTTATTGTCAAATTATACAGACAAAAATGAAAGTAAAGGTAGTGAGGAGTACCACACAGCTTTACTTAGAAGGATAAATAAAGGACACCTTTGTGGAGAAAAAAAAAGATATAGGACGAAAAGTAAACATGGCAATGTAGACTCAGAATACAAAATATCAACAAATAAGTGCGAGAAAAGGAATGAGAAAGAATGAGTATTAGAATATTACAGATAAAAATCCTCGGTGAGAAAGAACACTCTGATGAAACAGGTGACATAATTACTGAGTAAAAGCTGAAGACCAATCAAGGCAATTGAGGCTTGGACAGGTATTACAAATTACCTTAGATGAATGTATAATTGTGGCCATTTAATTATCAGTGATGACAATTACAATATTTATTAGAAGAAATAAAGTAGAGGATGAATTCTATAGAATATTCTGGAGAAAGTGGAGGTCTTAGCTATATGACATCGTGTGGCTCACTTAGGGAACCATATATTCAGTTTGTTCAGGTCTAGAAATTCCTTGGTGGTTTCTGTGTTCAGTTTTGCTTTAATAAACCCTAAAGATATTTTTAAAATACAAATATTTTAGCTTGCCTGTGTTGTATAGCACCAAGGCTTGCCTGAGTGTAGTGAGATTCACAGAAGTTTGGACAATTCTTGTAGCCTGAGCAGGCTGCGAGCACCTTTCTCTCATATATGTGTGCCTGGGAGTGTGCTGTCCTCACACATCTCACAGATAAGCAAGACCATCTCTGTTACATGAAAAATTTAGCTAAATGTGAAAATATCCACGCACACACATCATGAGAGATGGAAAGAGGCTATCAAAACAGTCAGAGATATTGGCCATCTTCACTGTTAGCTGTAGGATCAGTGTCCACCCCCCGACACACCCACACAAACTCACATACACAGAAATGAAAAGCACAGTGAAAAGCAGAATAGCAGTCTTTCCAAACAGATTGAAAACCAAAAGATGTCTAAAGTTCAATCCTGACACTGTGCCGACTGCTTGGACACAGTTCCGTCAAAACATTTGTCCAAGTCAAGTTGTGCCTTTTAGGAATTAGACACAAACAATATCCTACCCAACCCTTCCTGCTGGGCTAGAGTCCCAGAAGAAATGAGGGATACACTTGACCTGAAGTAAGCAAAGCAGAACCCAGTCTCTGAGGCGAGGAGGCCCACCTGGTAGGGAGCTCAAATGCGCCATAGTCCTGCTTGTCTTTATAAAGGGAGCTGCCACGTTTCTCCCAGCACAAAGTTGGGAGTGACACCAGAGCCTCCTGCAAGATGCTTCTGATTCTGCTGTCAGTGGCCCTGCTGGCCTTCAGCTCAGCTCAGGACTTAGATGAAGGTAAGATGAATTGGGGGAAGATATTGTGACTCTGATTGGGGTTTACAGGCAAATGCTATAGAGGAGGAAAGTGGAGGGAAGAGAGGAGGATGAGAAAACAGATGGGACCGCAGAGTTCTCATGCCAAGGATCAGAAGATCTATTGTACCTCCATTCCTCATCAAGGCCTCATAGTTTATTTGTTGCACAAATAGAATCCGATAAAGAATTCGTACTAGGGGTGTGAGAGAGTGAGATTTGCATTTATAGAGACATGGGACTGCTGTGAAGGATGTGGAGAATGCAAGACAGATTCAGGGAAGTACAGCTGTGAAGATCCTGTACTGATCCCAGTAGACAGGGATGATGGTGGCCTTGCTGGACAGTGGATGAGCATTGATGAAGGAGATAAACACATGTCAGAGCTACTGCCGAGGCAGAGAATTGGGTAAACACTTGTCTCTGTCTACATGGAGTTAGAGAATAACCAGAGTGAAACATTGTCATTTTTCTCTCTCCTGAATGTAGTATTTCAATGTGCTGGGAATGGCATGTGTAAGATTATATCCAAGTGGCTATGTCTGGTGGCTCCTGTTGAGAAAGCTTGCAAACATAAACAACATATTTACAGATGAAAGAGGGCAGAAGAATACCCAAATATGTCATTGAAATACTCAGAGCAGTTTAACTAAATAAGCGCTAAGGGTTTACAGGCAAACGCTATAGAGGAGGAAAGTGGAGGGAAGAAAGGAGGATGAGAAAACAGATGGGACTGCAGAATTCTCATGCCGAGGATCAGAAGACCTATTGTATCTTCATTCCTCATCAAGGCTTGGGGAATCAAAAGAGGACAAACAGGGGCCCTTCTATGTTGAGTTCCTGGTTGACGCTCAGTGTAGTAACAATCCTGCTTTCCCTTACGTCTTCTTCCACTTCCGGTAGCATCAGAGAGTGGCTGATGAGATCACAAAGGGGATGCACAGGGTGTGATCAGAGGTCCTTTATCCTCGTAGAACACTATGAGCCTTGAATGATTCAGGAAGTAACTTTTCCCATCATCCTGTACTTCTTTTCTAGATGTCAGCCAGGAAGATGTTCCCCTCGTAATATCAGGTAAATCCCAATAAATTCTCAGTAAACTCTGTCTCCATTTTTCCCTGAAAAATTGATCAGTTCTCCAGTGTCTTCTTATCACCATTTTCTTGTCAGGAATTGGCTAATACCAATGCCCCAAAGATATAAACAGTTTTCTCCCAACCTTGATTCTGGGGACCATGAGTAAAGAAATTCGATTTTTCATCACCCTTATGTGGATTAAGAGGAGTTCTAATTAGGAAGCCTTGGGAAGGGGGGAGGTTGGGAGTTGAGAGGCAGGTCAGGGAGAGAGGGGCCGGCCGTGTGGTGAAGACAGAGAGGTATGAAGACAGGAGGGTTTTCCAGCATGAGCTCAGCTCTTCTTGTTTCAACTCACACAGATGGAGGAGACTCTGAGCAGTTCCTAGATGAGGAGCGTCAGGGACCACCTTTGGGAGGACAGCAATCTCAACCCTCTGCTGGTGATGGAAACCAGGATGATGGCCCTCAGCAGGGACCACCCCAACAAGGAGGCCAGCAGCAACAAGGTCCACCACCTCCTCAGGGAAAGCCACAAGGACCACCCCAACAGGGAGGCCATCCCCCTCCTCCTCGAGAAGGGCCACAAGGACCACCCCAACAGGGAGGCCATCCCCTTCCTCCTCGAGAAGGGCCACAAGGACCACCCCAACAGAGAGGCCATCCCCGTCCTCCTCGAGAAAGGCCACAAGGACCACCCCAACAGGGAGGCCATCAGCAAGGTCCTCCCCCACCTCCTCCTGGAAAGCCCCAGGGACCACCTCCCCAAGGGGGCCGCCCCCAAGGACCTCCACAGGGGCAGTCTCCTCAGTAATCTAGGATTCAATGACAGGTACGATTCCAGTTTATTATCCATCAAAGGCTCCAACTGCTACAGTTCTCCAACTTCATTGTGCCAATGAATCCTCTGAAAACCTGTTAATATTGCCCTGTCCTGGAACACATTTCTAAAAATTGTTATTCAGATATTCTTGTATAGAGTATCAAGACCCTGTGTTTTACAGAAGCTCTTGAAGGCCATTCTGATTTTGAGAATCACTATCTTCAAATTACATGTCTTAAGTAGGGTTGACAATGAGGACATAGAACCATGTTCCCCCTTTGGCTCTCTCTATTTTCTTTCCTCAAACTCAGACTCCCATTTAAAGTTTTCACCTGAACATGCTTTGCTCAGTCCTGCCTCACATCAGGCTTTCAGGTACAGTATTCCTGCTAAGTGGTCCTTGAACTTTCAGTTGTAAAATAGTATCTCATTTTTAGTATACTTACATTTAAAGTCATACATGCTTAAGCTAACAAAAACTAATCTCACTGAACCGAAATGTGCAGAGCTAAATAGTAAGAGCCTAACTCATCTTTCCTCCCTTCTATCCTTCTCAAAACCCCCACCTTTTACTCTTTGGAATCTACTTTTTGAAATATATATTGCTACATAAATATATATAATGCTTTTATTACAAGCACTTATACCATACTGTATATTCAGATTTGTGTCTTACTCACTGGAAAAATTTATTGTTTAGAAAACTTTCTCATGAGTTCATTTAGATCTCCTCAGTGTTTATTGGTTAGTTTGTTTTTACAATTGTATACTATTCTGTTGTTTGGTTGTTCCGTAATCTATTTAACCAATCCCTGTCACTGGATATTAAGGCTGGATTCACATTCTCACTATTATATGATATGTTGCAGTGCCCATCTTTGTAAAAATAGCCCTTACATAACCAACAGCAGCAAAGCATGAACAACATAACAATAATTGTTTCTCTTTCTCATCTAAGCAACACTTTAAATCACATTATGTGCAATGGCTTAAAGAGTGAACAAAGAAAATATTACTTAGGAGAAGGGGGCTGTAGAAGGGATAGAGGGCAAGAGTAGGGGCTTGCATCTCCATCACTGCAGTAACCCCCAGTGAGGGATTAGACATTTTCTGCCATGTCAAGTGTTGTCTGTAATCTTCCTTGTTTGCTTGTCTTTTTCAGGAAGTGAATAAGAAGATAACAGTGTTTCAAATGCCGTGAAACATGGCATCATGCTCTAACTTCAGTATACCAATAAAACAATCAGCTTGCAATTTCTGCTGGTGGTGTCTCTTTCTGAGTGTTTGGGACTCTAGAATCTGAGACCCATGTCCACATTGTAAGAACATCCAGGACCCCTTCTCCTTGATGTTTCCAGCAAGCTTCTCTCCTCCTTATCCTTATTAAGTCATCCACCTGGGGAAGGAGTTCCACTGTTTCTTTCCTTCTCTGTCTTCTATAGCTCGAATTTAAGTTGTACCATTATTTTCAGGTCATTTCTTGATATTCTAGTCAGCTTATGAATGTAAGCAAAACAATACCAATGAAAGAAAATCCCAGAAGCTGAGAGAAAATTTAACAAGTTCGAAAGTAACCGATTTTGTTTTCTAGGGAAATGAGTATGGTTCTATGCCTCTATTCCCCAGAAGCCACTAGACCTATTTTCCCATATTTTATCACTGATCAGTTCTGTCCCTGCCTATGAGTCTTACTATTCTTAAGAAAACCTAAATGGATTTCATCAGAGGCAGCCTGACTTGAATGGGCAAAGAATTTGGAATCTCTCAGATTGCAGTTTAAGAACTCTGTCTTGCTAACTCTGGACTCATAGGAAGCTACTTAAGTCTCAGAGCCTAAGTTTCCTCTTCTAAATTTTTGAATAATCAAAATGGCTCCCCTAAAGGATGAAGACTAAGCAGATCACATACATGAAAAACTAGTGGATATAGTCATGTCTGCTTCACAATAATGATTTTAGGAAAGAACAGCAGACATGAAATTGTGAGGAATTAAATGCTCCCAAGTTAAAAATCTTAAGATTTCTTTGTCCAAAAAATCTAAGTACAATAGTCTCTGATATTGTTTTTTTCTAGGCTTTCAAACAAAATAGGAACACATTGAGTATTCATATATTTTTTAGCATTTTCTTTCTTATCAGGCCTGTAAAATTCTAATTAGGTTTTTTTTTTTAAAAAAAATAGTATCTGCTTATGGAAATTTAATTATGACAATTAGAAATGCAGGCTTTTGAAATCTAAGAGCTTATGAATGTGTTAGTTAATATAGTGAAATATTGCCTGCATAATGTCAATTTTTTATGTGTATCACCCAAATTAAAATATCTAGAATGATAAAACAGAGAAGCAATCTAATTTATAACAGACAGAAAGTCTAGTTCTTAAGCAAAAATAAAAGATACATACATCTTATAATTTCATTTAAAAAAACAGAAAACAATACAAACTTCAGACATGAGAGGGAGAAATTAATCATAGATGTGTAAAATTTTGAAAAAATCAGATAACATGATGTAAAACTCTTCTGATATAAAAATTTCCATGAAATTAATATTACTTTAACATAAGTTATCAAATATGACTCAAGAAGTTTCAGAAAAATTGAATATAAAATAACCTAAGAGAAATGAATGATGTTGATAGGAGACTCTCTGCAAGCAACTTTCAGTGTCATCTCCAATGTCAACGAACACAGAAAATTCTTATGTTGAATTTGTTAATCACTAGGAACAGATATTTCTAGTTTAAGTTTTTCTAATTTATAACAAAGGTTAAAAACATTCAGAATTCATTCTGTGAGGCTCATTAATGAAAATAAGTAGACCTGCAAAGGAAAAATACTCAGAAGTAAATAAACAAGTCAATGCTGTGCGGAAAATAATCCACCATGTTGAAAGAGGATGGTGAGGACGGCTCAATATTAGAAAACTGCCACTGTCTCCACTGATAGCCTAAGTGCTTTCACTAAGAAGTTCAAAAACAATCAGAACAGAATGATCTCACCACAACAGCCACCAAGTTGACCAACCCACATGCAGCTGGGGCTGAGTTCTCTCCTATTATCCTAGGTGAAGCCTCCTTGCCTCTATCTTTTCCCTTCCTACTTGATTTTATATCTCATTGCCTAATCAAGGATTTTGATTCTGTGCATGATCCTTTTGTCTTTTGAATCTTACCTGTATGCTCTACGAGATTATTTCAATCAGCACAAACTTGCTGAAACATCTCTTATTTTTACTAAGGTCTCCCTAAAGCTCTTAATGCTTCCTTACTGTGACATTATTTGTCCGCCTTCCTTATTACACAGTTCTCGAAACATATGACTATAGTATTTCCTCCATTCACTCACCTCCAATTTTTCTTTCACATTCATTATACAGGCTTTCATACTTTGCACTCCAATTTTGTGACGGTCATCTTTGACCTTTATTCCAGTCAGTTTAGGAATCCATTTTCACTCTTGCATCTCATTTGACCTCTGAGCAATGTAACACTATTGAACATATCCTTCTTTTTGGAACAGTTTATCAAAATCTCCAGGGATGTCTCACTGTCTCCTATGGTTTCCTCTACCTCTGCTGCTTCCCTCCTGCAGCTACAAGTTTATTGTCTCTCAAATCTGTTTCATCTTGGTAAATAGCATCTATATTCATCAATGTGATTTAGCTAACTGCAAGTCATTCTTGACTCTTCCTCATACATCACATTACATCAGGTCAAATGGACTATGCTACTATTTCTATGCTACTATTTTAAAGTTCAACCTTCAATTACGTTTCTACTGCAGCCATTTTTAAGCACCATCATCACTATCTGCCCATCTAAGCAAGCCTCATTTCTACCTCACTCCAAATTGCAAATCTATTTTTTCTCAACAGTTCCCCACTGTAACTATTTAATAATCATATTACACATGTGTCTTTTTTAGTGCATTTGCCCCTCTTTTACACCATAAGAACAAAATCCTAATTTTGAGTGTGGTCAAGTTCCTTAGGTTAGAGTCCTACCAGTCTCTGAACTTATTGACTGCTCTATACCTAATTGATCCAGCTATGGCCACACTGGTCTTCTTTGTTGTCATCTTCTCCTCCTCACTCTTCCCACCTCCCTCCTCCCTCCTCCCTCCTTCTCCTCCCTTCTCCCTCCTCCTCCTCCTTCTTTTTCCTCTCCTCCTCTTCATCCTCCTCCTCCTCCTTCTTCTTTTTTTTCTTCTTCTTTCTTCCTTCTCCTCCTCTTCCTTCTTTTTTATTTCTCCTACTCCATCTCCCTCTTCTTCTTTTTTGAAAAAATATGCTTAAATTTGCCTTCAATTTTATTTATTTATTTATTTATTTATTTATTTATTTACTTTGAGATGGAGTCTCATTCTGTCACCCAGGCTGGTCTGCAGTGGCAAGATATCGGCTCACTGCAACCTCCGCCTCCCAGGTTCAAGCGATTCTCCTGCCTCAGCCTCCTGAGTAGCTGGGATTACAAGCATGCACCACCATGCCTGGCTAATTTTTGTATTTTTAGTTAAGACGGGGTTTCACCATGTTGGTCAGGCTGGTATCAAACTCCTGACCTCGTGATCCATCCACCTCGGCATCCCAAAGTGCTGTGATTACAGGCGTGAGCCACCGCACCCGGTCACCCTCAATTTATTTTTAAACTTTATTTTTATAAATATATGTGGTTCAAAGGTAATTTTGTTACATGTATACATTGCATAATGGTTAAATCATGGCCTTAGGGTTTCCATAACAAGAATAACAAACACTGCATTTACTAATTAATGTCTAACTCTTAATTCCCTCCCACCCACTCACTCTTCCAAGGCTTCAGTGTCTATAGTTCTACCCTCTATATCTATGTAAACACATTTTAGCACCTACTTGTTAGTGACAACATGTTATACTTGACTTTCTGTATCTGGCCTTTTTCACATAGCATATTATCTGTCACATCCAGTTCCATTCGTATTGCTACAAAAGGAGTGATTTCTTTCCTTCTTTTTTTTTTTTTTTTTTTTTTTTTTGCAGAGTAGTATTGCATTTTGTATATATCACGATTTCTTTACCTACAAACCCATTGATGGGTTTCCATTGTTTCCATACTTAGGGTTTCCTAAGTATCCATTGATGGTTACTTAGGTTGATGCCATATCTTTGCTATTGTGTATGGTGTTTCAATAAACATAGAAGTGCAGATTTATTTTTCATATACTGATTTCATTTCCTCTGCATAGATACAGTAGTAAGATTGCTAGATTGAATAGTAATCGAGTTTTAGTTCTTTGAGAAATCATACTGTTCTCCATAGAGTTTATACTAATTTACTTTCCAGTCAGGGTGTATAAGAGCTCTCTTTTCTCCACATCCATCCCAACATCTGTTTTGTTTGTTTGTTTGTTTGTTTTAATCATAGCCATTCTGAATAGGGTAAGGTGATAGTGTGGTTTTGATTTTTATTTCTCTGATAATTAGTGATATAGAGTATTTTTCACATACTGTTGATTATTTGTATGTCTTATTTGAAAAGATGTCCATTTCTATCTCTTGTTCACTTTTTAATGGACTATTTTGTTGTTTTTGAGTTGTTTGTTTGTATATTCTGGTTATTATTCTCTGCCAGTCCTATGCTCAGTAGGGTTATCATTGGGAGCTGTGTAGACATTGCCACTAGTCCAAACTCAGAAGTGAGGCATAGGGGAGCATAACATGCCCGGCAGGGGCTCTCGAAGCTTGGGCAGATCAGTCCTGGGCTCCAGCCCAATGTCTAGTGTGCTTCTCTAGCAGACAGCCCTGTGCCCCCCTCCTCCCACCTCTCAGATTGCGGGGTCAGGATTGTTACAGGGAAACATAGACACCTTTAGTCTCTGCCAGCTTATATGAGCAATCTCCAAGCAACAGGCTGAAGGACTTACATGGAAATGTGATCTAAACCTAGAGTCTAGCTTGCTTTATAATGTGTGATTGTTAGGAGTTGGAGTATGTTAGCCACTAATTGTCTTCTTGCACTGAGCCCTGAAAATGTTAAATTTGGGCTTTTGGATAATCATTGGGCCCTTTCGATATGGAGAATTAACCTTTAGTTCTGGGAAATGTATTGTTTCATTGATGTGTTTCTCAATATATTCTGGTTTCTTGGTCTGAAATTAATGATTGTTGATATTAAAGAGAACAGGTTATAGGAGGTGGAAATCAAGATTCTACTTGGTACATGGTATGTTTACATTCATTTGAAATGACAGGTGGATTGCTGAGGTCCTTGACTCCTGTACAGATACCTAAGCGCCTGCTGCAGTCCTGCTCCTGGCTTTGACTCCATTCTAAGTCAGTCACAGTGTCTCCTTCAGCTCTTTGGTAATCTCTGTTTTGGTTGTCTGGTAGGTTGATACCCAATATTTATTCTTGCCTGAAACACAAATCTCTCTCACTCATTTCTGACATTAGAGAGGGTCAGGAATAGGGTGTGAGTTGAGTGATATATGGAAGCATCACCTGTTCTCTTCCTGGACTCAGGAGACAAGGAGAAGCTTGCCTCCCACCAGGACTGGAACTTCCTCAGCTACCCATTCAAAGAGGCACATCTGACTGGCATTCACCTCTGCTCATTCTCTCTGACCTTTCTTACCTACTTGAAAGTCTACTGTAAGCTACCTAGGCAAAACTGCTCATGTCCAGTAACTCTTTTGAAGTAATGTTTGGTGAAACCAGAGACAATCATCCTATTAACATCAGGGCACCTGCTAGGCCCAAGCAGCTACTCTATGACTCCCTTAAAGCATGTGACACTTAGTTGCAACTGTTTGACTTTCCACATAGCTGCAGAATATTTGACCACTGGTATTATATTCCTTCTCAACCCACATCACTATTTGTGTCAGCAGAAAAACAGAAAGTTAATCTGCCTAATCAACTAGAAAATTCAATGTTACCTGTAGCAATTCTTATATTATTGAAAGGCCTTCCTGTAATGTAGTAGGTCTTTAAAAAGTTCATGAAAATGTATGTTATATTAAGAAATACCATAAAAGGATTCCACATTTTTTGGCATCAAAATGAACCTAAACTGATATGCTGCAAGATGTCTGAATAGGAGCTATTTCAAGGAATAATGAAAAATAAGACAGGAGTTTCAAAACATCCCCTATAAGAGAAAAATACATTTTTCTAAAATTAAAGTGAAAACAAATAGAAAATTTATGGTTAAGCTTGCATGAAAGAAGGTAAAACCACTGATGCTTTCTGAAAAGTTCATGTGGATAATGGCTGAAGAAATCAGCAGTTCACAAGTAGATACATTATTTCAAGAAGGGATGAGATGGTGCTGAACCTCAAGTCTACAGTGACAGAGTATTCATATCAAATGTATCTTGTTGATACCACCATAGAAGAGGAATGAAGATTAAGAGTACAAACAATAGCCAACCCTTCAGGTTTTTTAATTGGTTCATCTTACATGATTCTAACTGAAAAATTAATGTTGAGCAAATTTTTCACTTTGTGGATGCCAAAACTGTGGCAACCAGAGCAGCTACAGACAAGAGAAGAAGTTTCCCTGAAAATAAGGGGATAAAGATCCTGAAGCATTTCATCAAAGAATTGTGACAGCACATATAACATGGCTTTATCAGTACAATCATGAAACAAAGCACAATCAAAGCAATGGCTACCAAGAGGTGGAAGTGCTCCAGTCAAAGAAGAGTGGATGAGGAAAGTGCAAAGGTAATTGTAAGAGTTTATTGGGAGGCTCAAGGCATTTTGCTTGTTGACTTTCTGAAGGGCCAGAGAAGGACAATATATGCTTATTCTGAGAATATTTTGAGAAAGCCAAAACTTTAGTAGAGAAATGCCTTGGGGAGCTTCAGCAGAGTCCTTCACCACGACAGAGCTCCTGCTCATTTCTCTCATCAAACAGGGCAGTTGGTGAGAGTTCTGATAGAAAACCATTAGGCATCCACATTACACCCTAATTTAGATCCTTTGGATGCTTTTTGTTTTGTAATCTCGTAACATCCGTAAAGACTATTTATTATTCTTCAGTTAATGTAAAAAGGACACACCAATAGCTGGTATGTTGACCAAAATGTATGAAAATTTCCCTTATGCTGTTCATTAATGAGTAGGATAGGGAAATGGTTGAAAACTGAGTATCTGATGGTAGAATTGAAACAAACTTACCAAATGACACCTTTACATTTGCTTTTTTCCATAGAGAACAAGAGGTAGAAGAATTAAAGATACTCCATCACTGTTGCAGACCTTTGGGGAGACCTAAAATTCAAATGTTTATTCAATTGGTTTTGAGCAATGTCTGCACTGCTTGAATTTGAAATTAAATGTGTCTTGTTTACTTGCATGAAGACACTTTATACATATCTCCCTTATCACTTCTATTCCTCTACTCTGATCTCAGTTCCTTTAAGGATTTGAGCTGGGCCTGAGATATCCCTGACTTGAATGAGACAAAAGCCTTACAGATCCATCCCAAAATTTTGTAAAGCATCAAGGAGGGTAGGGATTAAAATTGCTTATATGTGTTCAAATCACTATGCTACTTGGCTCTGTGGGAAATGGGGAAGGAGTGCTGAAGGATATAGGATGGAGCCACTTGTGATACCGAGGCAAGAAAGGAAGAGACTCCAAGTCTGTAGACTCCCTAGACACTGGGAGGTGCACTTTAAAAAGGTAAACCCTGGAGCAAGAAGTCAAGTGAAAAAGAAAGCCTTTTTGGTGGCCCTAGTCTTTTTTGTTTTTTGGGTGGTTTTCATTGTTGTTTTTTCAGACTTTGACTTGCTCTCTCTCTTAGGCTGGAGTGCAGTGGCGTAATCATGGCTCACAGTAGCCTTGCTCTCCCAGGCTCAATCTATACTCCCAGCTCACCCTCCCAAATAGCTGAGTCTACAGGTGCAAACCACCGAGCCAGGATCCTTTTGTAATTTTTTTATAAAGACTGGGTCTTACTATGTTGCCCAAGCATATCTCAAATTCCTTGTGTCAAGGAATTCTCCCGCTTCTGCCCTTGAAAGTAGTTGGATTACAGGCATGAGCCATTTCGCCAGGCCTGTAGTCGTTGATTTTACCTCAGCCGTATTATCCACTTTCTATAAATCCCCAGTCAGAAGACAGCAGGCCTACCCGGGTACTGTAATAGACTCTAATTAAGCAGGTGTTAAACTGTGTTGTTACTGTAGGGAAGACAGGAAAATGAAGTCCTCAAATTCAATTGAGATTTGAGCAAATGATGCACAAAAGAAAACTAAAAAAGACTTTGTGAATAGGAATTTTTTGGGACTCCTTCAGTGCACACTATGTATGCTATGATGTTAAATATACTTATAGTTTTATCTCGTAAGAGCCCTAAAGGATCATCCAGGCAGAAGCTCCAAGTAGAAAAATGTTAGTGGGACAAAATCCCCTGCTATCTGAACCAGTGAGTGGATCTCAATTAAGCAAGAAGGCCTCTACCCTCCAATGTCCAAAACTTCCTTCATTGAACTTATTGTGTACTGTAAACAGAGAAAGTCCTGTGTGTGGGATAAAATAGAAAATTACTCAACATACTTTATAAAATCAGAAACAATCGACCAATTCTCAAGGAGTTAAATAATCAAGAGATGATAACCTTGAAACAATCTGGATATTAAAACGGTGAGATTTTCAATCTCACTGAAGCAGGTGTTACAAACATCCATTATGAAGTCAATGTGTACACTCTCAATTTAAATGGAAAAAAAATTCCCAGCAGAAAAAAGAAACTATATAATATAATGACATAGAAATTTTGATACTGAGATATGTAGTGTAAAAAATTAAATAAAATATTATTTGGTGTGATCACTAACAGAAAGGAAATGATGGAGGAAAGAGTCAGTATTCTTGAGGCTGGATTAATAGAAACTGTATACTCGAACACAGGGTAAAATTTTAAATACTATTATGAACAAGAAAGGTTATAACAAATAATGTGATAATGATAAAATCTGAGCTTCAGAAGGGAAGAACAATGAGGATGCTATTGAGAGAGAACTCAAAGACATAATGGCTGAAAATTCTCCAAACTTGCAATGGGCATAAACCTACAGATGCAAGAAGCTGAGCAACTGCCAACCAGAATATACCCAAGAAAATCCATGCAAGCAACACTGCAGTCAAATTTCTAAAAACTAAAAGAAATGTTTTGAAAGCAGCAAGAAACAAATGACACCATAGCTATAGGGAAAACACAATGTGAGTAACAGTGGTGTTATTACCAGAGAGCAGAATAACCAATAGGATGTAGCTAAAATATTCAAAGTGCTGAAAGGAAAAAAATGTCAACCAGATGTTTATGTCCAATATAACTACTCATCAATAAAAAGAAAATACAGGCATTCTTAGAAGACAGAAAAAAAAATCTAAGAGAATTTCTTTCCAACAGACCTATCTTATAAAATGGTTCTATGAAGGTCACTAATCATAAAGGAAAAAATAGAATAGGATTTTTCTGGAACATCAAGAATGAGCAACAACAACAAGAATGAGCAACAACAACAACAATGACAACAAGCCAAAAACAAAAACTGAAAATACAAAGTAGGTAAACACACAATATCTTTCTTTCCTTCTCACGTTTTCTGCATGAGTTTCAAATGGCTCAACTGGCCATTGCTAGCTTTAAAGATGGAAGAGGGCCAAGGAATGTGGCAAGATAATGAGCTTTTCTTCTAGAGACTCCAGGAAGGAACTCAGCCTTGAGACATGGATTTAACGCAGTGAGACCCAGTTCAGATTTCTGAGCTGCAAACCTGGAAGACAATAAATTTATGTCAAAGCAAAAATGACAAAATTTACTGTGGCACTAAATGCACATAGACATATATTTAATATGATTCTGTTACAAACAGTGGGAAAGTGGGAGCAGTTAAAAAGACAGGAAAGCAAGGTTTCCATATTTTACTGAATAGGGTAAAATGTGCACAGCACTAGGCTGTGAAAAGCTATGTATGCATAATGTAACACAGAGCAACTACTAACAATGCTGTACAGAGAGTCACGCAAAAAATTTACAGATCAACTAAAATGGAATCAAAAAACATTTTCAAGGAATCCATAGATCAGGAAAAAGAAAAACAATCAAAAGTAGTATAAATATGAAAAACAAAAATGGCTCAAAAATACCAATAATTACATTAAATGTAAATGGTTATTAAAAGTAGATTTCTGCCATTTCAGTTTCTGACTTACACTATTGCGTAGATACTATGCAATACTAATAATACTAATAATGTTTTATATCATTAGCTCTTTTATTCCTATGGTAGCCCTTTAATAATTCCTTGCATTATGTTTACTCTTCAGATGAAAAAACAAAAGCTCAATATGATTGCCTGACATTTTCAGTCATATAGCTGGTAAACATCAGTCTGCTTGGTTAAATGTATTACTGAGTAATTAATTTTTTATAGCTTTGTAAAGGGAATTTCATAGCTGATTTTTCATTCCTGCTGGGTTATTGCTAGTATATAGAAATGCTACTAATTTTTGCATATTGATATTTTATCCTGCAATGTTATTGAATAGTCCTAAATTTTTTTGGTGGAGTTTAGATTTTTCTTTTTTTATGTTAACAATTTTTTTAACTTTTATTCTAAGTTCAGACGTACAATTGTATGTTTGTCACATAGGTAAACTTGTGTCATGGGGGTTTGTCGTACAGATTATTTCATCACCCAGGTATCAAGCCTAGTACCATTAGTTATTTTTCTTGATCCTCTTTCTCCTTCCACCCTCTACCCTCTGAAAGGCCCCAGTGTGTTTTTCCTAATATAAGACTATGTCGTCTGCAAACAGGAACAATTTAACTTCCTCTTTTCCAATTTGGATGGCTTTTATTTTTTTCGCATGCCTGATTCTTCTCGCTAGGACATGACATAAAGTAAAATGTTGACTGAGTGGTGTCTTATTTCAGTTTTTAGAGAAATGGCTTTCAGTTTTCCCCATTCTGTATGTTAGGTGTGAGTTCGTCACACGTGGTTACATTATATAGAGGTATATTCCTTCTTTGTGTAGTTCGTTGGGAACTTTTATCATAAATGGATGCTAACTTTTATCAAATGCTTTTTCCTACATCTATTCATATGCTTATTTGGTTTTGTCTTTATTCTGTTAATGTGATGTACCACATTTATTGATTCATGTATGCTGAACCATTCTTGCATCCCTGGGATAAATACCACTTGATTATTGCTAATTATCTTTCTGATGTGTTCTTAGATTTGGTTTGCTAACATTTTGTTGAGGATTTTTGTGTCTGTGTTCATCAGAAATACTGACCTCTAATTTTTGTTATAGTTATTGTTGTTGTGTTCGTGTATGTTTTTAGCATTGCGGTATTCCTGGCATTGTAAAATTAGTTAGGAAGTATTCTCTTCTCTGAATTTGTTGGAATTGTTTGATGAGGAATGCTTTTCCTTTTTCCTTATAAGTTTGGTAGAATTCATCAGTGAAACCATCTAGGCCTGGACTTTGCTTTGTTGGGAGATTTCATTTTTATTACTGATTCTATTTCTTTACTCATTATTAGTCTGTTCAGGTTTACCCTTCTTTCCTGGCTCATTTTGTGTGAGTTGTATATGTCAGGGAATTAATCTTTTTCCATGGTGTTCAATTTTAGTGTATACTTGTTCAAAACATACGGTTTCATTAGTGTATTATTGTCCAAAATATACGGTTGTATTTCTATGATATAAGTTGTAATATCTTTTTAGTTTCTGATTTTGTTTCATTCAGTTTTTTCTGTCTATATATATTTTTTTATATATGTATAGATATACAATATCTATACTATATATATAGTATAGCATATATATATACGTGTGTGTGTGTGTGTGTATATATATATATATATATATACACATATAGAGTATAGCCTAGCTAGACACTTAGGAATTTTATTTATTGTTTCAATAAACCAACTTTTCATTACATTGAGTTTGGGTTTTTTTTTTTTTTTTTTAGTTTCTAGTTGTTTGGTTCTGCTCTTATTTTTATTATATTTTTCCTTTCACTAATTTGGGGTTCAGTTTGTTTTTAGTTTTCTAGTTCCCTCAGGTGGATCACTGGGTTGTTTAATTGAAATCTCTCTACTTTTGGATGAAAGAATTTGTTCAAAGCATCTCCCCTCTTAGCACTATTTGTGCTGTATGTTGTGTTTACATTGTCATATTTCAAAAACATTTTAATTTTCTTCTAAATTTCTTCGTTGAACCAGTGGTTGCTCAGGAGCATGTTGTTTAATTTCCATGTATTCTTACAATTTCCAAAGTTCCTCTTAATATTGATTTTTAGTTTTATCCATTGTGGTATATGAAAATAAAGTATACTGCTTTTTCAAAATGTACTGAGACTTGTTTTGTGGCCTAACATACGGTCTATATTAGAAAATCTTCCACAGGCTAATAAGAAAAATGGTATGTTTTGCCACTGTTAAATAAAAATGTCTATAATGTATATTGGGTCCCCTTATTCTTAAGATTAAGTCCAATATTTCTTTGTAGATTTTCTGTCTAAATAATCTGTTTAATGCTGAGAGTCAGGTGTTAAAGTTTACACTACTATTGTATTGGAATCTATTTATCCTTTTAGATGTCATAATGATAGCTTTATGTATCTAGGTATACTCTAGTGTTGGGGAAATATATTTAGTTTTGTTATATCCTCATGCTAAATTGATCTTTCTATTCTTATATAATAACCTTCTTTTTCTCTCATTACTGTTTTTGACACAGAGTCTATTTTATCTGATGTTAATATACCTATTTCGACTTGTTTTTGTTTCTGTTTACATGGGATATTTTCTTCTATCCCTTCATTTTCAGTCTATATGTGTCTTATTAGGTGAAGTCAGTTTCTTGTAAGCAGCATATAGTTAGGATATTTTTTAAAAATTCACTCAGCCAGTCTATGTCTTTCAAGTGGAGAATTTAATCAATTTTCAATCAAGATTATCATTCATATGTGAGAAATTACTTCATTTTGTTATTTGTTTTTGTTTGTTTTACATATACTTTGTTTCTTTTTCTCTCACTTTTTATTATTGTGGTTTAGTATTTTTCTATAATAGTAAAATTTAAATCATTTCAAGTCTTCATTTGTCTGCTGTACTAGGGAGTATTTTAAATTTTTTGTGTTTTCATGATGGTAGATATTGTACTTTTGCTTTCAGGAGCAGAATTCCCTTAAGCATATCTTGCAGGGCAGTCATTGTGGTGATGAATTCTCTGTTTTTGCTTTTCAGGGAAAAACTTTATTGTTACTTCATTTTGAAGTTTGCCTATGCTGAAGATAGTGTTCTTGGCTGGCAGATTTTTTTTCTTTGAACACTTTAAATATATGATTTTATCTCTCTTTCACAGTTTATACAGTGAAAATCACTGTTAATCTGATGAGGGTTCCGTTATCATGACTCGATGCTTTTATCTTACTGTTTTTAGAATTAAAGACTTTTGGCTTTTGACAGTTTGACCACTGTATGCCTTGGAGAAGGACTTTTGGGGTTGTGTCAATTTGAGTATCATTGAGGTCCTCTATTTGAATGTCTTAATCTCTTGCTAGACTTGACTTGACAAATTTTCAGCTATTATTTTTTTTCTTTTTTTATTTTATTTTATTATTATTATACTTTAAGTTTTAGGGTACATGTGCTTAGTTTAAAATTTTTGTCATGCCTTTGCCCATCTCTTCTTCTTGAGTATTCTGGAATACTCAGAATCAAACCTTTGGTAACTACATGGTATGTTATGTTTAATACTGGCTTTATTTAGATGATTTATTATATTTTCTATCTGGTTTATTTCAGAAGTCTAGTCCTCAAGTGGTGAATCTTTTTCTTCTGCCTTACCTAGTCTATTGTTGAAGCTTTTGAAAATATTTTTTTTTTTACTTTATTCATTGAATTCTTTACTACCAGGATATCTGTTTGGTCTTTCTCATGACATCTAGGTATCTGGTGAATTTCTTATTCATATTCTGATTTTTTTCAGATTTTTGTATTGATTATCTTTGCTCTATTATATTTAACTAAGCTTCTATGTTATCATATTTATGAATTTTTTAGAAGTTCATAGATTTTATTTTTGTTGCAATCTCCTGCTGAAGAATAATTGTGGTCCTGTAGGGGTGTCATGTTTTCTAGCATCTTCATGTTTATTGAGTCCCTATATTAGTATATGCACGTCTGGAGTAACAGCCTCTTTTTGATTGGCTTTCATAGGGGAACACTATTTTTTCTATAGATATATCTGTAGTGTTGGTTGCATACAGCACTTTAGCTTTGATTCTGGGTGTATACACTAGCATAATATCTGTATGGTTTCTTTGTCTCTAGTCGGGATCAGTGGTCTGTGATTTCCTCAGTTGCTAAGACTGAGGTTGTTAGTAAAAGTTTTTGTGAGGTTTTGATGGGAACAGGGGCACTAGATGGGCCAGTCTGCAACACATGTTAGTGGCAGCAGTGGAATGAGCATGCCGGTCTTTGAGCCTCCAGACCACAAACATTGACACCAATATCCACAGGTTCAGTTGGGTAAATTATTGTACCTCCAGGGAGTTTCCTGTGGTGCTGGAAGTTGCAGTGGTGGGCCTGGTGAGTGAGTGGTTCTTGAGACTTTGTGCAATGTGCCTGGCATGGGTGATAGCAATAGCAGTAGCAAGACAACCCTCAGGCTTCCAGGTTGAATGTGCTGGTGGTAATGGTGATGGCAATGGCCTATGTAGGCCAGTCCTAAGAATCCAAGGTGTCACATGCAGGTACGTACTGGCAATGGTCTTGGCACAGGCTGTGTAGGTTTGTCCTCAGACCCATCAGAGAAGTACATGGGTGCCAGCAGTGCTGGATGGAATGGGATGAACCCAGACCAGCTCCAAAGTGTCCGCAGTGATTATTATTCTTGCAGGTAAGGAAGAGGGAGGAATTTTCTGAAGGATCAGTGTGGTTTCAGAGATAGCATATGGTTGTCTCAACAAAATAGCTACCCACTAGTTCCAAAGTGTTGCTGTAGAGGCAAGCTGACTTACTACCCCAACAAACAGAATACCAAAAACAAATATAGAGCTTTGAGATCTATGTCAGGAAAAATACATAGCTCAAGTATGAAAATGAGATGGTTCTCAGGGCCAAAGAGAAGTGGAAAATCATCAAGAAGACAGTAGGAGATGGGACTTCCACCTCCATGATGTCCATCCTTCCTATTCTTCCTGGCACCACACATGCAGAGAATCTCCCCCAATTCATGGATTTTAGAGTGAATAAAGTGAAATTGATGTTCTCAAACAGATTATTTACCACCTTGGATTCCTGGCAAGAAACTTGTTCTTCCTTGGCCCATGAGATGCATTATGACTCCCTTAGGGAAGATGAATATTCTCTGTCCTCAGGGAGGAATATTCCTGAAGAGAGCAAGAGACAAAATAGGGAGGAGGGAAGATCATCTCCAGTTCTGGACACTGTTCATAACTTGGCCAAAGGAGAAGCCAAATCAGGGTAGATGTTCAATAGCACCATGCTTTAGGAGGTACATTCCTTAGGTCACCAGACCATAACCCCTAGCCAAGTTTCTCATACTTCCAGGGTAATTCCTTTGGGACATTTCCCATTTCGGACAGTTAATACTCCAACCGTTTACTAAAGACAAGGTAAAAGTGAGGTTGAGACACCACCTAGAGTCAAAAGGGAGGCAACAGCCCAGCAGTGAGGATTTGCCAAGCAAATAGACTCAATAACAACAAACACAACCCAGACCTGAAAAACTGGAATTAATTAATAACCCTTCTATGGAAAGACATAGAAGTATACCCACAGGAAACAACAGCAAGCAAAGAGCCATGGCCTTCCCAAAAGGACAAAGGTACCAAACGAGTTACTGACCCCAATGACATGACAGTTGGTTAGCTCTCTGATCAAGAATTCAAAATAACAATTTTAAGGAAATCAGATATCTGCAAGCTAGCATAGGAAAGCAATTTATTGATTTATCAGAGAATTTTAACAGAGATTGAAATAATTTTGAAAAATCAAACAGAAATCTGGGGACTGGTAACTAGATTTGCTGAACTGAAAACTCATTAGAGGCTCTCCATACTTTCCCACCTCTCGGCTTGCAGGATCAGTCAGGGTTGGTGCAGGGAAACACATGATTCTTCTGTCTCTTGGCCAGGTCAGTGCTGGGCCTCATCTCAGCTCCTGCCCACTGCTCCAGCAGACAGCCCTGCCACTCCGTATTTTCCCACCTCTCAGCTTGCAGGATCAGTCAGTGTTGGTGCAGGGAAACACATGATTCTTCTGTCTCTAGGCCAGGTTAGAAGGGCAGTCTCCAAGGGACAGGCTTCAGGACTTGGATGGAAACCTAACCTGAACCTAGGGTCTATTTTACTTTATAATGTATGGTTATTCAGAGGTAGAGTATGTGAGCCTCCATTTGTCTTCCTGCACTGGGGCCTGAAAATGTTAAATCTGGTCTTTTAGATAATCAATGGCTTTTTTCATTATGGAGAGAATTATCCTTAAGTTCTGGGTAATGTATGGCAGTATTTAATTGATAATGTCTTTCCCAATATATACTCTGTTTTCTTTTTCTAAAATTCATGTTGGGTGAATTTTTTAATTGTCTTCACATTATGGACCATATCTTTGCCTTTTTGCTCTACCTCATAGGGGATTTCCTTAACTTTACATTTTATTGAACTTATCAATTTAATTTACAATTGCTCATATTCTTTTGTGTTCTCTGGTCAATCTTCTATTTGATAGCATCCTTTTATGTTTTATGGTTATATCAGAATATATTAATTATAGTCTTGTAAACGTTTCTTCTGCTGTTTATCTTACCTCTTTTCCTTCAGAATTACACTTTGTTCTGATTCTTTGAGTCTCATTTGATGGAGAATTTCTTCAATTGTCTGGTCAACCTTTGATTCAATTCATACTTAAGAGTAGGCACTAAAACGATCAGAAAGCTCTATGCGTGTTGGAAAAGGTCTGGAGAATCATGCATTTCACAGTAGAGGGATTGGATGCCCAGGTAGCTATTTTGTTCAGATCTCCAGTTGCTGCCCCTGACACAGTGATGATCCTTCTGAAGAATCCTTCATTTTCCTGATCTGAAAATGTCATCTTCATTATTGGTGTTGGGAAGATTTAGGGTCTTATTTTAATAGAGAAAGCTGGGCTTTGCAAGTGGTTGTCCTGCTGTAAGTGGCAGAGTTAGAATGAAATCTACAGCTTCTCATTCCCAAGTCTGCACAACACTCCAAAGAAGTGACTGCCCCAACTTACAAATGCAGCCAACCTCAAAGTAAATTTGTACCACTTAGTTTTGTCACTTAAACTATTGCATATACATACTGCACAGTATAAATACATGCAATACTATCAAATTTTATATAAACTCATACATATCCTTTTGCAAAAGTCTAGTTTAAACATTACCAAATCAGGGATAACTGTCTCCATACACGACTGAAACAAATTTGAGATATGTGAGATTACCTGTTCTCTCTGCAGGAGGAAAATATAGGCCTCACAAAGATGTTTACATCTTAATTCCCAGAACCTGTGTTTTATGTTAAATTACATGGCGAAGGGCAATTAAGTTTGCTAATAATTTGACCTAAAAATAGAGAGAGTTTCCTGGATCTAATACCAAGGTAAATGACAGGAAATGGCACATAGAGTTTTCTATCTTATAATGTGCTTTTGTATCTCAATGCCTTTTTCCCCTTTCAGAGCATACATTACTCAAAGGCGGAAAATATGTGTGTGCTTTTTTTTATTTCTGTGAAGTATGCTGATTGGTATTTTGTTTGGGATTGCATTAAATCTGAAGATCATTTTGATTAGTATGGCCACTTCCACAATATTAATTGTTCCAATCCATAAACATAGAGTATCTTTTCATTTATTTGCATCTTTTTCAATTTCTTTTATCAATGTTTCATAGTTTGCAGTATTAGAGATCTTTTGTCTCCTTGGTTAAGTTTATTCCTAAGTATTTTATTCTTTTTTGGTTATTGTAAATGAAATTGTTTTCTGAATTATTTTTCATATAGTTCACCATTAGCATACAGAAATGCTACTAATTTTTGTACATTGATTTTCTATTCTGCAACTTTACCAGATTTATTCTAACAGTTTTTTGTTGAAGTCTTTAGAGTTTTCTATAAATAAGATCATGTCATCCAAAAGGATGAACGATTGACTTCCTTCTTTTCAATTTCAATTTTTTTAATTTCTATCTCTTGCCTAGTATATCTAGCTAATACTTTTAATACTATGTTGAATAGGAGTGATGAAAGTGAACATCCTTATCTTTATCCTAATCTTAGAGGAAATCTTTCACCTTTCCTTATTCTGCATGATGTTACCTGTGGGTTTGTCATATATGGCCTTTTTGTGTTGAGGTACATATCTTGTGTGTCTAATTTATTGTGAGCTTTTATTATGCAGGGATATTGAATTTTATAAAATACTTTCTCTGTGTCTATAGAGATGATCATATGGCCTTTGTCCTTCATTTTGTTAATAGGGTGCATCACATTTATTGATTTGTATATGTTGAATAAAACCCACTTGATCATAGTGAATGATCGTTTTCATGTGCTGCTGCGTTCACTTTGCTAAAATCTTGTTGAATTTTTGCATTGATATTCATCAGGGATGTTGGCTTGTGGCTTTTTTATTTGTTGTATCTTTGGTTTTAGAATCAGGGTAATGCTGGCTTTGTAAAATGCGTTTGGAAGTATTACTTCCTCTGCAATATCTGGAATTGTTTCAGGATAATTAGTATCAATTCCTCTTTAAATGTCTGGTAGAATTCAGCAGTAAAGCTATCAATCCTGATTTTTAAAAATTGATACATAATGTTTGTACATATTTATGGGACATGATATTTTGTTATAAGCATATAGAATGTATAATGATCAAGTTAGGGTATCTGTCATCTTGAGTATTTATCATTTCTATGTTTGGGGAACTGTTCAAGTCCTTTCTTCTAGCTATTTTGAAATATTGTTAAACATAGTCACCCTAATCTGTTATCAAATATTTGAATTTATTCCTTCTAACTGTATGTTTGAACCCATTAATGAACCTCTCTTCATACTTGTCCTCCTGCCTCACAAACACTGGTCCATCTCTTGTAGCCATTATTCTATTCTCTACCTCTGTGTGATCAACATAAGTGAGAACATGCACTATTTGTTTTTCTGTGCCTGGCTTATTTCCCTTAACATAATGCCCTCCAGTTCCATCCATGTTGCTACAAATTACATGATTTTATTCTTTTTTTATGGCTGAATAGTATTACATTGTGTATATATACCACTGTTTTTTTTTTAATCCATTTGTCCACTGATGGACACTTAGGTTGATTCCATATCTTTGCTATGGTGAATAGTGCTGCAGTCAATATTTGAATATAGGTATCCCTTTGATATCCTCATTTCTGTTTCTTTGGATAAATAGCCAGAAGTGAAATTGCTGGATCATATGGTCATTCCATTTTTAGTTATTTTGAGAAATCTCCATATTGTTTCCATAGTGACTGTACTAATTTACATTCCCACCAACGGTATGTAAGAGTTTTTCCTTGCATCCTCACCAGCATCTGTTTTTTTTTCTTTTTAATAATACCCATTCTAACTGGAGAAGGATGATATTGTGTTTTTAATTTGCATTTCCCTGATGATGAGTGATGTTGAGCATTTTTTATATACCTACTGGACATTCGTATACTTTTTTTTGAGACATGTCTAAAGTGCAGTTAAAATCCAATGTTTATTTCTTAATTTTCACTCTGGATTATGTGTCTAAGGCTGAGAATGGGGCATTGAAGTCCCTCACTATTATTCTGTTGGAATCTATCTCCCCCTTTATGTCTAATAATATTTGCCTTATATATCTGGGTGCTCCAGTGTTGTTTGAATATTTAGAATTGTATTATCCCTCTTGCTGAATTGATCCCTTTATCTTACATGATGACCTTTTTTGTGTCTTTTTGCTGTTTGCAAATTAAAAATTAAAATCTGTTTTATCTGATACAAGTATAGTACTTCTCACTTTTTGTTTCTATTTGCATAGAATATCATTTTTCATCCCTTCACTTTAAGTCCATGTGTCTTTACAGAGAAATTTACTTTATTATTGGCAGCATATACTTGTGTCATGCTTTTTAAAATCCATTAAGCCAGTCTATATCTTTAAACTGAAAATTTTAGTTCATTTACCATCAAGCTTATTACTACCGGAGGATTTATTCTTGTCATTTTATTAATTGTTTTCTGGTTATTTCATATGTCCTTTTACCTTTCTATATATTTTATTGTTTATAATTGTCATTTGTTGATTTTATGTAGTGGTAAAATTTGAATCCTTTCTCTTTTTCATTTGTGTATTTGGTTTACCAGTGAGTTTTATACTTGTGTGTGTTTTTGTGATGGACCATATTGTCTTTTTGCTTTAAAGTATAGAATTTCCTTCAGGATTTCTTGTAGGACCAGTGTAGTAGTGATGAATTTCCAGTTTTTCTTGTTTAGGAACGCCATTATTTCTACTTCATTTTTGAAGAATAGCTTTGCTGGAAATAGTATTCTTGGCTGATAAGATTTTCTTTGTTTCAATACTTTGAATATGTCATCTCATTCTCTCCTGGCCTGTAAGGTTTCTTCTGACAAATTCGTTGTTAATCTAATGGAGGTTCCCTTTTATATGACTTATATATCTTTTAAATGGGGAATTTAATTTGTTTACCTCAAGGTTATTATTCACATGTGAGGTTTTGGTTTTTCTATATTGCTCATTGTTTCCTGGTTGTTTTATGTGTCCCTTTCTTCCTTTCTTCCTCTCTTATTGTTTACCATTTATTTTAGTTTTCTGAAATAATAAGGCTTGATTCTCTTTATTCTTTGTGTGTCTTCTCTAACAGTGAGTATTTGTGTATTTTCAAAATAGTGATTATCATCTGTTTGCTTCCAGATGTAGAACTCCCTTGAGCACTTGTTGTAAGGTTAGTCTAAAGCTTTTGCTTATCTGTGAAAGATTTTATTTCCTCTTTATTTATGAAGGATAACATTTCTGAGTATAGTATGTATGACTGAAAGTGTTTCTTGCAGAACTTTGAATATTCCATACTATTCTCTCCTAACCTATAGACTTTCTGTTGATAAATTCTCTTTTGATCTGGTGATAGTTCCCTTACATATGACTGGATGCTTTTCTCTTTTTAATAATTTTTATCTTTGAAGTTTTTTTTAATTTTAATTTTAAAATTAAAATTTTAATTTTGCTTTAGTTGCCAGTGCTTGTGAGGTATTACTCAAGAAATCTTTGCCCACTATGGTGTTCTGGAGAGTTTCCCCAAAGTTTTCTTGTTGTAATGTTGTAGTTTTGCCAACAGACCCAGATAGCAGTCTCTTATTGCCTGAGATAATATCTGGAGTTCTTTGTCCTACGTCCAAGATGATTGAGAAGCACAGACACAAGTGTGAGGTTAAAGCATAAGTTTAACAAACAAAAGAAGAAAGCTCTCTGCCAGCGGACAGAGGGACCCAAATGGGTTGCCCTCTATGAGGCTGGGGTCCAGGGTGTTTATGGACTGGGAAGGGGAAGGAATGCACTTAGTCCATGGGCTGTCTTGGAGAACTTGTGACTCAGCTTGGCCCAGGGCCTTGGCTCTGGACCAATCAGGAGCTGAAACGATGGTTCATAGAGGCCAGGCTCACAGTCCAAAAATGTCTGTTTCTATGCCAGTGTCATGCCATTTTGGTTACCATAGTTCTGTAGTATTTAAGACAATTTAAAGTCAGGTAATGTGATTCCTCCAAATTTGTTCTTTTTGCTTAGGACAGCTTTGGCTATTCTGAGTCTTTTGTGGTACCATATGAATTTTAGAATTGTATTTTCTGTTTCTGTGAAGAATGTTGTTGATACTTTGATAGGGATTGCATTGAATCTGCAGAGTGCTTTGGGTAGTATGGACATTTTAACAAAACTGATTCTTCCAATCCGTGAACATAGAATGTCTTTCCATTTTAGTGTGTTATCTTCAATTTCTTGCACCAATGTTTTATACTTTTATACTTTTCATCTTTCACTTCTTTGGTTAATTCCTAGGTATTTTATCTTACTTGTAGCTATTGTAAATAAGAATACTTTCTTGATTTTTTTCAGACTGTTCCCTGTGGGCATATAAAAATGTTACTGAATTTTGTATGTTGATTTTGTATCCTGAAATTTTACTGAATGTATTTATCAGTTCTAATACATTTTTGTGGAGTCTTTATTTTTTTCCAAACATAAAGTTTCATCATCTGCAAACAAGGATAATTCGACTCTGACTCCTTCCTTTCCATTTTGGATGCTCTCTTTTCTTTTCCCTTCCCTCCCCTCCCCTCCCCTCCCCTCCCCTCCCCTCCTCTCCCCTCCCCTCCCCTCCCCTTCCCTTCCCTTCCCTTCCCTTCCCTTCCGTTCTCTTTTCTTTCATCTGATTGCTGTAGTTAGAACTTCCAGTACTATGCTGAATAACAATGATGACAGTGGGCATCCTTGTCATGTTCCAGATCTTAGAGGAAAGCTTTCAGTTTTTCCCCATTCAGTATGATATTAGGTGTGGGTCTGTCATATATGGTTTTAATAATGTTGATGCATTTTCCTTCTATGCCCAGTTTTTGATGATTTTTATCATGATGGAATGTTGAATTTTATCAAATGATTTTCATTATCTATTGCAATGCATATTAGTTTTGTCCTTCATTCTGTTTATATGATTTATCAACATTCATTGGTTTGCACATGTTGAATTATTCTTGCATCCATGGGA
This sequence comes from Pan paniscus, assembly GCF_029289425.2. Taxonomy (NCBI): domain Eukaryota; kingdom Metazoa; phylum Chordata; class Mammalia; order Primates; family Hominidae; genus Pan; species Pan paniscus. The sequence continues at coordinate 16,331,498 of NC_073259.2, read as the reverse complement.
TAAATGCCACATAGTAATGATGAATTGTATTTTTAATGGGCTGTTGCATTCTGTTTGCTAGCATTTTGTTGAGAATTTTTGTATCAATGTTCATCCAAAATATTGGCCTGTATTTTTTTTAATGTGTCTTTGTCTAGTTTTCATATTAGGGTAATATTCATCTCACCAAATGAGTTTGAAAGTATTCCTTCCCTTTCTATTTTTCAGAATAGTTTGAGAAGGATCAGTATTAGTTCTCCTTTAGATGTTTGGTAAAATTCAGCAGTGAAGTCATCAGGTCCTGGTCTTTTGTTTGCTAGGACAGTTTTTATTATGGCTTTGATCTCATCACTTGTTATTGGTCTATTCAGGTTTTTGGATTTCTGTATAGTTCAATCTTGGCCGGTTACATTTGTCTAGGAATTTATCAGTTTCTTCAATTTATTAGCATATAGTTGCTCACAGTAGTCTCTAATAATCCCCTGAATTTCTGTGGTGTAGGTTATAATATCTCCTTTTTCATCTCTAATTTTATTTATTTGGGTTTTCTCTCTTGTTTTCCTGGTTAGTCTGTCAAAAGGTTTGTCAATTTTGTTTATCTTCTCAAAAAACACACTTTTTGTTTCATTCTTCTGTTGTATTTTTTAATTTTAATTTCATTTATTTATGCTCTAGTCTTTATTTCTTTTTTCTACTTATTTCGGGTTTGGTTTGCTCTTGCTTTTCTAGTTCTTTAAGATGCATCATTAGATTGTTTATGTGAAGTTTTTTTATTTTTTGATGTAGGCACATATAGCAATAATCTTCTCTTAGTACTGCTTTGGGGCTTATGGATAGGCTTATGTGCTTCTCTTCATAGCAGCAAGATCCCTTAGCTCCAGGCAGGTCCAAAAATGCTGTCCAGGAGCCACGGACCAGAGTCCAAAACTTTGGAAATTTACCTTGTGTTCTATTGTACTGCTGTTAAGCTGGCACTCAAACCAGTAGATGCAATTCTTACCATTCTAATCTTCCCTTTTCATATGCAGGCACCTTGCCCCCTGGCCACCATCACCACAAGCCTATGGGAATATTCTCAGGCTACCACTGATGCTCACTTAAGGACCAAGGGCTCTTCATTCAGCCTGTGGTGAATAATGCTGCCAGATCTAGGACTCACCTTTTATAGTGGTGGGCTCCCCGTCTGGACCAGAGCAGGTCCATAAATGCTGTCCAAGAGCCAGGGCCTGGAATTGGGGACCCCAAGAGCCCACTTGGTGTTATACTTCTCTGTGGCTGACCTGGTACCTAAGGTTCAAGACAAAGTCCCCTTTACTTTTTCTTTCTGCTTTTCTCAGGCAGGAGGAATCTCTGACCATACCCACCACAGCTAGGAATGTGTTGGGTCTCACTTGAAACCAGCACATCTCAGAGTCTCACTCAAGGCCCACAGCATACTACCTGGATATCACCGCTTGTTATTCAAGGCCCAAGTGCTCTTTAATCAGCAGGTGATTGGTTCTTCCATTACTTGGCTCTTCCTTTCAATGCAGTAGGTTTCCTTCCAGCCCAGTGTGTGTCTAGAAATGTCATCTGGGAGCTAGAGTCTGAAATCAGGGCTTCATGACTCTGACCAGAGCTCTATCCTACTGAGGCTAAGCTGGTATCCAAGATGCCAGACAAAGTCCTCCTCACTCTTCCTTCTCCTCTCCTCATGTGGAAGGAGGTGGTCTCTTTTGGAGCCATAAGTTGTGTAGCTGGGGGTTGAGGGAGGGATGGCCCAAGTACTGCTTTAGCCACCCCAGCTGATGTCTCAGTAGGTCATGTACCCACCGCCCCCACCAGTCTACTTGCTCTGAGCCCAGCTAAGCACTAGGACTCACCTAGGATTTGTAGTCCTTGTGGCCTAGACTGCCTTTCAAATTTATTTAGAGACCCAGACTACTTTAGCCTACAGTGACAAGGCTTGCCAGAACTCAAGTTCTGGCCGCTGGAATGTACAGTTCTCTTCTGGCTAGGGCTGGTCTATATGCTCCCTCTGTGGGTGGACATCAGCTGAGTTCACCCCGGTTTTGCCTTCCATTGTCACAAGGCAGCACTGATTTCAATGCGAAGTTTCAAAATCACCGCACTTTCCCTCCCCAAGTCTACAGATTCTCCATTCTACGTAGTTTCTGCTGGGTTAAGACAAGGGTGGCGATGGCAATTCAAGACTGTCTTTCCTACCCTCTTCAGTACCTCTTTCAGTAATATGAAGTTAAAAGCAGGTACTTTGAGTGATCACCTGATTTTTGGTTCTTATGAAAGTGCTTTGATTATGTAGGCAGTTGTTAAATTTGGTGTTCCTGTGGGTAGGATGATTGGTGGAGCCTTCTATTCTACCATATTGCTCTGCCACTTCTATAGTGTTTTTCTCTTTGACTTTTGACAGTTTGAGTATAATGTGACATGAAGAAAATATTTTTGGGTTGTATCTATCTAAGCTTCCTGTATCTAGGTGTTTAACTCTCTTGCTAGACTTGAGAGGTTTTCTTCTATTATTTCATTATATAGGTTTTTTATGTTTTTGCCTTTCATTTTGCCTTTGGGAAAAACCCAAATTCAAAAATTTGGTTGCTTTATGGCATCCCATATGTCATGTAGGATTTGTTCATCTTTTTCACATTTTATCCCTCTTTTTTTGTCTGACTGGGTTATTTAAAATATTTGTTTTCAAGTTCTGATATTCTTTCTTCTCATTGACCTATTCTATTTTTGAAGCTTTCAGATGTATTTTTCTTTCATTTATTGATTTATTTATCTCCAGCATTTCTGTTTGATTCTTTTTTATGATATCCATTTCATTGTTGAATTTCTCTTTAATATCCTGAAATGGTTTTCTGGTTTCTTTCTATTTTTTACCTGTGTTCTCTTCTATCTCACTGAGCTCCATTAGTATCATTTTTTAAATATTTTCCCCAACATTACATAAATTTCTTTTTCATTGGAATCTACTGCTGGAGGAGTATTGTGTTGATTTGGAGGTGTCATATTGTCTTGCTTTTTCATGTTTCCTGTGTCCTTACATTGATGTCTGCACATCTGGTGAAATAGTTGCTTCTTCTGTTTTTTAAATTGGCTTTCATAGGGGAAGATTTTTGTATCAGTCCATTCTCACATTGCTATAAAGAAATACCTGAGAGTGAGTAATTTATTTTTCAAAAAAAGGTTTAATTGGCTCATGGTTCCGCAGGGTGTACAGGAAGCATAGAAGCATATGCTTCTGGGGAAACCTTAAGGAGCTTTTACTTGTGGCAAAAGGCAAAGCTGGAGCAGGAGTCTTACATGGCAGGATCAGGACCAAGTGGGGGCGAGATGCAACACACTTTTAAACAACAAGATCTCATGAGAACTTACTCACCATCATGAGAACAGCAGTGAGAGAATAGTACTAAACCAGTTATGAAGAATCTGCCCTCATGATCCAGTCACCTCCCAACATGCCAGTCTTTCCCAACACTGGGGATTACAATTCAACATGAGATTTGGGTGGGGACACAGATCCAAACCATGTCATTCAGCCCATCGCTACTCCCAAATCTCATGTACTTCTCACATTTCAAAATACAATCATGCCTTCCCAAGAGTCCCCCAAAGTCTTAAATCATTTCAGCATTAGCTCAAAAGTCGAAAGTCCAAAGGCTGATCTCAGACAAGGCTAGTCTCTTTCACCTATGAGCCTGTAAATTCAAAAAACAGTTACTTCCAAGATACAAGGGGAGTACAAGCATTGGGTAAACACTCCTGTTCCAAAAAAGAGAAAGCTGTAAAAAGAAAGGGGCTACAGACCCCATGCAAATCTGAAACCAGCAGGGAAGTCATTAAATCTTAAAGCTGCAAAATAACCTCATTTGACTTTCTATGTTTCGCAACCAGGCATACTGATGGAAGGGGTGGGTTCCCAAGGCCTTTTCAGTTCCACCCCTGTAGCTTTGCAGGGTTCATTTCCCACAGCTTCTCTCAAGGACTGACATTGAGTGCCTGCAGCTTTTCCAGGTGCATGGTGCAAGCTGTCAGAGGATCTGTCATTCTGGGGTCTGCATGATGACAGCTCTCTTCTCACAGCTCCACTAGGCAGTGCCCCAGTGGGGACTCTGTGTAGGGGTTCCAACTCCACATTTTCCCTTTGCACTGCCTTAGTAGAGGTTCTCTGTGAGGGCACTGCCTCTGCAGCAGGCTTCTGCCTGGACATTTAGGCTTTTCTGTAGATCCTCTGAAATCAAAAGAGAGGCTCCCAAACCTCAACTCTTGCACTCTGCACACTCACAGACTTAACACCACATGGAAGCTGCCAAAGCTTATGGCTGGCATCCTCTGAAGCAGCAGCCCAAGTTGCAGCTGGACCCCTTTGAGCCACAGCTGGAGCTGGAGCAGCTGGGATGCAGGAAACAGTGTTTGGAGGCTGTGCAGGTCAGTGGGGCCCTGCGCCTGGACCAGGAAACCATTCTGCCCTCCTAGGACTCCAGGCCTGTGATGTGGGTGTGGCTACGAAAGTCTCTGAAATGCCTTCAATGTCTTTCTCCCATTGTCTTGGCTATTAACATTTGGTTATTCTTTACTCATGCAAATTTCTGCAGCTGGGGTAAATTCTTCTCTAGAAAATGGGAATTTTTTTTCTACCACATGGCCAGGCTGCAAGTTTTCCAAACTTTTACACTCTGCTTCCCTTTTAAATACAAATTTGAGTTTTAGCTCATTTCTTTGCTTAGGCATATGAGCTTAGGTTGTTAGAAGCAGCCAGGTCATATTTTGAACACTTTGCTGCTTAGAAATTTCTTCCACCAGATACCATAAATCATCACTCACAAGTTCAAAGTTCCACAAGTCCCTAAAGGAGGGGAACAATGCACCCAGGCTCTGTGCTAAAGCATAACAAAAGTGACTGCTCCAGTTGTTCCCAATAAGTTCCTTATTTTTATCTGAGATCTCCTCAGCCCAGACTTCATTTTCCATATCAGTATTAGCATTTTGGTCACAATTTACAAGTTTTTAGGAAGTTCCAAATTTTCCCTTATCTTCCTGTCTTCTGAGTCCTCCAAACTCTTCTAACCTCTGCTCATTACCCATCTCCAAAATCGCTTCCACATTTTTAGTATCTTTATAGCAATGCCCTACTCTTCAGTACCAATTTTCTGTATCAGTTCATTCTCACATTGCTATAAAGAAGTACCTGAGAGTGGGTAATTTATGAAGAAAAGAGGTTTAATTGGCTCACAGTTTCATAGGTTGTACAGGAAGCATAGTGACATCTGCTTCTGGGGAGGCCTCAGGGAGCTTTTACTCATGGCAAATGGCAAAGCAGGAGCAGGCATCTTACATAGCAGGAGAAGGACTGGGTGGGGGGGAGGTGACACACACTTTTAAACAAGCAAATCTCATGAGAACTCACTCATCATCATGAGAATAGTACCCAGGGGATGGTGCTAATCCATTCATGAAGGATCCACCCCCATGATCCAATTACCTCCAATGAAGCCCCTCCCCCAACATTGGGGATTATAATTCAACATGAGATTTGGGCAGTGACACAGGTCCAAAACATTAACTTTTCTTTCTGAAGATGTATCTGTGGTGTTGATTCAGTAGGACACTTCGGCTTTGATTCTGCGTGTGTACAGTAAGGTGGTCTTATATTATTCCTTCAGCTATTAACAGCATAAGTGGTGTCTGTGACTTCCTCAGTGGCTTAGGCTGTAGTTGTGATTGGAGGCTGTAGTGAGGTTTTCCTGGGGACAGAGATTTTAGGTGGGCCAGTTCTTGGGCCCCAGTAGGGGTAACAGTGGGCTGAGAGTGCCTATATTTGGCACCTAGGCAACATATGTTTGTACCAGTTTTAGCAGCTTTAAGCAGAACAATTCTGGGGGCTTTAAGTAGCTTACTTGGGTACTAGCAGTTGCAATCGTAGGCTGAAAGGGTGGGTGGGCCTTTAGGCCTCTGGGAATGTGCTTGCCATGGGCAATTTCTGTAGCTTGGTTGGACAACCCTCAGATTCTCAAGTTGCAAGCTCTGGTGTTAGAGGTGGTTGTGATGGGCTGGGGGCCAGTCTCCAGACCTTCAGATGTTGCATGCATATTGTTTCTGGCTACAGTGCTACTGTCAGGCTGGTTGGGCCCATTCTCAGTCCTCCTAAAGGAATGTGCAAATGCCAGTGGTGGTGGACAAAGCAGGATGATTGCCACACCCCTGGGTAGTGTGCCTGGGCACTGGGATGATGGAACCAGGCTTGGCAGGTCTGTCCTCAGTCCCCCTAGTTATGTACATGGATGTTGGCTGTGGTAAGTTGGATGGGGTAATCCTTGGATCTCCCAATAGCAGGAGCAATACCTGAAGAAAGCCTGTCCTCGAGGCACATGCAAATTTGCTGCAGCTGTGCTGCTAGGGCAGGGTGTTGTTATTGTCAGTGGCAGCAGCCACTAGCAGGCAGCTCTCTGGCAATGTGGAGCACACTTTGGCTTCTGGCAGCAGCATAAGCCAGTCCTCAGGGTACGTGCAAGTTCACAGTGGCTCTGCTGCTGGTGGAAGTTAGGTCACTGCCAGTGGCACATGCTCTGGCCCCCAGCTGCATCAGCAGACTCAGCAGCAGGCGGAGAGGGCCTGTCCCCAGGTTGCATGCAAGTGTGCAGCATCTCTGCTGCTGTGTTGCGGGGGTGACATTGCTGTCTGTGTCAGCAGCCACAGGGAGGCAGCTCTCTGGTTCTGGAAAGCATGTGCTTTGGCTCCCTATGTCTGGTTCACAGCCTTTCCAGTGCCTGAGGTGCAGAACACTGCATATGCTAGAATGCTGAGGATCCTGCCACTTTGCTGGGTCCAACTGGCATTTCACTGCTGCAGCCCCCGGTGGTGACAGCAGCAACTGTGCCACCAGCAGCAGTGGGAAGAGCCTTTTCTCAAGGTGTGTGCACTTACATGCACTGCGGTCTTCCTGCTGGGTGGGCGGGTTGCTGTCAGTGCTCACAGGTGTAGCAGGGCCATCCATCTCTGCAGAGTCCCATCTGAGGGGGCAGGGTCACTGCAGGACCAATTATTAGACCATGCACAAACTCAGAGTTGTTGTGGCCCAAGCAGGCTGTAGTCCTGGGGGTGGGCCCACCACAGGACCAGTTTTCAGGCTGGGCACCAGCATGCACAGGCTCAGCAGACTAGCTGGTTGTGAGGTGTGGGTGCATGTGGGTGTCGTGGCTAGTAGGCAGATGGGTGGCTTCCCTGCTGTTCACTTCTTCCCTGGATTGGTGGTGCACCACATGGGTTCGGATGCCGGGGTCTTGATTAGTTTATCTGGCTAGGCTCTGGGAAGCTAGGGTCATGGTGCTGCAGATACCTGTATGAATGTGTTGGAATGATGGTGGGGCCTCAAGTGATAGAGAGCCGGGTGCTACTGATGCTCAAAGCAAGACACACTCTCTATGTAGGTTCAGTTTGGAGATGGCACTGAGCCATAGCACCTTACATTGCAGGGGCAGAGGGTGCTCAAGGTGGTCTCTTACTATGTAAGGCAATGCAGTTTGGAAATCCCAACTGCTCTCCAGACTGGTTTTTGTGCCAGTGAGAACAGTGGGGCAAAGATTGTTGACATTTTTTATGGCAATGTGGATCACTGGGGAACTACAGCTTACTTTTTCCTGTAGAATGGAGTTACTGATGACCCTGAGCCAACCTTGACTGAAGAGAGAGTATGTCAGAGGCAGGATGCTATATTGAGTTTCTGTACTTCACAGAGGTGTTTCTGTTCCCCTGGTGGTCTCCAGCATACTTTTTAAATCACACTAGCTGACATAAAATTGTTTGTTTTCTTGATTTCTTTTTGTGGGGAAATGAGTGCCAGGGAACTCTAGTCAGCCATCTTGCTGATGTTCTAAATTCTATTTTTAAAAGATCACTCTGGCTGTTGTAAGGAGAACTGCATGGGATGTGGTGAGGGGCAAGAATGTCACCAAGATCAGCTGGAGACTGTTGAAAGTCCTCCAGGAGGGAGAATCATGACTTGACTCAGGGCCTTCTGATAGAGATTATGAAACTGATCATATATGGGATATCTTTTGAAGGTAGAACCAATTGGATTTGCTAAGGGCAGTACACGGAGGGGACTAAACAATCAAGAGTGACACTTATGTTTTTGAATGGTTGAGTGAAACAAATGTCATGAACTGAGAAAAGATTGTGAGGTGTTATCAGCTAAATTGTGTTCCCTCCAAACTCTCATGTTGAATCCCTTACCCCTGATACCACTGAATGTGACTTTATTTGCAGCATGGCCTTTAAAGAGGTGATTAGGTTAAAATGAAGCTGATAGGGTTGGTGCTAATCCAATCTGACACCTGTCCTCATAAGAAAAGAACATTAGCACAGACCACAGTACCAGGGATGCATGTCTACAGATAAAACCCCATGTGAAGATACAGCAAGAACCGGCCATCTAGAAGTGAAGGAGACAGGGCCTCAGAAGACACCAAACCTGCTGACACCTTAATCTTGTACTTCAAGCTCCAGAACTATGAGAAAGTAAATTTCTGTTGTTTAAGCCACTTGTGGGGCATTTTTTTAGGGTAGCCATAACAAATTAGTATGAAGGAGAGCAGGTTTTAGGAAGTAGAAATCAAGAATTATATTAGGGATATGTTAAGTTTTCATCTGTTGTAAAAGGCAAGTGGATTGCTGAGAGTGTCCACTCACCTACAAGTGCCTAAGCTCCTGCTGCAGTCCTGCTTCTCGATTTGACCCCACCCTCACTCACTGACAGTGTCTGTTTCAGCTCCTCCGTCACCCCTGTTGTGGTTGTGTGTGGTGAGATCATAGCTGATGTTTATTATTTCCTGATACATTAATCTCTTTCTCTCATTGCTTACATTGGAGAATGTCAGGGTAAGGGTCTGAGCTGAGTGATATTTGCAGGCATCACCTGTTGTCTTCCTGCACTCACCAGCCAAGGAGAAGCCTGCCTTCCACCAGGACTGCAGTTTCCTCAGCCACCCACACAGTGAATCATGTCTGCATGGCACGCCCCTCTGCTCCTTCTCGCTGACCTTCCTTTCCTACCTGATGGTCTACCATAAGCCACCTAGGCAGAACTACTTATCTCCACTTCCCATGTTAAACAGTGTCTGGTGAAATCAGAGGCAGCAATCCTAGTAACACAGCTGGGTCTGTAGGCCCAAACAACTACTCTCTCTCACCCATAAAACCCTAAAGCACAGCTAGAACTCTTCTGCTTCCCACATAGAGAAGAATTGCTAACTCATAATATATTTCACCTTCAAAATATGTCCATAATTATGCCAGAGAAAATATTTATTTTTTTGGTCACTTTGCCAAAGTAAAGTTATCCATAACAAACACCATTGATTAGAAAATCTTCCTGTAATATTACCTCCAACCCTTCAGAATTGCCAGACCAGACCTTCATCTGCACAGCACAGGATCCACTTATCCACAATGGTCAAGAGGCCTGTCTTTAAGATTTCCAGTCACATTCCCCCGACCCTGTCATACTTCCAACCAAGCTATCCTCAAATTATCACCAGCCCTGTACAAAAATGTAACAATAATACGAGACCTATACAACGCCTGTAATGAAAAGTGGCAGCTGGTGATATTGATTGATCTAGGGGTTCCATGAAAATATAAGCAGAAAACTACTAGATAGGACAGAAAAATCAGCAGGTGAAGATTAAGTTACCAACTCAGGACCCTACCAAACTTTTCAGAAGCACAAAACCTTGGTGCCAAATTTTAAAAACAAAAAAGAAGAAAGCAAGCAAAGAGAAGTACAGAACCTTGTTTAGAAAATCAAATAAAGATTTCTCCCAGAACGCATGAAGAAAGCAGTAAGATATAAAACATAGACATAGGGAGGATTGATTCACAATATAACAATATCAACAAGTAAGGTTCAGCACAAGAGTGAAGAAGAATGAGTATAAGAATATTGCAGAGAAAATAATCTTTGGTAAAGGCAATCTGAGAAGCAAATAGAATGGAAACTAATTAAAAAATAGAAAATCAATGTAATACTTGAGGCTTTCAACAGGCTATCATACTATCTAATTAGATTGTATTATTGTGTCCACTCAATAACCAGTGTGATTAAAATATTTGGTACAAGAAGTAAGACCTAAACTGAATCTTATAGAACATTCTAGAAAAGAGAAAGACCATGGAAGAAGTCTTAGGGACATAAAATAGCATGGCTTGTTCAAGGAACTGTGTATTCACACTGTTCTGATGCAGAAATCTAATGGTGCTTTCTGTGGCCAATTTTGCTTTACTAACCTCCAGGATATTAATAAAGATAGAATGTTTTAATACCTGTGTTCTACAACAATAAAGTATCTCTGGTTAGTGCTAGATTAGGAGAATCTTAATCTCTTTGGGCCAGAGTAGCCTGAGGGTAAAACTTCTGTCATCCACGTGTGCCCAAGTGTGTGTTGTCCTCACACAACTCAACATTAAACAGAAGTGATCTCTATATTATTATGAAATTAAGCTACATATCATCCATATAGGTATATATGCTATAAAAATGGAATTTATGCTACACTAATAGCTAGAGATATTAATCATTTTCACTTCTGGCTATAAGATCACTGCTGACAAACATATACAAACGTAAGCACGTGTGCACACAGACAACCAATGAAGGGGAAAGACTAACTGTCTAACCCAATTGAAAATCAAATGATGACCAAACTTCAATTGTAGTATTTGTGCTGATTGCTTAGATACTGTTTCTTCAGAAACTATGCTCAAGTCACAGGTTGTACCTAACCACATCCTACCACCACATCCTGCTGGGCTAAAATCCCAAAAAGTAATAAGAGATGCATTCAACTTTATGAGAGGAAAGCAAAACCTAATCTTTCAGGTGGTGAGGTCCACCCAGTATGGAGCTCAAAGGTGCCATTGTTCTGCTCATGTTTATAAAGGGAGCTGCCATGTTTCTCTCAACGCAGAGTTGGGAGCAACTCCAGAGCCTGCTTCAAGATGCTGCTGGTCCTGCTCTCAGTGGTCCTTCTGGCTCTGAGCTCAGCTCAGAGCACAGATAATGGTAAAAAAAAATATTTTTTTAAAAAAGGAGATGGGGAGTGGGATGAGGGGCCGTGACTCTTCTAGGGCCTCAGGGGTTCACCCTACACCACTGCAGAGGAAGAGCAGGAGGGGAGGAAGGAGGTTGAGAAGAAGGGTAGGGCTTTGGAGCTCTCATTCCAAGGATGACATCTGTTGTGCCCTCATTCCATGCCAAGGCCTTATACTTTATTTGATATACACTTGGAACCCAATAGAGAATTTCAATTAGAGGAATGACAAAGTAAGATTTGTATTTTTAGAAAGACCTGGCTGTGCTGTAAAGGATGCAGTGGATAATGCAAGACTGATCCAGGGAAGTCCAGCTATGAAGATGCTACAGTAATCTCAGTGGACAGCGATGATGGTGTCCTTGCTGTACAGGGGATGCAGAATCAATGAAAGAGATAAACAAACATCAGAGTACTGTCAGACATAGAGGACTGGATAATACATTTGTGTCTTTCTACATAGTGGTATAGAAATATCAGGTCCCCAAATTCCCATTTTTCTTCCAATCACATTTAAAAGTTCAATATGTTGCAGGCAGTATGTGTAAGATTATATCCAAATATTTACTCCTGGTTGCTCCTCTTGGGCAAGCTTGTGAATATGATCAAAATATTTAAAGAAGGAAGAAGGTAAAGATCTAAAATATGACATGAAAATACCCAGAGAAGTGTGCCTAAATTAGCATTAGGGTTTGAGGGATCCTAAGGATGACAAAAAGGGACTCTTCTATTGAATTCGTGGTTGATGCTCAGCGATAGTAACAATCCTGCCTCCCCTAACATCTTCCTCCCCTTCCAGCAGCTTCACAGAACATGGTTGATGAGGTAACTTAGGGGATGCACAGGGTGTGGCCAGAAGACCCCTTTCCCTATAGACCACTATGAGCCCTGAAAGATTTATGAGGTAATGTTCACTTCATCCTGTGCTTCTTTTCCTAGATGTGAACTATGAAGACTTTACTTTCACCATACCAGGTAAATCCCAATGATCCTCAATCCAATTCTTTTCTTTCTTTTTCCACTAGAATTTCTTTTTAGTTTCCTTCAGTGTCTTCTTCTCATCATTTTTTTGGGAGGAGGTGGTAAGAGGGGTCAGGCATTGATTAATATTAGTGCCCCTAAATATATAGGCAATTCTTACCCATCTTTGATTCTGGGGACCATGAGCCAGGCCACCAACTTGAATACAGAGATGCCTGGCTTTGAGGACAATAGGAGTGGGCAGGCTTTTTTCCCAGGCTGAATGATTGCTGAGAGATGATGAACAAATGAGAAGTGTTCTCATTCTGACTCCTCCATCCTTAACTGCTTCTTTCTTCCCCCAGTGTTCCCCTGCACGGTTATGTGGCTTCAGGGAGTAACGCAAAACAAAACAAAAAAATCAGTGCATGAATGTCTTTTCTCTGTGTTGACCCACTCAGCTGTGTCACTACAGATGATCAATAGTTGCCACAGCTGTTTAGTGATCATGTGCAGGCTTTCACATTGTCTTTCTCTTCTGTCTCTTAGTATTTCTCTACTTGGTTCCAGGAGCCTGGGAAATCAGCTCTAGTTTCCACATAGGGCTTAGGTGCCCAGAGATGGAGTCACAGTTTGTAAGTCATTACAGCAACCAAAAAATAAAAATAAAAAATAACCAGTAACATAACTGAAAGCTATAATGCTTTTGCTTTTTTTTTTTTTTTCTGTCCTTGGAGACATCCTCTGGCAACTCTAAGATATGCAAGAACCCCTCTTTTCAAATTTAAGGAAACATACTTGTCACAGGAGCAAATAAATGAGACTTTCCATATCACTCTTACATGGATTAAGTTGAGAGCTGCATAAAAAGAAAAAAAAACAGTGGGCACAAAAGAAGTTGACAGTCAAGCAGCAGGTTTGGGGAGAACAGGGCTGTGTAGTAAGGTGAGAGAAGTATAAAGAGAGGAGAGTTTTTCTTCACTGAGCTCATGCATTCTTGTCCATTAATTACTCACACAGATGTAGAGGACTCAAGTCAGAGACCAGATCAGGGACCCCAGAGCCCTCCTCCTGAAGGACTCCTACCTAGACCCCCTGGTGATAGTGGTAACCAAGATGATGGTCCTCAGCAGAGACCACCAAAACCAGGAGGCCATCACCGCCATCCTCCCCCACCTCCTTTTCAAAATCAACAACGACCACCCCGACGAGGACACCGTCAACTCTCTCTACCCCGATTTCCTTCTGTCAGCCTGCAGGAAGCATCATCATTCTTCCGGAGGGACAGACCAGCAAGACATCCCCAGGAGCAACCACTCTGGTAATCTAGAATTCAGTGGCAGGTATGATTCCAGTTCATTCTCCATTAAATGCCCAAACTGCTACCGTTCCCAAACTTTATCGTGTTAACAAATCAATTGGAAATATGTTGAAATTACATAATCCTGTACCCCATTTCTTAAGATTTGTATTCAGATATTCTTGGATAAGGTTGCAAGTCCTTGTATTTTTAACAAGTGGTTCAAAGAATTCTTATCTTTTGAAATACTGACCTCCCCAACTTTTTTCTTAAGATGACTTGTCTCATTAAAATGAGTTGGTAATGAGGAAGTGGGGTGTGCTCTCCCTTTGGTGCTCTGCCTCCTGTCTTTGAGTCTGCCTTCTCAAACCCAAGGACTCTCCATCTCAGGTTTCTCTCAGGTTTCCACCAGAGGACTCTTTGCTCAGTCCTGCCTCACACCAGCCTCTCAGGTCCAGTGTCCCTGCTAAATGATACTTGAACTTGATGCTCTTATATCTTATTTAATTTTTAAAATACTTATTTTGAAATTAGTACATGCTCAAGGAAAAAAAAATCTAACTGAACAGAATGGTATGAAGCTAAATCTTAAAGTGACGCCTTATCCTACTTACCCACACCCTTCACCAAAAGTCACCACCCTTAATTTTTTGAACATCCTCCTGGAAATATTTATATGTATATAAGCATACGTCATTATTTTTCCCACAAGTGACATATTATTTTATATGCAGATCTGTATTTTCTTATTTCAAATAATACATGTCTTAGACAACTTTATCATTTCACGGAGACCTATAGATCTTCTTGGTGATTTATTTGTACATTTTTCTTTTGTTGTTACAATTGTATACTATTCTCTTGTGTGACTGTACCATGATTTCTTCAGTCAACCACTGTTAATTGATATGTAGGCTTGTATTAGTTTTTCACTACTACAGGTTCAAGTTGCAGTCATTTTCATAAATATAACCTTGAATGTTTTGAACAGTAACCAAAACATAAACACCATAAAAATAATCTATTTTCTTAATCTTGAAAGCAATAACTTACTTTAGTAATATCACCAAGGAATTAGATAAGTTTTGCCATGTTGTATGTTGTGTATACATTTCCTTGGTTTTTTTTTGTTTCAGAAAATAAATAAGAAGATAACTTCCTTCAGAAAGCCATGACATTGAAATAATGTGGTCATAACTCTTTATTCAGTATACCAATAAAATATTAATAGCATGCAATTTCTGATTGTTGCTTCTCTTTGTGGGTGTTTCTGAGTCTAGAATTTGAGGGCCATTAATACAATCTAAGAATATCTGGGACTCTTGCTCATTGATGCTTCCAGCAGGCTTCCCTCCTCCTTTATCTTAATAAAGCCAGCTGCCAAGGAGAAAGAGTTCCATTGTTCCCCTTCTGTCCTAGATTGCATAGCACAAATGCAAATTCTTAAAATTATTTTTACATCTTTCATTGATATTCTTGTAACTCTAGGAAAACAAGGAATATATAACAAATGAGAGGGAGTTGCAAGTGCTGGGGAATTCTTAAAATTTCCAAAACTATTAATCCTGGTTTCTAGGGGCATAAATGTAGTTCTAGATCTCTTCTCTATAAAACTCACTATGCTCTTTTCTCCTCTTTTTTCATTGCTCAGTTCTCTTCCTCCCTAAGTCGTTCACCATTCTTTTTAAAAACTTGAGTGGATTTCATAAAGGGTGCAGCATAATGTACTTTAAAGGGCAAGAAATTTGAGTAAAACTCTGTTCTGATTGTAAAAATTCCAGCAATATCAGTATTATTGTCAGATAATATAGACTACCAAATTTAACTCAAGTTGCTGAGGCAAAGTTGAATAGAAAATAACCCTAAGAAGCAAGAGAATTTGATATGTACTGTCTCCAACTACCTCTCATTATCACCTCCAATGTCACTGAATACAGAAAATTTTAATATCTAATCTTTATCATTAAAAAGCACATAATTCTTATTTAGATTTTTTAAGTACAGGAAACAACAAGTTTCTGAATTCATTCTGAGTTTCATTAAACAAAATATATAGTACAGCAAGGATACTCTGTTAGGGAAACTATTCAATAGTACATAAACAAGCGAACAGTATGCTAAAAGAATAATAAACCACGTTGAAAGAGGATGAGGATGTTAAAGATGGTTCAGTATTAGAAAATTGGCCACACCATATCTGATTTTGATGATATTTAGATAAGACTTTGGATTTAGATTTTAAAGTGGATGCTGGAATGAGTTAAGACTTTGGGATTTGGGGGATGAAATAAATGTACTTAGTATGTGAGAAGACCATATATTTGGGGGGATGACCAGGGACAGAATGCTATAGTTTGAATGTTTATGTCTCTACAAAATAAATTTATGTTGAAACTTAATTCCCTATGCAATAGTATTAAGAGATGGAGTCTTTGGGGGAAGTGACTAAGTCATGTGGACTCTGCTTTCATGAATGGGATCAATTTCCCTACAAAAAGAAGCTCCCAAAGGCTGCTGAGCTGTTCCATCTCTTTTGACATGTAGGGACTCAATGTTCATCTTTCTTTCATACTTCTGCCTCATGAGAGAGAAGCCAGGAGAAATTGTCTGTTTGGAATGGGCTCTCACTCAACCCCAAATCTGGTACCATCTCAATCTTCAACTTTCCAGCCTCCAGAGCTATGACAAATACATTATATTATTTATAAATTACCCAAGATAAGATATTTTGTTAATAGCAGCTCGAACTGGCTAAGGCAGAGGGCTACTTACAAGAATTAAATGCATAATATATATAAAATTACCTTATAAAATATATATAAAATTACCCTACATGATGTATATAAAATTACACGATTTAAGTCTTGTAAAATGCAACATGTATACAAAATTACCCTACATGACATACAACAATAAAAGTTCAATACATTTAAATTTATTTATTCTTTTATTTAAAAAGACTCATTTTGTCCTTTCTAATAATGAATTATCTTCTAATAATAAATTATCTTTCTAATAATGAATTAACTTCTAATAATGAATTATCTAAAAAATAGATTATTTGATAAACACTTGCTTTCTTTAGCATTAAAGCATTCAAAAAAGAAGCAGAAAGGCCATCTAAAAGGTATGTTGATGAACAAATGCACTGTTGCATGTCATCAGGTGGCTGGTTAACGTGAATAAAAACGAAGTCTCCTTCCTCATTTAAATTCCAATGATTCTGCTCCTTAACATTTAATATTCAGCCTATTCTCTACCTATACAGAGAGTAATGCCACCTGTAGGTCTATCATTGCTCAGTTGTTAATCTGAGAAGTAAAGCCCAGTTCCTCTTGAAAAGGCAGAGAATTTAGACAGAAATTCACCGGCTGCTTTCTTACAGAAAGTAAACCAATTTCTGCTTCCAGAAAAATGGAGTAAATGTATTTTGCCCTATTCCTTCTACTAAGAAAAACTATAAACCCTGAACATTATATATAAAATATATGAAAACTCAGACCTGGAGAGACCAAGGCAGATGTGGTAGGGACTTAATAAATTGTATAGCGATGAATCCTCTAAGTTTTCTTTTCTGCTTTATAATTTGCAGACTTTTAGCTGAAAATGCCATCAACATAGAAATACTAACAGGCACATATGAGAATTTCCCAACAAAAGCCTATTATTTTAGGCAAAGGTCAAGGAAATAGTCTACCAAGGCAGAAAACATTTCGACAATAACCACTCTACTGTAGTCAAGTACCACAGAAAACACTATTACCTCAAGTGAAGAGCTTAGATCTTTAGATCTTCACACCTGCCAGGCTGTGACAAGGTGTCCCAACCCTCCTCCAGAATAGTATCTCAGAATAGCAGAAGTTGGAACTTTCATCCCCAACTTGTGGTAATAAGCCCCTCACTCTCCTTCCACACCTTGATATGACTGGAGAGCAAATGGGGAGCTGGATCTACTCTAGAAGCAGCAATGAAGAAGCACCCTCCTTTCCATACCAGGTGGTGCTTGTGGAGGCCACGTGGGAAACAGTAACAAGTCACTTCTGCCTCCGAGACAGGCTATCAGTGGAGGCCTAGTGGTGACCCAGAATCCACACTCCAGCCAACAGTAATGAGGAACCTTCACCTGCCTAGGTGTCAACAGAGATTGAGAGGAAACCTTTATTTCTACCATCACCTGGCAGTAATGCAGTGTCCCTCCCTCACTCCCTTGCCTTGCTGGAGTAGTGTCTGAGGAAGCTAGCTAAGACAGAAAAGGTAAATAAGTTCTAGAGTCTCATAATGCCTAAAATGTCCTGGTTCATTTAGAAATCATTTGGTATACAAAGAACCAGGAAAAATCTCAACTTGAATGTAAAAGGTAATTAGAAGATTCCAGAACAAAAATGACAAAGATGTTGGAATTATTCAGAAAATATTTTAAAGCAGTCATCATAAAAATGCTTCCAGTATATTGCTTACAAACATATATGAAACAAATTTAAAAATTATCTCAGCCAAAAAATTAAAATATATGAAAGAACTGAATGGACATTTTAGAACTGAAACTTACAATAACCACATAAAAAATTCAAGAAGGTAAGCAGGAAAAAACTATAAACACAGCCTCAGGGACCTGTAGTATTATAACTGAAGGCCTAATTTTTGTGTTATCAGAGTCCCAGAAGGAGAGAAGAAATGGGCAGCTTTGAGAAAGGTCTCAAAGACTGAAAACTTCCTTAATTTGGCAATAGGCAAAAACCCACAGATTCCTAAATTCAAGCAAACCCAAAATCTCTTAGCCATTTTAGGCTACTGTATCAGAATACCATAGAATGGGTGGTTTATAAAAACAGAAATGTGTTGCTCACAATACTGGAGGCTGGAAGACCGTGATCAGAATGCCAGCACAGATGAGTTCTGCTGAAGACATTTTTTGGCTATAGATGGACATCATCTCATTGTATCCTCACATGTTGGAGAAAAGAAAAAGATATCTCTTGTCTCCTTCTCCCTCTCTCTCTCTCTCTTTTTTTTTTATAAGCCCTCTGATCTCAACATGAGGGCCCCACCCTCATGACTTAATCTAACCCTAATTACCTCCCAAAGGCCTAACCTCCAAATAACATCACATTGAATTTAGGATGTCTACATATGAATTTTGAGGGGACACAAACTTTCAGTGCATAAAACTAACCAAGACAAACACAAAGAATCCAAACTAAGGTATACCATGGTAAAATATCTGAAAATTAAAAGAAAGAACAAATTTTGAAAGCAGCTAGAGGAAATAGCTCATCTATAGGAGAGAAAACAATACAAATGGAAGCAGGAGACACCAGAAATAGATGAAAGCCATAGAAAAGTGGCACAACACTGTCTATGTGATGAAATAAAATAACTTTCGATTCTGGTTTTTATATCTGGTATATTTGTCTTTTAGGAATGGAAGGGCTATAAAGACATTTGATGAAAGAAAACTGAGAGGATTTGTCACCAGAAGGTCTACCTTTTAAAAAGGGGCTCAAGAAAATTCTCTATCCAGGAAAAAAAAAAAAAAAAAGATTAAAAAAGAAACTTTAAAACACCAAAATTAAAGAAAACACAATGGAAAGGGAAAAAATGAATAACTTCATCTTCCTTTTCCTCTTCAGTTTGGTAAATTTATTTGACAGCTGAAGTTAAAATTATGACATTATCAGATACGATTTTAAGTGTATATGGGTAAATATTTAAGACAACTATATAAGGAACAGAGGAGGGTAAAGAGACATACAGGGAATCAAGGAATAAGGTTTCCATACATCTTTCAAAGTACTAAAATTTTGACCCTATTAAACCATGATAAGTTATTACATGTGCTGTAAAACCTACAGCATCCACTAAGATGTCTGCACACAGAGATATACTCAAAAATACCACAGATAAACCTCAATGGAATTCTAAAAAAAGAAAATTAAAGTAACACACATGAAAGCAAGGCATACAAAACAACAATTACAAAAAAAGAAAAAAAAAGGATAAGCAGAAATCATAAAGTAAAATGGCAGTTTTGTGACCCAACATATCAATAATTACAAATAAAAGTGGTCTAATGTGAACAAAGTTGCTGAGTATTGAAGAGTGTCTATATTATAGAAATAAAATAGCATATGCTATTATCAAATTTTATGGGATATTTATATTTTTATATACATTGTACAAATGTTATGTTAAATATTTTAATTAATATTTTGTACAATTAATTTTTGGTACAAAGTAATTATTTTGTACTATTAATATTATTGTATAAAACATGTATATTTTGTAAGTAACCCATATAAAGCTCTCAGCTCCATCCATGCTTGGCACAGGGAAGTTGATATGGTTTGGATGTTTGTCCCCTGAAAACCTCATGTTGAAATGTGATTCCCGATGTTGGTGATAGGACCTGGTAGGAGGTGATTGGATCATGGGGCAGATTCCTCATGAATGGTGTAGCAGAAGCTTGTCCAACACATGGCCAGCATTCTGCATGCAGCCCAGAATGGCTTTGAATATGACCCAGTACAAATTCATAAACTTTCTTAAAACATTGAGTTTTTTGGCAATTTGTTTTAGCTCATCACCCATCGTTAGTATATTTTTTGTATGGCCCAAGACAATTCTTTTTCTTCCAGCGTGGCCTAGGGAAGCCAAAAGATTGGACACTCCTGGTTTAACACCATTCTCTCGGTGATTAGTGAGTTCTTGCTCTGAGTTCATGCAAGATCTGGTTGTTTGAATGTGTGTGGCACCTCCTCTACTTGCTCCCACTCTCACCATGTGACACGCCTCCTCCCCCTTTGCCTCTTGCCATGATTGTAAGCTTCCAGAGGCCTCATCAGAAGCTAATCAGATACTAGTGCCATGCCTGTACACCCTGCAGAACTATGAGCTAATTAAATCTCTTTTATTAATTACCTTTATTTTTTATTTTTTTATTTTTTTTGAGATGGAGTCTCGCTCTGTCATCAGGCTGGAGTGCAGTGGCGCGATCTTGGCTCACTGCAACCTCCACCTCCCGGCTTCAAGTGATTCTCCTGCCTCTGCCTGCTGAGTAGCTGGGACTACAGGCACCCGCCACCACGCCCTTCTAATTTTTTGTATTTTTGGTAGAGACAGGGTTTCACCGTGTTGGCCAGGATGGTCTCAATCTCCTGACCTCGTGATCCGCCCGCCTCTGCCTCTCAAAGTGCTGGGATTACAGGTGTGAGCCACCATGCAGGGCCCCTCTATTTCTTTATGGCAACACAAGAATGGCCTAATACAGAAGCCTTCACTGAGAGCTGCTAGAGTGAAGACAGTCACTGGGTGGGGCTCCCCATCACTTGCTTGCTATGTCAAGTTCTCACATGGCTGTCTCAGAGGTCTTACTTGTCCTGATATCTACACTATTCCTAAGTGACCTTGTCTAAGCCCATGGCTTCAAATGTTACTGAAATCAAGTTTACAATCACAGCTGATAATGTCATAATTGTAACTTCAACTGTCAAATACATTTACCAAACTGAAGAAGAAAAGGAAGATGAATTTATTCATTCTTCCTTTCCATTGTGTTTTCTTTAATCTTTTTGTTTGAAACTTTCTTTTTTAATTTATTTTTCTTGGCTAGAGAATTTTCTTTAGCCCCCTTTTAAAAGGTAGATGTTCTGGTGACAAATCCTCTTAGTTTTCTTTCATCAAATATCTTTATAGCCCTTCCATTCCTAAAAGATAAATTCACCAGTTTCAGTGGCATTTGAAGCCATGGGCTTAGATAAGGTCACTTATCTAAGTTATAGCATGGCACAGGTGCTATAACTCCTTCAATGAACCCAGGTTTGGCACCCACCTCATTATTCTCTAGGCAGCTACTTTCACTCATCAGTTGAAATTTGAAAAAAAAAAAGAAAGAAAAAAACCAACAACACTTAAAAAATCTGGACAGATAGTTTGAGTGCCTATTTTGAATCCACTAATATTTATTCCTGGCTAAATTGTGCACATCAGACTAGTGGACCATCACAAAATTTCATACTGAAATGTATTGGATATAAAAAGAAAATAGAAAGAAAAAGTGAAAACATATTAACTGGCAGAAGAGAAATACTACAGTCTTAAAATGAATCAGGACGAGCCTTCAGACTACTTTTCTATTTAGAAGAAAAGTCCTGAGACAATGGGTTTTATCAAGCCAGGATAAAGAAACATAAAATCTGACGAGTTGATGGGTCACCAACATGGCACATGTATACATATGTAACAAACCTGCACGTTGTGCACATGTACCCTAAAACTTAAAGTATAATAATAATGAAATTAAAATAATAATAACAATAAAGGGGGCTGAGAATAAAAGAAAAGAGCACTTAAAGACTGAAAAAAAAAGATTAGGATTATCTTTTCAACTAATCATTTTGGAACAGTTGAATATTCATATGTAAAAGAAGGCTCTTCGTGTCTCTTTTCTTCCTAAGTGAGGGACTTGAAAGACACATGTTTAGTGTTAGATACTCCACTAGCTTGTATTCCTGAGAGACTACATGAAAACTATCCTCACCTCACTCTGCATTTTTAAATTAAATTAGTCATGTAATGTGAACCGAGAAATGAACCTTTCATGAAACTCACATTGTAGATGCTACAGCATAGCCTATCCTATCATGTCTCATCCAAAGAGTAAAAAGTTTCTCAATAAGTAATAGGCAACAAAAGTGAAATGATATAAAGCTTTTGATATTTTATTTATACCTCACCAGAATTAAAGATGACTGAGCTAATAGTGTTACTACAAGGTATAATAAAATTATGAAAAATATACACAGATGTTACATATTCTATAAGGAAAAATGTCATATGTAACTTGTTTTTGCCTTAAATGCTTTAATTGAGATATAGTTCACATAATATACAATTCACTCATTTAGTGTTCAATTAAATGATTTTTAATATATTCCACAGACATGTGCAACCATCACCACTGTCAATTGTAGAATATTTTATCACTTCAAAAAGAAACCCCATATCCTTTAGCTATCACCTCCCTATTCCCCCATCATCCCACCTTTCTCCCCACCCCAGCCTAAGCATCTGTTAATCTTCTTCCTGCATCTGTATATTTTCCTATTCTGGACTTTCGACTGAATGGCATTATATAATATGAGATCTTTTGTGATTGGTTTCTTTTACTTAGCATAATTTCAAGACTCATACATGTTGTATGTATCAGTACTTTATTCCCTTTAATAGTTAAATAATATTTGATTACATGACTAAACCACCTTTTGTCTATTTATTTATTCATTGATGAACATTTGGGTTTTTTTCTATCTTTTGGCTACTATAAATAATGATGCTAAGAAAATAAAAACTAAGCTAGTAAAAGACTTTCCTTATGTATGTGCTAAATAATTCTATTTTAGTTATGCATTGATCTTTAAAACACCCTGAGTCCAAAACTCAGAGATACAAAACAACAATATTTTATTTTATTTTATTTTATTTTGTGTATTTTTTCTTCAACTTTCAAGTTCTGAAGTACATGTGCAGAATGTGCGGTTACATTGGTAAACATGTGCCATGGTGGTCTGATGCACAGATCAGCCCATCACCTAGGTATTAAGCCCAACATCTACTAGCTATTCTTCCTGATGTTCCTCCTCCCCCAACCCCCACCCCAATAGGCCCTAGTGGGTGTAAAACAACAGTATTTTATTATGCTTCCAGATTCTGTGGGTCAGTAATTCAGACAGGGCACTATGAGAAGGCTTGTCTCTTCTTCAAAATGTCTAGACCTTCAACTTAGAATATGTAGACAGCGGACTATGACTCAAGTGGCAGGGGCTGCAATAACCAAGCAGACCTTTACTCTCATGTCTATCACTGGACTTGGATGATCAGAAGTATGGGCTCATTTGAAATGGTTGACTATATTGCCTACATGTGGCCTCCTCGTGTGGCTTGAGCTTCCTCACAGCATGCTGGTCTCAACTTTGTCAGACTTCTTATGAAGTGGTTCAGGATTGTAAGAGGAAACTTTCCAGTGAGTAACGGAAAAGCCATACAGTTTTTCTTGATAGCCTTAGAAAGCATATGATGTCGTTTCCACCACACGTCATTGTTTAAAGCAGTTACAAGCCCACTCAGTTTTAAGAGGAAGGTCTGCAGACCCTAGGCCTCAAAAGGAAGAGGATCAAAGAGTTTGCAGCCATGTTTCAAAACTGCCACAGACTCGAAGCGATCCTGATATAGTATCAGAAAGCAGATTTTGTGTATTTACTTAAACCTTGGGTACTTTATACATAATATGTATTGGCGAGGTGAGTAAGAAGATAAACTGTCATTTTAGACATTTGTGGCATGTGATAGGAATGTGCCTCTGAAATCTCTGTCTTGAGGGAGCACAATTAGCTGCAGAAGGGCAAATACACACTAAAAATAAAGAAGCTTAATCATCTCTTTTACAAATAAGCACCCTTATCCCTCAGTTTCTGCTGTGAGCAGGAGCCTAACTTCAATGGCCACCAGGCTCCAAATGGCAAGACTATCTCCTACATAAAGATATGTGTTTATTTGTCCTTTGTTTAAAGTCTGTTAACTAACACAGATGGCCACCCCAATTTCCAGGTAAATTTAAGATAAACTATGCATAATAAATAATGCTGCCAAGTCCTCTCTCTTGGGGATTGGTTATCACTTAACTTGAGAAAATGTATATATTGGGTCATATGCATATATTGGCTATATAAAAACGGGTGAGATCTCTTTCTGTCTTTGCAGTCTCTTAGTAGGTTGCCTGTAATGTATATCAGATTCTGGTTTAATATTTATTTAATAAGAAAACTATTTTCTTTCTCTATTACATTTGTGGAGAGACTTTCTGGGTTGGGAGGAGACTTTGTTTTTAATCGTATTTCCCCAACAGCTAACAAGCATGGCACCTATGCTATGAAATCTATCACCCCATTCACTTCCATGAGCCGCTTTCAGCCAAAGACAGAGAAGGGGGCAGATTCAATGGTCAGGCCTGCTCCTGGGAGACTCAGGACTCCTCTAATTTGCACCTTGGGCTTGATAACTCCCTACTGGACATCTTGAAATGTTCTCAGGACTGCACTGCTGCCTAAGACCTTCCTTCTTTCCCTCTCTTTCTCCTTCACAGGGGTCAAAGTTATATCCTAGTACAATAGCTCTGTTCACCTTTCGCTCTCTCCTTGCTTTCTCATATAGGCATTTATCCCGATGACTGCCTTGCTTCTCAGGAGATCCATGAAGACACCATATTTTAATGTTTCTAGCTTATAACTAAGGTGAATGAATAAAAAACATTTAAATCTTAAGGAAAAAAAGATGCAAAAAATATTTTAAAATCTCTATTTTGTATTTTAACAAATCAGAATTCAAATCCTAGTTGATAGCTTTACAAGGAAATTATAAACAGTGTCACAACAGCAGGTAATATAATATCTGCCTTGAAAATCACTAGCTGAAATTCTGAGAAAAATAAAGGTAGTTTTCGTTTTTCAAAGACAACTAGGACTTTGTCTGGGAGCACACTGGAGGCATTCCATTCTTTTCCAGTGTCAATCAATAGCACAGGATAAAGAAACATATTGAACACTAAAGCTTTGGATACACAAATTTATAACATCTTATTTATAAATCAGTGGTGTACAGAAAGCAGAGATCCCATAATCAAGCATGGCAAACATGTTGAAGAATATGCTTACAATGATTTCTGCTATAGATTTCATAATGGGGATTCAGAGAAGTAGAGTTATGGTGCTGGTTCACTGCATTGATTGGATCAGGCGCTGGAAACTCTCCCTGATAGATTTTATTCTCACCTGTTGGGCAATTTCCAGAATATTCTGCTGTAATTTTACATGTGGGCTTAAATGTAAACTGAGGAAATTTTGTACAATAAGAATGCAAGGATAAGTTTGACATCCCCTAATATCTATAATTTCATTCCTGCTCCTCTTTATTATATACTATTTGAGCAATACGATTATAAAGCGAAATTATTTTAATCTAGATAGCATTGTGGCACAGATTTTTGCTCTTGAGTTAGCATTTTTCTATCTATTCAGTCATTCTTTTTTTATGATTTTATGGAACAGCAAACTGAAACAGGCTTCTCTCTGTGTCCTGAGGAACCTTCGGTGTTACATGAATATAAGGAAATCTAAATCCTCATAAACACACCTGAATTGATTGGTAATTCTCTCAAAAATGAAGACAACAAATAACTCAGCAAACATCCCTTTCATTTAACCCAACTTCTTTTATTATGTTTGGTGATAGATCATTGAGCCTCATTGATGAAATTATCTGCCTGAAATAAGTTAAAAGAAAGTGATTTCACTGTTTCCATCAGAACTGTAACTATATAATCAATGGCAAAATTAAAATTATAATATTATATAATAGTAACAATAAAATTAGATGAATAATGCATTTTATGTTAAGCAAGCGATGAACATTTTAGCTTTATCTCATTTAGTTTACATTATGTTGATTTGATAAAAGCATACACAAATATACAATCGACAGACTGACGATACAACCTCTAGAATAAGAGAAAATATTTGAAAACTATTCATTTATCAAGGAATTCATATCCAGACTATAGAAGGAACTCAGTCAAAAACACAAATAATTAGATTAAAACATGGGCAAATTAACTGTACAGATATCTCTCAAAAGAAGACATACAAATGGCCAATAGGTATATAAAAAGGTGCTCAATATAACTAATCAGAGAAATGCAAATAAAAACCTCAATGAGATATTATTTTATTCTAGTTATAATGGCTATTTTCAAAAAGACAAAAAAACACAAATGCTTGTGAGGATGTGGAGGAGGAACTTTTACACACTGTTGGTACAAATATAAATTAGTTTAGTCATTATGGAGAACAGAATGGAAGTTCTTAAAAACTAAAAATATAACTACCATATGATCCAGCAATCCCAGCACTGGGTATGTATCCAAAGGAAAGGAAATCAATATGTCGAAGTGATATCTGCACTCCCATGTGTTTTGCAACACCATTCATAATAGCCGAGACATGAAATCAACCTAAGTGTCCATTAACATTTGAATGGATTAGAAAACATGATATATACACATAATGAATGGAATACTATTTAGCCATTAAAAGAAGGAAATTTGGTCATTTATGGTAGCATCCATGAGACTGGAGAACATCTGTTAAGTGAAATAAGCCAGATACAGAAAGACAAACATGACATGTTCACACATATGTGGAAGCTAATAAAGTTGATTCCGTAGAAGTAGGAAGCAGAATAATGGTTCCTAGAGATGTGATTGGGGAGAAGGGAGAGGGAGATAGCCAAAGGTTGGTTAATGAATACAAAAGTATAGCCAGATAGAAGGAATAAGTTCTAGTGTTCTATAGCACAGTAGGGTGACTACAATTACAACAATTTATTGTATATTTTACAAGAGCTAGAAAAACAAATTTTGAATGTGCCCAACACAAAGAAATGTTAAATATTTGAGAAATGGATATGCTAATTGCCTTGATTTGATCATTACACATTGTATACATGTATTCATATATCACAATGTATCACATAAATATGTACAATTATTGCGTTTATTAAAAATAATAAAAATAATAAAATAATGCAGAAAAGAAGAAATCCAAGTAACAAAAACCAGACAAGCTAAAATATAGAGAAGTGGAGGACAAATCACAGTACAATGTGTATAAATAGGTGTGTCTGTGTGTATTTGTATACATGTATATGTAACTATATGTGTATCTATATCCATATATGTGGATATACACATAACAGATCATCCTAAGTATATTCATGACTTTTTAAGCATTTTCCCCTCAAGACAATGTAACCTTAACAAAGTTCTGTGGAAATATTTGAAGACTCTTATATCTCAAAAAAACATTTTTTTTTTCGTGGCTCACTACAGCCTCGACCTCCCTGGGCTCAGGTGATCCTCCCACCTCCACCTCCTGTGTATCTGGGATCACAGGCGTGTACCAACACACCTAGCCCAGCTAATTTTCATATTTTTGGTAGAGTCGGGGTTTTGCCACGTTGCCCAATCTGGTCTCAAACTCCTGGGCCCAAGCAATCCGCCTGCCTCAGCCTCCCAAAGAGCTAGAATCTTGTTTTTGAGGAAACAAAAGAAGTTCACTTTTTCCATGTTTAGTTTGGGGTGCTTATGTTTCATTGAAAGAGATCATTTTTTAAAATGTGTTTAAAATGCTACTGACAGATTATTTGAAAGGTCTGCATCTTTATAGTGGGGAGTGGAGAGCAGTGAGGGAAGTTTTCCTGATAATTATAATACTCACATTAGATTCATATATTGCCCACTAAGTTTCTTGAAAATTTCAAGCTCTGTATTTTGCTTTGTAATGTAGCAATCTATACTGTGACTGCATTATAATTAATTAGCATAAGGATTGCTGGTTTCCCCTACATGTTGAATAATTTTAATGTGGTGAAAGGTTTCTGTTTCAAACATCGGATTTGTAAATCAAATGAAACACTTCGTTGGAAGAGGAGAAAATTTTATTCAAAAGAATGAAAATTAGTCTGTCTTTGTTTGCATGTTAGCAATGATAATTTGGTTTGTCAATCATCTTTCTATAAAGAAATTTACAGTTTGTAGCTGACAGCTGGACCAAGACTGGAAATTCTTAACAGAGGTAGTTAGAAATTTTCAATGAATGTTACAGAGAGTGATTTCACTGTCTTATTGCAGTTTGCTAAACTTTATAGCTAAAAAGAAAAGCCATGATAAAATAAAAGTAATAACACTGCACAATCAAACATAAGATCTATGTTATTATCCAGTAAGTCATCTGAAAATTAGTCACACAACAAACTACAGATCAGAATTTTCTCTTTGTAGCCATGCTGAATATATTGGAGGTTTTCATGATTGTAATAGGTGGAGGATTTATAAAAGGAATGTAGGAAATTAATTCATTGGACTCACAGATTGCATTGCCTGGATGAGAAATCAGAAGTTATGCATGGTTGGCTTCATTCTTACTAGTTTGGCCTTAGCCGGAATCAATATTCTTCTATTAGAAAATCCCTAATGCTAGGGAAAGAAACCATATCCTTACCATTGTCCGGTGACGGGCCAACCACTTGTGCACTTGATTTGCTACTTGTCTTGCTGTCTTTTATTTCCTAAAGATCGTCAATTTCTCCTACCTCTTTTACTTTTGGCTAAAATGGAGAATTAACACGGTAGTTTTCATACTTCCACTGGTATCTGCCTTTTCTGTTTACCAACTTTCCTTTGACATACAGTTTTGATGTCTTCTGGTATCATGTCCAAAAAAATATGAAAGACATATGACTGGATTACTCAATGTAAGTAATAATAAAAATGTTAATAATATACTCATCCTCATTATTGGATCTCTCTCTTCTTTCTCTATTTCCTTGATTTTCTTTTTCTTGTTACTCCTTTCTTTGTGAAGACACATGAAACACATTTGGTTCAATTTCAAGGATTCCAGAGACCCCAGTATACAGGCCCATTTCAGAGCCAAGAAAACTGTTTTCCTTTTTTGTCTTGTTGCTCTATAAAAATTTGCCCTTTTCTTGACATTTACGGGGGTAATTTTTGCTACAGAACAAACTGGTTGTGATATCTGGTTTATGATATGAAGTCAGTATTCTTTGGGTCACTCACATGTTGTGATTTTTGGATACGGCCAAATGAAGAAAACTTTCTTGGGGATTCTCTGGCACCTGAAGTGTGGCCTGAAAGGACGGGCACTCTTACCTACACAGGTAGGCCTGAGAGAGAAGTCAACAAGAAGTCTTGGTGGAATCTTTCTTGCTTCATCGTACTCTTTTTTTGTATATGTCCTGTGTCACTGAGTACCATTTAAATTCTTCCTGGGCCTGGCCGGGCGCGGGCTCGGGCCTGTAATCCCAGCACTTTGGGAGGCCGAGGTGGGAGGATAACGAGGTCAGGAGATCGAGACCATCCTGGCTAGCACGGTGAAACCCCGTCTCTACTAAAAATACAAAAAATTAGCCAGGCGTGGTGGCGGGTGCCCATAGTTCCAGCTCCTGGGGAGGCTGAGGCAGGAGAATGGCGTGAACCCAGGAGGTGGAGCTTGCAGTGAGCCGAGATCGCGCCACTGCATTCCAGCCTGGGCGACAGAGAGAGACTCTGTCTCAAAAATAAATAAATAAATAAATAAATAAATAAATAAATAAATAAAATAAATTCTTCCTGGGCCAGGACTGACCTCTAAAATAGTTTTTAAAATATTTTAAAGAGAAAATAATCACCTATATATAAAAAAAGAGGTGTGAATAAGTTGTAATCCACTCATTCAGATCTACAGAAGGTGGATGTTAGAAATTTAACAGAAGTAAGCAAAATAGAATGAAAACCACTTATTTCCTCTAGGTAACAATCTTGTCTCTGTAATAATATGGATTTAGCCAGTTACTTTATGTTTTTTGTTTGTTGTTTGTTTTGAGATGGAGTCTCACTCTGTCGCCCAGGCTGAAATGCAGTGAGTGGCACCATTGTTTTTATGAATATTTTTGCTGCTGATGTAACTGCAGAAATTAGTCTAGAACTTGTGGAAGTTGTTAAAACCCTTTCATAAGAGCCCAGTTACTATTGCACAATCTAAGGCATGTAGAGCTATCATACCTAGAATGCACATCAAAATGGTCATTAATCTCATTCATGAGAGGTCTGCCCTCATTACCTCCTAAAGGAACCATCTCTTAATACTGGCACACTGGCAATTAAGTTTCAACATATAGACTTTGGAGGAGACACATGCAGATCACAGCAAAGGGGTTTTTAAATCTTTGCTATGCCTATCACTTGCTTTAGTTCTGTTAATTTTGCTTTATTTATTTTGAGTCACAATTATTAGTCTGATACACCTTCAGGATTGTTAAGTATTTTTGATAAATTGAATATTTTATCATTATACAACTTCCCTCTATTTTTCTACTACTTGTCTTGATAATATAGCCACTTTGAGAATAGAACCAGTCCTGCTTTCTATGGTTACAAATTCCATAGTATAGCTTTTTCTTTCCTTTACATTCAATCTATCTGTGCCTTTATGTTTAATGTTTTATCTTCTAGGCATAACATTTAATTGTGCTTTCATTTATTCATTCTGATGATCTCTATCTTTTCATCAGAGTGTTTAGTCAAATCATGTTTAATGTAATTATCAGTATGGTTGGCTGTAAGTCTTGCATTTTGCTCAATGTTTTTCATTTATCTCACTTATTTTTGTCCCTCTGTCCTTTTTCTGGCTTTCTTTTGTGTTAATTGACTGTATCTTCAATTATTTCATTTTAATCTCACAATTGGCTTTTAAAACTCCATTTGTTATAATGAATTATTCTTTTATATATCGCTGGACTCTATTTTGTTTGGAATTTTTGCATCTATGTTCAGGCTATATTAGCCTGTAATAGTCTTATAAGTATTCTTGATGAAATTTTGTATAAAGTTGTTCACAGTATTGTCTTATAATAAAAGATTATATACAAGGATATGTAACTACATTATATAGTATTTTATATATATATATATATATATATATATATGTATAGAGAGAGAGAGAGAGAGAGAGAGAGAGAGAGAGATGAGGTCTCACTCTGTCACCCAGGCTGGAGTGCAGTGGCCCAATTATAGCTCACTGCAAGTTCAAACTCCTGGGCTCAGGCAATTCTCCTGCTCGGCCTCCCAAGTAGCTGGGACTACAGGTGCACACCACCATGCCCTGCTAAATTATTTTTATTTATTTTTTTTTTTTAGTAGAGATAAGGTCTTGCTATGTTTCCCAGGCTGGTCTCAAACTCCTGGACTCAAGTGATTCTCACACCTGGGCCTCCCAAAGTGCTGAAATGACAGGCATTAGCTACCACACCCAGGCCATATTTTTGATATCTCTAAGGACTGTAGTAATTTGTATTTTCTTTTGACCAACATTAGTATATTACTGTACCTAATTCTTTTCTATCGGTGATTTCTGCTGTTACTATAATTTCTTGACTTCTATTTTCTTTCACTCTTAGCTTTCTAGCTTCTTGAGATGAAAACAAAATTCATCTGTTTTTACCCTTCCTTTCTAAAAGATGCATTCAAGGCTACAAATTTCCTTCAAAGAATGGCTTTAATTGGATTATGTAAATTTTAATAGGTCATTTCTTTATTACACGTTGAGTATCCCTAATCCAAAAATCTGAAATTTGAAATGCTCCAAAATCTGAAACTCTTTGAGCGCTGACATGACGCTCAAAGGATATGCTCATTGGCACATTTTGGATTTCAAATTTTTGAATTCGAGATGCTTAATCAGTATGATGCAAATATTCCAAAATTTAAAAAAAAAGAAAAAAAAATCCGAAATCCAAAGCTCTCTGGTCTCACACATTTCAGATAAGGGATACACAACCTGTATTATTTACTTAAAAATATTTTTCTAATTTTTGTTATTTCTTCTTTGACTCAAGAGTATTTACAGGTTTTTTGTCTTAGTAAATTGTTTCTTTCTCTAGTTATCTTTTTATTATTGAACTTCATTTTATTCCTTTGAATTCAGAGAACATTCAACACTTGTGAGATATTCTTTCGGATTCATGATCAGTCTTGGTAAAAATATTCTATGTGCACTTGAAAAGAATATGAATTATTTTACCGTTGAACACAAGTTTGTCAATTGTTTTTTCATGTATTTTCCATCTATTGATTTTTGGTGTTTCTAAGATGAGTTATTGAGTTATGTATTTTACAGTCTTTCATTGTGATTGTAGATTTGTCTTATTTTTCCTTTTCTGTAAATGTTTGGTAGATTATTTGGTTCATAAATTTTTGGGATTACCCTACCTTTCTGTACATTTGAGCATTTTTGTCACTATAAAGTACACTCCCCATTTCTTCTCTAATGCTGCTTCTTACCTTAAAGTCTGCTTTATAGAATATTGTTATAATTATGCCAGATTTCTTTTGGATGATGTTTGCATGGTTTATTTTTCCATAATTTTACTTTAAAGTTTTTCTTTTCTATATTTAAATTGTGTTTCTTGTAAGCAGTATATGGTCAGAGTTTTAAATTCTTCTTTGTTACTATTAATTTTTTACTCGGAGTATTTAGTTCATTTACATTTTATATAATTATATTCTCCATTTCTAGAAGTTTTTTCCCCAAATGTTCCCATTTCTTTCTAACAGTCTCTTGCTGCTCTTCTCTGAAATTGCATCTTGTTTTTTGTAAACAGTGTATACATGAGCTAATTTATCTACACATATTCTTATCTGTCAATTTCAGTATGTGCAGCCCATGAGAATTTAAGTTTTCTACTTGGTTTTGGTTGGTTTGTTTTGTTTTGCTATCATTTGTAGTCTATTCCTATGCTTAATTTAACTTCGTTTTGAAATCATTGTGCAATTTTATTTATGGTAGTCATGCCAGGATAAGTGAGAGAAGGTCTTCTTTTCTCCAAAGCTTAGTTTATTCATATTTAATGTAAATACAAAAATAGCCCCTCTTTTAAAGGATTGAAGGCTTGTGAAATTAAGATGAGAAAAAGATACTTAACATAGCGCTAGGAATATAATAAAAGCTCAATAAATGTTAGATTTCACTTTTAATTTCACTTTTAATTCTTAGATCAGTATGTTGATTTACTTAATTGTTTCCCACCTCCCTCATTAGAATATACACTCCATAAATCACACAAGTTTTGAAATTCTGTCTACCACTATATTCCCTCAAACATCAAAAGAGAGCTTGTTGTATCTAGACATTCAGTAAATACTTGTTGGATAAATGAATGGGTGCCAGCAAACAGTAATGTGTTAAATGAAGAGATTATTCCTAAGAGCCTTTCATGTCAAGGGTAGTCAACATAATCTTCTGCATTCAAGGGTGTAATAACCATAAGTATAAAACAACAGCAACAGACTTGTGACATATTTGTGAAACTTGTCATACCTAGAGTTGAGCTTAAATTTTAATTAAAAATTAAATCGATCATTTAGAGTAAGTATCTACAGTGGCTAAATTTGTTTTTCACTTCTATATAGTATTTTCTGTACATATATAAATTGATTATAAATGACATAAATAATGATTCGATATTTTAAAAGATAAAGTCAAAATTTTTGTTTCTGTTTTGCATTACATTCTATAGGTATATGTTTGGCACTCCTCCTCCACAATTCAATTTATTAAATGCAAAATAGTCTCAGGAGGACATGTAAAATCCATGAAACAGAAACTTTCATTTGCATTTTAACAAATTATAGATAGGCATTCAGTCTGAACATACATTCTCTAGACTAGCTATGTTTTGTAGACATATTTGGAAAGGTCTTCATTAAGAAATTTATGATTCCATCTCAAGCCATTACTGGGGCAATTTCAAGTCTATATAATGAAAGAGAAGAAAGTCACACTTCCGTCGAGCAGCCAATATATGCCTCATTCTGCAGCAGGTAATCTAAGATAGATGTAACAGAAGCAATATTAAGAATTAGCAGATATGCTACGTGTAGTGGAAGGCATCTTCATTTTTGTTGTAATTAGTGAGTCAGTATTTGGGGTTTTGGGGAACGGATTTATTGGACTTGTAAACTGCATTGACTGTGCCAAGAATAAGTTATCTACGATTGGCTTTATTCTCACCGGCTTAGCTATTTCAAGAATTTTTCTGATATGGATAATAATTACAGATGGATTTATACAGATA
This sequence comes from Pan paniscus, assembly GCF_029289425.2. Classification (NCBI taxonomy): domain Eukaryota; kingdom Metazoa; phylum Chordata; class Mammalia; order Primates; family Hominidae; genus Pan; species Pan paniscus. The sequence continues at coordinate 16,297,433 of NC_073259.2, read as the reverse complement.
TTCTCTCCAAATATATATGCCTCCAGTAACCTAATTGAATATATTAGTTACTTTTGGGTAATTGGTAATCAATCAAGTATGTGGTTTGCCACCAGCCTCAGCATCTTCTATTTCCTGAAGATAGCAAATTTTTCCAACTACATATTTCTCTGGTTGAAGAGCAGAACAAATATGGTTCTTCCCTTCATGATAGTATTCTTACTTATTTCATCGTTACTTAATTTTGCATACATTGCGAAGATTCTTAATGATTATAAAATGAAGAATGACACAGTCTGGGATCTCAACATGTATAAAAGTGAATACTTTATTAAACAGATTTTGCTAAATCTGGGAGTCATTTTCTTCTTTACACTATCCCTAATTACATGTGTTTTGTTAATCATTTCCCTTTGGAGACACAACAGGCAGATGCAATCGAATGTGACAGGATTGAGAGACTCCAACACAGAAGCTCATGTGAAGGCAATGAAAGTTTTGATATCTTTCATCATCCTCTTTATCTTGTATTTTATAGGCATGGCCATAGAAATATCATATTTTACTGTGCGAGAAAACAAACTGCTGCTTATGTTTGGAATGACAACCACAGCCATCTATCCCTGGGGTCACTCATTTATCTTAATTCTAGGAAACAGCAAGCTAAAGCAAGCCTCTTTGAGGGTACTGCAGCAATTGAAGTGCTGTGAGAAAAGGAAAAATCTCAGAGTCACATAGACACCTTGGGAAGAGATGGATGTTCCACGAAAGGAATCCAGTGAATAAATCCTTGAAGATCTGTTTCATTGCACTGCATTCTTGCATTGTCTTTTTAACTGTGTCATTAAAGATCACTGAAATCTTCCATAATTGTTTTGACTATGTTTCAGGGAATCTCAGTCTTTGAGGAGATTTTAATCTCACATGCAAATTCAGTGGCTTAGTCAGCTTCCCCACCCTGCAACTTCTTCCTACAAACTTCCTAGAGGAAAACCATCAGCCTGGAGACTATTCGCTGTAAAGATTATAACGGTGAGAATAAGCTCTAAAATAAAACTTCTTGTTGTGCTTTACCTGACTTTTCTGAAGCAAGGACACCCATTCTCCCAGAAAACCCAAAGAAAAAAAAAGAAAGAAAGAAAATTAGATCAATCATGACATTTAGAACATGGAAGTGAGGATAGATGGTGGTACTTCTTTACAGAATGCTATTTTAATTATTTAAAGGTTTTTTTTTTCATTTTTTAGAATCTAACATCCTTTTTTACTGGTGTATGATGTGTAGCAAGTAGTCAGAGGAGTAGATGTAGTTCTGTGAAATATAGCTAGGGAAACAAGGGTCTAGTTGAGGGATATGGGATCAAAACACTGATGAAATAAATATGCTCTTCAAAATCAGTGATTTGAGATAAGGCAGGTTATGAACCAATTAAAGTTGAGTAAAGGTTTTTCTAGAAGCATTGATCCAAAGGCTGCAAGATTCAACACAGTCCCTGACCAAAGGACACAAGATGAACACAGGATAGAATCTGTGTGAAATATGAAATGTTCTGTCTTCGGGCTTCATACACACACACACATGAACATGCACACACACACATTCATATACACAAACCTGCACTCACAGAAACGTTTCAAATTTTGAGTTTTAAAGTTAATTTTTATGTCCAAGCCAGGTTATAAACTCAGTGACTTATTTTGGCAACTTCCGAAAGTGCCTTGATCTCATACTTATGGCCTAATGAGTGGAATATTTCCAAATATAAGGACTTAATTAATTTTCTATGTCAGGTTTCCAAATCAATATGTTTATATTTTTAAACTATTGTGTTTAGAATGTACAGACAGTTAAGAGATAACAGAAAAAAAAACCTAATGCTGCTGCCTATTTCAACCAAATATACCAGGTTGGCTCATTTGAAATTATATTGTATAAAGAACTATGTTCTCTGTATAGATTATGTTGATTATGTAGAATTTATTCATTTTCCCATGTTTTCAAAAATTATTTGTAATAATCTTTTTAAGGGGTACATAATAACTCCCCTTGCAAATATACAATAATATACTTAGTGTTTATCATATCGTTTACGTTTGTCTTCAGTTTTCCACTGTTAGAAATAAACATAATATGAGTATTATAGAGCGTGAATACTATTCATTCATACGAATACTATTTGAATGCTAACTTGGCTAGGTATTGAGGATATAGTAGTGAACAACATACCAATATAATGGATAATATATTCTAATAGAAAACAAATGAATAGCTAGCTAACTTAAACAATGTTATTTATGATATTGGGAGAGAAAAACTATAGGATGCTGACCTGACCTGGTCATGAGAATGGACAAGATGTCACTGTGGTTAAGATGGTTTAATTTGATATCTTAATAATGTGTAGGAGTACGGTGGACAAAGGAGGAGAAATTTGGGGTGGGAAACCATCATGTCAAGGCCTTGAAGCAAGAAGGAGTAGAGGGTAGTCCAGAAACTAAAGGTCCAGTATGACTAATATATAGAGACAGCAGTATGTAAATTATTTTTAAGGAAAATTCCAATGGGGAGAAACTTGATAAATTCCTTGCAGAATTGATAAATTGCTCTGTAGATATAGTAAACCTATATGTTAATAGTGAAAAAATATCCATCCTGTTGCAGTCTCAAAATCAAACAGGTTATTATTTTTAATGTCACTACTTTGATTACAAAAATATCTTTACTTCACATATATTTGATTACTAGTGAAGTTAAGCATTACTACGGGATTAACCAATAGCATATACTTTTTGGGAATTGTTCATTTGTTTTCTCCTTATTTTTTCATGTCTTATAGTTTTTCTTACCAATTTTGTGACTAGTTTATACATTAACACTATGCCATATATGTGTTATGATTTTTTCTTAATTTGCTGTTTAGTAACTAGTTTGTAATGTTTGGGGCAATAGGTGGGTAATTTACATGATCTCATATTGATTTATGTTTTCTTCTGCTATTTTTGCCAATATTAGCTTATTTTTACTGATACCTGTTCCTTTCATCAAAAGCTCCATTTTGTACTATAAAATACAGTTTCATCTAAAATTAGCAAACAAAAATATATAAAGAAGAAATTGATTATGCACATTTGCAGTACTCAACTAACCATTGTTAACATGTTTCTACATACGTTGTAAAATAGATCTCAACATAGATAGATGACAGATAATAAGCATGTTACTTAAAAAATCTGTTTTGATTAGATTTATACACAAACTGGATGTCTAGGTTCTTTACCTGTAGATATTGGGATTATAGATAATTTTTATTTTCTTGTAGTATTATGTAATTTTCTATGCAATAATTTATGTCATATGAAAAATATAATTAAATAAAAGATGAGGCCGGTGAAAAAATATCTGTTTAGTCATACTTGCTTTGAGAAACAAGGGAAAGAGAAAGAACCTTCCCTAGCATTTGCACAGACTGCAGAAGCTCTAATTCTGATATCTTCTGCCTTTGTAGCTCTGATTACTAACTTTGTTGTTTGTACTAACTTTCAATTATATTGGTTTGGTCCTCACATGTTTTATGATTTTATTTTGAACTCAGTTTTATTAGAATATTATCTGTGGGAATTCTTTGAGATCAGGTTTACAGTGACGTCTGCCAGAAAAAGTTTGACTTTGTAAAGGCTGACTGGGATCACTTCCAGTATCAACTTCTTTAAGCTAAACTTTTCAGTTTGTAATGACTTAGGCTATGTAGAATTCAACTTCTAGCCCCAAATATACATGAGTGAAAGGCTATTATAACAAATTCTTAGAGCAACATTCCTCTTTCATTCCCCTTTACATTCCCCTTTCAATTCACTGCCCTGGCTGAGTGTTAACTATTCCTACTTTAGCCTTTTGTTGGACGTATATTATTTTCTCATTTGCCTATTAAGGTTTTGCCTTTCAGGGATCTTGGCTTGTTGATAGTATCCAATCTCACTTCTAACTTTGGAGAAGTCCAAACCAGGTATCTTATCCAACATGCATATGGTCTTTTAAAACATAAACACTGGTTTATGAATGGATGAAGAAAATGCTGTATATGTACACAATGGAATATCATTTAGCCATAACAGGTTTTTTTAAAGAATGAAATGTCATTTGCTACAACATGGATGGAAAGGGAAGACATTATGGTACCTGAAATAAGCCAGAAACAAAAAGTTAAGCGCCACATATTCTCGCTCATATAAGGAAACTAAAAAAAGAAGATCTCATAGAAGTAAAAAGAAGAGCAGAGTATACCAGAGGCTGGGAAGGATAGGGGTTTGTAAAAGTATACAAAATACAGCTAGATAGGAGGAATACGTTCTAGTGTTTTATAGGACTATAGGATGACTATAGCTAACAATAATACATAGTTTTAAATACCAGGAAGGAGGATTTTAATATTCCCAACAAAGAAATGATAAACGTTTAAGATGATAGATCTTCTTATTAACCTATTAAATCACTATACATTGTATGTTTCAAAACATCACTATGTACCTGATAAATGTGTAGAGTAATTATTATATAACGTAGGAAAATAGCCTATTGCATAGAAAGAGTGATGCCATCCTGAAGCGAAACTACCACAACGACTGATGTTTAACTCCTGCATGCCAATGTGTTCTGCAGCAAGTTCTTTAAATAATTCCTGTGACATAGAGAGCCCCTCATAAAGATGCTTATCTAACCTTCTTAATGGTCATAAGTTTTAGCAAGAGAGTCTGAGGTATGAAGAGCTGCACATGTTTTACCCAAAAAGCTTAATATATAAAGAATATTTTCTGGAGGGCGGGTGTGGGGATCCAATATCTTGCGGCCACCCAAGACATTGCCTCTGTTTATAAGTTCCTATTAAATATTGCTTTCTTTTAAAAAAGATTGTGTGTGTATATATATGTATAAGATATATATGTATAAGATATATATGTATAAGATATATATATCTTTTGCAGCAACTTGGATAGACCTGGAGGCCATTATTCTAAGTGAAGTAACACACATGACTGGAAAACCAAAACTGTATGTTTCAGTTATAAGCGGGAGCTAAGCTATGAGTGTACAAAGACATACAGAGTGATATCATGGTCTTTAGAGACTCAAAAGGGGGAGGCTGGAAGGGAGGATAGGGATAAAAAAGCTACATATTAGGTACAATTTACACTACTCAGGTGATGGGTGCACTAAAATCTCAGAATTCACCACTATATAACTCATCCACGTGACAAAAAAACACTTGTACCCAAAAAGTTGTTGAAGTAAAAATTATAAATAAATAAATAAATAAATATTTCTTTTTGAGAAACTGGAATTGTTAGACTCTTTCTTTGGCCTCTCAGCTCCCTCAGCCTTTAGGGATAGTTTTGCATATACCTTTTCACTGCGGAACATCAATTTAAAAACATAACAAAATAAAAAAATACTTACACGCTGGTTTAAAGGAGAGTGACAATGCCGTCTCCTAGATAACCTCCTCTATCCAACTCCAAGATAGTTAGTTAGGGACTAACTCTATCTTCAGCGCTGTTTCCTCTCATGATTTGCACTTTCCTACTATTTTTGGCATCTGAGGATTGTTTTTTAACTCTCTTGACAGCTAGACCATACACTTTAAAAATATTTCTGAAGGCTTCTTTTTCAGTATCTTTATGTTTTCCTGACTGGAAGGATTTTTCCAGACATCTGGTTTTTCATATATTTTTATACAGGTTTTTTTAATTTATAAAAATAATTTTAACTTCTATTTTAGATTAAGGGGTACAGGTGCAGGTTTGTTAGTAGGTTATAGTCCTTGATGCTGAGGTTTGGGGTATAATTGAACCCATCACCCAGGTAGTGAGCATGGTACTCAATAGGTAGTTTGACAGTCCTTGCCCCCTGACCCCTGCCATCCCTCCCTCTCCACTTAGTCCCCAGTGTCTATTGTTCCCATTTTTATGTCTGTGTGTCCCAGTGCTCCCGCTTATAAGCAAGAGCATGTGACATTTGGTTTTCTGTTTCTGTGTTAATTTGCTTAGGATAATGGTTTGCCATACTTTTGAAGGCAAAAGTTGTTTGTTTCACTAGCTTTGTCCAATCTTTCTTTTTTTTTAGTAAAGGTATTCAAAATTGTATGTTTTCTGCCCAAATATCAACTTATATGTATTCCACAAATGTTGGCACATGGTTCTTATATTGTATTCAATTCAAATAATTTCAAAATATTCTTTACACTTTCCTTTTAATGCAAGAGATATTTAACAATAATGAGATTTTTAAAGGTAACTTTTGTATTGATATCTTATTTTATTTGAGTCAGACAGCATATGTGTATGATATTTGGCCTAGGATAAGATTCATTTGGTCCAATACATGATCCATTTTTGTGAATGATTTTCTTTAAATGAGTTTGATGTGTTAAAGTTAAATGTATATACATTAGATGAACAATATTAATGATATTACTTGTTTACATCTTTAATATATGACAATTTCCAATAGTTAAATCAGTAAACCTACACTTACAATTACTGATTTATTTCTTTATGCTCATAATTATTTTATTTGTAGTTGCATTTAATTTGAAGCAATGTTGATAATTGCATTTTTATTCATGGTCATTACTTTTTTACGGTTATTTTTACTGATATTAAAAACGTTTGTCATGAAAGTTTTTGCTTTAAATTTTATTTCACCCTTGGTAAATTCCCTAATTTTGTTACATTTTATTTTATTTTATTTTGATACATAATATTTGTTCAACTTTGTAAGGTATATGTGATATTTTGTTTCATGTATATAATGTGTAATAAAAGTCAAGATATTTAGGATCCATCACTTCAAGCATTTATCATTTCTAAATTGTGTGTTTTCCACCTCTGCATTTTCAACACTTCTGCACTTTATTTTTAAATGTCTCTTGTAGAAAACAAATATTTCATTTTTGACACTTTAATAATGTAATCTCAAAATTACTATTGAGAAACATTTTTACACTCAATACAATTGTGATTATATTGTTTTCTATCTTCTCATTTCTTCTTTTTACTCTATTTTAATGCTTTATTGCAGATTTTTTTCCTTTCCTGTTTCTATTGATATCAAATTTTCATGTGCTGGGTTTAAAATTGATATCTTTATGTTCATTTCATATAAAATTAAAAGTTTAACCTGTTCTTATCTAATGACAGTCATTTCCATGCTGCATGTTTTTATGGTCTGGAATATTAATTTTTTAATTTACACATTTATTTTGTTTTAATTTTATTGTGATAACATTTATATAACAAATTTGTCATTTTAACCATTTTAAGTGTACAATTCTGTGGCACTAATTACATTCACAATGTTGTGCAAGCATCACCTCTGTGTCCAAAACTTTTGCATTACCACAGATAGAAACTTCGGACTCATTAGGCAGTAACTCCCTATTTTTCCTTTCCCACAGTTCCTGGTGACCTCTGATCTCCTTTTTGGCTTTATGAATTGGCCTAGTCTAGGCAATTCATATGAGTAGAATCACACAGATTTTCTCGTTTTGTGTCTGGTTTAGTTTACTAAGCATGTTTTTAAGGCTCACCAATATTTTAACATGTATCAGACCATCATTCTTTTGTATGACTGAATAATATTTTATTGTATGTATACACCACAATTTGTTTAGATATTCATCAGTTGAAAAACACTTGGGTGATTTCTACCTTTTGGCTATTGTGAATTATGCTGCAGTATACACTGGCACATACGTATCTGTTTGAGTTCCTGTTTTCAATATATACTAGGAGTGAAATTACTGGATAATACAGCAATTCCTATGCTTAGCTTCTTGTGGAGTCACCAAACTGTTTTCCACAGTAGATTTATCATTGTACATTCCCACCAAGAATGTACGAGAGTTCCAAATTTTCCACATCCTTGCCCACCCTTGTTATTTTCCAGGATTTTTACTATAGCCATTCTAGTGGATGTGAAGTAATACGTGACTGTGGTTTTGGTTTGCATTTCCCCAATGACTAATGATGCTTAGCGTCTTTTTATGTGTTTATTAGACATTTGTAAATCAATGGAGAAATGTCCGTTGAGATCTTTTGCCCAATTTAAAATTGGATTTTTTGTTAGGTTGTAGAGGTTCTTTACATATTCTGAATTTTAAGCCCTCCGCAGATATATGATCTGCAAATATTTTCTCCCAGTCTATACATTGTCTTTTCACTTTCTTGGAGTGGCTTGTGGTACACAAAAGTTTTATTTTGTGTGAAGTCCAATTTAAGTATTTTTTCTTTTGTGGCTTACTTTTTCATGTCATATGTAAGAATCCATTGCCAAATCCAAGGTCATAAAGATTACCACTAAATTTTCTTCTAGGTGTATTTAGTTTTAGTTGTTATATTTAGGTCATTGATCCATATTGAGCTAAGTTTTGTATATGATGTGAGTTAGGGGTCCAACTCCATTCTCTTGCATGTGGATATCTAATTGTCCTAGCATCATTTGTCAAAAAGACTCTTTATGCCCTAATGAATTTTTACACACTTGTCAAAATCAATTAGTCATAGATATATGGGTTTATTTCAAGACTCTCAATTCCATTACATTGATCTATATGTCTGTCCTTATGCCAATAAAACACAGTCTTGATTACCATAGCTTTGTAGTAAGTTTTATACTTGATCTTAGCCAGAAGGCTGAGAAGTAATGTAGTGAATTTTTAAAATATTAAGTGTGAGCCTTCCAAATTTGTTCTCCATTTTTAAGATTGTTTTGGAAATTCAAGGTTTCTTGTAATTTCTTATGGATTTGAGGATCAATTTTTCTGTTTCTGAATAAAAAAGTCTGTGAGAATTTTTAATAAGGATTTGAATGAATCTGTAGATTTCTTTGGCACCTCCTCTTTGTGTCTGTAGAGCAAAAGCAGATGAAAAATTAGGAGTATCTGACTTGAGGGTCCCAAGAGCCATATCTGAGGACAGGATGTAGTGAGGGGTCTTGGATGGAGAAGAGGCATAGTACCTCCCACCTGCCCTAAAGGACATGGAATTCCATGATGCCACTCTTTCCTGCCTCTGGGTCCCTGTAGTCTTAGAGCCAGAGCCCACAGAGCTGGGGGTGGTGGCATTGGGGCAGATCTGGATGCAGCCCAAGGTACAGCCAGGAGTGATTATGACTCCTAGAGAAGCTCCTAAGGTGGGGAACAGGATATGTCAAGGTGCAAAATTTCTCAGCATGTCATTAAAGGTTTTTGGTTGCAACAGAAATGAATGTAAGCAGGAAAGGAGGAAGGAGTTTTATAGTTAGGATGTTGAGCCATCTGTCCTAAAGTTAAGAGGAGTCCAATCATCTTTAGAAAGAGTCAGGACTCAGTCATGACTGAGATAGCCCCAAGGACCTCAGACATGGGAAGGAGTGGGTGTTCTTTCTAGCTTATGCGGCCAATGTGACTCAGTTTCCACAACTGCCATTCTCTGTGTTTCCAAGGTCAAAATTCCAAATTCCTCACAGAGACTTATTTATTTATTCATTTGTTCATTAAATATTCATGTAGCCCCTACTGTGTGGTAGGCAGAATTCTAGACACTAAAGATACAGCACTGATCCAAGGAGACAAAAATACCTATTTTACATCTTACATTGCAGTGGGCACAGAATAAGATTGGCTCCACTTGGGTTAGGTATCCACCCCTAATTCAATCAGCGGTGGCTAGATGGAGTTCCTGAGCCAAAAGGCTTCTCCCAATGGGTTCTACTACAATGAACAATCGTTGTTTAAGACACACATGGATTCTTGATTGTCAATTCAGAAAGCAGACAGTGGGCTTTAAAATAACAAGGCATAGTTGAGTTCATTCAGTCACCTTGACAGCAACCATTTTTTCTAGGAGACTGGATGTTCTCAAGGAGCAGCCTGTCCATCTTGCATCCCCCAGATTCTCCGGATTCTCCATTTCCAAGCAGAAGAAGCAGGACTGGAACACCCTTCCATATCATCAGCTTTCTCCTCGCACCAGACCTTACTCGCCAGGGCCTGGGACTGTGGGTTGGACTTCTCCCTCTTTTGCTATCTTCAGCTCCTGATCTGGCTAGCATCTTCTGTGAATAGGGACAAGCCTTGCTTCTTCTGCTATCTTCCATGGAAGAAGCCAGCCCAGTGCTCAGGGAAGCCTTAATGAGGCATACAGGGGAAAATATATATATATAATAAAAATATTAAGTGTGAGTTTTCCAACTTTGTTCTCCTTTTTAAAGATTGTTTTGGGTATTCGGATTCCCTTGTAATTTCACCTGAATTTGAGGATTAGTTTTCCTCTTTCTGAAATGAAGTCTGTAGAAATTTTTGATAGGAATTTTAATGAATCTTTAGATTGCTTTGGGTAGTATTGATATCTTAACAGTATCAAGTCATCTTATCCATGAACATGGGATGTCTTTCCACTTACTTGTGTCTTCCTTAATGTCTTTCAGCAATGTTTCATCAATTTTTGTATAAGTATTTTGCTTCTTTGGTGAAATTTATTCCTAGTTATTTCATTATTTTGGAATTGTTTTCTTAATTTACCTTTTATATTCACTGTTCAGATTGCTGGTGTGTAGAAACACAGCAGAGTTTTATGTGTTGATCTTCTACCTACAACTGGAGTTTTAAGATTTTTATTGTATACAGATGTTCTTTTCTTAATTTTTAAAAAATTTTTTGACATCCTAAGCCTTACAAAATTTCTTATAAACTTTACTCCACATATGTCATATAGGTATCTCCTCGCCCCATTATAGTTTTTGTTAATGTATCCTCCAAAATGTTGAAAAAAGTTCTATGTTTAGTAAATGTCTGAAACCTATATATCTGAGAATATTTTTACTTAACCTGAACATTTAGATGTGTTGTCAAATATAAATAAATAACTTATTGTGTTTAAGTTGAAATGCTGTTAAAATCATTTTATTTATGCCATTGCAGAGAGAAACAAAATAGTCACCTGTCCATTAATATTATGAGATGCACTGGGCATTAATATTGAATAAAGAAAAGAACTACATATGAAGGAAAAAAACAACTAAGTCCATTTAAGTTTGTTTACATTTTCAGTGAGTAATGGAAAACAAATTGTTAAACCATAACTATTATGTTGCCATATTTTATGATTTCATGTGACTGGCATTGTCTTACTCCATTTTGCTGCTATAAAAAGTATCTGAGATAAAGTAGTTTATAAATAACAGAAATTTATTTTTTCATAGTGCTGAAGGCTAGAAAGTCCAAGACTAAGGCAGTGGCAGGTTTGGTGTCTGGTGAGGGCCTCGTCACTGCTTCCAACATGGAACCTTGAATGCTGTATCTTTTCATGGCAGAAGAGGGGAAAGGTTAAAAGACCTATTTAGTTCCCTTCAGGCCTTTTAATCCCATCATAATGGCAAACCCATCATAATCATCTCCTAAAAGGCCCCACCTCTTAATATTGTTGCATTAGGGATTACATTTCCACATGAATTTTGAAGAGAATACAAACATTCAAACTATGGCAATCATAAAATGTGAAATTTGGCCAAATATTATGGATAGGAAATTGTAATTAAGACACATTAATAAAGGCTCTATAGCAAAACAACTAGATAAGAGAATCGTGATTTATTGAATGGAATGCCAAAAAATTCAATAATAATAGTACCTAAAATTTTTTGAGTATATATGGTAAGAACTATTCTAAGTATTTTAAATGCAAGACTTTATTTAAGTATAATATTTCTATGAGATAGATAGCACTATGATCAATGTTTTACACTTTGGAGAAAGAAAAGATTCAGCACAATTTAAATCACACAATCATTAAAACTGAGAATGAGCTTCAACTCCAGCTGTCTGGCACCAGAGCTGAAGCTCTTAACTGTTATATATATTTCAAGCCTTGTCCAAATTTTGTTATTTAGCAAATAAATTATTTGTCTCCATGGATCCCAGATATTCTATTTCTTCACCATTTTTATACAAATAGACAAGACTATTCCCAATATGCTATTATAATAAAGTGTTTTATGCTTGAATTATTGCCTCTATATAGTTATCCATTAATTAAGACTGTTCCTCTTCTTAAAGAGACATGCATATTTCTCATTCATGTTATCCCTTCTCAACAGGGGTCTTTATATTGCTCTGTTTTCATGAGGCTCACATGTACCCCCATACATCTGTACAACTATTATATGTCCATAATTAAATTTTTAAAAATGAAAAATACAACAAACAAGATTACTGAATGAACTTTTTTAAAAAATAGAAGATTATTTCATCCAACAAAAAGATAGGGGAACTTTAGCAAAAGGAATGGTGGTGAAATTTAGTATATTTGACTACTTAATTTCAGGTAGAAAGCAAAAATCAAGGAAGGAAGACTGGCTTATGATTGTGACAAGGAAAGGTAATATTTTGTATAGAGTGATGACAGGAGATAATGAACTGCTGTATGTCTTGTGAGGAATTAGACGGAGAATAATCTGGCCAGGCACAGTGGCTCACACTTGTAATCTTAACATTTTGGGAGGCCAAGGCAGGAGGATCACTAGAGGCCAGGAGTTCAAGAACAGCCTAAGCAACACAGTGAAACTTTGTCTCAAAAAAAAAAAAAAAAAAAAAGGGAAAAGGAAAGAGAGTAATCTGAAAGTTACGAGAGGGAAAGAAAAACACCCATCCCAGCCTTAGACCCACTTCTATGAGGGTGTGAGAGAGAAAACAGCTGCCACAGGATTTAATTGTAGAGTATTAAAATGAAAAGATCCATGGACATGAGTGATGAATGAACTGGGAGGGGCACCAAATTATATACTTATTTTTATTAATCCTTAGCTTAAGTCTAGTATTTCTTCTGTCTTGAATGTAAGTAACAAGCACATACCATACCAGCAGTATCTGTAATTTTTTCACTTCAGGAAGCCAAAAATTTTTGTTGTTACAGGTACCTCCTATTGTCATTTACTTTCACCACTGGTCTTTATCTGCCAGATATTTTTGTTATGTCAATTAAAAAGCACATAAATTCCTATATTATATTAACAATATATTTCATACTGCAAGAAAAAGGCATATATATATGGATTCCTTATACATTTCAAATATTTTTATTTCATGCACTTAAAAACATTATTCTGAAATTATAGCTTGCACCAGACTGGCAAAGTAGTCCATTGAACAAAAAAGTTCCAGAAGCTCGAGTTCAAATGAAGAAAATAAAGTGAACTGTTAGAGAAACAAATGAGAATATATGGCTTCTGCTAATGGTTTACTAGGGATCCCAATGGATATAGTGAAGAGTTTAGAATGGGGTAGGAGATAAAGTCTGCAACTATTCAAAATATAAGTTGTCAGAAAATAGGACAGTATCGCAGTATCCTGTTCTTGATTTATAAATCTGAAGAGTATAGTCATTTCTCTTGATCAGTAATAATCAGTGGCATAACTCAAGGACAAATGCCTGTAAAAGATGTAAGGTTCTAAAGAATGGTAAAAAGTATTTAAACAAAGGAAAGAAAATGAAATTTTAGAAATATCTGCCTAAGTAGGTTTGTGTTTGCTCACTTCTCATAGAAAGACATACAGGAAATGATGTCATAAGTTTCCCAGTATTTCATCTGTTTTCTAGTAGAGACAGAAATAATCAATAAACATTCTAGATTAAAGTGTTTCTGCAATGAAAATAGATGTTAAAGTCTGTCAGCTAGGATCCCTCTTTAACTTCTCAATGCTAAGATAAAATCCAAAGGGCAAATAACACATAAACTCACACACACACACAATACACACACAAAAAACATATTCAGTGGTGTCAAATAAATTGAGATCATTTGGGTTTTATTTATAGCAAGGAAAGATAAAAGAGGGTGGCATTTTAGTAAGTATAGGCCTTTAGGTAACTCTGGTCATATCCTATAGCATATTTTCATTTACATTTGAATATAGGCATAATAACTTTCTTAAATTGATCAGTATTCCACACGGCTAAGGAAAAGAAGTGAGGTGGGGGAAAGACCATGATTCAGAAGGCAAGCTTGGATTCTATATCTGGATTTACCAGGAAATTTTAATATGTCAGTTATTAATCACCCACCTACGTGATATATTTTCATCTTCATCTTTTCTGGACATTACAAATTGATTCCAGAGTAGTTCCATTTCCAAATAATAACCTTGAACCTACTTTATTCCCCTCCGCAAAATTTTATCATTCAAAAAGTTTAATTAAAATAATGAAATATTGCATTCCCTGAGATGTGAACATGGTGCGACCTTGTCTGTCAGTTGCATGCAAATCAATTTCTTTACTCTAGTGAAGTCCTTCTCAGAATATTACCTGTTTTATGGCTTTGGTCATGACAAGCACAGTGTGTATTTTTGAGTTGTATAATCTGATATTTCTTCAGAAACAAAATTCACAGAGAAGCATGAAAGAAACCCCAAATTTCACTGAATAGAATAACAATAGCCATTTACTTTCTCATAAAAATCTGCAAGATTAATTTTTATCTCTTTATTTTGTCTAAAACCCTGAACATATGACACATTATCTCATTAAATACTTCGTATTGTTGTGTTTGTTTGATAAGCAATATTTAATATTGCCTTAAAATTTAATATTAGTTTCAAAATAAAATTTCTGGGAACTGTGTATTGCTGTGTGCCTTTTTCTATTATTTCAAATATGTTCTACTATGCCCAATGACATGTTTCAATATGTCCCAATGAAACAGTGTGTTTCCAATGTGTGTATAATTAGCATACTAATATTTATAATACACCTGCTGCCAAAAAATAGAGCTAAGAAAATTCAGAGCATGTATTCTTATTACTCAGTTCAGACTGAAGAGTCTTGTATATCTATCAGGCTTTTTAGTTCCAAAAATATCACTTTCTTGCTCTTTGTTCTCCTCACTGTTCAGGCTGATCTGTTTCCATTCTAAAGATAAGTGACCAGTATTTTGACTATTTTTTCTATGTATGGAAGCTACATTCAGGTACAAAGCAAGAACACTCTAAGAAACCCTAACATCTAAACCAGAATTTTCTGTGTCCCATTTGCTGACAACACTACAATGTCATGTTTATTTCCCTCATTGTATCTTCAGTTGAGAAGACAAACACTGCAGAGCTTTTTGAGGATATTGGGAATTACCTAAATAATGTATTTCTCAATGCCCTAGTGAATGGAGTGTCCTTTTGGCCCTCTTAAGTCATATAATGGGGAGAAGGTGAAGTTCGCATATGATAAATTCACCTTAATACTCCTATCTTCCTACACCTTTAGATTCTTTCCTCTACATTCCACCAGTTATGCCATTTAAGCCTCATTTAATGTTAATAATAATTTGTTTAAAGCTTTAGTCAACCAAGCAAGCAAACTGGCCACACAAGCTAACACATCAAACCTAGAATCTGTAATAGCAATAACTATGTCAATATACTAACAAGGATGGATAGTCATCCAGCAAATTAAATTCTAGCCATATTTTCCAAGTAATTGATACCTTCTTGAAGTTCCTGGTCAACAGCTCAGATTGATAAATCCAAAATATACAGAGCTTAAAATAAGAAAGATTGTGCAAATTTAAGAAATCAGATCCATTCCCATTTGCATCCTAGAGGCTTTCAGTCATCACTGCACCAAAGGAAATTACTGGCCCCAATCATTGAAGTCTTTAGGCAGCTCTAGCCCAGAGCAGGACTGGCTATCTTCTCCATCTGCATCACAGCTAACAAAAAGGAGAGATAAAGACAACTATATCATGGTCTAAGAGGCAGGCAGATACATTGTTCTTCACTGGTCAGCTGAAAGTCAATTCATCATCAGTGATATTCAAAAATCACAAGTCTCTGCTGGCATGCCAAGTGCAATAGAGGCAATATATATTATTTTAATTGCTGGTGAATTGACCATAGGGATTTGGGGAAATGGATTCATTGTACTAGTTAACTGCATTGACTGGCTCAAAAGAAGAGATATTTCCTTGATTGACATCATCCTGATCAGCTTGGCCATCTCCAGAATCTGTCTGCTGTGTGTAATATCATTAGATGGCTTCTTTATGCTGCTCTTTCCAGGTACATATGGCAATAGCGTGCTAGTAAGCATTGTGAATGTTGTCTGGACATTTGCCAATAATTCAAGTCTCTGGTTTACTTCTTGCCTCAGTATCTTCTATTTACTCAAGATAGCCAATATATCGCACCCATTTTTCTTCTGGCTGAAGCTAAAGATCAACAAGGTCATGCTTGCGATTCTTCTGGGGTCCTTTCTTATCTCCTTAATTATAGTGTTCCAAAGAATGATGATATGTGGTATCACCTTTTCAAAGTCAGTCATGAAGAAAACATTACTTGGGAATTCAAAGTGAGTAAAATTCCAGGTACTTTCAAACAGTTAACCCTGAACCTGGGGGGGAGGGTTCCCTTTATCCTTTGCCTGATCTCATTTTTCTTGTTACTTTTCTCCCTAGTTAGACACTCCAAGCAGATTCAACTGCATGCTACAGGGTTCAGAGACCCCAGTACAGAGGCCCACATGAGGGCCATAAAGGCAGTGATCATCTTTCTGCTCCTCCTCATCGTGTACTACCCAGTCTTTCTTGTTATGACCTCTAGCGCTCTGATTCCTCAGGGAAAATTAGTGTTGATGATTGGTGACATAGTAACTGTCATTTTCCCATCAAGCCATTCATTCATTCTAATCATGGGAAACAGCAAGTTGAGGGAAGCTTTTCTGAAGATGTTAAGATTTGTGAAGGGTTTCCTTAGAAGAAGAAAGCCTTTTGTTCCATAGAGACCCCTAAAGAGTATCCTGACTACAAGGATGAAAGAAATCAACAAAAGGCATTCTCCCTTCTCTTGTTTGCATTCATTTTCTCTTATATGCTATTGGAAGTCATTAATATCTGTCATGATTCTGAAGATTTGTTTTGTGTTCCTTCACATTTTTGTCTTGTTTAATTGATAATCTAATGTTATCATTGCACCGTATATTCTTTGTCGTTGCAGAAAAAAAATGCATCTAAATCCCACACTAACATTTCATCATTTTATGTCATTGACTAAATACAAAGAGGTTCTACTTCTTTTCTGACAAATACTGGCAAAGGCCTTGAACTCAATGAGTAGAAGAATGTCAGGCAAACAGGCTTTGGGGAAAAGATTTTAGAACTCATCAACCCTTGCTATAAAATCAATCATGCAAAACAACTCTCTACTTTGAAATGAAGGCCGGTCCTTATCTTCACCGCCCTTTCCTCTCCATTTCTGGAAGGGTTTGTCTTGATCAAGAAGGGAGAAAAACAATCTTTAATGAGATTCTATCTAAGATGATATATGATGTGGGAAAAGGAGTATAATCTCAAGAATGAAAGTTTGACAGAGAGAGGAGGCACAGTTATGTATAGCAGAACCACCTTGAGAAAGAAGGTTGAGGGTCCCAGTAGTCAGCGTGTTCATGAGTACTCTAGCTGGTGATGGCAATTTTAGAAGTCATTTCCCAAAGATTCCTTGGAATGTTCTCTCTAGCCTTCTAACTCAGAAATCTCTGACATATTTTTTTCCCTCTGCATCATTTTCTTTTCTATTTTGCTTCCAGCAGTAGTTTATAGATAACTAGGTTTCTTTAAGTTATTAAGTTTATGCTTTCCTGTTACACATTACACACATGTAAGAAATAGAAAAAATCCTGCATGTGTTGTATACATTGTAGAACTATTTAAATACAAGAAGCCCTAGGGTATTGTGATTTGTATTACCTACATTCAAATGTATTTTGGGCTAAGTTGTACTTTCCCTCACCCCAAAACAAATAAATCTAATTTAATAGTAGAATTAGTCCTATTCCTTGGAAATACTGGTATGTAAAAAAAAAATTATTATTATTATTTTGAGACAGAGTCTCACTGTATCGCCCAGGTTGGAGTGCAGTGGCGCGATCTTGGCTCACTGCAACCTCTGCCTCCCGGTTCAAATGATCCCCCTGCCTCAGTCTCCCAAGTAGTTACTTTTTTATGTGTTTGCCCTATCTAGAAATATGACTATAATATGCACTGTGAGATTACAAATCTTATAAAAGGAGTTGATTGGAACTAGAATAATGTAAAATTTAAATTTCCTTAATTTTAGATTACAATGCTTATTATACAAGAGACAGTGTTTCAGAAAATGAATTGTCTTCAAGGGTATTTCTCACATTAAAAAAAAACTAAAGATAACAAATCTTTACCTGGCATATTTCACTTCTAAGGAACAACTGAAAAGAAAGCAAATTCTTAGTAAATATTATCATGTGCCTGCCTAAAAAAAAGTCATTTCTAATTAGATTTGTATCATATCCTTCCCTAATTAGCCGTTTAAATGAAGACAAGAATTATTATCCTCTGACTAAATGTTAACTATCTACAATCTAATTGTACTAATTACTTCCAAAGTGAAAATTTGTTTGCATCTGGGAGAACTGATTTGTGGCTTATTTATAACTTACATGATGAAAATGAAGTTTTATTTACACAGTTGGGTTTTTATTAAACATTTATCTCTTTTTTTGTGACTCCCTATTCAAAACTCAATTTGAAGATCCAAATATAGAGCTACAGCAAGAAGCCTGTTGCAAATTCATGACATAAAATCTCTTTGAATTTGCATGGGAGCAATTTCAGCCAAACATTTCAGTTATCACTCACTAAAGGGTAATAATTATAATTTTTCCAGGCTATAAATAACTAGTCAAGCTGCTCATTGGTTGGTTTCATCTTCAGGAATGTAGAGACAATCCTATTTCAGAGGAGAGCTGAACACTTCCGGAATAATAACAACGTCGAAATAACAGCAGATGAAAACATTATTGCATGATTCGAAGAATTGATCTATCATTCTTTAACAGGTCACCTGTAAATTAGCTCATCTACAGTGATATTTGAAATCAGATTGTTCTCTCTACAAACATGTTCAGTCCTGCAGATAACATCTTTATAATCCTAATAACTGGAGAATTCATACTAGGAATATTGGGGAATGGATACATTGCACTAGTCAACTGGATTGACTGGATTAAGAAGAAAAAGATTTCCACAGTTGACTACATCCTTACCAATTTAGTTATCGCCAGAATTTGTTTGATCAGTGTAATGGTTGTAAATGGCATTGTCATAGTACTGAACCCAGATGTTTATACAAAAAATAAACAACAGATAGTCATTTTTACCTTCTGGACATTTGCCAACTACTTAAATATGTGGATTACCACCTGCCTTAATGTCTTCTATTTTCTGAAGATAGCCAGTTCCTCTCATCCACTGTTTCTCTGGCTGAAGTGGAAAATTGATATGGTGGTGCACTGGATCCTGCTGGGATGCTTTGCCATTTCCTTGTTGGTCAGCCTTATAGCAGCAATAGTACTGAGTTGTGATTATAGGTTTCATGCAATTGCCAAACATAAAAGAAACATTACTGAAATGTTCCATGTGAGTAAAATACCATACTTTGAACCCTTGACTCTCTTTAACCTGTTTGCAATTGTCCCATTTATTGTGTCACTGATATCATTTTTCCTTTTAGTAAGATCTTTATGGAGACATACCAAGCAAATAAAACTCTATGCTACCGGCAGTAGAGACCCCAGCACAGAAGTTCATGTGAGAGCCATTAAAACTATGACTTCATTTATCTTCTTTTTTTTCCTATACTTTATTTCTTCTATTTTGATGACCTTTAGCTATCTTATGACAAAATACAAGTTAGCTGTGGAGTTTGGAGAGATTGCAGCAATTCTCTACCCCTTGGGTCACTCACTTATTTTAATTGTTTTAAATAATAAACTGAGGCAGATATTTGTCAGAATGCTGACATGTAGAAAAATTGCCTGTGTGATATGAAATCTTAGCTGTATAAATGGAATTTAAAACCAAATCTTCTCTAACAAAAAATATAATTTTCTTAATAGTCTATTCTCATTTTTCCCCAGTTATCTCATTTATTTTGGATGCATATCTTTAAATATTATTAGGACCTAGTAGCAAACTACTGAATACATCTTTTCTATCCCTTTACAACCCAGAAATGCTCATCTTTACACTCCCTTTCCTCGAAGAATTTCAGAGCTCATGCTTCTCTTCTTGTCTCCTCAACGCAAGTGTTAGGCATGTATTGCCTAGTTAAAGTCTTTTTAGATTTTACTTTGGCTCACGGTAAAGTGGACCTGAGCTACAGTAACTGGTTTCTCATTTTTCTTTGTCATACATTTTTATTGCCGCTCCTTAATTGTGCTCCTTTCATGGCTCTGCTGAGTCACCCCCATTTGGCTTATTGATTAGGAACTCAGATGTTCTCTGGTCTGTCTTTGGTTTTCCCGAATAATGATTTCCATGGTCTCCTAGGTAATATTTTCTGGTTGACCTTATTCCGATGATTTCTATTGATTTTCCTTGGAATTAAATTTCCTCTCAAACAACTTGCTTTTCATGCAGCACCTAGGTGGGAATCGAACCCATTCAAGTGCCACCCACCAAGGGGTGTTCCTAAGCCCTCCTCACAATCTGGATAAAAGAATGGGGATAACAAATATCAGTCAGACTGCTCACTCAGGTTCTTTTCTCTAACCAGACCCTGCAAAGGTTTTCACTCAGGACTTAACAAAAGAAATAAATTGGGAAGAAAATAGCATATACCATGGAATAAGCACATACTGTCACTGGAAGAAGAAACGAATGTTTACCAAAAATACAGATAAATTTTTATTAAAAAAAAAGGAAAATAAGTCACTAAAATTTTTAATTTTTCTGTGAACATGAAATCCATCCTCACTATAATATTATTGAAACGTTTGGTCTGGCATATCTCAGGTTGTGTATGTACTAATATGGCTGTACATTATTGCTTTTACTCCCATTACTTTCTGTTTAATTCTGATGTATTTCAATCTACTAATTTCCTTTTATTATAACTAAAATACTAATTACCGGAAAATTATCAGTTGTTTGTCTTATTATTATGTAAAACTCACTCTGTAAAGTACTAATATTTATAGCCCTAAGTATATAAATTTTATGAACTATATTTCTAATATGCTAGCTGTGTATCTTACTCTTTGTTTTACAAGACACAAGAATTCATGTTCTCTTGATGAAATATATTAATGTATTCTACAAAATACAGGTAGATTTTATACTAGGATGAACTTTATATTTTTCCTAAGGTTTAAGTGAAATAAACGTTTTATTGAATTAGTACTTTTGGGAAGGTTTTACCCCATTAGGGTTAAGTTTTTTTCTTCCATATTTTGTTT
This sequence comes from Pan paniscus, assembly GCF_029289425.2. Lineage (NCBI taxonomy): Eukaryota > Metazoa > Chordata > Mammalia > Primates > Hominidae > Pan > Pan paniscus. Next base: position 16,276,163 of record NC_073259.2, on the reverse strand, counting down.
CCTGCCTCTCTAATGTTTCAAGCATCTCTAGTGACCACAGTGACTGGGGTTCAAAGTAGTAAGCTTTTGACAAAATGCTCTCTCATAGAACTTTTTTTTTAACTATATATTCACATAACTTCACGCTATACAACATTGGTATTCATAAAATCTACATTTATTTCCAAAACTAAACAAAAAAAAGTCTAAAAATTATTTGAGAAAATACATCATCATAGTTCCCATGAGCACTTCATTTACCAGGATAAACAGTAGGGTAAAAATGATGAGTCTAGGCCAGGCACAGTGGCTCACACCTGTAATCCCAGAACTTTGGGAGGCCAAGGCGCACGGATCACCTGAGGTCGGGAGTTCAAGACCAGCCTGACCAACATGGAGAAACCCGGAATCTACTAAAAATACAAAATTAGCCAGGCATGGTTGCACCTGCCTGTAATCCCAGCTACTTGGCAGGCTCAGGCAGGAGAATCACTTGAACCTGGGAGGTGGAGGTTGCGGTGAGCCAAAATAGCACTCCAGCCTGAGCAACAAGAACGAAATTCCATCTCAAAAAAAAAAAACAAAAGAAATGATAAGTCTAGGTCAGGGATCATATCCAAGATCGTCCTATCATAGGTGATGTTCCAGTTGCCTGTGAACATGGCTACATAATCATGCAGATTGTCCAAAAATTAAGGCTACATCTCTGGAATGACGGTTTGTCCTTTAAGGAAGGATAAGAGAAGACATGCATTCCCAGGAAGGTGTGAATACCCAAGAACTATTCTATGGAACCCCATGTAGTAAAGCGCTTCTCAGTAACTCTAAATTAGAGAAGCTATTTCAAACTAAAAATTCTTCTCTAGAGATGTGGAAAGTTTAATCTTCAGTCTCCTGCTAGAAGGGTTGAGGATCTAGATACTCATGCAATTTGTATGGAGGACAGTGGAGAGAATGAAATACAGAATTTTACTATCTCCTCTCTCATGCATACAACTACCCTTGAGAACATTTTTTAAATTTTTGAAATCTTTACGAAAGTATAATTGGTATAAAAAGAACTGCATATATTTAATGTATACAATTTCAAACACCCATGATATCTTCACCACAAACAAGGTAATGGACATATCTAATACCTCTCAAAGTTTCCTTGAGAACATTTTAAGTGAAAATGAAAAATTTAAGGTAATCAATAGTCTTTTTTTATTACAGGTCCTCTACCTTATTATATATAACATTGCTAAGTAACCATTAAATGTCATTTGGTCAGTAAGACAATATGTTGTATTAAGAGACACTATGCCATGTAATTGTTCATCTGAACAGCCAAAATAATGACCTAAAGTTTCTTTGGAATCAAATAATCTACATTTAGTGTTAACTTTTTAAAGTTCCTGAAAATATATAACTCTCACTATGGAACCAAACTTTGGATTCTTTACTAATTATCAATATTAACATTCAGCAAAATAAAGATTCTTCAAGAAATTTCATTTTTGCCAGTTTTATACTTGCTACCAAATTCTTGATGTTCAGGTTGCCAGAATGGAACACTCAATCTAATTTGAACTTCAGTACTTCCTGAAAGCACTGATCTTAAGTAACCAGGGACATACACTAAAAAATTATTCATTTTTTTACCTGTAATTCAAGTTTAACTGAGTGTCCTGAATTTTTAGTCGCTAAATCTAGCAACCCTATTGAGGTTACTAGTATACATCACAAATTAATGAATCCAAAATGCGTACACCTTAGCCTCAGAAAGACAATGCAGGACCATGAAAGGGAATTGGCCCAATTTGCATCTTAGTAAACAGTAGCTCAGCCTAAATTAACCGTATGTGGAAAATTACAACCTGCTGAGTAGGTAAATGGGCATACAGTGGCCAGGCCAAGGATCGCCAAACACATTGTTTGTCAAGACTAATTAGGATTTAACGAAGATAGCTCCAGTCTTCATTTATCATTCCAATCTCCATCACAAAACAGACTACAACAAAGAGGTAAAGAAAACTACATCAAAATCTAAGAAGCAGGTGTGGATGTCAAACTCCATCAGGTCAACTAGAAACTAATTGCATATTTCTGTATTTAAACATGGCAGATAAAGTGCAGACTACTTTATTGTTCTTAGCAGTTGGAGAGTTTTCAGTGGGGATCTTAGGGAATGCATTCATTGGATTGGTAAACTGCATGGACTGGGTCAAGAAGAGGAAAATTGCCTCCATTGATTTAATCCTCACAAGTCTGGCCATATCCAGAATTTGTCTATTGTGCGTAATACTATTAGATTGTTTTATATTGGTGCTATATCCAGATGTCTATGCCACTGGTAAAGAAATGAGAATCATTGACTTCTTCTGGACACTAACCAATCATTTAAGTATCTGGTTTGCAACCTGCCTCAGCATTTACTATTTCTTCAGGATAGCTAATTTCTTTCACCCACTTTTCCTCTGGATGAAGTGGAGAATTGACAGGGTGATTTCCTGGATTCTACTGGGGTGCGTGGTTCTCTCTGTGTTTATTAGCCTTCCAGCCACTGAGAATTTGAACGCTGATTTCAGGTTTTGTGTGAAGGCAAAGAGGAAAACAAACTTAACTTGGAGTTGCAGAGTAAATAAAACTCAACATGCTTCTACCAAGTTATTCCTCAACCTGGCAACGCTGCTCCCCTTTTGTGTGTGCCTAATGTCCTTTTTCCTCTTGATCCTCTCCCTGCGGAGACATATTAGGCGAATGCAGCTCAGTGCCACAGGGTGCAGAGACCCCAGCACAGAAGCCCATGTGAGAGCCCTGAAAGCTGTCATTTCCTTCCTTCTCCTCTTTATTGCCTACTATTTGTCCTTTCTCGTTGCCACCTCCAGCTACTTTATGCCAGAGACGGAATTAGCTGTGATTTTTGGTGAGTCCATAGCTCTAATCTACCCCTCAAGTCATTCATTTATCCTAATACTGGGGAACAATAAATTAAGACATGCATCTCTAAAGGTGATTTGGAAAGTAATGTCTATTCTAAAAGGAAGAAAATTCCAACAACATAAACAGATCGGAAGAGAAACTATGCTTTTCTAGGACAAACAAAGATAAGGTGTTTCTAAATTAACTTCAGTTCTTGCATTAATGTTTTATGTGATTAATTACTCCTAAAACTTAATTAGTGTATCTGTAATTGTAATGTAGGGAATCTTATGTACAGCTGGCTGGATCTCTTTATCTCTGTCTCTGTTTCTGACTCTGTCTGTGTCTCCCTGTTTCTCTCTTCTGTAACTCTTCCTTTCTTTAGAGTTGCTGTTTTTTAAAACATGTTTCAGAGCAAATAGAAATTAATATCCTAATATCAACTGTCAAGAGTAGAGGGCATTTTCATAGTTCTAAACCATGTTTCCAGATGCAAAGTTGTGTGACTAATTCAAAACAACTGTAACAGCATCTTGCTGTTATTTGCATCTTTATGAAAAGCAACTAGTTCCTTCTCATAGTCCTCGTTAGATGGTTCCTCTTGGATCATCCAACAAAGCTCTACTTTTGGGAAAGACTCAATAAAGTGACAGTTCTTAATAAATGCTGTGGAATTCTATGAATAATCTTATAATCACAGAAAAGGTATATATTATGGCTAAATATATTCTCACAGTAAGTTCAAAGATTATTTGAGAATTGCAGATCAATGAATGAAGGACAATCTTTAAGTAAAAGTGAGAAAAATTATGTAGAAAATGTCTATAAAATAAGAAGCCTAAATTGAACTATTAATTATTTATCAAAGAAAATTTCTCCACAAAAGACGTATGTCCACGGACTGCACCAGGCAATGATTATCAAGATGCTGTGACAAGACATTCAATCAAAAGCTAATACATGGTTATGCTAAAATGTCAAAACTCTCAAAGGCTATATTGCCTCAATGTAGATCATCTCTACATTCCAGAGAAATATTGTTTGGATTGTATATAAGACATCTTTTTTTAAAGGGTTCAATGATTCTATTTCAGTAATTTGTTGAACAACAGAACATCTGTAAGAATATAGAATACATTAACAAACACTATCAAGCAACCTGATCTGATATTTATGAAAGACTCCGTAAAAGGAAGAGAGAACACATTCTCTTTTCAAGCATATATTGAATATTCTCCAGACAATGCCATATGTCAGGCCACAAAAGGAAATATGTATGTGGGACATACCATCAAAAGCACATCATTCGAATTGCGGCAAAGATATTTTAGGGTGATCAACCCTGTACTAACCAGCCTAGAGTAGCCAGGAACTTTGTGTACAAAAAGGAAAATATTTGTAAATAAAGAGAGAAAAAAAGTTTTCATGGTTAAACATGATTATTTGTATTACAGTAAAAACTTGTAGAAATGTTTTATTAGAACAGTAACCCAGAGGTTTGTTGAATCCATTTAGAACAATTCTTAATAACTTAATTGAACTCAAAATAGCTCACATGGTAGTTAGGTCTTTTCATCTTCCTCTTGAAAGCCTCCTTCAAAGAAAGAAGAGAAAAAGAATGAAGTTTGAAATGACATCATAAACTCAGTAGAGGGTCATTGACAAGTCAGAAACAGGGGGAAAAAATCATTAAGCATAAAAGTTTTCTTTGAACAACAAAATTGTTGGTTGACTCACTCAGTTCTGCCACTTCTTTGGTGGCATAATTCATTAGCTCTCTCATGTACTCTGGGCATGTATTATATCCTTCCTCCTACACAGAGTCTCTCCCCAGGCCATTAGAATGGACTTCAATTTTTTCATGTAAACTGTGTGTGACTAATGGTGGCTTTAAATTTCACTTACTCTGTGACAAATTAGTGTTTAAGCAGTTATCAGGACTTGAAAACTAAAGAATGAAGCATTTGTGTTTTAATTGAGAGTGGCAAAAGAAAGAAATTGCAATGATACATTCACTGATTGACTACAATAATGTAGGCAAATTTTACATATCTTTATGCTTCAAATTAGTTATATGTCAAGGGAGCTATTGCTCTTGCAAAAATGAGAGATTTGTGTTATTCAATCATTAGCCACTGGTTGTAGAAAGATTTAGAGAAAAGCATTTACAAATAAGTACTGTGTCTATATTCTGCTGATGTTCAAATGCTAATTACAACTCTGACACAAGAGATTCTAATGTGAAAATGAAGGAGATGGTCCATATTTAACATTATTGGGCCAAGTATGGTGGCTCATGCCTGTAGTCCCAGTACTTCAGGAGGACGAGGTGGGAGGATATCTTCAGCCCAGGAGTTGAAGACAAGCCTGGGCAACATGGTGAGACTCCATCTCTATAAAAAATTTTAAAATTAGCTGGGTGTGTTGGTGTGTGCCTATAGTCCCAGCTACTTAGGAGGGTGAGGTAGGAGGATAGCTTGAGCCCAGGAGGTGGAGGCTGCAGTGAGCTGTGTTCACGCCACTGCACTCCAATCTGGGTGACAGAGGAGGCTTGTCTCAATCAATCAATCGATGTTATTATTGAGAACCACTAAAACTTTCAGATTTTGTAATTCTCTTTTTCCCTTTGGGACTCCCTAAACTCAATTTTGAGAATGTTTGAGAATTTTGAGAATGTTTATTAAACAAAAAAGAAAACTATGGTAGCTTCTGAAGAACAAAGAAAAGAACACATCCCTGAATAAAGGTTTACCTTACTCTTGAAAGAACTCTTCAGCAACAGTACTTAGGATTTTAAGAGAAAAAAAAATGAAAAAGAAGACAAATTTAAAACATGATTTGATAAAACCCCAGCTGTGAATTTCTAGAAAGACACTTAGGTTTAGACACAAGAGATTTAAAAATGCCTAAGAGAGCTTAAGGGAAAAAAAATTATAAAGATTTGGATACAATAAACCAAAATTTCCCAAAGTAGAACCCTAGTCCCAATCATTGACTCTGAATGAGGGGTGACCTGTATTTTAAAGGATTAAGGAATGGAATAGAAAGAATTTAATAGTGCCTGCTTAGCATCAAAATTTTGATTAAGTACAAATTTAATCAAAATTATCAATATTTTTAAATGTTCAAGAGTTTGATGTCAAGGAAATGCGATATCTAGATGAATTATAGAATTATAGAATTCTATTATAGATTATAGAAATGAAAAATATAGATTTTCCGTTCAATTTAGATGCCCTGGTTCACACAAACAGAATCAACAACTGAAAATCCATATACATTAGAACGGCAAAATTACATCATGAAGACATTGACTTAAGACTTAGGCCGAGATTTTCAGAGAAGTATCTGCAATCAGTGAAAAATAGAAATTAAGGTTTCCTCTTCTTTTATTGACCTACTCTCTGAAAATAAAGTGCTTAATTTCTGAAAGGGTCAATCTAACTCTAGTATTTTCCATGCATTTTAACCCTGTTATCCATTGTATTGTCCCCATTTCCTCCTCTTGCCATCATCTATGCTCTGAGCAGAGCTCAGGGTCACCAAAGCCTTTGAGAGCAGGACTAGCAGCACCTTGATGGAAGCCATGGTATCCATCTCCCTTGATGCTGTAAGAACCTCAGACACAGTCCTTTATGGGTTGGGGTTGGGGACTTCTTACCCATATCTAATTGTCCCTTTGCACATCATTCAGACTTGCTGAGCTGGTTTAAAGGGCTGGTCAAGCTCCTCAGAGGAAAACCATAAATTTAGTAAGGCTCCTGAAAACAATTGTTCATCCTCCTCAACTATTACTTATACGTATTAATAATTGTCTTTCATTAATTAACATTCCACTCAGAACTATGATTCTCTTTTCTGTTACCATATTCAACATGGTTCAAGCTGTCCAAACATCAATTACTTCTGGTCCCTTTCCTATAGAATGAGCCAACACAATCATCAGGAAATCAAAGGCTAAAATGACAGAAATGTAATCACAAGATGAAAGAACAATAAGGCCTTGAGAAAGATTAGCATAAATTATGTAACATGGCTTGGATAAATGAAAGCAATTGCCAGTAAGAGACTAAAATCAACTTCAGACTCAGAAAACTATAGCTATTCAGAATGTGCTTGAGTTCATGATTTGAATGGACTGTGCAATCTTAACACTAAACATAATCAGAATAATCAGTGGGTTGGAAAACAATATCATTCAAGAATCACTGAGTGAATTAAGAGTGTTCAGCTTGGAAAGAGAAGAATGTGAGTAAGCATGATAGTTCTACCTAGTTACATAGAACAAACAGTAATCTTGTTTGTGTAGTTCTGGAAGATACAAAAAGAGCAATTGATTTTAAAAGGAGGATAATTTGTTGATAGTATAAAATAATTTGTATAATTATTTAAGTTATCTTAAATAATTTGTATAATTATTTAAGTTATCTTAAATAATTTTGAATTTTAAATTTATTTTTGCTATCTTAAATAATTTTAATTACTTTAGAATAATATTAAAATAAATTTCTTAGAATTATTAAAACTTGAAACAATTGATTGAGTTATCCAGGGATAATTAGTTTCTTATTCCTGAATGTGCTCAGGCACTAAGTGATCTATAACTAGCATGTTAAAAAAAAAATAAGTTGAGACTCACTGGAATAGAATCACTGTGTCCAACTATCTCTTTAAAATATAGGTAATGAAAGAAAGGATTCTTTTTCCTCTGGATGAAAATTTCATATTTTGTTTTTACAATTTTGTGTTCCCTTCTTTACATCTTCAATCTTCACTAATTCTGCTACTTATAGCCAAAAAATTCTCAAGTTTCCGTTAGCCTAAAAAAAAAGTCTTCCATAAACTTTCTAACTTTCCTAACCTATTGAGTTACCCATTGTTCTTACTAAAACAATTGCTCACTTTTTAAAAAGTGTCCTGAAATTACTCTCCCTGGAGGTCGCAGCTTGTCTCTGATCAACAAACTTAGTAATATTTTCTTAGACCTTTTGTCCTTAACCTCTTTAAAATTTTGTATATTACTATATATTTCTTCCCTCTTACAGTTTTTTTCTTTTGACTTCTGTAACACTGAAATCTCTTGATTATTTTTACATCTTTTTTGTGTCTGCTTTACTGAATATTCATTTTTAAATTATTACCTACAAGATGGGGCAGGTACCACTGTCTACTTACCCGGTATTAATTTTTACCATTTTCTTTGCAGAAACCCAATACTGATCAGGGTGGCAACATTTCCTGTTTATAAATATTTATTTTCAGATTCTTTTGCTGCTGGGGGTGACAATGTGGTGTAATTCCAGAAAGTTAGAAGTTGGTTGAAGTCTACTGGATGGTGCTCCTGAGAGCCACTTTACATTAGGGTGGGGAGTGGAGGAAGAGCAGATACCTGTGGCATAATATTTGACCATTTACCATTTTTATTTTTGTTTCTCACTGTCTGAAATGCAGACACACTATCTTAAATCTTAACGGCCATCTTGCAATATGGGACCACAAGATGATGGTGAATATCAACACGTTTTGTATGGTAGAAATGAAGATAGAAAGATCCCTAATTCCTGATAGCATAACTAAACTTCCATACCAGCCCTGGCTTGGGACATCTTGTTGCTTAGACAAAAATAATTGGTTAAGTTGCTAGTAGTTAGAAATGCAACAAAATGAATGCAATTTCCAGCTGACCCTTCAAGTTTCTAACTTTGACCTTACAGATATCAATCATTTTCATCATTTCAACTGTCACATCTACAGGAATCATTCTTGCAGTAGACTCATTGTTGGGGTGGAATGCAAAACTTTATGTGTGCTGCTTAGATGACTAGAGGTTAAGAAAACAAGAAGACTGGGAAGCACAACTCCTTATTTTCATGACTCCTTATTTTATAGGACTAGTCACTATTTTTTATTTTATTTATTTATTTATTTATTTATTTATTTATTTATTTATTGAGACAAGGTCTCACTCTGTTGCCCAGGAGGCTGGAGACTGAAGTGCAGCATTGTGTTCATGGCTCACTGTTGCTATCCTTTCAAAATTCTTATGTTAAAATACTACCCCAATATGATGGTACTAGGAAGTGAAACCTTTGGTAAGTGATTAGATCACAAAGGTGGAGTCCTCCTGAATGGGATTAGTGCCATTAGGCCAGTACATACAAATTCAAATCATCAGCAGTAAATGGAGCATTCACGTCTGCCTGTGGAAATCAGAGAAAATTTCATAAAGAACATGGCATTTCCAAAGAAGTAATAAATTAACAGTTAAACATCAGGTAGATAGCTGAATGATGAGTGTATTTCAGGAAATGTGTAAAGGAACAAAAAGAGTGAAAGGACATATCATATTTGAGACCTTGAATATAGTTCAGTATTTCTGAATTATAGTGTCTTAAGTTAGAAAAGATTTGAAGTGAAAGGAGAAAAGATTGGATATGTAGGCAGGGACCAAATGATAAAACCAGATGACAAAAGTTGTGTGTGCCATGCAAAGGTGGTGGTATTAATTATACTTTATGGAATGGGAGATAATTAACATATATCACACAAAGAGTAAGCTCATTAGAGCACCACATTTGAAAGATGACTTTTATGACTGTTGAGAACAAAGTAGACTACTGCAATTCCCCCAAGAAATACACAGTGATAATTCAAATGAAGAGAAATACTAAATGAGATATTCCAGAAGTAGAATAAAGATGATAGAATGAAAAGGCAAGTAAATAGAGTTTTCTGGGATTAATTTTATATTTTGGTTTATACAACTAGCAACATTAGAATTCACCAAGATGGGTAATCAAAAGAATAAAAAAGCAGATTTGGAGAAAAGCTTAAGGCTGCTGGATAACAGTCATGTGGAATTTTCTAGTGTCTCACATGCACCTGGAAAATAGGTGTTCAACCAACATTACAGGAATAAATATACTGCTGTGTAGCTCAGGATTCGGCTTGGGGTGAAATATTTACTTTTGAGTCACAAATGTATAGGTGCTTAAAGCCGTAGCAGTGAATGAAATAAACCCCAGTGTGTAAGTTAGACAAGAAAGGAAGAAGACAGTTAAAGACTCCCCTGAGAAAACCAAAGGTTAAGATACAGAAAAAATCAAGGAGCCCAGGGTGGGGATGCTATCAGAAAGTACTTAGTGACATCAACAGAAGAAGAAGTTAATTAAGATTAAGAATGAATAGCAGGCATTGTGAATGAGTAGCACAAAGTCTGCAGAAGAGAACATTATGATATAAAAGTAGAATTGGATCAAACAAGAAAGCTTTTATGGAAAGTACAACTAGAAAAGCACAACTGAAATCCACAGTAGAGGCAGAAAGAGGCAAAAAATATTCACCAGAAAATCAAATAGCATGTGTTGTGGACTATGTAAATATGTAGGACAGACAGTATGCAGTGGAATGTTGATTACAAGTCAACAATTCAAAGCCAGCCTGCTTGGGTTAAAATCGTGACTGTGTCACTTCCTAGTCACATAAACCTGGGAAAATTACTCAGTCTAATCTGGCCTCAGTTTCCTCGTGTATAAATTAGAAATGGTAATAGAGCTCACTTTTTGGGTTCTCATGAAGACAGCGTCAAAATATGAAAAGGTCATTTAGTAAATGCTCAAAATTAATGCTAGTTATTATTATAATAAATATGTTTCTAGAATGCAGTGGGACAGAACATAGCATAAAAATTGTAATGCAATAACAGAAAGGAACAGAGAATGGGCAGCCAACATATAGACAATTTGGCACAGAAGCAAAAATGAAAGATTAGTAGAAAAAAATTTTCCTAGCTGAGAAAGTCACATGAAGACTGAAAGAGCAAATCAATAAAAATAAAAGTCCAAACTAGTTATATCTCATGAAAAATTTAAAACTACAAATATAATTATTGTCATGTGCCACATAATGACATTTCGGTAAATGACAGATTGCATACACAACAGTGGTCCCATAAGATTATAATGAAACAGAAAATTCCTGTTGCCTAGTGACATTGCAGCCATCCTAACGTCATAGGACAATGCATCACTCACCTGTTTGTGATGATGCTGGTGGAAGCAAGCCTACTGCATTATCAGTTGTATAAAACTATAGTGCACACAGTTTTTTATAACACATAATATTTGATAATAACAAACAACTGTTACTGGTATATGTATTTACTATACTTCTATGTATTTACTATACTTCTTATCAGTATCTTAAAGTATACTTCTACTTATAAAAAGAAAGTTAAGTGTAACTTCTGCTTATTTAAAAAAAAGAAATTCATTGTAAAATGACCTCAGGCAGGTCTTTCAAGAGGTATTCCAGAAGAGCGCAGTTATCCTAGGAGATGGCAGTTCCTTGCTTGTTATTGCCCCCAAAGACCTTGCAGTGGGACAAGATGTGGAGGTGGAAGACAGTGATATTTGTGACCCTGACACTGTGTAGACCTAGGCTAATGTGTGTGCTTGTGTCTTAGTTCTTAACAAAAAAGTTTAAAAAATAAAAAAAATTAAACAATTAAAATTTTTATAAAAGAAAAACTTATAGAGTAAGGATATCAAGAAAGAAAATATTTTTGGACAGCTGTACAATGTGTTTGTGTTTTAGCCTAAGTGTTACTACAAAAGAGTCAAAAAGTTTAAAAAATGATCAATAAAAAAATTCATAGTAGGCTAAGGTCAATTGATTACTGAGAAAAGATAATTTTTTAAATAAGCTTAATGTAACCTAAGCATACAGTGTCTATAAAGTCTACTGTAATGTACAGTAATATCCTAGGCCTTCACATTCACTCACCACTCACACATTGACTCACCCAGAGCAACTTCCAGTCCTGCAAGCTTCATTCATGGTAAGTTCTTGACAGTAAGTTCTCCATTCATGGAAAGGCCGTGTCCCCACCCAAATCTCACCTTGAATTGTAATAATCCCCATGTGTCAAGGGCAGGTCCAGGTAGAGGTAATTGAATCATGGGGGTGGTTACCTTCATGTTGTTCTTGTAATAGTGAGTGAGTTCGCACGAGATCTGATGGTTTTATAAAGGACTTTGCCCCCTTTTGCTCAACACTTCTCTTGCCCGCCACCATGTAAGATGTGCCTTTGTTCTTCCTTCACCTTCCATCATAACTGTGAGGCCTCTTCAGCCACCTGAAACTGTGAGTCCATTAAACTTCTTTTTCCTTATAAATTACCCAGTCACAGGCATGTCTATTAGCAACGTGAGAACAGACTAATATAATAAATTGGTACCAGGTCGTGGGGCACTGCTGTAAAGATACCGAAAATGTGGAAGCAACTTTGGAAATGGGTAACAAGCAGAGGTTGGAACAGTTTGGAGGGCTCAGAAGAAGACAGGAAAATGTGAGAAAGTTTGGAACTTCCTAGAGGTTTGGAGTACTCAGAAGACAAGAAGATGTGGGAGAGTTTGGAACTTCCTAGAGACTGGTTGAATGGCTTTGACCAAAATGCTGACAGCGATATGAACAATAAGGTCCAGGTTGAGGTGGTCTCAGATGAAGATGAGGAACTTTTGGGAACTGAAGTAAAGGTCACTCTTGCTATGCAAAGAGACTGGTGGCATTTTGCCTCTGCAATAGAGTTCTGTGGAACTTTGAGAGAGATGATTAAGGGTATCTGGCAGAAGAAATTTCTAAGTGGCAAAATGGTTCAAGAGGAAGCAGAAAATAAAAGTTTGGAAAATTTGTAGCCTGACAATGCAGTAAAAAAGAAAAACCCATTTTCTGGGAAGAAATTCAAGCCTGCTACAGAAATTTGCCTAAGTAATGAGAAGCCCAATGTTAATCACCAAGACAATGGGGAAAATGTCTTCGGAGCATGTCAGAGACCTTTGCAGCAGCCCCTCCCATCTCAGGCCCAGAGGCCTAGGAGGAAAAAAATGGTTTCAGGGGCTGGCCCGAGGGCCGCCCTGTTGTGTGCAGCGTAGGGACTTAGTGCCCTGCATCCCAGCTGCTCCAGCCATGGCTAAAAGGGGCCAAGGTACAGCTCAGGCCATGGCTTCAGGGGGTACAAGCCCCAAGTTTTGGCAGCTTCCATGTGGTGTTGAGTCTGCAGGTGCACAGAAGTCAATAATTGAGGTTTGGGAACCTCCACCTAGATTTCAGAGAATGTGTGGAAATGCGTGGATGTCCAGGCAGAGGTGTGCTGCAGGGGCTGGGCCCTCATGGAGAACTTCTGCTAAGGCAGTGTGGAAGGGAAATGTGGAATTGGAGACCTCACACAGAGTCCCCACTTGGGCACTGCCTAGTGGAGCTGTGAGAAGAGGGTCACCATCCTCTACACCCCAAAATTGTAGATCCACCAACAACTTGCACCATGTACCTGGAAAAACTGCAGACACTTAACACCAGCCTGTGAAAGCAGTCAAGAGGGAGGTTGTACCTTGCAAACCCACAGAGGCGGAGCTGCCCAGGGCTGTGGCAGCCCACCTTTTGCATCAGCATAACCTAGATGTGAGACATGGAATCAAAAGACATCATTTTGGAGCTTTAAGATTTGACTGCCCCATTGGATTTTGGACCTGCATGGGGCCTGTAGCCCCTTCACTGTGGGCAATTTCTCACGTTTGGAATGGGTGTGTTTACCCAATGCCTGTACTGCCACTATATCTGGAAAGTAACTAAATTGCTTTTAATCTTACAGGTTCCTAGGTGGAAGAGACGTGCCTTGTCTCAGATGAGACTTTAAACTGTTGACTTTTGAGTGAATGCTGAAATGACTTAAGACTTTGGGGGACTGCTGGGAAGGTATGATTGGTTTTGAAGTGTGAGGACATGAGATTTGGGAGGGGGCAGGATGATATGGTTTGGCTGTGTCCCCACCCACATCTTACTTCGAATTGTAATAATCCCCACGTGTTAAGGGCAGGCTCAGGTGGAGGTAATTGAATCATTGGGGCAGTTACCCTTACGCTGCTCTCGTGATAATGAGCGAGTTCTCACAAGATCCAATAGTTTTATACGAGGCTTTTCCCCCTTTTGCTCGGCACTTCTCTTGCCTGCCGTCATGTAAGAGACGTCTCTGCTCCTCCTTTACCTTCCACCTTGACTGTGAGGCCTCCCCAGCCATGTGAAACTGTGAGTCTATTGAATCTCTTTTTCTTTATAAATTACCCAGTCTCAGGTATGTCTTTATTAGCAATGTGAGAACATACTAATACAGTTCTCTATATAGGTGTATTGTTTTTTAATCTTTATACTATATTTTTACTATACCTTTTCTATGCTTAGTGTGCACAAATACCACTCTGTTACAAGTGCCTACAGTTTTCAGTGCAGTGACATGCTGTACAAGTTTGTAGTCTAGGAGCAATAGGCTGCACCATATAGCCTAGGTGTGTAGTAGGCTACGCCACCTAGGTTTTTGTGAGTACACTAAATCATGTTCACACAATGATAAAATCACCTAACAACACATTTTTCAGGCGTATTTCCATCATTAAACAATGCATGACTGTATTTTATTTTATAGAAGTATCCAGGTAGTAGAGAGAGGTGGGTACAGTTATTCACAAGGAAATAAAATTCAGGCTTGCCTAATAAACATAAGAAACAATAATATATGACACATAAAGTTAAGGAATTGTACACTAAAGCTAGGAGATGCCATTTCCTAAATGTGAAATCAGCAGGGGTGATGTGTTTGGTGAAAAGTATCAATTAATACAAACAACTTGGAAAAAGATTTGGCAGTAGGTACTAAAGCCGAACATGCCCATATTCTATGACCTAGCAATTTTTGTTCCAGAAATAGACACAACAGTAATGTAAGATATGTGCACTAAAAAAGTGCATGATTATTAACAGTATGATTTGAAATAGCCCAAATTAGAAATAACTCATATGCCTGTCAGCAGGAAAATAGATGAGTAAATTGTAGTATAGTCATAGAATGGAATATTATATAGCAATGAAAATAATAACACTACTCCTACCATACTCATAGAAAATGCTGAGTGAAAGAAACTGAACTGGGAAGAGTAAATATTATATTGTTACATTTTACATAAAGTTTGAAACAGTAAAACTAATCAACATGAAAGATATGTGTACAGGCAGTGGAGAGTAGTATCTGAGAAACAGTACAAGGGATTCCTTTGGAGTGTTATAATATAATATAAAATATTCGTGTATGACTTAGTGAGCTGGACTGCATTACATAGATGTGTTTGCTGTATAAATATCTGTAAATCTGCATAGTTATAATTTGTACATTTTTCTAGAGGTATATTACATTTTAACAATATTTACTTAAAAATTATTAATTACATGATATACATTTGTGTACACTATATAATTTTTTTTAAACTTTGTTAGTAAGAATAGAGGAAGCAGCCATTCTCTTATACCTTTGGGGAGTTCAAATTGATGTAATTTTTGGAAGACGAGTTGTACAAACTATCAACATGTAAAGTGTACCTGGTGTTTTATCCAGAAATCTCAGTCTTAGAATTTATCCTGCAACTATTGTTGCATAATAGGTAAATAAATGAATAAGAAATTTTATTGCAGCACTGCTTATAATAGCAAACTACTGGTAACAATATAAATGTTCATCAAATTTGTTAAATAACTTATAGATCACCAATACAAAAAATATATAATTCAGTTATTAAAAAGAATTCAGGAGATACAAATGTGTGGTATGCATATGGAATTATATCCTAACTATATTATTAAACAAAAACAAAGATTAGTATGATCCCATTTCTACATAAAAAGAATATATATACACATATATATAATGATTTTTTCACTCAGCATTTTGTTGACTGTAGCAGTAGTGTGTTCATTTTCATTTTTATTAATAGCAGTGATCATTTTCCTTAATATAAATTGGTGCAAAACTAAGTGCAGTTTTGCCATTACTTACTTTTGCACCAACCTAATATATGCATATATATATGAGAGACAGATTTGTGTTCAGAAAATATTTCAAATTACAGACAAAAATGTTATTAGTGATTTATTTCTGGA
This sequence comes from Pan paniscus, assembly GCF_029289425.2. NCBI lineage: Eukaryota > Metazoa > Chordata > Mammalia > Primates > Hominidae > Pan > Pan paniscus. The sequence goes on along the minus strand of NC_073259.2, from coordinate 16,260,299 downwards.
AATGAAATTGTGGTGGAAGTCAGTAAGACTTTTTCTTTTTATGCTTCTATATTGTTTAAACATTAATGATAAGTTTTAACATTTTTAAAATACTGTTAAAAATGAAGACCCTAGCCAGCAAGCTGTAGTCTAATAAAATGAAAAAGAACTGCCCTGCAATTTGCCTTAAGCCTTAACTTCCCACTTCCTCATTTGCTTCTGCCAGGTTCAGATCTTGGCCTTTAAGCATCACTTGAAGTCTAGTTTTTGCTCCAGTAAACACTTGACACCTTCCTTTCTATCATCCAATAATTAAATTGTTTAGCCTTTAATTCCACATGGCTCTATGAGGCTTTGACCTTTACCTGCTTTCACTGATAATTGACCTTCATTTTACTCCTTAAAGCCTTCTTCCAAATGTAACTTTTACCTTCACCACCTGCTCTTTAGAATTAATGAGTCATGATCTTGATTTTAATATTCACATGCCCAAAATTGAGACTGACAATATTTGCCCAAAGTATTATGTAAGCCCTTTTAGCCATCTTATTATTTAATCTAATCCTGACAACCTTGCAAAATAGGTACTATTATCATTCCAATGTTGTCAGTAAATAAATTGAGGTATAGATTATATTTATCTCTATTACAAAGCAGCAGTAATCAAAACATTATGGTGCTGACATAATAACAAGCATATAGACTAATGGGACAGAATAGAATCCAGAAAGAAATTCATGCGTTTATATTCAACTAATCTTTGACAAGGCTTTCAAGAACACACAATGGGGAAAAGGATAATCTCTTCAATAAATGCTGTTGGGAGAACTGGATATCCACATGCGGAAGAATGAAAGTAGACACTTATCTCACACCATCTATAAAAATGCACTCAAAATGAACTAAAGGTGAGATCAGAAACTGTAACACTACTTTTAAAAAAAACATAGAGGCCAGGCGCGGTGGCTCATGCCTATAATCCCAGCACTTTGGAAGGCCGAGGCGAGTGGATCACAGGGTCAGGAGTTCAAGACCAGCCTGGCCAACATGGTGAAACTTGGTCTCTACTAAAAATACAAAAATTAGCCTGGTGTGGTGGTGCACACCTGTAGTCCCAGTTACTCGGGAGGCTGAGGCAGAAGAATTGCATGAACCCAAGTGATAGAGGTTGCAGTGAGCTGAGATTGCGCCACTGCACTCTAGCCTGGGTGACAGAGCAAGACTCTGTCTCAAAAAAAAAAAAAAAAAACCCATAGAACAAAACAACTTCTTGACATTGGTCTGGGCAATGATTTTTTGGATATGATCCCAAAAACACAGATGACAAAAGCAAAAATAAGGAAGTGAGCCTACATCAAAATAAAGACTTCTGCACAGCAAAGGAAAATAATCAACAAAGTGAAGGAAACAGCCTGCAGAAAGGGATAAAATATTTGCAAACCGTGTATCTGATTAAGAATTAATATCCCAAATACATAAGGAACTCAAACAACTACCTAGCAAAAAACAACCCAATAACCCAATTAAACAATGGGCAAAGGACCTGAATAGACATTTCTAAAAATACAACATACAAATGGCCAACAGGTCAATGAAAAGGTGCTCAACATCACAAAGCATTAGGGGAATGCATATCAAAACTGCAGTGAGATATCACCTTATAACTATCAGAATGACTATTACCAAAAGACAAAATAAAAGTTTGAGCAAGGAAGTGGAGAAAAGGGAACCCTTGTACACTGTTGGTGGAATTGTCAATTAGTACAGCCATTATGGAAAACCATATGGATGTTCTTCAAAGATTTTTGAAAAAGAAGTACCATATAATCCACCAATCCCATTTTTGAGTGCACATGCAAAGGAAATCAAATCAGTATGTTAAAGATATATCTGTAGTCCCATGTTAATTGCTGTTCTAGTCATAATAGCCAAGATATGGAAACAACCTAAGTGTCTGTGGATGAATGATTTTTTCAAAAATGGTAAACACACACACACACACACAGGAATGGTATTCAGCTTATAAAAAGAAGAAAATTCTACCTTTTGCAACAGCATAGATGAACCTGGAGGACATTATGTTAAGCAAAATAAGCCAGACACAAAAAGACAAATACTGCATGATCTCGCTTAAATGTGGAATCTAAGAGTCAAACTAAAAAATCAGAGAGTAGAATGGTAGAAGAAATGAAGAGATATTGGTCAAAGGGACAAAGTTTCAGTTATGTGGATGAACAAGTTCTAGAGATCTAACATACACTGTGGTGACTATAGTTAATAATACTGTTTTGTATACTTGAAATTTGCTAATAGAGTAGAATTGTCTTATCACAAAACAAACAAAAGGTAACTATGTGAGATGATAGATATATTAATTAGCTTCATTGTGGCAATCATTTCACAATATATATGTATATCAAAACATTAAGTTGTATATGTTAAATATACATAATTTTTATTTATCAATAATACCTCAGTAAAGCTGGGGAAAAAAAGCTGGAATATTTGGATTCATCAAAAGACATCATAAACACACACACACAAAAAGATACAAAATGGGAGCACTTTTTTTTTTTTTTTTTGAAACGAAGTTTTGCTCTTTTATCCACCTGGTAGAGCCAGAATTATGGTGGAGAAAGAGAAGCACTTGCCCTGGGTACAAAATTTCAGGGGGTGTCAAAAACCTCAGTTATCAACAACAATGCTCTGTATTTGTTTGTTTATTATTTTTATCCATAATTTTAATGCAACATTTAACAATCAAAATTAACACAGAAAAATTCATAATTAGCAAAATGTTGAAATTTTAAATAAATACCAGTGCCATACTGTATTAGATACTACAAATATTTTCATACTATCTATATTGAAACTAGAGGCAAAAGGGAAAATATATTCTCCTATATACATGTTTTTATATATTTTTAATGACTATTTTATTGTAGAACATTAAAGTAATGGGAAAATACACTGAAAAATTGAAAAGTAGGTATATTGAAACTTTCAAAATTATTTTTAAGTTTAAATTTTTTTTAACATCACAAAAACATAATTTGTTATAATTTTAATTTCCTGGCTTTCATGGAAGCAAATACATCATAATACTTTTAAGATGTCTTTCTCTGATTGTCTTGTTTTCAGTTAAGAGAATTGCCATGTTTGGATTCCTCAAGGATCCAGAACTAGAAATACCATTTGACCCAGTGATCCCATTACTGGGTATATACCCAAAGGATTATAAATCATGCTACCATAAAGACACACGTATGTTTATTGCAGCACTATTCACAATAGCAAAGACTTGGAACCAACCCAAATGTCCATCAATGATTGACTGGATTAAGAAAATGTGGCACATATACACCATGGAATACGATGCACGCATAAAAAAGGATGAGTTCGTGTCCTTTGTAGCAACATGGATGAAGCTGGAAACCATTATTCTGAGCAAACTATCGCAAGGACAGAAAACCAAACACTGCATGTTCTCACTCATAGGTGGGAATTGAACAATGAGAAGACTTGGACACAGGGTGAGGAACATCACACACTGGGGCCTGTTGTAGGGTGGGGGGAGTGGGGAGGGATAGCATTAGGAGAAATACCTAATGTAAATGTTGAGTTAATGAGTGCAGCAAACCAACACGGCACATGTATACATATGTAACAAACCTGCATGTTGTGCACATGTACCCTAGAACTTAAATTAAAAAAAAAATGATCACAGAATGCTATTCTAAAATATGTACATGAAGTATAAAACAGACTAGTTCCTTTTTGCTAATACTTCTATGAGCATCTCAGAATGACTCCATGAAACTCTTGGTTTAATTTTCAGCTGGGTAGAGAATTGTTAAATAAACTCTTAAAGCATCGAAAAAAAAAAAAAAAGAAAATCGCCATGTTTGATGATTTCACTTGACCAAATGATTAAATAATTTTTAGTTAACTTCAGTTTATTGCAACTTATTTTACAAGTTGCCACTGGGACACAGGCTGAAAGCTGCCCTTTCTCTTATGGGTTTGTTCATTTATTTATTTTTATTTTTATTTTACGTGAGGGGCAGTGGGTGAGGTGCAGGGTGGGTGTGAAAGAGTGATTCCCCTTCCCCAACCCTGCAGCCTCTGATTGCAACTCCCTTGACATGGACAGCACCCTGCCTTCAGCTGACAATTTCTGATCATTCCCACTCCTTTCCCAAATTCTGCCCCAGCCTCTCTCTGCTGAGTTGCTTCTCCGTTTCAGAAAATCTCCTGGGGAAGTTTAGTCTGTCTTTGCTAGGTAGCCCACAGCTGCTCCATAGAAAACATGCACCTTTCATCTACTGCGGCTAGGCATGCGGTTTCTTCTCAAATGCTGCCTTCTACTTTGCTGCTGCAAAAGGGTTGTTCAGCCAACCACTCGAGGATATTTCCCTCAGGGGTAATTTCGACAATGATTAACATCCCCAAATTCCAGAGAGCCATATTAAGCTCTTGAGCCTCTCTTACTAAACTGTCAGTGAGAAGGAAGCATTTTCTTCAACTCATCTCCATGGGGAGAGAGGAAAACTGTCACAGTATTCTCACCACTTTTTCCCCAAAGAACTTCTCTCTCTCATCTCCAGTATGCTCCGTATATATTACCTGAAAGTACGTAGGGCACATTAGTTTTAAATAGGTTTTCAGCCACATGGTTTGCAAGTCCTGCTCAGGACATCTAGTACTTTGTTTGAAAGGTAAGCAGAGTTAGTTTTAACCATCTAAGGGAGTTCATAAAACCGAGAGTGTCATTTTAATATTATTACATAAGTATGCTTGTACTTTACCTCTATAGAAACATGGCAAAGAGAATCACCTAAGAGGACCCACGTTTCCTCATAGACTCTATACAACTTGGAATGCCAAACTAAAGCCTGTATCCATCCTTCTACCATAAATTCTCGAGCATTTTAGGAGTTAAAATTTCAACAAGCCTCACCTGTTGTCTTTCTGAAAATTCTCTGGGCATTACCATAGACTAAATTATTTAGACTTTAGGGAATGTACTTCAGTAGGAAGAGAAGGTTGCATGCCATGACGCAATCAAACCCAGACATAAGCAACATGATATCCAGGGATTTACTAGAGGTTTAGAAGATCAAAGAAGCCAAACTATTATAAAATTGATGGCAAGGGAATCAGGTTAGAAATTGGCCTATGGGAATTGTAACAACCTGCATTGACGTGACATAGATATTAGAACTAAGAACTGAAACCACCTGCATTAATATGACCTGTTTATTCTGAGAAAACTTAGTCTGGGAAAAATAAGCCTGTAATACTAATAAATCACTTCACTTTGTGCTTCAGGAAATTCTTGAAAATCAACTTTTCTTAGGCAACAGTCTGTTCACCTGGACAAATAGCTTATTTAAAAACATTCATGGGCCAAGTGCAGTTGCTCATGCCTGTAATCCCAGCGCTTTGGGTGGCTGAAGCAGGATAAGGAATGGTTGAGGCCAGAAGTTCAAGACTAGCCTGGGCAACATAACAAAACCTCAAATCCTCATCTTTTAAAAAAAATAAGAAATAAAATAGCCAGGCATGGTGGCACATGCCTGTAGTCCTAGCTACCTAGCCCTCAGGAGGCTGAGGTGGGAGGATAACTTGAGCCCAGGAGTTCAAGGCTGCAGTGAGCTATGATCATGCCACTGCACTCCATCAGTCTGGGTGACAGAATGAGACCTTGTCTCAAAAACCAACCAACAAACAAACAAGATTAGCTTCAGGACCCTCACTTTGATATGTCCACCAGTTCTAAATTATTATGCCATGAAATTTGCCCAAGTCCAATCACTTCTCTATCCCGAAAGACCTTTCTTAAATCATTTGAGCCCATCTTTTAATACCTCCCACCTTGAATTCTTTCTTCTGAGATACTGCTAGAACTCTCTTAAGATGAAAAGATTCTCTCATTTTGGAAAGGTCAGTAGACAGAAACTTTCAGTGATTCTTTGTCGAAAGTTTAATTTCCTCTATGCTTTCTCCTTAGGACCCAGACAAAATTACTTTTAGTACAAAGTTTAAATATTTTCCAATTCTACATCGTAATTTCTTCCATTTAGTCTAAACTTTTCATTTTTAAAAATGTATACATCAGGAAAGAGAATAAAGGGAAAGATTGTTTTGACTCTTTTTTTTATTATTATACTTTAAGTTTTAGGGTACATGTGCACAACGTTACATATGCATACATGTACGATGTTGGTGTGCTGCACCCAGCAACTCGTCATTTAACATTAGGTATATCTCCCAATGCTATCCCTCCCCCCTCCCCCCACCCCACAACAGGCCCCAGTATGTAATGTTCCCCTTACTGTGTCCATGTGTTCTCATTGTTCAATTCCCACCTATGAGTGAGAACATGCGGTGTTTGGTTTTTTGTCCTTGTGATAGTTTGCTGAGAATGATGGTTTCCAGCTTCATCAATGTCCCTACAAAGGACATGAACTCATCATTTTTTATGGCTGCATAGTATTCCATGGTGTATATGTGCCACATTTTCTTAATCCAGTCTATCATTGTTGGACATGTGTGTTAGTTCCAAGTCTTTGCCATTGTGAATAGTGCCACAATAAACATACGTGTGCATGTGTCTTTATAACAGCATGATTTATAATCCTTTGGGTATATACCCAGTAATGGGATCACTGGGTCAAATGGTATTTCTAGTTCTAGATCCCTGAGGAATCTCCACATTGACTTCCACAATGGTTGAACTAGTTTAGAGTCCCACCAACAGTGTAAAAGTGTTCCTATTTCTCCACATCCTCTGCAGCACCTGTTGTTTCCTGACTTTTTAATGATCGCCATTCTAACTGGTGTGAGATTGTATCTCATTGTGGTTTTGATTTGCATTTCTCTAATGGCCAGTGATGATGAGCATTTTTTCATGTGTCTTTTGGCTGCATAAATGTCTTCTTTTGAGAAGTGTCTGTTCATATCCTTTGCCCACTTTTTGATGGGGTTTTTTTCTTATAAATTTATTGGAGTTCATTGTAGATTCTGGATATTAGCCCTTTGTCAGATGAGTAGATTGCAAAAATTTTCTCCCATTCTGTAGGTTGCCTGTTCACTCTGAAGGTGGTTTCTTTTGCTGTGCAGAAGCTCTTTAGTTTAATTAGATCCCATTTGTCAATTTTGGCTTTTGTTGCCATTCTGTTTCTTCCCCTAAAATAACATTAAAGAAGGAGGTAAGAGTCAAAACAATCGCTTTTGGTAGGCAAGGACTTCATGTCTAAAACACCAAAAGCGATTGTTTTGACTCTTACCTCCTTCTTTAATGTTATTTTAGGGGAAGAAACAGTAATAATTTGAGATTATTATATTCAGGGCATCCTGGTGTTATCCAACAGCAAAGTGAGCAGTGGTTTACTATGGAATTGAAAGATATGGGACAAATATACATTGCTAAGAGCAACAATTAAGACAATAACCAAGATCAAAATTTCTACTCACCACTGTATCCAAGAGAAAGCTGTTATTGAAAAGATTTGCAGAGGTGTGGGTGGTCAGCCTAAGTTTGGATAACATTAAAGAGCTTCCTTATGATTTCTTTCCTTCTGCTAATAAGCTTTTTCCTTAGCTCTGCCTTCTAGTGCTACATATTTCTCAGACTACTCTTTTCCAGGCGGGCACTCTTTTCTCTTTTTTGGTCATCCACTGGTTCAAACTCAGTTGTTTTCTTACTGGTACTATAACTGGTCCTAAATTTACTGTAAATTTATATTTACAGTAGTGGCTAGAGTCATCCCTATTAAAAATTTATTTTGTCTCAAAATGGCTCATAGGACCATGGCTTCAGCACTTTTCTGGGAACAAGCACTGTTTCCACTTCTCTTGTTTCTTGTTATTTGTTTTTGCTCACCACACCTCAGCTTGGAGTGTAGAAGTCTAAAAGAAGGCACTTAAAAATAGTTTCATGAGCAAATATTTAAAGTGATAGATAGCTCAATTACAATGATTTGATCTTAGAAAATTATTTGAATGTATTTGATTATCATATATACTTTTAAAATATGTACATTGGTCATGTATCAATAAAAAATTAATAAAAGTCTCACAAAATCCCCTACAAACATTATTACAACTGAAATATTTAAAGTTTATTTTTTCTTTTCTGTTAATGGCATTCATCCTACAGTCAATGCGTATTTTAAGGAAGCTAGCTGTTTTTCAATATTAAAATTACGTGACATTAAAGTGATGTTGTATCTTACAATAAATGAAATCATAGAATTGAGGAAGTACATATGTACACACCACTGCCATTCTCCCTGATGCGATAAGCAAAAACACTTGCTTCCACTAGTTTATTGGATTTAAGAATGATCACCTTGCTAACTGTATCAGAATTAGGATTAAAGTAATGTAACCTCAAAAATGTAAATTTTATTCCATTTATTCTACGAATAAAATTTTTTTTTGTTTTTGCTAAATGAGAAAAAATGCATTTGCCTTAGAGAAACAAGCTTGGAGAAACAGAAGAGTTACTCTCCCAATATGTACTTCTGTCTAGAAGTATAAAATATTGAAGAACAGGCAGGTCCAGAAACAGAAAAGCTATAAATTCAACCACTTAAGGCATGAGAGCATCTTATTGTCTAAGCTGGTAACGTGGAAGAATATTGATTATTTCTCAGTGTATGTTGTTTAAAAATGGAGATTTAATAGTAACTGAAATAGAAAATATAAATTTTTCACAATTTGTACCAGTCACCATGGCTTTATTTTTTAAACAAATATTATAAATAAATATTACATATAAAAATTTCAAAATCATTGTTAGGCATGTGTTTAATATGATTGACATAGAAAAGCTTTAATCTGCTTTCCTTTCTTCAGTTCCATTAGAAGCTAACATAGGGAAATAAAATGGAAGGATATTTAAAGAGCAAATGGCTTTTATTTTCTGCGTGTCAACGCCTTGACATCTGAGGCCTTGCTCACCCTGGAGAGACCATCCTTCCCAGGATTAGCCAATTCTTAGAGTTAGCAAACAATCCATCCAGTGAGCTTGCTTTACAAAGGCAAATCAATTCAGTGTCCACACCCTACAACCAGCTCCTTTGGGCTCTCACACTCCAGACCGCTATCCACCTGTCCTAATCACCCCAGGGTCTCAGACAACCAGCAACAGTCTCTATACCCCAGAGCCCACTGAAACAAACTAGCTAATCCTTAACCTTCTTATCCTGCATCAACCATTCCTTCCCACAGAAACCACAATAGAAGATCTTGCCCACAGTCCTCTCCTGCTCCCTCTGCCTCCTGACTGTCATGGAGGCTTCCATGTGTAAACACCCACAGCATGACATGGTGTGTCCCATTCTCTTGGGATCTGCAAATAACACACTATCTCTTCAATGGTAGTCATCTTCTGACGTGTTGGTCTTACCATACCTAAATAATAATAATGCTTATATTAAAACATGTATATTTAAATATGGTATATATTAAAAATTATTTGTTATAGCAAAAACATTATAGCCATTTACATGGCCCCCAGCAGAGGAATGCTGGAGTTAATTCTAATATATCTATTGTATAAAATCCTAAGCAGCAGTAAAAAAAAAAGGCAGTTCTTTATAAATTGACGTGGAATTACCTCCAAGACATATTGTTAAGTAAGAAACTAAAGCTGGATCACAATGGATATGCTATGATGCATACTTTATGTTTAATTAAGTACACAAAATAACAGTATATATTTATAAATGTTCTTAAACATAAAGGCACCCCAAAAGGCCTGTTCAGATAATAAACCAAATAGATTATAGTAGTTATTTTTAGGTAAGTCAAGAAGGATTTTTAGTTTGTTCATAATTTTTAAAAATATGTTTACACTGAGAATGAATTTATATACTAATTGTGGAATTCAAAGTAAATAAAAACAAATTTTAAAAATTGATAGCTACACTACATAGCTCATGGTGGTAGGAAGTAGTCTTACTTAGTTAGCAGCTAAAGTGGTCAATTCCAATTTTTGACTATCATTGTCATCAACCTACCTCTTGATATTCAAAATGCCTAAGGCCCGCCATGTTTAGCGGCAATTAGACACTACCAGCAAGATTAGTCCCATCTCATCACTCCAGCTGCAAGCTCACTTTCATTTCAGTACTACGGGAACACAATAATTTTCTTCTTCATTGACTCAGTAAAACAAAATCAGAATTACAGCTTTGCAGAGGAGTATATTGAATGTAAGCCTTGAGCAACATAATACAATGCTGAGCTATATGCAAATTTTGGCTACTACCTTTTAGTAAACATAATTTTTCTTTTTTTTCTAACAAGTTTTCTTTGAAAAAGTATAAAAGAAACATCCTAATATTTTATGTGGAATTCTTTTTTCTGGAGTTTCTTCTTCCCCATCACAGAATAAAATATAAAAACAAATGAGAATATTTGCGAGCATAGTCAGCTATAGCGTATACCAGCAATTTCTTTGTTCATTGAATTCATACAAGTTACTATCCATATGATTCATGCATTTTCATGCCATATTATGAAGCACATCTGTGCAAAGATAGGCTTCATTAAAGTTCATTAATTATTTCTTAAATTAACAAGTTCAAATTATACAAATGGGAAAAATCTGTCATATTGAAGTGGACATCATAAGAGATGACCCCCATGGATTTCACTAATCTAATTTGTGCTTTAACTGAAGCAGATTAGTAAATGTCATTGGCATGGATTTCTTCCATATATTTCTCCAAAACAAATAGTAAAAGATTAGATCAATACCAAACAAAAGATTAAAATAATACCAATTACATACAAAACAAAACAGGAACAAAGAACCTGTATGGCATGTGGACTTTCAGAATTATCTGCAGGCCATTTCAATGATTAAATTGAAATGTGTGTCTTCTGAATATTTTCCAGAATCCCTTAGATTTCATCTTGTAAAGAAACTTTGGGTATACCCCATTGGTCCATAGGTATCCCAAGAGGACAGCAGAGAAGACCATATGCTTTGCTAATCCAGTTATTTCCAGTACCCTTAGAACTCAAAATTAATCAAAACCCCTGAATGAGACACAGAGCTCAAAAATAGTTGATGCTGAGCTTTTAATATGCAGATTTTAAGAACAACGATTGACAGAGTAATGTTTGGACTGAGATGAGTCAAGAATAAGCTCAATGATGCCTCCATCTGAATCCATTTCTCCATCCAATATCTGGGAGGAAAACAGAGAAGAAAGTAATTCAACCAAGGCTTAAAAACTGATGCCTAACTTTTAAGTGATGTGAGATTTATGCTTTCTTTTCCTTAGAGATGGAAGGGGTGCAGAAGGGAATAAAAGAAAGGAAGAGATCTGGTTGCTTAGGGAAGGATAAAGACCATATGCTAATATTATCAACTGCATAACCATAGGGGTTCCATCTGTCACTTCCATCCCTGCATTCTCACTGTGTGACGTATTGTGGGCGTCCAATAAATGTTAATTGAATGAATAAATAATTGAAATCAGGTGGCATATATGCAGAATTTCTTCTGAGATGGCATGCCTTTTTATATGTCATAGAGAAAGTGGACTATATTCTAGACCATTCTAACTATAAATTCTATACTATAGTTATAATAGAATATAAAATATGAGGTTGGGTTGGAAGACTACTAAGACAAAAGATACAGAAAGTATTTTAAGAGAGTCAGAGAACTGATGAGGAGATCATGTTGCCCGATACTTACTTATGCCTTGGATTGTGGAGGTGAATTGAACAATACAGGGTCAATCATAAGAGGATGTATGCACCTCAGGCCACATCTAAAGGTACCACAGCACTTCCTAAGATCTCTGCAGTCATAATCATTTATACAAGGAATGCCAGAACAATAGGTGGAAATCTTAGATTGTTGCTTAGAGGCCTGTTTGCCCAGATGGGGTCTAAATTTCTTTTGACTTGAGTCTTGACTGTGGCTCTGTTGCTTTGTGTCAAAAGATTCTACAAATTCAGGACACGTACCCCGCTTACCCTCAACTATGAAAGAAAAAAGGAATTGTGAGCTTTTTACCTTCTCTTATTTGTACCAGGAATTTAATTTCTTTAAAAGATATGTCTATAATCTCCTTAATTATGCTCTTCTGTTAGCTGATTTTGCTGCTTAAATCATGTTTTCAAAGCACTATAAAGCACTACCAGGTATATTTCTAAGGTATAATTATAAACTGGCTCTTAGACTAAATCCAACCTGTTTATTGTAATAATTTGATATATATTACATATGTATGGAATATATATATTTAGAAAATATATATTTGAAATATTTACATACATATTTGGGAAGTATATATTCAGAATATATATAGATTTAGTATATGTATGTTTATTTGGAATATGTGCATTTAAAATAAATTGGGGCCAAGAAATTACTTCTACAATATGGAAAGATGTTCAACTCATGTTTTTCTATTTTAATAGAGTTTTATTGCAGTGCTATATATTAAAATATTTTCATAGGTGTACACATTTTTTAAATTACCAGATGTGTTCAAATGTAGGCTTACTTGGAATGTAGTATAGGACGTCTAAATTGTGGACGATCAGCAGATACAGACAGCTTTAATTCATTCATTTACTCCCTTGTATGTATTGGGTGCCTACTGTGTATTCCAGAGTTGTCAGCACTCCAGATACAGCAGTAAATAGAAAAAAAAAAGAGTGGACAACATAGATAATAAACTAGTAAAATTTACAGTATATTAGACAAAGAGTACTGCTAAAGAGAATAATTAAATCCAAGGAGATTCCTAAAAGTACCTTGCAATGCTAAGGGTCCCTAATTCTTTAACTCTAGTTATGTAATCTACATAAATGAGTTATTTTCAGAAGTTTTTGCACACTGTATATGTTATCTGTTCACATTTACTGTAATTCAAGAAGCACTGATCAAATTTCACTAGGAATAACAGGAATAGCTTTCTTCCTTTACATGAGGTCAATTAGGTTACAGGCTTCTTATTAAAATGCAAATAAATATCATCAGTAATTAGTAAATGACAGGGAGTATTATAAACTTCCATAATGATTCTATGCCATTATGACACTATAGAAAGTTAAGAAAATTTAACATATGAATATATTAACTCCTGATGTTCATTATACCATAGACTTGGGAACACTGTACATAAGAGAAAAGAGTAAAAATATAGTGTCAGAGGCTGGAGGCAGGAGGATCACTTGACCCCAGGAGCTCAAGACCAGCCTAGGCAACATAGCAAAACCCTGTCTCTACAAAAAATACAAAATTAGCCAGTTGTGGTGGTGTGAGCCTATAGTCCCAGTTACTTGGGAGGCTGAAGTGGGAGGATCACTCGAGTCCAGGAGATGAAGGCTGCAGTGAGCTGTCATTGCACCACTATACTCCAGCTTGGTTGACAAAGTAAGATTCTGTCTCTCAAAGAAAAGATAAAACAATACACACACACACACACACACACATAATCTGTAAATTAAACAATAAATAAAACTAACATGGTTGTCTGAATTGACTTCCTAAAAAAGAAAAAAAAAGGAAAAATAGTAGAATTATAGAATCAATCAAGTATTAATTTCAGCTTAAAGATGAATTTTTCTTTTCGCTATAACCCTTAGTTTCCTTTAATAGGAGAGTTACAGAATTGGAGCAGCTTACAACACTTTTCGTGGAGGAGCTATACATATTACAATGTTTTCTTTCATCAGTCTGATTAATTCTGGAAAAAAGTTTTGATAAAATGTCCTGCATAGCTCATTTTTCTGTGACATTTTCTTTCACTGTGAGTTTGTTCAATCCTCTCAATTACCCTGTGGGTAATTATTCTCCAACTCTTGCTTGTTTATCAGATGATAGTGATGTCTTTTACCTTCCTTTCCCTCACTCCCTCTTTGCTACGTGTAACATGGTCGCAGTTTCAGGTGGCAGAATTACATTATGTTACATTACTTTTGCACATTGCACAATGTACTCAGTAACTAATTTCAAATGCAGGTCAGTCCCTGATCTGAGAGTAAAAGTAAATAAATGTAATGCTGCCCTTTATTTTCAACTTCATTATCTTCTCTGGCAGGGAGCGCTAGCCCAAGTTCTCTTTCTCCTCTTCTTTGCTAATAGAACCCTGATTTTGTTCAGGGGAATAATGTGCCCAGTGGATCTCAAGTGGGAGCATTTCGGAACTCTTTGCTGGCTGATCTGACTGTCACAGCACCGGAGCTCCCTAACTATTCAGTAAGTGAGGCAGGGCTGCTGGGTGTCTTGCAATGGGTGGAGCACCCCCAAAGGAAGACAGAGGAGCCGAAATACAGGAGCCTGTCTACCTCCAGACTTCCCATTATATACAAAAATGAAACTGCTATTTGTTTAAGCTACAGTTAGTCAAGAATTCTATTACTTACAGCTTAACATAATTCTCAATAAGCCCTCCAGTCATGAACATCTGTCTTCTATTTCATATCATTCACCAAAAAAATGCAGTAAATCTCGTATTCCACTTAGGGAAACAAATGCTAGAAGAAAAAGAGATAACCAGGATCTCACTTTGCCATTGCGCATCCTGGTCTTCCCAATCACCTAGGGGAAATGGAGAATAAAGTATAAAATAAGTGCTTTCCTCTTGCCCAAACATCTTCTTTCAGCAAATTCTAAACTGACTTGATAATATGTTGTTCTCATTCTAAGGCAATTACTATAGTAAGTGACTGGAAAACAAAGTAGCTCTTTTCTATTTGCCATACTACAACCATTTGTCATGTATCATCTCAGTGAATATGTAGCATAAAATTATGCTTGACATACATATTCCTTTATGTTATTGATTTTTCACTGTTCAATAGGAATATTGTTATTGATGTTTCACTGTTCAATAGGAATATTATTTTGTCAACTATATGCACTTGTAATATGGCAGAATGGATTCTTCTTCATCACAAACCCAGTCCCTCATTTATAAGTAAACAGAATAAGGATTTGCAAAGGAAAAAAATATTTTAAGTTTTGGATGATTTTAGATTTCGGAGTGGTTGCCAAAATAATAGAGTGCCTGTATACCTTTCACTTACCTTCCTTTTATGTTTGCATCTTACATAACCATGGTACAACTATCAAAATGAAGAAGTTAGCAGTGGTAGAATACTCTTAACTACACTATAAATTTAATTTAAATTTCCTTTTTTCCACTAGTGTTCATTTACTGTTTCAGGATTCCATGCAAGATCCCACCTTGCATTATTTATAACTTCTTAGTTTCCTCTAATCTGTGAGAGTGTCACAGTCTTTCCTTGTCTTTTATGACCTGTATATCTAAGAAGAGTACTGGTCAGCTATTTTATAGAATGTCCTTCAATTCGTGTTTGTCTGATTTTTTTATAACTAAGCTGCAGTTATGGATTTTGGAAAGAGTACCACAGAGTTGAAGAGCCCTTCTCCTTGGATCACATCAGGGGGTGCCTGATATCACTGTGTCTTGGTACTTACTGATGCCGTTAACTTGATTACTTATTTAAGATGGTATCTGCCAGGTTTCTCCACTGTAAAGTTTCTACTTTTTGTTGTCCATATGTAAATGGAGTTTTTAAAAGTGACTAAACACTAGGACAAAGACAGAACGTGTCTACCTCTAGGATATTAGCAAGGATTAACCTTTGCAGTGAAAAAGTATGATTTGCTTTCAGATCCTCCATCTGAAGACAACAGGTAGGGAAATTATGGGAGCCCTGCCCTCATCCCCTTTACTGGCCAGTGGCCATCGACTTGCTGTTGAGTATTGGCTACTAGCAACTCACAGCTACCCCATTCTCCAGGTAACTACCCTTAGCAGTGGCTCTCTGACATGAAGGTATAAAAGTCTGGCCTCCCTGCCTCAAGTGAGACTAACTCTATGGAGCAATAGGTGTTCCAGACTTTTCTCTGTGGGGTTAGACTAAGCTAGTCTGCGCGTGAGACCACATTTTGCTTAGCTTTATTCCTTATCTACCCTGCTTCCTAAATCCCCTCTCCGGGAGAGCTCTCAATAAATATTTTTAAAAGCAGTCCCATTTAAGGATTGGCTTCTAAAGAATCTGACCTAACACAATACAACACTTGGAGTTATTTTCCTCTCCACCTTCACATGCAGGATCCAAGACCGCTTTTTTCTCCCTACCCAACAGTAGAGCCCAGCAGTAGAACCACTCGTCAGAATCAATGCAAGAAGAGACAAGTGGTGGCAGTGGATAAGTTGAAAAGATAGAAGGATGAGCCTGAAAAGGATTCAGAGGGGAAGCCGCCTGCCATCTGCCTTGAGTGTTCTCAGCATCAGGAACTAAAACCTTAAATCTTGGATGGAAACTCAAGAAAAAGATGTGCATGCCCCAAAGCCCACCACCTTATGAAATCAATACTGGCTGGATTGTGTTTCTTAAACTCGAAGGAAAGGATTGAGAAAATAGTCTCTGGGCTACTCTACAGAAAACTGACTGGCTGACAGATCTTTTGGTGGCAAAATTCTGGAGGATGCAACCATATAAGGAAGAGGCTAAGGAAGAACTAATAAAATAGAATAGCAACAACCTAACAGATAACAAATTTAGAAGAGGCTAATGCCATCAAACCTTACTAGAAGAGAGTTTCCGAAGGAGGAGGATGAACAGCAGTTAGTGTCAAATGCAAGCTCATTTTGATACTCATTGAGCTCATTGAAACTTTGAAAGCTAGTTTTAATAGAAAGATGGCATTGGAGACAAAACTCCTGTTGATTGGAGAGTAATTAGAAAGTGGATTCTACAAATCAAGGATTATTTTTCAAGAACTGAGTGAGCTGATACATAACTGGCTTGAGGATTAGGTAGGATTCCTTTTTCTCTTTAAATAAAAGAAGATATGACTAGGAGGAAAGGGCAGATGCCAAGAGAAGAAGTACAATTAGATGTTAGAATTATCTAGTTTTATCTAATTATATAGAATCATTCTGGATAATTATTTAGAATTATTTAAGATAATTTTTTAGAATTATCTAAAATCTAGAGGTAACTAGAGTTAGGGAAAATTAAACTTATAAAATACTAAGCATAATGCTTAAACCCTGTTTTCTCATGATGATTTCCTTGAAAGAAAGAACCTGTAATAATTTGAGCTAGTTTTCATCATACTGTGATTATGGATTATGCTTCTGTATGTATTAGAGTTTTATTTTCATTAATGATGCTAGGGTGTCACCCTGTGGTAAATGTAGGTATAGCTTTGATGCAACCCACTTTATACATCATCCTATTTCTAGATATCAATTGCAACCATTTTCATGGTCCTTTTATTTTGTTCTTAATGTGGCTTCCTACTTTAAGTTTATTTTTAAGTAATATATAACATTGAAAACATATAAGACCAAATATAGAATGTAAACTACAAAAAGGAATATTAGATAAACTAATAAGAATGAAAAAAATAGGTTCTTAAAACTAAAAACATGATTTTAAAATTTAGCTGAAAACTTTGTAATGACACCTGAGGTTGACTTGTAAATATTTCAATTTTAAATTATGTTTTATATTATTTGTATGTGAAAAATGGTACTTTTTAAAATAATAAAATCCATAAGCATGGAGAGGTTCAAATGATAAATGTACAATAGTTACTATTAATCTTATTCCAAGCACTACTTTTTTAATGTTCATTGCAATAGCATGACATATAATAGATGCAAACATAACTATGAAAAAATAATTCAACCAAGTATATTCCATTCGTGCTCATTTCATCTGGCTCCTTTTAATCTCTTTTTATTTGATTCAAATAACTTAGTCATTATTATTTGTGTCATTATTTATCATTAGCTTAGTGTAAAAGAGAGATATATAAATTATTTACATGATGAAAGATTTCAGAACTTCAGTGGAATGGGAAGCTTCGTGTTGATGCTATTTCAACAGGATTTATTTCAGTCTACATACTTCCCAAGAATGTCACCATCTCTAAATGAGAACTAATCCTTGTCATCTACTTTGGTGCCTCCATATTCTGGAAGAAGAACATTATCTCTAACGTTCACACGAACTGGTTGAATCTCTCCACCCTTTCCTTTAGAGCCTGATCCAACAGATACTACTGTGGCTGCCAATACTTTTCCTTGAGATTTTTCCAGAAGCATAATGGCTCCTTTGGTTACAGTTTTGGCGGCACACCTTTCAACCAATACTTGGTCAAAGAGTGGAAGTAACTTTCTAAACACTTGTCCTGCCATGAGCCCTCTATCGCCGACTTTTACTCTGCTCTCATACAGTACTGCAAAGAGAGACTGACTCCCTTGGTCATTATCTTAATCCTGCGGGTCTATGGAATGTGTATCACTTGTTTGTATTACATAATCTATCAGTAAAGACGTCGAATTTAGTACTTCTTTTATGTACTACCTTACTAAGTATATTCGACCCTTACTCAGATGGTCTGTTACCTAAAGGCAGTAAGTCACATCACATGTTTCTTTTGCACCCTCTACATAATAGGTATTCAGTAAATACATTCTTAATTTAAGATTAGTAAGTTGAAGAAGGCTTATCTTTACAATTCTATAGAAAAAAACTTCTTTAATCAATTTAATTAGCATTCTAAAATTGTATTTTAATTGACCAAAGTGACAAGTGTATCAACAAGAAATTGTCCTTTGATTATTTCAATTAACTATTAGAAATGCTATTCAAAATAAGCTAAATATCTCCCTGAAATTTCAATACCACATGATTAAAATAATAAGGCAAGACTCTTGAGAAAGGATAAGAGAAATCTTAGAAATGTTAGGGTGTAGTCGTTGTTAATCTGTACTACTGATTAGAAGAACCGACATCGTATGTAACTGAGAAGAGAAATCAATACACTAAAAAGACAAATATGAAGTGGAATCATGATTTAACAAGTCATGTGCTGAGTAGATTGTCTAGTCAGTTGTTATGTTGGAATTAGGGTTGAAATCGTAATATAATTCTGTTACATCTTGTTCTCTATGGTCTAGGAAAAAGGAAAGGAAAAACATGACTGAAGCAAAAAAGACAATTTAGTTGCTAACATGTCTCAAAACTTTATAACTGTCATCATATCAGACTTACCATTTTCTTGGTTTCAAACTTCTTCCTGGGTTGTGCCCAAAGCCAGTGAGGTAGCTAAAAGAAAGAAAGAAAATATCTTTAAATCAGACTCATACTTCCCACTCTGCTGCAGAAATTTGGGGATCCTCACTTATATAGCTTATAGAGAACAATAACAGCATTGCTGCTACCCAGGAATGGCCCCTGGAGTTTGAGGTGGCTTTAACCGGAACATTTCCTTCCTATGATTTACCACCTATTTCATGGTGTTCTGTGTTACTAACAATTGTCAAATGATATATGGATTCTGCTGTCTTCCTTAACTGTGACAAGAATGATAAACACAAAAAGGTTAAGATAACACAAATGTAATTGCCTGATGACCCAAAAACTCTTTTGGGAAAGGATCTAGGAGAACTTTCTGATTTGTCAGTAGAAAAAAAGGAGTCACAAAGGAGCATCAGAGAAAGCATCTATAATAGAGAGACCCACGTTAATGTATAATATCTAATGTAAGATTTAATTTAGTTCATAGAAATTCAATTTAAAAATAAAGATGGATGACACGTTATGCATTCCCTTAGCAAAAACGTTGGAAGTGAGATGTTGGAAGTTGTATAGAGGATCCAGAGAACAATGTGGTGAACAATGGCATTTTTTCACAACACCTCGAAAGGAAAATTAAGACAAACTTGCCTCCATAGAAGGAAATTAGGAAGTAAAAAAAAAAAATGTTGGTTCTCACATAAACACAAAACATCAAATCCAATGATTTCCATGAACTCAGGACTTGGCTCCTCCATTTGACCTGGAGCATTATTAAAACTGAAAGAACTTAATCAATTGCTTTCTAAAGACTTATGCTTGTCTCAAACACTGCATATCCGAAAAAAAGGTTTCTAATGGTAGAAATTGATACTTTACCAATTATCTATGAAAAATTACAAAAATAAAAAAGACCATTTTATAAGCAGGAGAAAGGCTTGATTGAGAGAATACACCCAAAGAAGAAAACTTTCCTTGAGTAACAGAACCCAAGGGTTAAGTGTTTATGTTGTGAAGTCAGATGCAGTGTCAAAATCTATCTTCATCACTTACTAGCTGTGTAATTAGAGCATACTAATTAACCTCTCTAAGCTGCATTCATTCTCTTTATCTATAAAAGAGAAACAGTAATTAACTCATAGCATTTTGTGATAATTAAATAACATTACATGTATAAAGTACTTATCTTGGCACATTCATAAATATTCAATAAATATTAGTGATAATGATGAATGATATGAATGTTCCTTAGAATGCATGCATTTCTTCTTTGGGATATTTACAGCAGGATGAAAGAAAAGATTGCCTCCCACATACTGACAGCATGTATTGGTATATGGAGGGTGAGGATGAGTTGGTAAGACAGCCAAGTAGTAGGTTAAAACCAGAGACAGGATCCAAGGCAGTGGCAGCCATGTCTTTGGCATGCAGATGAAGACATTAACAGAAAAGAATCAGAGCTATTACAGACAGGAGGCAAGATTGTGACCAATTATCTTCTTTTATACAAGATAAGGGCAGAAATTAGAAAACAAATAGGATAGTCAGTGTCAAAGAGAAAGTTGATAGCTGTATAGTATTCAGAATGAGATGTGGGGCGATGGTGGTGGGGCACAGGAGCACACTGCAGAAATAAATAATAGTGGCTGTAGGAAGAAGTGACCAGATGATGACTGTAGTATTTTTTAAAAGTAACACAAAAGCAGTCTTATCAGGGAACAGGACAACAGTTATTATAAACATAGACTAATTTCACATTATTATTCCACTACTGTCTTCTCTTAAGCCCTTATGTGAGTTTCTGCAAATATAGCCTTATCCAAACATCTACTTTGTATTTTCAACTTTTTTCTTTGCCCTGACTCACACAATTTGGATAGGAAGACTATTAGAATTTCAGTTTAGAAAATTTTAAAAGCTATCTACTTCAAAGCAGTATGAATGGAATAAGAAGAACAGTCGTAGAAGTTGGGGAAAATCATTAGCTCAGCTTGGCACTCTGTTTATCCAAAGCCAAGTTAAAGTGCATTGAACTTCAAGAGAAGAGCTTTAATTCCCTTTGGATTTGTATGAGGATTGGAATCTTCCATTTCAAATGTGAATCCTCAAAATTTCATCTCCTGAAATGTTATTCCCTCAAGGGCTCCATCTAATGATGCAAATTTGAGAAAGAGCAGTATGTTCTATTCATGGGTAATCAAACATGGGCTTCTAAACTGACATCTACCATTTGTGTCATCTTTACAGAACAATATTGTTTGTAGGTGAAAACAATATTCATGTAGGTGAAAAATGTATCTACGATATTATTAAAACTGGTTATCTCCCAATAGATATTGCTCTTTTATTTTCTCCTTTAAAACCTAAATTTTTATTAATCTAACTTTATAAAACTAAACTTTATCTTAAAATAATGAAGCAAAAAATATCAGGGAATCTTTTTTTCCTAAATCTTTAATTTGAAAATGAGGAGAGTGAAGTGAAGCCCAGAGTGTTTTAATGACTTTCTCAAGTACTTGTTATTTGTTATGGGAGAAAAATTAAAAGTAAAACTTGAGTTTTAATTCTTGAGGTTGCTTTCTTTTCATGTGCCACATATATTCATGACAATTTGAAACAGATGTTATATCAATGACTTTGAAAGATTTCCTTGAATAAAAATTATTAACTTTGTTCTGTACCTTCCATTTTTAAATAGTAAGCCTTCATCACAGCCCTTTGGGAATTGGTAGGTATACAGAAATAATCAGTGAAATGTTACCTATCCCTCAACATTAAATTGAGTCCTACAGGGATCCTAAAACACAAAAACAGGGAGATAAAGGAAAAACATTGTTATCTTTATTATTTTATTGCCATAGATTATTTATGATTGATAGCTTTATTCTCAATGACGCAGAATGTGCCTCCTCATTATAGAAGGTTTCCATCACGGGATTTAGAAAAAGCTCCTCAGTCAGATTTCCACTGGTTGTTGAGATTGGCAGTACAGCTAGATATTCCAGGAAAGGTTAAAGCACAAAAGTCAGTAACACTAAGTGGAACAGCAAGAGAAACATTAACAAACACTAATGGCTGTCTGATATTCCTGATCGGGAGAGGAATTTTCTAAAAAATATATTATTCAAACTTTCTTTAGATTACGTTGATCTATGTTAGGCATCAGTCTTTATATACAAGGGTTAAACATTTAAGTTCGTTTTGCCTTTTTCCCCTTAATACTTATACCACACAGAGCTTCTGAGAGTTTTCTTAGGGTCATCCACCATATCACTCAAATAAGAAAATAGAAAGTAAAGGGACTGTGATTATTTTTGTTGGTTAACAAAATGTATCGTTTAAAAGGATTAGAATTTTGAGAGAAAATAGTTTCTTTATTGATGCCAGTGCCCATTTAAATGAGGTATGCTGAGCTTCCTGATATGTCTTCCTATTTTATTAAACAAATAATCTATAGGTCTAAAGTCTTATTTCTCATGAATTATCGTTTCCCTTTATGAAAACACGTAGAATCAAAGGTATGCAGGAACAATGCAATAGCATCTAGCGGTCTGTTCTCCTGCCTTAAAATGGTTATATGCCTACCTGCTAACTCAGATATATTTATAATATCCTTACAACCTATAAGGACATGGATTCTTCACTCTCTTTTACTCTGGAATAAACAAACTTCATTATGGAACACTGCTCAGATTTCTTTATCTATTGTTAATTCTTCGTGATGCCATAGAAAGGTTTAATTTCAAAAAGTTATATGCAATGTTTACATATTGTATTTTGGATAAAGCACAATTTATATTTAATGGCCTCACTTCACTTTCAATAGGTCAGGATTGGTTTAATGGAGAATGAACAACAAGATCCTACACAGTGGAATAATTGTTCTAGTAGGAGCTATTTGCAAAACTTATTGAGAGGTGGCCTCCGAAAGTGTTCTAGGAAATCATAAAAACAGCAATTGACAGGACACCAACAGAGCAGATCATAAAGAAGATATTTGCAACACAAGTCTTTAAAAAGGGCTGTACCAGAAATTAGAAAGAACTCTTACAAATCGATAAGAAATGTGAGATAACCATTCAATAATAGGCAAATAATTTGAACAGACACTTCACAAAGCAGTAAATTGAAATAGCCAATAAACACAAGAAAAGATATTCAACTTTGTTAGTCATTATGGATACAAAATGAAAACAAGTTAGATATGCTTTAGAAAAAAAAAGTAAAGCCACATCTGCAAAAAATCTTAGAACACCAGAGGCCAAGTCCACTGCTTCAGAATAGGATTTGGACTACAGAGCTATATCTGCTTCCCTTGAAGTAGGCAATATACTCATGGCCTGAAAAATTTAGCAGCCAGAAAAAAGCACTTTTTGGGAAAGAAGAGAGCTTACAGAAAGGGATATATTGTTCCTCACCTGGATCTGGGGGCACAGACTTTGCTCCAAAAACATCAAGAGTTCAATTTAAGAATAAGCTAACAGAGTTGTTCTTTATCTAGATCTCATAAGCAGTTACACAAGTTTATTTATATGTAAAATTTTATCAAGCTATGGAATTAAGATATGCACCATAGTGTATATAGGTTATGCCTCCATTAAAATGAAGAAGTGAGCCAATTAATTAAACTCTTCTAGTGGACAGGACTCATAGGCATAAAGAATTTTGCTATACTTTTTCAGTGAAATCTGGTACCAGGCTAGATCCCATGGCCCAGGATCCAGGCTGGCCCACATAGACTCAGACTCCAGGTCTGCCCAGCTCCAGACTGGTTCCCATGACACCAGTGTCCAGGCCAGCCGCTGGAACCCCACACTACAGATTTACTTGAACAAACCCAGGGTCCAGAACTGCTACAGTACATCCCAATACCAGGCTGAGCTCATGGACCCAAGCTCCAGGACCACTGCTACAGATCCAGGATCCAGGACAGACTTTGTGGATCCAGGACCAAAGACCCAAGCCTACTATTATATCATGGACCCGGGTCCCAGGTCCACTGCAACTTCTAGCTGGTTGCTATGGATCCAGGCTTCAGGCTGGTCTTTGTGGATCCCACCTCCAGGCCTGCTTCTGCAGACCCAGACAAAAGGTCCACTGCAGTAGACCATGGTGCCTGTCCAGCTTCTGTTTTTCCAGGTGCCAGACCTGCTCAAATATTAATCCAGACACCAAACCAGTCTCTCCAGAGATTCTGTTACATGGCCCACACAGAATCTCTAGATGAACTGACTGGTGAAGGGTTTTCCCTGCTGAAGCCAGTCTATAAAGAATGGAAAAGGTACCTACTCCATCAAAAGCACAAACTCTAAGGAAATAGAGATCTATGAGCTACCTGTAAAAGAATTCAAAACAATCATCTTGGCCAGGTACAGTGGCTCATGCCTATATCAGCACTTTGGAAGGCCGAGGTTGAAGAATCACTTGAAGCCAGGAGTTTGAGACCAGCCTGGGCAACATAGCAAGACCCCTTCTCTACAACTTTTTTTTTAATTAGCTGGCCATGGTGGCACACACCTGTAATCCTAGCTGCTCAGGAGGCTGAGGTGAGATGATCACTTGAGCCCAGGAGTTTGAGGCCACAGTAAGCTATGATCATACCACTTTACTCAGCTTGGATGACAGAGCAAGATCCTGTCTCAAAACATAACAGTTATCATTGTCATTAACACCGTCATCTTAAAGAGGCTCCGTGAGAACAAGAGAACACAAATATACAACTAAGCAAATATTAGGAAAATAATACATGAATAAAATGAAAAGTTCCAAAAAATGGAAACTATTAAAATCAAATAGAAATTTTGGAGCTAAAGGACACAAAGATTGAACTTAAAAATATCATAGAGACTTCAGCTACAGACTTCATCAAGCAGAAGAAAGAATCTGTGAGCATAAAGACATGTCATTAGAAATTATCCAGTTATAGAAACACAAAAAATGAAAAGGAGTGAAGAAAATCTACAGAATTTATAGTACATCATCAAGAGAGCCAATGTATGCATTATAGTAGTAACAGAATGAGAGAAGAAAGAGAAGAAGCAGAAAGTTTACTTAAAGAAATAATGGCAAAAATCTTCCCAAATCTGGAGAGAGAAATTAATGTCTAGATTCATAAAGCCAAAAGTAACCAAATAGACTAAATATAAAGAAATCTTCACAAGACACATTATAATTAAATTATCAAAAGTCAAAGACAAAAAGAAAATTTTGAAAGAGAAAAGTAACACATCACATATAGGGAAAACCCAAAAACATTTTCAACAAATTTCTCAGCAGAAACCCTGCATCCAGAAGAGAGTGGAATAATATATTCAAAGAGCTAAAATTTTAAAAAGTGGCAACCAAGGATACTAACCCCCTAAGACTGCCCTTCAGATATAAAGGAGAGAGAAACATTTTCCCAAACAAAAGCTATGGTAGTTCATCATCACTACACCTGCCTTACAAGAAACGCCAGAGAAAATTTTTAAAGTTGAAAGGAAATAATTCCAACTATAAACATAGAAATATATAAAACTATATAACTCACTGTATGTCTACTTTTATAAGTATGTTACAGTGCAAATAAAAATTTATTAAATTGTGCAGCACCAATCCACATAATTTAAATCATTTTATTGCACAAATTGATTTTTAATTATATTCATTTCTTTTCTGTTCATTATACTAAAATTGTATATCACTTAGTCCTTTTGATGGATAAAAGTTAAAGCAGTCATTATGCATTTGGCAAAATCCATGGAATTGTATAATGCATAGTGAATCCTAATATAAAATAGGAACTTTAGTTAACAGTAGTGTGTCCATATTGATTCATCAATTGTAACAAATGTGCCACACCAACACAAGATGTTAATATAAAGGTAACTGTGGGATAGGAGATGAATACATAGGAACTCTATATTTTATGTTCAATTTTTCTTTAAATCCAAAACTGCTCTAAGAAACAGAGTCTATTAACCTTAAATAAAAATAAAATAAAACTCACTTAAGGGAAGAATATAGTAAAATTCATATACTCTAATATAATGGTAGTGCATAAATAGCCTTCAACTCTAGTATAATAAAATACAAAAGTATTAAAAATAACTGTAAGTGCAATAATTTGTTAATAGATATAACAATGGTTATATTATTTCTATATTTATTATATGGATATAATAGGTATATATTATATAATAGATATATAGATTAACAATAATAGATTTGTTAATAGATACATTAAAAATGTAAATTGTGGCATCAATAACATAAAATCTGGGAGGGGGAGGAGAAGTCAAAGTGTAGAGTTTTTTAATGTGGTCAAAGTTAAGTTGTTATCAGCTTAAAATAGATTATTATACTATAACATGTTTTATGTAAGCATCATAGTAACCACAAAGAAAAAAACCTATAATCAGTATGTAAAAGACAAAGAGAAAGGTTTTAAAGTATATCACTACAAAAATACCATCAAATCACAAAGGAAGACATCAAGAGATGAAGAATGGAACAAAAGAACCACACAAGTCAGAAAACAATTAAGAAAATGGCAGCAGTAATTCTTTACCTATCAATAATTACTTTGAGTGTAAATGGATTGAATTCTACAATCAAAAAACTTAGAGTGGCTGAATGAATTAAAAAACACAAAATTCAACTACGTACTGCCTACAAGATACTCACTTTACCCTTAAGAACACATATGATTGAAAGTGAAGGAATGGAAAAAGATATTTCATGCAAATGATAACTAAAAGAGAGCAGACATGGCTATACTTATGTAGACAAAATAGGTTTTAAGTGAAAACCCATGAGTAGAGAAAAAGAAGGTCATTATATAATGATTAAAGAGTCCTTTCATCAAGAGGATTTAATGATTGTAAATAGACATGCACCCAAGATCAGGGCACCTAACTCTGTGGAGCAAATATTAGCAGAACTGAAGAGAGAAACAGACAACAATACAATAATAGAAGGAGACTTTAATAACTTACTTTCAACAATGGAATGATCTTACAGGCAAAAAATTAATAGGGATAGGGAAACCAGCATATCTAAATAACACTACAGACCAAATGAACCTAATAGACATATCTAGAACATTCCATCTAACGGCAGTAGAATATGTATTCTTTTCAAGCACACATGAAGCATATTACATGGTAGATCACATGTTAGGTCAGAAAACAAGTCTTAACCAATTTAAGAAGACTGAAATCATATCAAGTATCTTATCTGACCACAAAAGCATGAAACTAGAAATTAATAACAGTCAAAACATTGGAAAACTCACATAATGTGGAAATTAAACAACACACTCTTGCACAGCAAATGGGTCAAAATATATATTGAAAGGGAAATCTTAACCAAGGAAGTGAATAGTCAGTGCACTAAAAGCTATAAAGCATTGACAGAAGAAATTGAGCAAGACACAAATAAATGGAAAAATAGCTTGTCTTCATGGATTGGAAGAACTAATATTGTTAAAATGTCCATAATACCCAGGGTGATCTACAGATTTAGTGCAATGGCATTTTTTTACAGAAATAGGAAATCATAAAATTTCTATGAAAAAAAAGTCCAAAATACACTTGAGGAAAAATAACAAAGCTGGAGGCATCACACCATCTAATTTCATAAGGTATTACAAAACTATGGTAATTAAAATGGCATGGTACTGGCATAAAAGTGACATATAAACCACTGGAACAGAATAGAAAGTCTAGTAAACCCATGCATTTATAATCAATTGATCTTCAACAGAGGTGCCAAGAACACACAATGGGGAAAGAACAATCTCTTCAATAAATGATGTTGGAAAATTGAATATCCACATGCACAAGAATGAATTTGGACCACATCATATATAAAATATTACACCATATGCAAAAATGAAATCAATTAAAGACAGACACTATAATGAAGAGCTAAAAGTTTTGGGATTCTGCTGGAAATAAAGACATACAGAAGGGAGACTGGAAGCTTTTGGATGATGGCTGAGTTTACCTGGACCTATATTTTTACAAATAAGAGTGCCCTGCTTATAAAAAAAATACTGTAGAACTCATGTTCCATTTAGTATTATGATACTAGGAATATGAGCCTCAAAAGGAAATAGAAATTCAGATTTCTCATAAACTAAGGGGAAGAATTCCTTAAGTAAACTGTATACAATGTTTATACAATTTTAAAGAAAACAGAGAGTTTCACATTTTATTCTCTGAGAGTGTAGATAAGGCATAAACTCACTATTAACTTCTTAAAGGTGATATTTCTTCCTGTGGAGTTTAAGTTTACAGTTCATGGACTATGGACATCTGTTAGAAATTGACTGATAACTTAAGTAGAAAACAATATTTTCTTTTTTTCATTTTTTCTACTTCTGTAACTGATAACAGAATCAAAGGAACATTGCTTTTGCTCATTAAATGGTATTGCTCAAGGCAAATTTTCAAAACTTAACTGTGGAGATATTTTTGTAATATTTTTATGTGTAATCATCCTTCTTATCTCTTGGAAAATGAATATGTGTGAGAATATTGGTGGAAAGCAACGGAATATTTTTCAACTTTGGAGATTCAAGCACCTATAATTGCTTAAGTGAAAATGACTCAGTCTCAGCTACAATGAAAGGAAAGTGGAATCTAATGAGGTATCTGAATGGCCTGAATAAAATGAGCAGAAGATGACATTGGAGAGCAGACTAATGTGGAATTTAGTTTTTAAAAATTTTAATTGATAACACGAGATATTTTATTTGAAAAATTAATAGGAGATAATTTTTCCTCTGACAGTGTTTTTATTGTAAAATTTGGGTTCGTTTTGTAACTATAGGATAATGTATTTGCAATGAGGTACTTACAAAAAGAGAGGCATGTTATCCTCCATACACTTTTGTCCTTCATTCCATGTTTCCTGTCTCTGCCCACCTCCCTTTCTGTTCCCTCCCAGGAGATAAGGATTTTCTAATCTGAATGTTCAGAACCAAGGATATTAGGATATTAACTAGATTATATTTTAGGGATAGGTTTGCTGTTTCAGAATCCTTGTGCAGCTCACACTATTGGTCATTTACCTACTGGAATATATTCTAGCTGGGCTTTCTCCTTTAAGGCAAACAGATTATTCTCTTCTCTCTTTATTATTTGGCTAGGTCAATAAATACTCAAGGGTCCCTTCTTGTGCTCAGCCTTCTCAAGGAAGAAACAGAGTCAAAGGGCTCATTTAGGTACTTGTAATCTGCTCTGTACCAAATAGTCCTGCTTTACCCAGTGCTTACCCAGATATTTCAAATGTTACAATGGAAGTTTTCCATTTACACATCAAAATTTCTGAAATGTAGCATATACTACGCTGATGATCACCTTTTCTAAGTACAATCAGGCTGAAAAAAGTCAGTATACAAGTGAAAACCTAAGGAAATAATAAACAATTGATTCTAAGGATTTTTTGAGATAGAGTCAGAAAGAAAAAAAAGAAGAAAAGAAATGAATGGTTCATATGAACAGATATGTAATAAGCAGTGATGGATTTGTTAATATTCTTGAGAGAGCAACTGGAGAATTAACTAACGGCATAAAAGACATTGACTAACGAAAGGTTACAGGAGCTGATATGTAGTTGTAAAAATAAAACAGATACCAAGTACTTGAACTTGGGCAATTATGGGATCATCAAGGGTAATTCTCTCAATCCACAATTTTTCCCCTGGTGTCCTAACTTTGGTTCTTAAGTTTATGTTAGATGCAACTCAACAGAAGTGTGCTTTTCTTTTTTCCACTATTGTTTTCATATAAGCTCCTACAACAGGAGTTGTGTGGCAAAAATCTGAGCAGCAGGATCCTGAATGACTGTTGTAATGCCACTGAAATCTCACACTGTCATCTAAGAATACTTCTTTGGCAATCGTTCGCTTCTCAATCCATTGTAATCTGGCTTCTCCTCATGCCCTGAATATTCTGCCTAGAAATACAGATGACCTGAGATGCAGGGGATAGTTCGTGACTTCGCTTGAACAGTACACCTAGTGGCAAGTGAGCCTACAAGTGTAGTTGCTTGTTAAGGGGTAAACAGTGACGATATCTCAGGTGAGCAAACATCATTGGAACAAGAAGGAGGAGCATGTCATGACTATGTCATGACAGCTGTCCCTTTCTTTGACTGGAGCTGAGCTACCTTTAGGTTGCCCCCAGTTCTATCCTCAGAAGCAGGGTTCTACTCCTCCCCCGTTTCTCTCCACAAAGACAGGGTTCGTGGAACACAGTGGGTATTTTCTATTGACTTATTTGAGCTGCATTCAGGTTAGAGATATTTTGCTTATCTATTTTGCTCACTAATCCACCACAAATACCTAAAATAGTGCTTAGGACATGGTAGGCAATCAGAATATATTGGATAATCTTGTATAATGTTAAATGTTAGAAACCCCGGAAGCTGTTTTTATTAGCTCAACTTTGAGTTAAATATGGATTAATGACACAAGTAATGGAAGAATTCTTGTGTGTAGCAATCGCTGATAAATACATAGAAAGTTTTTATTTTTGCCTTCCTAACATACTAATTACAATCCATGAACCTACTAATGCATGTTTACTGTTTTAGCCATCTCCCCACTTCCAGAATCTTCTAACAACAATAACAATAGAACATCTGTCATTTTTGCAATGGAATACATGTCTCCAAAGTCCTGAATTATCCTGCCTGTTAGATTCTTTGTTTTTCTCATTTGTAGAGTAAAAATGGAAATAAAAAAGTTCTAAGTTTTCAATTCTTCTAATAAGAGTTGTAAATATTCTGCTACCACATTTTTTTTAACAATTTAAAAAGCAAGTACCATATTTTCCAGGTATAGCTTCAAGGAGATAAAATTGCAGTCATCATGATTGAACTTGATTCTTTTGAGCAGTACATTGCCAAATGATTTATTGCTTTAATGTCTTTAATACAATTATAATGACTTTGTTTTAGTATAATCATTTTTTTAACATTTGACTCCTCTTCTGATGTAAGTTCCATGAGAGGCAGGAGTATCTGTCTTTTTCAACACTGTTTTCCTGATACATTTTGTTGTCTAGAACCTCTGAGGCACCAGGTTGGATTGACAATACTTTTATATATGTGTACATGTACGTGTTTGTGTATATTTGCACTTTTAGAGTTCTTTTCTTTTTTTCTGGGCTTATACGTAAATTCAAAAGGACTGAAAATTTACATTTATGTAAAATGTCTTACATACAATATTATAATACAGTAAAAGATGCTGGGCAAAATTGTAGCAATAATAACTACTACAATTATTGAGTGCATGTTATATGATTTTTTTTAAGTAATTTTATTTTTTGAGACAGTCTCGCTCTATCATCCAGGATGCAATGCAGTGGCGCAATCTTGGCACTACAACCTCCACCTCCCAGATTGAAGCGATTCTCCTGCCTCAGCCTCTCAAGTAGCTGGGATTACTAGACTACTAGTCTAGTAATCAGTCTGGGTTCAAATTTTATTCCAATTACCAACTAACTTGTGTTACCACTGCAAATTACTTAATTTCCCCATCTCTAAGTTTCTCATCTACAAAATGTTGTTAATTATAGTACTGCCCTCAAAATATAGTAAATATTACATTGAAAGAGCTTAGAACTGTTTCAATCATGATATGGTTTGGCTGTGTCTCCACCTAAATCTCATCTTGAATTCCCACATGTTGAGGGAGGGACTGGGTAGAAGGTAATTGAATCATGGGGGCAGGTCTTTCCCATGCTGTTCTCATGACAATAAGTCTCATGAGATCTGATGGTTTTAAAAAGGGGAGTTTCCCTAAACAAGCTCTTTTTGCCTGCCACCATCCACGTAAGATGTGACTTGCTCCTCCTTGCCTTCTGCACGATTGTGAGACCTCCCCAGGCACATGGAACTGTAAGTCTACTAGACCCTTTTCCTATATAAATTACCCAGTCTTGGGTATGTCTTTATCAGGGGCATGAAAACTAACTAATACAGTAAATTGGTACCAGGAGTGGGGTGCTGCTGAAAAGATACCCAAATATGTGGAAGTGGCTTTGGAAGTGGGTAGCAGCCAGCTGTTGGAACAGTTTGGAGGGCTCAGAAAAAGACAGGACGATGCAGGAAAGTTTGAAACTCCCTAGAGAGTTGTTGAAGGGCTTTGACCAAAATGCTGATAATGATATGGACAATTAAATCCAGGCCGAGATGGTCTCAGATGGAGATGGGAAACTTCTCAGGAACTGGAGCAAAAAAAAAAAACTGAACTCTCATTACGTTTTAGCAAAGAGAATGGCAGCATTTTGCTCCTGCCCTAGAGATTTGTGTAACTTTGAACTTGAGAGGGATGATTTAGGGTATGTGGCAGAAGAAGTTTCTAAGCAGCAAAGCATTCAAGAGGTGACTTGGGTGCTGTTAATGGCATTCAGTTTAAAAAGGAAACAGAGCATAAGAGTTTGGAAAATGTGCTGCCTGACAATGTGATAAAAAAGAAAAACCCATTTGCTGAGGAGAAATTCAAGCCAGCTACATAAATTTGCAAAGTAATGAAGAGCCAAATGTTAATTGCCAAGACAACAGGGAAAATGTCTCCAGGGCATGTCAGAAACCTTTGCAGCAGCCCTTCTGATCACAGGCCAGGAGGTTCAGGAAGAAAAACTGGTTTCGTGGGCCGGGCCCAGGATCCCTCTGCTGTGTGCAGTCTAGGGACTTGGTGCCCTGCATCCCAGCTGCTCCAGCCATGACTAAAAGGGGCCATGGTACAGCTCGGGCTATTGCTTCAGAGGGTGGAAGCCCCAAGCCTTGGCAGCTTCCATGTGGTATTGAGCCTGCAGGTGCACAGAAATCTATAATTAAGGTTTGGGAACCTCCACCTAGATTTCAGAGGATGTATGGAAACTCCTGGATGTCCAGGCAGAAGTTAGCTGCAGGGTCTGGGCCCTCATGGAGAACTTCTGCTAGGGCAGTGTGGAAGGGAAATGTGAGATTGGAGCCCCCACACAGAGTCCCTACTGGGACACCACCTAGTGGAGCTGTGAGAATAGGGCCACCATCCTCCAGACCCCAGAATGGTAGATCTACCGACAGCTTGCTCCATGTGCCTGGGAAAGTCACAGACACTCAACACCAGCCCATGAAAGCAGCCAGGAATGGGACTATACCCTGCAAAGCCACAGGGGCGGAGCTTCCCAAGGCCATGGGAGCCCACCTTTTGCATCAGCATGACCTGGATGTGAGACATGGTGTCAAAGGAGATCATTTTGGAGCTATAAGATTTGACTGCCCCTCTGGATTTCAGACTTGCATGGGACCTGTAGCCCCTTTGGCCAATTTCTCCCATTTGGAATGGCTATATTTACCCACTGCCTGTACCTCCATTGTATCTAGGAAGTAACTAACTAGCTTTTGATTTTACAGGCTCATAAGCAAAAGCGACTTGCCTTGTCTCAGATGTGACTTTGAACTGTGGACTTTTGAGTCAATGCTGAAATTAGTTATGACTTCAGGGGACTTTTGGGAAAACATGATTGGTTTTGAAATGTTAGAACATGAGATTTGAGAGGGGCTAGGGGCATAATGATATGTTTTGACTGTGTCCCTACCCAAATCTTATCTTGAATTCCCACAGGTTGTGGGAGAGACTTGGTGGAAGGTAATTGAATCATGGGGCAGGTCTTTCACCTGCTGTTCTAATGATAGTGAATAAGTCTCATGAGATCTGAGGGTTTTAAAAAGGGCAGATTCCCTGCACAAACTCTTTTTGCCTGCCACCATCCATGTAAGGTGTGACACAGTACTCCATGCCTTCTACCATGATTGTGAGCCATGTGGAACTGTAAGCGCATGAAACCCTTTTTCCTGTATAAATGACCCAGTTTTGGGTATGTCTTTATCAGTAGTGAGAAAAAGGACTAATACAAATCATATGATATGTGGCCAGGCATGGTGCTCACGCCTGTAATCTAGCAGTTTGGGAGGCCTAGGTGGGTGGATCACTTGATTCCAGGAGTTCAAACCAACCACCACACCTGGCTCGTTTTTGTATTTTTAGTAGAGACGGAGTTTCACCATGTTAGCCAGGCTGGTCTCAAACTCCTGACCTCAAGTGATCTGCCCACCTAGGCCTCCCAAAGTGCTGGATTATAGGTATGAGCCTTAATGCCCGGCCACCATATTATGTAATTGAAATGGTTCTAAGCTCTTTCAATTTAATCTTTACTATAATATTTTAAGAATTAATAACACTTTGTAGATGAGAAACTAGGAGAGGAGGAAATTAAATAATTTGCAGTGCTAACACAAGTTAGTTGGTAATTGGAATGAAATTTGAACCCAGACTGTCTGGCTGCACATCTTGTGCTTTTAACAGCCATGCTACCCTGAGCATTGAGACATTCTGTTACATTCTAATAGTGTGAATCTCATCTACTCTTTGGATCTGTTGTTCTCTACTTGCAATTACACCAATTGTCCCAGGCTTGTGGGGAGAATTTCGTGATAGGATTTATGAACGTTTTGGAGAAATGCAAAGTGATTTCAGTTAATATACAATTGCCTATGATCATTATTCATTTTTTTTCAAGTCACTGTTTCTCTGATCTATGTATTGATCAGAGGTTGATGAATACAAATATTCTTTTATTATTTCTTCTACTATTGGTTGTTGTACTAGCAGTTCAGCCAGTAAAAGATAGCTAAGAATAAGGAAAACAATTAATAAGTAGGTTTAATAAAAATTACATCAATGAAGCAGGATGGACAAATGCAACAAACTTCACCTCACAACTAATCTTTGAGAAAGAATTTTAAAATAAAGAACAAAGTCTTAACCATGCGGGAACAAAAGAAGGAAATGTCACTAGAAAACCAAATATATTCATATGTATCTAAAAGATAGAAATCTGACAGGATCAAATTGAGGAAGAAAATCTGGGCCCAAA
Organism: Pan paniscus; assembly: GCF_029289425.2. NCBI lineage: Eukaryota > Metazoa > Chordata > Mammalia > Primates > Hominidae > Pan > Pan paniscus. The sequence continues at coordinate 16,225,290 of NC_073259.2, read as the reverse complement.
AATAGAAATCAGATAAGATGGCTGATATGGGTGAGATGAATTCTGCAGATTCTGCTAACTTGCAATTAATGAAAATAAGGAGGAGTCTGGAGCCAAGAGTAATCATCCTTCGGATGACTGCTTAGAGATGGAATGTAAAACAGTTAGGCAGGTTGGCCCCATTTCCACACCCCCATGCAAACACAAACATTTACACACACACACACACACACACACACAGAGAGAGAGAGAGAGACTCATGCAGTGAACAGTGTAGCATTTGCTTCCAGACTGGAGACATTAGTATGAATAACTGGGTCACAGAAGTAGCACAGTGTTCCAGGTGGTTGGCAACACCCAAAAGGAATGGAAAAATCTTTGTTCCTGCACTGGAAGGTCTTGCATTCGTAGATTCCAGCTGTCTCCACTAGAACACCATAGGCAGGGGAAGAGGAATTAAACTTGATGCTTTTGAGCAGTGCATTGCTAAATGATTTATTGCTTTAATGGCCTTAGTACAATGATTATGACTTTGTTTTAGTATAATCTTTTTTTTCTAACATTTGATTCCTCTTCTGATATAAGCTCCATGAGAGATGGAAGTATCTATCTTTCAACACTATTTTCCCAACACATTTTGTATTGTCTGGAACCTCTGAACCATCAGGTTGAGCTACCACTGCAAATGGTTTGACAATACTTTTACATATATGTGCATGTGTGTGTTTGTATATATTTCTACAGAACAAATCTCACCCATAGCCATCTTATCTGATTTCTATCTTTGGACCCAGATTTTCTTCGTCAGTTCAATCCTGTCAGATTTCTATCCTTTAGATTCCAACTGTCTTCATTCGATCATTGTAAGCAGGGGAAGAGAAATTCTCAAATGCAAATATAAAACTGCAATCAAGAGTGACAACCCACACAGTGCAGGACAATCTCATTAAAGAGAGGCACCAAATAGACAAATAATAAGAAAAAAAGAATGAATAATTATATAAAGAGCACAGGTACTGAAAAGAAATTGACAAAAGAGTCAATGACTATTGATAATATAGTTGCCTTCATTGAAAATTCAAGAGAAACCAAATGACAGACCATTTAAATCAATAAACAAGTTCACCAGGTAAAAGATTACTAAAGGATTTAAAATGATTTCTGCCACGTAGTAAGTACTATGGAAGTATTAGCTAGTTATACAACAGTGACAAATAAAAAATGGAAGTTAAAAAAAAACCTGTTTACAAAACAGCAGCAAAAGATATTCAAAGGAAAAAACATAAACATTACTGAAGGGCATAAGGACATAAATAAGTGAAATGATAAGTTATTTTCAAGAATGAGAAGCAAGAGTATTGTAAAGATATTAATTCCCCTGGAATCCTCCAAATTTAGTGAAATTCTAATCTAAAATCGTAACAGAATTGTTCCATGAAATTTACAAACTGATCCTAAAATTAATCTAAAAGTTTCAATGGGTGATCACTGTGTACTTCAAGGACAACGATCTCAACTCAAAGAATTTAAGATTCTAGCTGTAACATGAAAAAACACGGTTAAATGCGTGGCTGATCTGGTAAAAATAAAAGGAAATGTTCATAGATTTAACAAAAATAAATAGAAAGCAAAAATCCAGGAGGGAAGTAAAGCCTGAAATTTGGTCCTGTCCTAAGGGTATATGTAAATCAAGGATAATCTGAGCCTTCATTGATATAGCACATGAGGACAAAGGACAGCCATAAAGTCCACATTCAAGTTGGACTAATGAACAAACATTCGTCAAATTGGAGACTAATTCATAGAAACTCCTCCAGCACACCTGCACCTCGGATACAATAAAACTACACCCTGGTTGTGATGGAGAGCTACAAGCAAACAAACAAGCCAACAAAAAGGGAACAACAAATGTATTAAAGGTTTCAACCTCGGAAATGAGGGGAGAGAGGGAAAATCATTGCCATTAAGAATTCATAACCATAAGCCAGCCTTCAAATATGTTTGCAACATTTAGTCCCCAAAACTTCAACCTGAAAATTTATTTTAAAGTGATACCTTCAGTTTGCATGTAAGATGCAAAGGAAAACCTTTCCTGTAGAGGAAAGCAACTTCCACACAGATCCCAAGGAATACTTATAGATAAAATCCTCCCAGCAGAAGGTTGTAAGGGAATTAAACACACACGTACTTAGGATGCACACACATGCACAGTGAGGAAACAGGTTGCCACAAGTAAACACCTGTAGAAACAAAACACAATAATCTGCCACTACCTAAAATAGGCCATAGATTTTTTTTTCTGCTTGTTTGGGAAGATAGAAATATGATAGAAAGGGGAAGAGAAAACAGGGATGCCCACGATGGATCCAGAAATAAGTATTAATCATGTATGTGTTGGGAATTGGAGTGCTCTTAGTAATCCAATTAAGACATTAAAATAATTCATATATGTCAATGATATGAGCCTCAGAAAGAACAGCAAGAGTTACTATGGCCTGAAAGGCTCAGAAGCGAGCAGGACTTAAATTGGGCTTAGAGGAAGTAAGATTTGCACAGTTTCTGAGATGAAGGGATATTTCAGGAAGTAGGAGAAATACACAAAGGTGGACATTCTCAAGGAGTCTCCGCAAATAGGGACAGGCCTTTGGACAATCACGCAATACTTCCACAAAAAAGAATGGCAGAAAATACTTCTAAAGGAAGATGATTGACAACCTCCAGAAAATAGACTAGAAAGGGGCAGGATCACATGTAAACACAGTGCCATAAGGCCAGTTGGTCAATTGATTAATTATGTACTACTTATAAAATAAGTAAATACTGAGAAATAATTAGCTAATTGTAAAAACAAACATCTATTATCCAACTGGGCAAGTGGGAACTATGTTTGATGAGAAGTCAGGAGACCTTAAATTCTCTTCCTAAATTTACCACTGACCAGTTTTGAAATAAAAGCTACCTGGGAATCAGTTTTTATATTGAAAATTGGGGAGGAGGAAGGTCTACGGAGAAGGGCAGATTAATTAATGATCTCACTTATGAACGCAGCTCTACAACTTTACAAAACCAAAAGAATGAAGAACGGTGCTCATTCCTCCGGTGCTCAAAAGAGGGCGCCCACAAGAGCAGCAGAGATTTACTGGAACCCATTTACTGAAAATCCCCGTTTTCATTTCCCGGTCTGAGTTTCATTACCCAAGAAATCCACAGGGTGGCGATAACACTGAACGGAATGTGAATTCAGAGTGGAAATTCTCAGAAACCGTATTCTTCAATGGCCAGTGTTTACAGATTTCCCTTTCCCTGATTTTATGATGTCACCAATGACACAGAAGCTGGCGAAACGCGTGAAGGCCGTACACAAGGCAATGACGGTGATGGCAATGATTCCCACGGGAGAACCAACTGTGATCCAGACCTTTGGCAATCCTCACAGTAATGCAAAGGAGACTTTACCATTCTCTTCCTCATTTTACAGAAAAAGAACTAGAAAGAGAGAAATCAAGTAAATTATCTAAGGTAACTGAGGTAGTGAGTGACCTCGGCGGAATTCAAACCTTAGTCAAGGGTCAGTGTCATGGTTCTTTCATCACAGCCCGCTGACAGCTCTGAAGAAAGCCTGTTTGACTAACACAAAGTGGCCTTTCTTCCTAACCATCTTCCTCACTGATATAGAAAGGAGAAATTTTGCCATTTTTTTCATAACTGAAAAGAAGCCTTAAAAGATTCTATTCATCTTTAGCACAGGATAATATTAGTAACTCTTTAAGCCACTATTAAATAATGATTGTATAGCTACAGCAATTTCAATTTTAGTGTTTATATCAGGGTCACTGACTTTTCTTCCCTAATGCTTAAATGGGGCAGGAACATTTCTTCATTGACTGTCACGTTAAGGTGTGTTGAATTAGAAATAACAGAATTCTCTTCAAATTGAGTTAAAGGGAGGAAAAAGATGGTTTTTCAGTGTAATTACGGGTCATTTCAAAGAAAACAAGAAGTTTCTTTAAGTCATACAGGAGATTAGAATCAACAACTGGAAAACTATAAGAATTACACAGTTGTTCAAACTTTTTTCTTTCCACATTCTCTAGTCCATGGTTTTCTTGATATCTTTTGGACTATTGCCTCTTTCTATTGGCTGACTTTCTCTTCTCTAGACCCGACAGCTCCTGAATTCCCACATCCTCAGCTTAAGTGACTATCAGAGACTGACTTATATCTGTGAATTTTGGCTCCTAACCTCTGAGAAAGAGAATTCAATATGGCCTGGCAACAGCTGTCAAGCAGCTAAACATAAACAAGGGTGATGATTATCAAAGCAGTATGTTCTGAGAAACACAGACACCCCAGGAGACATATGTTATGACTGGCTAAATGTCTTTTTGAGAAGTTAAAAAGAAATAATTCATTTCCTGGATGATCAGGATGAAATTCTAAACCATTTGGCATGCCTACATTTCCCCCTGTATCTATGGTAATAACACTCATAAAACCATAATTTGGGATACAGATTTTAACAGTTTTTCCAAATATTTAAAGATAGGCCAAAATTATAATATTCTGAATTCATATTTCCATCTATACCTCAGTCTGACTATTTTTAGAATAAATTTTTTTTTTTACATGTACCTTGCTGGGTGGAGTGGCTCACACCTATAATCCCAACACTTTGGGAAGCTGAGGCAGGTGGATCACTGTGAATCCAGGAGACCAGTTGGAGACCAGCCTGGGCAACATAGCGAGACCCTGTCTCTACAAAAAAATTAAAAACTAGCCAGGTGCAATGGCACAAGCTTCTAGACATAACTATGTGGGAGGCTGAGATGAAATGATTTGTTTGAGCCCAAGAGTTCACGGCTGCAGTGAGCTATGATCATTACGCTGCGTTCCAGCCTGGGAGACACAGTGAGACCCAAGATGGAGTCACTGATATATGTTACCATTTGCGACGAGTACTTTTTTCCTGGAAAACAGTCCTCACATAATAAAGCAGGGCCAGGCAAGGTGGCTCATGCCTGTAATTCCAGCATTTTTGGAGGCTGAGGTGGAAAGACTGCTTGAGCCCAGGAGGCTGAGGCTGCAGTGAGCCATGATTGTGCCACTGCACTACAGCCTGGGTGACAGAGCAAGACTTTATCCAAAGATAGCTGAATAGGAACAGCTCCAGTCTGCAGCTCCCAGCATGATCGACACAGAAGACGGGTGATTTCTGCATTTCCAACTGAGGTACCTGGTTCATCTCACTGGGACTGGTTGGACAGTGGGTGCAGCCCATGGAGGGTGAGCCGAAGCAGGGCGGGGCATTGCCTCACGTGGGAAGCGCAAGGAGTCAGGGAATTCCCTTTCCTAGCCAAGGGAAGCCGTGACAGACTGTACCTGGAAAATCGGGACATTGCCACCCAAATACTGTGCTTTTCCAACAGTCTTAGCAAATGGCATACCAGGAGATTATATCCCGTGCCTGGCTCAGTGGGTCCCACGCCCACGGAGCCTTGCTCACTGCTAGCACAGCTGTCCAAGATTGAATGGCAAGGCGGCAGCCTGGCTGGGAGAGGGGTGTCCACCATTGCTGAGGCTTGAGTAGGTAAACAAAGCAGCTGGGAAGCTCAAACTAGGTGGAGCCCACCTCAGCTCAACGAGGCTTGCCTGCCTCTGTAAACTCCACCTCCAGGGGTAGTGCATAGATGAACAAAAGGCAGCAGAAACTTTGCAGACTTAAACGTCCCTGTCTGACAGCTCTGAAGAGACCAGTGGTTCTCCCAACACAGTGTTTGAGCTCTGAGAATGGACAGACTGCCTCCTTAAGTGGGTCCCTGACCCCTGTGTAGCCTAACTGGGAGACACCTCCCAGTAGGGGCCGACTGACACCTCATACAGTTGAGTGCCCTTCTGAGATGAAGCTTCCAGAGGAAGGATCAGGCAGCAATATTTGCTATTCTGCAATGTTTGCTGTTCTACAGCCTCCACTGTTGATACCCAGGTGTGGACCTCCAGCAAACTCCAACAGATCTGCAGCTGAGGGACCTGACTGTTAGAAGGAAAACTAACAAACAGAAAGGAGTAGCATCAACATCAACAAAAACCACATCCACACCAAAACTCCATCTGTAGGTCACCATCATCAAAGACCAAAGGTAGATAAAACCACAAAGATGGGGAGAAACCAGAGCAGGAAAGCTGAAAATTCTAAAAACCAGAGCACCTCTTCTCCTCCAAAGGATCACAGCTCCTTGCCAGCAACAGAACAAAGCTAAATGCTCCAATTAAAAGACACAGACTGGCAAATTGGATAGAGTCAAGACCCATCGGTGTGCTGTATTCAGGAGACCCATCTCACATGCAGAGACACACATAGGCTCAAAATAAAGGAACGGAGGAAAATCTACCAAGCAAATGGAAAACAAAAAAGGCAGGGGTTGCAATCCTAGTCTCTGATAAAACCGACTTGAAACCAACATAGATCAAAAGAGACAAAGTAAGCCGTTACATAATGGTAAAGGGATCAATTCAACAAGAAGAGCTAACTATCTTAAATATATATGCACCCAATGCAGGAGTACCCAGATTCATAAAGCAACTCCTTAGAGACCTACAAAGAGACTTAGACTCCCACACAATAATAATGGGAGACTTTAACATCCCACTGTCAATATTAGACATATCAGCGAGACAGAAGGTTAACAAGGATATCCAGGACTTGAACCCAGCTCTGCACGAAGCAGACCTAATAGACATCTACAGAACTCTCCACCCCACATCAATAGAATATACATTCTTCACAGCACCACATCACACTTAATCCAAAATTGACCACATAGTTGGAAGTAAAGCAGTCCTCAGCACATGTAAAAGAAGAGAAATCACAAGAAACTCTCTCAGACCACAGTGCAGTCACACTAGAACTCAGGATTAAGAAACTCACTCAAAACCGCACAACTACATGGAAACTGAACAACCTGCTCCTGAATGACTACTGGGTAATTAACCAAATGAAGGCAGAAATAAAGATGTTCTTTGAAACCAATGAGAACAAAGACACAATGTACAAGAATCTCTGGGACACAGTTAAAGCAGTGTGTAGAGGGAAATTTATAGCACTAAATGCCCACAAGAGAAAGCAGGAAAGATCTAAAATCGACACCCTAACATCACAATTAAAAGAACTAGAGAAGCAAGAACAAAGAAATTCAAAAGCTAGCAGAAGGCAAGAAATAACTAAGATCAGAGCAGAACTGAAGGAAATAGAGACACAACAAAACCCTTCAAAAAAATCAATGAATCCAGGAGCTGGTTTTTTGAAAAGATTAACAAAACTGATAGGCTGGTAACAAGACTAATAAAGAAGAAAAAAGAGAAGAATCAAATAGATGCAATAAAAAATGATAAAGGGGATATTACCACTGATCCCACAGAAATACAAACTACCATCAGAGAATACTATAAACATCTCTACGCAAAGAAACTAGAAAATCTAGAAGAAATGGATAAATTCCTGGACACACACACCCTTCCAAGACTAAACCAGGAAGAAGTTGAATCCCTGAATAGACCAATAACAGGCTCTGAAATTGAGGCAATAATTAATAGCCTACCAACCAAAAAAAGTCCAGAACCAGACGGATTCACAGCCAAATTCTACTAGAGGTACAAAGAGAAGCTGGTACCATTCCTTCTGAAACTATTCCAATCAATAGAAAAAGAAGGAATCCTCCCTAACTCATTTTATGAGGCCAGCATCATCCTGATACCAAAGCCTGACAGAGACACAACAAAAAAAGAGAATTTTAGGCCGATATCCCTGATGAACATCGATGAGAAAATCCTCAATAAAATACTGGCAAACCGAATCCAGCAGCACATCAAAAAGCTTATCCACCAAGATCAAGTTGGCTTTGTCCCTGGGATGCAAAGCTGGTTCAACATATGCAAATCAATAAACATAATCTATCACATAAACAGAACCAAAGATAAAAACCACATGATTATCTCAATAGATGCAGAAAAGGTCTTTGACAAAATTCAACAGCGCTTCATGATAAAAACTCTCAATAAGTTAGATATTGATGGAACGTATCTCCAAATAATAAGAGCTATTGATGACAAATCCACTGCCAATATCATATTGAATGTGCAAAAACTGGAAGCATTCCCTTTGAAAACTGGCACAAGACAGGCATGCCCTCTCTCACCACTCCTATTAAAATAGTGTTGGAAGTTCTGGCCAGGGCAATCAGGCAAGAGAAAGAAATAAAGAGTATTCAATTAGGAAAAGAGGAAGTCAAATTGTCCCTGTTTACAGATGACATGATTATATACTTAGAAAACCCCACTGTCTCAGCCCAAAATCTCCTTAAGCTGATAAGCAACTTCAGCAAAGTCTCGGGATACAAAATCAATGTGCAAAAATCACAAGCATTACTATACACCAGTAACAGACAAACAGAGAGCCAAATCACGAGTGAACTCCCATTCACAATTGCTACAAAGAGAATAAAATACCTAGGAATCCAACTTACAAGGGATGTGAAGGACCTCTTCAAGGAGAACTACAAACCAATGCTCAACAAAATAAAAGAGGACACAAACAAATGGAAGAACATTCCAGACTCATGGATAGGAAGAATCAATATTGTGAAAATGGACATACTGCCCAAGGTAATTTATAGATTCAATGCCATCCCCATCAAGCTACCAATGACTGGAAAAAACGACTTTAAAGTTCATATGGAAATAAAAAACAAGCCTGCATTGCCAAGACAATCCGAAGCAAAAAGAACAAAGCTGGAGGCATCACACTACCTGACTTCAAACTATACTACAAGGCTATAGTAACCAAAACAGCATGATAGTGGTACCAAAAGAGAAAGATAGACCAATGGAACAGTACAGGGGCCTCAGAAATAACAACACACATCTACAACCATCAGATCTTTGACAAACCTGACAAAAACAAGAAATGGGGAAAGGATTGCCTATTTAATAAATGGTGCTGGGAAAACTGGCTAGCCATATGTAGAAAGCTGAAACTGGATCACTTCCTTACACCTTATACAAAAATTGATTCAAGATGGATTAAAGACTTAAATGTTAGACCTAAACCATAAAAACCCTAGAAGAAAACCTAGGCAATACCATTCAGGACATAGGCATGGGCAAGAACTTCATGACTAAAATACCAAAAGCAATGGCAACAAAAGCCAAAACTGACAAATGGGATCTAATCAAACTAAAGAGCTTCTGCACAGCAAAAGAAACCACCATCAGAGTGAACATGCAACCTACAGAATGGGAGAAAATTTTTGCAATGTACCCATCCGACAAAGGGCTAATATCCAGAATCTACAAAGAACTCAAACAAATTTACAGGAAAAAAACAACCCCATCAAAAAGTGGGCAAAGGATATGAACAGACACTTCTCAAAAGAAGACATCTATGCAGCCAACAGACACATGAAAAAATGCTCATCATCACTGGTCATCAGAGAAATGCAAATCAAAACTACAATGAGATACCATCTCACACCAGTTAGAATGGCAATCATTAAAAAGTCAGGAAACAACAGATGCTGGAGAGGATGTGGAGAAATAGGAATGCTTTTACACTGTTGGGAGTGTAAATTGGTTCAACCATTGTGGAAGACAGTGTGGCAATTCCTCAAGGATCTAGAACTAGAATTACCATTTGACCCAGCAATCCTATTACTGGGTATATACCAAAAGGATTATAAATAATGCTTCTATAAAGACACATACACACGAATGTTTATTGCGGCACTATTCACAACAGCAAAGACTTGGAACCAACCCAAATGTCCATCAATGATAGACTGGATTAAGAAAATGTGGCACATATACACCATGGAATACTAGGCAGCCACGAAAAAGGATGAGTTCATATCCTTTGTCGGGACATGGAGGAAGCTGGGAACCATCATTCTCAGCAAACTATCGCAAGGACGGAAAACCAAATACTGCATGTTCTCACTCATAGATGGAAATTGAACAATGAGAACACTTGGACACAGGTTGCAGGACATCACACAGAGGGGCCTGTCGTGGGTGGGGGGATGGGGGAGGGATAGCATTAGGAGAAATACCTAATGTAAATGATGAGTTAATGGGTGAAGCAAACCAACATGGCACATGTTTACATATGTAACAAACCTGCATGTTGTGCCCATGTACCCTAGAACTTAAAGTATAATAGTAAAAAGAGACTTTAGCCTAGGGAAAATTAATAATAATAATAATAATAAAGCAGATGTAGCAAGGATATTTAATATCTTGATTAGAAGCAAGTCAGTGAATTTTTAAAATGACATTCTGAAGTTGTTTACAACCAACATTTATTATTATACTTAGCAAAAAAGAAAGGCAAAAGTTACCAATGCGTTATAAGTGTAAGCTATTATCAAAAGCTAAATTACATGCTGCTTATGCCCTACATCAGTGCTTCCCAAACTACAGTACCCTCTAGAATTGCCTAAAGGGCTTGTTAAAACATAGACTTCTGCCTGCCAGACACCTTCTTCCCCTTCAAATTTCTGATTCATTAGGTCTGGGGTATATGGTCCAAGAATTTGCATCTCTCGCAAATTCTCTGGTGATGCAATGCTGCTGATCTGGGATTGCACTTTAAGAACTCTTGCTCTAAGCTCAGGACAGAGAAACCATTTCTAACTGACATTTTTCTAGGTTTATACAGAGTTATACCAAACACAACCAAATGTAACAAAAACCAAAATCAAACAAATATACAGCAAAATTTTTAACTGGCCTACTTCTCAAGGTCCATTTACGATTTGGTACAATGGTGGTCTGGAGAGTTAAGAAATACATAGGTGCATTCACAAATACCATCTACATACTCTCAAAGGTAAGTGAAAGCTCAAAAGCTGGAGTCAAGGCTAGTACTAGACAAAATGAAAAGGGAAAAAATATGTGCTCAAATTGTCACATGTTTGTGAAGGAGCATGGTATAAGGGAATTATTACAGCTTTGTTGCCAGGCCATCCAGTCTTTAAGATCTAGGTCTGCCATTTACTAAATATGGAATCTGAGGATTTACCTAACTCTCTGAGGACATTTGTTTGACTGTATCCTGGTTTTCTTAATACCTATTAAAAGTGATGTTGAGAACACTATCAGATAACATATACTAAAATGCCCAGTGCATAGAATATGTTATAATGCCTAGCACTCAGAGAAGGCACCATACATTACTTTAGGGTCCTATTATGTGCAAGGAACTCAGTTAGGTTACTTAATCCTAACAAAAGTTTTTTCAGTCATCATCATCATAACCATCATTATTCCTATTTTGCAAACAAAAGAAACAGAATTACAAGATCATCTAGGCAAAAATTCAAAGTCAAACCCACAGTAGTTTCAAGCCAAATGTTTCTACAAATGTTTCTACAAAGATGAGTTATCTTATACCTCTTATAGTTCCCATTTCAAGTTCCCTGGCAGTTATGAAACAGAGGTTTCATTGCAGAATAACTTCCTCATTCTGTCAATATTCCATGCCTTGCCCTCTTTAGCTTTACTTCTTTCTAAGTAATGATCACTACTTTTATTTGTTATTCCATCAGGACCTTGTTGGCAGACCTAATTCAGCAAATGTAAGATGCAGGAAAGTTTATTTTGGGTAACGTATCTCCATTTTTTCTTTCATCGTTCCAATAATTCTTTAGTGTTTCTGCTCTTAGATTTGTTCCCAGAGGGAGGGTGGGATCTGACCTTGAACTTCCACAGAATAGATTCTCATCTTCTCTCACTATTTATTCAACACAACAGAGGCTGTTTTATTAAACTAGTTTATATTATACTGTCAGTGATATAAAATGGCATAAATGCCTTTTTGAGGACATTTTCGTCCTTACCTACACTGCCTTTATGCCAATGATCCTTGCCATCTCTCCCAAAATATTATGTTTGTCAAAGTGTCACTCAAATGTCATTTCCTCCACGCTTCTTTGCCTTATCCCCAGATTTTTCTTTGCCTCCAAATACCTACAATACTGCAAGTCACTTTTTTGTGTTCTTTGCATGCTTAACTTCCTATATTAGATGCTGCTTGTCTTCTGTTTTCCTCCACTAGATTGTGTTTTTTCTTGTGTGTGAACATTTACTCTCTTATCATTCTTTTGGTGCTCACTTTTAGTTGGGCCCTCTTCAGGTGCTGCAGAGATTGGTGAGAAACCAGAAGTTCACAATCAGTGATGTCAAAAGAAGCTTTGAGAAGCTGGGAGAGGCTGTGGAAAAAAGGTACAGTGTGAACACAGTCTTGAAAAAAGAAAGCTCTCAGGTGTGCAAACAAGAAAGGGTATTCCAGACAGATGAAACAGTCTGTAAAAACATATGAAGCCGTGACAGCACATGAGTAAAAAGAGGATTTGTAGAGGGGACGATACATTTACCTATGGATGGAAGATCCGACACAGGAACGCCCCCACTAATCCTGTGTGGACTGTTTGGTATCACTAACCCATCAACGTTCTCCTTCATGCTGCGCTCAGATATGACTGTTAATGAAACAGTCCAAGCAACCACTGCTAACCCATTGAAGTTTTCACAAGCTATGAAATCTCTTTACAAAAACACACTAACTAAAATGTATGTGTTTCTATTTGTCAGAATTTCAGTCTACTTGGGGCATATATTTTACAGTAGGTGAAGTTTTAATGTGAATAACTCAAATTAGTTCTCATTGGTGACAGCCTTCTGTGTATATGTAAGTAAGAGAAGGGTAACAAGATGCTAGTGTTGCTGAAGAGAGGGCCAGAGCCTGGAAAAGAGAGGGCCAGAGCCTGGAAAAGAGAGGAAAAAATGATAAAAGGGGAAAAAGACCTGCCTTTCCAGCACTTTGGGAGGCCAAAGCAGGAGGATTGCTTGAGGCCAGGAGTCTGAGACTAGTCTGGGCAACAAAGCCAGACCTTGTCTCTACAAAAAAAAAATTATTCATAGCAGGGTGTGGTGATGCATTGCGGTAGTCCCAGCTACTCAGGAAGCTGGGGTGGAAGGACTGCTTGAGCCCAGGAGGTCAAGGCTGCACTGAGTAGTAACCAGGCCACTGTACTCCAGCCTAGGTGACAAAGCAAGACTTTGTCTCAAAATAAGAAAAAAAAAAGTGGGGGGTGGGGAAAGAAAGGGCATGCTGAGTCAAGCTTGGGGAATTCCATTACCTTTTTGCTTCGTATCATTCAGAGGAGTGATAACAAACAAGCCAAGTTAACTAGAGTTGTAGGTAAGCACCTGAAATAACCTTCCTGGGCTCTGTAAGAACTTTACCTTTTGGTAGGTGTTTCAAAATTTTGCTACATTATTCATTTGATTCTGTTTGGTACATATTGCATTGCTCCTGGAATTACATCCCCAAATAAATAACAGTAACGTATATATCTTTACTGTCACAATGTTCACATGCAATATTTCTTAAAGCTCTTTACTGCCTCCAGCCAGTCTTGAGACCTCCCACTCACTCCACTCTTTACAATCTGAGACTACAGAGTTGTATGTGACAGAGATATCCGGTTGTCTTAGTCAGCTCAGGCTGCCATAACAAATATAAACTGGGTGACTTAAAGGACAAGAATTTATTTCTCACAGTTCTAGAACCTGGGAAATCCAAGATTGAGGTACCATCCCACTTGGTACCGCAGTGAGGGCTCTCTTCCTGGCTTGCAGATGGCTGCCTTCTTGCTGGTACCATCCCACTTGGTAGCCCAGTGAGTGCTCTCTTCCTGGCTTGCAGATGGCTGCCTTCTTGCTGGTACCATCCCACTTTGTACCCCAGGGAGGGCTCTCTTCCTGGCTTGCAGATGACTGCCTTCTCGCTGAGTCCTCACAAGGCAGGGAGAGGGAGGGTTCTGGTCTTTTCCTCTTCTTATAAAGACACTAATTCCATCATGGTGGCCCCCTCCTCGTAACTTCCTCTGAAACTAATTCCTTCCAAAAGGCCATATCTCCAAATACCATCACATTGATGGTTAGGGCTTCAACATATGAAATTTGGGGAGGAAGGGAAACAAACATTCAGCCCATAACACCTGTCAGTATTAACTTAGCTTTATAAGGCATTCGTAAGTTATTGAAGTCTTTAGACATTGTTTACAAGTTACTCCCCAGAGAGCTGCTGAGAAATGAATCAGCACTATTATGGCCTTTAAAGATAGGGAAAAGAAGGTCAAGTGTGGTGGCTCACCCCTGTAATCCCAGTACTTCAGGAGCTTGAAGCAGGAAGATCCCTTGAGCCCAGAAGTTAAAGACTAGCCTGGGCAACGTGGCAAGGCTCCATCTCTACAAAATATTTTAAAATTAGCCAGGTGTGATGGTGCACACTTGTGGTCCCAGCTACTTAGGGGGCTGAGGCAAGAGGATCCCTTGAGCCCAGGAAATTGAGGCTGCAATGAACCTTGTTTGCACCACTGCACACCAGCCTGGGTGACAGTGAGAGACCCTATCTCAAAAAATAATAATAAGAGGGGAAAAAAGCCCTCAAATTTAGCAGGTTATATTCTGAAGGGCTCACAATCAATAGCAGAGTCTTTCTACAACTAATGTCTCTTTTGCGTTTTGGTCATGAGCATTGTGATTGACCAACAGAACCTAATAAAATAATGTTATTTTCTTAGTTATCTTAAAATTTTATTAAATCTCCACAATATGCTAGATGCTGCATGGATTACAAATCTGACATATATTAAGATGAATAAGTGACAAAATATGCCAAATGTATAATGGCCCATATTTATCATATATATTTAATGTGTTTTATATTTTGATTTGGGTGTTCAGACATAGTAAGATATTCACATTATGCTCTTTATCCTTATTTTGCTCTGTTCCCCAACCTGCCAGGTGACCATAGGAACCATAACCAATGACAAAGATGCCATACTGTCTACTTTGAGGCCTTAGGCTTCTTGGTGCACCACTAAGAACCTCTCTAACTCCTCTTCAGTGCCCAGTTCTGTGGTTTTATCATAGCAATTGGTAGATTAATAAATTTTTGAAGTAAACTTTATTTATAATGACAGAAAATGCATTTGAATATATAGTATCTATGTATATATATACATGCACACAAACATTGTAAATGTACAGAAAAATCCTGAAAGGTTAAAAAAATGCTTTTAGAATATTTAACTTTTTTAGTAAATAATTTCAAATGTACAGAAAAGTTGGAAGCAGGAGTACAAAAATAATGAAATACATGCCTTTTACTCAGATTCACTTATTAAAATTTTACACCATTTGCTTTATTATCTCTCTTTTTCTGCCTGAACCATTTGAGGGTAAGTTATATAAATCATAGTCCTTTACCCCAAACTTTTCAGGATGTATTTCCTAACAATCATAATCATCTCTTACATAACTAGAGTACAGGTGTCAACTTAAATAAATTCTACATTATATCATAGTGTTAAACATCATGCTTTAATCTACTATCTGAATTCCAGTTTTGTCAATTGACCCAAGAGTATCTTTTATAGATTTTTTTCATCTTCCAGCTCACAGATCCAATTTACTACTGCATTTAGTTGTCATGCCTTTTTAGCCTCCCCTAATCTTGACTATATTTTCAGCATCTTTTGTCTTTTATAACATTGGCATTTTTTAAGAATATAGACCCCCCCTTATGTTAATACAGCATTCCTCATTTGGGTTTTGTTCACTATTTCCTCATTATTAAATTCAGGTTATGCATTCACAGCTGGAATCCTACGTAGGTGATATTGTATCCTCACAGGATACCTCATCTAGAGACACACAATGTCCATCTACCACTCATTGATGGTGTTAATTTTGATCACCTACCTAGTCAGGGTGTTCTTCAGTTTTTCCAATATGTAATTACTATTTTTTCTCTTCCAACTAATAAGAAATCTGTGGGGAGATACTTTGAACCCATGGAGATATCCTGCTCCTCATCAAATTTTCTTCCTTGATTTAGTGTAAATTGATGAGTCTTACCTTGATCCAGTCAGTGCCACGATGGTTGCTGAATGATGATTTACAACTCAGTTTGCCTTTCACATTCACCAGTCAGTACTTACTCAGCATTTTGTTCTTAAGCAAGAGTCCTCTCTTCTCTCCATTTATTTGTTTATTTTTTTAATCACCATGACTCTCTAGCCTCCTATATTTTCAATGGCCTATAAGTCATTACTGTTCCTAATTATGTTAAACAAACTTTTAATAGTAGTTATCTCTGGTGAGGGGGATTTGGAGAAAAGGCTTTGAAAGGAAGATTTTCACTTTTTATAAACTCTTTACTTTTTTTTTTTTTTTTTTTTTTGAGACAGAGTCTCACTCTGTCACCCAGGCTGGAGTGCAGTGGCACAATCTCTTCTCACTGCAACCTCTGCCTCCTGGGTTCAAGCGATTCTTCTGCCTCAGCCTCCCGAGTGGCCGGGATTACAGGTGCGTGCCACCACGCCCAGCTAATTTTGTATTTTTAGTAGAGACGGGGTTTCACCATGTTGGCCAGGCTGGTCTCAAACTGCTGACCTCATGATCCACCCACCTCGGCCTCCCAAAGTGCTGGGATTACAGTCGTGAGCCACTGCGCCCAGCCAAACTCTTTACTTTTTAAGCTTTTCACAATAGCGCATATCCCTCCCTCTGTTTAAAAAATTGAATGAAAAAATTTAAAAATGGTAAAAGAAAGTATTTCCCCAGGGACACAGTAGAGGCAGAAGGAAGTAATAGGAAATCAGCCTTGAGACAGTGGACACTGTTAATACCTGTCTCTTTTTTAAGATATGCACATAAGAAAGGCAAATTTTTGGAGTTACACTGATGACTCATGACCTGTAAACTAATCTTCTTGTAATCAGCTGGCTGGGTGTACATATTAACTAGTTAGAATTAGCTCTGTAGTGTGGGGCTTAACACGTGGTAGATACTAAATTAACTGTCACCAAGACATATACACTTATTACAGAACTTGATATGGTTTCAGGAAAATAATGAGGACATGAATCTTTACAAAATGAGATATTCATGAATTGTCAAATTATTTTATTTTCTTTAAATGAAATTAAATCAAATCCAACCTGTCACTCAACCAGGCTGACAAAAAGATATAATTTAATATTATATTTCAGTGTTGTTCTACCCCATTTTCATAATCAATTCACATATCTCTATAAAGAAAATTTACACCTATTTTGTTGTCCTCTTCACAGCATACAAAAAGAAACCATTTTTTTAAGCCTGAATGAGAGATGTTTCAAAGGCAGGAACCATCAGAAAAATCAGTGGCTGGATGGAGGGGCGATAAGTTCCCTGAGTTCCTCAAGAGCTGAATATGTGAGCTGAGCACAGCGGACATTTCTTGCCTGTGCCTTTCAGAAACTGAGTCTTCTTGGAAATTTTTCTTTCTTCCAGAACAGTTGCAAATCCACTTATTGACAGGGCTACTCAGAGTCTTTATTAGTCTCAGAGAACTTGGAGTCTCAGATAATGGAGTAGCCATGTGGGGCTTACACAGAGATATGAGGTTTTTTTTAATTGGTGGGAAACAGTGAGTTACTCATTCAAACCAAATCTTCAGTCAAGCCTCTTCATCCTTGAAGCCATTCCATTTCTCCTTTCCCCCTGACCCTTGGGTCATAGTCCCCTGCTCACATCCATCCATGTTTGGGAGAAGAATGAGAGGGTGGTCCCACTCTCCTTGCTCTTCATCCATTACCAGGTGAAGGTTTAGACTGTACTTTCCTCTCTCAAATTTCCAGTTTATTATTGTCTAAAAATCTTTCCCAAGCACAACCAGTTCTCTGTAAGAGAGAAAGTACCTGGTAAGAGCTGGTTCACTTTTCCCAGTTCCTAAGCACAGTGTGTGAGTCAAGCAAAAGAGGTGTCAATTGCATGTGGCTTCTACTGAGACAAGAGTGGCCCCACTGGAACTCCCTCTCTTAAAGAACCCCAAAACACACTCAGCTTTTTCATCAAAGCACTTATTGTGTGGTTGGTTGTGAGCACATAAATTTTCCTCAAAAGCACAATAAAAGAAGGGTGATTGCACACCCCTAAACTCTAAATATCTACCTTATAAATGTGTCCCTTCTGATGATGAGGATAAGCACACATTTACTGGGTATTTTGGTTGTGACAAGTATTATTCTAAGCACTTTATGCACTTTGTCTCATTTAATCATCACAACAACCTTATTATTTTTTAAGAGCTGGGGTCTTGCTCTGTCACTGACACTGGAGTCTAGTGGTGCCATCAAAGCTCACTGCAGCCTTGAACTCCTAGGCTCAAGTGATCTTCCTGCCTCAGCCTCCCGAGTAGCTAGGACTACAGATGTGTGTCACTGCACAGCGAATTTCTTTTCTTCTTTATTTTGTAGAGTCAGGGTTCCATTATGTTGCCCAGGCTGCTCTCAAATTTCTTGGCTTCAAGCGATCCTCCCACCTCAGCCTCCCAAAGTATTGAAATTACAGGCATAAGGCACCGTGCTCGGCAAGAGGTACTATTATTATTATTTCATTTTACTGCTGAAGAAACTGAAGAAAAGAAATGGAAATTTTTCCAAAGTTGCACAGCTTGTAAAACTGAAACCCAGGACATATGACTTCAAATCTCCATTATCCAGTCATCCAGTTTGCCTGGGACTAAGGCATTTCCCAGGATGTGGGACTTTCGGTGCTAAAATTTCAAAATGATACTGGTAGAGCTAGCGTCGCTATGGGGCCAGTCTCTTTGAGGTCCCAGGCTCTCTCCGGGTGCCTCAGGCCACCACATTAACGGTAGGTTAAAGTCTATGACAATTCAATGGGGGTACCAGCAGCATCCAAGCATTCACAGAAGTTGATTCTCTGGTGAGAATGAGACAAGGGTATCCAGTGCGGATATGCAGGGGCCCCAGTTACCTAAAACTTTGAAAAGTAGCATTCAGGCATTTTAATTGCCACCTTAATTCCCCATCAACTCTCTCCTGGGCCTTGGGCCAATCCACAGAAAAGGATCTATTTGCCTGCACCCTGTCTCCTGCTATGGAAGGAAACAGTTTCTTTCACCAGATTCACTAGTTGAGAGAAGTTTGGCAAAGAGATTGAGTACAGTCAGATTAGGCTTTGCAGAGAGAAGGACGCTCAGCTTTGCTCCTGCCCATACCAGGGCTGAATGGGCCAGCTAACCTTACTATGAATATAGTCAGCTTCCCCGAGCTTTCTGGCAACATTTGGGATGTTTACCTACAATCTTCTCTGGTTTTAAGAACCCAGAACCAGCTGTCAAGTACCTTGAACTAGTCTCAGAAACACATGACTCGAGAGCACTAGTGGCTTCCTGAGGTTGACATCCCCAGAAGTTCCAGAGGTCATCTTCCTTTCTCAGCTACCTGCAACCTCATTATTGAGCCTTAATCAAGATAGAAATGTCTTTTCTCTTGGGATGGAAATTGTGTCTCCTAAAAACACTCTCGGTTTCTGGTAGGTAATCATCTCCAACTTAATCTAAGTGGCATTTCCAGGTTCTGTCATCTGTCCCATCATGTTAAACCATGTGTCAGATGGCATGTCCAGGTTTGAGGAAATGATGTTTGCCTTGTGCCCAGGATTCTGAAAACATAACGCCACCACCTTCGAGCAGAAGTTTAATTTTTAACAGTCCATTCTGAAATGATGGTCTTATAGTCATGCCCCCAAAAAGTACTCTCCAGGTAATGCTAAACACTAGAACAGGATTGTATTTACCCTCATTTAATTTCTTTATCTTCTGCTGGACAATATTATATGTGTAATTGTGTAGTAACTTTCAAACAGTCTCACCATGGTCTGCTAGACACATATCACTAGGGACTTGTGAAAGTGCACACCCAAATCTATACCAGAGTCACAGCTAGGCTGACCAGTCATCCAGTTTGCCTGGGACTAAGGCATTTCCCAGGATGTGGGACTTTTGGTGCTAAAATTTCAAAATGATTTGGCTTCAGTGTTAAGAGTTGTAATCTACCCATGGCTCTGATATGGACCACACAAATACTTTGGTAATTCCAGTGGCGGGGGGGCCGGGGGGAAGGCATATATAAGAGATATGAATCATAGTCCACATATTTGGGTGTGGTGAAAAAAAAAGTCATATAATGTATCAGTCAGGGCCCTGGCAGGAAAAAGCATGATAAAAGGCAATTAATTGAGATTTTTAACAACAACAACAACAAAATACCGTAAAATGTGTAGGTAGGATTAGGGGAAATCAACCAGGAATGATGAAGCACCCTCACGGAAGCTTATAAAGATCCTAGGGTTGGAGAGTGCAGAGAGAGGAAATTGTTTCCAGAACCCAACCCAGACTAGACAGGGCCCCCAGACAGTATTTGCTGCCTTCAGGAAAGGGACTCTGGAGAGAGGGATCCTTGGAAATAAATATCCCAAGTCACTCCATTCTCTTCTTCTGCAGTGCCCTCCAATGATTGGACCCAGCTGGAAGCCAGAGCAAAGAAGCCTGTAGAAGCTGTTCAAAGTGGTTCATTCTCTGGGGCACAGAGCAGGGAGAAAAATGGTAAAGAATGGATGTTGGAGACCAAAAAAAAAAAAAGAAAGAAAAGAAAAATCAGCCGACATTATTTTCTTTCACTTAAAATTAATTTTGTTTGGGGGAATCCATCCCAAATCCATCCCCTCCTCGTCACATCCATCCCATCTTCAATAGAGCATGCTGTTTAGTCTTTAATCTAGATTCTGACCACTTACTGCTGAGATGAACGCTGTCCAGCTTGCAGGAATGCCCAAGTCCAGTGGTTCTGTGGCTCTGCACCACAGTGTTCATGGGAATCTTTGCTAGAATTGAGAGCCTTGAGGAGCAGGGTGCTACTCAAATGTGCCTACTATGAAGATATCCTCCACATTTCAAAGTCCTTCCAGGGAGCACCAGAGGGAACAGCCACAGTCCCAGTTATACAGAGGAGCTTACTGTTTTTTCCCCAGGCTTGAGACTCTCCTTAACCTGAATTCTGCTTTCGCATATCTTCCTTCAGACACTAACTCTTTTCCCCTTCCACTCTGAATTTCCTGGCATAATTTCTCCAGTGGGCTTGGATTCTCACAAAATTAAGAGGGCGGCGGGGGGGGTGGGTCTTCTGGAAGCAGCTTCTGCTTTCAGCCCTGCAAACTACCAACTGCCAAAAACTTAGCTTTCTGGAATAAGGAAAAAGAAAATCACAGAAACAAATCCAGTTAGTCAGAATTCTCTCTGACTCTTCTATTGCAACATAAATAACATGCAATTTAATTTACATAATCAAGTTGGAAATGTAAATGGAGTTGGGGTAGCATAGCAGAAGGGGAAATTTATGTTAATTCTAGCTTGTATGTAAGATAGAAACAAGAAAAAATATACACATAAAAAATCAATGTATATAAAAATAGAAAAACAGCCATAGCCTTGTCACTTGTCTCACTCCACACACATCCTTTCCCCTCCACTCTTTGCCTCCATATTTCTGAGCCTCGGAGCTTGACAGAGATGGAGGGAGACAGGAGGATTAAGGTAAGCGTATAATGATGTAGCTTCCCCTATAATTTTTAAACAAACTCGCCTCTCTGAACGTGTACTTAATTACTTTCCAGAACGGATAGTCTCACATAATCCGCATGGATAAGGACAAGAGGAATGAATGTCAGTATAGATTTGAGGAGATGGTCCTGACTTTGGACCCTGATGAGTCTCAGTTTGAATCCCTATTTTATGACCTACTAGCTTTATGATCTTAAGCAAATCGAGTAACCATTCTGAGTTTTGGTTTCCTCATCTGTAAAATTATGATAACACCAAACTTGCTGAGCTGGTGTAAAGATTAGAAATGATAAATACAAGGTCCCCGTTTAGTACGCAGACCATGGTAGGTACCAGATGAAGAGTGCTTCCTGTTCATATTCAAGTAATTGTGCCACCTTCAAAACCACAGAATACAACAAACCAGAGAAAGGCCTGAGAAGCTGATGGATTCAAAAAATGAATTGGCCAAGTGTTGTGGCTCAAGCCTGTAATCCAGCAGTTTGGGAGGCTGAGGCAGGAGGCTGAGGTAGGAGGATCACTTGAGGCCAGGAGTTTGAGCAACATAGCAACATAGTTGTATTCCCAGCTACTCAGGAGGTTGAGGCAGGAGAGGCAGGATCTCTTAAGCCTGGAAAATGCAGTTTGCAGTGAGTTATGACGGTGCCACTTCATTCCAGCCTGGGTGACAGAGAGAGACCCTGTCTGTAAAGAAAATAAAAAAGTAAAAAAGAAAAATTAACTGGACTGAGAGTTAAGGACAAATGAAATTATAAGAGTCTCTACTCATAAGATATTTTTGTCTCTTCTTTCCAGTTTTTGTTTGCAGGAAATGAGAGGGATCCTCTGATTACCAAATTTACTCTCAACAGGCGTTGGTCCCCATCTGGAGCAAAAGGCATCAGTAACCCCAATCCAGCTTTTTCTCGACAGACTTCTAACTCAAACAGCACTGTGGCCTATTTCTGCAGGTATGTACAGCTTGCTTAAGAGTTTCAGCCATAATAAAGGTCAGGAAAGTGCCAACTAATCTTGAAGGACCAGAATACACTGAGATCGGAAACCAAGAATAAGGTGTGCCCAGTTATACCTGCTGAGCCTTCATAGTGAATCTTATTTCCTAATCTATAAAGAAGAGTTGAGTGATGCAGTGGAGTGTGGATAACCCTCCATAGCAGATTCCTACTCCTGTCAAATCTGGACAGTCAAGTCCTAATTGAGTATATTTTAATGGCCTTTTCACAGACAGCCCAGACTACATCCAACCATTAACCAACTCCCTGCCCACAAAGATTGTAGCTACCTCAAAGGGATACCTCAAAGTCATTTTGTCACATGATGGAATTTCTCACCCTCTCACATTTTGATGCTACCAAACCAAGTTCCTTCTTGGTACAATTTAACTTGTGTTCTTCTGTTTTACACTTATTAGATACATTAAAATAGCTAGTTATACACATCAGTGCAATTCAAATAAAATGGCATTCTTTTATTTTCTTAGGCCCCAGTATGCCTAATGGGTCCTTTTAGACGTCAGGTTCCATACTTTGGGGAAATATTTTATATTTCATGGTAGTTATAGGTTATGAATCCTGAATTTGAATAGAAATTCATGAAATTGACATACAGGAGAATGGGAGTAGCCATAGCAAAACAGTACATGTCTTTACTGGAACATACTTTTTAATATTGTCTTCTATTCTAACATACAGGTTTTTAGCTTAGTGGGTTTTTTTTAGGATGGCCCCCCAAATAATTATATATATATATATATATATATATATATATATATATATATATATATAAATCATCACTCAACTCACCAACAAAAAAAGTAACCCCCTCAGAAAACAAACCAAACCATTCCAGTTGATCCTTGCAATCTTGTTTTTACAAATTAACCTACTTGAATTTAAGTTTATCCCTTTGATATTTCAAGACTCCTAGTTTTGTTTCTTAATTTTCCATGTAAAATTTCACTGTGGGTACTTCTAGAGTGGTATAGCTTCAAACTCTAAAACATTTATCTTGAAAAACTGTAAAATTGATCTGTCTTTATTAATAAAACCATTCTATTATTGATTACTCTTTTTCATCTTAAATTTAATAAAAAGTCAAAGAGAAGAAAAAGCTGGCTTGAGAGTTAATGTTGCAAATCACTGTAGGTTGCAAAAAAAGAATACAATAGAATAAAAATTATTTTACTAAAACTATTTTAAAACTATATTTTATGATTTAAAGTAAAATATCATTAGGTTGATGTGTTTCTGGAAATTTGCAACAAGCTGATCTATAATTGGAAATGGTAGTAAAATACATGCTAGTAAAGACATAGGTTCCATGGTCTGAATGTTTGTGTCTCTCCAAAATTCATACGTTGAAGCCTAATCACCAAAGCGATGGCATTAGGAGATGGGGCCTTTTGGGGGCATTTAGGTCATGAGCACAGGCCCTCACCAATAGGATTGGCACCCAAAAGAGACCCAAGGGAGCTTGTTAGCCTTTTTGTCCTTCCACCATGTAAGGACCCACTGAAGGCAACATCTATGAAGAACAGGCCTTCACCAGACACCAAACCTGCTGGTGCCTTGATCTCCGACTTCCCAGCCTCCAAAACTTTAAGCAATACATTTCTGTTGTTTAGAAAGTGCCCAGTCTAAGGTATTTTTCTATAGCACCCCAAACAAATAGTTATCCCATCATAATACTCGTTTTTGCTCAAATTCTGCTCCCTACCGTCCCACGCTTACGAAAAGACCAACAGTGATGGATGCAAGGGATTTGGCAAAAGCAAAATAAAAGAAAATAAAAAACTAGAAATATTTTGCTCACAGTACAGTAAGATTTCTGGAGATCTAAACCCTTGGAGGAAGCAGATATTGTACTTCTTGTTTATATTTAGTCCATAATGTCAAAATAAATACATATTCAGGTATACATTAGCAAATACTACTATTTTGTGGTCGTGTGTGTGTGTGTGTGTGCATGTGCACATGCATTTTTTGAACATATATATATATATATATAATTACCTTATCATTTGGAAGTTAAAACTCGGATGGAATTTTAACAAATCTTTCTCTCTTGGAATTTTCTTAGGAACCAGTTTTCTTTCTCCCCAATTTTCTCATTCTCAATTTCTACTCCAAAGTTCCCATGTTAAAGGAACATCAAAATCCAATTAAACAGATGTCTCCAAAAAATGAGTATTTAAATAGATCATTACGGTGAGCCACTAGGGATGCTAATAGAGATCAAATGAAAGTCTGACTAAAAGGAAGAGTTCAATTTAAAGAGAAGAGAAGGAAGAATTTTGAAAAATTCTTTGAAAACTGAAGAAGAGACACATTGGATGATTTTCCTCTCTGTTTGCTGTTTGAGAGTCCCTTTTCCTCTTTGTTTGCTGTTTGAGAGCGCATTTTTAAGAATTATGATATCTACCAAGAAATAAAAGACACTATATCTTCTAGACAAGAATCTAGACTTGACATTCTCTGAGATTTAATTCCTAAACAAGTGAGGACATAAAGGGAGGTGACAAAGAAAGTTAAAAGAATAAAGAAAGCAGATTAAAACAGAAAAAAAGAGAAAAAATAGTATCTGCAAAAAGAGAGAATAAAGCTTTTTTAGGAAGAAGAGAATATATTTTATTCATTGTTTCAGAACGTTCCAAAATGCTGTAAAATAAAATTGCACACAGCTGTTTGGTTTCCTCTCCAGAGGTCCTAATTGGAAAGATCTGAACATTACCTTCAGTGGCCAGAGAGCCTTGCTTTATTTCTTTTCTTAAGACAGGATCTCACTCTGTCACCCAGGCTAGAGCACAGTGGCATGATCATGGTTCACTGTAGCCTCGACCTCCCGGGCTCAAGTGATCCTCCCACCTCAGCCTCCTGAGTAGCCCTGAGTAGCTGGGACTACAGGCATGCACCACCATGTCCAGCACAGCTAATTTTTGTTAGTTTTTGTTTTGTTTGTTTGTTGTAGAGACGGGGTTTTGCTATGCTGTCCAGGCTGGTCCTGAACTCCTGGGCTCAAGTGATCCACCCGCCTTGGCCTCCCAAAGTGCTGCCTTGCTTTATTTTTGAGGGGACTCAATGCTAGAGCATGGACATTTTGTCAATCAGAATTTTATGGTGGCAAGGGCGCTGAATTGGGTATAAGGAGACTCAGGTTTTGGTTCTAGCTTTGCCACTAAATACATAAATTAGTTTGAGAAAGTCAGTTAATCTCTGAACTGCAATTCTTTGTTTTTAAAATGAGTGGGGTTGAGATGGATACATTTCTTTCTAGTTCTTATCAGATAATCTTTTCAAGTTCTTCCACCAAAACTGTACCAATCTGCTAGTCTTTAAATAAACACTAAGAACACATCTAAATAGTTAAGAAAATAAGTAGAAGCAAAACAAATGCAACAAAGTCACTTAGAAGCTGGAACTTTTATATAAAATCAATATATGCTGAAATAATCAGGTTTTTCAAAACTTCTCAGTAATTGCTTGTTTTTTTTCCTCCTGCTTAATAATTTCAGGTCTAGAGGTGCAACATTTTCTGAACTCTAAATCCAGCTTCCCATAGGGGAGAGTAAAGTCACAGCCAATTCCCCACCATATTCTCAGTTCTCTTAATGAAAAGGAAGAAATCCTATAATACATCTTCATTATGGTAGGCCAATATATGTGAAAGTTAAAGAAGAAGCATAGTCCATAAAGGCAGTGGTGACAGGGAATGGATATTGTAAATTCACCTTGTTTACACGCCCTAGAGATTATCAGTGACATCATTATAGAGTTATTCAGAATTATGGCATTATGGTTCATGTAAATTCTTTGGATATTATATGTCACAAAGGAAGCTCAAACCAGCCCAACAGGTAGCATTATCTTGCTGGGTAGCCACAGACTGATGTATGGTCCAGCTTTCAGGCCCAGGACTTTTTCCCAATGGAATCCTGAAGAATTATTCAGGCTAAACTTCTAATTGTCTAGAAGGCTTGTGCTACTCAATATGGTAGTCATCAGCCACACTGAACTCCTTAAATGTGAGTTCAAATTGAGATGTCTTAGAAGTGTAAGATACACACTTTGAAGATAGTACCAAAAAAAAAAAAAAAAAAAAAAGAGGAATGTAGAATACATCATTCATGGTTTTACCCTTGATTAAATGTGGAAATAATATATATTTTATATTGATTAAGTTAGGTAAAATCTATTAACATTAATTTCATCTGTTTTTTACTGTTTTATTGTGGCTGCTTGAAAATTTAAAATTAAATATTTGGTTCACATTTGGGGCTCAAATTATATTTCCAATGGGACAGTATGGGTCTATACCATTAATTCATTCAATACAGGGGCATTCCTGCCTGTTTTGCATGATGTTCTTAGCACCAAATTGCAATGATTAATAAATGTGCTGAATGCATTACTACTGAGTGCCAAACAGAGCGTGATAACCAAGGTCCACTCTCCCCCTGAACATTGCTGGAGACATCCTGAAATACCTTTACTCTCTTATTCTTGCATTTTTTTGTTCCAAACTGACCATTTCCCTCATGTTCTTTTTTGTATCAATTAAGTTGAGATTAATACTTCACCGTTTTCCAGTTTCAAATATGCTAATACACAAAGCTTCCTTACTTTAAGCTCCAGTCCCTTGAATAACTTGAATTCTCCTCAATCTCCTTAGTCAATTAATTGCATTTTCTTCCTTAGGGTGATATGCTGGATAGCCTCTTGTCAATTTAGCATCAACTTTAGCTTCTTCAAATGCAGAGACTACATTTCCCAGAATCTCCCTCCCGGCCTGTATATTTCCAAGTTGGAATCTAACAATGAGAGCCTTTCGCTCAAAGTTTAGAAGGAAGAAGAGGAGAAGACCATTATATTCCAGAGTCAGTTATAGAAAGATGCATGGGCATCAAAGCTGCTTCCAGATGAACTTCTTGAGGACTTACTGCATCGGTGTTGCTGACTGAGATAGCAGGTGCAGGAGTAAAGCTAATGAAGTTTAAATTTCAGGGCTCCTGTCTTGCACGGACCCTTTCGAAGACTCTGGGAGCAGTCCTAGCAATTTAGTATTCATAACTTTATCTCAAAAAGGGCTCTCTAAATTGTATTAGTTTTAAGCATCACAAAACCTGAATCCAGCCCTGAATTGCTGAGAACTTCTGAAAGATCTTGTGGCTCCAGTGGCTTCAGGAGAACTCCTGAGAACCACTGTCTTGGGGACTGGAGGCTGAGAGATCTTCAGTGGAGCTTCTCTGAATTTCCCTCCTTCAGCCCTTCCAACAGTTGTGAGAGCTTTAACTTCCTCCATACTAGGAACAGAGTGGCATTTGTTTTTATGATCAAACCAATAATTGCTTAAAAATGACTGCTGTCAGCAATTAGATTATAATTCTTTGTTGACTTACTCTTAAACTTAGTAAATGATGATATTGTCTTACAATAGAAATGTTGATAGTGAAAAATAATTTTAACATCATATCAAAAGACCTTACAACCAGCTCCATTTTGGCCAACATTGGATACTCATAATGGTGTACTTTGTCCGGGACATAGCATTTGCTTAGCAAATATGAGTGTATGAATTAGTGAATGAAGGAATGGGTAAATTTATGTGTATCTGTATCCAAGTTGCTTCCTACTTATGATTATTAAACATAGATCATATTTGTTCTAATTTTCTTTAGATTTATTTAGTACAGTACCAACAACTTCCAGCTGCTCACTGCTTTGTTTGGA
Organism: Pan paniscus; assembly: GCF_029289425.2. Classification (NCBI taxonomy): domain Eukaryota; kingdom Metazoa; phylum Chordata; class Mammalia; order Primates; family Hominidae; genus Pan; species Pan paniscus. Next base: position 16,197,051 of record NC_073259.2, on the reverse strand, counting down.
TGACAATGATGAGTAGTTTTGGAAGCCAGTCCAGCACAAATTCTAGGAAATCCCAGGGTGCATCTGTAATTAATTTAGGGTCTTCCAGAGGTTGGAGATCACACCTGTTAGTTATGAATTATTTCCAAGGATGAATTTTTTGAAAAGGCTTTACTGTTGGATCGGTTTGAAGAGTTCAATCTCCGTACTTTTTTTTCTTGTAATGTAATTCTGAAAGGTAAATAGCAATGATAATCATTTTGCTGAATAAGAAAGTCAATGGTCAGTCCTCACCAGAATAAATCATGTTTCTAATTTAATTGTAATTAAGACCATAATCTTTCAAATTAAGAAATAATTTAATCATTCTTAGAATTAGACCAGCATTTTAAAAGCATCTACATTTATATGACATCACTGTATGCTCCATACTGAAGTCAAACTAAAATATGAATCTAACATTTAAGAGTTTGTAATTTTTTAAATATTGATGAATTACATAGAAAAGCTCAAAATTACATTATTTGCTATTTTTTCAAATAACTTATTTTCTTTGTGTTTTTTGTGGATGAAATAAGAAAGTAAGAATTCAGGAAAGTTTCATAATAATTGATAGCAAATGTGCAGATAAGTAATTGAGTTTGGAAGAATTTGGTCTGTTTTCATTTTTTAAACATTCACTATGTCCAAACTCTGTGCTATGTACTGTACTAACCAGTGGAGATACAAAGATGAATTACACTTGATAGTTACCCTACTGATGTTAAGGTAGACATCGACATTACAGACATATTCCTGGAAAAACTTTGGTAAATTGTTTGAGGGAACAGGCAATAATTTTAAAAACACAAACAAAACAAAGGAGCTTTAGGTGGACCGGACATTGGAGTGACACATGATAATCTCATCTACTTTTCATGTCACCTTTGAGAACCTCTCATAAAGCAGGAAACCGACTCTGGGACATTGAATCTCTGTCCCAAGTTAACCTGGTTAATAAAAAACAGAGCCAGAATTTATACCTAGTCTGTCTGAACCCTAGGGGCGAAACAGTCCTGTATTCCACACAGTCTTTGGGTACAGATCCCAGACCCTTTGGCCCTGTGTTTAGTACCATCCAGCCCATTCTCAAAGGGCATGTGGGCTCTTCAACTTGGGAATAATGTTTATTGGGTGATCTGTTTCTCTATACCTCTCATCCTCGAGGCTAAGAGGGCTCAGTTCCTTAAGCTTTCACCAGCTGGCAGAGGCAACTGGAGCAGAAGGTAGGAAGTGGATTTATTCAGCTTTTTTTTGTGTTCCTTATTAAATATATATTGACAGCTCCTTATTTGTTGCGGTTAAATTGGTGTAAACTCTGAATTTACGTTAAATCTGTGAGGTCAATTTCCTCATCTGCGTGTTACAGATGAAATTATCCGTATATTACCTTTCAGGAGTAAGTTGCCAAATAGTCTTAAGGTTTTATTATTCCAGGTCTTAACAGCTGTGCTACGAATAGCTGCTGGTGCTTGATACATGTTGAATGACTGACTAGATGCAAAGGATTTAAAAACAAGTGTTTGAGAGGTTAAAGCGCAGAGTAGTTTGGGTGCCCTATTTTACCTCTCCTTGTCAGCTGCGGGTGTCAAGACGGGTTGAGGGAGGAGAGCCAATGCACCCCGCTCCAACAAAGGGTCAGCAGCGCGGGCTCCTCGGAACGCTCCAGACGACAACCCGGGCGCCCCGTTCACCCTGGCTTTCCTTGGTTCTGCAACGCGACCCGCGCGCTCGCGTCCCGGCGGATTGGAGCCCTAGAAAGCGCACCGGGCGCCTTTAAATGCTAATGAGAGTCCAGGGCCCGACTCCCGAGCCAAGTTTCCCCACCCTCTCCCCTCGCCCGCCCTTCCCTCCCGGGCCGGTGCGCCGCCTAGAAAAACTTGTGCGGGGCCATTTTTGGGGCAGTAAGATCGAGCGAGGAGCCCAAGAGCGAGCGCGCAGCACGAAGCTCGAGCCGCCTCCGCCGCGCGACCCCACCTCGGCCGCCGCCGCCTGCGCCGCGAGAGCCGCCCCGGCCTCCCCGAGAGCGAGCCCCGGCCGCCGCGACCACCAGCCGCGCTAACCGCCGACCAACCGCCACCGAGGCGCCTGAGCGAGAGCAGAGGAGGAGGAGGCATGAGTGAGGCGGGCGAGGCCACCACCACCACCACCACCACCCTCCCGCAGGCTCCGACGGAGGCGGCCGCCGCGGCTCCCCAGGACCCCGCGCCCAAGAGCCCGGTGGGCAGCGGTGCGCCCCAGGCCGCGGCCCCGGCGCCCGCCGCCCACGTCGCAGGAAACCCCGGTGGGGACGCGGCCCCCGCAGCCACGGGCACCGCGGCCGCCGCCTCTTTAGCCACCGCCGCCGGCAGCGAAGACGCGGAGAAAAAAGTTCTCGGTGAGTCAGGCCAGGGAGGGCAGGGGCTGCCGTAGTGGGGCGGGCCCAGCCGGCCGCGGAGCACGTGTGGGCAGCTCGCGCTACATCTCCCACCCGGGCTGGAGACGCTGACAGCACAGGGTCCCCAGGGGTCTCCGGGTCCCCAGCGCTGGCCGCCTCCCTTGCCGGCGCTCCCAGGTGAGCGCGCTGCGCCCTGCGCTCCTGGCGGCCGTGTGCACCTCCCTTCTGGTTCCGGGCCAGAAAGTTTAGGTCTTAACTTCTGTCTCCCAGACGGGCACTGTTGCGGATTCGCGTGGTGGAAAATGCCTGCGTTTGGAGAGGAAAGGAGAGGCAGTCTGGGAGAGGGGACCTTGGGTAGGAATGGATATAGGGGAAGGACCGACACGTGGGCCTGGCACTTTGGGGTCCTTGCTTGGGATCTGGAAAAGGAGAGCATTTCCTTTGGGGAAGAGGAGGGCGCTAGAAGGAGACGGGGAGGGAAAGATAGAAAAGCTTCTTGCCAGGAAGGGTCAGGTGTCTGTCCCTGACGCCCTTCCCACATGGGCATGGGAAAGACGCCATGCTCCTGTTGGCCACATGCCAGCAAAGAGGTGTTGCAATCGTCTCCGGGAAACTTGGGTCTTAGTCCCACGTCCTCCTCCCCCGCTCTGTGCCCACTGCTGCAAACAGCCATTCAGTGTCCACCAATGGCTACACGCTTCCCTCTTCCCGGACTGTGGGAACGCACGTGGTGTAGCAGCTGAAAAAACTTTGTTGGAAGTGGGGGTATGACGTTAGTTCAAAACATTGTTACCTTGGCACTTGTAACGTAGGAAGGGAAACAGGAAGATGAAATGTTGAGATTTGGGGGGGCAGTGGATGGAAAGGGTTTCTGTGATGGTTGTTGGTTTAGTCACATAACAAGCGTTCTTTTCGTAAGTAACGCCCCTGTGTGAGTTCTTAAACGCTTGCAAAGCAGGTGGGTGGTGAATAACCTCCCTAAAGGGTGTGTGTCCATATCGTTCGCTCTTATAAACAGGAACGTTAACAGATGGTGTAGGATGCTTCGGAGACCTCTTCACTATTTGGGGTGGGGCATGTTTGTCTCATCTCTCTGAGCCCTACTTCCCCTTTGGGAAGAAAGTTGAGGGAGCAATGTGAGAGAAGTGTATTCAATGTTCCCCACCTTGAGAGGACTATTTTCTTGTTTTTTTTTTTTCTAGGGCTTTTACTAAGTCCCTACCAAACAACGTGCTAATTGTAACCTGTGTAGGTTAAGAAACAAAATAGGCCTGATTTTGCTGGACTAAAAGTTACTTAAATCTAGTCAGTAGTACATTGTGATGTTGTTTCTAGCAAATATTTCTTGGAACACTTTCTGCCAGATGTCTGAGAGAGAAAACCTTGTGTTCTCCAAAGCAGTGTTAAGATAACATTGTTAATGATACCTTATTTTTGTAGAAAGCTTTTGCGGTTTTTCACTTAATCCTGTACTGTTCTGAGATTGGGAAAGCAGATACTATCTTTAAAGATGAAGGAAACAGATAAATGAAGGTTAATTTCCTCAAGCAACTGTCTCTGCAGATCCCTGGTGATGAGTCTGATGCCTTTTATCTTTCCACGCTTACTGCGTCTCTCTAAAAATGAAGGACAGCCCTTTCTACGTGACACCTCAACACTGTTTGTCTCTGTCTAGTGTGTCCTGCCATCCCCTTTCCTTTGCCAAGCAAACACATAGATGCCTAAGATGTACTAGGCACAGTGCTGACTAAAATGGATATGTTCTAGTATTTGCAAATGGGCCTTCACTTGAGTTTATAAGCACATAGGCCAGGAAAAATAGTTTTCATGAGTGCAAAAAAATTTTCCTTCTGATAAATGTTATGGAAATCTATGGTCTTCCTCCCCAACCCTTCCCCTTAGTGTATATGAAGTGGGTTTATGGTTTAAAGCAAGACATGGGAATGAATTTGATCATAAGAAGTCCTTGGAGAAGTATTTGCGGAATTACGAAACTTTTTTAAACTACATTGGAGAGTAAAAATAACCTTCAGCTTAGATTGAGGTTAGACCTGAGAATTATTTATCATCTTTTTCCTTTATTATTAGTATTGTCATTTTAATCAAGATTATTCCTTCAACAATGCTAGATATTAAAAACAGTTCCAGTCTTTATATTTTCCCAGGTAATTAATTTTTTGGGCAAATGAAAAGAGGCACTAAACGCATATTATTTGGAATATTGCCTGACTTAAATGCATATAATGTATCAAAAACAGGCCTCTTCTGTGTACATTTGCATCGAAAACATCAACTGTTTTTTTCTCCTTTGCCTTGCTGCTCCAATTAGAGTGGCCTCAAACGTAAGATTGCCTGGGTTTGATCTCTCCTTTGGAGAGATGAGAGATCTTTGGAATTAAAGCTGGAGAATGCTTCATCAGTGTAGACTGCATAACTTTGGAGATATAAAGACATGTTTTTTTTGTTTTGGATTTTCTTTCCCCCAACAAAGAGAGCTAAAGTATTTTCCCAAGTGTATCAGTCTAGCAAACTTCAGAACTACCCCTGCCTACAACAGAGCAAGTCTTAATTACTATTTTAGTTTTGAATTTAAAAGTGAAGCCTTATTGTTTATCCTTGGAAATTATAAACTTTGTATCTTATGAAAAGACAGTATGGATTGATGTTAATAATTACTTTCATTCTCTACTGAGGCTTTTTTATTTTTTCTTTAAGGTAATCTATTATCAGGTTTCCTGTTTCATCGAGTCTTGATAATTGCTTTTTGCACTTCCTGAATTGAGACAGGGGCATTTCCTAGAAGTACTGAATTTGTCATTCATAATTGATTCCAAAGATCATATTTGAAATAGTTGAGATAAATATAAACCTACAAAATACAAGTTACATGAAGTTTTATTTTGTTTAGATTCCTTCTCTCAATTCTGCTAAAATCAGGCATTGTAGAGAAGTGGTCCTGCTCATGAGGTAGAGACAACCATTATGGGTAAAGAGGGGGATTTTATGGAAAAATGCTTAAGTTTGATTCGCACAACTGTAGAGAGCAAGGTAAAAAAAGAAACAAGCCCAAATTCATCATGTGATTTGAAAAGACCTGTTATATCACGTCTCAGAGTGGTAAGTACAGAACTGGATTGAGACAGCAGCAGTTCTATAATTATTCTTGACTCCTCTGATGGGCTCCCATTTGGCGACTGTACAAGTTGCTTTACGTCTTTGTAGATTGCCTGTTAACAAGGAGCCACCTTGTTTCTCATTAAAGTTTGCCTAATATTTCCAAGTATGAAAGTGATGTGTTAAGGTCTTTCACTCTTTTATTGTAGCTCCTATTTTGAACTTATAAAATTTGTCTAGGTTAAAACTTGGAACATTCATCTTGAACATTCTTTTTTTCCTTCAGTGTTTGTCGATTTTAATGATTACAGAATTGTATAGACTTATAACCACTCCTTATCTTTTGACTTTCCTGAAAAGTTGAATAAGGAAGAAAGGTTTAGTCTTCTGAAAAGTATTTCCTTATGAGATCTTGGCTTGCTCCATTTTCTTTTTCTAAAGTATTTTGGAATTAAGCTTTTAATGGTTTCTTTAGGTATGTTTAGGCTTTGTCTAATGTTATCAAGATCTTAGTGATATGAGCTATATCTCTTTGTAGGTCAGATACTAATTTATCTGCTTAATCCTATTTTAGCCACCAAAGTCCTTGGCACTGTCAAATGGTTCAACGTCAGAAATGGATATGGATTTATAAATCGGTATGTGTGTGCATATATTTGCATCTTTTAAGTTTATACTTACATTGTGGCACCAGCAGTTATAAATCCCTTAGCCTTCATTAATGCCTTATGTAAATTTTTTAGGTTTCTAAGCACTGTAAATATTCTCATTTCTAAGCTACTGGTTGTTAAATACTACTTAAAATACATTTCCAGCACACTAATAAATAACTTATTTCATAAAATCTAGTCATTAAGGAAAAAAAGGAGGGGGTGACAAAATCAGAAATGGGAAGGGCCTTAGGATAAATGAGACCATATCCATAATTTCACAGATGGAGAAATGGAGTCTTACACTGGTTAAGCAGCTTTCCTAAGGTCACCCAACTAGTGAGTCATTGAGCTGGATCTTTAACTCACTTCTGGTCCAGTCCTATGTAGAAACTGTAAACTGTGGTAACTTTTAACCGTACAGGAATGAGAACACAACTACAAGATGCTGGGAGTATTATGAGGTTTTCACATGATATCGGCATTTTCTTTGCTTTCCCACCCCTTCTTAAAGTCCTCCAATTTCTTGTCTCCTTTGGTGGGGTGGGGGTGGGGGGGCTGTTTTAAGTTTCAGTGTAAGGAGAGCCTAGTTCACAGCTGTGCCCTGTCCTTTTAACTGTCTTGCTTTGCTTTTGCTGGGAGGAAAATCTGAGGCTCTGATTACACACCATGTGATTCAGAAAGAGACAGAGGAACGGGATGTTTCTGTATGTTGAGTCTATGAGCTTGGATCTAAGCACTGTGGCAATGTGGAGGAGGAAGGTGGGTGGCCTGTGGAGTTAGAAATGTTTAACAAGGATTTTAGGTGTCTGAATTGAGTGTAGAAAATAAGTGAAAATATATGTTGTGTTTTGAGGACTTGGGAGTTAAATTCATAACACATAGGTTCTTTTAAGTTTTTCCACATACGTACTACCTTTAATTGTGAGCTTTTTGTCTTTCAACAGAAATGACACCAAAGAAGATGTATTTGTACATCAGGTAAGAGGGATTATAAATACTACATTTGCTATGTGAGGAGAGGGTGTGTAATCTTCTGTCAGCCCTTTCCCAAAAGTAAGTCCTATGGATTATTATTTTAATCTAAACTCTTTCTGTGATTTATTTTGCAACAGGAGTTCAGTTCCACATTTTAAGATTGGCAAATAAGTTCTTCTACCCCATCATATTAACTGTTTTCAAATAGTTTTATTTTTGCAGTTGTATAAAGTGATATTTGGTTAGACCACTTTCTAATTTTTAAAGCCTTTGAGTCCTTAGCAAAAAAAAAAAAAGTCTGTTTCCCTTTTAGCATCCTGTTCTCCTGATGTGGTTCCTCCTTAGTGTTTGCCTGGAGCCAATCTGGCTTCTGCCTGGGTAGGTATTGGTTAAAGCTCCTCTGTCAGAGCAGCTCTCAATTGAAGTAAATAGCGCAGAGAAGCAGATAGTAAGATGAGAAAACTTCCAGTTCTCAGGGTAGCCCTCACTCTTGTTAAATGAGGCATGTTAGGACGTGTCCAGGTCAAAAGCTGCAAATTCCCTTAGATTTGCAGGAAATAGAGGAAATGGGTAAGATATGGAGCTTCTCTGCTATAGATGCCTCAGTTTTTCTTTGCTTTATTAGCCTAGGATGTTATTTATTCTGTTATTAATATGTCCTAGACTTCCTTTATAAAATAGGTTAAGAGAAGGAATACTATCCTTAGTGTTCTTTTTGTTTATTTAGTTTTCAGTGAATTGTCTGAAATATGCGTTCTCAGAGTATAACAATAAGGAAGATAGAGCAGCAGGTACTAATGCCAGCCCATTCTCTTGCAATGCAGAAATCCAGAATGCATCTGATTTTCTGTGTTTTTGTTTCCTTCTGTTTAGGTTTGTGTGTGTATTGGAGTGACTGTAGGAGTTGGAGATAGTGGTATCTAGCTGTGGTTTCTATTGTTTATATTTCTACTAGACTGGATATATCTCAGTTGTATTTAGATAATTTGAGTAGATTTATTTTGTTCAGATACAGTGACTTTTAGGGTCATAATAGTGTTGTTTATAATACTTGGAGGTTTGAGGTTAATAGACCTTTTAGGGTAAGAACTCTGAAGACTGCTAGAGTCAAGGTCCTCAGAAGTTGCTGTATTGGTGGCTGGCTTTATTAGCCTGTGAGTATATGACCCGATTCCAGCCCCCGTGAGGTTGTGTGGTGAGTCACCTCAATGTGTTGAGGCTTGCCCAGTTTAACAGGAAAAAGGGAGCGAGCCGGCAGGGAGGGGCTGTTTTTGGAATGGCTGAATGTTCGTGCTGCGTGCCTGTCCTGAACTGCCTTTTTTCCTCTATGGGTGAGGTCTCTGCTCTGTTGGCTCACTATTTCTTTTCCCTCCTACTCAGAGTTAGGGGACGGGCTGGATTACACATGCTTAATCACTTTATAAAATAAGGTTGACCTAGTTCCATAGAAACTCAAGCCCCTTTAACTGTTTAGAGATACCAGCCAAAGAAATGGAAATGCATGGCAGGAATTATTTTCTGCCTTCATTGATGGAACAAGAGAGAGCAGCACCTATTCATAAGCAGATATTTAGGCGTAGATGTTTAATGAAGAATAGCATCTTCACTAACCTTTTAATGTATTATCAGGGAATGTAGGATTTGTTGACATGAATTGTGTGATGGGAGAAATGTTGAATAAATATCATATAGGTAGAGTACAGGGATATGAATTCCCCCTCCTCCACTTCCCCCATCATCCCTGGGGCTGTTACGGTTGTGACTTCAGATAAATCATTTTAACTGTTAGCCTCATGTTAACTCATCTGCAAAATGGGAGGAGAGGGGGGAGGCCAGATTATTACTAATACGTTCTGATTCTTGAGATAATTTTGTTTACTCGTCAGAAATATTTATCCCCTTGGCATTTTAATTTGTTTTTCTTTATCACTGCCTCCTTTCCTCCTCCGGAGATTCAGAGAATCTCTGAAGCTTAATGGTTTGAGGTAATTAATACATCTGATATGATCAGGTGATCAGCCTGTAACAGTAGTGTGTAGTCACTGCACACACTGCAATTATAGAAAAAACATGTTCTGTTTAATCCACCTGTCAAGATGAATAGCACAAATCAAGGAAGTAATGTGGAATATAGTTTTATAGTGTTTTCTTGTTGTTGTGTTGGAGATCCAACTTAGTGGGAGAATGGTGGAAGAATAAGAATCGGTCAACAGTTTCTTCAAGTTCACTCTGGTGTACTTGAAAGCAGTGAAATCTGTGGCCAATATTGAAATATACATCGAATAAAATTTTCTGTTCTCTTTCCAGACTGCCATCAAGAAGAATAACCCACGGAAATATCTGCGCAGTGTAGGAGATGGAGAAACTGTAGAGTTTGATGTGGTTGAAGGAGAGAAGGTGAGAGGAAATTGTGGTTGGGTATCAAAGTGCTGGCACATAGTACTGTTGCACAATAAATTATCTATCAGCCCCTTATGAATTGACATGACTTTGGAATTTTTGTACAATAGCAGGAAGTGACTTTTAAACAGAATTTTTTTCTTTTTTTTAAGATGGGGTCTCCCTCTTGCCCAGGCTGGAGTACAGTGGCGCGATCTTGGTTCACTGCAACTTCCACCATCCAGGTTCAAGTGATTCCTCTGCCTCAGTCTCCCTAATAGCTGGGATTACAGGCATCCACCACCACGCCCGGCTAATTTTTGTATTTTTAGTAGAGACGGGGTTTCACCATGTTGGCCAGGCTGGTCTTGAAACTCCTGACCTTAGGTGATCCACCTGTGTCAGCCTCCCAAAGTACTGGGATTACAGGTGTGAGCCACCGCACCCAGCTAGCAGAAATATTTTTGACATTGTCATTATAAACATTCTGCAATAAAGATACTTTAATTTCTTATTTAATAAATGATCAACTCTGATTATGGAAAGAAAAGCTGATTTCTCAATTTAAAAATAACTTATATTTTTATACCAAAGGTATATATTTCGAAATGCAGATTAAAATTTAACTATCTTATGTATTAACAATATATTAAAAGTGCTTTGCAGCTGGGTGTGGTGGCCCACACCTGTAATCCCAGTACTTTGGGAGGCCGAGGCAGGCGGATCTCCTGAGGTCAGGAGTTCAAGACCAGCCTGGCCAACATGGTGAAACCCGTCTCTACTAAAATTACAAAAATATCTGAGTGTGGTCGCACGCCTGTAATTCCGGCTACTCAGGAGGCTGAGGCAGGAGAATCGTTTGAACCTGGGAGGTGGAGTTTGCAGTGAACTGAGACATTGCACTCCAGCCTGGGGGACAGAGCAAGATTCCGTTTTAAAAAAAAAAAAAAAAAAGAAAAGAAAAAAAACTGCTTTAGGGCAAAAGATTTCTTTTATCAAAGTAAAGTTTTCAGGCTGACTTGTAAGCACTTCTACCTACAAATAATACATGGTAAAGAATATTTTAATCTCAATAAAAGGAGATCGAAATTGAATATTAATCATTTTGTTTTCTGTTTGGCTTGGATTTTGGGAAGCTGAAGGTACCCTGATAGACCCTAAAATAGCTTTGTCCAGGTCAATTGAATCCAAGAAGTTAAGGGATTTTCCTGAAGACTAGCTATAGAAGTTTTTAATACTGTTACATATTTAATTCCGTGTCAGTAATGCCCTTTATGCTTTGCGTTTCGTCTGTTATAGATACTAGTAAAACAATATTGAGTAAGATTAAAAACACGCTAAAACTACATATAGCACAACTGCCATGGCAGCTAATCATGGCAGCTGAATTATAAATTAACTGGATGACAGGTTAACTCCCTGTATGTGCTCCTCCCACATACACATATACCATTCCATAGGTCATGTTCCTAATGGCTCTCAAACCATTGTGTTTTAAAAGAAAATTTATTTCATTTGATGCAGAAATTTAAGTAATTGTCTTTACCAGTGTGATCCCCAGGGTATCTTGTAAGTCTTTTAGATTTTCAAATCACTCACCAGCACCTGCCAGTCTGTGAGGATCTCTGATATCCCATCCAATTTTTAAAAAATTGTTTTGGGTTGATTTTTCTTCTGTATGTTTTCAGAACTCAGGGTTTTACAAATTGATGTAGGGTGTGAAATACACTCTCTGAAATCTTCTTGGTCTACATTTTTCTAACATTTTTGAAACATTTTCCATTTGTCCATATGAGAATAAGAATTCTAAATCTGTTTCAAGGATAATAGGAAAGGCTAAAGAAGGACTACATGTGTGGAGAATATTATTCATCAAAGACCCTTTCTTCTTGTTGCTGCCAAAATAGAAGTTTCACTCAGTACCTTTGTGCTGGACAGAGAATCATGTGAGCCCATGAATAGGGATTGTCCTCTTGGTACCTCCTAGACTAACATAGGTTTCAACACATTCTAGGAAAATAACAGTATCTCAAGTCTTTCCCATTGAGGAATATTCTTCCTGGTCTAGCATTGCTTCTACTTTGACAGTTGTATATTTGCTGATTTATGTTCTTTAAAGAGGTTACACATTGCTTTTGCGATTGACATGACTAGACAAGAAAGCAAAACTCAGGTTGTATGAGCAAACAAGCCATATATGTTTAAATCAGGATGTGAAGTACCTTACTCACTTTGTTTAAAACCTAGATCTGTTTTTAAAATCACAGTGGGAATTCTTAGTATGTTCTGCCAGTCTTATACTCTAGCAGTCCAAGGCTGTTTTTTGAGTTAGTGTATGTTCTTTTTAATTTTGAGGCCATCTTTTTATTTTCTTCTCAGGGTGCAGAAGCTGCCAATGTGACTGGCCCGGATGGAGTTCCTGTGGAAGGGAGTCGTTACGCTGCAGATCGGCGCCGTTACAGACGTGGCTACTATGGAAGGCGCCGTGGCCCTCCTCGGAATGTACGTTGTCTCTGTTACTTAACCAGTGATGGAGAAATTGTTCATGCATGGAATTAAGTGTATGTACTTGGAGCAGATAAATGCCTTGTCTTCTCCTGGAGACAAATGATTTAAGTGATTTTTATTTTTTCTTTAGAGGAAATTTTTATCTTATTTTTTAAAATGTGTATTATTGATTTCCATAGGTTTTTGGGAAACCAGTGGTGATTAGTTACATGAATAAGTTCTTTAGTGGTGATTTCTGAGATTTTGGTGCACCCATCACTGGAGCAGTATACACGGTACTCTTAAGGGGAAATTTTAGCGCTCAGAATTTTTCCAGAGCCACTGGTCTCATTAGACACTTGCCATTCAGAAGTTGTATCAGTTAGGATATATTTGGCTGCAAGTAGTAGACATTTAATTATCTTTTAACAGGAAGACTTAAGGGAGACAGTGCTGAGGTTTTTTTAACAAGGTTTCTCTTCATTTGGCTCTTTTTTCGGGCCAGAACCTAGTCACAGACATTCACTGGCAAAGGGGAATGGATTTCCATCATTGACTTAACCTTGTTGTTCATTCTTTGGTGCCGACACTGTTGACCTCTAAGAAAATCAAAATTTGGTTGGTGAAAGAGTGGAAAATAACTTGTGAATAGGCAATAAAAGTACAGGCCACAGAACTACTAACGAATTTGCCTTGGTTAAGAGGCTGTTTTATTTAGCATAGCATTTTTCCATTATTTCAAAGTAAAGAAGCAATAAGTGATTCTGTGGATTTTTAGTTCTTTAGGTTGGTTTCAATGCAGGGGAAAGAGTTGGTGGCAAATCTGGCTGGAGCTTTCTTGGGAGGCTCAGTTTATAGGAGTATTCTCAAGGCACCCAAAACGGACCCAGTATATTTGTGGTCATGAGAAACTTACTAGATTTGAATCATTCTTGGTGTTTCTAGAATTAGAACCAGGTATTGGCACATTGAAGAAAACTCCGAATGTTTGTCAGCACAGGATTGTGACTGCCTGTCTCATCCAAAGAAAAACTCATCAGAATTAAATATCTGCAGATTGAGAATGACCTATCTTTATGTTTTAATAGATTTATATCTTTCTGTTTACCTAAATGCTTTTCCTCTTTATTCTGCCATCATCACATCCTGCCCAAATTAATTCTGTCAGATTCCTTAGGACTTCCCACTTGTTTCTTTGTTTTTGCTTATCTTATTTGATTTTTAATAAGCTATGAGGGGGGTAGCTAGGAATGAGCTGCTGTAGCATTTCCTACATCATGTTCTCTTTGAAGTTCATCAGAGTCACAGAGCGCTAACTGTGATTATTTTGACTCCCAGGTTAATTCGAAAGCAAAAGTGGTAGAAAAACATTCAGTGAAAAATTTTTCTTAAAGACTTTTCCTGTCCAAAACCTGAAAATTCTAAAGTCATGCATATAAAAGATATTTAGAAACAAAATTGTTAAAACGCTTAAGAAACAAAATTGTTAAAACTCTTAAAGTATACATAAATGAGCTTTTTTGTTGTAATATCTAAGTCCCAACAACTTGTTCAGTATCTCTCAAAAGAGTGTGTTCAGCAGTGCTGGTGCCATTATTATGCTTTGTAAAACTCTTAAAGATTTGATTGTGTGAAATGCAAAAGAGGAAGATAAGCCCAAGAAGAAAAACAGTTTATGTTGTCTCACACTTAATATTTTGGTAAGCATTTTCTGTGCAAATAAACGTTTACATAATTGTGAATCTCATCTTTGGTAGAGGTTTTATGAAGAGTAGAATGACTTGATTTTTTTTGAAGTTAGACTAGTTGAGGCTTTTTTGGAGGGGGAGTTTGGTTGCACATGTGGACTTGTTCTGGAAGGGTCCAAAGCTTAAATACACTCCTGTAAAAAAAAGTAATGGGTCATTATTTTGCTTTTTTTATTTATTCATTTTTAAAAACTAGTTACTTCCCATTAAAGACATTTGCATATCCCCTTTAAAGTAAAACTTGAAATCACATAGTCTTTGTAGGATGTTTGGTTTTTTAAAATGTAAAATGGTAGTATATGATATAATTTAAATAGAAGAAAAATATAAAATGAATCAGTGAATTCCTTTGTGAATATTAATAAGATCTATATTTAGAAACCTCCAGGATTAGGGCTTACTACCATCAAAGTATGATTACAGCGTTACTCCTAAACATATAAAGGGAGTCATGCCTTAGGTCAGTTGTTCTCAAACTTCCTGATTTGGGGATCTGTTTACATGCTTACATGTTATTGAGGATTCTAGAGTTTTTGTCAATGTTTATTTATATTAATATTATATTAGAAAGTAAAATAAACTTAAAATGTTAATTGATTAAAAATATATGTTCATGAAAATAACAGTTTTTATGGAAAAAATATTTAAATTGAAAAGAGTGGTATTGCTTTATACTTTTGCAGATCTCTGATGTATGGTTTAATAGAAGATAGCTGGATTCTCACATCTGTTTCTGCATTCAGTCTGCTGAGAGACCACATGTCATTGTAGCCTTTGGGAGACCCCACCATATACTTCTGAGAGAATGCCTGGGAAAGGCAAATAGCATCTTAGTAATATTATGGCAATAGTTTGACCTCGCTGACCCCCTGGAAGTTTTCAGAGATCCCATCCACACTTTACAGACTTGTAGGAAGAATACCACTTGGGTCAAATATGTTGGTAACATCATAAAATGTATTATTTTTTGGCTTTTCCCTGACGTTGCCTCAGTGGATGGTAAATGCTGGGAGACACGCATTTGATGGAGCAAAAATTATAAACCTTGCAGATACTCTTCGGGTGGTTGGTTAGCTGATACCAGTTCTAATGAGATGACTATTAAATTGATTGTAGATTGATTGCTCTTGCTTTTCTGCTTCTTGGTATTTTATCTGCACAGATCTACTCTAATCTTAATGTAGTTTATCCCAGGCAATCACATGATAATCTGGGTTAAATGCATTTTGTCTGTATAATGGAAAGGATTATATTGCTTTGGGGAGATTTTATTTTGGTGATATTCATCCTAAATGGTGTTCTTTGGTTCTTTCCTTGCTAAAACTTCTCCTGAATCTCTGTTTCTTTGCTTCGCTAGTACGCTGGGGAGGAGGAGGAGGAAGGGAGCGGCAGCAGTGAAGGATTTGACCCCCCTGCCACTGATAGGCAGTTCTCTGGGGCCCGGAATCAGCTGCGCCGCCCCCAGTATCGCCCTCAGTACCGGCAGCGGCGGTTCCCGCCTTACCACGTGGGACAGACCTTTGACCGTCGCTCACGGGTCTTACCCCATCCCAACAGAATACAGGTAAAATTGCAACTGAGACTTCTCTTCAGCAATCCTCACCCTTCCGTCCTTCTCTGCCTCCTCTTCCTCCTCCTCCTCCAACATCAGCTGCCAGAAACCTTGCTTATGGCTTCCTGATGCTACAAAAGCTGAGGCAAGGCCTTCAGTCTGCTTTTTCAAAGCAGTCATTCCGGTAACATTTCTAAAAGCAAAACCACGTGATCCATGCCTATAATAGGGAACCCTTATGGCTAAAGTTTCTAGTTGATAGAAGAACAAAAGAATTAAGGTAACAAGACAGGTGGAATGTGTAAGAGCTTGGACTCTGAAGTCAGGCTGGATTTGAATCCTGTTTCTGCTACTTATTTGTGAGGTTTTGAGAAAACCAAGTTTTAGATGAAGTTCATCCATTAAGTGGGGGCATTAAATGCCTGCACCATAGGGTTATGATGATTAAATATAAAGGATTTAGCAAAAGAGATGCCTGCAGCATAAATAACATTTATAAAGTATTGGTTTTAAATGAGACAGTGCTGATTTTTAAAGGCAACCTACCAGAATGGAGGTTGTTGATGATTGATTCTCCTTTTTCACTGCAGAATATTAGTACAGCTGTTTTGAGTTTGTTTTGTGCTTAATAACCCTTACATCAACTTTGCAGTTCCTAGGGAACTTGGAAAACTAGGGATAGATCATCATTTTTGTTATCAGTAGCCAGAACTTTTTTCTCCTCAGTGTCCTTGGGGTTTCTTTTTTTTCCCCTCACCGCTAGATGTTTTGACCGAACATTATGTTCAGTCTGTTCTTTGCTACCCTTCTCCTGTCCCATCATGCATGACTGTGTTCTTTCTTGTTTTTTTCCTTCTACTCTTCAACAGCTGCCCCTGACAAATGTGCTAAAAATAACAAGTAGACTTACATATATGGAGAGATTGGGTACATGAGACATAGTAGCTTTAGGGCAGCACTCTGGGCTTCTAGGAAACAAGGACAGGAAAAGTCAGTGAGATTGTAATATGCACTTATTTTTAGCGTCTTAATAGTGCTTTCCTGAAATACTCCTCCTTAGTGTTTGGCTTATACAACATATATCACGTTTGCTGAAAGCATGATGATTCTTTTTCATATCTTTTGAAATAAAATGTATTTCATCTTAGGAATTGAAGTTTCAGAGCAAAGTCGTTCCTTAGTGCCACATAAAACATCATATGCAGAAGCTAATCAAAAGCTGCTTTTGAACATGTACGCTTATTCCTGTAACTTAACTGCATTTAGTTATTGACTGAATGGCTGACTTTCCTACCTATTCCATGTCAGAAGTAAAAGTTGTCTTGATCCTTTAAACCATATTTTTTAATAATCTTTATAACATTTACTAGCTCTCTGACAAAGTAGTCTGGTTAAGCCAGTCAAGAGCATCAAAAGAAAATTCCTAAAGCTCTCATCCATATAACTAAGCTACTTCAAGGTTGTCAGTGTGTTCTCTTAAAAATATATAGATGGATCTCTAGGATAGTAAAAATTATTGAGATCAAATAGAAAAGTCTTCGCCAACGTTTTCTACTATTACAACACTATGAAATTTATTGGGCATAATAGAAAAAAAAATAGGAATATATAGGCCAGTGGTATTTGCCTTATGCACTAAGGACATAATATAGCATGATTTATTAGTGACTGAATGACTTCCATTTTTAAAGAAAATAGTTCTATAGATTTGAAAATTAAGTAGAATCATTCACTGAGCTACTATGTGCTTGTTGTCTTTGAGAAAATAATTATATGATGGAGGGAAGGGAGCAACATTGTGGCATCTACCAGGTGACAGATACTTGGAATTGGTTCTTTCTTTAGTTGTCTCTATAGCCTGAGGGAAGCAGTGGTTTCCATATTTTTTGTTGTTGTCACAAATGAAGGAATTTGATTACTTTTAAAAATCAGCAACTTTTATTTTACATGGACAAGAAGTGGTAGAACTTAAATTCATTTTGTTCTTGTCATCCAGTCTTTCTGGCAGACTCTTATCCTTTATACATGTTAATTGCTGTTTCTGTCAGTCTTTTTTTGTGACTCAACAGTTTCTGAGGAAGAAATGGCCGAGCTTACTTAGGAAACTAAAGAGAGGCTCATGTGATGGGGATGATGTGAATGAAGGGGGAGAGGGTATGAGGTGAGATCTCAGGGGAGGTCAGACATGCTGGTAGACCACTGTAAAGACTTGACCTACTGTAAATGTGATGAGAAGCCAGTAAAGGGATCTCAACAGAAAAGAAACATTGAAGAGATTATTGGACTGTTTTGTTGGGACTAGACCACAGGAGGCAAGAGTATAAAAGCAGGGAGAACAGCTGTTATAATCTTTTCAGTAGAGAGATGAACATGGGTTGTATTAGAGAAGCTGGCAGTGGAAGGTCTGATTAAATGGTTAGATTTGGAAAATGTTTTAAGCATATAGAGGTGTTGGCATTTCATGATGGATTGAGTGAAGAGTATGAGGAATGGTAATATATTGTATGAGGAGTAAATAATACCTCTGCAGTTTTGATTTAAACAAATATGGGAATACTGAAGAAAGATTGGGTTTGGGGGGAAAGGTGAAAATTCTTTGGAGGTCTTTTTCTCATATTAAATTCACGTATAAGTGGAGGTGTTAAGTAGGCAGAAGAAATAAAGCAGAGGGAAGAGGTAGAAAGTGGCTGGAGGATGGAAGGTGTAGTCTTAGATACCGTGGTTGACAACATTTTTGGGAGTTCATTAAGTTGTATTTGAGAAGAGACCTAAATGGAGCAAGGGATCAAGTCCATCAGGTCCCAGGAAAGGCGTGAATGGGAGTCTGAAGGGGAGAAATGGAACTGCAAATAATTATTTGGAATTATTTATTTATTTATTTATTTTATTTATTTTTTTTTTTTTTGAGACGGAGTCTCACTCTGTCACCCAGGCTGGAGTGCAGTAACACGATCTCAGCTCACTGCAAGCTCCATTTCCTGGGTTCATGCCATTCTCCTGCCTCAGCCTCCCGAGTAGCTGGGACTACAGGCACCCGCCACCACGCCTGGCTAATTTTTTGTATTTTTAGTAGAAATGGGGTTTAACTGTGTTAGCCAGGATGGTCTCAATCTCCTGACTTCGTGATCCACCTGCCTTGGCCTCCCAAAGTGCTGGGATTACAGGCGTGAGCCACCGCTCCTGGCTGATTTGGAGTTATAAAACAGGATGTTTAAAGCCATAGGGGCAGGATGATATTAACTATAAAGTGAGTGTAGGTGGAAATAGGGTCCTAGGATCAAGTTCTGGGACACACCAACGATTAAAGATTAGGAAGATGAGGATTGTCTAGCAAAGGACAGTGAGAAGGAGCAGCCAAGGAGAATGTATTTCAAGAAAGAAATGTGTTAAATGCTTGTTGATAAGTAGAGATTAAGCTGAGAATTGATTATTAGATTTGGTAACTTGGAGGTCAGTGGTTTGGTGAGGACAAAAGTTTAAATAGAATGAACTTAAGAAACAGCAAAGGGCAGGAAGAGGAGACATATTCCCCATTGAGGTTTCTGTAGTGGTGGTCATGATGTTTGGTTTTTCTTTAGTATGTATGTCTGTAAAGAAATGGGGTAGTAGCTGGAAGAAGATAAGGGATCAGAGCAAGATTTTTGCTTGATTTGATTTGCTTTTTACAATGCAGAGTTACCCCTGGTCTCTCCCTTACCCCTTATCTCACCAACAACTTCTAAAGCCATTAAATGGGCAGATCAAGGTAGGCACGTGTGTTTGCCATAAACCCACATATATATATACACACATACATAGACACACATATATATGTAACATTGTGTGTGTGTGTTCCATGGTTCTGTCTACTGAAAGGTCCTGAAAGCTGTGATATCTTAGTAACAGCATTGAGCATACCT
The DNA here is from genome assembly GCF_029289425.2 of Pan paniscus. Classification (NCBI taxonomy): domain Eukaryota; kingdom Metazoa; phylum Chordata; class Mammalia; order Primates; family Hominidae; genus Pan; species Pan paniscus. The sequence goes on along the minus strand of NC_073259.2, from coordinate 16,177,849 downwards.
GTCCCCCAATTTTTTGTTTTTAAATAACATTCTCAAACAAAAAGAATTCCCTTTGGAGAAATGGCTGATTTCAGAGCTGGGACAGAGAAAGTATAATATGAGCCTGGAACATCTTGTTGTGGCAGAAAGCGAAGAAGTACTCAAAGAATGTTGGAAACACATCAAAAGGATATGAGCCAGCTTGAAGGGGTTCCCATTGGCCAGTAATGATAGTAACAGATTACAACTCATTGAAAAAAATAGAAAACCATGAGTCCATACAAATATAAATAAATAAACCAATATATTGAAAAATTTGATAAGGAATAGTATATTTATGCACTTTGTAAGTACTTCCTCACAAAGTACTCATTAATTACAAAGAAGGAAAGAGTCAACTTACAGTGGAGGACTCTGGTGGCAGATACCACCTTAACCACTTATCAAAGTGAACATTATCAGTAATGGCACAAATTGAAACTATATGCCACCTGACAGGATGCAGTGAGGAGAATGCAGTGTCACTTTTGTGACATTCCCCTGGGGATGCAAAGACAATATCTAATCGTTAGTGAACACCAATAACCCAAGTTGAGGAATATTTTACAAAATAACTGGTTTGTAATCTTTAAAGAAGTATCAGGGTCATGAAAACCAACGTGGTGGCTCATGCCTGTAATGCCAGTACTTTGGAAGTCTGAGGCGGGTAGATCACGAGGTCAAGAGATTAAGACCATCCTGGTCAACATGATGAAACCCCATCTGTACTACAAATACAAAACATTAGCTGGGAGTGGTGGCACATGCCTGTAGTCCCAGCTACTTGGGAGGCTGAGGCAGGAGAATCGCTTGAACTAGGGAAGCAGAGGTTGCAGTGAGCTGAGATCGCGCCACTGCACTCCAGCCTGGCGACAGAGTGAGACTGCATCTCAAATAAATAAATTTTAAAAAATTGCTCCAAACAAAAAGATATAACTTACTTTAGTGCATAATTCTAAATGGTGTTTTTGCTATAAAGAGCATCATTGGGACAAATGGTGAAACTTGAATGGGATCTGAGAATTACATTTAACTTTTCTGTAACTTTGTGCTTATTTCAAAATTTAAAAAAATTTAAAAGGATGGGTGCTATTTCACTGGGTATATATGCTTGGATGGAAATGATAGAAAAGGTGAAAACATATAGTGAAGGGATAGCGTTGACATGCTGTGTCTAGTTGATGAGAATAGAGAGGCTGTTGGTTTCAGATATGAACTTGGACCACTTACCCAGGGTAATGGGAGAGAAGAAAATTCTAATGTAAATACAGGGAGCTGGGTAGATTTGCTAATGAGAATGTGAAAATTGTCTTCTGACTGTTTCTCTTTCTTGATGAAATAATGAAGGACAGTATTTGGCTCTTAGCGGGAGGAAGGGATGTTTTGAGAAAAGAAAAGAAAGTTGAGTTATGGCTGTATGGTAAAGAATTGCAGACACTGTTGGTGGGTTTTTTTCTTTTTTTAAGTTGTTCTTTCTTTCCCCTGGAAGTTGTACAATAAGTTAATTTTATTCCACTGGCTTAAAGTAAGTTTGCTGTAAAGAAAAATAAAAGAGTATTTTATTTAAAGAGATGAATGAAATGTATCCGATTTCAAAATGTTAAATTGATACGCGAAAATAAAGTTAGGTGCTCTGGGACTCAGCAAATGAGTATTCTAGTCAGACTAGGTTTGTCTTCCTTTTCAGTCGTTCACGAAGATGTACTCATAAATAGTTTGTGTTGCAACTGAGAGTGCCTAGTTTTGTAATGAAGCATTTTGTTTTTTACTTCTAAAAAAAATTCTGAACATAGCTGTATGCACTGTATCTTATCCCCTGTGCCGTGACACTCACTGTCAGCTCTCATTGCCTCTTCAGGCTGGTGAGATTGGAGAGATGAAGGATGGAGTCCCAGAGGGAGCACAACTTCAGGGACCGGTTCATCGAAATCCAACTTACCGCCCAAGGTACCGTAGGTATGTCGCATTTTCCTCTAATGGCCAGTTAAAGGACTTGTGTGCACAATGGTAGAATGAGGACTGTGTGGTTCCGTTTTGTGGATTTATTATATATCTAGAAGATGTGAATGCTTTGACTACATGCCAGAGTTTTCAGGTGGTGGTGTGACATTTCCCACCTACTTAATACTAGAATTTTTAGTTATCTCTGCACCAAAGCATCATTTTGTATTCTGGAATTATAATAAGATGTAAATTAATACTTAATTTTTATCAAAATAAATCAGATAAATTATTGGTGGGCAATTCCGTGGTAATGCTGCAGATGGAGGAAGAATTGAGTGTCAGAGGATATTTGGGATAGTGACTTAATCACTGAGGCAGTCCAGTAGAGGGGTTAAATCAGGGTATGATCAAATCGCCTGAATTTATCTTCCTACTCTAGAATTCATTAGATGTATGTTCTTGGACTGCATTCCAGCCTGCGCAACAGAGTGAGACCCTGTCTGAAAACAAAGAGATATTCTATAGTTGGGGATTAAAGGTACTAATGCAGCTAAGATAATTACTGTGGTACCTGATAAAGTAAAGGCCTCACTATGTATTAGATATTATTACCACCATTGAGGTTAATATTAGTGAACGCTGGGTTATTGTATTTGTGCTTTACTCCTTTTGAAGACTGAATTAGGCTAGACTCCTTCCATAAGATCCCTTTGAAGCGTTTTATAATATAAGCCTGCCCATTCTTTTATCTTACCCTTTGTGGTAAGTGGAAAAACTACAGCTTCCTTCCTGAATGATGTTTATGCTACCTTGAAATTTGTCAGTATGGCTTTATTGAAGGATAAAAAGTATATTATATTGGGAAAGGATTCCACCAATATAATTGTAAAAGGATCGTATCCTTTTTCTTCACAAGGTTCCCTCCAGCTTTAGGCATAATCACTAATGATTAAGTACTAGGGACTTTCAAAATAAAAGAGATGGCATAGAAATGTCTTACTGGAACAAAAAGGATTCAGTAGCGTGTGAGGCTCAGCTTTGTCAGTCCCTGGATATGTGATCTTGGAAAGTCATATTTGACCTTTTTTAACCTATAAAAGCAGCACTTTTATATAGCTCAGCCGTATACTTTATCATCTAAACCTCTTGGTTTTCTTGTTATAAATCTCACCCACAGAATTACCATTCATATTAAATATTTAATTTTAAAACCGACTAGCACAGGCTCTGGCACATAATAATGTTTCTTCTCATGTTTAATTCCCTTAGTCTCTGCTAAATTCTGTTCATGGAAGGCAGATACCAGACTACTCTTCTTTTCTTTTTTAATTTTCCTATTCTTAGTGCTTATCAAAGGGCCTGATAGGAACAGAGTATGTGTTCGGTATATGTATGTTCCTTACAAATATGTATTCAAATGAAAGGGGAAAATGATGGAAAATTAAGATTTTTTTTTTCATGAAACCTCTATTCCATTTGTTGCATTGACCTGTGAATAATTCTAGCAATAAGTACTCATCACTTGACTTTTTTTTTTTTTTAATTTTGAGATGGAGTCTCCCTCTGTCACCCAGGCTGGAGTGTGCCAATCTCGGGTTGCTGCAACCTCTGCCTCATGGATTCAAGCAATTCTTATGCCTCAGCCTCCCAAGTAGCTGGGATTACAGGCATGTGCCACCACGCCCGGCTAATTTTTGTATTTTTAGTAGAGATGGAGTTTCACCATGTTGGCCAGGCTGGTCTCGAACTCCTGACCTCAAGTGATCCGCCTGCCTCAGCCTCCCGAAGTGCTGGGATTACAGGGGTGAGCCATCATGCCTGGCCCTGATCACTTGACTTTTTAATTTTTTAAAATAAATAAAACCTTATTTTCTGGAGAAGCCCTGTCCTGTTGGCACTTGTTCTATTTTCTTCTGTGTTCCCTACAGCAGGGGACCTCCTCGCCCACGACCTGCCCCAGCAGTTGGAGAGGCTGAAGATAAAGAAAATCAGCAAGCCACCAGTGGTCCAAACCAGCCGTCTGTTCGCCGTGGATACCGGCGTCCCTACAATTACCGGCGTCGCCCGCGTCCTCCTAACGCTCCTTCACAAGATGGCAAAGAGGTAAATCCAACCAGTCAGGGCGGATGTTGCCAGATAGTCTTTAATCATGTCAGACTTTAGCATTCTAAAAGTGGTTTTATCACATGAAACCTGACACTTAACAAATACAAAAACATTTTGCTCAAGATCCATATATATAGGGTATGCCTTGCACATAACACAGACCACATATTTGAATCCAGTTAACATTCTCTGAAAGAATGGCCCATACTAATGGGGATTCAGAGCTAAAACATTTGGGGTTCTTCAAAGAAGAGAGGCATTTATCGAGAGGAAGCTGCCTCTAAGCATGAGTTGAAAGCAGTTGTATATCAGACTTTATGGAGAGTAGTGGTATTTAGTTGCCGTTTGTAAGCTGTTCTTATATGGTACTAATTTTGTTTTGTTTTGTTTTTTGTTTTTGTGAGGTTTTGGTTTCGTTTTGTTTTGGTAGAGATGCCAGGGACTGAATATGGTAGTAATTTGTGACTCATACATAAGAGTAGTTAAATTTTTGCATGCTAATTTTCCTTCACAGGAAAATTCAAACTTTTAAGAACTTTCAGTCTTGAACTTTCCACTGTCATCTGACTTTATCTGATTTATGGCTTTGTTTTGCATTTTAGGCCAAGGCAGGTGAAGCACCAACTGAGAACCCTGCTCCACCCACCCAGCAGAGCAGTGCTGAGTAACACCAGGCTCCCCAGGCACCTTCACCATCGGCAGGTAAGAGCTGGGGCAGCCCAGTCTTGAGTTGGTATTTTCTTTTTAGTATCACTGGTTTCTCAACAAGAGTACAAATTAGTCTAAACTAGTTCTACAGTTCATCTGTGCCAACCCCTTGTCTCTATTGGGACTCTGTGGAAAAAGTGATTTGGTGGTTAAATATTTCTGGGATTGACCTCATTTTAATAAGCTTTGGTGAGGGTATAAGCATTCAGACAGAGTTGATGATACTCAACTTCTTTTTTCTAGACAGGCAGTTTTTTAACTACTAGTACCACTTAGGAAAACTGATGCTAAAAGTCCCTAACAAAGGCCTGGTTTTAGTAATCAGAAACAGTTTCAGAACCTGTTTAGTAATCAGAAACAGTAGAATAAACTAAAGGATTTTTTTTTCCTTCCCTTTTTCTTTGATAATCAACTTTATTTATTTTGAGGCGGTGCAGCATAGTGTATAAGAGCCAAGGTTTATCTACCCATTGCAGGCTCTACTGCACCTCTCATTTGCTGGGTGATCTTGAGCGGTTTATCCTCTGTCTCAGTACTATCTGCTACTGGTAAAAATTAGGGTACTAATTATATTTACTAGGGTCGTTGCAAGGATTATTAAGTGAAATAACAGGAAGTGTTTACAATAGGGTATGGTAAAGAATAACCTCTCGTAAAAGGATAGCTTGTTATTTTCTTGTCATTTTCTACTTTTTTCTGTCTTTTAAAGGTCTTGGACATTTTATTTACATAGAATTATAGCCAGAAAGATCAACTCAATTATAAATTCTGGGTTGTTTTTTTTTTTTAACCTTATAACCCTTTTAACTGAGACTTTAGTTCTTATACTTCTTGGTTATCACCCTTTCCATTAGCTTTTAGTTAAGAGAGAGGTTGTAAACTCAGTGTCAATGCTATTTTTCAAAAATTGTTAAAATTTCATCAGTGAAGTTTTGGGATTATTATAAGTTCTTGTGTCTTAAGGCCATCTGCTTTTATATCCAGTGATGTGGGATTTTAATCAGCCGTTAATTAGGTAAGCATTCGCTTTGAGGACAATATTCTGTTTTATCTTGGGTAGCATGGACAGTTTGTCACAGAAATAAGTTCCCTATTCAAACTTGGAATTAACTGATTCAGAGTAACATATTAATAATATAAAAATGGCCATACCCTTTTATGGCATAACATTATTTCTAGGTATTGTTTCTAAGGAAATAATTTTAAATATTGGGAAAAAAATATTTTTACAATTTACAGTCTGTCTGACATTTGGTAAATAGCTAATTGTGATATATTCATATTAGGAGATAGGGTGCAGCCACTAAAATGATTTTGAGTGTTGTTCATTAGTAATGGTAATTTTCTTTTATACAATTTTATAAAATTTTTGCTCTTATGTACTGACTTTTCTGGTTTATAAAAATACTTTATTAAAAAATGAGAGTTTCCATTTAATTAACATATAGCTTACAGATCTATACAAGATGTGATTGTATTTAGAGCATTTGAAGTACTCTTTTTCTAATTATATGAAAAGCATATAATTTCTGCCTTTTTATTCTTTAACTCATGGTTACTTTGTCACTCTTTATAAGTTTGATTTTAATTTTTCCCAGGTGACCTAAAGAATTAATGACCATTCAGAAATAAAGCAAAAAGCAGGCCACAACCTTAACCAACACCAAAGAAACATCCAAGCAATAAAGTGGAAGACTAACCAAGATTTGGAGATTGGAATGTTTACTGTTATTCTTTAAGAAACAACTACAAAAAGAAAATGTCAACAAATTTTTCCAGCAAGCTGAGAACCTGGGAATTCCTGCACAGAAGACAAGAGAGCAGCCTCTCCAGTTTCAGCAACCGCTAGGTTTCTATTTTTTTTCCTGGTTTTTACTGTTTTGGTAATATATATATTGAAACAAGAAATATTAATACCACATGGGGAGAACCCCAACCAAAGAAATCTGAAATATATAGTAAATGCTTTTTTTTCCGTTTTTGTTCATTTTGGATGCTGGTGCTAAACCTCCAAGTGTCATGATTTAAAAAAAAAAAAAAATTTATGTCCTTCTTATTTATTTCTTAGGATGAGGGGAGGATAACATTTTTGCTTTCTTATGTGACTCTCTTTGAAAATGTGCGGTAAGAAATTCCTCAAAAATAAAATTTTTACCCTTCAGAGGACAGAATGTTTAATGGGAGTGTATTTTTGCCGACCTTAGCGTGTGTTTGTCTTCTCCACCACTTGATTTACTTGACTTGATTAATAGTAAATTCAAAGCCAAATGTAAAGTTAAGTTAATGCTGTTTCACAAATTTAGGCATATAAGCTTGAGATGATAAAAAATTGGATTCCTGTTGAAATGTACAGCTGGAAATTGACAAGTTCATGTCTGAGTTCAGTAGTAGGCATGAATTATTTGGTACTGTCTCTTTTTGAGTAATATTCATTCAGTGAGGTGACGTGATGACCTTTAGATTAACGAAGGAGTTAATAGTTGTAACATCCTTCAACTTCCAGCCTGAGGTTTTTACCACTAACTGCTGTGTTGTAGGTATACAAGGGAGCTCTTTACAACTACATTTCTCCCCCTCCCAGCCATGGTGCCCCTAAGTTGAGAAAAACTATCGCAGCTGTCAGTGCCGTATAGTTACTTTTCAGAACTGCTGCAGCAGTACATATCGAGTGTAGGTTTGTGCTAAACATTATTCTAGTGGCTAGGATGGAACAAACCAACAAAATACCATTGTTTCAATGACCAGGTACATACAGAAAATAAACAAGTATGGAATTTAATTTAGATGGCCATAAGTGCTGTTAAGAAACATAAAACGTGGTAGGAGGACAGGGACTGGCATAATCATAGGGGATATGTTGATTTTAAATAGTGGGGAGGGTCTCCTATTTAAATGGAGTCCTAAGGTGAGGGGTCATTAAACATTTGAGTATCTGCAGGGAAGAGCACTGCAGGTGGAGGGAGCATTCTTGGCCTAATAAATGGCAAGCAGGTGAACGTGAACTGTTCAAGAACCTTGTATTATCTTGCAAGTTAAAAGGGTTGGTAAAAATTGGTAATAGGCCAAGGCAAAAAAAAATCAACTATTTTATTCTATTAAAAAAGGCTCCCATCTTGGTTCCAGTTTCCTCCAGGCAACCAGTTAGCATATCTTAAAAATAGACCCATTTCACATATTTCATGTGTGTGAGTCTGTGTGTGTGTGTGTGTGTGTGATTGGCCGACTAATGCAAATTTGAGAAGAGGAAATGAGCTTAAATTGTGCTTACGTTAACAACTTAAAAACAATCATTAGACATATCCATGTTTAAAATTCTATGAATAGTTCAACTATACTATTCAGCCAGTCTTCTTTTTCCTAACTTCCCCTTCTTTTTTTTTTTTTTTTTTTTTTGTGTGTGGACAAGAGTGACTTTATTTTATTTTGTTTTATTTTTCAAGATTGATGACAATTCTTTTTCTTTTTTATATTTCCTTTTTTATTATTATTATACTTTAAGTTCTGGGATACATGTGCAGGACATGCAGGTTTGTTACATAGGTATACATGTGCCGTGGTGGTTTGCTGCACTCAACAACCCATCACCTACATTAGGTATTTCTCTTAATGCTATCCCTCCCTTAGCACCCCCAACCCCCAGCAGGCCCCAGCGTGTGATGTTCCCCTCCCTGTGTCCATGTGCTCTCATTGTTCAACTCCCACTTAACAAGTGAGAACACACAGTGTTTGGTTTTCTGATCTTGTGATAGTTTGCTGAGAATGATGGTGTCCAGCTTCATCCATGTCCCTGCAAAGGACATGAACTCATCCTTTTTTATGGCTGCATAGTATTCCATGGCGTATATGTGCCACATTTTCTTTTTTTTTTTCTTTTATTATTATACTTTAAGTTTTATGGTACATGTGCACATTGTGCAGGTTAGTTACATACGTATACATGTGCCACGCTGGTGTGCTGCACCCACTAACTCATCACCTAGCATTAGGTATATCTCCCAGTGCTATCCCTCCCCCCTCCCCCCACCCCACAACAGTCCCCAGAGTGTGATGTTCCCCTTCCTGTGTCCATGTGTTCTCATTGTTCAATTCCCACCTATGAGTGAGAATATGCAGTGTTTGGTTTTTTGTTCTTGCGATAGTTTACTGAGAATGATGATTTCCAATTTCATCCATGTCCCTACAAAGGACATGAACTCATCATTTTTTATGGCTGCATAGTATTCCATGGTATATATGTGCCACATTTTCTTAATCCAGTCTATCGTTGGACATTTGGGTTAGTTCCAAGTCTTTGCTATTGTGAATAATGCCACAATAAACATACATGTGCATGTGTCTTTATAGCAGCATGATTTATAGTCCTTTGGGTATATACCCAGTAATGGGATGGCTGGGTCAAATGGTATTTCTAGTTCTAGATCCCTGAGGAATCGCCACACTGACTTCCACAATGGTTGAACTAGTTTACAGTCCCACCAACAGTGTAAAAGTGTTCCTATTTCTCCACATCCTTTCCAGCACCTGTTGTTTCCTGACTTTTTAATGATTGCCATTCTAACTGGCGTGAGATGGTATCTCATTGTGGTTTTGATTTGCATTTCTCTGATGGCCAGTGATGATGAGCATTTTTTCATGTGTTTTTTGGCTGCATAAATGTCTTCTTTTGAGAAGTGTCTGTTCATGTCCTTTGCCCACTTTTTGATGGGGTTGTTTGTTTTTTTCTTGTAAATTTGTTTGAGTTCATTGTAGATTCTGGATATTAGCCCTTTGTCAGATGAGTAGGTTGCAAAAATTTTCTCCCATTTTGTAGGTTGCCTGTTCACTCTGATGGTAATTTCTTTTGCTGTACAGAAGCTCTTTAGTTTAATTAGATCCCATTTGTCAGTTTTGTCTTTTGTTGCCATTGCTTTTGGTGTTTTAGACATGAAGTCCTTGCCCATGCCTATGTCCTGAATGGTATTGCCCAGGTTTTCTTCTAGGGTTTTTATGGTTTTAGGTCTAACATTTAAGTCTTTAATCCATCTTGAATTAATTTTTGTATAAGGTGTAAGGAAGGGATCCAGTTTCAGCTTTCTACATATGGCTAGCCAGTTTTGCCAGCACCATTTATTAAATAGGGAATCCTTTCCCCATTGCTTGTTTTTCTGAGGTTTGTCAAAGATCAGATAGTTGTAGATATGCGGCGTTATTTCTGAGGGCTCTGTTCTGTTCCATTGATCTATATCTCTGTTTTTGTACCAGTACCATGCTGTTTTGGTTACTGTAGCCTTGTAGTATAGTTTGAAGTCAGGTAGCATGATGCCTCCAGCTTTGTTCTTTTGGCTTAGGACTGACTTGGTGATGCGGGCTGTTTTTTGGTTCCATATGAACTTTAAAGTAGTTTTTTCCAATTCTGTGAAGAAAGGCATTGGTAGCTTGATGGGGATGGCATTGAATCTGTAAATTACCTTGGGCAGTATGGCCATTTTCACGATATTGATTCTTCCTACCCATGATCATGGAATGTTCTTCCATTTGTTTGTATCCTCTTTTATTTCCTTGAGCAGTGGTTTGTAGTTCTCCTTGAAGAGGTCCTTCACATCCCTTGTAAGTTGGATTCCTAGGTATTTTATTCTCTTTGAAGCAATTGTGAATGGGAGTTCACTCATGATTTGGCTCTCTGTTTGTCTGTTGTTGGTGTATAAGAATGCTTGTGATTTTTGTACATTGATTTTGTATCCTGAGACTTTGCTGAAGTTGCTTATCAGCTTAAGGAGATTTTGGGCTGAGACAATGGGGTTTTCTAGATATACAATCATGTCATCTGCAAAGAGGGACAATTTGACTTCCTCTTTTCCTAATTGAATACCCTTTATTTCCTTCTCGTGCCTAATTGCCCTGGCCAGAACTTCCAACACTATGTTGAATAGGAGTGGTGAGAGAGGGCATCCCTGTCTTGTGCCAGTTTTCAAAGGGAATGCTTCCAGTTTTTGCCCATTCAGTATGATATTGGCTGTGGGTTTGTCATAGATAGCTCTTATTATTTTGAAATACGTCCCATCAATACCTAATTTATTGAGAGCTTTTAGCATGAAGAGTTGTTGAATTTTGTCAAAGGCCTTTTCTGCATCTATTGAGATAATCATGTGGTTTTTGTCTTTGGCTCTGTTTATATGCTGGATTACATTTATTGATTTGCGTATATTGAACCAGCCTTGCATCCCAGGGATGAAGCCCACTTCCTAACTTCCCCTTCTCTCTTCCTGCTCACTTTAAAGCTATTCTAGTATAGAATATTTCAAACATACTTTTTAAAATGTTTTTAAAGTGTACCATATACTTTTTGGCACTGATTTTCTTTTTCACCTAATATTTTTCCTATAGAGTCCTCTCATCATTTGTACTGACTATATAACATTCCATTACATAGCTATCCATAATTGTACTAGCCTTCTATCATGGGATATTGAGGGTATCTTAATTGCCATTGCAAACATTTTGCCTGATATAATCCCAACATCCTTACTTCTAAATACTGTCATCTGTTTCAGGATGGTAGCTATTCTATTTCTGGGAAAAAATAAAATAAAATGGAATGATGAATGCAGAGTTGGGGAAAACACACTGGTTGTAAGTACAGAAATAACACAAATTGGATGTGATGTGAGGATGGGCCAAAAGTATGTTATTTTACTGGTGAGGGACCTTGGATTGCTTTATCAAGAAATCCAGGCTACCGGGGTGAGACCACAGCCAGAAATTAACTAGAAGGCTATCTGTCATACGGCAGTCACAACTTAACTCTGTGGTTGTTCATATTTGATGGCACTGCACCTATCAGAAAATAGCATTACGCAAATCAGTATTTGCCTCCTACTATGTGTCAAGAGTGATGGGTGCTTTCAGATCACAAGTAAGTCAGCTGTAACTGTTATAAGGGCTCTTGTGTTTATTGCAAAGATGCAAGTTTTGAAAGCTTTTTGCTCTTAGTGGAGTGGATAAATGTGTTTATAAAGACTAATGTTTTGAGATTTTAAAGAAAAATTTTAGAGCTAAATTAGATTGAAGCTAGTTTCAGTTAAAAAATGGAAAAGAATCTCAAGATTGATTTTGTATATTATGGCATAAGCATTTTGTTTAATAAGAAAAAGTCTAGAAAGGATACAGGTGCTGATATAAATCTCTGGAAATGTGATCTTGTGCAGTAGCAGAAAGAAGAATTCATCAGCTTTGTGATTTTCCCAAAATGCTTTGTGAAAGCATTTCATTTTAACTGATGAGCTAGCTCCAGAATCACCCAGGCTTTCAGAATGGGGATGGTAAGCTCTCATGAATGATCCACACTGGTCAAATAACACGGGGAGCTTAGTTTGCAGATCCCTCCCTATGCCTCTAGTTTGGACAGTATTCTAGTAAAAGGGGTATAGAATAGAGGCATCTGATAAAAGAGACTAGAAATCACCACTTTGTTATTGCCATAGTATTGTTCTTTTATGCATTGATCTCATTGTCAAATTCATGAAGGCTTGCACATAAGGGGTTCCAGGCAACGCCTGTGCCTGTCACATGGACTTGGCACCACTGGTGAAAACTCCCTCTTATCAGTTGAGAACAGAATTTCCCGAGTAATAAAAATTGTGGGAAGAAGTGTGTGTGTGTGTGTGTGTGTGTGTGTGTGTGTGTGTGTGTTGTTGTTGTTGTAAAAAGTTCCTAAGATGTTTTCCAGAATGGCTGTTAAGGGCCAAATTGTGTCCCCCTAAAACTCAAATGTTGAAGTCCTAACCTCCAATACCTCAGAATGTAACCATATTGGGAGATAAGTTGTTTTAAGGGGTGATAGATGAGTTTAAAATAAGTCCATTTTAGGGTGAGGTCTAATCCAATATGACTGGCATTCTTGTGAGAAGCAACACCAGAGGCATGCATGCACAGGGGGGTGGCCATGTGAAGAAGTTGCAAGAGGAAGGGCATCTGCAAGCCACTGAGAGGCCTCAGTGAACCAAACCTGCCAGCACCTTGATCTTGGACTTCCAACCTCCAGACCTGAGAAAAGGAATTTCTGTTGTGTAAGCCACTAATCTGTGGTATTTTGTTACGGCAGCCCTAGCAAACTACTACAGAGGCTATGTCACTTTATGTTCATGGCAGCAGCGTATAAGACCTGATTTCTTAACATCTTCATCAGCATTTGGTATTGTTACCGTTATTTGTTTAACTTTTATAGGTGAGGTGATACTTATTGTGGCTTTAATTTGCATTTCCCTAATAGCTAATGACATTGAATATATTTTCATGTGCTTATTTACCATCTCTATATCATTGGTGAAATGTCTTTTCATGTCTTTTATCAATTTTCTTATTGGGCTGTTTGGTTTTTGTTACTGTTTGAATTTTGGGAGTTCTTTGTGTAATCTAGATATGAGTTCTTTGTCAAGGATGTGGTTTGTAAACATTTTTCTCCCAGTTTGTAGCTTGTCTTGACTTTTTTTTTTTTTTTTTTTCTTTCTGAGACAGAGTCTCACTTTGTCGCCAGGCTGGAGTACAGTGGCGCAATCTTGGCTCACTGCAGCCTCCACCTCCCAGGTTCAAGCGATTCTTCTGCCTCAGCCTCCCATAGCTGGGATTACAGGCACATGCCACCACACCTGGCTAATTTTTGTATTTTTAGTAGAGACCGGGTTTCACCATATTGGCCCGGATTGTCTCTCTCTCTTGAACTTGTGATCCACCCACCTTGGCCACCCAAAGTGCCGGGGATTACAGGTGTGAGAACCATGCCTGGCCGTCTTTACCCTTTTAACAGTGTCTTGTGCAGAACAAACGTTTTGAATTTTGGTGAACTCCAGTTTATTGTGTTTTTTTTGTTTTTTGTTTTGTTTTGTTTTTTTCCTTCATTGATTGTGCTTTTGGTGTTATTTATGTCTAAGAACTCTTTACCTAGCCTCGGTCTTAAAGATATTCTTCCATGTTTTTCTCCATCTTTGTGTCTAAGATAGGAAGTTTAAGTTGTTTTCACCTGTGTCTGTCTAGTTGTCCCAGCACCATTTGTTGAAAAGACTGTCTTAGTTGAATAGCTTTTCTATACCATTGCCAAAATCCAGTTGGCTCTGCTTGTGTGGGTCTTTTTCTAGGGTCTCTAATCTATTCCACTGGTCTTGTTTGTTATCTCTCTGCCAATAACACATTGCCATAATTACATAAATCTTAATATCAGGTAGAGTAATTCTTCCCACTTTATTCTTTTTCACAATTGTTTTAGCTATTCTAGTTCTTCTGCCTTCCTGTGTACATTCTAGAATAAGCTAATCTGTTTCTAAAAAAAAAACCTTGCTCGGATTTTAATACAGAATGTGTTAAGCCCTTGATTAGTCTGGAGAGAATTGAGGTTGAGTCTTCCAATCCATGAACACGTACATCTCTCTATTTATTCAAATCTTTGATTTCTTTCATCTGCATTTTACTTTTCAGCATATAAGTTCTGTACATATTTAATTAGACTTATACCCAAGTATTTCATTTTTAGTGATTGCAAGTGGTACTATAAGCTTTCACTGTTCATAACTAGTGTATAGAAATAGAATGGATTTGTATATGTTGACCTTTTATGATACAAATTCACTGAACTTACAGTTTTAAGAAATGTTTTGGTAGATTATGTTATCTGCAAGTAGGCACAGTTTTATTTTTTCCATTCTAATCTGTATGCCATTTATTCATTTATTTTCTGTTCTTTATTTTATTTATTTATTTATTTATTTATTTATTTATTTATTTTGAGACGGATTCTTGCTCTGTCACCCGGGCTGGGGTGCAGTGGCGCGATCTCGGCTCACTGCAAGCTCCGCCTCACGGATTCACGCCATTCTCCTGCCTCAGCCTCCCGAATAGCTGGGACTACCGGCGCCCGCCACCACGCCCGGCTAGTTATTTGTATTTTTAGTAGAGACAGGGTTTCACCGTGTTAGCCAGGATGGTCTCAATCTCCTGACCTTGTGATCCGCCCGCCTCGGCCTCCCAAAGTGCTGGGATTACAGGCGTGAGCCACCGCGCCGGGCCTATTTTCTGTTCTTATTGTGCTGACTGGTGAGGACATTCAGTGTTATATTAACTGAGAATGGTAGAGTGGATATTCTTGCCTTTTTCCCAATATTAGGGAGAAAGCATTCAGCCTTTCACCATTAAGTATCACGTTAGCTGTAGCTATTTTTGTAGATCTTTATCAGGTTCAGGAAGATCCTCTCTGTTTTCCAGTTTGCTGAGAGTTTTTATCATGGATAAATATTGGATTTTGGCAAATGCTTTTCCTGCTTCAGTTGATATGATCGTATGATTTTTCCTCTTTAGCTTGTTAATATGGTGGGTTATATTGATTTTTAAATATTGAACCAGCCTAGCATTCCCTGAATAAATGCACTTAGTCATGTTGTATAATGTTAAATATATTATTGGATTTAACTTGCTAATATTTTATTGAAGTTTTGTCCTCCTCTGTGCATGAGGGATATTGGTGTGTAGTTTTTCTTTTTTCTGTACCGTCTTTGTCTGGTTTTGGTATCACAGTTAGCATTAGCCTTATAAAATGAGATGGAAAGTGTTCCTTTTCTGTTTTTTGGAAGAGATGATGTATAATTGATGTTAAATTTTCTTTAAATGTTTGGTAGCATCTGAGCATAGAGGATTTTTTCTGAGAATTTTTAAACTACAAATTTAACAATTATAGGTCTATTCAAATTATCTATTTTATATTGGGTGAGTTTTGGTAGTTTATGCTTTTTAAGGAATTCATTGTCTCTAAATTATTACCACATTTGTGTATGAAGAGTTATAATGATTTTTTAGGTTTTCTTTTTAAGTCTTTGGGGATGGTAGTAAAATCTCTGTTTCACTACTGATATTTGTAATTTGCATCATTTTTTTCTTTGTCAGTCTCACAAGAGGTTTTCAATTTCATCAAAATTTTCAAAGAACCAGCTTTTTGTTTTATTGATTTTTCTCTGGTTTTCTGTTTTGCACTTTATTGACATCTGCTCTTTATTATTTCTTTTTTCCTGCTTGTTTTAGGTTTATTTTGTCCTTTTTCTGATTCTTAAGATTGGAGCTCAGATTATTTATTTTTGACTTCTTTCCTATTCTAATATAAACACTTATGCTATAAATTTCCTTCTCAGCGTGGCATTAGTTGTGCCCACAGATTTCAAATGTTGTATTCATATTTTCATACAGTTTAATGTATTTTAAAATTTATCTTGAAACGTCTTCATTGACCCATTAAGAAGTATGGTGTTTAATTTCAAATGCTTGTTGGTTTTTCTGTTATTCTGGTGTTAATTTCTAGTTTTATTTCATCATAATCAGGGAACACACACTGTATCATTTTGATTATTTTAATTTGTTGAGGTTTATTTGGTTTACGGTCCAGGATATGGTCTGTCTTAGTGAATGTTCCATGGGCTCTAAAAAATAATTCTGCTATTGTTTAGTGGTTTTGGTGATATTATTCTTTATCCTTGCACCAATAGAAAGACCATCTAATCATGTAGTTTCTGCTCTGTGAACATGATAACTGCTGAGTTTTGGGAGAGACAAGGGAACCTGGGGCCATATGCTGGCTGAGGTTGCCAAAAGAACTGGTTTGAACCAGCCAATTAAAGCACCTCCCCCATTTTGAAACTTGCCTTGCGGACTCAAGTAGATCTAACCAAAACCTGTCTTGACTACTCCAGAAGTCAGATAAATTGGGTGGGGCAAAGTGAAAGATTATAAAAATTTTGTGAAAAATGTTGAGAAGCATGGTATGAAGTTATCTTTAAAGTCTCTTGCATAAATGAACAACACATTAAATACCAATGTTCTCAACACTGTTTTAGGCCTCCACAACAATCCTTGCTAGTCACTTTTGTTGCCATTTAGGAAATGTGAACATTGTGGATGCTGGTTACACAAATGTATTATAAGACTGAAATTCACAGAAAGTAGGCTAGATGGAGAACAAGCTCGGGAGTTATAATATCTAGGTTCAGGTCTAAAGCCCTCATCATCTATAACCTCAGGCTGCTCACTCCAGAACGTGGTTTCAACATATTTGAAAGGAAAAATGTAGTTTTCAACTAAAGGTAAAGGGGAAGACATTTCAGATTATCCCAGCTCTCCCTCAAGTAGAATATGCCATTGTCTTTTTGTGGATGGCTCTGTCCTGGTCTCATCTAGGGATTATGTTTCACTGCCTGAGACATGTAATCTATACCTCTACATAATTGCAGGACAAAGGATAGTGGAGGTCTCGGCCCATGTAGAGTAATCCAAGTGTGTGCCAATGACATTGTATCATAAGTATAGCCAACCAAAATAGGTAAGAGAGAAGCTAAACAAAGATCAAATACCTTGCTCGTTCTGGTCACTTAGTTTCTATTTAGAAAAGTGTATTTAAACTGTGGTATTAGATCGTTTTTGACAAGTACAGTTTGAGATAACCCTGATGATGTTGTGAAAGTAAAGTGTGCTGATAATGGCTTTCCTTATTATTCTTATTCCTGAAGTCATTTTCTTGACAGACTCAGAACTTTCAGACCCTTTCCTCCTACTTTTTCTGCTTAGTCCTCCTTTTTCTTTTTAAGGTTAAGTTTTAAGGTTAAATGACTACTGATGGCGTGTGCAATTGTTAATCATTTCCATCATCCCCAACAAGCAGCATTTGGTAGGTATTGAGGCCTTCCTTTATGAAGTTCGTTGTAGTTGGGAAGGTTTTGATGGTTAATTTTGTGTGTCAACTTGACTGGCCACAGGGTACCCAGATTAAACATTATTTTGAGGTGTGCCTGTGAGAGTGTTTCCAGAAGAGATTAGCATTTGAACCTGTGGATTCAGTAAAGTGATTGTCCTTCACAGTGTGTGTGGGCATCACCTAATCCATTGAAGCCATGAATAGAGCAAAAGGCAGATGAAGGAGGAATTTGCCCCTTTTTCCATGCCTCACCACTTGAACTGGAACATGTCGTCTCATCTTCTCTTGCCTGAGACTGGTATTTACACCATTGGCTCCTCTGACTCTCAGGCCTTTGGACTCAGACTGAATTAAACCACTGGCATCTCTGGAACTCCAGCTTACAGACAGCAAGCAGTTCTCAGCCTCTATAATGAGCCAATTCCTTAATCTTTTTATACATCATATATATACATCATATACACACACATCATATATATACACATATATATATCCTATATACATCATATATGTGAGATATATATATATATGTGTATATATCTCATATATATATATGCTACTGGTTCTGATTCTCTGGAGAACCCCAACTAATAGAGATTTTGGTAGTGAGAGTGTTTCTAGAGGAATAGAATTTTAAGGATGAGTTTTCAGAATTCCTTCTGGAGTTCCCAGAATTGACTCTCTAATCTGATTAGATTTAAAGATGCTAATGACTACTTCCAGTAGTAAATAAAGCATTGATAGTGTATGGCATGAACTGTTTATGGAGATATGCACAATTTCTCCACTGGGTACTCCTAGTCCACCACTTACAAGGAAGCAAGGAGCTAAGTGACTATGTATATGATACTTTCAATCATTTTTGGAAAACTAAGGAAAATAATGATGTTAGTTGGTTGTTCCTATGTTTCTAGACAGAGTAGTGAAAGAAAAGGATGAGCTCAGGGATATGAAATCTCAGCTTAAGCACTACATAACTGTCTCAAGAGCTTCTATGTTTGACCTGAAGGAGACTCTTACCTCCTATAGCTGTACGGCTGAAATTGCTGAAAATCGAAGGCAGAACCTCATCCTGTGACTGGCTGAGTAAACTGCAAGTTGAATTCCCAGCTTTGCATGGTATGTTGTATTGAAGTGAGGGCATTAAATGAAGAAGCATGGGATCCTATACATTGGGATGTGGCTGTGTGGCAAGACCCTGATGAAGCTGGGGACATTGAGTCCCTCATTCTTATAGCATTCTTTACAAGTAGAAGAGGTCTTCCTAGCCCCCACAGAAGTGGTCCCCTTAACTCCAGAAGCAGCAGCCTCCCCATGCTCAATACAGTGGCATCCTCACCCCCAGTGGTATTAACCCTGAATTGCCTGAGAAAATAGTAATTGCCTTCCCTGAGACAGTGGCCCAGTGAAACAATACTGATTCTCAGGACCCACCCTCAACACCCTTATTTTCTTCTAGACCTACAACTAGACTCAAGTCCCAGCAGGCCCCTAAGGGTGAGGTAGAAAGTATGACCCATGAGGAGGTGCACTACACTCCAAATGAGCTACTTGAGTTTTCTAATTCATACACACAGAAATCCAGGGGATATGTGTGGGAATGGATACTAAGAGTATAGGGTGATAATGGAAGGAACATAAAATTGGATCAAGCTGAATTTATTGACATGGGCTCACTAAGCAGAGTTTCTGCATTTAATGTTGCAGCTCAACTCAAGGAGTTAGAATGAGCTCTAACAATTAATTTGATTGTTTGGCTAAAACATTAATCAAAAGGTGGTTCACCATGAGTGAATTGGAAATACCAAAAATGCCTTGGTTTAATGTAGAGGAAGAGATCCAAAGGCATAGGGATATTAGAATGTTAGAGTGAATTAGTCATTTAAGACATTCTCACACTGAGAAGTCCAGAAGACATATGTTTCAGCAATACTGGAAGAAATAAATTTGTGAGGTAAGTTCTGGCATCTTTGAAGAGTTCTCTGATGGCTCTACTCTCCATAGGCCAGACTTCATAGTGGGAACTGCAGTCACTGAATTGGGAAACCTAAATGCAGTAGGAGTAATCGGATCTTGGGGTAGCAGAGGCCAAGGCAAGTTGGGCGTAGTTACATTAGAGGGCATCAGAGTCAAAGCAGTAATCAGAGTAGTCTGATTTGTGTAGGCCTGTGGCATTAGCTAATTGTTTATAGTGCTCTTAGAAGGGAAACAAATAGAAAGTCTACTACATTTTTTACCTGTTTAAGCAGAAAAGTTCTAGGTCAAGTGAACAAAAGTCTAACCTGAATCATAAAAACAGAGAGTCATGGCTCCTTAATCAATTACCAGACTTGAGCCAATTTACAGACCCAGAGCCCCTTAAATGAAAGGGAGTCGAGGTCCTTTTGAGGGAGGAGCCACGTACCCTATCAAAAATGTATACTGTTAATCTTTCTCCAAGCCCTCCACAAAGAAACCTACTGCCTTTTACTGGGGTAAAAATCACTGGGGAAAATAATCACGCATTTAGGGAATTACTGGACACTGGTTTTGAAGTTACACTGATTCTGGGAGTCCCAAAATATCACTTTGACCTACCAGTCTGAGTAGGGGCTTATGGAAACCAGGTGATCAATGGAGTTTTAGCTCAGGGTCATCTCACAGTGGGTCCAGTGGGTCCCCAGATCCATCCGGTGGTCTGCTTCCCAGTTCCAGATGCGTAACTGGAATAGACATATGCCATTAGTAGCTGAAAGAATCCCACATTGGTTCCCTGACCTGTGGATTGAGGGTTACTATGGTGCAAAAGGCCAAGTTGAAGCCATTAGAACTGCCTCTACCTAGGAAAATAGTAAATAAAAACAATACTGCATTCCCTGAGGGATTGCCAAGATTCACGCCACCATCAAGAACTTGAAGGATGCAGGGATGCTGATTCCCCCAACATCCCCATTCAACTCTTGTATTTGGCCTGTCCAGAAGACAGATAGATCTTGGAGAATGACGGAGGATTATCACAGGCTTAACCAGGTGATGCTTACAGTTGCAGCTGCAGTATCAGATATAGTTTCATTGCTTAAGCAAATTAACTCATCTTCTGGTACTTGGTATACATCTATTGATCTATCAAATCCCTTTTCCTCCATACCTGTTCATAAGATTCACCAGAAGCAGTTTGCTTTCACCTGGCAATGCCATTAATGCACTTTCACTGTCCTAACTAAAAGGTAGGTGTATTAATCCATTTTCAACTGCTATAAAGAACTACCTGAGGCTGGGTAACTTATAAAGGAAAGAAGTTTTTGGTCTGCATTTTGGTCAAAGCCATTCAACAAATTACTAGGAAGTTCTAAACTTTCCCCTGTCTTTCTATCTTCTTCTGAGCCCTACAAACTGTTCCAAGTTCTGCCTGTTACTGAGTTCCAAAGTCACTTCCACATTTTCAAGTATCTTTATAGCAGTGCCCCAAATTGCCCCTATCAATTTTCTGTAGTAGTCAATTTTCACACTGCTATAAAGAACTACTGAGAGTGTGTAATTTACAAAGAAAAGAGGTTTACTTGACTCAGTTCCTGTATTAGTCTTTTCTTATGCTGCCAATAAAGACATACCTGAGACTGAGTAATTTATAAAGGAAAGAGGTTTAATTGACTCACAGTTCAGCATAGCTGAGGAGGCCTCAGGAAACTTACAATCATGGAGGAAGGGGAAGCAAACATGCCCTTCTTCACATGGTGGCAGGAAAGAGAAGTGCCAACCAAAAGGGGGAAAAGCCCCTTATAAAACCATCAGATCTCATGAAAACTCACAAGAACAGTAACATGGGGGTAACCAACCCCATGATTCAATTACCTCCCATGACATGTGGGGATTATGGGAACTACAAGTTGAGATTTGGGAGGAGACACAGCCAAATTTTATTAGTTCTGCATGGTTGGGGAGGCCTCAGGAAACTTACAATCATGGTGGAAGGCAAAGGGGAAGCAAGTCACATCTTAAAATGGCAGTAAGGGGCAGGGAGAAGTGCACCACTTTTAAACCATCAGATCTCATGAGAACTACCTTACTATAATGAGAATAGCATGGGGGAAACTGCCCCTATGATCCAATCACCTCCCATCAGGTCCCTCCCTTGACTTGTGGGGATTACGATTTGAGATGAGATTTGGGTGGGGACACAGAGCCAAACCATATCAGTGGGTCAACTTGCCAGACCTATGTTATAATTTAGTTCTCAGTGATCTTGACTGACTTTCTCTTCTTCAAGATACCACAGTGGTTCATTACATTGATGACTTATGCTGATTGGACCTCATGAGCATGAAGTGGCAAATATTCTGGACTTATTGGTAAGAAATTTATATGTCAGAGGGTGGGAAATAAATCTGATGGAAATTCAGGGATCTTCTCCCTTGGTGAAACTTCTAGGATGCAGTGATTTGGGTCATGTTGAGATATCTCTTCTAAGGTGAAGGATATGTTGTTGCATCTGGCCCCTGAGAGAGGCACAATGCCTAGTAGATCTCTTTGGATTTTGAAGGAACATATTACTTATTTGGGTGTGTTACTCTGGCCCATTTACAAGTGAACTGAAAAGTTGCTGGTTTTGAGTGTAGCCCAGAACAAGACAAGGCTCTGCAACAGGTCCAGGCTGCTGTGCAAGCTGCTCTGGTACTTGGGCCATATGGAGCTTGAAGTATTAGTGGCAGATAAGGATGCTGTTTGGAGCCTTTGGCAGGTTCCCTTAGGTGAATCATAGGACAAGTCTTTAGGATTTTGGAGCAAGGCCCTGCCCCATCATCCACAAATAACTACTATTCTTATGATAAACAACTCTTGGTGTGCTACTGGGCCTAGTAGAGACTGACTACTTAATTGTGGGTCACTAATTTAACTGGACCTGAGCCACCCACCATGAACTGGGTGTTATCTGGCTCCCCAAACCATAAAATTGGGTATGCCAGCAATACTCCATCATCAAATGGAAGTGGTATATACATGATCAGGCCTGAGCAGGCCTAAAGGCACAGGTAGGTTACATGAAAAGTGGCCCAAATGCCCACTCCAGCTATACTGCCTTCTCTCTCCCAGCCTACACTTACAGCCTCACTGGGAGCTCCCTGTGATCAATGGTCAGAGGAAGAGAATACTTAGGTCTGGTTTACAGATGATTCTGCACTATATGCAGGCACTACCTGAAATTAGACAGCTGCAGCCCTAAAGCCCCACTATGGAACATCCCTGAAGGACGGTGGTAAAGGGAAATCCCCCAGTGGGCTGAACTTTGAGAAGTGCACCTGCTTGTTTACTTTGCTTGTAACAGAAAATGGCTAAACATGTGGTTATATACTGATTTATGGGCTGTGGCCAATGGTTTCACTGGATGCTCAGGGATTTGACAGGAACATGATTGAAAAATTGGTGGCAAAAAATATTTGCAGAAGAGCTATATGTATAGACCTCTCCTGTGTCCCATGTGAATACTGACCTTAGCAGGGGAAAATCCTGACTCCTAAGGCAAAATGGGACAACTGCTTTGCAATGGAAATAAGGAAGAAAACGTGTGGAATACAGGAGATTCTTTAGGGCATCTCTTAGATTACATGCTCTGTGTTTAAGTTCAATGAAACTGTTACAACCCAGCCTAGGGAGGAGGACTAAGGGAGCAGATCCTTCAGAAATGAAGGTTTTGGTCACATCGCCTGATAAAGAATCATGACCAGCTGAGGTGTTGCTAAAAGCAAAGGGAACACGGAATAGGCAGTGAAAGACAGTATTACAAATACCAGCTACAACCACGTGGCTGCTTACAGAAATAAGGACTGTAATCATCATGAGTACTTCCTCCTTATTTTGCCATGAATACATTTGTGTTTGTGTGCATCTTTGTTTTCTTTCCTCTCTTACTCCCTTATCATGTAGCATAAGATATATTCATTGTATAGCCATAGTGTTTAAGTACAGTTGTTCCTTGGTATCCATGGAGGATTGCTTCCAGGACCTCCTGCTGATACCAAAATTCACAGATGCTCAAGTCCCTTATATAAAGTGGTATAGTATTTGCATATGACCTATGTACATCATCCCATATACTTTAAATCATCTCTAGGTTACTTATAACACCTAATACTATGTAAATGCTATATAAACAATTGGTATCCCCTATTGTTTAGGGAGTAATGACAGGGAAAAAGTCTGTACATGTTCAGTAAAGATGCAATCATCCATTGTTTAATGAATACTTTCAATCTGCAATTGGTTGAATCTGTGAATTTGAAACTCACATATATAGAGGATTGGTATTTATTTTATATCATAATATTTAAGTCAAGGGATATCAAGGAGAAGAGTACACACTGCTCAAGGACTTTACCTCCTTTTTTGGGAAAAGGGTAATTGCCAATTTTTGTTTTATGCAGGGTAACTGTATCATGTTAGGTGGAATTAGGACATTGTTGTTTTCTTTATTTGGAGATTAAAGTATGGTTTAGAAGATGTGTATGGGTGCCAAGTTGGCACGGTGTAGACTTGAGATGGTTAATTTTATATGTCAGCTTGACTGGCGACAGGGCGCACAGATTAAACATTATTTCTGAATGTGTTTGTGAGAGTGTTTTGGAAGACGTTAGCGTTTGATCGTGTGAACTCAGTAAGGTAGATTGCCCTCCTCAGTGTGTGTGGGCATCATCTAATTCACCGAGGGACTGAATAGAGCAAAAGGCAGAGGAAGGAGGAATTTGCCCCATTTTCCCTGCCTCGCTGTTTGAACTGGGGCATCTCATCTCATCTTCTCTGGCCTGGGACTGGAATTTATACCATAGGGTCCTCCGAGTCTCAGACCTCCGAACTTGGACTGAATTATACCCCTGGCTTTCCCAGGTCTCCATCTCACAGATGACAGATTGTGGGAGTTGCCAGCCTCCATAATCATGTGAGCCGATTCCTCATAATACCCCCACTTCTTTCTCTCTCCACGGATAGATCGATTGATAGACAGATCTTTTAATTATTTGTTCCAATTTTTTAAAAAATTTAAAAATGGAAACACACCCCAATAGACATTTTAATATATAATCTCCATATATGTATGACTACACTCATAGCACATGTTATAAAGCACACAAAAAATAAAGATCAAATATTTTCAGAAGATGTTTGTTAATGTAACAAACTTCTTCATACTCAGATATTTTAATCATAATGTGATTTAAAATGTTTCATTATTTATAAAAAGGTATTGTCTTAATACTTTGTGATATGTGTTTTGAAAATCTGTTTCTTTGCTCAGTTTGATATAGTATTTGATTTCAATGACTGTAATAGCTAAAAAAAAAATTCTGGTCCAAATAGAAAAAAAAGCACTTTTACGTGTATAAAATATATACATACACACACAGATACACACATATACATATATACACGTATGTGTGTATATACATATTACATGTATATATGTGTATATATACACACATGTAATATATACACACATATAAGAGCTAGTTACATATATGTGTGTAATATCCATATATACATACATATGTGTATATATATGTGTGTATATATGTGTATGTGTGTACATACTATTATGTACACTTACACGTATTTTTTGTATACACATATGCAAAAATCATTTATTATATATATACATACATATATAAATACACATACATATATACGCACATCCCATTGCCCAATTATTTAAATGTTTTTGTTAAAATGTCCATAGAACATTTCCATCTACCCTGGTATAAATCAGTTTCTGTAAACTAGAAATTTTTACATAAAAATTGCTTTCAGAATAAATGGGAAGTAGTCATTTTAAGTATAATATTTAAAGAGGTTAGAAATTTCTTTTAAATTTTATAAGTATGTAAATATGAGAGAATTCATAAATGACTAATTTATTTCAGCAACCAAAACATTTAAAATTAATGGTAATGGCCGGGCACGGTGGCTGACATCGTGATCCATCCGCCTCAGCAAAAGCAAAATTAGCTGGGTGTGGTGGCGCGCACCTGTAGTCCCAGCTACTCGGGAGGCTGAGGCAGGAGAATTGCTTGAACCCGGGAGGCAGAGGTTGCAGTGAGCCAAGTTTGCACCACTGCACTCCAGCCTGGCAACAGAGCAAGACTCCGTCTCAAAATACATAAATAAATAAATAAATAAATAAATAAATAAATAAATAAATAATAAATGGTAATATTTTCAAAAACCCGTCTTAAAACCCCATAACAGGTGTTCTTTCCAAAAAAGTTTCCTTTTACCCATTGTGAAAACATCATGTTTACCTTGAAGGTGTTTATTTTTACAAAATTGTTTGCTAGGTAGCATACTCCTGCCAGTACTTATCAAAGAATAAACAGCAAAGTGGGAAACTTGACTTTGTGTAAAGGGAAAAATGAATAGTATTTTGAATGTGATAACTCTTGAGTATTTTGACAGATCATAGCAGTAAAAACAAGTAATTATAATTATTACTCCTGTCATTTTATGGTATTGCTAGGATCATACTATTTATTGGTTTTATTTTATAAACTAAACCACACTGATATCATCATAGGCTACATTATGTTAAACAGGTACGAAGAAATGCATCTTGCACATTAGCAACCCCTTCATTCACGTATTGCTGTCCTACTCACCAGGATACTAGATGAATAGCTCATCTTCCATACATGATACACAACCCTCTGACATACAGACCCAGTGAGGGTGCCACTGTCATTTCATGATATAAAATATTAGTAAATTTTAGCAAAAGCTTATTTTCATATATTTCAAGACAAAAATACAAGCAAATATTTATTTTTTCCTCCTGGTTTGCATATTACCTACCATAGTCACCACAATATCAAGCATTGTAAATATACTATCTTTTACCTTTACTGAAAGACATACTATTTCCCTTTTACTGATGTGGAAAACAGTGGCTCTTGCATCCTAATATGTTTGCATTCCTCAAGATAATTAATGCTAGCTGCTGTAATCAACAATCTTCAATTCCAGGGGCTTAATATATTTTTTTCTTGTTTGTTTGGTTTGGTGGCTCTCTCCGGGCATTTCTCCTTCCAGTAGCTACTTAAGAATGAAGTCTCCTTTATACAGTGGCTCTATCACCTTTAACATGTGGTTTCAGCCTGTTCTGCGGTCATCCAGCCAGTAGGTAGGGAAATGAGGGAGTCCCTGGGCTTCAGACTGGAAGTGACACATCACTAATGCTTATGGTCTCTGGACAAGAGCTAGTTACATGGTCCTATCCAGATGAAAGGGTGCTGGGAAGGTGCACCTAGAGGGAAGAAATAGGTGAGGTGGGCAGAACCTACCACAATCTCTGCCACAGTTCCAAAGCATGAACTGTTTGGAGGTGGATTTAGGTTTCAACCATGGTCTTTCTGATTACAATATCCATGCTTTTCTCTTCATGCCACATTGTCAGTGCAAGGCAAAAGGAAGAACCCACGAAAAGACTAACTGCCTCTTCATGCTGCACTTCGTAGGGGCACAGCTTGATGAAAATGAGATCTGTCTTTAGCTTTGCCTGTTCATAAACTTTACTAATTTTTAGTTCCCCAAGGATTGTTTAATACTATGTTTGCAAAAATCATTTATAATAAATGACATTTTAATAACTTTAAAAAACTTCTTGGGTTTATTGAATTTTTCTCCTTCCTAGTCTAGAACAAGTGAAGATGCTTTACTCTCTCTATACAGTATACGATACACTATATATACTTTATACATAGTATACTGAAATTTATTACAGTATATATAGTAAATATATATACTATATTTATATAGTATACATAATTAAATTTACTATAGCATATATAATATAGTATACTATATATAGTATATACTATAGACCATATTTACTATACTATATACTATATACTATATATTTACTGTATGCTATATTTATATTTAATATATGTGATATTTACTATATATTACATACAGTAAAGCATCTTAAGTTTTTATTATATATATATAATATATATACATATATATGACACCAAAAGATAAAATAAGTAAATTGGTAAGATAATGAAGTAAAGTGCAAATAGGTTGAAGTTAAAACTGAGGTAGAGCACAATATGTTAGCCATGAATCCTATACATAATAGAGTGGGTCATAAATTTGGTTCTGATATTTTGTAACAAATATACTTCTAAGAAATACAAGTAGCTATAAGGTGAAATGCATCTACAAAAAGAGTCAAATAATTTGCTTCCAAAACGTGCAACTACACCTCTTACTTAACCCAAAAGGAAATATATCCCATGGATCATTGACTCATTCACTCATCCATTTAATAAATATTTATTAAGGGGCTATCGTGTACCAGATACTGTTTTAGGTTTTGAAGATACTTCTGTGGACCAAACAAGACCCTGTCTTTACAAAGTTAAGGAAGAAAGATGATAAATAAAGAAGTAATTGTATAGTATGTTTGGGGATGATAAGCACTGAAGGGAAAATAATGGCAAGGATGACTATATGTGCCAAGATGGAGTGGGGTTGGGTGGTCAGGAAAGGCCTTACTGATAAGATTACATTTGATCAGTTACCTGAAGGAAGTGATGGTGGTGGGTAGTTGAGGAGAAATCCAGAGTGTTCTAGGAACAATAAATCACAAGTGCATTGCTCCGGGAATATGTTTAGAGTTTTTGAAAGATACTGAGAAGCCAAGGAGACACAGTGTCCTTGGGGAGACCTGGGGAAGGAAGTACTGGGGATCTTGCGTTATGTAGTAATAGCAACCTTATGCTACACAAAGTGTTCACATCCTGTGATAAAAGCATATTTCTGCTTGGCAATGTTGAATACAACATTCGCTCTGGGTTTTTTTTTTTTTTTTTCTGGACTCTATTCAGACCACGGCATTATTATGATGTAAATGAATCCTTGAAGAGATTTGGGCTTCCTGATCTCAATACATTTCTTAATTACCTCTTAGAGGCTTTAGCATATGGTTATTTTTTTAAGTTGATTTTACTAGCAATTTTTATGTATTTGGGTACAAATATGTATTTAATAAAGCATTTAATTTGGCAAATATTGACTTTGCAGCTGACTTTCTGTGTGACTACAGATGAAACACAATCACTGAATCTCAATAAAAATTACATGTTTTTTTACAATAGCTGTCCTCTCTGCCTCACTAAGGTTTTATAGAGCTCTAACAAAATGATAAATCTGAAAGTAGTTTGAGACTTCATTGTAAGACCATCACTTTTCTGATCGTCCCATGTTTGACAAACACACCCTGGCACTTTGCAAGGGTCTATAAATACTGACAAATTGGGGTCTCTGTCCTTAGGGAGAATATAGCCTATTAGAAGAAACAGACAAGGAAACTACAAATGAGAAACACTCTGGTACCGAGAAGAAAGAAGGATAGTCTGCATAGGAGAGGATTCAGAGTAAAGTTGAGGGACCATTTACTTCTCAGAGGTGAGCTGCATCCTAAAGAACTAGGAGGAATTATTAGGTAAGTTAGGAGGGGAAGGGCATTACAAGCATAGGGAACAGACTGTGCAAATGCTTGTCAGTTGAGAGGATTTAGTACTTGTTTCTTTGGTTTTTGTGGGAAAAAATGAATATGTAGTATGATTGGTGGATATTAGGAAGTATAGATAAGGTGAGGGTTAAGGGAGATTCATCATCAAGAAATTTTATTTTGTAATGATGTAAGAAATCTTCATTAAGAAATTTTATTTTGTAAAGATTTTAAATGGGTATAGGTATTGCATGGTAAGACATACTCATTGGAAAAAATATGCTGGCAATAAAATGAAAAATTAGAAGGTGATATTGAGGAGTGAAGGCCAGTTGGAAGAATCTTACAGAAATTCAGGCAGGAAAAGAAGAGGGGTGAATTCAGATAACAGAAGAGAGAAAAGAGACAAGATAAAGAGAGATTTAGAAGGTACGACTGTTATTGATATTTGATTATGTGAAATGGAGGCAAAAAGATTGAACAGCATCCATGTGGCATTTCCCAGCTTCCTGATTTGAGCAGCCCAGTGGATACAGTATTCTTGAAGCTTATAGTCCATTAGGGAGGGCAGTAGCTATTTGGAAAATCATATTTAAAGACTGCTTATTGAATAATTAGTACCAACCTTTAGATAATTACTTAGTGGTATTGTAAAAACTCTGTTCTTTTTACCTTTATCAATGAAGTAGGTAGAAATAATATAAAAAGGGTGCTTTTTTAAAAAAAATCAAGTATATAGTTGAAAATATCTCAGTAATATAGCTAGAAAGGGATAATGTCAGAATTTTGATTCAGAATTATTTTTAATGTTTTACCTGAAGGGGACTGAGATGAACAAGATAAAGTGTTTAAAAGATAGAGGTACAATCCACCATAGGTTGCATAAGTATAGATTAATAGAAACCTAATTTATTATTGGCAATATTAGGTAATAATAATATGGCAATTAACACTTATGTACTGCTTTTGATTTTCAGGAAGTATTTTTCAAGTATTTTTTTTTATTTGAACTTTCAACAACTCTGTGAGTTGGGACTTTTTTGTTTCATTTTACATGTAAACAAATTGGGGGTTAGAGAGGTTAAGTGTGAGAACAAACTTTCTGATAACCAGGCGTTATGAATGGAATAAGCTGCTTGTTGGCCGGTCCTCAGCACTGAAGAACTGTAGACAAAGCTGGATGTCTACCTGCTAGAGATGTTCCACAGTGTGCAATAGCTCTAGCAGGAGGGAGTTAGGGGGAGATGAGATTTTGCATTCAATGATTAGAGGATCATAGAATATGAACCCTGACAAGAACCTGAGGCTAATGTAGTCTAACCTTTTCATTTTACAAGTGAGAAAACTGAGGCCCAGAAAGGTCAACTTGCTCAAGCTGATGCAAGCTCTGGAATCTAGCTGTAGGTCAGTGATCGCTAACAGTCATGCTAAACTGAATGATTCTATGAGAATCCTGAGGAAAGAAGGAAAACGAGAAGAAAAAAATGAGTGACCCCAAATGGTTGACATAATATCCTTAATTATCAAATTTTTTTAATCCATAGGGAGAACGAATGTTCTTGAGGAGAATAAAAGTAGTTGGCAAGTGGTATATGTTTTTTATGGTCAACAACATTTTTTAAAGTTTTTTTTTTATTTTATTTTACTTATTTATTGATCTTTTAGTATTTACAGGAAACAGAGACTACAAAGAGGTGTAAGACATGGACCTTACACTGCAAGCTCTTCCAAGCAATATGTGGTGGGCAGAATAATGGTCCCCAAAGGTGTCCACACCGTAATCCTCAGAACCTGTGATTATGAGGCAGGAGAATAGGGTCTGAAGGCAGGGAACCTAAGACCGATTGGCTCTGACTTCCTAGAACTGAATCAAAAGGAAAACCCCACCTCTCCACACCCAAGTAACAAAACTATCAGAGGTTACTTCCTTTGCAACTCCCCCCTCCACCCTTTTCTGCCGTTGCAGATGAAAAATGAAAGGACCTCCAATTGGTCTCCTCCTGCAACCAATCAGACTGGTTGCAGGCCAAGTCTTCATGTGTAAATTTGTAACTTCACTTCAGCCTCCAATTGGTCATTTTGCACCACCAGTCAGACTGGTTGCTGGCCACTACTTCATTTACATAGGGTTTAAACCAAGTAACAAACAGGAAACCTCTAGAGAGTATTTGAACCCCAGAAAATTCTGTAACCAGGCTCTTGAGCCACTTGCTCGAACCTGCTCAGTCTGTGGAGTGTATTTTTATTTTAATAAATCTGTGATTTTCTTTCATTGCTTTGTTTGTGCCTTTTGTCCATCCAATTCTTTGTTCAAAACGCCAAGAACCTGGACACTCTCCACCGGTAACAATTACGCTACCTTTAATGGCAACAGTGATGTTGTAGATGTGAATGGAGCTTCACAGAAGTAGATTATCCTGTGGGCCCAATCTACTCATCATGTGAGTCCTTAAAGGTGGAGAAACTTTCCGATCTGTGGTCAGAGAGAGCAGGACACACAGCAATGACAGAAGGGTCACAGAAACACAAACCTGATGTGAGAGGACTCAACCAGCCACTGTTGGCTCTGAAGACGGGGGGATCAAAAAGGCTATCAACCAAAGAATATGGGAGACCTTTATAAGCTGGGAAAGGCAAGAAAACAAATTCTTCCCAGGAACCTCTAGAAAAGAATACAGGCCTGCTAATACCTTGATTTTAATCCACATAGAATTTTGTTGACTTCTGACTTACAGAACTGTAAAATAAAACATTTATGTTGTTTAGGCCACTAAGTGTGTGGTAATGTGTTATGTTAGCAATGGAAAACTAATATATAAGGTAAAAAGAAACAACATGTACATGGAAGCTTACCAATGATCAATATTCTCTAGGGTATACCAACCAGGGTTAAACATGAGGTCATATGAATAGTAGTTTCCCATACTCTGTCGCCGCCTTTAGTTGGTTGCAGAACCTCTGTTTTTTCTTAAAAGATCTTTTCCCCAACTGTCCCTGAAGATCCTCAAGATAGTAGAGGACCTCATAAATTTTCACAATCCCAAACCCTAGCTGCTACGTAGAATCCACTCTTTTCCTTGTCTTAGGTTTCCTCTGGTGATGTCTACCGTTCTCTAAATGCCTGGGAACTCCATTTACATGCCAGGCATTGCTGCAGCAGTGACTCTACTGCTGACTTTGTTTATAACTTTCATCAAAGTGACTCTGATCCTCTGTGCCAGTGCAAGCCTTTCAGGTAAGCCTCAGGCCCATGTGGAGCTACCTCCTACTGGTAGCCACTGCTTGCCCTTTTGTGAAAGTTGAACTGCATTTCCAGATAAAGTTGGAAGAATTCACCTGCCCCGCTTTTGTGTTATACTCCCTTGAAAACAGTTCCAAAGCAAAGCTACCTTGTGTACACAAGGTCTCATACGGTTTTGTTGTTGCTGTTGTATTTTTCTGTGAAATAACTCTACCAGTTGTACTTAAGAGTCCCCTCTCACTAGGACTCTGTTATTGCATAAGGGCTTGGCCAAAGGACATTGAGATGCAGACCCAGTGCTGAACCCCAAGCTATTCTTGTTAGTAGAAAATACCTTTGTGCTTTGATTTTCTTTTTTCTTATAATGAGTGACTTTCCAGGAATTCCTCCATGCCTTCCGTAAATAGATTCCACCCCACTAAACCAGTAGATTCCTTCCTCACAACTGCAGAATCATACAAGAGGGAATATACTAAGTAACACATGGATGGACGGCTTTAACAGTGTAGAGGAGCGCAGGATCTGGCAGTTAGGATTCATGTAGGCTAAACTGGAGAAGGAAGAGATCTCCAGTGTATATTTCAGTGTGACTTCCCACTACCGTTCAGTACTTAATCTGGACAGAGAGATAATGGGCATTCAACAAATTCCTATGGAATTAATAATGAGGCAGAAATAACGATCTGGTAGAAACACTGGGGCCAAAGCATTGTTGACAATGAGTTGGAGGCTTATAAATTTGAGATGGAGGTAATAATTGAAATTACAAGGGAATGAAAACTTGAAGAAAAAAGAGAAATAATGGATATTCTAACCATCTTATTAATGAGTATAATGTGTGGGACTAGCTATACATATATACCTCCTGGTGAATGTCTGCTGTGTAACTCAGACTATTTGGTACTTAGTTGTTTCTGTGTGTGGGCATTATCGTTTCCAGTGTTTTCTCTAACTCAAAATGTTTGTAATGTATAATTTATGTGATTTGCTCAAAAAAATTGGAGAGAAAAATTTTGCCTCCCCTTTCTGGATTGTATTTTGGTTTCTTTTTTAACTTCTATTTCTATAATAGTAACTAGATTTTAGACAAAATTCTGTGCATCAGAATGAGTATCTAGCAATACATTGCAGAAATTTTAAAAATGAGTAAACCACTTTATCTGTCATGGAGGAGCATGCTTGGGGAGGTAGAGTAGAAAATTACATAATATGAAGTTCCAATCAGTTCATTTGGATTTGATGTATCACTTATGACATAAAGAATCTAAAGAACAACTAACTGATGAGATGTCTTCCTTTCTCCTTTTGAGGTAAAATTCACATAACATAAAATCAACCATTAGCCATTTAAAAATGAACAGTTCACTGGCATTAAGTACAATTCATCCTGTTTTTAAAAAGCCCTGAAGGAAGTGAAAATGCCAATAGAGAAAGCTCTAGAGAACTGACATACCTCAGTCTCTAAATATGCCACATTACATTGACTCAAGTTCTTTTTGCTCTAATGACTGTCAGTTTGTGTTTGGTATGCGTTCAATGCTGAATAAATTGGTCACATATTCAAGTTACCTATGACTCTTATTTCTTTAATTGAGTTTGTATTAGGTGTTAATATCTAACAGAATTCCTTCAGCTATCTATTGTCTTAAGTATTTTCTATTATTTTAGTTTCCATGTGGACGGGTAACATGACTACCTTGTTCACTGTTTCCCCAGAGGAGAACCCAGGACATAATGGGATGTGTGTGTGTGTGTGTGTGTGTGTGTGCGCGCGCACGCTCTAAATGAATGATCTATTACGTAATCTTGGGATTTTAATTCTCATTAATTCCTTATAGGTTCCCCCACGTCTCCGCAGTGGTCAGTACTTTTCTTTTTCTTTTTCTTTTTTTTTCTTTTCTTTTTTTTTTTTTTTTTGAGATGGAGTCTTGCTCTGTCGCCCAGGCTGCAATGCAGTGGCACAATCTCGGCCCTATGCGATCTCTGCCTCCTGGGTTCAAGAGATTCTCCTGCTTCAGCCTCCTGAGTAGCTGGGATTATAGGCGCCCGCCATCACGCCTGACTAATTTTTGTATTTTTAGTAGAGACGGGGTTTCGCCACGTTGGCCAGGCTGGTCTCGAACTGCTGACCTCAGGTGATCCACCCGCCTTGGCCTCTCAAAGTTCTGGGATTACAGGCGTAAGCCCCCACTCCTGTCCCTTCAGTATTATCTTGTAACATCCCGGCAAAGCCTTCAGGTGGAGAATGTTCCTGGCGCGGAATAATCCACCTGAATGTGAATCCTGACCATTTTTAGGCGCCAATGGAGGCCGCTGCTACGGGGCCGGCCGTGAGGTGGCGCTGTTGCCCTGTATCGTGACTCCGTTTTCACCTGGACTGGAGTCACCGTGATACCTGACATCTAGCAATCACTAGAGTAGGAAATGAGTATAGATCAGCAACAAGTCCAGCCTTTACAGTTGCAGCAGAGGTTTCCTGTGGCTCGAGTGTGGCGAGTCCCGGAAACCTCGGAGCCCGCAGACTTCCCTTCGCGGGAGCCCGCCCGAACTCCATCCTTTGCCGGCAGCCACGCCCCGCAGTGGGAAGGAGGGACTGAAAAGCATTTCCTTGAGGCTGGCACACCTTGCCCTACCCAACCCGGTCATTATTTCCCCTCCGACTGGGCCGGTGCCATCGGAAACCGGAGTGACCAGAGGAGGGACACGGTAGTGAACGGGGTATGGGGGGCGGGCGCGGCGGGGAGGGTAAAGAAGGTGGGAAGGGAATGGCAGCGAGGCAGCTGGGGGAGGACTTTGCAGTTGGGGAGGGAGAAAAAGGGAAGAGGCTGGGAGCGGAACGGGTGTTTATGTGAACAAACAGAAATCACCAAGTGAATTAACCTGTGTTTCTTCGGAACAAGCATCTTGTGGGGTTTGGCTTCTGTGTTTCTATATGATAAGGGACTAAACCTGCCTCAGCAGATTTGGTGCAGGGAGAAGCATGAGAAAACCCAGGAATGGGGGACCTCTGTTTATTCCTGGAGAGGGGGCCATCAGGAGAGGGGGACGGGAAAGAATGAGGTTACAGGAATTACTTGTCAGAGGACTGCATAGCCTTTCAGACCATGGAATCATTGCTTTCAGCTTCGGCTTCCTCATCTGCAAAGCATAAATACGGTAATTATTTTCCAGGGTTGTGGCGATATTTAAATAAGATATCAATAACCATGCTTTAAAAGTGTACAGCGTGATGTGCTATCCTTTGTTGACTGAATCTGTTTTCTTTCTTTCTTTTTATTTGGGGTGGGGAGTAGGGGAGGGAGTCTCGCTCTGTCGCCCAGGCTGGAGTGCAATGGCGCGATCTCGGCTCACTGCAACCTCCGCCTCCCAGGTTCAAGCGATTCTCCTGCCTCAGCCTCCCAGGTAGCTGGGATTACAGGCTCCCACCACCACGGCCGGCTATTTATTTTTTTGTATTTTTAGTAGAGACGGGGTTTCACCATTTTAGCCTCTGTTTTCTTTTCAATGTCTTTTTTCCTCTTTCATTTTTCTCTATCAACCCTTCATCCCCCCTTTCTTTCTTTCATTTATGCGATTGTTGCTTCCTTCTGTAATGGGTCCTCTCCACATTGGAGTTTCTTATACCTATGAGACCACACTTCCTTCCCACTGGGTGGGAAGTAGTTGTGGCAATAAAGGAGTCGAGTTACTGTAATGTGCAGCACAGCTCAACTGAAATACACCTGGAAACAGAACTCTGTGCTGTCTACCTGGTTTTTCCCCCTCAATGCACCGGAATCTCCACTGACAGCTAGCTAGGGGACAGCTAGGTCTTTCAATGAGACATCATGAAGTATTTGCTTCAATGAAAATCATATACTTTTTCGTTCAGTGCCTCCATTACTGTGTAAGTTTGCTAGGGCTGCTGTAACAAGCTACCACAAACTGCATGGCTTTTGGCACCAGGCACCAGGGACTGATTTTGTGGAAGACAATTTTATTCACAGATGCGGATGAGGTTGGTGGGAGATGGTTTCAGAATGAAACTGTTACACCTTACGTCATCAGGCATTAGAGTCTCATAAGGAGTTCGCAACCTATATCCCTCACATGAGCAGTTCACAATAGGGTTCACGCTCCTATGACAATCTAATGCTTGTGGGCACGGTGGCTCACACCTGTAATCACACCACTTTAGGAGGAGTTGGTGGGTGGATCGCCCTGAGTTCAGGAGTTTGAGACCAGCCTGGGCAACTTGGCGAAACCCATCTCTACCAAAAATACAAGAGGAAAAAGAAAGAAAATCTAATGTCGTGGCTTATCTGACAGGAGGAGGAGCTCAGGAGGCAATGACAGCGATGGGGAGTGGCTGTAAATACAGATGAAGCTTTGCAGGCTCACCTGCCTCTGATTTCCTGCTGTGCACCCCGTACCAGTCGGCTCCCCGGGTGTTGGTGACGTTCTGGCTTAAACAACAAAATGATTGTCTCACAGTTCAGTAGGCTGGCTATCCAAAACTAAGGTGTTATGAAGCCTGCATCTATTCCAGGCCTCTTTCTTTGGCTTGTAGATGGCTGTCTTGATGTTTATATGGTGTTCTCCCTGTATATATGTCTCTGAATTTCCCCTTTTTATAAGGACACTAGTCTTATTGGATTAGGGTCCATCCTAATTACCTCATTTTAATTGATTATCTCTGCACTATCATCTCCCAATAAAGTTACATTATGAGTTACTGGGGGTTAGAATGTCGGCATATTAATTTTGAGAGGGTGTACAGTTCAACCCTTTAACAACTAATGTCTTTAATTATGCACAAGTTAGTTCAGCATTGCATGTATTTCAGTTTTCTCTGGCAGAAACTATTTCCCACCTTTCCCAAACCCTCACGACCAGTCCCAACCAACACGTGCTCCGAAGATCTGCCAGGAGTTATGTGATTCTGCAGCTCTGTTTTCTTTTAACCTGAGTGTGTACATTTCCTGTTGCCACTGTAACAAATTACCACAATGGTGGTGGCTTTAAACAACATAAAGTTTTATCTTACAGTTCTTGGGGTCAGAAATAAAAATGGATGGGCAGGTTTCCAAATGGATGGTTCTTTTTGGAGGCTCTAAGGGAGAATCAATTTCCTTGCCTCCTTCAGTCTCTAGAGGCTGCTACAGTCCTTGGCTCATGAACCCTTCCTCCATCTTCAAAGCCAGGAATGGCCAGTCAAGTGTTTCTCATGTCTTCTCATGCTGACGCTCACTTTTGCCTTTCTCACACTTAAGGATTCTTGTAATTGCACTGGACTCACTGAGTATTCCAGGGTAATCTTTCTATTTTAAGGTCAGTTGATTCATTCCATCTGTAACCTTAATTCCCCTTCGCTATTTCAACGCTATTAAAAATCAACATGGCCAGGCGTGGTGGCTCACGCCTGCTAATCCCAGCACTTTGGGAGGCTGAGGTGGGCGGATCACGAGGTCAGGAGATCAAGACCATCCTGGCTAACAAAGTGAAACCCCATCTCTACTAAAAATACAAAAAATTAGCTGGGCGTGGTGGCGGGCGCCTGTAGTCCCAGCTACTCAGAGGCTGAGGCAGGAGAATGGCGTGAATCCAGGAGGCAGAGCTTGCAGTGAGCTGAGATTGCGCCACTGCACTCCAGCCTGGGCGACAGAGCCAGACTCTGTCTCAAAAAAAAACCAATATATTCATAGGTTCTGGAGATTAGTACATGGACATCTTTGGGAAGCCATTATTCTGCCTACCGTACCTGAGCTTTCCCAACTGGGTATTCTTTATTTTTATTATATGTATATTTAAAATTTATGTTTAATTTTAAAAAATTAAAAATTATATATATATTTATCATATACATGTTGTTTTGAAATATGTATATATTGTGGAATGGTTAAATTAAGCTAATTAATATAGTATTATTTCACATATTTTTGTGATGAGAACACTTAACATCTACTGTCTTGGCAATTTTCAAGAATACAATACATAGTTATTAACTATAGCCACCATGTTGTACAATAGAACTCTTGACCTTATTCCTCCTAACAAGGTGGAATAAGGTCATACCCTTTCATATCCGTTGACATCTTTCTAACCCCTCGAATTCCCCCAACCTCTGGTAACCATCTTTCTATTCTCTACTTTTATGAGTTCAACTTTTTTAGACTCTACATATATGTGAGTTCCTATGATATTTTTCTTTTCGTGCCTAGCTTATTTCACTTAACATAATATCTCTGGGTTCATTCATGTTGTCAATTTCCATTTTTCAAAAGGCTGAATAATAGTTCATTGTGTTTATACTGTATGTATTTATACTTTATTCATTTATCCGTTGATGGACATTTACATTGATTCCATCTCTTGGGTATTGTGAACAATGCTGCAATAAACATGGCGTGCAGATAGCAGTATGTCTGAAATCAGACACACTGATTTCATTTTCTTGCTATCTATACACAGAAGGCAAAACATTGAGCCTTCAGAATAAAAGTAAGATAATATATTCAATAAAGAACATTATATACAAAAGTCAGATCACTATTGGATGTATACCCAATAGTGGGATTGCTGGATCATGTAGTAGTTTACTTTTAATTTTTTGAGGAACTTTCATACTGTTTCCCTAATGGTTGTACTAATTTACATTCCCACCAACAGTGTGCAAGCATCCCCCTTTCTCTATATCCTCTCCAACACTTATTTTTCATCTTTTCGATAATAGCTATTCTAACAGGTATGAGGTAATAGCTCATTTTGGTTTTAACTTGCATTTTCCCTGATGATCAGTGACGTTGAATATTTTTTCACATATGTGTTGGTCGTTTGTGTGTCTTCTTTTGAGAAATGTCTATTCAGGTCCTTTGTTCATTTTTAATACAGTTATTTGTTTTCCCCCTATTGTTTTAGTTCCCTATGTATTTTGGATATTAATGACTTACCAGATATTAATCACTTCTCAGATATTTCTACCATTCCATGGGTCATCTCTTCACTCTGTTGATTTTTTCCTTGGTTGTGCAGAAATTTTTTAGTTTGATGTAACCCCATTTGTCTATTTTTGCTTTTGTTGCCTGTGCTTTTGGGTTTATGTCGAAAAAAACATTGCCTAGCCTAATATGATGGACCTTTTCTCTATGTTCTCTTCTAGTACTTTCACAGTGTCAGATCTTACATTTAAGTCTTTAATCCATTTTGAGTTGATTTTTGTACATGGTGTTCTTTATTGAGTATATTATCTTATTTTTATTCTGAAGGCTCAATGTTTTGCCTGCTGTGTATAGAAAGCAAAGAACTTTAAATCTTTTTTCTGAAGAAAAACAACCTGCTTAATGATGGAACAAAAAATGTGTCCCTATTGAACAGAAACCTGGGTACCATGTACTTGCTATATACACTGTTAAAAAGTACTCCCCATTCCCCCTTGTACTTTTAGTATTATAGCTTAATCCTTTATGCCCCATTAGTTTCTATAGGTTATTTTTCTATAAAAATTTCTTGCAGATCCAATGCTATTTTCATAGATGAATTAGCTACTTATTTATTCAACAATCATATGAATTCTGATATATGCCAGACACTGCTCTTGGTGCTAGGGATACAGCAATGAACCAAATAGCTGGTCCCTAAACTTTTATTCTCATGAAGGTTTCATGCTTTTTCTTCTTCCTTTGCCACTTCATTTTTGTCCTCCCCACCAGCCCAGGCTCAGCCAGTCTCTAGTTCTCCAACATGCTTTATGAATTTAGATGTGGCTACTGTTCTGTGCCTACTTCTGGGCTGGGTTAATGAGGGACCTAAAGAAGCTGACTGTGCTCTCCAGGAAATTACAGTCTTGTTGGGAAGAAACAGATAATAATAGGCAAACTGGTTAAGTACTGAATAAGTAGGTTGGGTATTAGATATCATGTCTTGGCATAGTTTCTAACTGGAGAAAGTGAAAGTAGAAGGGAATGAATGTGCACAAAGGTAAAGAAGCTAATTACGGCTGGGTGCAGTGGCTCACACCTGTAATCCCAACACTTTGGGAGGCTGAGGCGGGCGGATCACCTGAGGTCAGGAGTTCGAGAGCAGCTTTGCCAACATGGTGAAACCCCATCTCTAGTAAATATACAAAAAAAAAAAAAAAAAAAAAAAGCCAGGTGTGGTGGCAGGTGCCTATAATCCCAGCTACTCGGGAGGCTGAGGCAGGAGATTAGCTTGAACCTGGGAGGCGGAGGTTGCAGTGAGCCAAGATCGTACCACTGCACTCCAGCCTAGGCAACAAGAGTGAAACTCTGTCTAAGAAAAAAAAGAAGACGTAGAGGAAAAAACAGCAGCAGCAGCAGCAAATTACACAGACAGACAGTGTAGAGTGGACAGAGTCCTCTCTCAGTCCGGGGGACCTGAAATCCGTTTTAAGCTCTGGTTCTCTCTTTGTGAGCAAACAACAAGGCACCTACCTCAGGGGTCCTTAGTTGTTTTATTATTATTTTTATTCCTTTTGAAAAATGAAGGGTAGAGGTTGACTGGGAAATTGCTGGAGATTCTTCCAGGTTAAAAAAAAAAGTATTTTATTGTTGAACTTCTCAGAATTTCTTTGAGATTTCTAACTAGAATAATAATAAGATAGTTTAGAGTTTAGAAGAGACAGTCACCTCTGGATACAGAAAGGATAATGGGGATGGAGTAAGGGGTTTCTATCCATCCGTTGGCTTAAAGCCTCCTTTCCTGCAGTTGTTCTCACCTCCTCAGCCCAGGTGTCCTTCTTCACTAGCTTTTCCTCCCTATACCTTCTGCTGAATTGGGCAGTTAGAGTTCAGCCCTATCATATTGTGAATACTACCTCCTAAGGGTGAGTCTTCAGGAAACACAAACATTTCCTGATGCCCACTCTTTCCTTAGCCCCCAGCAGTCTAAGTCGTATCCAAGCTTCTGAGCATTATGTGCTTCCCTGAAAGCCATCTCAATCGGTTTTCTCATATTTCTCATTCATAATAACCCTTCTTGGCATAGTGACAACAAGGAATATCAACAGTTAATTTGTTTTGTTTTGTTTTTTGAGATGGAGTCTTACTCTGTTGCTCAGGCTGGAGTGCAGTGGGATGATCACAGCTTGCTGCAGCCTTGACCTCTCAGGCTCAAGTGATCCTCCCATCTCAACCTCCCCAGTAGCTGGGACTACAGGCGTGCACCACCACGTTCAGCTAATTTTTGTATTTTTTTTTTTTTAAAGAGACAGGGTCTTGCTGAAGACCCTGGCTAACCAGGCTGGCCTGGAACTCCTGGCCTCAAGTGATCCTCATGCCTTCATCTTCCAAAGTGCTGGGATTACAGAAGTCAGCCACGGAGGTCAGCTGACAGCTAATTCTTAACAATTGCCATGGTCAGAGCAAATCGAAGGTAGTGTTTTAACTTTTATGACCCCAAATTTATATTTTTATGCTTTAAATTACTGGCTAAAATAAAAAATGAAAAGGAAACCTGTTTTAGTTTTTTCCTCTGTAGCTGTTAACCTTTATAACCTCAATAACTAGCTCCGTCTTTATACATTTAAGGGTATTTTTAAAAATTGTTAGATAACAATATATAGGAATATGGTATTTTTAGAATATTGATCTAAATTAAAATTATGTATATAATTCTAGGCTAAGTTAGAATTCTAGTAAGACACAGTAGTAGATGCCAAAGGTTTAAGGGAAAAAACATGTTTCAAACTATGCATTGTGGTTATAGAAAAATCTCAGTAATACACATGTGTACTAGTCCTTTCTCACACTGCTATAAAGAACTGTCCAAGACTGGGTAATTTATAAAGAAAAGAGGTTTAATTGACTTATAGTTCCTCTGCCTAGGGAGGCCTCAAGAAACTTATAACCATGGCAGAAGAGGAAGCAGGCACGTCTTACATGGTGGAGGTGAGAGAAAGCGTGTGAAGGCAGCAAAGGGGGAAGAGCCCCTTATAAAACCATCAGATCTCGTGAGAACTTATTCCTATCACGAGAACAGCATGGTGGAAACCGCCTCCATGATCCAATCACCGCCCACCCGGTCCCTCCCTCGACATGGCGGGATTACGGGGATTACAATTTGAGATGAGATCTGGGTGGGGACACAGAGCCAAATCATATAAACATGTAATATCCACATATGAAGTCAGGTGCCTTTCTGGAAAAAGCCTTGAAATGATTGGTTTTAGTTGTACACTCAGACATTGAATGATTTAACCAGATGTACTGTGTTGTGGGAGATGAGTGCAGGGTTTGTGTTGGACAACTTTAGGAGACAGGATTATGTTATATTCATATTATGCTACCAAATAAGTGGTGAAAAATATTTGCCAAAGGTGCTAATTTGGTGTTTAGAGAAGTTGATCTCAAGTACTTATTTTTTCTGACAATAGTCAGCTATCAGGACCAATTGTATGTCAAGTCACCCCTAGTTTGTGTCAGTGAAAAAAGGCTTAAAATCAACTTCTCCAAAGTCTCTGTTAAGTCAGATCAGGCTGGCTTCACTTAGACAGGAAAAGCTCCTGGTTGACCCTCACCTACATGCTCTTTGACACCTCTTCAGCCTGGGCCTAAATTTATACCACTTCTGGCCAGTTAGAAGCTATAACAGCAAGAAAGGACTTGTTTAGTGGTAGAATTAACAGGTTTGGCTTAAGGAAGGAGGAGAGAGGCAAGCGGAATGCTGAAAATTGATCCTGACTTCCCTGTGGTCAGATTTATTCTATAAGACTTATTCGCAGATTCCACAAATCCAGCCCATCTGATGTGAAACCACGTGGCTTCCCTGACTCCTACTTCTGTGGTCTTTCCTCACAGGGCTCAAGGCCTGACTCCTTTAACTTACCTTGGGGCTGGTATCTTAGTATAAGTCAGAGTGAGTTCTGGCTGAGGAAGAAAAAAGAAGCAGAGTATTAATTAGAATATTCTTAAAGCTCCATCAATGAAAACACAGCTGGGATATAAATATTGTAGCCTTCATGTATCTGGTAGAGATTGGCAGAGGCTAGTCTGGACACATGTGCATCCCAAAGTCCCAGAAGAAACTGTGACAGTGTATGCACATTGTGAATTGCAAGGGCCAGGATCTTCTTCCTCGTTCTCATCCCTACAAAACTCAACTGAAAAAAATAGATGGACTATCCAGTCAGCCTTATGAAGGGTGGGAAAGTGTAGTGGGAAGAGCATCAGATGGAGATTGAACACACAATGCTTAGCTGCTAATTAACTGCTGGGAGGTGTCTGAACTCTGTGCCTTAGTTCCCCCACCAGTAAATTTGGAAGTTAGGTTTTTGTTGTTGCTTTCAAAGCACCCTTGTACACACAGGGCATTCTACGGCATTTGTGAAGCATGCGCTGCGTTTCATAGTGTATTTGTCAAAGAGATCAAGAAATAGACAGCAGGGTTGCTGTTCTTATGTTTTTTGTTTCTGTAACAGGGAGGTGTGATCATAGTGGTACAGAAGGCATGGGATGGTTACCTCATTTACAGCGTGTGAACGGCATGGCTTTCTGACACTGAGAGTTGAACCTGCTGTGTTTGCATTCTTTCTTGAAGCCCAAGCAGCTCCCATAACCCTAAGTGACCTTGATTTAACTCTCTGTCTCTTTTCCTCACCCATGTTTCATACTTAGGGACAGTCTAATTAATGGATTCATGATTGGAAGGTCCCACATCTGATTAGATCTCTGATTCATTTTCTGACTTATGCATGTCACCTTTTCACTTAAACTTGGTTTCCACATGCAATATGAAGTTGGTAAAATAGCCATGAATTATTATGAAATGATTTCCTATTACAAAAATGGGGATAATTTTGAAAAATATTCCAGTTTTGCAGCATTAGAAAAAAAGGAGTGTAGGTAAACCTAATGTGATTTATAACTACAATTATAATCTCCCCTCCCACACCAAAATCATTTTTCTAAGTCTGCTTTTTTGGGGGCTAACATTAAAACAAATTATTCTTAATTTGCTGAGTTAACATTTACTAGGAAATAGAGACAGGCTCACTTGAACTAAGGTCATAAAAGTATGACCTTAGGATATCTACAAACAGACGGCCAATAAAGATTTGGCAGTATCAGCAAGACATAACTAGTGACAGGTTGTGGGTTTATAAATATTCAGATAGTGTGTGAGATCGATTGCTCACAAAAAGAAGTTCATTGATCCTTGGCATAGAACTCTCTGTTCTGTGCTAGATGTACTAGCATCTTTACACCTGAGTTTAGGGTTTAGAGGTGATATTGGGGGCTGCATCTTTGTGGGCTTTTACTAGAATCTCAGTCAGACATATTTTGGGTGCCTAGGGAGCAGTGGTCTCTGTAGGAGGATGGATAAATAGAAGTATTTATATTAATAGGAAGTTAGGGATGTGGATTCTTTGGACACACTCTCTTGTCCCTGCAATTCATGACAACCTGAGAAATTTAGATCA
This sequence comes from Pan paniscus, assembly GCF_029289425.2. NCBI lineage: Eukaryota > Metazoa > Chordata > Mammalia > Primates > Hominidae > Pan > Pan paniscus. The sequence goes on along the minus strand of NC_073259.2, from coordinate 16,133,238 downwards.
TCCCTTGTGGTCTATCAGGGGAAAATGAGCTGGGTTCTGACACCAAGACAACTACAGAACATAGTGCCCTATATTCTGTCTACTTATCCAGGTATGAGAAGGATCAACAGTGGCCTTGTATTACACCATGCTGCTTCACATAGAATGCATTTCTGGCTAGTCTCTGGGACTGGGAGGCATTTGTTGCCCGACCTGTTCTAGGACAGATTCTTTCGGAGACAGAACATTCTGTGGTCTCACCAAATCACACACAAATTCTGGTTTAACCTTTAAAGGCCATGGAACTATAAAGTTTATTATCAACAAATGTTACTTGTACACCAAAAACTACAAAACATCCCAAGTATCCTTGAAAGAAGCTAAAGAAGACCTAAATGAATGGAAAGACATATTGTTTTCTTAAATGGGATGACTTAATATTGTTAAGTTAGTGGTAAGCCCCAAATTGATCTACATACTCAACATAATCCCTATCAAAATTCCAGCCTTTTTTTTTTTTTTTTCCGAAATGGTCAAAGTGATTCTAAAATTTATGAGAACACAAGGGAGTCAGAATAGCCAAAACAGTCTTGAAAAAGAACAAAGTTGGAGGAATCACACTTAATGATTTTTTTTTTTTTTTTTTTTTTTTTTTTTTTGAGACGGAGTCTCATTCTGTCGCCCAGGCTGGAGTGCAGTGGCGCCATCTCGGCTCACTGCAAGCTCCGCCTCCCAGGTTCACGCCATTCTCCTGCCTCAGCCTCCCGAGTAGCTGGGACTACAGGCGCCTGTCACCGCGCCTGGCTAATTTTTTGTATTTTTAGTAGAGATGGGTTTCCCTGTGATCTCGATCTCCCGACCTCATGATCCTCCCACCTCGGCCTCCCAAAGTGCTGGGATTACAGGCGTGAGCCACCGCGCCTGTAAGTTTTAATGATTTTAAAACTTACTACAAATCTACAGTAGTCAAGATTGTGTGGGCTGCGTGCTGTGGCACGTGCCTATAATCCCAGCTACTTGGGAGGCTGAGGCAGGGGGATCCCTTGAGTCCAGAGCTTGAGGCTGCAATGAGCTCTGATCACACCATTGCACTCCAGCCTGGGTCACAAAGTGAGACATTATCTCTAATAATAATAAGGCTGAAAAGACTATCTTTAATCATAATAAAGAGCAGAAAAAGATTGTCTTTAACAAATTATGCTGGGACAATTGGATATTCACATACAAAAGAATGAAGTTGGACATTTACCTCTAATTCAAAATGAACCAAAGGCCTGAATATAAGAACTAAAACTATGAAATTCTTAGGAAAAACGTAAGTGTAAATCTTTGTGATATTGGTTTGGCAATCGTTTCTTAGACACACATCAAAAGCACTAGCAATCAAACACAAAACTGTCAAAATTAGAAACTATTATGCTTCAAAGGACATTATCAAAAGTGAAAAGACAACATACAGAATGGAAGAAAATATTGCATATGATATATCAATAAGGGTTTAGTTTCTGGACTATATACTGGGTACTTACACAGTAAAAAGACAAATTGCCCAATCAAAAAAAAAATGGTAAAGGATTTGAATGTACATTTCTTCAAAGAAGATACACAAATGGCCAATGAGCACATGAAAAGATGTTCAGCATTATTTATCATCAGGGAAATGCAAATCAAAACCACAGTGAGATATCATTTCACACCAACTAGTTGGGCTACAGTAAAAAAGACGAAAAGCAAGAAGTGTTTGTCAAGGATGTGGAGACACTGGATTCCTTATAAATTACTGGTGGGAGTATAAAGTGATGCACTCACTTTAAAACACAGTTGTCAGTTCCTCAAAATTTAAACATAGAGTTACCATATCAGCAATTTCACTCCTACATATATACCAAGGAAAAAGTAAACATGTCCACACAGAAACTTGTATGTGAATGTCCACAGCAGCATTTTTTATAAATGTGAAAAAGTGAAAACTATCCAAATGCCCACCCACTGATAAATGGCTAAAACAGAATCTCTGTATATATCCATACAATGCAATATTATTTAGCCTCAAAAAGGAACGAAGTTCTCATTCATGCTACAACATGGATAATCCTTGAAAACATTTGCAAGTAAAAGAAGCCAGCCAGATACAAAAGTCCACATACTGTATGAGTCAATTTATATGAAATGTCCTGAATAGGCGAATCCATAAAGACAGAAAATAATTCATGATTGCCAGGGGCTGGGGAAGGGAGCAGAGTAGGGAATGACTGCTATTGGGTAGGGGTTTCTTTCTGGGGTGATGGAAATATTCTAAAATAAGATAGTGGTGATGGTTGCATACTTTTGTGACTATAATAAAACCACTAAATTGCACACTTTAAAAAGGTAAATTTTATGGTATATGAATTATATCTCAATTTAAAAAACACAAGTAATATTAAAGGTGATTCTAATTTTGCAAAAAAATACTAGTTTTTGAGAATTTACTGGACAAACAGTATAGGGCAGATTTTTAAGCCAAATGATCTGGGTTGGAACCCATCTTCACTGCTTACTAGCTGTGTGATCTGGAGCAACTTACTTAACCACTCTCTGTGCCCCAGTTTCTTCATCTGGTAGAATTAAATGATTAAATATTTGTGAAGTGCTTGGAAGAGTGCCTAACACATGACTACCACTATATAAATGTTTGCTGTTATAACCGGTGCCATAAACTGTACTAGATAATAGTGGGAATCAAAACCAGTATCAAGGAAGTTTGTGTTAAAGACAAACATCAGTTAAGGAAGAGCAGAGCAGGGTGGATTTCAAAGCAGATTGCTTTACTTGGTTTATTGGCTGGACTGTGCTCCATGCCGACGTGTGAAGAGTCTGGGTTTTGTGCAAGAGGAGGAAGAGATGATACGGATCGAGAATATAACATCTAAATTTTGCCATCTTACTTGGGTCCTGGGAAAAGGTCCAAAAATATGTATGGAGGAGTAGCAAGGAATGGTTAACAGCACTTAATATATATTTGTTGTTTAATGTAAATAAAAATTAGGCAAAAACTTTTCAGGATTTTCCTCTGGAATTTTGGTCATAAACTCATGATGTTTCTCCTCCTGTTCTGATTTGAAGATTACTTTTTTCTTGAGACGTTTTTATTATTTCATTTCAAAAAGTAAAGGTCAGACTGTTACCAGAAAGGGGTCCCAATTCAGACCCCCAGCAGAGGGTTCTTGGACTTCACTCAAGAAAGAATTCAGGGCTAGTCCATAGAGTAGAGTGAAAGTAAGCTTACTAAGAAAGGAATAAAGGAATGCTCTCCATAGGCAGAGCAGCGGTGTGGGCTACTTGACTGAGTATATTTATAGTTATTTATTGATTATATGCTAAACAAGCAGTGGACTGTTCATGAGTTTTCGGGGAAAGAGATGGGCAAATCCCAGAACGGAGGGTTTCTCCTCTTTTTAGACCATATAGGGTAACTTCCTGATGTTGCCATGGCATTTGTAAACTGTCATGACACTGGTGGCAGTGTCTCTTAGCATGCTAATACATTATAATTAGTGTATAATGAGCAATGAGGACGACCAGAGGTCACTTTTGTGGCCATCTTGGTTTAGGTGGGTTTTGGCTTGCTTCTTTGCCACATTCTGTTTTATCAGAAATGTCACTGTGACCTGTATCTTGGGCTGACCTCCCATCTCACTCTGTAACTAAGAATGCCTAACCTCCTGGGAATGCAGCCCAGTAGGTCTCAGCCTCATTTTACCCAGTTGCTATTCAAGATGGAGCTGCTTTGGTTCAAATGCCTCTAACATATTTCCCTCCTCCCCTTTACAAGGGGACCCTTAATCCTAAGGGTTGTAGAGGGATGACGATCCATCTTCTGTAACTTCTTCTAGCTGAATAATGGCAATGATATTGATACCTAACTATTAGTGTCTTTTGTATTCAGGGTAGAGAGAAGCTTGGTCAGAAAGTATCAGTATGGAGAGGGCCATTCATAACTCTTGATTTCCCACAAAAGGTAATATCTGGAAGATTAATAAGTGTTCAATTTAAGAAAACATTCAGTAAGCTTATACTGCATTCCTACACAAAGGGTACAAAGCAATATATTCTGCAAGAGTAGAGCAAAATAAGCAAAACTATCCTAAGTAAACTAACAAGGCTTTTTGTGAAGTGGGCAACTGTTAGAACCAAGATGATATGGGGTCACTAACTGATTCCAGTACTTGCCCAGAATTAGAATACTGATCCAGATTTTTATATTACCCATCCATCTTGTTTCTTCTGAGCTGCAGTCAGAGATCACTGGTTGATTTACAGGAATAAGCAGGGTCAGTCTAAATTGCAGAAAAAAACTAAAAACTGATGGGACTAGAATCTAACAACAGGTGTACCATAGTTCTTGAAACAAAATTTTTCTATCTCCTCATTTTTACTAAAGACAAATCATAATAGAACTGATTTGTTTGCAAAAATAAGCTTTACTATTATACTTGGCCTGATTATTTATATGAAGTTCAGCAAGAATAATTATTTTTCACATAGGTTCTTTTTAAATTAGCTCTGATGAAACTTTATTCCATAAGTAATTTCAGATAAGACTTTTAAAAAACTCCTTGAGCTCAGCCATGGTTTTGTACCATAAAATACCTAGGAGTTGGATAAATTCCCCTCCTCTTGAGGTCCCAAGATAACTTGGGGCTCCTGGGCCCATCAGAAAATGACATTCTTCACTTACAGGAACCCTGTACAGGGACTACATAGACAAGGTATGAGGCCAGTTTTCCTAAGGAGCTTTTATTGACTCTGTAAGTCAGGTTTGATTCCTCAAAGGAAAGCACTCTATTTCAGTCAAAGACTTGGTAATAAAAACAGTTTATCCAATTGTGTCCTGTTGCAAAAGAAAGCATTCTTTTTGCACTTATGCAAATAACTATATTGCCGTAAGTTAAGCATACTCACAAATAGTTTCCAAATTCTGGAGAAATCAGATAGAGAGAAATATGCTCTAAAATTTTGTTTACAGGAGTATTGCCACAAGCTACAGATAACTCAAAAATGTTCTTGACTCTGAAAAACAAAGCAAAGAATTAGCAGTGTTTTAAGCAAAAAGTCATAAAAGGATTATTTCAGTCTTTCATTAGTTCAGTCCATGCAGTTAACTCCTGTTCTGTTTGATATTCATGAACATTCCAGCTCTCCGTGAGAATCATGAAAGTTTTCGCCTCTATCCTAATGTCACAATCTCCAAAGTTATCAGAAACCTGCATTCAAGAGCACCTGTCAAATCCTATTACTGACTATAAGGCACCTTTAAAAGAGGATCAAAACAAGACAACAGTTGTCTGTGAATGACAGAAAGTCTTAGGGCAGCCACAGTCAGACATGATTGACAAGGAAATACGGTTACCTCTGTGGCACACAATAATATTATGTAACAATTATAATTACTAATAACATACTAAGTCATATTAGAATTATAGGAGTTTCCCATAATTTTGGGACACATAACCAAGAACATATTTATTCAAATACAGCCCAAAGAAAGCCAAACACAATTTTATATTTTATAATGCTTCCCGTATGATTTCTACAGATGTTTATACCACATTAAGCCAAATATGTCTCTTCTGGACTTTAGGGGGCCTAATATGAAAAGATTAATTAGGTCAGAAAAGGACATAATTTACCATGTGATTTTGGAAAGTTTGTCAAATATTGAAGGTTTAACCACTTGATTATTACAAACATAGAATCGCAGGTCACCGTAAGTCATTCATTTAGCCAAAACGATAACTCAAAAATTTTAAAAAGACAAAAAACTTTACTCATTAATAGAGGGAAGACAGCTTTCCACACAATGTCTCTTTTCCTTCCTTTCTTTTTCTTATAGTTTATTCAAAAGGCAAACAAAATTTCGTTTTTAAAAATATTACACAAAAATCTTATTCAAGAGAGAAAGCCAGATTTGACAGTGTACTGTTAATGTCAATCCCAATTCTTAATAAAACATTATAGACAAATCTATTCAATCGTAAGCAGTTAGACCAAGAGGTAAGATTCCCATAAACCTTTTTAAACTCTTTACAAATTTTTGTTAAGGAGCAGATCACTGCTCTAAGAACACCCTGTTGTGCTTTTATTCCAATGTTCAATGTACAGAAAAACTGAATAAGACCCCTTTAACTCTAGCCGATATGTTCACACAGAATTTCCTTCACAAGATTAATTTTTCACAAATCTTCCACAATTTGCTCAAACTTTCAGCTTCATCCTAACTTTTAAGTGAGGATAACTTAACTTAGAACCCCTTAGCCTTCTAAACTAGGCTAAAAAAAATTCACATTCCCATGCCTTCTTATAATCTTTTACCAAAAACACATTTCACTTTCCTTACACACCTTGCATGTTAAAACTGTTTTTCCAGTAGTCTCAATTATATGTTACAATGTTAACTCTTAGCAACTTTTATTTTTGGTGAAAAACCTGGTAAGTGATTTTAATTAGGTACTACGTGTGAAGCCTAGGACACCAGAGAGAAGTACAAGATAAGGTCTGATTCTTTCCAGCATTGCCGGGGGCATGTCTAATTCTACATATCCCCAGGACTTATCTAGAATCTAATGGCTCTAAAGCAGGTATACCAAACAATTTTCAAAAGTCAAATAAGCAGTTTATGACCTTAAAGTATTTAGCAAATCTAATATCTGATCTGCCTAATTTAGACCAAATGTCTAAATTTGGAAGACATTTTTATTTTACCAATAATCTTTAAAACTGTCTTTATTTCCCAAAGCTTCCTAAAGTCACATGAACTAAAAAGCATTACAGTTTTTATTTTTCTGATAAAATATTTAAGTGCTTATTATTTTTAAACCAATTAATCAGAGCTCTTTCATATATAAATGTTACACATACAACACATACGAATACCCAACAGACAGAAGATCCAGTAGTTGTAAGATTTTTCATTTGCCAATTTTTAAGTTTCTTAATTGAATTACTGGCTTCAGGGAGGAGCCCTTTGAGGAACAGGGCCAGGAAAGCATGCAATTTCTAGAGCCTAATAGGCAGGCACAGCTGGAAGGCAAAACAGATTTCAAAAAATTAAGGGTCCCATTTTTATACCAGATCTTGGATCCCAAAAAAGAGGAAATCAGCCCACCTCCTATGGGACTCTTATCTCTCAGTGTGGCAATGGGGACACTTCCATATCTTCCAGGTGGTCAAGAGTATGCTTCTCTGATCCAAACATGCAAAGAGTTGAGTATCCCCCATAACTTCCATTAGCCATCCCTAAAAGTATATTTCCTACCTAGTTATTACAAACCAAAGCTCTCTCATCATAAGAAGTAATTTCTGATACCCACAAAAGTCAAAACTGTCAGATAACACAATACAAAATGAAACAAAGCATTAGATTTTGAGAGGGATTTATTTATCCCCTTTCAATTCTAGTGGTTTCATAAGGAAAACAGAGGCTTTTTTCCAAAACAGGATCTGTGGCAACTCCTCTGTTTTTCCCAAGGAGTCTCAGGCTGTTAGAAATTATCTTAGATCCCCTCATGTGTATCAAGAGTGGCAAGAAGACAAAACGGAGAAAAACAATTGTATTAATCCTTTGTTTTTTTGTTTTTTTTTTCTTTTTTGAGATGGAGTCTCACTCTATCGCCCAGGCTGGAGTGCAGTGACGTGATCTCGGCTCACTGCAAGCTCCGCCTCCCAGGTTCATGCCATTCTCCTGCCTCAGCCTCCCAAGTAGCTGGTACTACAGGTGCCCACCACCACGCCCAGCTAAATTTTTGTATTTTAGTGGAGACAGGGTTTCACCATATTAGCCAGGATGGTCTCTATCTCCTGACCTCGTGATCCACCTGCCTCAGCCTCCCAAAGTGCTGGGATTACAGGCGTGAGCCACCGCACTCAGCCCTGTATTCATCCATTTTCATGCTGCTGATAAAGACATACCTGAGACTGGACAATTTACAAAAGAAAAGCTTTAATGGACTTACAATTCCACATGGCTGGGGAGGCCTCACAATCATTGTGGGAGGCAAAGAGGAGGAGCAAGCCATGTCTTTTGCCTGTGGGCGACAGGCAAAGAGGGAGAGCTTGTGCAGGGAAACTCCCACTTTTAAAACTATCAGGTCTCACGAGACTTATTCAGTATCACAAGAACGGCATGGTGAAGATCTGCCCCCATAATTCAGTTATTTCCCACTGTGTACCTTCCACAACACATGGGAATTATGGGAGCTACAAGATGAGATTTGGGTGGGGACATAGCCAAACCCTATCAACAATTTAGTCAACTGAGAAGAAAAAGACTTTTTCCTCAGAGAAATAAGATCCAAGAAGAGAAAAAACATAAAAACCTTTTAAATATACGTATAGCTCATATATCTTCTTTTAATTAAAGCTGACTTTTAACCATAGCACTTCAAAAATCCTTTTAAATCTCTTATTACCTGACTTCAGCCAGGCCACACAATCCATTTTTCTGGCTTTTAAGCTTTACCAAAGGTAACCTCCCAGATGAAACCAGTAAGCTTTCACTAAGATTATGACTTAACCACAAGCGTACCAGTATTTTAAAAGAGATGATTAGCAGTTTTTACAAGATTTAGAGTCTACAAGGTGCCTCAGAGAAAGGAAGATTCAAGAAGGGAAGATAGAAGTTGTGCATGGGGGGAGGGGATAAAATCAACAAATGGCAAAGATCACACCAATATCAACCTGAAAGTACTCATTCCCTAAACCAGAAATTGAACCCTGAACCAGGGATGCCATTGTGAAAAGGCAAAGCCTTAGCTACTAAGCTACAGCATTGGGAAGTTTCCATTGCCTTCTCAGAAACAGCCTGGAGCAGATAATTTTGAGCCAATGAAGGCTTTTAACTGCTCAAAACAATTTTTAGAGCTAACTATGTCATAAACTCCAAAATTGCTGTCCTCTGGATGGCAGAAACTAAGAGAAAGTACTGCCACATGGTTACAAGGTCAAGCTCCCAAGGATATAAAACAAGATGAGAAAGAAACCCTATCTAGCTTCTGGAGTCCCAAGCCTGTGTTCTATCCCAAGGTACCTCCCCTTTATGACAGAATAACACGGAAAGACAAATTCAAAGCACAAAATACACCAGATTCACTACAGCATTAAGACTAGCCTCATGAATCCTTTTATCCATTAATCAAAACATTGCAAGAGATAGTGATTTCTACCATTCCTACAACTGGTTAGTACAGAGAGAGAGGAAAGGGAAGGGATAAAAGTGTTGCCTACAGTGGGGTGGGGAAGGCAAGGAGCTCAGAGAGACTAGGTAGTGAAGGATCTTTTCTAGCAGTCCAGTCAGCTCTCAAGTTTCCCACTTTGGGGAGAAAAAAGCTCCCCGTGTCTGGTGATCCTGTACATGCCTATTCCTGTCATCCATAGCTGTCAGCAAAGAGTGCAAGGCAGATTAATCCAAAGAGAATAGCAGTTAACATCCCATAGTGTCAAATCCACTTTTAACCAAGAAGGACTTTACTGAGAGAGGCCTCTAATCCCTAAATCTTAGGAAGGACTCTAACCTTTCTAAATTGGGCCTCAAACTCAAGTTTCATTAAGCATCCTTGCCTTTTATTAGGAGGGGCCTTAACCCTCTCTGTCTTAGGAGAGACTCTCCTAAGTTGGACCTCTAACCCAATCTGATCCTTTACCTGGGCAAAACATACCCCACCCCTTACCTAAAGTCGGCCAATTGGCAGTGCTGTGGTCTATTTCCTTTGGGTCCATAGGATTCTCCTCAGTATAGTCCCTTCATGGTTTCCAGGAAGATGTTATTGGAAAGGGGTCCCAATCCAGACCCCAAGAGAGGGTTCTTGGACACTGCTAAAGAAATAATTCAGGGTGACTCCATAGAGTAAAGTGAAAGCACATTTACTAAGAAAGTAAAGGAAAAAAGGAATGGCTACTCCACAGGCAGAGCAGCGGTGTGGGCTACTTGACTGAGTATACTTAGTTATTTCTTGATTATATGCTAAACAAGGGGTAGATTATTCATGAGTTTTCTGGGAAAGGGGTGGGAAGTGAAGGTTCTACCCCTTTTTAGACCACATAGGGTAACTTACAGATGTTTCTGTAAACTGTCAGGACACTGGTGGGAGTGTCTCTTAGCATGCTAATGCATTATAATTAGTGTATAATGAGCAGTGAGGATGACCAGAGGTCACTTTCATGGCCATCTTGGTTTAGGTGGGTTTTGGCTGGCTTCTTTACTTCATTCTGTTTTATCAACAAGGCCATTGTGACCTGTATCTTGTGTTGACCTCCTCTTTCATCCTATAACTAAGAATGCCTAACCTCCTGGGAATGCAACCTAGTAGATCTCAACCTTGTTTTACCAAGCCCCTGTTCAAGATGGAGCTGCTCTGGTTCAAATGCCTCCAACAAGGCCAGTCTTTAAACATTAATGCAGTGCCACATTTTTGTTCCCAGGACAAGTCAAGAATCCATGAGGGTAGCAGGTATTGCTAGCAATATTCATATACCTTTGCTTTAAACTGCTTTCTGTATCAGTCGGAGCACATCTACACTTCTTGATGTTCCTGTAGCTCTGACTCTTTCTGTCAACATACAGGATGTACAGATTGTACTAAAGGGACTGGAAGGACTGGATTTTGAGGAAATGATATAAGGTATTAAATTTCTTGCTTAAAATGATAGAGAAAAACTCTTATCCACCTTTTCTCAGGTTTTACACTTCTGAATTCTCATATGTAAATATATTTTATATATCTTAGTTTCATTATAGTTCTACTTTCTTGGGTACTCCTCATGAGGTATCAATAAATAATCATAAGATCTTGTATTTGTACTGATTGTTATACATCTCAAATACTTTACATGCAACTCTCTAGAAAAGGTATGTTAATTGGGCCAGGCATGGTGGATCACGCCTGTAATCCCAGCACTTTGGGAGGCCAAGGTCGAGACCATCCTGGCTAACATGGTGAAACCCCGTCCCTACTAAAAAATACAAAAAAAAATTAGCTGGGCATGGTGGTGGGCACCTGTAGTCCCAGCTACTCGGGAGGCTGAGGCAGGAGAATGGCGTGAACCCAGGAGGCGGAGCTTGCAGTGAGCCGATATCACGCCACTGCACTCCAGCCTGGGCAACAGAGTGAGACTCCGTCTCACAAAAAAAAAAAGAAAGAAAAGATATGTTAATTGACTTGCCAAAGGTCACACAGGCAGTCATTGACCCAGTGTCATAATTGAGATCTCCTGACTCCTTTCCCTATTTCAGGAGAAGTTTCTTCCTTTTCACCAAGCATTTCTCCTAGAACTTTCCATTGAGAAATAATTTAGGTGAGGAAAACAAGATGAATTTCAGAGCAGAGGGAAGTTGAAGCCAAAGTGAAGATTACTGTCAGGACCTCATCGTACTGGAGACTATATTGGTGCAAATATAGCATTATTTTAAAGTTCATTTATCTTAGATTTTTTCCAGAGTGCATCTCATATTACCTCTCCTTAGACTCGTTAACCCTTCTTCTTTCTAAGAACTATAAGTAGTGATCTAAGACAAGATAAAAAGTGTGGTCAACAAATGATACAGCCTTGAGTAAAGTTGGCTTGAAAGTCTGTGAAAGAAATACCAAAGCCTGAAGGATTTAACAGATCCTCAAGTTATTCACCATAGAAAAGCTTTACTTCAGGAAGCAAGGGTACTTCAGAAGAGATGGCCTTGCGCCTGTCTACATGACAGGAGAGGGAAGGATGTGGGGAATATGATAATTCTACCTTGGATTTCTGAAATATTTGTATTCTAAAACTTTAAAGTACTTTCATATGTTTTATCTCATTTGTGCTGTCAAAACATCTCTGATTACATTGCACAAGACTATGACCCGTTATTTTACAGATTAGGAATTAAAACCCAGGGAAGTGATCTAACTTGCTGAAGATTACATACAAATGAGGGAGAAATGGATGAAGGGAGGAGGGGGAGAGAAAGAATGTGAGAGAGAGAGAGAGAGAGAACTAGAATAGTGGCTGCCAATGTAGAATCTTATCTAATAAATTAGAGTCTGGTGAATTTTCTCTGGATTAATTAAGAAAAGGAGATAACAAGAGTTTAAGGTGGGGTTCCCAAACTTGGCTGCATATTGGAATTATCTTAGGAGTTTTACATAAATCTCAATACCTGGTTCCTATTCCCAGAGTCTGATTCTGATTTAATTGGTTTGAGATACATCTCAGACAATGGGATTTTTAAAAAGCTCCTCAAGTAGAACCACTGGCTTAAGTCTTGGTTGTTAGAGCCTAGGAAAAGAATAGTACAAAATCTGCTGCATCCACTTTAATATGCCTATGACCTTTTAAATTTGAAAACTATGAAGCAATTTACAAAAAAAAGAATAGAACAATTGACAATTTAAGATTTAAAAAAGTAGATACATTGCAGAAGGATGGTAAGAAAACTGTACTGAAGCATAAGTAAGATTTTCTGTAAAGTCAGGTGTCAGGAAATAATTATCTTATTCCTGTGGAATATACAGAAATGTGAGTGGTATTATGTTATCATATTGATGTTACATAGAATGAAGTTCTTACCCACAAGGTGAGGTCGTTCAACAATGTCATAATTTGAGGAATAATAATAATGATATAGTAATTATTATAGGAATATTCTTATTATTATAGCTATCATAGGAATAATTAGTAACAGCTACTGCTTACTATGTACTAGGTGTTGTTCTAAGTGTATTATCATGTAAAATTGTTTAATTATTACAATGGCTCTTTGTGTTAGATAATATTGCAAACCCAATTTACAGATGAGAAAACTGAGCATTAGGAGAGATTAAGTAATTTGCTTAAGAGTACAAAACTAATTATAACAGTAGGAGAGATGGGTATACTGGATTTCAGAAACGGGCTGGGCTATGCTTCTGAGACTTGTAAGAAAACTGGAAACTGAGCTGAAACCTAGGAGTCTGAATAATAAATATGCCTTTATCATGGCAGATATAAAAGACCATAAGGAAAGAAGTGAGTGAGCCCAGCATTTTGCTCATGCATACAAGTTTAGAGCAGGAAACGTGCAGGACCAAGGCAGGAGGCTGTTGGGCTCCAGCGTGGTCCTCTTAAGATAACAAGCTAGCTGCAGTAGAATTGCAAACTTCAACTTAGGAAAATACACACCCCTGCATACACACCTCACACACCCAAAACCACACTTGCACACACACTGCTCCCACTTTTTTTTTTTTTTTTTTTGAGAAGGAGTCTCGCTCTGTCACCCAGGCTGGAGTGCAGTGGCACGATCTTGGCTCACTGCAACCTCCGCCTCCCGGGTTCAAGTGATTCTCCTGCCTCAGCCTCCTGAGTAGCTGAGACTACAGGTGCGTGCCACCACGCCCGGCTAATTTTTGTATTTTTTTTTAGTAGAGACGGGGTTCCGCCATGTTGGCCAGGCTGGTCTCGAACTCCTAACCTCAGGTCATCTGCCTGCCTCCGCCTCCCAAAGTACTGGAATTACAGGGGTGAGCCACTGCGCCCGGCCCTGCTCCTGCACTTTCTGTTCACTGAATTGGTTTCCCAAATTTACTTAACGTTTAGCAAGTCTTTGGGCAACTCTCATTTTATTGTGTCTGTGCTAAGAAGAAAGAAATTTTAGCTACATTTATGCTAATGCGTTGAAGGAAAGCCACACTCTCTTCAGACCACTGGGGTGGGGCAGTAGTAATCAAAAAGGGAAGCTTGATCAGGAGCACAAAGTTGGAACCACTGATCTGAAAAGTAATTATGTTATACAAATAAATTCTTGCTAGAAGAGGCACTTTTAGCTACTATCACTGAAGAACAATTTTACTTTCTTATTAATTCTCACTAGAATCCTCTGATGTAAGCAGGCAGAATTATCTCAGCTGTATAGGTTAGTAAACCAAGGCTTCAATAGATTAAGATAAATCCACCCCTAACTCTGACACTGGTTCTTTTATTCTTTCTCCTTTACTACAGTTAGATGGAGATGATACATTAACTTTGTTCCTGGGAGTCCCAACTTGGCTTTCTCCCAGGTCGGCAAGATAATGCCTTTAGCAAGCAACAATGAAGCTTGTTAAACTCAAGATTTTTTTTTTTTTTTTTTTTTTTTTTTTTTTTTTTTTTTTTTTTTTTTTTTTTGAGACAGAGTCTCTCTCTCTCCCTCAGTTGCCCAGGCTGGAGTGCAGTGGTGCGATCTCGGCTCACTGCAAGCTCCGCCTCGGGTTGACGCCATTCTCCTGCCTCCGCCTCCCGAGTAGCTGGGACTACAGGCGCCCACCACCACGCCTGGCTAATTTTTTTGTATTTTTTAGTAGAGACGGGGTTTCACCATGTTAGCCAGGATGGTCTCGATCTCCTGACCTCGCGATCTGCCCGCCTCGACCTCCCAAAGTGCTGGGATTACCGGCGTGAACCACTGCTCCCGGCCTGAAGCCATTAATCTTGATTTAACGGTTGTACTTTGTCTTTAATTCTAAACACTAGTTCTTTAGGAAGATTGTTTTCCCTCTTGGTCTCTTTTTGTTACCATCAGCCAATTTTCTTTTGTATTTCTGCTATCAAACTTTTCTGCCTTGTAGCCTTTCTTCCTTTGCATGTTCTTATTATAAAATAACTAAGGCTTAATTCATTCCATTTGGAAAATAGAAAATAGAGGAAAAAATTATTAATAGTAACCATCATCACTGTTGCTGTAACATTCTAATATATTTTTCTTTGGGCTTCCCCTACACAGGTGTTTTTCCCAGTCAATTTCATTGTACTCTTACCATATATACCTCATTAAAATGTGCCTTTTTACTTAACCCACTAACATTACAAATTGCCGTTTATTAAACATTTTTGTGAACGTAAATTTAATAAATGTGTAGTATTCCATGGTCCAACTGTATAAAAATAATTTGAAACATCCCTCCTTTTGATGAAAATTAGTTATTTTTTCTATTTTTAATTTTTTTCCAGAAAATTTCAAATATGTACAAAAGCAGCAAAAATAGTACAATGACTTCCCATGTATATCCCCTGAATTTGGCAATTTTGAACACATGGTTGATTTTTTTTTATTTACATCTCCACCTATTTCTCCTCCTTCAAGTCCATGAATTATATTTTGAAGCAAATCCCTATTTATATTTTCAAAAAAATTAAATAAGGGTCACAGATTTTCTTGTGTGTTCAGAAACATCTTCCATTTTTAAAAAACATACATATAATTGACATTTGGGAGAGAAATTACAGAGTCAAAATTATGAATGCCATTCAGGCTCTCAATTTTCATAGTGCCAAGTTATTTTTCATAAATGTAGACATTTAGATTCCTTGTCAGTCTTACAAGAGTCATTTTTAAATAAAACTATTTAGGGAATAAACATTAGTTTTCAAATCTTCTTTTCTGCTGGGTGTGGTGGCTCACACTTATAACCTCAGCACTTTGGGAGGCTGAGGGTGGGAGGATCACTCAAAGCCAGGAATTTTACATCAGCCTGGGCAACATGGCAAGGCCCCATCTTTACAAAAAAATTAAAAATTAGCCACCCGGGAGATCAAGGCTGCAGTGAGCCAAGATCACATCACTGCACTCTAGCCTGGACAACAGAGTGAGGCCCCAGCTCAAAAAATTTAAAATAAATAAATAAATAAATAATATTTTGTCTTAAATGGATTGGCAAAAAATGTATCTTGTTTTATTTTAAAGTATTTTTAAAATTACTAGTTAAGATAAAAATCTTTCATCTTAGTTCACCATGCTTCCATATTTGTTAAACATTTTGTTGCAATGAACTCATTTACTTTTGTTTTTCACATTTTTGACTATTTATTTATTGGCATATTAGTGGTTTTCTCATTACTGTAAAAGTACTATGTTTTTATTTGTTTATTGATTGATGTTTCCATTGTGATTTTTTTTTCTGTTGGAAGAAAGTTTTTTGTTTAAGCTTAGGAAGTTATCACAAACCCAATATAATTTATAATGTTAAGTTTTTTATGTCTCTTAAAGCATCTAGCTTTTTTCCCAAAATTTATTTTGTGTACAGGTGAATCAAAAATATAATTTTTGTTATCAAACAAGTAGTCCATTGCCTAAATTCCATTTGATGAATAATCTATCTTAGTACTTCTCAACCCCAGCTGTACGTTAGTATCTCCTGGGAAGCATTTCCTTGATTGAAGCTGATATCTGAAGTCATAATCTATGGGGTTTATAATCATCATAATCTCTAAGAGGAGTGGTGTATTAGTCCGTTTTTATGCTGCTGATAAAGACATACCTGAGACTGGGCAATTTACTAAAGAAAGAGGTTTAATGGACTTACAGTTCTGAGTGGCTGGGGAGGCCTTACAATCATGGCAGAAGACAAGGAAGAGCAAGTCACATCTTATGTGAATGATGGCAGGCAAAGAGAGAGAACTCTCTTGTGCAGGGAAACTCCCCTTTATAAAACCATCAGATCTCGTGAGACTTATTCACTCTCACAAGCACAGGAAAGACCTGCCCCCATGTTTCAATTACCTCCCACTTTGTCCCTCCCACAACACATGGGAATTCAAGATAAGATTTGGGTGGGGACACAGCCAAAACATATCATTTTACTCCTGGCCCTTCCCGAATCTCATGTCTTCACATTTCAAAACCAATATTGCCTTCCCAACCGTCCCCCAAAATCTTAACTCATTTCAGCATTAACTCAAAAGTCCACAGTTCAACATCTCATCTGAGACAAAGCAAGTCACTTCCACCTATAAGCCTGTAAAATCAAAAGCAAGTTAGTTATTTCTTAGATACAATGGGGATATAGACATTGGGTAAATACAGCTGTTCCACAGGGAGAAATTGGCCAAAACAAAGGGGATACAGGCCCCATGCAAGTCTGAAATCCAGCAGAGCAGTCAAATCTTAAAGCTCCAAAATGATCTTTGACTCTATGTCTCACATCCAGGTCATGGTGATTCCAGAGGGGGGTTCCCATGGTCTTGGGCAGCTCTGCTGCTGAGGCTTGACAGGGTATAGCCCCACTCCTGGCTGCTTTCATGGGCTGGTGTTGAGTGTCTGCAGCTTGCCCAGGCACATGGTGCAAGCTGTTGGTGGATCTACCATTCTGGGTTTTGGAGGACGGTAACCCTCTTCTCATAGCTCCACTAGGTGGTGCCCCAGTAGGGACATTGTGTGGGGGCTCGACCCCACATTTCCCTTCTGCACTGCCCTAGCAAAGGTTCTCCATGAGGGCCCCGCCCCTGCAGGAAACTTTTGCATAGGCATCTGGGCATTTCCATACATCCTCTGAAATCTAGGCAGAGGTTCCCAAGCCTTAATTCTTGACTTCTGTGTACCCACAGGCTCAACACCACATGGAAGCTGCCAAGGCTTGGGGCTTTCACTCTCTGAAGCAACAGCCCAAGCTGTACCTTGGCCCTTTTAGTCACAGCTGGAGCAGCTGGGACACAGGGCACCAAGTCCCTAGATTGCACATAGCAGAGGGACCCTGGGCCCAGCCCATGAAACCATTTTATCCTCCTAAACCTCTGGGCCTGTGATCGGAGGGGCTGCCTCAAAGGTCTCTGACATGCCCTGGAGACATTTTCCTCATTGTCTTGGTGTTTAACATTTGGCTCCTTGTTACTTATGCAAATTTCTGCAGCTGGCTTGAATTTCTCCTCAGAAAATGGGATTTTCTATTCTATCACATTGTCAGGCTGCAAATTTTCCAAACTTTTGTGCTCTGTTTCCCTTATAAAACTGAATGCCTTTAATAGCACCCAAGTCACCTCTTGAATGCTTTGCTTCTGAGAAATTTCTTTGTCAGATACCCTAAATCATCTCCCTCAAGTTCAAAGTTCTACAGATCTCTAGGGCAGGGGCAAATGCCACCAGTCTGTTTGCTAAAACATAACAAGAGTCACTTTTGCTCTGGTTCCCAACAAGTTTCTCATCTCCATCTGAGACCACTTCAGCCTGGATTTCATTGTTCATATCATTATCAGCTTTTTGGTCAAAGTCATCCAACAAGTCTCTAGGGAATTTCAAACTTTCCCACAGTTTCCTGTCTTCTTCTGAGCCCTCCAAACTGTTCCAACTTCTCCCTGTTACCCAGTTCCAAAATCACTTCCACATTTTTGGCTGTCTTTTCAGTAGCACCCCACTCCTGGTATCAATTTAGTGTATTAATCCATTTTCACGCTGCTGATAAAGACATACATGAAACTGGGCAATTTACAAAAGAAAGAGGTTTAATGGACTTACGGTTCCAAGTGACTAGGGAGGCCTCCCAATCATGGTGGAAGGCAAGGAGCAACAAGTCACATCTTACGTGGATGGTGGCAGGCAAAGAGAGAGAACTTGTGCAAGGAAACTCCCCCTTATAAAGCCATCAGATCTTGTGAGACTTATTCATTATCATGAGAACAGCATGGGAAAGACCTGGCCCTATGATTCAATTACCTCCCACTAAGTCCCTCCGACAACATATGGGAATTCAAGATGAGATTTGGGTAGAGACACAGCCAAACCATATCAAGTGGGAAATGAACACCAGGATTGATATTTTTTAAAAATGCCTCCTAGGAGATTCGAATGTGCTCTCTGGTTTGAGAACCACTGATCTGCTTATTTTGATTCTTGCTGACTTCTTTATATTACAGTCCTAAATACGTGTCTCTTTTTCTGGGATATTTATGTGTTCTATTAATCTATCTCTGTTTTTCAGTGTGTGTGGGTGTGTGTGTTTAGGCTTTGTAAAACATTTATGCCTGATACAGGCCTCTCCATACCAAACTTTGCTTTGTTTTTTTTAGAATGAGAGATTACTGCATGTTGCGGTATTACCAGTTCCCTTTCTTATCTTGCTGGAGCCCTAAGTTTCCAAAGAAATCAACTATAAAATCTCTCTCTGAACTCCTCTTTTCAGTCCTCTCATTCATATAGGTCTCGAAGATCATAGAAGAGCCCCCTAAACACATTTTCTCCACATCCTCACCACCTATTCATTCCCAGAAACATCCTGCTCTCTGGCCACTGCACTATAGCTATTCTTCCTATGATGGGTGACCTCCATGTTGCCTGTATCTGCTACTTATTGTTTTCCTGACCTCTCATCAGATTTTAGCCCAGCTGTTGTCCATGCCCCTCTCCTTTGCTTCCACAACAGCACAAACTCTTGGTTCCCCTTTTACTTCTCTAGTTTTTCCTTCTTAGGCCCTCTTTGAGTTTCCCCCTGGACCCCAATTCCTCTTCCTTCATGTAGCCCTTATCCATTGGAACTCCATGGATTCTTTCCTAGGCCCTCTTTTCCTCTCTTCTCTTTTTCCTTTTTGTTCATTTTTTCCTCTTTCTCTCTTATTCACTTTCAAGCTTTCAATATTATCTAATGACTCCCAAATATTTATCTCTGGTCCAGACTTCCCTTATGAATCTTAAGAACTGTACAACCAAATGCTTTTTTCTAATATTCTACTTAAAAGTCACACTGGCATCTTAAATCAAAATGTCCAGAACAACTCATCATCTCCTCTTCTTTGATTTCTCCTTCTCCTTCTTACCTTCTACAACCACTGTGTCCTGTTGGTTCTATCTCCTCAAGGTTTCCAATCCATTATTTTTCTTTTTTTTACTGTCACTACTGTAATCCAAAAAAATGATTATGAAATTATTAGTTTCACAATTGATATTCTCATATGTATTTATTATCACCTGCAATTTATTACTCAATTGCTGCAAAACTAATACTCATTTTTACTTTTCAATTTGAAATGATTAAAGGTTCACAAGTAGTTGCAAAAATAGTATAGAATCCAATGTAACAATTACCAATTTTCCCAATGGGAACATCTAAATAACTGTAGCAAATTATCCAAATTATGAAACTGACAATGGCACAGTATAATGAACTAGAATGTAGAATTTCCTGGGATTTCAGTTTTTGCATTCACACATTATCTTTTTCCTCTCTGTGCATAGTTCTTTGATATTTTATCACATGTATAGACTCATGTAATTTTCACCACAGTCAAGATACAGAATTGTCTGTCACCATAAAGAAACTCCCTCATGCTACCCCTTCAAAGTCACACCTTCTCCCTGTTCCTACTGGTAAACACTGATCTATTTTCTGTCTCTCTAATTTTGCCATTTTGGAAATATTATACAGATGGAACCATACAGCATGTAACCTTTTGAGACTGGCTTTTTCCACTCAGCATAAAGTCCTTGAGTTCCATCTAAGTGTTGCATGTAGGAATAATTTGTTCCTTCTTATTGCTAAGTAGTATTCCAAATAATTTTTTTTTTCTAAAATACAAAATGGACCATGTCACTCTACTTAAAGCACTTCAGTGATACTTAGAATAAAACAAGCAATGTTTAGCATGGCCTAAAGGCTCATTATGATCTGCCTCTCGCCTACCTGCACAGTGCCATCTCTTCGTGTTTTCTCCTCTCTTGTTACTGTCCAGGCCCACTGACCTTCCAGTTATGAGAATGTATCAAGCTCTGTTCCCATCCAAGGCCTGCATATTCCTCCTCTCTTGCCTTGTGCCTGTGCCCACCTTTATCTAGTCAGCTCCTACTTATCATTTGCTTAAATATTGTTTACTTAAAGAAACTTTTTTTGACTTCCTTCCTATTGCCCCGTTTTTATAGCACCCTAAACTTCTCCTTCATAGCAAAACATATTTAATAATTTTTATGATTAATTATTTAACATCTGAGTGAATGACTTGGAATAAGGCTGGCCCCCCAAGGAATGATGTGAGATAAACTAACTAGATTGTAGAAGTGGAAGAAGTAGAGCTGTCTTGAATGGACAGTTCAGTTACAGAGCAAAATTCAGGCAAGAATTAGCAACTCAGGTTTTCAGTGTGGCCAGCAGAACATAAAGGCAATGGGTTCAGGGGTGTGAATGAAATAGGAATGAAGTAGAGTGGAGCAGGATGATGGTCAGTAAAGAGGCATTCAACCATTGTGGTTGCATTTATCTGGGAGGCTTTTATATTAGTAGCAAGAGCTCAGTAATCAGAGTATAAAGTAAAATTTCAATCTCACTTAGGATTGATTTAGGCAAAGAGAGGACAACACGGCCCCATCGACTTGTGTGGCATTCAGGTGACGGCTCCAGATTTGAGAGGGTTTTGTTAATAGGCATGAGTAAGTGGGCAGATTTGAGGAAGTGGATAAAGGCTACATCTTCCCCAAATTGGAGAGTATGTAAGATAAATAGGATGAAGAGGACTGAGACTGCTGATCTCCGTAATGCCCCCGTCAGAATTGGTTCAGGATCTGGGTGGAAATTAGCCAGCATATAAGTGATATCAGCGGAACCAGTACAAGGAGCTGAAAAATTTAGAGACAGAAGAAATCAGGCAGGTGCTGATATATTTTCCCTGATGAATACCATACCACTATCTAGCATTCTTTCCATTTCTGTACCTTACTTTACAGCATTATGCTATTTGATTTATCTGGTTTAAATCTCTCTTTCTCAACATGATTGTTAAATTCAGATATCTACTGGCAGCTGTACTATTTCTGCTATCAAATGACACCTAGTTGAAGTATAAGAAGTTTTAAATCCTGCATTAACTTTTTGATTACTTCAACTCCCTCTCTGTACATAGAGTATACTTACATCCACAAATATTATAAATATTTAGATAAAAGATTTTTTGTTTCATTTTGTTATTTTTGGTTATACATGTTTACCTGATTGATACAGCTATGTGACTATTTCCCAACTGGAAAGGCAGATGAAGAAGGAAGGGAGGAAGGGGGAGACTAACACATATTGATGATCGCAATG
Source organism: Pan paniscus (assembly GCF_029289425.2). NCBI lineage: Eukaryota > Metazoa > Chordata > Mammalia > Primates > Hominidae > Pan > Pan paniscus. The sequence continues at coordinate 16,111,456 of NC_073259.2, read as the reverse complement.
GCTCTGGTAATGTTCTAGGCATTTTACAGAAATTATGCTGCATAGCTCTCAACAACCCTGGTAGGTAGTTATCATCAGCAGCACTTTACATATGGGAAAACACCTTCACAAAGTTAAAATACCTTATACAAAGTCATCATGAATGATAGGAATGAGATTCAAATGGAAGCCAAACTCCAAAGTCTTACCATTATAGCACAGGAAATTCTATGCAGGGTAAGTGTAGGAATAGATACCCATCAGATTCCAGGGCTGCCATGATATGGGTAGGAAGATGCGGATGAAAGGAAGCCTCCAAAATTTGGGAGCTCTTGCAGGGACAAGGAGAGGTAGCATAACTGGCTGAGGGTACTTATTGATTGGCATGCCCGTTTTCCAGTTGATAAACTTCCTACTGCTCTCTGCAGTTCTTTATTACCCTTAGGAGACATGCACGTTTCCTGCTCACTAAACTAGGAAGGCAAGGAATGGCAAGGTCAGGTGACATGCTTCCGGATGCTGAATGAATCACCCACCAAACCAGAACTAGAACTTCCAATCTCTCACTCTGTTATTACAGCACTAAGTCAGGGCTGACTCCACTTCCCTTAATTCCTGGACTGCTCAGCTCTGAACCATGCTGACCCACTCCCTAGGGAGGGGAAACTGCCCTTGGATCCTGGCTGTACAGAATGAGGCAGGAGGTTATGTGTTCCCAGAGGTGTCTTTTTCCTCTCGCCAGGAGTTTGTTATTGTTTACCTGGAATTACATTCTACATATAGAACTTTTATAGTGACACACTGTATGGCACAGCACTGAGGTAAACAGGAGCTGAGTTAGCTTTCTGATGGTGAAACCTCATGTCCACATCTCTCTGCCTGGGCCTGGGACTCATTTATCAGAGAATGAGAAAGTGTGTGTATGTATATATGTGCCCCTACAGCCTGTTGTAGCCTGTCTTCCTTCAGTCCTCCTCAGCTTGGGCCCTCCTCTCTGCCAGAGGGCAGTGTGTTAGACAGGCTGGAAGAGTGGCCAGAAAACAAAACAGATCTCCTCACTTATGGGGGGAGACTTCCAAGAGAGTTTTAGAGAACCCAAAATCTTTCTTAGAAGAAAAAACCCAGCAGGCTGAATACAAAAGAAGAGGACTGATCCTTGGAAATGCAAGGTCACTGACAACAGTAGGAACAAGGTATTTGAAAGCAGCCCCAACCCATCTTCTGGTGCATTAATCAGGTAGGAAAAGGAGACACGGATGGATTAGAGATAATCCTGTGCTGAGTGGGGATGGCGTTGTGAGTTCTCAGCTTTTCCTTGTCACTGATAGCCCTTATTCTGAGCTGGGGAAACTGAGGAGCTGGGAAAATTGTTATTGATTAGGAATCTCAGGAAGAGAACGTAATCAGCAGGAGAATATTTAATTTAAGATATGCTGTTTCTGGGCTTTTCTTTGAAACTGGTAGATGAAGGATTATGGAATTGGGTACATACAAAATAGCAAGATAATTATAATAAAAATAAACTGTTTTGAATTTGTATAATACCTCAAAGGAAATAAAATGTGTTTATCTGCGAAACCATATTTAAAATTTGATGCTGTTTGTAAGCATCTGTGAGCACTGCATTTCTTACCTAGATGTTATGGGGCCTGTCTTGCAATCACTTTGCTCCTCTACAAAGTAAACTTTTGTGAGGTACCAGGATATAGATTAAGCTTCCTCATCTCAACTGTATATCACATATGTTTCAGGAATCTCTGGAGACAGGTAAAAATAGAAGCAAGAAAAACTGATAGCCCTCAGATTTCATAATCTGGTGAATACCAGTGAGTCAAAAGATCTGTTGAAACAGGCACAGGACTCCTAGACACCATGGTGGAAAGGGGTTCCCCTTTGAGAACCCATTTGAAACACTTTCTCTAGTGTTCATTTCGATCCCTGGGTCTCTAGGAAATGGGGGAGGGCAAAGATCAGAAATAAGCACAATTTCTCAATATCTGAGAAGAGTGAGAGGACGAGATAACCTCTCTTAGATAACCTCCTCCCTGCCTCACCCACACTAGGAGATATCACAGGGCATAAGGCAAGTTACCTACACAAATACGCTTCTCTGGATGTAAAAAGAATCACCTCTCCAGTGTGCCCTTCCATGCACTCTGTGTCCTCTCACTGGTTTGTTTCCCTAGAAAGGTAGAGCCTGGGGCACTGAGAGAGACAGCATGAAGACCCTAATTCCTAAGCCAGTGCCCTGTCCCCTGCAATTTCTGGCCTCTTTCTGACCCTCATGCTCACAGTGAAAGATGGCTAGTCCTAAGAACCGGGACTTTTTACTCAAAAAGCAGAAGATAGAAATAGGATTGGGGATCAGACCCAGGAAAATGAACAAAAGAAACAACCCAAGATGACATAATCTGGTGAATACTAGGAAAAAAATTCTGATTCTACTTCTATTTTCAGAATATACTTTAAAGACAGACATGCAGATGTCATCTATGTCCCTATGAGGTTCCTATATGGACACCCTTACAGGCAGATTCAATTCATCCATTCTTTCCAAATTGAGTGTATGTTAGTAAAATTTGGTTTCAGCCTTCTGGTTTCCATGATTCTTTTGGATTCCAATGTAATTCCTTCTTGACCTTGTTGGTCTTTCTCATTTGAAAGACAAGTAATATATGCACAACAAAGTAGTATAAAGAACATTGGGTTTGTAAGTAAAAGACCTGGGTGTGCAACCTTGCTTTGCCATTTTTTTTTAAAAAGTGGCTAATTTGGTGGGGTACGGTGGCTCACGCCTGTAATCCCAGTACTTTGGGAGGCCAAGTCAGGTGGATAACCTGAGGTCAGGAGTTCGAGACCAGCCTGGCCAACATGATGAAACCCATCTCTACTAAATATACAAAAATTAGCTGGGTGTGGTGGCATGCACCTGTAATCCCAGCTATTTGGGAGGCTGAGGCAGGAGAATTGCTGGAACCTGGGAGACGGAGGTTGCAGTGAGCTGAGATCACGCCATTGCACTCCAGCCTGGGCCCACAACAGCAAGACTCCATCAGAAAAAAAAAAAAGTGGCCAATTTATAACTTAATCACTAATTCATAACTTAATCCCTCAGTTTCTGCCTTGCCTTCTTCGTATGAAAGTGCCTAGCACAATACCTGGCACACTGACTGTAGTTGCTAAACACAGGTTTATTAGATCTGAAAACCGGAAGCTTGTTTCATAGGATGTTGGTAACAAGTAATTCTCAGATTCTCTAGATCTGAGCATTGTTCTCTATCTCACTTCCAAATTAATATATTCAGCTCATTAAACATGTTTTTTGTTTGTTTTGGTTTTGTTTTTTGTTTTTGTTTTTTTTTCCAGATAGCTCAAGGGTAAGGATGAAACGCTAACTGTACAAGAAGGCAGACTGTTTCAGGCTAGGGGCTGCTACCTCCATATATTTTACCCTCCTCACTTTTAGTCTTTGAGTCCTCTGCCCCATAGCCCAAAGCCATTAATAACTTCCTTGATCCATATGGCAGCCACCTGGGAGGGTGGATCACTTGTCTATCTGAAAAGAACATGGCTGGAAGATCCGCATGTGTTGATAAGCAAGCAGTAAGGTTGAAGGTGAGGCTGGCACAACAGATTTAACTGTACCTTACTGGAACAGGGCCAGATGTTATACTGAGTTCAATCATGGAATTTTTCATCACACATAAGCAGGCAGAGTGCAGGAAATCTGATTTTAGAAGTCTTATATCTAGGTATATTTTGGTAAGAAAAGTTTACTCTGGAAAGTCATGGGTAAATTGCAGATTGTGTCCGGGAGACTGTATCGTGCTAACTGAAAAGAAATGCCACTTATTAAGAGTTGTGTTATGGTTGCAAATAGAATATAGTGTGAATTAAAATAGATGCCTAAATGCAGTGTGACACTATGCTTGTATTGTATGTGTAAAAGTTTAGAGAATTAATATTACTATTTAGTTCAATTTCATTATAGTTATATTCATGAGCTTTTATGGTCTTCAGACTATAGTCTTGTAAAGATTTAGCATGGACTTTACTCCTCATTTCACTTTCATTCTCCTCCCTTTTGTATCTCCTTCATTGCACTGTTTCTTCTCAGGATTCTCAATGAAAGAGGGGAGTTAAACCTTTAACATGCTAAGAGAAAGTCTGAAGCAACTGATAAGAGAAATTAAGGAATGATAACTACAAGTGAGGCAATATTATGGTTCTAACTAGAACCCTGCCTGAAGAGATTTGGCTCTGTAGATATAGGATTATGTAAACTAGAGGCAAAGTATATACAAACATATTTGACAACTATCAAACATATTTATCAGAATGAAATATATTACAATTTCACTAGACCCTTGATTCCAATGCCATGGATTTCATTATTCATAACATTAAATAGAGAACTGTGGATAATGCTTTACAGTTCAGCTAAGAGAAGAAGCAGTAGCCTACATATATTTTTTGACATAGTGGGAAAAGTATTTAGAGATAATGAAAGGGAGTGGAGTATTGGTCAGATTGAACAGGAATCTTGGCCAGAAGTATCCTTCTAGTAGTCAGGTGGGCCAGAGTTGAACCCATGGGAAGAGTCATCCTAGAGGTTTTTGGCATTAAGGCATGCCTTTTCTCAGCTTGACAGAGTGGACAGGCAAAGCCATGTGGTTTCTGAGTATGAATTTCAAGCTAAAAAGTGATCTAGAGAGGAATATTGCTGTTACAAGTAAATATAAGCATCCTCTGATGTATGAGCTTTGGTGGCCTCTGTGTGGTGAGGTTTCCCACATTAGCTTTCATGGATATGTGGGTATGCCCAGTGTGTATGCCTTAAAAATCCTAGACTCAGCCAGGTGCAGTGGCTCATGCCTGTAATCCCAGCACTTTGGGAGGCCAAGGCAGGTGGATCACGAGGTCAGGAGATCGAGACCATCCTGGCTAACACAGTGAAACCCCCTCTCTACTAAAAATACAGAAAATTAGCAGGGCGTGCGTGGTGGTGGGTGCCTGTAGTCCCAGCTACTTGGGAGGCTGAGGCAGGAGAATGGCATGAACCTGGGAGGTGGAGCTTGCAGTGAGCAGAGATCACGCCACTGCACTCCAGCCTGGGCGACAGAGTGAGACCCCGTCTCAAAAAAAAAAAAAAAATCCTAGACTCATCTGGTACACCCCATATGCCTCTACCTAAATAAACTGTAACCATTAGAAAGGGTTTATTGTATACACATATGGAAAGCAATTTCATTGGGTGGACCTCATCATTCTATACATTTATCTCCTTGCTCTAGCATCCAATTTCACTGGGCTGCAAGATATCAATAAGCCTTGCCTCTTTAAACTACTTATGTACAAATAAAAGTGATGGTGAGAACCTGGCTCAGGAAATGCAGTAGCAGGCCATATTGCATCCAAAGGTGAGTGCTCTGTAATAGGTGTGATAGTTAGTGTAAGGATATAAGCATGAGTTTGAGTTATCAGGGATTTGTGTGTTTGGCCAGGTGCCTATAGTTGAGTATGGATGGCCCTCCGTGAGCAGTTCACTGTGCCCATGTGGGGGTACACATACACATGGCTTTAAACGACTCCCTTCAGTATGTATTAGTGGGTGTGTAGTTTGTTTTCTGGGCCGAGCTCATGAGTCTGAGCTAGCTGCTGACTGACCCTTTTTTCCACCTGTGCTGTGGTAAGAGAGAGTGTGCTGACAACCTCCTCCTCAGAAAGCCAAACTGGTTAAACTGGCTGCTCCCTGAATGAAAACAATTACTTCTGATAATCCACTAAAAAGGAAGCAAAGGAAAGGAAAATAAGAATGATAATAGCAGTGATAACTTTTCTAATAGCCTTCCTGAGTTCACCGTGCTGATCCAACGTTTTATTTTTCAGAACTTCTCCTTTGTGCCACTCTCTTAAGGTCTGTTTTTTGAAAGTTTCATCACTAGTGCTAGTCCTTCCATGTGGCCTCATGAATTGTGGAAGCTTTCTCAGCCACATTTCTCCTTGCCATTTTGGTTTACACACTGGATACAGTGGACTTTGCTATCTAACTATTCATCAACTACTTAGATCCCATTCTAAGAATAAGAATAAGGATAAGAAGTTCCCTCTTCTGTGCCAATTTTCCGCCCGCTGGCTACTTGGCTGTTTACCTGAGCTTCTGTCAACCAACCGCACAGTTTTGTTTCTCTTGAGTTGTAAGGGAATTGTTTAACTATTAAACCCATATACAAGTTCATGGTGCTCCAGGAAGTGGAAAACAGATAAGGCAGAATCTGGGAGGCTTCTTTACATAGGTCTTTCAGGCACTGAGAAATTCTGCCTCAGTAAGTAACACTGTGGTTATTAGTATCAGTATTAAAAACAATGCATAATGTAATGATAGAGGACAGCATAATATGGCTAATGTAACACCTGTACAACATAGTAGCATATTATATAAGCTATACTTCTGATTTTTGTTTTATGTTTTCATCAAGTCACTACAAAACTGGATCACATATTTAGACTTATTTAGCAGAAAATCATATTTTCTTTCAAGTTAATCAGAATTAAAGAAGTAGGCTTTGTTGACTATAGAACCATGGGAGTGTCTTGTCAAGCAAAGGCAAAATATAAATTTAGGAGAGGTATGGGACAGTGGTAAACATGAGTTCTCTTTGGAAAGAAAGAACCAAGTTTCTGGGGCTGTTATTTGAAATATGTACTGATTACATTATATAGACTTAACAGTGATACACATAAAGAATCCCTTGCCAGACAAACAAGAAACTAATAACTAGAGTCTACTTGGAGGAGACTGGAGGAGAGTTAAGATCTGGATAAATGGAGAAGAATGGGGTGGGAGGAAGATTTTTATGCTATACAATTTTACACTACTATTTTTTGAATCATATGAATGTATTTTCTTTTTATTTAAAAGAGAAAGAGAAGGTGGCTTGGTACTGATACTTCCTTTATATCCTTGTAGCAATGAGTGTCCGTGTCTATATCTGATATGAGCAGAGGAAGCACCTTGAAGCTCTGAGGGATGAGGAATTAAATAGTTTTTATTGATAAATGCTGTCTGTTCACTGCTTGTGAGGGTGTGGATATTTCAGAGAAACAAAGCAAATGTGTAACTCATATCCTTCGACATCTGTCAATTTTTTATTCATTATCTGAATTAACTGTGTGTAAAAATGAAATTAAATGTTTTCTTTAGAGCTAGAAATTGTAGCTCATGCCTGTAATTCCAGAGACTCAGGGGGTTGAGGCAGGAGGATTAATTGAGCCCAAGAGTTTGAGATTTAAATGAGCCGTGCATGATCACACCACTGCACTCAAGCCTGGCTACAGAGCAAGATCCCAACTTCAAAAAATGTTTTGCTTAAAAAATGTGATGCACAGCTAAAAAAAATATATTAGACATGCTTAATACTGTAGGGGAGGTAGATCATGCCCACATAACCCATGGATCACAGTTCAGATGGATGTTTTGAATCTGTACTTGAACATGGGAGCAGAAGTCTCGGGTGGGAGGGGAGACTTTAAAATAATTTCAGTAACAGTTGAATGAAAGGACAAGAGCAGATCAGAGCTCTTTGCTGTATAATAGAGAAAAGAGAAACGCTGAGAGGAAGAGAAGGTTGGGAGGGTTCTTCCAACCTGAATATCAGCTAGGTAGATAGAGATAAACGGATGACTCAGAGAGGTAGCCATTTACTTAACTAGTGATCTGTAGAGGCGGTTTAAAATTCTGTGTGTACTTCATTTATTTTTTTCATTCATTTTATTTTATTTTTTTCAAAAACCACTCAATCCTTAGGAATTACTCACAGCTGTGCTGTGTGCATTCTCTGTGGGCCTAGCAGGGAAGGGGACAGCCCTGTGGCAATGGGCATGACACGGATGCTCCTGGAATGCAGTCTCAGTGACAAGTTGTGTGGTAAGTATGGATTCCACAGATGTCTATCCTCTGATTTTAGAATTATGAAGGCTAAGGTCTGGGTAGATTCTAGAAGGAGGATGATTTGATTTCCAGTAGAAATGAAGACAGTGGTGATAAAAGGATGGGGACTAGAGGCCATTGTCTTTTTGGGGAGAGGGTAAGTGCTAATCAGTGATCCAGATGCTGCATCTTCAATCTTGGTAAGAAACTGCCAGAAGCAACGTCATGCACATTTGATGGGCTAAGAAACAGAGTCACTGGGGTTTCTGATTAGAGAGTTGCTCCCAGCAGTGTTTCTGTTGAATGGAAGTAGAGGAGATGGTAGAAGAGATGACCTTTTCATGTATGATGAGCTGAGAGCTGGCGGGTAGGGGAAATTGCATGAACACCAGGTTAGGCTTCTTCTTCATTCTCTTCTCTTCCTGTGTGATCGCCTACCCAGTCATCCAGGAGAAGCAGTATGAAGTGATTATCGTCCCAACTTTGTTGGTTACTATCTTCCTCATCCTTCTTGGGGTCATCCTGTGGCTTTTTATCAGAGAACAAAGAACTCAACAGCAGCGTTCTGGACCTCAAGGTAAAGCTCAAACTTTGGGCCTGGGCAGGGGCTTAAAGAAGATGGAGATTAGGAAAAAGTATGGTCTAAGTTTCAGTGAGCCCATGTCTAGAAGTCTAGGTACCTGCAATGAGAGAGGCATGGGTTCCCTCCCATGGAGTTGAGAGGGGGATGTTCTCTTTTCTAGGAATTCCCGAGTTGAATTCAACACGTGCTTACTGACTGAAAAAAGAGTGTGCAAGAAAAACCTCATATAACCTGTTTCTATTCCTGTTGGACTATCAAAACTTTGACTATATGAGTGCCTAAGGACCTAGGAGAAAGACCTAAGGGGGTAAAGTCCAAGGCTTTATGAACATCCTAGGAGGATGACATATCACCCTATGATACGTTCCATTCCTAATCTTTGCCTCCAGGATATGTGATGGAAAGGAGGGGCCTTTATATTATAATAGTCTTTGAAGTGCTAAGTACATAATAACAGTCTGTTCTGGAGTTCCATTGAGCATGTAATAAAAGGGAATCAATTCATAGATGAAACTCAGGGTAAAAAGAAGGAAAAAGAAAACTCTCATAATGATATGAAACTCTATAGTGGCTAATCCTTAGTTTTTCTTTAAATTTTATCCCAATAGTCTTATACTTCACTTTTATAGAAAACTTCTCAAACAAGTTGTCTAAACTCACTCCTACTACTTCTACTCATCACATTCTCTTTTGAACACACTAAAATAAGGTTTTCATCTCTACCACTTCGCCAAAACAAGTCTTTCCAAGGTCATCAATGACAGCTGCATTGAAAAGTCCAATGATCAATTCTTAGTCTTCGTCTTACTTGATCTGTCAAAAGCATTTGAAACAATTTTAAACTTTCTCTTTCTTGAAATACTTGAAAAAACTAAAGCCACTTCCTAAATGCTATAATTTTTAGTCTTATGGATTCAAATACATTTTCTATTCCAATGATAGTCCCTTGAACTCGATTCTCATATTAAACCACCTACTGCACAGTTTCAATAGAATACAAATCTCATATGTAATATGACCAAAACAAAGGTCCTGAAATTCTCTCATAAATGTCCTCCGCAAATAGTCTTGCCTATCTTAGTAAATGGCAAGTCCTGTCTTCTGTGTTTTTAGTCTCAAACCTTGAAGATATCAGTCTCAAACCTTGAAACACAGTTTGAGACTGTGTTTTCAGTCTCAAACCTTGAAGATAACTCCTTTCTTTCTCTCACAGTCTGTATCCAATCCATAAGCAAACACTGTTACCCTATTTTCAAAATAAACCCAAGTTACTCTCACATCTCACTGATCACTGCAACACACTCTTAACATTCCCTGCTTCTGCCCCTACTCCTTTATAGAAATGCCCGAATGAGTCTTTTAATACAGTCAGTCCTGTTAGTTATCTGCTTGAAATCTCTCTTCCACACACACACATGCAGTAGCCTCCCACCTTGCTCAGAATGAAAAATGACAAAATTTTTTCCATGGCCTTACGTGATCTGGGCCTCCCTGGCCTTATCTCCTACTACTCTCCAATGATCCCACTTGGCTCCAGCTACACTGGCTTCCTTGCTATTTCTCAACTATTCCAGCTATGCTCCCTGCTTAATGCTTTTGCAATTTTTGCTTTCTTTGCCTACAATACTCTCCCTGACACCAGCATGGTTTGCTCCCTAGTTGCTTCCAGGCCTTTCTCAAATGTTATCTCATCAGAAAGGCCTTTTTGACCTTCATATATAACACAGGTGACTGATTCACTGATGCTTCTTCTCCCCACCACCTTTTTTTTTTTTTTTTTTTTTAAAGAGATGGAGTCTCGCTATGTTGCTTAGGCTGAATGTTAATTCAGCCCAGGATCTCCTGGGCTCAGGAGATCCTCCTGCTTTGGCATCCCCAATAGCTGGGATTATAGGCTCATGGCACCACACTCAGCTTTTTCTCCATCTTTTATTTTCCTCCACAACATTAATTGCTTGATATATTATTACCTGCTTCCTCTCCCCTACAAGTAGAAAGTAATCTTCAGGTGAATCTGGACTTTTCCTGTTCCCAGCACTTAGAACAGTACCTGGCATGTAATAGGTGCTATTTGTTGAATAAATGAATAAATGTAGATTTAATAAGAAGGATGAACCTCTCTTTTTTGCTGGCCAAGGGAAGGAGAGAGTACCAGAAGACTTTTTTGACCAAGACTCAAGGAAATATGAAATAACTTGACTTTTGGGGTAACTCGAAGGGGGAAGAATAACCATAGCTTAAAGCTGATTAATTATCCATACCTTTCCTCCAACTTTGAAAGCCATTTGTCTGATTTAAATGACAGTTCTCATTGGCAGTTACCTCCACCTTTAGGCATCTGTGGTTTGGATACCTATTCAGTAACTTCCCTAATTGTCTCCATACCACACTCATGGGAAGTACTCAATTGTAACCCAGAGGAAGGAAGGCAGAAAGGAAGTGTCATGACCGATTTCCTGGGGTCCTTCTTGAGTTGTCCTAAGAACTAATGGGGATTATTATAAAGGTTCTACAAACTTGGCATTGATGCTGGTTTATAGAGAAGCATCAGCAGACAACTCCACATTGGCCAAAGAGAAAACTGCTGAAGGAACCTCCTTGCCAATTTGTTTCAGGGTCTGCTTTCCGGGAATCCCCAGGGCGGGGAAAAACTGGTTGACATCATCTCTCTGTTCTAGGCATTGCCCCTGTTCCTCCACCTAGGAACCTAAGCTGGGAAGCAGGGCATGGAGGAAATGTGGCTTTGCCACTTAAGGAGACATCCGTGGAAAACTTTCTGGGAGCTACCACACCTGCCCTGGCTAAGCTGCAGGTGCCGCGGGAGCAACTCTCTGAAGTTCTGGAGCAGATTTGCAGTGGTAGCTGTGGGCCCATCTTTCGAGCCAATATGAACACTGGGGACCCTTCTAAGCCCAAGAGTGTTATTCTCAAGGCTTTAAAAGGTAAAACAAGAAGCGTTTGACTCCCCTTCCCCTAACAGTACATATTAACAGGCTTTGCGAACATTGAGATGTTAACTAACAGATAGTTGTGATCACAACTGTGTACCGAAGAAGGTAATAGAGTGGAAACTTGAGGCAGAAATGTTTTTCTTGGTGTCTTTTTTTTTAATTACACAAATTGTTTATTTGTGAATCCTTACCCAATCTCCAAATAATAACTAAAATGACTACTACAAATAAGTATAATGTTATGATGAGTAAGATGTTAGCTGTGGGTTTTTACACAGTCTTTATTGTGTTGAGGTACATTCCTTCTGTACTTTGTGTAGTGTTTTTATCATGAAAGGATATTGGATTTTATCAGATGCCTTTTCTGCATTGATTGAAATGATCATATGATGTTTATCCTTTATTCTGTTAATGCGGTATCACAGAATTGATTTGCATATGTTAAAACATCTTTGCATCCTAGATTCCCTAGCTCTTCTTTGCATCCTAGGTTCCCTAGCTCATCTTTGCCTATTGAGGCTGTTAAAACAGATTTTTTCACAATGGATGTTACTTGTACTAGGATTCTGAGGTTGTTTCCTCATTTTACTTTATTCTTTGATACCCCTTCCTGATATTATATTTCTTTTTTTTTTTTTTTTTTTTTTTTTGAGACAGAGTGTTGCTCTTGTCACCAGGCTAGAGTGCAATGGTGCCATCTGGGCTCCCTGCAACCTCCGCCTCCCAGGTTTAAGTGATTCTCCTGCCTCAGCCTCCCAAGTAGCTGGGATTACAGCCGTGTGCCACCATGGCCAGCTAATTTTTGTATTATTAGTAGAAATGGGGTTTCACCATATTGGCCAGGCCAGTCTCGAACTCCTGACCTCAGGTGATCCACCAGCCTCAACCTCCCAAAGTGCTGGGATTACAGGTGTGAGCCATCATGCCCAGCTTACATTATATTTCTCTCTCTCTCTCTCTCTCTCTCCTCTTCATGATATGGGCCAGTAATGGTGGATACATAGAACAAGGATAAGACAAGCAAGGATATTAATCCAAAGGACTAGACAGTGATAACTTTTTAATGCAAACAGACTATCTCTCTATTTAGGCAGATGAAAGCCTATTCAGTTCTAATAATTATGATTCTGTGTTACCTTTGATAAAAGATCAGTGACATTAAGCATCATCTTCATCTAATTAGTCCCCTTTGTGTTTTTTTTTTGCCTTCATTCACTCCCATGTGGGGCCTTGAGAATTACCATCTTAAGTTGCCTCCTGCTCCCTGCCTCCCACTCATCGAGGATGCTCTGACTGCTCACTGCCTGGCTCTTTCGTCCTCTACAGAACCAGCTGGGCTCCATGAGGTACAAGATTTCTTAGGGCGAATCCAATTCCATCAATACCTGGGGAAACACAAGAACCTGGTGCAGCTGGAAGGCTGCTGCACTGAAAAGCTGCCACTCTATATGGTGTTGGAGGATGTGGCCCACGGGGACCTGCTCAGCTTTCTCTGGACCTGTCGGCGGGTGAGCAGTAGGGCAGAGGTATTAGGAGGTTAAGGCTTGACCTTGTTGACTAGCTTTTCACATGTCAGTTAGTGTGACAAATGAGAAAATGCAGAGACACTATAATAGCATGACAGAATAATGGAGTATGACCATATAATAGAACTTTTTGTAATTATAGAAATGTTCTATAACTGCTCCATCCAGTATGATAAGCCACTAATCACAGATGGCTTCTAGACACTTGAAGTGTGGCTGATGTGTTGGAGAAACTAAATTTTACATTTTATTTAATTTTAAGTAATATAAGTTTAAATAGCCACAGGTGGCTAATGAGCAGAGCGTGGACAGTGCAAGTTTAGAGCATGGACTTTAGGCTTCACCTCCTACTAGTTATGTGACTGTGAGCCAGTCACCTTTCTGATCCTGAGTTTTCTGAATCTGTAAAATGGGAGTAATAATTATTACAAAAAATACAAGAAATTATGTATGTGAAAACATGGCCATGGTTGGTACAGAGTAAGCACTCAAAATGGTAGCGGTTATAAAGATAATTATATAACAATTATCTTTATATTGTTTATATATAACAATTATCTTTATATGAGTATTTTTGGTAATGATTAGAATTTTGTTGCAGTTATTAAGTGTATTTTCCATTCTGTAACATCACTATAATATGGTGGGCAAACTCAGGGAGAAATTTAGCTTGTAAAGCTTTTGTAGCTCAAACTCACCTTTTTTAAAATTAAAGCATTCAGAAATTTTTAGCCTCAAATGGATGTCCTTTTCCTTAAAATTTCCCTTGTTCTATATTCCTCTTTCAGAAGTGCTACCTGTTTCCCTAGTTTCTCACTTGCTAGTGAGCAAGTTCAATATTCTTTGAGCCTCCTTCATATGCTGATTATTGTACAACTGAATGTGTATGAGAAAGGGACCCTGTTATTGTCTTCCATCCTGTATTGTCAATAGGACAATTGCAAGTATTTAGGCATTTTAAACTTTTTAAAGAGGTCACTCATCTAAAACTTGTTTTGTCCTCTAACTGCACTAGCTTCTTTCCATTTTTAAAAAATACCATGCGTCTCTATTTCAGATTATCTTTATATGTTTTTCTTGTTCCACCAAACTTCTCTCTTCTCTTCTTTTCATAGTTAATGTCCACTCATCCTTCAGATCTCATCAATTTCCCTGTCCCTGCAACTCAATCAACTCTCTTCTGCCCACCATCATATGCTCTCTTAGCACTTTGTACATTTCCTTTATGGCACTTACAGATATGTAACCATGGATTTATGTATGATTATTTGATTCTGATTCACATGTGCCTGTCACCCAATAAGCTCCAGAAGGCAGCAGCCATGCTATTTTACTCATGCTTGTATTCCAAGTTCCTAACATGGAATAAGGGACATTTCAGGCATTCAATAAAGATGCATTCAGTTTATGTGCTAAATTAATCATGAACACATGTGTGCTCACATGTGCATACACACACAAGCACACACACAGAGCCCTAGAAAAATTGCTGCTTTATTCAGTGGATAGTCTTATTTATACTTGTCTTATCTGCTATTCATCTATGTCTGTCATTGTTTTTCCAGTCCAATGGATCATTTTATGTCTCTGCCTATCTGAAAATCTCCCACAGCCTCACTTTGAACACTAGTCCTTATATTTTTCATAGCTTTGATAACTGCATTTCAGAGTATCTCTGCCCAACTTTATTTCTTTTCCAAATCTGTGAGTGCTATTTTGATATAATGGCTTTTTTTCCCTGTCTCTTTAGGATGTGATGACTATGGATGGTCTTCTCTATGATCTCACAGAAAAACAAGTATATCACATCGGAGAGCAGGTCCTTTTGGCGCTGGTAAGACGAGGCAACATGACAACTGATGGTGTGACGTTTCCTTGTTAGCCTTGTTTTTGATGCCATATTTCTCATATTAATATTCTCAAGTGGTGTGTATGTTTTAAAGAAAATTAGATAGAAGTTAGGGGGCAGAAACTCAAGCATGGATAAATTGTTTTTAGTCCCTTCCTTAGGGATTTATCTAGATAATTTACCACACTATTGGTAATTTCAGGAAGAAAGTAGTCAACTTAGGGTTTATACAAGGAACAGGAAGGATTTGAAAGATTTTTCAGTCTTAAAAGTCAACAACCAGGGCCAAGAGGTATACACCCATTTACTTGATAATTTTACATCCCCATTGGTACTAATAATAGAATTAAAAGAGACAGATAGGGAAGCAAGTAGGGAGAAGATACGGAAAGAGAAACTGAATGGGTGAAAGGCGACAGAACCAGAAGGAAGTATGTAATTTTATACCTGAGAAACAAGAAAACTAGTTCAGAACATGTTTGGTTGGAGACTTGCTTTGATACTGAATGTGACAGGGAGTACATATAATTATAAAAGATTAAGGAACAAGTGGAAAAGGATGAATGAGAAGAGCAACAGTTGGATAATTCCTTTATTTTAAAACAACTTAAATATTTGTTTATTTATTTATTTATTTTTTGAGATGGAGTCTTGCTCAGTTGCCCAGGCTGGAGTGCAGTGGCACGATCTCGGCTCACTGGAAGCTCCGCCTCCCAGGAAGCTCCGCCTCCCAGGTTCACGCCATTCTCCTGCCTTAGCCTCCCGAGTAGCTGGGACCACAGGCGCCCACCACCACGCCCGGCTAATTTTTTTGTATTTTTAGTAGAGACGGCGTTTCACTGTGTTAGCCAGGATGGTCTCAATCTCCTGACCTCGTGATCCGCCCGCCTCGGCCTCCCAAAGTGCTGGGATTACAGGCATGAGCCACCGTGCCCGGCCTAAAACAACTTAAATAACGAGATAAGAGAAAGAACTCAGGGTTTAAGATAAAAAATTTACCTTTACCAGAATTACCCGGGAAGTTTATATGTCTATTTCTATGAAATTATTTAAATGGTTGTGTTTAAAATTAACATTTGCTATGGAAAATCGGGGTTCTGTGAAGCTACTGTTTTAAGTATTTGATATATCTTGCTACTTTGAGGTGTGAAATATAGGGATCTAAGTGGAATCAGGAAAAGGTTAGAAAAAAAGGATTAAGGTGGGTAAAGAGTAATAGTTATGGTTGAAGCTCCCATGGGACAAGGGAGAGTACACATCATATACATGAATATTGTCTATGGTGTTTGGATGGCCTCGTTGATATGTTCCCTTGATAAAGAGTGTCAGGATACAGCCTACCCTGTATTCAGAACCACAATTGCAGAGGCGCCGTACAGGGATGAATTGGTCAAATTGGTGCATTCATCAGGACCCTATGCTACCTGTTACAAGGCAATATCATGCTATTTTTTTCTTACTTTTAACAAGCTCAAAGTCAGTTACATTCTTTAATTCTTATCATGGCCGTATAATTTCTTATTTTAAAGCTTCACCAGGCACAGAAAACTGCTAGTTTTCTTTGTCATCAGTGATTGGAAATTATCACCTTTACCTTTTAATTTTCTATACCATCCTTTTTTAGTAATCACAGCCCTCAATATCTAGGTCTTCAGTCATGTATAGTTTTGCAACTTTCTTCTTATGCCTTGAATAGTTTGATGCCATTGGAAATTACTCCAAAAATCAATTATCATAGGGTGCCATGGCTCTCCGATGCTCTGTTGGCTGTACTAGAATTTGATACTTCTTAAAAATGTAGGTTACCAGGTCTTTCTTCCTACATTTTGGTTTAGTAAATCTGGGGTGAAAATCTTATGTTTAAAAAGCTCTCAGGCAATTCCAATATGCAGACTGACTTGAAAATTTTTAGTAGAGTTTATATAGTACATCCTATGAATTATAATACCTGGTTCTGGTCACTACTGCTTAATAACTCTGTGGCCTTTTGTAATCATTTAGATTTATCTAAAAGAAAATTTCTGAATTCAACCCATGCAGTTATTTTAGGGGAAAAAGTGAGATATGTATATAAATTTTTCATTATGATACTCAATTTTGGTACGTATTACATTGTTTTGAGGACTACTGCTAGAAACTTGGAATCAGGCCGGGTGCGGTGGCTCATGCCTGTAATCCCAGCACTTTGGGAGGCCGAGGAGGGCAGATCACGAGGTCAGGAAATCGAGACCATCCTGGCTAACACGGTGAAACCCCGTCTCTACTAAAAATACAAAAAATTAGCCAGGCGTGGTGGCGGGTGCCTGTAGTCCCAGCTACTTGGGAGGCTGAGGCAGAAGAATGGCATGAACCCAGGAGGCGGAGCTTGCAGTGAGCCGAGATCCTGCCACTGCACTCCAGCCTGGGTGACAGAGCGAGGCTCTGTCTCAAACAAACAAACAAACAAAAAAAAAAAAAAAGAAAGAAACTTGGATTCTACTCCCTTTTCCAGTGTCTAGCTGGGTCCTTTCTCATGGGAAACGAAAATCAGGCAGGGGTCAGTGTTTGACACAGAGGTGATTATATTTTCAAAATCCAGTATTAATGTCATTTGAATTATTTGCTCAATTTGGTAATCCTAAACACAATGCAGAAATGTGCAGTTCATTAGCATGCTTTGGAAGTGACATATCATTATTAGTGAGACTTGTTCAGAGTAGAAAATGTCCTTGTGTTTTTGAAGATTCCTAGGACTGTCTCTCCTTGTCTGTGACCCAAGCTGTGATCTCAGACAGCTGATCATATTTGATTTTATCTTGACAGGAATTCCTGCAGGATAAGCATTTGTTCCATGGGGATGTGGCAGCCAGGAATATCCTGATGCAAAGTGATCTCACTGCTAAGCTCTGTGGATTAGGCCTGGCTTATGAAGTTTACACCCGAGGGGCCATCTCCTCTACTCAAACCATACCTCTCAAGTGGCTTGCCCCAGAACGGCTTCTCCTGAGACCTGCTAGCATCAGAGCAGATGTGTACGGTTTATTCCTGGACTCTGAGTTTACTTTCTTCATGACTTGGGTGTTGTCCCTGAATATGATTTGATCTGTTGCCAATTCTGTATATGAATATAATCTCTACTTAGAAATCAGACATACTCTCAAGCAGAAATGTTATGTGACAGAGTTCATGTTTGTCATCTGTCTGCAATCCTTTTTGGTACTTTTTCAACTTTTTCTTTTCTTTTCTTCTTTTCTTTTCTAAGACAGGATCTCACTGTGTTGCCCAGGCTGAAGTGAAGTGGCATGATCACAGCTCACTGCAGCCTCCACCACCCAGGCTCAAGCGATCCTCCCACCTCAGCCTCCCTAGAAGCTAGCACTACAGGCATGCACCACCCTGCTTGGCTAATTTTTTTTTCTTTTTTTTTTAGAGACAAGGTTCACCATGTTGCCTAGGCTGGTCTAGAAGTTCTGGGCTCAAGTGACCCTCTCACCTTCGCCTCCCAAAGTGCTGGGATTACAGGCATGAGCAACCATGCCCAGCCTCAAGTATTTCTTCTGTATTAGATTAGCAGCCTTAATTAGAAAAAAAAAAAGTGAAAAGATTATTCACATCAATATCTGAGGACTTAATCTAGTAAAGTCTGTTTTATCTGAAGGAATAACCAAAAGGCCAGTTAACCCATACATTGTTAAAATAAAAAGAAATATACATACCTTCAATAACTTATTTTAACATAAAACTTATAAATGTACATTATCTGTTTTTTTCAAGGAGGGGCAAGGCTTCTTTTTATAAGGATGAGTTTCCCAAATGAAGTTACACGTTGTTCTTTTAGTGTAAATAGTATCTTTTAGTGTAAATAAAAATGATTTATTTTTGAGTTCCAGTTCAGAATGATTTTAGGTAGCATGAGAAACCTGACAATAATTGTGAAATTGTTTGACTGCAGACTTTTGATGTTACTTTTCCCAATTTTCTAAGTTGTCTCCCTCACACAATTTGACAAGACTTTCTTTTTCAGCAGTTTATTTTTATAAATAATTTTCAAAACATTCAACTTAGTTTTCAAAACATTCAACTTCCTTCAAACTTTGTTTGAAGGAAGATAACACTTTTTTGCATTTAATCCATATATAAAATACCTAATTGATTATATAACTACATATAATTGCAATTACATGTAAAATTGGCATTAACAGGATCATAAAGAATCACAATTGACTTTTGGTAGCCGTATAACTCAATTGCTTGGAGAAGTGCATTGATGTAATGTAGAATATCCTGCTAGCCATGAATGCCATGAGCAGCAGAGGAAATTTAGAATATCAGTTAATATGATGAGTCAGTTATGAGATTACCATTGTTGCTTCACTGACATCTGCTTTTCAATAGACATCTGGGGGTAATAAACTTAACTGTAAAATATTAATCATTCAATAATGATATTACAGAATAGTGAACTATACACCTCTCAAGTCATATTGCTTAGGCAAATACCTATTTCAACTATATATAAAGCTTGCCCTGTTAATATTTTTCCTAGGTTTGGGCAATTAAATCTACTGAGAAAATAGTGACTAAATGATAAAACTTGGTTGAATTTGTGCTAAGAATAAAGGCAAGAATTTCAGCAGAGAGGGATGGAAAGGAAGAAAGAGACACAGAGGGAATATTTTTAGGTAAATGTGCTTTTGTGATTGAGGTAAATGTGTTTGTGTGGTTACATGCACACACATTTGCAAATAATAACAAACATCTATTAATTTAAAACACAGGAGAGTAAATAGAGATATAATTTCAATCTTAAAAGAGATTCGAACCTATGGAAATTGAGCAGAAATGCTTTCTAATGGCTGTTATTTTGTTTTTCAGACACTCATCCTTGATTCTCCTTCATTGCCTTTTTCATGGGGCTCTTATTAAAGGCTTCTGACACTTAAATGAGCTCTCTTTAGAAAAACAGAAATAGAAATTAAATAGATGGCTTTGTTTCTTTTACAGCTGGTCTTTTGGGATCCTGCTCTATGAGATGGTGACTCTAGGTAAGGATGAGCCCCCAAATAGTGTGTACCTGTATGCAAATATGCAAGCGTGTTTATTTAAGGGGTGGATGATGTATGCTTTCTGAAAGGGTTTCAGTACAGTGCTGAAGCTAGAAATGGACTGACATGTTATCTAAGCCTGATTCCCGTGATAGTCATATAAAGTGATTATTTTCTCCTTGCCCCAGTCCCTTCTTCCTTGTCCTTTTTTTACCTTTCTTTTGCTCTCTTCCTCTTTATTTTCCCCAAAATATTACCAAATCCAAGGGATGTTTTCAAATCCCAAGGATAATTCCCAGAGTGGTCTTGCATAAACATAAAAATGTTTACTCCAGACTTATTAATTCATTTGACTGAGAAACTGCACACTTTCCCATGTATGGAGAGTGGAGGACAGGTCTTATGTCTTACCTTGTCTTATTTGATCACTTTCTTAGAGATTCAAGATTCTCCTAACTTATCAGGTTTTTTTCTCCAAAACACCTTTCCCCCCAATTCACTAAATTATATCCATATTTGATCACCAGGGAGCAACTGAATTGTATGTAGTATTTTTCCTATGGCTATATCTTTTGCAAGCAACCAACCCAAGTGGATGAAGCATAGTGTTAGTTACAGTTCATATTTTAGAGGACCCTAAAGTTCTCATTATTTTCATAATGACAGGAGCACCACCGTATCCTGAAGTCCCTCCTACCAGCATCCTAGAGCATCTCCAAAGAAGGAAAATCATGAAGAGACCCAGTAGCTGCACACATACCATGTAAGTGGTTTTTAAAGGCCTGCTCTTCTTTCATTCCAAATGTTGTTTAGCCCTCTATCAATCGTGCCCTTTTCAAAGTGCTCAGATGATCCTCACCTGTGTATATGTACCCATGTACAGCCTTTAACCAAACCCATGCAGTAAAATATACCTATCTCATATATTATATATGCATATACATTATATATACATATACATACACACACTCACACATACTCACACACATACACACACATACCCCCACCACACACTGAGAACTATATTAGGAATCTAATTTTATTATAGTTTAGTTCCATGGGAAGCTTCTAAAATAGGTAACAAGTAAACTAAACCCAGTGCAAGTATAGTTGTGTTTAGTCTAAATGTCAGTCTTCTGCCAGCCACAGTTCAGACATCTGTCATAAAAGCCATTGCACTAGAGTTACTCATTCAGAGTATACCAGTTCTTATTTAGTATTTAACTTTTAAATGACTGTCTCCCTGTTTTTCCAACTCTCAGTGTGATAGAAGCCAACCAGAGGAAGGGGAGATAAGAAGAAATTAGAAAGGCAGAAGGAGGATCCAATGTTGTCAGCAGATTGGGACAGTTAGTGAACCAACCTAGAGGCAGGAAATGGAAAAATAAAAAATTACATAGACTGTTATTACCAATGAAGTTCAAAAAGGAACTGCTGTAGAATGTAAGAAAAGGTTAAATTGTGTATAAGAAGGCAGCAGAGAATATATTAATGTTTTTATTAGAATTGTTGCTATTTTGTAAGTTTTTTATCATTGAATGGGTAAATTTACAGCACTTGGTTTTCCTTATGATAAATAATTACTGCATCAAGCAGATTAAATTTAAGTATCTTAATTATATATGAGTATACACATACACACACACGCACAGAATATAGTGATGGAGCTAGGTACAATAGAAAAAAATTGATGACAAACATTTCTATGTGTTAAAGGCTGGTGTTAATACTGGGAAAGACACCTAACTGACAAAATACCTGACCTGGTACCACAACCTCTGGTACTTGTAACACAGCCTTGTCATCTGCAATTCTAGCAGCAGCTTCTAGGCACAAGTATTAAAGAACATAACATTTTGATGAGGAGATATCTGAAACATGAAAATCAACCTAAAGTATGCAGCAGTATACATGATTAAAAGCTCCGTCTCATATCAGAGTAAAAATGACATGTGTTCATTTCTACCCAGCCCTGTTACTTTACCGCACAATGCTTACAATGTTACAGCAAACAATATGTAGTGATAAAACTGTCCTGTCATACCCTAGTTTGGAAAATGTTAAGTCATTCCTATTATACAAGAGCACTTGTTGAGAAAGTGCTATTAAGAGACTTGATATAAAAAGATTGAGAAGGAATATCACTCTCTGGGAAGAATATGAGTAACAGGGCAAACAGAAGACAATTAAAGAATTGCAGAGTGGTTTGTTAAAGTTTGTGAGGAGAGGAGACATGCTCCCCATACATTTGCCTTGTCAAGGAAGTCAGTTTCTCTTGTTTCCCTCTCAGGTACAGTATTATGAAGTCCTGCTGGCGCTGGCGTGAGGCTGACCGCCCCTCACCTAGAGAGCTGCGCTTGCGCCTAGAAGCTGCCATTAAAGCTGCAGATGACGAGGCTGTGTTACAAGTACCAGAGTTGGTGGTACCTGAACTGTATGCAGCTGTGGCCGGCATCAGAGTGGAGAGCCTCTTCTACAACTATAGCATGCTTTGAAGAGTCTCGGGCAAGAAACATTCATGCATGAGTATATGTTCTTGGAATCAATTCCTCTAAGAACAGAGAATGGTCTTTCCAAGGGACACAACGGAAGAAATGGGACATGGATTCTTGATCTTCCTTTACACATTTCTCGGGAAATCTGAAATGATGCTGGATGAGACTCTACACATCCTGAGCTAAGACATACTGTCAGTCTCACTTCTGCTGTCCCAGTCCTAGAAATCCTGGGTAGAAGTGGTGGACCTGTGCCAAGGAGGTTTTAGAACTCTGCAGTATTTGTTGGGGCATGGCACAAATAAGCTCATCCCTCCCATCCTAGGCTAGTTTCCTCTGGAACCACATTTTTATCTAGATGAAAATTTGGAATGAAATGAAGGAATAGAAATCCAATAAAAGAGTTGAAGGGAAAGAAAATTTAAGGTTCTTCTTGCTCAGGATTACAGATATGGACCAACACCTCCTTCAAGAAAAGGTGGTAGGACACAAAGTTCTTCAGTCCTGAGCCCTACATGTGGGGTTGGAGGAGAACTATAACGGAAAAACCTCTGAGTTTCACCTTAGGTATAGATAAAAGAAAGATGGTCCGCTTTTATCTGATTCTGAGACAGGTAAATTCTGTTTGTTACTACGTTTAATTAGAAGGTGGAGGAGTCATTTCATGATTAAGAACATTCAACATGTATTGTTCATTAAGCTAGCTTCCTGATTCCAATTAGACTAAGGAGACTAAGCCTAGAGAGTCAATGTTAGAACAGTGAAAATTCTGTGTGTGTGTGTGTGTGTGTGCACAATAAATAGGAAATGTAGAAACCAAGCAAGAAGCCTTAGTAGCTCAGTCTTTAACAAGGGCTAGAAAAGAATGTAATCTGATATGGAAGGATAGCAGCTTCTAATTTTCAATCATCTGTTGATATACTGTGAAACTTATTTTATTAAATTAATATTTATTAAATGGAAATATACTTTTCTGGTTTATAACTACTAAAAATATCATAGGGAGGATAAAAGTAAATAAGTGAAAGTTAATGTCAATAGAAAAATTCAAGAGATAATGTACAATGTCAGAAAAGGGATTCTTTATGTGTAAATGGGGATAATACCTATTTCACAAGGTTGTTCTGAGGATTGATACGTTTTGAGTATGTATTTGTACACTATCTGGCACATATGTGCTCAATAAACGTGTTTCTCCTTTTCTTTTGCCCTTCCTAACCCAGGACCTTTCATATATTTTTCATTTAAAATCTACTGTGACCAAGAAGAGAAACTCAGTCGGTAACACTGCAAGGCAGGACGTGCCTAAAGATGATGATATGGCACAAGTAGTGATATTATACATGTGCAATGATGAAGTCATCATTTTCGTACGCTTTTGGATGATGATAGTGGACTCCTACTATTACAAAATATTGAAAACATCATCATGAGGGCAATTCTGTTGAACATGGTGGTCTGCAATTTTAAAAAACACTTTGGGTACCCTGGAAGGGACATCTAAGGCTGCCATAAGAAAAATGACTGGCAGCTAAAAATGTTGTAGAAGTTGGAATCCTGATGGAATCATAATGAGTCAGCTAAGGGAATAATGATTCTTGCCGCTGTAAGAATACCACAATGACTAGTCAGGATTTAAATGGGTAGCAAGTTGCAGTAGGGAGAAGGGCAGAAGAGTGGCTTCACACAAAATTACAAAGTCCTATGGAATCCCATTGTTGCCTCTCAGCTGTTCATTTAAGTCAAAATTACAAATATTTACTTATTTATCTGATCACTTAAAAATATTGAGTGTTAAGGCTTGCTGTGCCAGACACTTGGCTAGGTGTAGGATAAAAGAAATAGGGAGCTTTTGATTACAGTCTAGAAGGTGAGACACATTATACATTTATTTGTGTGGGTATCTGTTAAGTGCAAAGTGTTAAGTGCTATGAAGAAAAAGCATAGGGTAGTAGAAGGGAGTTTAAAAGGAACACTTCCCTGAACAGAAATGGGCTATAAACTGAGACCTTAGGGATGGGTAAGTAACCCAGGCCGAGTAAGAAGAGTCTCCCAGGAGGAGGACATGTGTGTGTGAAAATTCTGAGGCAAGGAACTGCAAGAAAGCATATGGGTTGCAGCACGGTGAGCTAAGGGAAAGTGGAACACAGTGAAATGGAAGGTTGCTTTGTTGTACTGTCTTATTTCTTTTAGTAGGAGGGAAAGAAGCAGACAATTGATATTTAAGTTTTTTACCCCCAATTTTATTTGTTTTTCTGGCCTGGAAAACTGGATACAGTAATTTTTACTCTAAGAAAACTGGGTCTTTCTCTCACTTGGCCAGGCTTCTTCCAGGAGGAGGATGATATTTCTGGCATCATTGACCTTTCAGCCAAACTAGGTGTTTCCAAGCTAATGAATGAAAAAAAGAATCAAAATATTTATCATTTAATCGGGTTGACTCTAGATAGATTTTGTTGTATTGTTTTGATTGCCTTCTCTTCCAGTCTTGTTTTTCCAATCTATGCTTTATTGTTAAAAAAAAAAAAAACTCCAACACTTAGGAACAACGCAAACACCCACCTAGATACAGTGTCTAAGGGAAACTTGGCAACGTCATTTAAAATAGAATAGTCTGAACCAGTAGTTCTTAAATTATGCTTATGGAGCACACTATGTTTTTTTATGCCAGACTTAGGTATTCTGTTATTAAAATCAAATAATAGTAGTGGGGTTTTTTTTTTTTAGCATTTTAAAACAAAAAAGTCAGTTAATTAAGATTTCTTAATCTTAACTTTGTTGCAATAATTTTTTTAAATTTTGCTTTAACACTCTTATTGAAATAAATAAGTAGCAAATACAGTGGAAGACTGGAAGATATCGTATTACCCTCAATTTAGCATACTGTGTTTACCCGTTTTGGGGAAAAGAGTTAGAGATTATGCTATGTGTTTGAAGCATATAATATTGTCATTTGCTGGAAAAAAAATTTAGATTGAACAATTGAATTAAATATGTCATGCCATGGTAATCTAGAAGTAGCTCCAAGTTCTCGCCATATATGAACATATGTGATAACGAATGGTGTGGAAAGTTTGGTGTTTCTGCATGATCGTGATTCTCTTACTTAAAAAGTTAATACCACTAAGTGGTAAAAAGACAGATAAGGCTAACGTCCACAGGGAAGTCTATTATGGAAAAGAGAAGAGCAAGGTGGGTGGATGAATTAAAAATTAAAATATTACCTCATTCTGAGTATTTTTTAAAATTTAAGCCACATTATGCACTTATTCTTGACTTACTACTCTGATCCATTTATTAATAACTGAATGAGATAGCCCTGACATCTTTTGTTCTGTAAATACAAAATCAAATGAATCAGACGTTATTCATAAATTAAAAACATGAGACTATAATATCTAGTGCTTATCACAATAAACATGGAACATGTTTCTGAAAATTGGAAGTCAGAATGATTTGATCATTAAGCCCTAATTTCAGATGGAAATAAAACGTTTATTTCTTACCTACTTCACTTTGTGCTTTGAAATTTACCTCTGTGTTAGCAAAGGTGGAAACAGTATTTTGGCTTCACTTAAGCAGCTCAAACATTTATTTTCATAAGTAAACTGTGTTGATATCAGTAAGTACGTCCTAATTTGGAGCCTACAACAAGCAATTTGAAAATGTTCACAATTTTTTTTTTGCTATTTCTAGCCCAACTAAAAGTGTATGAAAAGATTCTAACTGTGCTGACCAACACAGTAGCTTCTAGCCACATGTTTATTTAAATGTTAATCTAAATTAATCACAATTAAGAATTCAGTTCGAAGTCACAGTAGTCACATTTCAAGTGCTCAGCAGCCATACAGAAGAACATTTCCACATCACTGTTGTGTACCATCCAAGAATACAACACAACGCAGATGCTTTATCACTTTGTAATTCTTGCTTCAATACAAAAGGTTCAAATTTTGGCTTAAAATACAAAGAGTTAAGTAAATATAGTTTCATATTTTATCTTACAAACAGGTAGGATTATAGTCTTGAACCCCTATGTCATTTTTGGAGATCAAGACAGTAACTGGCCCACTTAACAAAGATGTTAATACTTTGTGCATTCTGTAACCTCTGTTTATATAGTTACACATTCTGGTATCCATAGTTCTATTTAGGTAAACATGAAGATGAACATTGGCACATGTGCCAAAAACCTGAAGGAGAGACATTAGGGAATCTAAGATATTGAATGAGGCTTTCCATATAATTCAACAAAATGGATTACAGCTGATATTTCCAGAGATACTACGGAATAGAGTGCTCAAATTTCTGTGAATTATTCTTGTGGTAAGTGTGGTGACCAACCCATCTCAGTTTGCCTGGGTGTTTCCAGGTATGGAAAGTCCCATTTCCCAGGAAACTCCACAGTCCTGGTCAAACTGGAACGCCTAGTCACCCTAGTGATAAAACATGGTGCTTCCTGTTTCTTACGTACTTTCCAAAATGGTGGCCTATTGTAGGGACTGATTCATTTTTCTATATTAATAGTTATATAACTACTAATATGGACTCAAGGAAACGTGGCCCAATTTGCCTTTTTAGTCATTCTACTCGAACCTTATGCTCTAGCTATACCGAATTTCTTAGTGTTCCCCAAACATGAATTTTCACACCACTGTCTTTGCTCGGGTCATTTTCTGCCTGGAATGCTTTTTCATCCCACTGAACATACACAGAACTTACTTCTCAAGGTCCAATTCAAACACTTCCGTTGACAAGCCTTTTCCAATACTCTTTTTTCAAATTTCCCTACTCTGCAATAGAATGCTGTCGCTTCCTCTGCTGTACTACCGGCATGTTTTACACACTTTTTTTTTTTTAGACGAAGTTTCGCTCTTGTCACCCAGGCTGGAGTGCAACTGCGCGATCTCCGCCTCCCGGGTTCAAGCGATTCTCCTGCCTCAGCCTCCTGAGTAGCTAGGATTACAGGCGCGTGCCACCAAACCTGGCTAATTTTTGTATTTTTAGTAAAGACAAGGTTTTGCCATGTTGGCCAGGCTGGTCTTGAACTCCTGACCTCGGGTGATTTGCCCCCTTTGGCCTCCCAAAGTGCTGGGATTACAGGCATGAGCCACTGCGCCGGGCCACATATATGCTTTCTTTTCTTTTCTTTTCTTTTTTTTGAGACAGAGTTTCGCTCTTGTTGCCCAGGCTGGAATGCAGTGGCACGATCTCAGCTCACTGAAACCTCTGCCTCCCGGGTTCAAGCAATTCTCCTGCCTCAGCCTCCCGCGTATCTGGTACTACAGGCACGCGCCACCACGCCCAGCTAATTTTTTTGTATTTTTAATAGAGGCGGGGTTTCACCATGTTGGCCAGGATGGTACATATATTCTTAATTATAGCAATTGTTCCCTTGTGCTGGTATTTGCCTTACATGTTTGCTTTCTTTTCTAGACTACCAGATCAAATGGCTTATTTCTAGTTTCAAACTGTCACATAGGAAATGTTTGTTAAAACTAATGTTTTATAAAATTTAAAGCTTATTTTACATATTATCTCATTGGATCTCTCAAGAATTCTGTGAGCTTGGCAATGTAGATTGCTGTATGTGCATTAGGCTGATGAACAAACAGGCTTAGAGATAGTCACTTGCCCGAGGTTAGTTAGCTGTTAAGTGTTGGGATTGAATCCCAGGTCTTCTCACCACCACTTTCTACTAAAAATCACTGAAGGTTGTCAGCCGACAGATAGGATTACTCTGTGTGTTGATAACAAAAGGGTGATCAATAATATTTGAAAAGGAAACTTTGTGTAAAAGTCTTTCCCTTACCTTAAAAACTACGCCACACTGGAGCATTCTTTCATTCCCCCAATTTAATTCTATCTGGCGAGAAACAATAATGGGCTAAACCATTATTGTATCTTAAGTCAAATTGCCAAAACTTCACAGGCTACTAAAAGTTAACCCTTATTGAATGAATTAAGAGCCTTAGAAGTTTTGCTGTTAAAAAAAGCACGGTGACTGTCAGGGTTTTTCAGGTGTTGGGGTGGGGGGTGTGAGTGTTTTAAGACTTGGATTCCTTTGACTTTGTCTCTATTATTATAGGCTTATAGGTCCCGGGTAAGTACCAATCGCTATCCAAAGGGAAAGCACCCTGTTAGAAATTAAGTAAGAAAAATGGTTTATATTCCCGGTCTGCCATTTCGATTCTAAGCTTTATCTTTATTTAGCTCACAGTTAAAGGGGGCATAGAGCCACATCCACCTCACAAACGCCGCAAGGATTGGGAGACCAGAAAAGTAAAAGTGACTTGCAAACCTTTAGCTCTAAGTCCATAAAAAAGACTATCATATGCTCACATTTCTAATCTTTGCTAGTATAATGTAATCTTTATTTTGAAAACAATGTGCCTCCATTCCTAGGAAAGCGAAAGTCACGGCGCTGCGATCCTCCCTTCAGCGCCTCCGGACTCTCACGCGATACTCGGCTTTCACGATTTAGTCTAGGGCTGCACGGCAGGCGGAAGAGAAGCGCCTGTGGTGACGCACTTATTCCGCGCGATGACGTCACTGCAAGGCGCCGGGGGACACGTTGGCTGCGTTTTCGGCGGGCTTCCCGGGTACAAAAATGGCTATGGCTAGCGATTTCTACCTGCGCTACTACGTAGGGCACAAGGGCAAGTTTGGGCACGAGTTTCTGGAGTTCGAATTTCGGCCGGACGGTGAGAAGAGGCCCACGGCACGCGGTGCTGGGAAAGGGGAGCGAGGCCGGGTGGTGTGGAGGGTACAGGCGGCGGAGGCCACTGCTTCCCTCGAAGGAAATAGGAGTTTAAGAATAGAGGAGGCGTAAGTTGGTTTTATAAATGAAAGAGAATTAATTGCAATAAATTAAAGCTAATCCTGTCACAAACTGAAAAGCTGAACCTACAGTAATCAGAATTCTGTAACAGTGCACCAGAAGGGACTCTAGATTGTCGCCCTGGTTGAAAATGCTAGCACTTTTTTGAAAACACCCCCACCAGCGGGTGGTCCAGTGGATGAATAAAATCTCGTGGTGACCAGTACCTTTTCTTCATTTAGGCTGTGTGTTTTCTTTGAAGGGGAGGAGCCCAACGTGTTAACAAATGAGAATAATAATATGTTTTAGGTGTTTACGTGTAATTGTTCACCATAGGACGCATGAAGAGTACCAAGCAAGAGGGGAGAGGTAAAGTTCCACAGGAGGGAGTCAGGAAGATCTTCTTAGAGGACGGCACTCTTGAGATGAGTCTCGAAATGAGAGACTTGTCCTTTGAGAGAAAAAAAACAGACTTCCAGAGCAGTATGAGCAGAGGATGAGGTGAAACTGCTACCCAAGTAGTGTGCAACAGTGTGTTTTCTGACAGCGCTATCCTTAGAGAATGTTACATTGATCTTGCCTACCTGCAACAAGAAAGTTCATTTGGATATATATTTTTTGGGTTTTTTTGAATGCGCGTTTTGTGCTGGACAACAAGCAAATACAAAATTTTAAGGTACAGTAATGAGTAAGACAAATTTAACTAAAGCAGATTTGTCTTGGTGGGAGGCACAGACATTTAACTATAAAGCAGTATGCATATTAAGTCCTATAAGCAGGCTTTGGACAATGTTCTGTGAGAGCAAGAATAAAAAATTAGAGAAGGAACGTATATTAGGAAAGGAGAAGAGTATCAAGCATTTCAGGCAGAACTCACGTTAACTACAGTCCTGCAATTATTATTATTATTATTATTTTGAAACAAGGTCTCACTCTGTCACCCAGATCTGAGTGCAGTGGCACGATCTCAGCTCACTGCAACCTCCGCCTCCCTAGTGCAAGTGATCCCTCACCTCAGCCTGCCGAGGTGCTGGGAATACAGGCCCGCGCCACCTCACCCAGCTAATTATGTTATGTTATGTTATGTTATGTTATGTTATGTTATGTTATGTTATGTTATTTTTTTGTAGAGATGGGTTTCCCCATGTTGCCCAGGCTGGCTTCAAACCCCTGAGGTCAAGGGATCCACCAGCGTCAGCCACCCACAGTCCTGGGATTACAAGCATGAGCCACCGGGCCAGCCCTGCAATTATTTAGAAACCTTAATCACTGTATTTAACCTTACCCTCCCCATAAATTCAGCTAAATTTACCTGAATTCATCTATTCTTTATGTAGTATTATTTTCAGTTCCTCTGCCTGCGAACACCATCAAGCTTGTCCCTATCACTTTTAGCAGGTCACGTGAATTAAGTACCTGAATATTATCAGGGAAGTTTTATGCTAGAACAGTGGTTCTAATCAATGTATCTGCCACTACACTGTTAACACATACTTCCATTGGTAATATTGAGCCTCCCGAAGACGCGTTTCTTTTCTTTTCTTTTTTTTTTTTTTTTTTTTTTTGAGACAGAGTCTTGCTCTGTCGTCCAGGCTGCAGTGCAGTGGTGCGATCTCGGCTCACTGCAACCTCCGCCTCGTGGATTGAAGCGATTCTCCTGCCTCATCCTCCCGAGTAGCTGGGATTGCAGGCATGGGCCACCATGCCTGGCTATTTTTTCGTATTTTTAGTAGAGACGGGGTTTCTCCATGTTGGCCAGGCTGGTCTCTAACTGCTGACCTCAGGTGATCCACCCATCTCAGCCTCCCAAATTGCTGGGATTACAGGCATGAGCCACTGTGCCTGGCGCCAAGCCATCAAAGACTGGCATTTCTATCATTTTAGAGTACCTGTTGCACATTATAGCTGTGTCTGGGCAACTGACTAGCCATAAGGGGAAGCATACATCAGATAATACAACAATCATGATGGATTAAAATTAGATATAAACTAGCTAACAAACTCATCAACTTTGATCCAGAAGCATCGTTTGTATGCTTCCTAGTCATAATTCTAAAATGTCTGCATTATAATTGCATGCATACATTTGAAGGAAAAAAATTTTTAAAAGAGAACATTTTGGTGTAGTGGGGAAAGCCTGAGTATTGAAAGAAAGTAGATCTAGATCTGAATCTTGTGTGACCCTAGTTAAGTTACTTAACTTTGTTTTCTCTCCTATGAATAGGTGAGAGAATAAAACCCGATTTTTGGGATTGTTTTACAGATGAGATTAAATGCTCTGGGTGAGGCACTTAGCACCGATACAGACATATAACAAACTTTAAAGGAATCTTAGTGCCTTTTGCAGATTCTCTTTCTAGTTCATGATGTAGCTTAAGAAAATAGGCCTTAAAAATGACCCAATATATATTGTAGGCATGGGCTGTTTAAATATTTGGCTAGCTTCAACTTCAGCAAACTTAACCAGCAAACATTTATTGTCTACATGTCTAGCAATGATCTTACACAAGGAGGGAAGAAATATTAATAAAAATAGTAGTATAAAATGGTCTTTACCTTCAAAATTGTATATGATGTTAATTTTTTTAGCAGTTTTTGCTATTATAAATTGATTTTTTTCCACTTCCCACAGGAAAGCTTAGATATGCCAACAACAGCAATTACAAAAATGATGTCATGATCAGAAAAGAGGTAAGTTCTATGTGAATGTCTTTTTTTTTTTTTTTTTTTTTTTTTTGCATTTAGCCCATTTTCTTCAAGTCTGTGTTGAATTTTAAAAAGTACATCTAAGGCTATATTGTAAAGAAGAAGGCAATTTATAGATTGAAAGTTTCCATTTAAATTAGATACAATGTTTGCATCCATAGGAATGAGAAAGTTCAGAGAACTAACCTTGACATGAACTACACTTGCATTTGTTGATTTATTGATTTAGGGACAGAGTCTCACTGTGTTACCCAAGCTGGAGTGCAGTGGCTTGATCTCAGCTCACTGCAACCTCTGCCTCCCAGGCTCAAGCGATTCTCCTGCCTCAGTATACTTGCATTTATTACAGTTCACCTTATAGATCTTGTGATGACACAAGTTAACCACTTGTGGGTATTTGGATCTCAGTGTTGCAAAGGCAGAATACAGTGTTTGAAAGACAGGTAATGATGAGAAGAGGGGAAAAATGTATGTGAAAGGAAAGGGCAAGAGATGAAGAAAAGCAATGTATCAAGGATAAGTGATTCTGTCTCCTCTACTTTTGGAATCAATTAAATTTTTCTATATTCCTCTATTTGGATATTCAGGGTTTGTAACTCATTTCTTTCTGAGTTGAGGGGTGACATAGGTGGGCATTATCACATTTTATTATGATTAATTTTTAGGCTTATGTGCACAAGAGTGTAATGGAAGAACTGAAGAGAATTATTGATGACAGTGAAATTACAAAAGAAGATGATGCTTTGTGGCCTCCCCCTGATAGGGTTGGCCGACAGGTTTGTATTTAGTGATTCTTTAAGTGTATAAATATTAAAAATTGATAATACTATTTTGTTTCCAGTTATTTATTTGGAATGAGTCTAAGTTGATTCTCTGGCTATTTAATAGGCATCTGGTAAATTCTCTTTAATTTTATCTCTTAGTTCCGTTTTTCTGTGCTACCTCCTAGTAGTGAAGGAGTCAGTGCATAGCTCTAAATTTAGACATCTTTCTCTGTAGTCACCCCAGCCAACGTTAGGATGTTTTCACAATGCAGTGTTATGAATAATTTCTGTTGTGTGTTAATCACTTTTATTAAGAATATGACTATGTAAAATTTATTTTCGCCAAATCATAACTTCTAAAATTCTTATGTGCATCCCTATACCCCAGAGAGAAACTTGATTGGTGGTTTCTTTGTTAAAACTGATGATTGCATTTCCCTCTCATATTCCTTCAGAATAAATGATGTTTCTCAGGCTTCTGAAGAACTCTGAAGGCCTAATTTCACTCTGTAAAAAGAAAGTTTGGTTTCTGAATTGGGTCTTTTCAACTCCTGGAGAAATTCCTTCAACAACCCCTGGAAGGAAGAAACATTTAATTTCACTTTTGTATATCCCTGAGGATTGTACTTTATATCACCTTCTTTGAATAGAAGAAAATGTGGAGAAATCTAACACATGCTGACACTGTAGGAGTAACTTAAGTCTTCTGCTTAAAGAAGCATTATTTAGAAAAGCAAAGGTAATAGTTAACAGTATTTATTTTAAGCATCGTATCACTTTTAAAAAGTAAATTTAGGCCTCAGTTTGTTTTATGCAGATACACATATGTACTAAAAAGCAAACCACAGCAGCTAACCTTTTATATCATTTAGACTCAGGGAGAGCCTAGTATTTTATCTGTTCACTTAAGGATGTGTTCATGGGTTTTGGTTAGTGGGGAGGAGTAGGCATGCTTCAGAAATTGCCTTTTGTATCAAGTCAAAGGTTTTATGGCTGTTAGAGCATCTTAGCTAATTCTCCATTCTGTGTGTGTTATAAACTGCATAATTAGGCCTCTGATTAAATAAATAGCTAGGATTGTCTTCAATAGTGTCTGTTAACTTGAAGATTCGTTACAGATATAGCTTTTTAATTATTGGTTTTAGGCCTGCAGATGAACAATATAGGGAAAATCTATACAGTAATTACAGCACACTAGGAACATCTACATTAGGTTGTTTTGTTTTGTTTTGTTTTGTTTTTACTGGTTCTTAATTTTAGTTATTTTGTGGAGTATTAGTTTTGAAGTCTTACCATCTTGGGATCAAATATAAGTACCATCATTATTAGTGGTTATAAATATCAACAAGTGTTTTCTTCTGCTTTATGAGTTTTGGATTACACATTTGTAAAATAGGTTAATAAGGTTATTTTCAAGATTACAGAGAGTACAAAGTCCCTACCACTAGGGCCTGACATACAGTAGGTGCTAAAGTGGTGGTGGTTATTAATATTACACATTTTATTTGTAGAATCTTCCAGAAAGAAAAAATGTGTATTTATCATATTAAAAATGGTCTTATACTCCTATCAATTTTACAACATGTGCTTCAAAGTGATGTCTTTAGTTTTTACTGACATTGTAAGAAATATTTCTTTGTCATTTTGTTTCATAGTGTCTTCTTTATGTCTCTGGAAAGCAATTCTTTGTTGGTCCTAAACTTGGGGGTAGTGCTCGTGAGCAGTCTTTATTTTAAGGATATAGTTTATATCTAAGAAACCATGTTTCTTTCCCCCTTGCCCCCCACTCCCTCTGTTGGCTGCTAGAAAACTTGCAACTAAAATTGGGATCTGCTTGTAGCAAGAATACAGATACCTCTGGGATAGATTTTTATATTAACTACATTTTTCTGCTATATTTTTTAGGAGCTTGAAATTGTAATTGGAGATGAGCACATATCTTTTACCACATCAAAAATAGGTTCTCTTATTGATGTAAATCAGTCAAAGTAAGTATGTTAAAGCATTTTGGCGAAGTTTTCATTATTACAGAGGCTCATTTTAGAACTATAGTCAGTTTGTTAGCCAAGATAATTTCAGTGGCATCCTATCAGTTTATTATGCAGATGTAATTCTGATTTTTATGTCATTAAAGGCTCATTATCTTGTCTCTCAGTAGAAGTTAGCAGGGTATTTCATTGATTGTCCAAAAACTTTTAATCCAACAGCTGTATATAATAATGCCCAAGTTGTATTAGCTACTTTGTATAAAAATGTGGATACGGTATCAGCAAATCCAAAGGAAAGAAATCCTTATTGGATTATAGCAGCCTCATTAGGCCTATATCATCTCACTTTCCTTCTTGGGCTCAATACTTGGGAAAAAGATGGAAAAAATCCATTATGGCCTAAGTATCCTTTAGCTATCGATGTCTTCCCAAGATCTGTCTCTCCTCTGCCCCAGGGTTTTGTAGCACATCCCATTTTCTTGGTCTGATCCTAGCCACTTATTTTTATTTGTGCCCATTCCCCTCAAAGTGTCCCCATAGTGCTCTTACTTTTTTCTGTCACCCTGAATTCTAATAACCTATTTGTCTGCTTTACTGGTTTGAATGTAAGCTCCTTGAGAACCTTGCTGTATCCACAGAGTTAGCATAGTGCCCTGCACATAATAGATGCTTTCAATAAATATTTGTTACCGGAAAGGAGAAAGGAATGAATGCATGATAACTATTGGACGCAAAATCTGTGTTCACAAAGACCATCCAAATGCTTTTAAACTATCAAATTTCTTTTCCTACATTTGGTAAGGGTGTGGCATTGATACCCTACTGGGATTATAAATTGGTAGTGGTTTTTGGAAAGCAGTTTGGTAATATGCATCAAAAACTGTTGACATTTTTCATTCACCTTTGGCCTAGTAATTTCATTTCTGAGCATCTCTTCTATGGAACTATTCCTAAATATTGGAAAAGCTTTATTATGCATGAAGATGCTCATTGAAGTATTATTTATAATAGGAAATTAACCCCAGTGTCTAACAAGGAGAGAATTATTAAATTAATTAAAAATTACTAGGGAATTTTTTTTTTTAATGCCGTGGGGAAAGTAATGTAAAAAAGGGCACAAGGAATAATTTTAGTTATCAAAAAATAGAGAAACATCAAAATGTTTATGGTTATTCTATGAAATGGTAGCATTACAGTATTATTTTTTCTGCTTTATTAGACATTTTTATGATGTGGTTATTACAATCATAAGGATATGAACTCTTTAAATACTAAAATGAATACTGATGAAGAAACTATTTTTTCGTATAGAAAAGATATTAATTGTATGTTCATTTTAGTTGTCAGCAAAATCCTTCCTTTCTCCTAAATTTTGTTAACTTAATTGTTATGAGATTTTGATTTGTTTTGTTTTAGGAGTTTAAAGAATTGTTTTATCCTAGGAAGAAAAAGTAACTTTTACCTTTTTAAATTTTAGGGATCCTGAAGGCCTTCGAGTATTTTACTATTTGGTACAAGACTTGAAATGTTTAGTTTTCAGTCTTATTGGATTACACTTCAAGATTAAACCAATTTAAATTGTATGTTTTCAGGCTGTTTGTATATTTAATTAAGGGATGGGAGGGGTTATTTGTCATTTACAGTATTGGGGTTTTTATGAATGTGAAGCAAACAAAAAAAATTTGTATGTAAACTGAAAATAAGAAAATACATTAGCAAGCTTAATGGTTATCCTTACTTGAGTCCACATGGGTTGGACAGTCCCCACACACATTAAATTCTGTAAATAAAAGCCACCTTTTGTTAAAAATTTGCTCTAATAAAACATACCAAATCCTGATTGCAGAGTAGTTTTTTGTTTTTTCCAGGAGGCTATGTCTCTAATTCACTTTAGAGATAATAAGAAATTGTTCTGGTAGATATATCCTGTGACAGAAGATACTTTAGGTGGAAATATGTAGCCAGATTCCCATCCATGAAAGGCAAGTGTAGATTGTCCCTTATTTCCTTCATACATGATTAGATTTAATTTTGGGGGGCTTATACAAGGTCTAGTTTTTTTTACAGTTATGACAAACCCCTCAGGGATTATTCACATTTAAATATTTTCAGTTATAAGCAGTGAGGTCCTAAAGTGTTACAAGAGTACAGTCTACCCCATGTTAGGCATATCTTTGATTATGTCCTTATTCCTTATTTCACGATGTATTTGGTCTGTAGGGGAGGGGGGAGAACTAAATGAGTTTTCAGCTTTATAAATTGTTAAACATTTAGACAAACATATATGTATGTATGAGTGTACATAAATATTTTTAACTCCTATTGACCACGAGTCTCACTTCAGTTTCCCAGTTCCTTTCAACCTCTTTCTGATAGATTTCCTCTTTCATTACTTTTAGTAACCATGTTCCTTGTTTCCTTTTATTCTTCCATCTGAAGCCCCACTCTTAAAAAGTTGCACTGTTCCAGTAGTTATAATCCACTTGCCCTAGGAACAAGTTAGCACTGAATTTTGGGTGGAATAATTAGTTTCTGAAGGCTTGCCAGGACTCCTGAGCAGGTAGGCTCTAGAGTCGGGCAGTCCAATAACTTTTTTGCAATAATGGAAACGTTCTATGTGCAGTCCAATAGGGTAGCAACTGGCCAAATGAGGCCTATTGATTACTTGAGGTGTGCCTTGTATAACTGAATTTATGGTGCTATTTAAACAATTTTTTTCTAACGTGAAAAGGATAAAACATAAAAAACTCTTGAGAACTATAAAGTGAACACCTATATGCCTACCTAGATTCTATACTTAACATCTTTTTTACTGTAATATCTCTATTATAATAAATCTTGGTTTTCCACTTAACTGGTGTAATTGGTGCCAATAAACTACTTTTTTTGTAGTGCTATTTAATTTTGATTAAATTTAGGTAGCCACGTGTGTCTAGTGGCTACCCTTTGGACAGTATAGCTCTAGAGCATGGCTTGGTAACCTGTTTGCCATGGAGCACTAGATGGTCCTTTTCACTCCTCAAAATGCATGCCCATTGTCTTCAGGTTTGCCATGGAAAGTCAAATGATTTCCACTTCATTATGCAAGTACGCTATCATCTTCAGGTCTTTTGTATGTAAAATGTTTCTGTTCCAGTTGTAGACCTTGATGATTGTGCAGTATGAAATCGTATTGTAATTTTCTTGCATTTAGATGTCAACCTCAAACAGAAACAGGAACAATCGTCTTTTGAACTTCCAGTAGGCCCACAGTTGTTGGTTGTTCCTCAAAACGGGTTGTGGCTCCTGTTGAATAAGATGATCCATTAAAAACTGAACAAGGTTGAGGAGAAATAGTGCTTACGTTGAAAAGTCTTTAAGTCTTTGTCCCCATTCTCTAACTTCCTTACGTTTTCATTTATTTAGCTCTGTCCCCACTATCTACTAGAATTTCTCATATTTAAACCAAGATGGGAGACTAGGTCATTAGGAAAATATTACCGTCTACAATTTTCTTATACTTTGATCTGTCTTTTATTTGATTGTAAGTTGCTGATGGACAGTGATCATTAGAAACTGAATTTTGTATAGTACTAGTTTTATATGGAACTAGATTTTTATTGCACTCAGGTTATGTTCCTTTTACCTCCTTCCTTAATAAAGAGACCACTTGAAATAATCAGACTTTTTCCAAGTACTGTCTGCACCTCATCCCACCTCTTCCCCATTCATGAGATAGTGCAGAACCCTAGCACAGTCTTTTCCATATAGTAGGTGTTTTTTAACTTTGTTGAATTAGTTGCTGTCTTGCTCTGTCCTTAGATTATTTGCCTTTAGATTATTTATCTTTGGTATTTCATTGGTATCAGGCTGAGTCTATTTGTATGGATATTTTTAATGTAAATATTAATGTAACTGAGATGATTTATATATTCTGTTGTTAGACTACTTCGTTTTGATTTGAAATGTGTGAACCTATGAGCATGGACTGTGCTGTAAGTTTAACCACTGACCCCTTTAATTAATAACTGGATTCCTAGCATGAATGGATAATGAAGTAGAATAGAAAATTTTTAAAATTTAGTAAACAACAAAGGTAAATGAAGGATTTGAGGGTGAGTTCAGAATCTGCCTTGGCTGACTTCCGTATGATGATCAGTAAAGTTGGATAACTACCACTCAAAATCTCTGGCATCTACCTTGTCCTAATTTGAACTGTGTGATGTGGTGGAGAGAATACTAATTTAAGAATCAGAAGTCTTAATTACAGATCAGCTTAACTATTTTCTCTTAAATTGCCATCGGGAATCCTTTTTTTGCCGTTATGTCATCATAGTTAACTTAGTTCCTGAGGTGGCCCTCTTGTTTGGTTTCTCAGAAATAAGAGGAAGGATGGTTGCTGTTTGAGCAATTACTAGAGGTTCAGTTGGGACAATGTATGTTAAACTTAGAGCATTTGAATGTATTTTATTGTTAAGACAAGAAAGACAAAAAGGGTGATTAGGGAAACAGAAAATCTCAAGCTAGAGATTTTTTTTTTTTTTTTCTTTAAGACGGAGTCTCCCTCTGTCACCCAGGCTGGAGTGCAGTGGCGCGATCTCGGCTCACTGCAAGCTCCGCCTCCGGGGTTCATGCCATTTCCCTGCCTCAGCCTCCGGAGTAGCTGGGACTACAGACACCCGCCACCACGCCTGGCTAATTTTTTGTATTTTTTTAGTAGAGACGGAGTTTCACCGTGTTAGCCAGGATGGTCTCTATCTCCTGACCTTGTGCCTGCTTCGGCCTCGTTTTATCTTTTTCTTTACTATAAGAGCCAGGAAATTCAGTGTCATGCAGTGGGATAAAAGTTAGGCATTAGAACAAATAAGGAGATGGCAATTTGTCTGGGTGAGGTTAGTCCTCCCAGTGAAGTGATTCAGACCATCTTCCCTGCATGCTAGGGGTTTTTCCAGACATCCTTCATTTTAGTCTGGGGCAGGAAGAACACTGTGCTGCTGTGAAATGATAAACCATTGAGGTTTGACAGTGTGACCCGAAGGTTTGAAGGTGTGACTAGAAGCTGTTCTAAGCTTCTAGCTAACAGTATGGTCAGAAAGGAATGAGTAAAATATGTGGTTTCCTAAATAAAAAGGGCTTTTGCAGGAAAGGAGCCAGAAGATAAGCAAATTAATACTTCATATATTCATATTTGTGTGTTATGTGCATGTTTTGCACAAAAGTGAATTTGGAAGACAAAGTACCAGAACATTCAAAACTCTTTATATTTCTCTTCTGTTTTATTAACTGGATGTGATAAAGTTTAATACTTCCAACTTTATGCCTCTTTAATCAAAAGGCCAGGTAGGGAGTTTCAATCTCATTTGAAGTTACTGTTATCTTCTGGTGCTGATTGTGTTTTCCTTTAAAGGAGAAATTTGCCTTTTCCAGCAATTCAGAGCTTGGTAATAAAGAGAAAACAGGGGAGCAGCTAGAAAATTTGGCTTTCGCATCGTCAGTTTCATTCTGCCTCTTTTCAAAACTTTGAAGAAATCTAGATTTTATAGTCAGTTCCTTTTAACTTGATCCACTTTGTTCATCAGGTGCACTTGTAGGCATCATGCCTCTTACATGTGCTGCAGTTTCAATAATGAATAAGACAGACTTGTGGACTTTATATTATGATAGAGGAGACAATATGTAAAAAGTATAAAAAATTGTGCTCTGCACTTGTCTAGTCTCCATCCTGAGAACTATTCACCTTCTCCCCAGCTATATGGATGTAAATCAAAACAGAAACATGCCTCAACATAACCAGTATCTATCTGAATGGGGCAGTAAGATATGCAGCCACGGAATGGTTTCTCTAGAGTGATGGTGGCACTAGCACTCCAAGCCTCATGGCAGGATAGAGAACCTGGCTCAGTATAATACGTCAGGATTTCTGCACTGCAGTCCTGGTGTTTCCCCTATTAGAACCTTAGGGGAAGAAAAACAAACAAGAAAACAGTTACTTATTTTGAAGTGTAAGAAATCCTGTCTGTAGTGCTAAATTTCATTAGTCCTAGCCTATGAAGCGTGTGATACTTTTATTGAACCTATGAGAAAAGTGAGGCTTGAGGATTTGGTTGACTTGTTCAAATTTTTATAGATAAGAACAATTTGAATCTTGGACTTCAAGTAACAATTTTTAACATTTTATGAGAGCCCACCATATATATGCCAGGTTGTAGTTAGGCACTTTGAGATGGATCTTACCTCATTTAACCCTCATAGCAACCTTGGATGGCAAAAAATATTACTATTTTACTGTGGTGAATACAAGACTTAGAGAAATGAAGTAACTTGCCTGAAGTCACACATGGGAGCTAGGGGCTAGCATTTCAAGCCAGATTTGCCTGGTTCCAGGATTCATGCTTTGTGGCAAGAGCCTTGTTGGAAGCCCGGGTCCTTCTGAATTCACGGTCCATTGTGCTCTGTCTTCAGTCAGGCCAGATTTTAAACAGGAATGAAGAATTAGCAATAATGTTTCCTCATGCAAGTCAATGAACTTCTTCACTTTAGTTTCCTCATTTGTAAAATGGAGATGAAAATAAATACTTGTCAATGTTGGGAGGTTTTAATATGGTTATATGCACAAGAGGTACTCCAATACATGACAGTATCTCTGTCACCTTTTCAACATCCGCTATTACTACACCCCAGCCCCTGCCCCCGTCACCCACTTCCTATCTTCTCTCACAGAACTAACTTCCTTTATTTATTATTTTGGCATTGAGATAAAGGGATACGGACCATCTTTACTCTGATTTGGGATTGACAAAGCCAATCCAGGATGGAGGGAAAGAAGAAAATGCCCAGCAGCAAGTATTCCTGAAGCGTCCAAACTCCATGCATGAAACTTTGCCTACATTATTGAGTAAAATTAGCCTCTGGGAGATGTTTCATCTGATGGCCTGCACATGATGATGTGGCCGACTTCAGGGACTACATGTCCCTGTATCAGCAATTTCGCCTGCTGTTCTGTGCCTCTCTATCCCACACTCCTTATTAACCACTATCACCTGATTTGAACAATTTAAATTGGTTTCCTAGAACTGTAATCAGAAGATTGAAAAAGACTGAATCCAATAAAAGTGGAAGTCAGTGAGAGATCTGAGTACATTCTGGCAGGGTCTGCCTCATGGTGGAGTGACAAAAATGAATTTTTTCAAGTCTTCGATATAGGTGAAAATGTGAGGCCTTGCTGGAAGGTTTTAGGGATAGATTTTATGAAGTGAGATTTCGTGGGAAAACTCAAGTAGAGAAATAATTTG
Source organism: Pan paniscus (assembly GCF_029289425.2). Lineage (NCBI taxonomy): Eukaryota > Metazoa > Chordata > Mammalia > Primates > Hominidae > Pan > Pan paniscus. The sequence continues at coordinate 16,069,570 of NC_073259.2, read as the reverse complement.
CCAGTATCTTTTTCTTAAAAAATCAAATGTGCACATTTTCACACACGACTGATGGAACATCAAAGGGAACATCTCTTCTGGAGGGCGTTTGGTGATATATATTAGAGTTCTTTAAATACATAAAGCCTTTGACATATAATTTTATGCTTAAAAAGTTTCCCTAAAAAAATACTGAAAAGTACAGACCAAATATATTTTACAATAGAAAAAATTGAAAACAATTTAAGTATCCAACAGTAGGGGATTGCCTAAATAAATGATGGTTTATCCCTGTGAGTAATATTTTTAAAATAACATTTCAGATGAATTTCTTCGAAATAATGGAATACATATTATTTATTAGAAAATAATAAATCAAAAATACTGTGTAGGGAATGATACCAACCTTGATAGTAAGCACAACATACAGAGAAAAAAAACTGGAAGAATATATGCCACAATTTTATAGTGGAATTACGGATCTTTTAAAGTAATTTTAAAAATACATTTACTTGAAATAAACAGATAGAAAAAGGAACTTTTAAAAAATAATGACATATAGGAGAACATTTCCAACAGAGAGACTGTTATTTAAACTAAGAGCTAAGTAGTTCAATCATTACACTTCTTTTATATGTCTATATTTTTATACGTAGACATTTTAGTAGTGTCTTTTACCAGCAGTTTCTCTAAAGTATGTTAGTTTTTTGTTAATGATATTAGTTTTATTTTCTCCAAAGATGTGTACAAAATTTTATCTTTTCAGCCCTCAAATATTGATTTTGAACATTATTTTGCAAAGAGTACTAAGTGGTTGGTTAGTTGAGATAGAGGAATATGCAGTTTTTGACCATCTTTCCTTTCCCGTCAGTACCAGCTTTCATGATACAATTTCCTCTTATCACTTTGGTCAAGAGGTGGGGCAGAAAATTTTGAGTTACAGTATCATTCGAAGACAATTTATTTCTGCCTTTCATGTTATAGCCCCTAAGGGATCCAGGACCCGAAAGGCCAGCTTCTCCCTCATTTTGAAATCAGTTTTCTCCACCTGCACCACTGCATAGCACAGATACAGGTAATATCCACTTTTATTTTCTCAGATCTTTCTACCAGATTATCCTTAGTCTTACTAATTCTAGAAATACAGCATTTAATTACAAATGACTTAGCATTATAACAGAAATGATAGGAAAGCATTCGCTACTGATTGTATTAGTGCTGCACTACTTTGAAGGAAATTGTAGTCCAGTATTAACAAAAAGTTATTTTCTCTTTCTCAGTATGCTGTGATTTTTGCTTTGTGTTATCAAAATAAAGAATAGAGATTTGAGGGGTTAATTACTTTTTACTTAAGTCTAATGATTTACATATTTTATCCATCTTGAACGACTCTATAATAGAAAATACTTCTTTTTCTTAGGAAAATGTGACTAGGTTAGAAAATTTTGTAAATTAAAAAAATTAGAAAAGAATATGGTTACATGTGCAATTTGTTTTTTCATATTTCTCATTTCTTGGATATCATCTTTTTATACTGACTAACATAAGAAGTAAATTTTAGGTATTTACTATTTAATTATTCTTTTCTATATTGACATTCATTAATCAATTGAATCTTTTATGGACACTAATGACTGCCTGTTGACAACTGTTATTTTCACATAGGCTTCTCTGGCAATATACCGGAAGATTATTTCTAAAATTTTAACGTACATGGAATCATTTGAGATTTAAAATACATTTATCTGGGCTCCAACCGAAGTGATTTTTATTTAGTACATCTTGCAAAAGGCACTGAGTCTGGCATGTTAACCAATTTGCAATATTAACCCTCAAATAATTCTTTTGTAGAAGGTATATGCAATACATTTTGGAAAGCACTCTGATAGAGTCAAGTATAGTTGGAAAGAATGCAAGAACTTTGTTATATTTACATGTATATTAGAATACATGTAAGTTTTTAAAAGCCAAGATATTTTTATTTTTCCAGAATTTATTAGATTTTTTGTTTGTTGAACTCATAAAGTGTTTCAGTGATTTACAGTGGTATCAATTTTACCTAACATTTGTATATGTATGTTGAATATTTTGAGCAAAATTGGCTGGGTGAATAGAACAATAATCTATTGGTAGATTTTTTTCTCATCATTTCTGTATTTTCTCATTATCATGGCTGTGATCACTAGAAGTATAAATGACTTTAACAAAAGTATTGAAAGATTTTTCATTTCTTCTATAAATGAGGCTCACTCTAAATGCTTTAGGCACTTAGTTAATAAACACACACCAATAGACACACAGACAGGCACACATACATCTCTCAGCATCAAATCCTGGTGTGTTCTTATTGGCTGACATTTTAATTTTTCTTTCAACAGAAACCATCCTATTTCAGGATTTGAATGCAAAACTTACCTTCTTACTCTAAAGATGAATGATCAGGGAGAGATTTATTCAACCCTGAGATTTTTGCAGTCTCCTTCAGAGTCACAGAATAGATTAAGGCCTGATGATACTCAAAGGCCTGGGAAAACTGATGACAAAGGTATGCGTTTTAAGCATTTACATTCACCTGTTTCTTATGGATTGTCAAACTTTTGACATTTGAAAAAAGATTCCTATCTGTACTTCTTGTTCTTGGCTGGTGATAAGAAACTATAATGGGGTAGAGTAGTAGAAGTATTTTTGTTTTAAGTTGTGAGAATGGAGAAATGAGTGAATTCTTTTAAATTTGAGAAACTAGTAGAATGTTTTTATTTAAATGTGGTCAAGAAGAATTTGTGAGGCCTTGATAACAAAGGACAGACTAGATCTGAATAAAACATGACATTTCCTAGAGAAATAAAAGTATGAGAGGAAGTGTAAGAAATGAAAAATCTATGTTAAAAACAACATTTTTATGCAGATAGCAGATATTTTATGTGCCTTAAGTATTTACCACATCTTAATGGCAATGATGCAGTAACAATGTTTGAATCAAAAGGGGCATTCTAATTTTTCTATGCTCTCTCTCTCTCCCTTCAAATGTGGTCATTGTTAAACTATGCATTGAGAATAACTTTTGCTGCTTTAATATAGAGATAATCAGAGATACAACTTTCAGACACTGAGGATCTCAAAAGCTAAAGGATAAATATAGCATTGTTTAGAGAAAAATAGAATTGATGAAAAAGAAAGAAAAGTTGATTTCTAGAAACTCCCTCAAAGATGGACCCATCCACATTTGCAGCTTCAGAATATCCACTATTGACTACTAATTTCTTAGCATTATTGAGTGCTTTTTCCTTTCTCTTCATGATTAGTTGTGATCACAGGAAGGAACACACACGTTAGCTTAGATTTTGCTACATGTTTTGTGTCTACTGCTATTGGTGCTTTTATGTGGGATGGACTTTTTAAATCCTATAGAACTATTCCTGTGTGCGGGATTTCTACAATGCATGCATGTAATTTCCAGATTACAAATTTAAATATACTTGTGTGATATATTTTTGTCAGAGTTTTAGAGGATATTGTCTCTTTGTTTCAAATGGTTTCTCAGGTCAAGGTTAGTAGTGAGCCGAGCTCTTCCCCTGGTGATTATTTTCCTTATTTTTGTATTTAAAGAATTTTCAGTGCCCTGGCGCCTCATTGCAGTGACTCTTGGGATCCTCTGTTTACTTCTTCTGATGATAGTCACAGTGTTGGTGACAAATAGTGAGTAATAAAATACAGCTTTCTCGTCCAAGTAGCAGCAGTAACCACTGATTGTGCAGATATTAACCATGCTCCGTCCATTGTTCCCCGTCTGTAATCAGAGAATGTCCCAGGTGGCTCTGGCCTTTGTTGGTAATTTTTTTCTGGGCATATGACAGTGTCATTTTTAATTTACTTAACCTTGACTCTGAATCTGTGATGAGCTGTCTCACTGTGTATAATACATGGTAATATTCCTTCTCATAGAGGATTTAGTAATACATGTATTCTTCTATTTGGGTTTGATTATTGTGAATCTGAGATAAACATTCTTTGAGAGACAACTGTTCAAAAGAAATTATGGCTTTCTCTTGACATTTCTCAAAGTATGTAATGACGAAATGGTTTAGTAAAAGAAAGAATCTACACATGCAGTTATATAATATTAAATTCAAGCTTTACCTTTTGTTTGAATTCCTTCATATCTTTTGAAAAAAATCACTGATATTTTATATTCAGATAAAATTACATATCTGGATCTTACTCTCTTTTCTGCTGCGGATAGTCTATCTGCCCCAATAATAATTGTGCTATCACTTCATGTTTCTTAGTTCAGATTTTCATATGCAGAAGATATGTGGTTAAATGTTGGCAAACTGACTTTTACTTTAGTGCTTATTTGTAAATGATGAGTTATTAAAAATAAACTAAACTGAGAAGTAAGGTGTCACCTTCATAATTTTATTCAGATATGTTATTTATCCTACACTTAAGTTGCTAATGGTGAGAAATTTATGTTTCCCTTTTTATGGTCAGTTCGTTGAGGTGTTACTTTCTAAATGTCAAATTACTAATCAAAGTAATGACTAATTAAAGTAATGATTAATGGTTGTCAGAGTGAAATTTTTTCTTTTGTCTTAAATTTCAATATTTAATTATTATGAGTACTTATTTGTATTATATCTATGCCATTAATTTTAGTCTTTCAGTGTATTCAAGAAAAACATCAACGGCAGGAAATTCTAAGAAACTGTAGTGAAAAGTACATCATGCAAAATGACAACTACTTAAAAGAGCAGATTTTGACAAATAAGACTTTAAAATATGACGTTCTCAAAAATAGCTTTCAGCAGAAAAAGGAACTGGATTCACGCCTTATACAAAAGAACAGATGTCATAGAGAAAATGAGATCGTTTTTAAAGTTTTGCAAAATACAGGTACAAAGGAAATCTTGAATGAAAGATTGCATGATTTTGCATTATTTCTTCCCCTCCATAATCCTTGAAGCCTAATAAACAGGCTTATGATAGTATTAGCGACCTCTGAGGTCTACTGGGCAACTTTTAATCTGTGCCTCTTAGATGTAGTGTGGGTATCTTGGAGGTTTTGCTTGTTTCAAATATGGGATTGGGACCCCAGGATCCATGTTTAGATTAGTAAAAGCCTACAGTTCCCAAAATTCATTGGCACATCTTACATTATTAATGCTCCCAAAAGATGAACTAGTATGTAAACTCCCCTGAAAATTCTGATCATTTTGGTCCTGTGAGCAAATTAAAGACTTCCACTTTTTGCTGACATAGAATATGGATGGAGGTTTTCAGTAAAAATATATTTGTGCTAAAATGGGCACAAGGGCTTTTATTTGGATGCTGTTATAAAGATAATTGTGTGTGTCATGCACATCTGTGTGTTTCCATTCTGCCTTGATTTCACATATTTGGTCTATTTGTGACCAGTATGTACTCCCTGTAGCACATCTGCAAGATTTGCCATAGTGTTAATGTTTGTGCGACTCTGTGCAATGATACCATTGAAAGCACTTAAGATATAAAAATATTAAATCTCATACAGTAAACTCTATTATCTTGCATAATGATGGAATTAATTGACCTGGTTAATCAACAACTACTAAATACTTGTTTAGGATTTAGAGTTTACAAAGAATTTTTGTATATTTAATCTCATTTAGGTATGATAATTAGTAGAAATTTACCATCTCTATTTTTAAAGGCTGAGTAGTATTTTAAAAGTTTAATATAGTATAAAATATAGGAGGAAAAGGAAAAGTTTTAAAATTTTTCTTTTATTTAGAAAACATTCTAGAATCTTTTTTAAAAACTTAATTCAATTTTATTATTTTTAGACAATTTTATTGAGGTATTATTGATATACAAAAATGCATATTTTTAATGTTTTCAATTTGACGAATTTGGACAGAAATGAAACCATCACCACGATCAGAGTAATAGATATATCCATCATCTCCAAAAGTTTCCTCATGTCCTTTCATTTATTTATGTATTTGCGGTAACAACACGAGATCTACCCTCTTAATAAGTTTTTAAGTGTACAATACAGTATCATTAACTATTGGCACTATGCTGTACAGCAGATCTCTAGAACCTAGTTATCTTGCATGACTGAAACTTTATACCATTGAACTTCCCTCCAATCCTGGGCAACCACCATTCTATGCTTCTGTGAGTTTAACTATTTTAGATCCCTCATATAATTGGAATAATAAAGTATTTGTTCTTCTGTGACTGGCTTATTTCACTGAGCATTATGTCCTCAAGGTTCATCCATGTTGTCATATATAGCAGTATACTTCTTTTGGAAGCTGAATAATATTCCATTCTGTGTATATAACACATTTTCTTTAGCCATTCGTCATCAGTGGACATTTAGGTTGTTTCCATAGCTTGGCTATTGTGAATAATGCTGCATTGGACACGGGAGTGAAGGTATCTCTTGTATTCCAGAATCTTGATGAACTTTGTATTATAATTATTGATTGCTATTGGGATTTTATTTAGTTATGATGGGCTGATAAACATATTCCTCTGGTTAACAGAATACCAGATGACAAGAAGTTTGATGATTCACCTTATATACTGTAGGCAAATTCTCTGAAGACCACGGGTCCTGTTGTGGAGTAAACTGTTATTATTTTACCATGCAGAAGAAAGACTGGAAGGGATGTAAACAGACTTGTCAACATTGTAGATCATCCCTTTTGAAGATAGATGACAAAGATGAACTCGTATTTTACATTCACTTTTATTCTCTTGGACTCTGTTTCTCAATGTTGGACCTAAGATATTGAAGACAAGCTGGAGTCCAGAGTGAGAGACTTCAACTATTCTTTGTATGTGTCTGTCGTGTGAGCAAAAATGATATAGTTAAGAGGCTCCCAGGAAACAATGCCTGCTAATGGTCATATAATTCTACTACTTACTAAATATTCAATACGTTATCTATTATGATGACCATTATTATTAAGGATGCTGTTTGGGTCTTTGCAAATCATCTCCCTGTCAGTGGTTATACTGCAGACTCCTTAGAAAGGGAGATGGATGACCTCTAGTATTTATTTAACCTCTCTGAGCCTATCTTCAAAATGGAGATAATAATGAGGAACATAAAAGTGATAACAGCTTTACAAATTAGCCTCAATAGTGATTTTCATTGCATTCATAGGTAATATTCACTTAACATTCTTTTTTTTTTGAGATCTTTTTCTTTTTTTTAACATTCTTATATATTATCTCAAGATGTGTATCTTTAAAACAGAATTGTAAAAAGAGAAAATATAGTGATATAGTGTAACAATACGGAATAATAATGATAACAATATTGAATATAACAATATTGAATTTTAAAACAATTATGTTTAAAATTTTTAAAAACTGTTACTAATGAAAGTTATCCAAATACTCAAAATATGTTTTTATAGAGATAGGTTTGCAAAGATTAGCCTGAAACTTTTATTTATTGTTTAGGAAAACAACACAAAATGTATATGCAAATCTAATGAATGTTTAAAAAATCATAGCATAAAAGAATTCATGATATCAAGTTATGAAATAATTTCATATGATACCGTAAAACAGTTAATTTAAACCTGTATTTTAAAATATATTTAGTCACTTAATCAGACATTATGTAATATGTCACTTTGATATACTACATTTTAGACATAGTAAATACTTCCAAATACTTCACCCATTCCAACTATGGAACTATAGCAAGGCTTCCTCTTATGGGGCTTAAGATTTTACTGCGCCCCTATCATACACACACCTTTTTATTTTAATAGATTTGTTTTGAGGATTCCTTTTTTCACTGAAGATTAAGTGATGATCAATTTTCTACATCCTAAATATTCTTCTGGAGCATGATTTTGGATAGTTTCATAAAGCATTATAAAATATTTAACAACTTTCCTATTGGTAGATATTTGGATATTAAACTTTTCCATGTTTTAAATAGTCAGTGATACTGACAGCCATTTTTTAACATAAATGAATACTATATTAATACGAGGGGGAAATTACTTTGGGAAATGGAAAGGCAGGGATCTAGGGAAGAGAGGTTTTTCTAGGGAAAAGGGATGAAGGATGATGTGGAGAGTAGCAGAGTACTGGCCATAGAAACAGTCGGCCCCTTGACCTGTCCTTGTTCTCACTCATCGAACAGATGGGAATTTAGTCACCTAATATGTTTTGTTTCTATTATAGGCCTTCATTCAATCTCAGATTTATGAAAATAATTACTGGATTGGATTATCATATGATGAAAGGGAAAGTAAGTGGAAATGGATTGATAATGGCACATCTCCTGGAATGTAAGTGTCTGGAAAGCATTCAAACTGTAACATTGGTGGGGGGGCGGGGGTGAAATGATTGTGTCTAAAGAGAATCTTTTCTCATTTCACACAGTTTAACTCATTTTTAAGCAGGAGTCTTTAGTAACAATTAGAAAAATGGGTAAGAGTGTTTTAGGAAGTATAGGTAGAAAAGGAAGAGATGAGCCATAAAGAGTTAATAATAATTTTAAAAGTATCATGCTAAATACGTGCTCAGAAATATGTATTATGAGGTACATAAAATGAAATAAAATCATAAAGGAAGGTGGGTGGTATGAAGTGATTGGACCATCCTAAGTCAGCCATAATGATCCCTCCCACAACCACAAATGAGTATTCTGAGTATCCAAAAAATTTATTTTGAGTTACTTTATATAATTAGTTTATACATACATAGCACATAAAACATGTATTTTATATATACATACACACACACACACACCCCTTCACTATAGACCTTCTATTTTGAAGTACATTATTAGTAAACTCTTGGGTTTACATTTAGTTCTGGTTAAACTATTCATTGACTTTTAAAAAATCCTAATTATTATAATTTTAAGTGTGGGTTCTGCAAGTATTGTAGTTCTGGGCTGCAGACCTGCAAAAGATGTCACACAGAGGGAATTACCTTGATGTAATCATATCCTTCAAGCACACTCCCAGGCAAACTATTCCAGAGGTCAGAGAACAGAAAGGCTCACAGGCCAAATTAAGATGATCAAATCACAGTTGGTTAAACCAATGTAAAACCCATAGCACAGTTCAAAGGGAAAGAGATAGGATAAGTTGTTGCACTTGGGATAAGGTGCAGGGTGAAGGGATCACCCTGAATCTTGGGTTATGCATAACCCTGAATCTTGGGTTATGCAGTCTTCATACGACCTAACTCTCTCTGCTGCATAATCCTCTCCTGATGATGATATGGGGCCATCTTGTCGTGTGAGTAAGGGGTCCCAACAGACACAAAGTTTTTGTGGCCAGCACACACATGTTTGTCTACAGGGAAGATTCTCTCTTACAGGAATGTGTAAGCCTGGCCACAGCTGTAAGTTTCCAGTTACCCTGATGAGCAGCTGTGGATTTAATTTGTGTTTCTTGGGCAGAGGCCAGAATGGGTATCACCAATGGGTGGTGAATTTAAGACCTCAAGAATGTTGAGTTTGTATGAGCCTCATGTTTATTTTGTGTACGTTTAGTGTCTATTTGGTCCCTTCTTTTTTTGTCTATGTTCGGTGCTCACATACTTTACTTACGTATCTATATCTAACATCTCATATGTTACTAATTTTACCTGTTCACATCTAACACATCTTGTGAGTTCTACCTATGCCTCACAAACTACTTGGTTTCATTTATCTTCCTTACCTGTTTCTTTATTTTCCTGTAGCAGATTTGAACTTTCTTAAGTAATACAGCAAATGCAAACATATGACGGATGCTTTTTGATTTTGAGTTCTTAAGTGGGGGCTTTTCTGCTTAGATCCAAGGTTCAAGACAATTCTAGGTGGTTTATACTGAATGTATATCCCTTTGGGTTCTCAGTCCTACGTAGCTTATCTTCTACTTAGAATCTCCATCTTGAGTGGAATTCATTTCAGCCTACTACATCCATTAAGGGAAAAACGATCTTCAGTGCTTCACTTGCCCTTCTGCAGTCCCACCTTTACTTAATATTCAGCCTGAGTATGAATCTGCTTCTTAACAGTTTATGAAGTTAGTCAAGAAGGCTTAACATATTTTTTATTCAGTATTTTAAATTGTTTTTAATAGGAAGGTAGTTCTGGCACTTAACCATTTTGCTAAAATAGAAGTCATGCTTTAGATATTTTTCAAAGAATTGTCATTAGCTAATAACTCTTAGCTATAGGGTGGGGGAGGAAAGGAGAGAAAACACGATCGAACAATCTCATCTCTGACTATATTCCAATTCTTCCCTTTTCTTCTTACAATATATATACATGAGCCCTGGTTATCTATGTTACAAGTATTCAATTCCTCTCTCTCTCTCTTTTTTTTAATTGTTTTAGAGGCAGGATTTCACTTTGTCACCAGGCTGGAGTGCAGTGGCATGATCTCAGCTCACTGTAGCCCCAACCTCCCGGGCTCAAGTGATCCTCCTGCCTCAGTCTCCTGAGTAGCTGGGACTACAGGCGTGTGCCACCACACCCTGATAATCTGGTAATTTTTGTATTTTTTGGTAGAGATAGGATCTCACTATGTTGCCCAGGCTAGTCTTGAACTCCTGGGCTCCAGTGATCAGCCCTCTTCAGCCTTCCAAAGTGCTGGGGCTACAGGTGTGAGCCACTGTACCTGGCCACTATCCTTCTTTTTTAATCTCTCACTTTTATTGAAAAAAAATTAGCACAAGAAAGCAATATATCATAATTTCATTGCAATATTGCAAGGTACTTTTGCCTTCTGACCAAAAATTGTCAGTGTGGAATAAAATGGGAGATTGTGGGTGTGATTAAGAGGTCATGATTCTATTTAATGGACTAAGAGCAAAAGAAAATATTTTAGTGATGAAGTTATGATAAGCATTTCCATATTCTAGACATTTAGGCAGCAGAATTTTTTTAAAATCATGGTTTATGTAATTGTAAGCTTTGGAATTAAACAGTTGACTACATATGTTTTCTGTTCTACAGTAATTCTACAATAATGCGTTTTTCTTCTGGGAGAGGAGAATGTGCATTTTTGACCTCAACAAGAATGGCAACTATTGATTGCATTCAAACGTACAATTGTATCTGTGGGAAGAGAATAGACTCTATTTTCTCTGATTCAGTGTGCGCCAAGAAGAAAAGGTGAAAATGGAATGTTTTCTTTTTTTGTTTCCCATAATAATTTCTGATTATAAATCATTGCTTTTAACTGTGGGACTTAGTTAATTCTTCAAAAGATAAAGATGAACAGGAAGAAAAAGAAAATTATTTTGGACTATGACTTTAAAGATCAGATGCCATCTTTCTTCCTGGAGAAGAGGAGATTTTCTCTTTTGAGAGTGGTTGTTCCTTCCTTTAATGTCCCTGAGGAATTATTCATTCTTTCTAATTCTCAGAACTACCTATACAACCAGTTAGAGAACTCTGATATTATATCCTGGGTCTTTTTTCTTATCAATAGGATAAATCATTCCAGCATCTTCTGGTTTTGAAAGCAGTTGTGAACTAGAATGTAGTTATTTTTTTCTTCCCATCTAGAAGTTACCTCATCTTTTAAAACATTTGTTTTGCTACAAAATATAACTTCAAACTTATTGAAAGTTGCAAGCATAGTACAAGGAACTTCTATATAACCTTTACTCATACTTACTAGTTGTTTATATTTTGCTCTGCTTTATATTTCTCTCTTTCTATCTTCCACTTAATAATAAATTGAGGACTTCATGTCCCTTTGTCTAAATATTTTCCAAGATCAAGGGCTTTGTTTTATATAATCACAGTGCAATTATCAAACTCAGGAAATTTAGCATTAGTACAGTACTATGATCTAATCTGTAATCCATGTTCAAATTTTGTCAGTTGTCCCAATAATGCCATTTATATGTATTTCTTAAAAATCCATGTTCAGGATAATTCAATGCATTTGTTTGTAATGTCTCTTTAGTCTTCTTTAATCTGAAACAGTTCTTTAGGCTTTTTCTTGACCTTGACATTTTAAAAATTAACTTTATTGAGTTATACTTTTCATGCAATAAAATGCACTCACTTTAAGTCATGAGGAATATGGGTTTTAACATATATATATACACACACACACACACATATATATATATATACCTTACACAGTATGAAATCAAGATATAGAATATTTTCATCATCTCTAAAAGTTCCTTTCTGCCCTTCGCCACCCACTTTGCCCCAGGCAACCAGTGATGTGCTTTCTATCTGCAAATTAGTTTACCCTAGTCTAGAATTTAATGCATCATGTACTCTTCTGTATCTGGCTTATTTTTACGCAGCATGTTTTTGAATTATATCTATGGTTTTGTGTATCAGCATTTCGTTCTTTTTCCTACTAGGTAGTATTCTATTGTACAGATATACCACAATTTATTTCTTCATTCACCTGTGGACATTTGATGTTTTTCCAGTTTTTGGCTATTGTGAATAAAGGTGCCATGAACATTTGTGTGCAAGTATCTGTGTGGACAGGTTTTAATTTCTTTTTAGTAAATACCTGGGAGTCTGATTGCTGGGCCCTCTGGTAAGTGTATGTTTACTTTTATTTATTTATTTATTTATAAATGGGGTTTCTCTATGTTGCCCAGGCTGGTCTCAAACTCCTGGCCTCAAGCAATACTCTAACCTTGGCCTCCCAAAGTGTTGTCATTACAGGCATAAGACACCTTACCTGGCCTACTTTTATAAAAAAACTTCTAAACTTCTAAACTATTTTCCAACGTGGTTGCATCATTTTACTCTCTCAGTTGCAACATATGAAGATTACATTTGCTCCTCATCATTTTCAACACTTGATATTGTGTCTTCTTAATTGTAGCCATTATAGTAGCTGTCTAGTGGTATCTCATTGTCATTTTTAATTTGCATTTCCTTGAAGACTAATGATACTGAGCATCTTTTTATGGGTTTATTGGCCATATGTATATTTGTAAAACATTCATATGCCCACTTAAAAAAATTGGGTTCATCTGTCTTCTGATAATACAGTTGTAAGAGTTCCTTATATAATTTGGATACAAATCCTTTGTTAGATGTAGATAATGTGAATATTTTCTCCCAGGCTATGTCTTGCCTTTTCATTTTCTTAATGGTGTCTTTCAAGAAGCAGAAGTGTTAAAATTTTAGCTCAGGAGATGGTTGCACCAAAACCTCACAAATCATCACTAAAGAACCTACTCATGTAACCAAACACCACCTGTTCCCCAATAACTTATGGAAAAATAAATACATAAAAATTTAATGAAGCCTAACATCATTTTTTCCTTATTCATGCTTCTTAATTTCTAGCTAAGAAATCTTTGCCTTTATTAGGAGCACAGAGCTAAGAAATCTTTGCCTATAATTGCTTCTAGAAGCTTGATAGTTTTATGTTTAGCTTCTATCCATTTCAAGTTAATTTTCCTATATAAATGAGAAAAAGTTGAGGTTCACTATTATTCCATGTGGATATCCAGGTGTTTTTGCACTAGCTGTTAAAAAGACTTTCCTTTTCTTCATTGGACTACTTTGATGCCTTTGTAGAAAATTAATTGACCTACCTGTGTGGGTCAATTTCTGGATTATTCAGTCTCAGCATTCTATATGCCTATTCTTGTAATAGTACCATAATGTCTCAATTACTGTAGCTTTATAGTAGCCCTTGAAATCAAATGTTCCAATTCTCCAAATCCATTCTCTTTTAAAAGTATACTGGCTATTCCAGGTTCTTGCATTTTCTCAAAATTTCTTCAAAAATGCCTAATGGGATTTTCGCCGGGATTACGTTGACTCTATAGATTAATCTGAGAGAATTGACGTCTTAATAATATTGAGTGCTAGAATTAATGAACATGATTTATCTCTCATTTAGTTCTCATTTCTTTAATTTCTCTGAGCATTGTGGTACTTTTTTGGAATATATTACCCAGTTATTTTTTGTCTTTTTGAGATGGAGTCTTACTCTGTCACCCAGGCTGGAGTAGAGTGGCACCATTTCGTCTCACTGCAACCTCCACCTCTCAGGTTCAAGTGATTCTCCTGCCTCAGCCTCCCGAGTAGTTGGGATTACAGGCATGCACCACCATGCCCAGCTAAATTTTTTTTTTGTATTTTTAGTAGAGGTGGAGTTTCACCATGTTGGCCAGGGTGGTCTCGAACTCCTGACCTCCTGTGATCTACTTGCCTTGGCCTCCCAAAGTGCTGGGATTACAGGTGTCAGCCACCGCACCTGGCTAGAATATATTACACATATTTTGTAAAATTTATTTTTTGATCATATTTTAAATGGAATTTAAAATATTTTTCAAAGTATTTGTTGTTAGTTTATAGAAATAAAATTGAGTTTGTAAATTAACCTCATATCTTATCACTTTGCTAAGTGTACTTCTTATTTCTAGCAATTTTTTTTTTTGTAGATTCCTTAAGAGTTTTCTATGTTCACAATCATGTCCTATAAGAATATGGAAAGTTTTACTTTTCCTTTCGTTCTTTTCTTTCTCTTGTTTCATTGTACTGGCTAGGACCTCCAGGACCATGTTAAAGAGAACTGATTCTAGTAGGCATTCGTTCCTTGTTCCCAATCTTACAGAGAAAAGCATTTAGTTTTTCACTGTGATGTGTGAGGTCAGCTGTTGGTTTTTCACAGATTCTCTAGATCATTTTGAGGCAGTTTTCTTCTATTCTTAATATATTAACAGTTTTATCATGAATGGGAGTTGATTTTTTATACATTTTTTCTATATCGAGATAATTACATAGCCTTTCTCATTTTGTCACTTAATATGGTGAATTGCATTGATTGATTTCTGCGTGTTAAACAAAACTTGCACTTCTCGGATAAATCTCATGTGGTTGCAGTATATTATATTCCTTATATGTTGCTGGACTTAATTGGGTAATTTTTTAAGGACTTTTGTGTTTATATTCATAAAAGATATTGGTCATTTTTTTTTTTTTTTTTTTTTGAGACCGAGTTTCACTCTTGTTGCCCAGGCTGGAGTGCAATGGCGCAATCTTGGCTCACCGCAACCTCCACCTCCTGGGTTCAAGCAATTCTCCTGCCCAGCCTCCCGAGTAGCTGGGATTACAGGCATGCACCACCATGCCCAGCTAAGTTTTTTGTATTTTTCATAGAGACAGGGTTTCTCCATGTTGGTCAGGCTGGTCTCGAACTCCCGACCTCAGGTGATCTGCCCGCCTCGGCCTCCCAAAATGCTGGGATTACAGGCGTGAGCCACCGCGCCTAGCCCCAGATATTGGCCTATTTTTTAAAAAAATTTTAATGTTTACAGTATAGGGAAGACATGGTCTTATATATTCATTTGGGATATTTTTGAATATGCTTCTATTTTTGAAAGTTTTTTTTTTCAGAATTTGTATTTTTCTTTCCTTATATGTTTGATCTAATTTACCAGTGAAATAATCTAGGCCTGAGCTTTTCTCTGGGAGAATGTATTTAATTAGGAATACTATTTCTTTAACAGACAGGGCCATTTAGACATTCTGTCTCTTCTGTCAATTTTGTTAATCTTTGTCTTTTAAGAAACTTGTTTCATTTGTCTACATTGTCAAATTTATTGGCATATTGTTCTTCATAGTCATATTAGTTTCCTAGGGCTACTGTAACAAAGTACCAGAAATTTGGTGGCTTAAAACAACAGAGATTTATTCTCTCACTGTTCTGGAGGCCAGGAGTCCAAAATTAAGGTGTTAACAGGACCACTCTCTTTCTGAGACTCTGGATGGAATTTTCCTTGCCTCTTCCTAGCATCCAGTGGTGGCTGTCAGTACCTGGTGTTACTGCACTTTCAGCTTCTTCCTCAATTTCTGACTCTGTCATCACATGAATTTCTCCCTGCGTATCTCTGCCTTCACATGTGGTTTTCTCTTTTAATAAGGACACTAGTCATATTGGATTAGGGCCCACCCTAATGATCTCATGTTAACATGATTACATCTGCAAAACAACCCTGTTACCAAATAAGGTCACGTTCACAAGTATGGGGGTTATGATTTAAACATATATTTTTGGAGGACATAGTTCAACCCATAACAATAATACTCCTTTATTATCTATGTATTTACTGTCTGCAAGACCTGTAGTTATATTCTTTCTTTTCTGATATTGTTGTATTTATTTGTCTTCCTTGATCAGTCTAGCTAGAGATTTATATCCATTTTATTAACCTTTTCTACTTATTTTGAGTTTAACTGCTTTTATTATCTTGACTTCATAAGTGAAAGCCTCTTTTCACATATAACTATTTGAAGCTATAAATTTCCCTTCAAGTGCTATTTTCCTGCGTACCACAAATTTTGTTAGGTAATTGTTTTTGGCTCATGTCTTAAAAGTATGTTGTTTAGGTGGGGTGCAGTGGCTCACACCTGTAATCCCAGCACTTTGGGAGGCCGAGGTTGGTGGAACACTTGAGGCCAGGAGTTGGAGACCAGCCTGGCCAACATGGTGAAACCCCGTCTCTACTAAAATACAAAAAAATAGCTGGACAACAGAGCAAGACTCTGTCTCAAAAAAAAAAAAAAAAAAGTTGCTTAATTTCCAAATATTTCAGGATTTTCCAGATACAGTTTTGTTACTGATTTCTAATTTAATTTCTGTGTGGCCAGAAAATATACTATATTATTTTAGTACTTTAAAATATGTAATACTTGTTATATGTCCTCGTATATGGTCCCATCATGATAAATGTTCCATATATACTTGAAAACAATGTGTGTTTTGCTCTATTGGAATGGAGTGTTCTATAAATGTCAATTGGGTGAAGGTGATTGGTAGCTTTGTTCAGATCTTCTATTGTCCTAATGATTTTTTGGTCTAATTATCAATTATTGAAAGAATGGTTTTTAAATGTTTAAATATTAGTTTTACTTGTCTACTTATCTGTTTTTTTTTTTTTTTTGCTTCACGTATTTTAAAGTTTTGTTCTGTCTCATCCACTAATCTATGTGTTCTACTAGACCTTAAAATTGATCTTTGTTTTTTATATGTTGTATCCACAGTGCATTAAAGGGTCTTTTCCTCAGTAGTTACTAAATAAATATTTGATGAATGAATGAATTATACCCATGGCATGGTCCTGGGAACTAAAATATCAGTTTCTTGGTACATAGTTGTTTTAGTCTGTTTGGGATGCTATAACAAAATACCATAAACTGGGTAGCTTATGAACAACAGAAATTTATTTCTTACAATTCTGGAGGCTGGGAAGTCCAAGATCAAAGTGCTAACAAATTCAGTACCTGGTGAGGACCTGCTTTGTGCTTCACATATGCCCATCTTTGCTGTGTTCTCTAGTGGAGGAAGAGGCAAGGGAGCTCCCTAGAATCTCTTTTATAAGGACACTAATCCCATTCATGAGGGCACGAGCCCCATGACCTAATCACCTCCCAAAGTCTCTATCTCCAAATAGCATCACACTGGGGATAAGGTTTCAACAAATGAATTTTTGGGGGACATAAATATTTGGTATATAGCAGTAGAGAAGAGTTTTTCAGTGTCCATAGGAATGAAATTCTATCATTAAAGAATTTTAATAAATTTGTAACTCAAGATTAGATTTTCTTATTTGAATAGAGTAGGATGTGGTGATGATCTCATCTCAGCATGAAACAGGAAAGGTTGAAGCATCAAAAATGGATTAAAAAATACGCAGTGGTAATGTTTCATTTTCATCTTTGATTTTATTCATTTCGATCTTCTCTTTTTTCTTAGTCTAGCAAAAGGTTTGTTCATTTTATCTTTTCAGAAAACTAACACTTTGTTTTGTTGATCTTTTGTATTTTTTAGTCTCTATTTTTTCATTTCTGCTTTAATGTTTATGTTTCTTTTTTTAAAAAAAGTATGAAGTTCTGGGATACATATGCAGAACGTGCAGGTTTGTTTCATAGGTATACGTGTGCCATGGTGCTTTCCTGCACCCATCAGCCCATCATCTAGGTTTTAAGCCCTGTGTGCATTAGGTATTTGTCCTAAAGCTCTCCCTCCCCTTGCCCTCCACCCCGCAACAGGCCCCAGTGTGTGATGTTCCCCTCCCTAGGTCCATGTATTCTCATTGTTCAACTCCCACTTATGAGTGAGAACATGGAATATTTGGTTTTCTGTTCCTGTGTCAGTTTGCTGAGAATGATGGTTTCTAGCTTCATCCATGCCCCTGCAATGGACATGAACTATTCTTTTTTATGGCTGCATAGTATTCCATGGTGTGTATGTGCCACATTTTTTTGATCTTTATATGTTGTTCCTTTTAATTTTGGATTTAGTTCTTGTTTATTCTGATTCCTTGAGGTGCAATGTTTGGTTTATTTGAGATCTAATTTTTTGATGTAGGCTATAAATTTCCTTCTTAGAACTCCTTTTATTGTATCCCATAGGTTTTAATATATTGTGTTTCCATTTTTGTTTGTCTCACTATATTTTTAATTTCCTTTTAAATATATTTATTGACCCATTTGTTCTTCAAGTTCCTCCTGTTACTGATTTCTACTTTTATTCTATTATGGTCAGAAAAGACACTTGATATGATTTTGATATTTAAAAGAAATTGTTGAGACCTGTTTTGTGTTCTAACATATAATACATCCTGGAGAAAGTTCCAAGTGCTAATGAGAAGAATGTGTATTCTGCAGCTGTTGGTTGGACTGTTTTGTAAATATCTGTTAGGTCCATTTGATCTAGAGTACAGTTTAAACCTGATGGGTTTATTTTGGTTGATTTTCTGCGTGGATGATCTGTCCGTTTTAGGAAGTGGGATGTTGAAGTCTGCTACTATTATTGTATTACAGTCTATCTCTCCCTTTGGATCTAATAATATTTGCTTTATATATTTAGGTGTTCCACTGTTGAGTGCATATATATAGTTGTTTCTCAGTATCACTGGGGAATTGTTTCCAGAAATCCTTATGTGTCCAGAATTGGTACCTTCCAGTGGGTTCTTGGTCTCGCTGACTTCAAGAATGAAGCCGTGGACCCTCGTGGTGAGTGTAACAGTTCTTAAAGATGGTCTGTCAGGAGTTTGTTCCTTCAGATGTTCAGATGTGTCTGGAGTTTCTTCCTTCTAGTGGGTTCGTGGTCTCGCTTGACTTCAGGATTGAAACCACAGAACTTCGCAGTTAGTGTTATAGCTCTTAAAGGTGGCCCGTCCAGAGTTGTTTGTTGCTCCCGGTGGGTTCGTGGTCTTGCTGACTTCAGGAGTCAAGCCGCAGACCTTCGCAGCTCATAAAGGTAATGTGGAGCCAAAGAGTGAGCAGCAGCAAGATTTATCGTGAAGAGCGAAAGAACAAATCTTCCACAGCGTGGAAGGGTACCTGAGCTGGTTGCTGCTGCTGGCTATGATGGCAAGCTTTTATTCCCTATTTGGCCCTGCCCATGTCCTGCTAATTGGTCCATTTTACAGAGCACTGATTGGTCCATTTTACAGAGTGCTGATTGGTCCGTTTTTACAGAGTGCTGATTGGTGCATTTCCAACCTTTAGCTAGACACAGAGCGCTGATTGGTGTGTTTTTACAGAGTGCTGATTGGTGCATTTACAAACCTTTAGCTAGACACAGAGAGCTGATTGATGCATTTTTACAGAGTGCCAATTGGTGCGTTTACAAACCTTTAGCCAGACAGAGCGCTGATTGATGCGTTTTTACAGAGTGCTGATTGGTGTGTTTACAAATATTTAGGTAGACACAGAGCACTGATTGGTGTGTTTTTACAGAGTGCTGATTGGTGCGTTTACAAATCTTTAGCTAGACACAGAGCACTGATTGGTGCATTTACAAACCTTTAGGCAGACAGAAAAGTTCTCCAAGTCCCCACTCCACCCAGGATGTCCAGCTGGCTTCACCTCTTACTTGCATCTACCAAAATTCATTGATGCTCAAGTACCTGATATAAAATGGCATAGAATTTGTATAAACTTATGTACATCCTTCTGTATGCATTAAATCATTTCTAGATTACTTATAAACATAATACAATGTAAAATATTTGGTATACTTTATTGTTTAGGGAATAATGACAATAATAAAAACTCTATATATATTCAGTACAGATTGGATATTTTTTAAAAAATATTTTCGTTCTGTAGTTGGTTGAGTCTATGGATGTAGAACTCATGAATGCAGAGGGCCAGCTGTATTTATATAATTGTTATATCCTCTTGCTGAATTGACCTCTTTATAATTACATAATGACCATTTTTGTCTCTTTTTAGAGTTTTTCAATTATAGCCTAGTTAACTGATACAAATACAGCTGCTCCTGTCTTCATTTGGTCTCTACTTGGGATATCATTTTCATCCTTTTACTTCCAGTCTGTTGTGTCCTTACAGGTGAAGTGCTTCTCTTACAGGTGAAGTGCTTCTCTTACAGGCGAAGTACTTGCAGGAAGCATAAAGTTAGGTCATTCTTTAAAAAATCAATTTAGCACTCTATATCTTTTAATTGGAGAACTTAATATATTTACATTCAGGGTTATTATTGATAGATGAGGATTTAGTCCTGACATTCTATTATTTTTATTTTCTAAGTTCTGGGGTTCATGTGCAGGATGTGCAGGTTTGTTACATAGGTAAACATGTGCCATGGTGGTTTACTGCACCTATCTACCCATGACCTAGGTATTAAGCCCACCATGCATTAGCATTCTATTATTCCTTTCTGGTTGTTTTATAGATTATTTGGTCCTTTCTTTGTCTCTTGTTTACCTTGTGATTGGATAGTTATCTGTGGTGACTCTGATTCCCATCTCCCTAATGTTCAGTGATGCTGAGCCTCCATCTATGTGCCCACTGGCCTCCTGCCCATAGTAGAAATCTTGAGCAAAAAGACATTACCTAATTTCAAAGTATACCACAAAGTTATAGTAACCAAAACAGCATGGTAGCATAAAAATAGACACACAGACTAATGGAACAGAATGAAGAACACAGAAATAAATCCACAGACTTACAGCCAACTGATCTTCAACAAAGGCACTGAGAACACACATTGGAGAAGGGACTGTCTCCTCAATAAATGGTGCTGGGAAAATTTTATATCCACGTGCACAATGAAACTAGATCCTCACCTTTCACCATATACTTAAATCAACTCAAAATGGATTAAAGTCTAAAAGGTAAGTCCAAAACTACTAGAAGAAAACACAGTGGAAATGTATCATAATATTGGTCTGGGCAATGATTTTTTGGTTAAGACTTTGAGAGCACAGGCAACAAAAGCAAAAGTAGACGAGTGGGAATACATCAGAAAAGCTTCTGCACGGCAAATCAAATAATCAAGAGTGAAGAGACAACATGCAGAATGGGAGAAAATACTTACAAACTATGCATCTGAGAAGGGGTTAATATCCAAAATATATAAGAAACTCAAACAACTCAATTAAAAAATGGACAAAAGATCTGAATAGGCATCTCTCAAAAGACGACAAACAAATGGGAATAGGTATATGCATAAACGCTCAACATTAGTAATCATGAGGGAAATGCAAATCAAAACCACAGTGAGTTATCACTTCATGCCTATTAGAATGATTATTATGAAAAAGAGAAAAAAAAAATGCTGCCTTGGCATGGATGTAGAAAAGTGGGAACTCTTAAACACTGTTGGTGGAGATGTAAATTAGTTCAGTCACTATGGAAAACAATATGGAGGTGCCTCAAAAAATTAAAAATGATCCAACAATCCCACTACAGGATATTTATCCAAAGGAAATGAAATCAGTATGTCGAAGAGATATCTGCAGCACTATTCACAATAGCCAAAATATGGGATCAACCTAAGTGCTCATCAGTGAATTAATGGATTAAAAAATGTGGCATATAGGCCAGGCGCAGTGGCTCATGCCTGGAATCCCAGCACTTTGGGATGCCGAGGTAGGCGGATCATTTGAGGTCAGGAGTTCAAGAGCAACCTTACCAACATAGCAAAACCCCATCTCTACTAAAAATACAAAAATTAGCTGGGCATGGTGGTGCACGCCTGTAATCCCAGCAACTTGGGAGGCTGAGGTGGGAGAATCGCCTGAACCTGGGAGGCAGAGGTTGCAGTGAGCTGAGATCGCATCACTTCACTCTAGCCTGTGTGACAGAGCGAAACTCTGCCTTAAAAAAAAAAAAAATTAGTATATATAGACAATGAAAAGCATTCAGTCATAAAAAAAAATAAAATCCTGTCATTTGCGTTAATTTAGATGAACCTGGAGAATATTATGTTAAGTGAAATGAACCAGGCACAGAAACAAATACTACATGGTTTCACTCTTTTGTGGAATTTTAAAAGGTTGGTATCATGGGAGTACAGAGTAGAATAGTGGTTACCAGAGTCTGGGGAGGGCAGAGGGAGGAAGGAATGGAGAGAGATTGGTCAACAGGTACAAAATTACAGATAGAAGGAATAAGTTCTGGTGTTCTATTGCAAAGTAGGATGACTATCGTTAATGATATTGTAGAGTCTATTTTAAAATAACTAGAAGAGAGAATTTTGAATGTCCTCACCACAAAGCAATGATAAGTGTTTGGGGATATGGATAAGCTAATTACCCTGATTCCTGACTTGATGATTACACAATGTATACATGTATTGAAACATCACACTGTACCCCATAAATATGTACAATTATTATGTGTCAATAAAAAATAAAATAAAACAAAAAAAAACCTACACAATAGTGTGAAATGCTGTTGGGATGCTGGCCTGTGGCCAAGCATCAGATTCACCTGGAAAACACAGCCTGATGAGTCTCACTTCCAGAGTTTCTAATTTTGAGAAACTGGAAACTAGTAGTAAGATCCACTGATATTGACCAGTACATACCCTTGAACTCTTCACTGGCTTGCCTGGTTACACTACCAGAACCAGCTTTGGCCACAGGCCAGCATCCCAACAGCATTTCACACTATCGTATAAGTTTTTTTTAGTTTTATTTTATTTTTTATTGACACATAATAATTGTACATATTTATGGGGTACAGTGTGATGTTTCAATACATGTATACACTGTGTAATGATCAAATCAGGAATCAGGGTAATTAGCTTATCCATATCCTCAAACATTTATCATGAATCAAGTATCAGATTCACCTGGAAAACACAGCCTGATGAGTCTCACTTCCAGAGTTTCTAATTCAGTAGTATAACATGTTAAACTGTGTCCCCCAAAAGGTAGGCTCCAGTTCTCACCCTGAAGAATGTGAACATGACCTTATTTATGACCTTATTTGGGAAAAGGGTATTTGCATATGTAATTAAGGTAAAGATCATGAGATCATGCTAGATTATGGTGGGCCTTAAGGGGGCCTTAAATCTAATGATGGATGTTCTTTTAAGAGATAGGAAAAGACACAGAGACACAGAGGGGAATGCCGGGTGAAGACAGAGGAAAATATTGTAGTTATGCATCTATAAACCAAGGAAGTCCAAGAGCATGGCACTGGCATCTGGCAAGGGTCATCCCATGGTGAAGGCATTACATGGAGAGACAGCGAGAGAGAGAGAGAGAGAGAGAGAGAGAGAGTGAGCTTGTTTTTACAACAGAACCACTCCTGAGATAACGATCTCACTCTCATGAGGGAATTAATCTATTCTTAAGAGTGAGGTCCTCATGACTTTAATCAACTCTTCAAGGTCTTACCTCCCAATAATGTCACAGTGGCTATTAAATTCCAACACTGAGTTTTGGAAGGAGCATTCAAACCAAAGCACCTCTAATGGTAACATCTTGTAAAATCATGGTATAATATCACAACTTAGTTATTGACATTGATACAAATGCAGAGAGATTCTATCACAAGGCTCCCTATTATTGCCCTTTTAGAGCCACACCTGCTTCCTTTTCTCCATTCCTTGTTCCTGACTCCTTCTCTGTTTCTATAATTTTATCATTTCAAGACTGTTAAGTAAATGAAATCATACGGTCTGTGACCTCAATGTAATTTCCTGAAAATCTATACAAGTTTTTGTAGGTATCAATAATGTGTTCCTTTTATTGCCAAGTAGGTATGGATGTATCACAGTTTGATTAACCATTTACCTATTGAGGAATATTTTGTTGTTTTCAGGGTTTTTTGTTTTGTTTTTTTGCTATTGCAAATAAAGCTGCTATGAACAGGAATAGACATTTTTGTGTGAACATAACATGTTTAATTTATCTGAGATAAATGCCCAAGAATGCAATTACTGAGTCCTATGGTAGTTCATGTTTAGATTTATAAAACACTTCCAAACTGTTTTCCAAAGAGGCTGTAACATTTTATATACCCATGAGTGATTCATTTTCTTTGCATACTGGCCATCATTTGGTGGTGTCGTTATTTTTAAATTTTATCCCTCCTGATATGTATATAGTGATGTCATTAGAATTTTTTTTAAATAGATTACAATTTTGAGCAGTTTTAGTTTTACAGAAAAATTGAGTGGAAAGTACAGAGAGTTTCCATATACTCACTCACCCTCCTCCCAGTTTCTCCTATTAATATCTAGCATTAGTGTGGTGTATTTGTTATAATTGATGAGCTAATATTGATATGTTATTACTAAGTAAAGTTCATGGTTTATATTAGTTTCACTCTTTGTATTTTACATTCTATGGGTTTTGACAAATGCATGACATATATCTACCATTACAGTGCTGTAAAGAATAGGTTCATTGCCCTAAAAATCTCCTATGCTTCATCTATTCCTCTCCTCCTTCCTCTCTCTGAGGCCCTGGCAAACACTGATTTTTTTTTTTTAACCATCTCCATAGTTTTGCCTTTTACAGAATGTCATATAGTTGGAATCATATCTTATACAGAATTTTCAGGTTCGCTTATTTTACTTAGCAGCATGCATTTAAGTTTCCTCCATGACTCTATAACTTGATACCTCATTTGTTTTTTTACTGAATAATATTTCATTGTCAGGAAGTACCACGACAGGTGATCACACCTGGAGAAGGACTGTTGGTTGCTTCCAAGTTTTGGCAATTATGAATAAAGCTTCTATAAACATTCATGTGCAGGTTTTTTGTGGATTTAAACTATCACCTCCTTTAAATAAATACCAAAGAGTATGATTGCTGGCTCGTATTGTATGTTTATTTTTCTTTTAGCACCTGCCAAACTGTCTTTCAGAGGTTGTACTATTTTGCATTCCCACCAGTCACGAATGAGAATGGAGCTGTTGCTCTACATCCTTGCCAGCATTTGGGTTGTCAGTATTTTAAGTTTTTACCATGCTAATGGGTGTGTAGTGGTATCTCATTCTTTTAATTTGCAATGGTATATGATGTTTAATGTCTTTTCATATGCTTATTTGCTATCTGTGAGGTGTCTCTCTATACCTGTTTATACTAGCTTTATAAGAGAAAAAAATCCAGAGAAAACCAAAATATTCCTCAATAGGTAATCTTTTGCCGATTAAAAATATGGTTTGTTTTGCAAATATTGTCTCCCAATCTGTGGCCTGTCTTTTACATTCTGTTAATTTGTTTAGAATTTTTGCCATAATCTTTCCTCTACTTGGAAAATAAAATTTATTATAATTTACCTAATGTATACAAATTGGGATTTTCCTTATTTGGACATTAAAATCATATTAAATTTCACATCATATTTTTCTGCCATGATGTTGGGAATATTCAAATCCATCTGAGACTTTTTTATGATATCTTCCATTATCTTTCTAGACAGAGAATAATGGATATTTTCCTAGGTACAAAGGCAGATATGTATGTTATCATAGGCATTTGAAAATGGCAGGTGCCATGCGTTCATGAAGTTATTATGGCAGTTACATAAAAGAGGTCTTTCAGTTTGTTACAGCAGTAATAAGACCAAATGCAGATACAAATTAAACTGAATAAAAGAAAAAAGTTTGAGCCTGAAACTGAGTTTATCCTTAATGGTAGATTCTGACTCATGATGCAAAGAGAAGAATATTGGGAATCAATAATGTGCAATAGGGTTGTTTTCCGTTTTTTTTTTTTCTTTGATTTTATCTGCCTATCTTTGTCAAAATCTCAAAGTAGAATCCAGTTTTTTTACCGAAATTCCCTAAGATAATTCTGTTTTAGAAGTGATTGTTGTGTGCTTCGAATTCTCTATGCTAGATGCTGCTTGTTTCACCTATTTTGTGTTCCAGCTGTGTTTCATTTGACCTGATATGCTTTATCCCGCCCATTTCTACAGCTAAAATTTTTCTATCAAGAATCAGCTGAAGTGGCATATGCTTGTACAATTAGTTTCTCACGTTTCATCCCAGCCAGAATTAACTGCCCATTCTCCTGCTCTATGAAACTCTTTGTCTTTTATTATGTCACTTTGGATTACATTAAGTAAATGTTTGTCATTTGAATTCCACTGAAAAATATTTTTTTCATACACTCGTTCACAATTTGTATAAACTTTGAACAGTTTATTTCCTCACTTAGTAGTTTGGCTTTTGTCGTGAAAGCAATACAAAATGAAACCCATTCGGTCCAGATATCTTAGAAGAGAAGTGAGCATTTAAAAAAAGAAGAAGAATATGGAGAAAGCTATCTTTCAGTGGTGAAAAGCATAAGCAGAGATGTGGTAGCTCTAAGACTTCACTGGAAAAATCTCTCAGAGCAATTATTATGATAAAACCATCAGAGGAAATAAGGATCTGGGTGGTATGTGCTTAAGTGTCAAATATCCAAGATGTACTCGAAAGCTAAATAATAAGCAAATATTTAAAGTTTATTTTTATTCAAGAATTATTTATTAAACAACTACCATGTATAGGAAGCTGTGGTAAGTATTGGGAATTCAAAATGAGTATGATATAGTCACTGCCTATAACCTAGGCTAGTTGGCAAAGGGATCATTAACTAAAAGACACATATCCATGATATCAAGTAAATTATTGATAAGGAATGACTATTCCAATTATGGAGCAGTTCAGAATATACATAATATACGTTAATACAGGATGGCCATAATGTTGGGAAATATAGATAACATTTACTTTCACAGATTAACCCATTTGATTGCTTCTTCCAGAAAATGCTAATGGAGCAGGTTTATATTCTGAAAATTAGAGACAAAAATCATTGGAGGCAACGTATCACAGAAGCATGTGCAGGCATTGATAGAAATGTTGTATTAATGTCCCATGTTGGTCTCCATTATGCATAACACATTGCTAATGAGGAACAACACGTAACATATCATGTAATGTCACCATATCTCAGAGTGATAGGAATAAATCAATACTATAAAACTTCGTTATGTTTCCAGACTTGCTGATCATGTTGCATATATAATATATATAATTTAAATATTTTGAATGTTTCCCTTTTTTTGAAAGAAAATTGTGCCATTTTCTTCCAAATATTTACACAACGTAAAACATAAGAGCAATGACATTTATAGAAATGACAATTTTCAGTATTTATAATCTTTTCTCTGTCTAAAGAGATAATTTTTCTATTCCCCATTTTCCCATGGTTTGAATTTGTAATTTTCTATAGCAGAGTTCTCTTGTATATTTTCTTCTTTGACTCTGTCACATCGTAGGAGGTGCTGTCAGAATATTCTTGTCTCCAAAAGGAGCTTTTTGGAGCTTTTGGCTTGGATTTCTTCTGTCATCATACAAACATCAAAGAAAGACAAGATCTCAATATGGAAACCACATATAAAGTGATTACAGAGATTCTTATCTAATTCATTTACAGTTTTGACTAGATTATTTCTCATTTCACTCCCTTTTTCCTATTTTCCCTTTTTTCTTCTCTTTGTTTTTTCCATCCTTCCTTGTCTAGTTATCTGTGGTATTATTTTTTTCTCTCCATTTACCAGTTAAATATATTTATTTCATATGTACTTGTTTTTAGGTCTCTTCCCTAAGTGAAAAGTGTCAATGTAAACATCTATGAGAATTCTGACCAGAATAGAAACCGTCAGAATGCCACTGAAATGTCAGGATCTC
Source organism: Pan paniscus (assembly GCF_029289425.2). NCBI lineage: Eukaryota > Metazoa > Chordata > Mammalia > Primates > Hominidae > Pan > Pan paniscus. The sequence continues at coordinate 16,041,668 of NC_073259.2, read as the reverse complement.
CTATTGTGCTGCTGACAATATTTGCAGTTGTTCTGGACATTGGATATTTTCTTCCTGTTCAGCATTTATCACGGAAAGTGAGCGACTCTCAATTCTATTTCTGACCAAATTGTTTGTGGAGCTTTCAGGTAAAGGACAAAGGTGTCATCAGCTATTGTTTCTAAAGATTTTGTTGATAACTTTAATTCTATCTGATGGCGATTGATATTTGAAATTCAAAGAGAGTGAATTCAGAACATGAAAACATTAGGAAAGGGGAGTGAATTCCCTGGATTAGATTATTGCCAAGTTGAAGTGAGTTAAAAGCAGTTAATCGATGGCTGACACCTGTAATCCCAGGACTTTGGGAGGCCCAGGCAGGTGGATCACCCGGTCAGAAGTTCGAGACCAGCCTGGACAACACGTGGTGAACCCTGTCTCTACTAAAAATACAAAAATTAGCCAGGCATGGTGGCATAAGCCTGTAATCCTAGCTACTCAGGAAGCTGAGGCAGGAGAATCGCTTGAACTTGGAAGGCAGAGGTTGCAGTGAGCCAAGATCATGCCACTGCACTCCAGCCTGAGCAACAGAGCAAGACTCTGTCTCAAAAAAAAAAAAAAAAAAACAGGTAATTGAGTGAAAGAATTTTTGTTCTGATAATGGAATAATTCTGGGTCTTCCAAGACTTCTTTCTTTTGGAACTGAATAAAGTGAATTACACAGATTAAGAAAGTAGAGAAGATGTAAGTTTATGTTTCCCTTTCTTTAGAAATAATAATATTTTTTGTTGAACATTTTGTATGACCCTTTTTAGTTAGCCTTTATTCTTAGCTTATAAACTATAGTAATCTAGACAGGGATTTTTTATTATCTAGAGTTATACAGACAAATTATTATATGACTTTTTTCTTTATAAGTTGAAAACTTTCAAAACATAAACTTTGTATTTTAGTTTAGAAACAAAGCCATTCAAGTAAATCACATTGGTCTTTTTAGATGCCTTGATACAGAATTAATTGCTCCTTTTTTTAGACTTCTTTGTTTATAATTGTTTCCCTTAACAGAACATTTATTTGTTCCTTTACTCATTTGTCCAACAGTTGTTTATTCAACTCTTTCTATGTGCAAGGTATTATACTTAGAACTGAAATTATAAAGATAAATAAATTACAGATCTTTCCCTCAGGAAGCTCAAACTTCAGAGAACAGAAATACAGACAGATAACTGAAATGCAATGTCAAGACATAAGTCATTGGACCAAAATTAAGGTGTTCAAAGAACTCACAGCATGTTATCAGGAAGTCTTCTCAAAGAACTCCATTCAATTGAGTTTAGAGGAAGAGTATGCATTTTGCCAGTTGGATAAAAGGGAGAATGACGTTTTATTCAGATTTCTTACAGTCCGAATGCATAACTTAAACCATGGATTATTAGCTCTGCTGGAAGGTAGGCTATTGGGCCCTTTGGGAGGAGTTATGGATGGGGATAACCAGCACAGTGTTTAGCTGGAGTAGGAAAAAAAAAAAAAAAAGTTTCAATAATAGATGTAAGAATTAATACTATATAACAATTTGAAAATATCCAAAAATTTCTGCTCAGGGCCAAACTATTCTTTTCGTCTTTGGTGTAGATTCCAGAAACTCACCCCTCTTTCCTTTTTCATTTAAAGTCGTTACTGCCTATGGTACTCTTTGGAATCACCATTAACCATGACACACACCTCAGGTGAACTTTTTCTAACTCTGTTTTTATTTCCTCAAAGGCATTTGCTCAAGTTCCTTTTCTTAAAAGTATTTTTATATTTTTATTTTTATTTTTTACTGATAATTGCTGCAGGTAAATGAGCAGAGGATCAAAATACCACAAAAAATATAGTATATTGTTTTTCTTTATCCACTGTGTACTATGGAATATAGCATATATATTATCCCCTTTCTGGGAATTGAAAGAGCCTTCTTGGATCCCTGACTTTCGTATTTATTTTGGAGTATGAATAATAGGCCCTCAAAAATTTGTTGATGTCTGGTTAAAGGTTAAATCTTGTGTAACCATTAGCCTCAAGTAGCAGAGACTGTTGGCCAATCCATGAATCATTCCAAATCTCCTGCCATTCTCAGAAGTTACTCACTTTCCCAGCACCCTTGCAGCTATAGAGTGTCCATACGGCCCACCTCTGGCCATCAAACTAAAGACAAAGCTGGCTAGAGGACTTCTGGAGTGGCTTGCTTTGCCTCTATTCTCTTCTTGCCTGTGGGGAAAAGAAAGAGAGATTAGACTGTTACTGTGTCTACGTAGAAAGAAGTAGACATAAGAGACTCCATTTTGTTCTGTACTAAGAAAAATTCTTCTGCCTTGAGATGCTGTTAATCTGTAACCCTACCCCCAACTCTGTGCTCGCAGAAATATGTGCTGTGTCGATCCAAGGTTTAATGGATTTAGGGCTATGCAGGATGTGCTTTGTTAAACAAATGCTTGAAGGCAGCATGCTCATTAAGAGTCATCACCACTCCCTAATCTCAAGTACCCAGGGACACAAAACACTGCGGAAGGCCGCAGGGACCTCTGCCTAGGAAAGCCAGGTATTGTCCAAGGTTTCTCCCCATGTGATAGTCTGAAATATGGCCTCGTGGGAAGGGAAAGACCTGACCATCCCCCAGCCCGACACCCATAAAGGGTCTGTGCTGAGGAGGATTAGAAAAAGAGGAAGGCCTCTTTGCAGTTGAGATAAGAGGAAGGCATCTGTCTCCTGCTCATCCCTGGGCGATGGAATGTCTCAGTGTAAAACCCGATTGTATATTCCATCTACTGAGATAGGAGAAAACTGCCTTAAGGCTGGAGTTGAGACATGCTGGCAGCAATACTGCTCTTTAATGCACTGAGATGTTTATGTATGTGCACATCAAAGCACAGCACCTTTTTCTTAACCTTGTTTATGATACAGAGACATTTGTTCACAGGTTTTCCTGCTTACCCTCTCCCCACTATTACCCGATTGTCCTGCCACATCCCTCTCTCCGAGATGGTAGAGATAATGACCAATAAATACTGAGGGAACTCAGAGACCAGTGCCGGCGCTGGTCCTCCCTATGCTGAGCGCCAGTCCCCTGGGCCCAGTTTTCTTTATCTATACTTTGTCTCTGTGTCTCTTTCTTTTCTCAAGTCTCTCATCCCACCCGAGGAGAAATGCCCACAGGTGTGGAGGGGCAGGCCACCCCTTCATTGCCATGAATACTGCTCTGGGGCTATGGCAGCTATGTGTGGCCACAAGGTTGTCCACATGTCCAAATGCAGAAGATTAGAAGGATTTAGATAGCGAATGGCATTGATGATGCTGTTGAGCTGCTGACAGCCCTCAGTCTCTTGACCTCTAGACTTTTTATTACACATGTCCAAATTTATAAGATCTACCTACCCGTGACTGTTATAGATTTCAATGGGCTCCTTATCACACACAAAAAAGAGCTCTCACACTGAATTAGAAGTCCATGCAGATGCAGATTATCTGACAAGTAGAAATGGACTTGTAGGATAAGCAGAATGAATAAATCAGAATAATTCTGTATTTATTATTGCTGTAGCTATAAATTATGTTCTTACAATTTGGCATTACAGTATACAAATGGTTCCATACTACAAAACAAGGCGGTTTAAGATGAAACACAAACAAAACAAGACCAAACAAACCAAGAAACCCTTATGATTTGTGGTTTAAAAATTAACAGGGTCTTAAATCTCTCAGGAAGCCAAAACTGCAGCTTCTCAGCTTGCCCTTTTGCTGACAGCTCTGCTTTTATGTATTCTGACCTGTTATTTTAATTTTCTTCTGATCATAGTAGGAGGAGAGCCTCTTTGAAATGATAACATCTTACAGTTTTGTCTCTTTCCAATCAACTCTTTTTCCACCCATCACTGATGCAACAGCATCCTCAACCCTATGGAAGACCACAAATGGAACTCCAGTATACACTTCACTCAGGAAGGCCTGTAAAGAAATTCTTGTAAATGAAGAAAACCTACTCAATTATAATTTTTATTAGCAACTACTTCCAATATGTATGAGATGTATGAATTATAATGATTGTTTTCTTTGTTGACAAAGAGTCAAACTGTGTTAAATATTTGAAGATATTTGTTTTGAGCGAAATTTGAGTGACTGATGGTCCATGACACAGCCCTCAGGAGAACCTGAGAACATGTGCCCAAGGTCGTTGGGCTACAACTTGGTTTTCCACATTTCAGGGAGACATAAGACATCAATCAATACATGAAAGATGTACATTAGTTTGGTCCAGAAAGGTGGGACAACTGGAAGCAGGGGCTTACAGGTCATAGGCTGATTCAGAGATTTTCTCATTGGCAATTGGTTGAAAGAGTTATTTTCTAAAGACCTGGAGTCAATAAAAAGAAATGCTTGGGTTATGATAAGAGGTTGTAGAGACCAACGTTTCATTATGCAGATGAAGTCTCCAGGTAGCAGGCCTCAGAGAGAATAAGCTGTAAATATTTCTTAGGGGACTGAAAGGGTCTGTTCCATCAGTAATTCCAAAAGGTAGGAGGGTATAATGAGGCATGTCTGTCTCCTCCTTCCCATCATGGCCTCAACTAGTTTTTCAGGTTGACTTTGAAATGCTGTTGGCTGAGAGGTGGAGTCTATTCAGATGGGTGGGGGGCTTAGAATTTTATTTTTGGTTTACATCTTGAATGATTATGGAGAAAGTTCTTCTTTCCTCATATTTTATCTCGTTATGTTTCTCTACTCTCCAGAAATGACTGAGGAGAATATTTACACAGAGGTGAAATCTCATGACGAAAGAAAAAATACAATCCAGAACTACTGGCAGTGAATATACCTATGGTAAACACCTATTCTCACATAATCTTAAATTTTGAGTAGGATCTTATATCCAACAATTCAATGAGTTTGTGAATTTCTTTTTACAACTTCCCTGCCAAGTACTTGACTTTCTGGGTGAATACCTCCAAGGAAATGTAACTCATTTCTTCCCAAGGTAGCATTCATGGACTTTACTTACTCCTAGACTATTTTTCTTTATTGTAAATCAAAATATTTCTTTCTGCATTTGATATACACAAGTTTATAAGCCCTTTATTTATAAACTTGAATATAAATAATAAAAGACTTATTTATAAGCCTTTTAATAGCAAAGAAGAAGTAATCTCTTTGAAATAACATCCCTAATGACTTCTGAGGCTGAGCCCAAGAGCTCAGAGCAATACTTCATCATCTCTTCCTGGATCTGTGAATTAATTACAGTGCAGAAAATGCAGGAGAGATTGTTTTATTTCTAATAGAGTCAATGTATGTTTGCAATGTAAGACTCTGGTTATTTAAGGAAATAATATGAATGTCAGGCAAATGTGTATAATGCATTATACGGTAATGTTTAGGCCCTTATCACCATTCTTCTAATTCTCTTTTAGTTCTTTTTTGACTATCCTTCTCAGTAATCCAAGTGAATATTTAATGCTGAGCCTTGTTTCCTCCATCAACAGATAGCCATGCCAGCGGAAGAACTGAAGGAAACTATCTTGTCTTTTATGGCTTGGAAAGCTTCAGGACATGCCTGGCATATAAAAGTCTGATTTATAATTATCCTTGCTCTTGTAGTTATAGCAGTTGTAAAAAAAAATCAAAGAAAATAAAAACACATGCTATAATTTGTTGTGAGTGACCTTAGGAAGGTGGGTTTAGGACAAATGTGAGTCCTATCAATCAACTCTAGTGATTTATTAAATGTTAAAATTCTGAACATTAACCTTTTATTCTCAATGTAGAAAGTCATTATTTGTATGTGTAAATGTGTGTGTGTTTGCATGCACACAGACACACCCATTAAGCAACTTGAGGCAGAGACTGCAGCATGTGCATAGCATGTTTTGATGCCGGGCGCGGTGGCTCACGCCTGTAATCCCAACACTTTGGGAGGCCGAGGCGGGCGGATCACGAGGTCAGGAGCTCGAGACCACGGTGAAACCCCGTCTCTACTAAAAAAAAGGACAAAAAATTAGCCAGGCGCAGTGGCGGGCGCCTGTAGTCCCAGCTACTCTACTCAGAAGGCTGAGGCAGGAGAATGGCGTGAACCCGGGAGGCGGAGCTTGCAGTGAGCCTTGATCTTGCCACTGCACTCCAGCCTGGGTGACAGAGCGAGACTCCGTTTCAAAAAAAAAAAAAAGATTTTCTTACATTCATCTTTTTTGCCGGCTTTTATTGGGCACTGTTCCACATTATGCTGTTGCCATCCTCAATAATTTTATGCTTCTGTAATTTTGTTTTGATCTAGATAATTAATATTTGTTTTGTTTCAAACACTGTTGCAATAATACTTTTGATTTATATGTTAATTTCTTTCATCTGATTTATCATGCCAATATGTTCTTGCTGCAATATAATCATGAATCGTTTACTTGCAGGACACCCGTGTTCCAAGTGCTGTGCGAGCTGCCAGTGATACTAAGAAGACACTGTGTTTTGTTGTGGTTTACTGCAATCTTGCACTAGACTTAAAAATCCTCAAGAATGACACTTATTTCCAAATACCTATTTTGGTGCATTTGAAATCTAAAAGAAAGCCAATGTGGGAGGAGACTGGGAGTAGGGAGAGTCACAGAAGATGAAGAAGTAGAGGCCAGAGAATGAGTTAATTTTTGATGCTTATCTTACATTCGAAGGGAAGTCATTTTCAATGGAGGAGAGAAAGGGTAAAGATTGCATTTTAGGAGAATAGGCTGCCTGCAGTGTGGAGGATTTATTAGCTGAAGATGAGTGGATACAATCTAAAATTTCCTTGTTGTGAAAAGTCTTTGCAGTTTATGAGTCTCATAGTATAGGAAAAGTAAGGAGTGTTTAAATAAGTTTAAATCAAACACAAATAAATCTATGACTGTAAAATCGTTCCATCACCTGTGACTCTCACTTCAAATTTATACAAAAAGGACAAATAGCAGTGACAGTACTTTTGCCCACTCCTACCTTATAAACCCTAGTGCCACTACTGTTGGACACTACTGTTTCAGCAAATAAGGAAACATATAAGACAAAGAACACAGGAGTCAGGAGGAAGCAGCTTATTTTGATCAAGTTGTGACAAGTTGAGCATTAATAATAATAAATTAATTGAAATACACTAATATTTTATAAGGCAATGTGTTTCTAATGATACTTAAAAGACAAAAGTTCTCTAGATTACAACTATTGGTAGTTATTAATATTTGTTTTGTTTCAAACACTGTTGCAATTATACTTTTAATTTATATGCTAATTTCTTTCATCTGATTTATCATGCCAATATGTTTGTGCTGCAATATAATCATGAATTGTTTACTTGTAGGTCACCCGTCCAAGGGCTGTGCTAGCTGCCAGTGATACTAAGATGCTGTGTTTTACTATTGGTAGCTGTAATCTAAGAGGAGGAATATAATAGATTAGATTTAAAAAATGTATTTCAATAAACTGATAAGAATTTTAGTAAGTTGTATTTTAATATATCTAAATCATTCTATTTCCTCTTTTTAAATATATGTGTGTTTATACAGCAGTATTTTTTAAAACTGTATAAGGATAAAAAATATTGGGAATTGTGAGTCAAACAGTTTAGAAAAAGCAGAACTAGACACAGGATGCTCATGTACAATAAGAAAGAACAGAGAAAGGGGAGTTGAATATTGTGTTATAAAATGATGACTTAGCCAAATGTCTTAAAAAGGGAGCTTACTTTATTGAGAGTTTTTAGCATGAAGGGGTGTTGAATTTTATCAAAGGCCTTTTCTGCATCTAGGTATTGATGGAACGTATCTCAAAATAATAAGAGCTATTTATGACAAACTCACAGCCAATATCGTACTGAATGGCCAAAAGCTGGAAGCATTCCCTTTGAAAACTGGCACAAGACAAGGATGCCCTCTCTCACCACTCCTATTCAACATAGTATTGGAAGTTCTGGCCAGAGCAATCAGGCAAGAGAAAGAAATAAAGGGTATTCAAATAGGAAGACAGGAAGTCAAATTGTCCCTGTTTGCAGATGACATGATTGTATATTTAGAAAACCCCATCATCTCAGCCCAAAATCTCCTTAAGCTGACAAGCAACTTCAGCAAAGTCTCAGGATACAAAATCAATGTGCAAAAATCACAAGCATTCCTATACACCAATAATAGACAAACAGCCAAATCCTGAGTGAACTCCCATTCACAGTTGCTACAAAGAAAATTAAATACCTAGGAATACAACTTACAAGGGATTTGAAGGACCTCTTCAAGGAGAACTACAAACCACTGCTCAAGGAAATAAGAGAGGACACAAACAAATGGAAAAACATTCCATGCTCATGGGTAGGAAGAATCAATATCGTGAAAATGGCCATACTGCCCAAAGTAATTTATAGATTCAATGCTATCCCCATCAGTCTACCACTGACTTTCTTTACAGAATTAGAAAAAAAATAATAAAACCACTTTGAATTTCATATGGAACCGAAAAAGAGCCTATATAGCCAATACAATCCTAAGCAAAAAGAAAAAAGCTACAGGCATCATGCTACCTCACTTCGAACTATACTACAAGGCTGCAGTAACCAAAACAGCACAGTACTGGTACCAAAACAGATATATAGACCAATGGAACAGAACAGAGGCCTCATAAGCAGTGCTACACATCTGCAACCATCTGACCTTTGACAAACCTGACAAAAACAAGCAATGGGGAAAGGATTCCCTATTTAACAAATGCTGTTGGGAAAACTATCTAGCCAAATGCAGAAGACTGAAACTGGACACCTTCCTTCTACCTTATACAAAAATTAACTCAAGATCGATTAAAGACTTAAGCATAAGACCTAAAACCATAAAAACCCTAGAAGAAAACTTAGGCAATACCATTCAGGACATAGGCATGGGCAAAGACTTCATGACTAAAACACCAAAAACTGGCAATAAAAGCCAAAATTGACAAATGGGATCTAACCAAACGAGAGCTTCTGCACAGAAAAAAAAAACAAAACAACTATTATCAGAGTGAACAGGCAACCTACAAAATGGGAGAAAATTTTTGCAATCTATCCATCTGACAAAGGGCTATATCCAGAATCTACGAGGAACTTAAATTTACAAGAAAAAAAAACAACCCCATCAAAAAGTGGGTGAAGGATATGAACAGATACTCCTCCAAAGAACACATTTATGCTGCCAACAGACATAGGAGAAAAAGCTCATCATCACTGGTCATTAGAAAAATGCAAATCAAAACCACAATGAGATACCATCTCATGCCAGTTAGAATGGCAATCATTAAACAGTCAGGAAATAACAGATGCTGGAGAGACTGTGGAGAAATAGAAACGCTTTTACACTGTTGGTGGGAGTGTAAATTAGTTCAACCATTGTGGAAGACAGTGTGGCGATTCCTCAAGGATCTAGAACCAGAAATACCACTGGACTCAGCAATCCCATTACTGGGTATATACCCAAAGGATTATAAATCATTCTACTATAAAGACACATGTACATGTATGTTTATGGCAGCACTGTTCACAATAGCAAAAACTTGGAACCAACCCAAATGTCCATCAATAATAGACTGGATAAAGAAAATGTGGCACATATACACCATAAAATACTAAGCAGCCATAAAAAAGGATGAGTTCCCATCCTTTGCAGGGACATGGATGAAGCTGGAAACCATCATTCTCAGCAAAGCAACACAGGAACAGAAAGTCAACCACCACATGTTCTCACTCATAAGTGGGAGTTGAACAATGAGAACACATGGACACAGGGAGGCAAACATCACACACCAGGGCCTGTCAGAGGGTGGGGGGCTAGGGGAGGGATAGCATTAGGAGAAATACCTAATGTAGATGACGGGTTGATGGGTGCAGCAAACCACCATGGCACGTGTATACCTATGTAACAAACCTGCACGTTCTGCACATGTATCCCAGAACTTAAAGTATAATTCAAAAATAATAATGAAAAGGGAGCTTACTACAAAACTTTCATTTCTCTTTTCCTAGGATATAGAATTTCTAAGTGGCCCTTAAATAATACGATAAAGCATACATAATTTGTAATAATGCTAACATAAAATATCAGTATATAATAGAGATAGGATAATACATAATGAAATGTTGGTTGAGACTTAAAACATGTATCATTTATGATGGAGATATTAGGTTATAAAAATCCAAAAACATATGGGAAAAATGAGAATTTGAAACTTCTTATTTTTATAACAAAAGAAGTTTAACTCTAAAATAAGAGATGACTTCATGGCCTGCAGCTGGAGTTAATTATCGTGGTGAAAACAAACGGGCCCCAAACTGACTAAAAATCAGTTGCTTGACCAGCCATTTACTGAAATATTTTGCTTATTGGTCTAGGGAGATCACTACAAGCCCAGAAAGATATAAAAGGATGCATTTATACAACTAATGGAAGGTATCAAGTGGAATTATAGCCTTAGAGAAGAATAAAAATTATAGGAATAACAAAAGAAATGAAGTTTAAAAACTATTGTTATATTTTAGGATAGGTTTAAGAGTAAGCAATAGGTTTTGTAATAATTTTCTGTGGGTATATTTGCTACTTAAGGTGTTTGAGGTGCTCAAAAGACTTAGCTTAACTAAATCTGTAATTGTAGTTTAAATTTTGTATAGGACTTAAGTAATTTTGTATAGGACTTGAGTAATTATGTTGAAATCACTATTCAAATGTTTGAATAGCTTTCTTTCTTTTTTTAATTTTTTTAAGACAGGGTTTCTTGCTCTGTCACCCAGGCTGGAGTGCAATGGGCGATCTTGGTTCACTGCAGCCTCCACCTCCCGACTTCAAGTGATTCTCCTGCCTCAGTCTCCTGAGTAGCTGGGATTACAGGCATGGGCCACCATGCCTGGCTATTTTTTGTATTTTTAGTAGAGATGGGGTTTCACCATGTTGGCTAGGCTGGTCTTTGAACTCCTGTCCTCAAGTGATCCGTCCACCTCAGCCTCCCAAAATGCTGGGATTACAGGCATGAGCCAACAGGCCAGGCTCAAATTCTTTTTATTAGTTAATTAGTTAACTATTTGTGTGTAACAAATTACTAAATTATCCCACAACTTATGCTTTTTTTGGGTCAGGAATCCAGCCATGGGTGACTCTGACTTAGAGTTTCTCACAAGGATGCCTTTGGGGTGTGGGTGAGGGCTACAGTCATCTGAAGGCTCAGTTGGGGCGGACTCATATGCAACCTCATGCACGTGCTGTTGGCTGGTGTGAGGTCCTCACTCACTGTTAACAGGAGAAATGTCAATGCCTTGCCTCATAGACCTCTCCATAGAGCTACTCACTTCATGGCAGTTTGTTATTCTGTTTTCTGCTGGGGGCGTGTATGTGGGAGAGGGGAGTGGGAGAGAAAGAGGGAGAGAAAGAGAAACAGAGATGCCAGCTTGAGCACACGCTCTGGGAAGAAGATTATACAATGGCATGAATACCAAGAAGTGGAATGATGACTGGAGTTATTTTAGAGAAAGTCAACCACAATTACATATCGTACATTTGATAAAATAAAAATGATTGAAATGACAAATATTAGTAAATATTAGTCACCACTTGTAAAAGCCTTTGGTAAAATTTATAGTGGTAAATTTGCATTTATGTATCCCCATTAAACTATACATTCCTGGAAATCATGCATGGAGACTTCATCTTTTTCATCAGCAGGGAATAGTACTACCATGTGGTAGGTACTCCAAAAACTCAGGTTGAAGAGATGAATGAATGAGCATTGTTTGAGTTTGTAATCTTCATTTTACATGGCTCCTGATAATTTTTAGAAATCCAAACAGCAAGAATGCTTTCTGACAACGTATAAGACTTGTGCTATTTGCCATCACCTTATAAATTTAATTTTGCTCATTACAGTTTTCAAAAGGTTTTTCACTTCTGATTCTGTAAGTTTGTACTATGGCCACCAGATGGCATCACCACATAAACCAAGCTCTAAAATCAAGGCTTATTTGAAAATTAGTCTTGCTGGTCAGAATGAAGTAATAACTATATTCTCATAAACTGCTGTAGCAAATGTTAGTAGATAAATACTGCACACAAATTTAGCAAAATATATTGATAACCTTAAAAAATGGTAGTACTTTTTGAGCCAATGAGTCTACTAGAAATCTATCTTCAGAAAATAATGTGGACAAAATGGTACACACTCAAGATTTTACCTTAGCATTATTGGAATTGTCAAATGCCAGGTAAAATCTTGTGTCCAACAATAATGAAAGGGTTAGTATATATGATACAATTAAAAAACATACTCACTTTCAAATGACTTTTATGAAGTATTCAATGACATGAGAAATGCTTCTGGCATAATGCTAATTTATGAATTGGGTTGTAAACTAATGTGTGATTCCCAGTATGTTGCATAGAAATTATAGAAAGGAAACATATTGATGTAATTTTATAAGGAAGTGTTTTTTCTCTTCATATTTCTCCTTATTACTCCCATTTTTAACAATGACTCATTGGAACATCATATGTTAATAAGAAAAAATCAAGTTAACAATAACATAACATTAGTTTTTTAGGGCTGGGCATGGTGGCTCACTCCTGTAATCCCAGCCCTTTGGGAGGCTGAGGCAGGTGGATCACCTGATATCAGGAGTTTGAGACTAGCCTGGCCAACATGATGAAACCCCATCTCTACCAAAAAATACTAAAGTTAGCTGTGTGTGGTGGCTCACACCTGTAGTCCCAGCTTACTCAGGAGGCTGAGGCAGCAGAATCCCTTCAACTTGGGAGGCTGAGATTGCAGTGAGCCAAGAAGGCACCATTGCACTCCAGCCTGGGCCACAGAGCAAGACTCTGTGTCAAATACATTAAAAGCTTTTTAGTACTTATAATTTAAAATTGTTTGTCTTCTACTATGTTAAACCATAAACATATGCATTCATTCAGCCAGGCATGGTGGTTCATGCCTATAATCTCAGCACTTTGAGAGGCCAATGTGGGAAGATCGTTTGAGGCTAGGAGTTTGAGTCCAGCCTGGGCAACAAAGCAAGACCCTGTCTCTACAAAAAGGGAAAAATTTTAAAAATTAGCTGGGCATGGTGGCACATGCCCATAGTTCTTGCTACTCAGGGAGCTGAGATGGGAGGATTGCCGGAGCCCCAGAGACAATTCAAAGTAGAGGCTGCAGTGATCTATGATCAGGCCACTACACTGCAGCCTGGGCAACAGAGTGAAACCCTGTCCCAAACAAAAAACAAAAATCAAAGAAAAAGCATTCATTCAGCAATTATTTATCTAGTGGTTTTTATATGCCAGACATTGCACTGTATGTTGATGGTTCAAAAGTGAATAACACAATTTCTGCCTTCCCTGAATGTATAATCAACTTGGATTGAAAGCTATATAAACAGATATTTTGTAAAATAACAAGTACAACGCTAAAGACTAATGATGGTACAATAAACTTTCTTCATCCCATTTAATAGTTGCAACTCTTCCAATTTGAATTATTCTACAATATTTGGTTTATGTGACATACTGAACTTTGTACATATTTTTCATTGTATAATGATTTCCAACAGCAAATATGGCACATGAGTAAAAAATATTTGCATTGGTTACGGGTATTTCTCTGTTGGAAAAGATATTCTCTACCTGTGAGAAAAGGATTATTGGTGCTGTTATTAAGGTAGATTATGGTAGGAAATACTGTTAATAAAATATCTTGGTGGTTTGATTTTTCCAACATTTGAATTGTGAGGCTGAGATGATTTTTAATAATATGGGTTTCCATAAGATTCCCCCTCTTCTCTAGAACTCAGCATTTTAACACAGCGGAATTTATATGTGAAGAGGGAGAACATGTATAGGCAGCTCTTTTTGGAGAGGAGGAGTTATCTTTGGAAAGCAGCCTTTTAGAGATGGTTTTCTTCAACACCATCTGTACTAAAATACAAAAATTAGCCATGCGTGGTGGCGTATGCCTTTAGTCCCAGCTACGCGGGAGGCTGAGGCAGGAGAATCACTTGAACCCGGGAGGTGGAGATTGCAGTGAGCCGAGATGGCACCACTGACTTCAGCCTGGGCAACAGAGTGAGACTTCATCTCAAAAAAAAGAAAAAAAAAAAAAAAACAACAACATTTGTGTGTCATATCCCTTGAATGTAAAAAACAAAGTGATTTGTATGGAAAGGCCTTTTTAAAAAAAATTTGACAAACATTTTCTATAATTAATTACAGAAAAGTAGGGTGAGAATGATCACATAATTTATCCTCTTCTTCCTACCTATGTAAGTATAAGCGAGGATTAAAGTAGACTACATAAAATATAGATGTACATTTGTCAATTGAATGTCCTTTCGTGAGTCATCTAATGCCCCTAATTTTTCATCTCTAAAACACGGATATCATTTTGGAGAATTAGATGATATATGTCAAACAGCAACAATAACAACAACAAAAAAATCCTAACCCCCCAAAAACTGTATTTGACACATGTCTTTTCTATATATTGGTTTGATTCAGCTAGTAAACTATGGAATGTGAGTGACAGCACAAAGAATTAGCCAATGCTTATTTTTGAAGAGAGTCAATAATAATAAAAGGAATTATTAATTTTCTCACTTTCAATAAATCCAACAAAATAAATACTTTTCAAAAACGTGGAATCTAAGGTAAAGTATGACTATTAGAAATCGTAAAAAAAAAAATGAAGGAAAACTCCCAAAAAGACAAACAAAAACAAAAACAAAAAAAAACAAAAACTACCAATCTGGGTCCAAACATTCTATTTTCAATCATCAGACTCTTTAGTACAATATCACATTATCATGTGAATGTTTCTTACGGTAAACCTATGGGGAGAATCCATACTCAAGCGGCCAAATTTAAAGCAAGCCAAGGATTTAAAGGTACATCTTAAATCCCTGTTATTTTAAGAATTAGCTTTTTGCCTTGTTCCTAGACCTTGGATGAAAGCGGGAGAAGAGAGGAGGTCTTGTCAGGGTCCCTCTGGGCCTCCTGGTACACAGTGAGCCCCTGTGCTTGAGGCTTCCTGTGTGGTTTTAGCTCACAGAGCCCAGCTAGCTCCAGCTGTAGCTCTTCCTCTGGTGGGCTACATGTTGTTAACCTCTCAGGAAGTATCTGGGTCTATTTTATGCTGTATTTTCATAGTGTCTTTGATAATGGATTTTCAGTTCTTATGAGGTTGGAGGATTGAGTTGGCATGGTGATCTAGAACTCACTTATGTGTCATTTAATTATATATTTTATATACTATTTATTATTTACTATAATTATTTCCATTATTATTTACTATTAGATATTATTTATATATTATTTACTGTTGGTTTGAACATGCTTTGACAAGATGATATGACATTGACTGAGTTTTAACCAATGGATGACCAGTGAAAGTTGGCCGAAAAGGTGAGGTACTAGGAAGAACCTAGATGGGCATGAAAAATGCCAGTGTAAATCCACCAGGTGGAGGAGTAATTGGAATGAGTCACTGAGAATGTGTTTAGAGCTATGTGTCTAGGCTATGAATTGACCCCCTATAGGCATTGCGCCTGCTCTTGGTGTTATTACCATCGGGCAACAGGCAATGCTCTGTTAGGCTTGACCTGGAGATTATCATTTTCAGGTATCAAAAATTGGGAAGAGGAAAGAAACATAATGCATAATTCGGTCTAGTTTTTATTCTATAAATATATAAGGAAATCCTGCTATTCGTGACAACATGGATAAACTTAGAGGACATTATTCTAAGTGAAATAAGCCAGACGCCAAAACACAAATATTACGTGATCTCACTTGTATGTGGAATCTAAAAAAGTTGAAGACACAGTAACAAAGGGTAGAGTGGTAGTTACCAGGGGTTGGGGGTTGGGGGAGAAGTTAGTCAAACTTTTAGTTAGAAGATGAGTAAGTTCTGGAGACCTAACGTACAGCATGGTGACTATAGTTAATAATAAGGTACTGTATACTTGACATTTGCTAAGAGCAGGTCTTAAGGGTTTTTAACCCCACACACACAACATGGTGGCTAGGTGAGGTCATGGTTATGTTAACTTCATTGTGGTAATTGTTTCACATTGTATATGTATATCAAAACATCATGTACATTTTAAATATATATAATTTTTGTGAATCATGTCTCAAGCTGGAAAAAACCAGTGAGATGCTATATAAATGATTAAACATATTCCCATTTTGTATTTAGGTTAAGAAAGAATTTTATATTCAGGTATATCCTTACTTTTGAACTACGGCCAACCTCTGATCATTTAACTTTTTAGTTTCTCATTTTTATTTATCCCACCCAGGGTATTAGTGGTAGGGATTCTTCACAGCTGTGACTCATTTGCTTCCAGCGCTAGCACCAGGGAATTTCAAACTTTATTTGGCATAAGAATCACCTGGAGAGCTTGTTAAGCTGCTGATTATTGGGTCCCATTTCAGAGTTTCTGATTCAGTGATTCTGGCGGAGAGCCCAAGATTTGCATTTTTAACAGTTCCCAGGTGATGTTTCAGTTGCTGGTCCTGGAACCACACCTGGGGAACTTTTGCTCTAGTTTATTTTCAATTATTTCTCACTGAAAGTACTAATGATGCTAAGCAATACTCTTTGGTCAATCTGAAAATTCCTTCCTTGGACTTGCTTTCTCTGGCAGAAAAATACTCTGTTATTTCTTCAGACAAAGCCCCAGTTGGCCTTTTCTTTCCAGAGCCTTAATTTCTGATTAAATGTTTTTTTCCCCTAATAGAATCTGTTTTCTTCCCTCATTAAGGTTCACCTCTTCCTGCTGTGGGTAGTGACAGACGGTCCCTGCTTTCCTGCCTCTTACGAGAATCCCACTTGTGAATGAAGAGTTCAGTTCAGTTTTATCTTGACCAGGTGCGAGACTGCCCCTTTGTGATTCTCAATCCCACACAGGGTGTCCAAGTTTCCTATCTTCTCCTCGGGGGAGCTTAAAAGTGTCCAGAACTGTTGAAGTGGCAAGTTGTCCACAGGTGACAGATAGTAGAAAATGCATGACCTTATTTCTGTCCCATCGTGTTCAAAGGTTCTCTTGTTAGTTAGCACCCACTACCACTTCATTTTGCACTCCGCTTTTCTGCCTTCCCCTTCCCAATGCCTGGGGGAAAGAAAACATCGGGTTCAACAAGTGAACTTTTACTTCAGACTCTTCATAGTATTTTCTTTGCAAATTATCGAAAAAGAGTGCCTGGCTGGGGCATGAATGAGAGGGAGGGAAAAACCCTGAGAATAAGAAAACCACTGGGCTGTTATCCCTGTAACTCTGTTTCTCTAGATTTGGATATTAATTCATACATACATTTGTTCATTCATACCTTCATTCTTTCCACAAATATTTATTGAGCCCTGCATGCCTTTTGCTAACACTAACCACCACTTTTTAAGAGATCGATTTCCCTCTACATATACTATTTTCTAATTAGGTTCAAATGGTATACATTATATATTAAACATATATATGCATATTAAACATATATTTAAATGTGCACTAGTATAATTTATATGTAAGGAGTGTGTTTAGCATGTATGTGTTTTAGATTTTACTTCTAATCTCCAATCAAAGATGATGTAGAATTGATCTATGATACAAATATACAGGTGTTTTTGTTTGTTTGTTTTTATCTCAGAATCACCAAGAGTTAAAATACCTTTTTCTTTTTTTTTGCTTTAAGGTGCTATATTTTATTGAACACATTTCTGGAGTTTCTCTACAATGTTCTCCAGTTATTGTGTGCTCTTCCTTATGTGTCTACCTGATAATACATATGACACATGAAATTTTACAAATGTGTTTGTCCAATATTCTCAAAGGCATGACCACGTGCAGATTAAATACCTGGAAGCCAGAATGAAATATTATTAGAAATTGTTACATAAAAGCACAAAGAAGACAAATTACACCATTTGTAATTACTTAAAAATTCTTTTAAAGAGTACTTAAAATACTTTTAAATACCCTTCCAGTCATTTTTAAATTTAAAAAGGTTTGTTTAATTAAACCAACAATTGCTTCTTAAAATACATTATAGATTCTATACGAAAAATTGCAGGTAATTATACAGGAAAAAATTTTTTTTTAATCCAAAATGTTATATGTGACCCAGAAATAGTCATTGTGATTATACAATCTATTAATGTATTATAGTTGGATATATATACAGATGAATAAGTAGAATATTAAGACAGAAATGCGTGTAGTAAAATAGGATTATACTATACATATTATGCTTTAATTGTAAAAAAACTATTAAATTTTACATTAGCAGGATCTAGTAGAAAATAAGGCAGAAAATTAAACTAAATGAATTAATATTTAGAATTAATGTTTCTTTAACATAAGACACTATTTCCTAAGTTTTCCCTTTTAAGATTAAGATAAATACTATCTTTACAAAGATTTTGAAGTCACTAGACTTTTATTCTTTTAAGAATATGTTTTACTTGTAGTAAAGATTGTTTCTCTGGTATGAAAATGTGAATACTTGAATATTTTCATGTCTCTTTCCTCAATGTCCAAATTTATAAATTTTATCATTATTTTTATTGTCTTTATGTGGATATTCATATAAAATTAGTCATTTTCAGATTAATAGTATCAATTGTATTTAAATCAATTTAAGATCATCACTATTAATTTTCTATGCCTGATTTTATTTTGATTCAATTTTTAAGTTAAAAGGTGTCATGGATTCTTATTTTATAAGCATGTGAAATAAAATTATATAAAGTATAGCCTACAATTCACTTAGTAGAGTGCCCTCATTGAAAATCATCCAGAAATATATTTTTACAAAGGACTTTATTCCAGCAAAGCAATATTATAATGCTAACTCAAAAATAATGTATTAACAGAAACTGAACCAGTTGAGTTAAAAAAAAAACATCTTGTACGGACTTGTGCTTAGAAAACAAAAAGCCACAGAGATAATCGCTCTCACCTGACAACAAGAAAAATTCAGATAATGTGTAAAAGTATAACTTTATCTGAGGACATCAGAGTGCTGAGGTCACAAGGCAACCACTTAAATTGAACTCCAAGCGGGACATGCACCGCTAAGGAGAGACGGGACTCATAGACGGTTTCATTTTTGGCAGAGCATAAGAGGAAAAGATGGCAGCCATAAAAGTAAAATAAAAACACTAAATTTTGAACAAAGTCTTAAGCTCAGTTGGGCTTTCATGTGTCACTGAGAGTCCTAGCTGCAAGGGGAGTCTCCAGGTCTTTTCCACAGGCCTCAAGTGGGAGCTCATTAGAAGGCCTGGGGCAGGGCAGAGCCAGAGAAAGCCCCTTAGCCATGGCGACGTCTAGGCATGAAACCTCAGCATTTCCCAGTGCCTTTTCTCACTTGAAGCAAAACCTTTAAGATACTTAGGGAGGGCCAACAAACCCTCCTGCTCCCAGGAATCAGGCAAAGTTTGAGTGCTTTTAGAGAAGCGGTATAAGCAAAAGTTCTCTGCCCTTGGGGGAGGGGTAGGATAAACCTCTCTCTTTCTCCTGGTCTTACAGAACGTAACGTGATGCAAAAAGAAAGCTAAAAGCAAAATTTCTTTGTAGCAGAGAAAAGAGAAGGAAACCACCATACCTCCCACCACAAGCCTTGCACCAAGCAACACACAACAACAGTCTACTGCTTGAAGAGGGGCAGAAAACTCCCCCATTACTGATCCTAGTCAAAAACATTCTGCTGTTGAAGGAAGGGGAGAAGAAAAAAGATGTTCAAACAGAGAGGAGCAGGAAACCCTCTGGGGTCAAGGATCCCACAGTGACACAAGGCAGAGATCTGCTATGCCAGCAGAGGAGAAATTCTTTCCTGCCCAAGACTCCCCATAGATACAAGAAGAGCTTGGTTGCTGAGGAGGACGATGAGGAATGCTGAGGAAACCACACTCCTGAGGCCAAGGTACATAGGGCCTTGCCCAAGACTGAGAATAGGCCAAAATAAACTAGAATTTCTATTTCTCCCAACACTGTCGTTATTTTCACGTAACAAGCCACAAGAGAGGAGGGGCAACAGTTTAGAGAGAGAACCTCTTCACACTGCAGGTGTGCAGGGCGTGCTGAAATCAGAACAGAACACTATGAAAAACCTCCCGCTCCCCAGACCCTGCACGAAGTGTAAGGTAGTGGCAGTACATCACTGGGAGCATTTGAAGTCTGTGGTGTACTAAAGGTGACCACAGGAACAATGAAACATAAACTAGCTCAACACTTCAACTTTACAGATTTACAGAAGAGGTATCGCCATGCTGGCCTGACATACAGTGTTTGCCATTCAATAGAATTATAAGCGACAAACACACAAAAAGTGAGAAAAGGACCCATTGCCAAAAAAAAAATACTAGCTGATAAAACTCAAGATATGTGTGTTCAAGATGTTGAAATTATTGGTGAGAAACTTAAAATAAGTTTTTAATATGTCAAAGAAACAGTGGAAATTTTAAAAACATGCATTGATATATGATGAAATTTTTCAGAGATGAAAACTATATTTTTAAAAAGAGTCAAGTGGAAATGCCAAGGATAAAACTATGATATCAGAAATAAAGAATTCCTTCCATGCACTTCTTAGAAAACTGAACACAGGATAGGGAAAGAAAAATCAAGTGAACTTGAAGATAGATTAACAGAAATTATCCCAACTAAACTACCAAAAATAAGAAAAGAGTAAAAAAATAACATAACAGGTCATCCAAGAGTTTAGAGACAATACGAATTATAATTTCACATCTGAAACTTTGCAGATCAGATGATAAAGTGGCATTTTTGTTATACTGAAAGAAAATTCTGTCAATCACTACAACAGAGATAAAGAATATTACATAATGTTGATGAGATCAAAAGCAATAAGCTGACATACAACTCTAAATGTATATATACCTAATAACAGATCTGAAGATACATAGAACCAAAACTGTTACCTGTTACTGGTGGAGGGTGTCCAGATTCTTGGCATTTTGAACAAACAATTGGATGAAATGCACAAACAAAACAATGAAAAAAAAAGCACAGATTTATGGAAACAAATGTACACTCCACAGAGTGAGAGTGGGCCAAGCAAGCAGCTCAAGAGGCTGGTTATAGAATTTTCTGGAGTTTAAATACCGTCTAGAGGTTTCCAATTGGTTACTTGGTTTACACCTTATGTAAATGAAGTAGTGGCCTGTGATCAGTCTAATTGGTTGCAGAAGGTGACCAATAGGAGGCTGAAGTAAAGTTACAAGGTTACACATGAAGACTTGGCCTGTGATCAGTCTGATTGGTTTCAGGAGGGAACCAATGAAAGATACTTTCATTTCTCGTCTTCAATGCAGAAAAGGGGTGGGGGATGTTGCAAAGGGAGTAGCCCCTGATTCTTTTGTTACTTGGGTATAGAAAGGTGGGGTTTTCCTTTTGATTCAGTTCTAGGAAGTCAGCGTGAATCAATCTTAGGTTCCCTGTCTCCTGACCATGTTCTCCTGCGTCAAAACTGCCAAGACTGAAAGAAGAAATAGGCAAATCCTCAGTTATAGTCAAACATGTCAACACACCTCTCTCAGTGGTTACTGGAATATTTAGAAAAAAATCAGTAAGGATATAAAAAGTCTGGAAGAGCACCATCAACCAAATTGAAATAACTGGCATATATAGAATACCCCACTCAACAATAGAAAAAAATACTCAACTGCACACAGAACTGTCACCAGGATACACCATATTTTGGGCCAAAAGAGCCCATATGTTTAAAATGAATTATACATAGCATGTTCTCTGACCACAAATAAATCTAAAAATTCAATAGCAGAAAGATATTTGGAACATTCCCAAATATGGTAAAATTTTAAAATGCACTTATAAATAACACATAGGTGAAAGAAGAATTGTAGTCGAAATTAGCAAATATTTTGAACTGAATGAAAATAAACGTGCAACATAGCAAAATTTCTGCTACTATTGGAGTACTGCTTGGAGGGAAGTTATAAAATGCTATTTAGAAAAGAGAGGTCTAAAATCAGTTATCCAAGATTCCAACTTTGGAATTTAAAAAATAAGGAAAATTAATTCCAAATCCAACAGAAGAAAGGAAATAATAAAGATAAGGGCAGAAATCCATGAAATAGAAAATAGAAAGGCAATAGAGAAAAATTGATTCTTTTAACATGTCAACAAAATGGATTATTCCCCAAAACTGTAAGAAGACACCAATTACCAATATCAGGAATAAAAGTAGGAAAAGTAATACAGATGCTACAGATATTTAAAGGATAAGTGAATATTAAGTATTTTTCTGCTCATTAATTCAATAACATGTAAAGTGTACAAATTTCTTGAAAGACAC
Source organism: Pan paniscus (assembly GCF_029289425.2). Lineage (NCBI taxonomy): Eukaryota > Metazoa > Chordata > Mammalia > Primates > Hominidae > Pan > Pan paniscus. The sequence goes on along the minus strand of NC_073259.2, from coordinate 16,019,319 downwards.
AATTCCACAGTCCACTTAAGAGGGAATAGTTAACCTAACTAGCTCTATATCTATTAAACTAATTCAATTTGCAGTTAAAAAACCTTTCCACAAAGAAAACCCACACTTTCGTGGTAAATTCTACCAAACATTTAAGGACAATATAACACCTATCCCACTTAAACTCTTCCAGAAATTAGATGAGGAAGGAGCATTTCCCAACTCATTTGATGAGACCAGAATTACTCTAATATAAAAATTAGGCATGTTGAGGAAAGAAAACTGAAGACGAATATCCTCCCTGAATAGAAATAATCTTTTTAAACAAAATATCAGCAAATCAAATTCAGCAGTGCTCTCAGAGTGGGCTTTGTCAGGAGGCGAGCATGCGCAGACCCTGCAGTGCGCCCGCGCGCGACGCCGCGCCAGCCAGGCCTAGAGGCAGGATTGAAGCCAGGAGGCGGCTGAGCAGGACCTGAGGGCGTTAGCCTCCTCCAACAAGTGGTGGCCTCGGGCAGCCGTCACCTCCATCTCCAGGAGACCCCTGGATGTGGTGAAGGTCCGCCTGCGCTCTCAGCGCCCTGCTGGGACTGAAGCCTCGCTCCAGACTCTGGACCTCTCCTAAGCCGAATCGCCCTCCTCCCTCCGAGCCACGGGGCAGGGCCTCCTGTGCCGCAGTGGTGTCCTGGAGCCCCTGCACCTGTCTCCAAATGGTATCCGCTGTGCCGCCAGGACCCGCTTCACTGGCACCATGGGTGCCTTTGTGAAGATTGTGAGGCACTGGGATAACTGGGTGATGAACCTGCCAGCCACCACCGTCTACTTCACTGGCTTACGACAAACTCCAGGCCGTCCTGTGTGACAGAGCCCTGACCTCTGATCTCTACGCCCTATTGGGATGAGGCTCAATCTTTGTTTCACTTTATTTCTCAGAAGAGAATGACAAGAAGCTATCTCCTGTGGAATATGCACTTATCACTCCTAATTCACTGAGACGCAGTAGACCCGAATGATCTACAGGAGAAGGTATGAATTTGGATATGTTTTAGGCTTTGTAAGATCTTTATTTTGGGGTTTCTATTCACATAACTCTTGTCAAAATAATGTATTATTCGACTCCTTGTTTGATTTGAAAAATCTTCTGATGTTTTTCTCCAGATTTAGTTTTGGAAGATTATGAGAAGAGGAAAGTAAGAGTGAAAGCAGTAGTGTTATGTGACTTGATCTCCATTTGAAATCCTCTCCTCCTCTGACTAGTTTGTTTTCCAGTCAGCCTTATTACCTATTCACACACTGATTGCCAAATAAGCTCCATGAGGCTAGATACATTTTTTTTCTATTTGCTTCACTAAAATATCATTATCACTTAGAATAGTGTCTGTCATGCCACTGATGCTCAATGAGTATTTTTGAATGAATCATTCATTCATTCAATGAATGTTTCTTGAAGGAGACCATATGTTAAGCATTACAATAGATACTAGTGTTGCATAGCTAAAAGAGAGAAATAGTGCCCTTAAGGGTCTCAGAGTCCAGTTAGAAAGACAGAAAGTATAGAGATTTGGATAAATGCTATATGGAATAAAAGTGGAGTTGTGGAAGGTCAAAGAAGGGTATTCTTTCAACACTTGGTTCAGAAATGAAAGTGGATTAAGCAGAAAATTGTTTTTGATTAGGATAACTCTGATGGGGATGAAGATAAAGGAATGTTCCAGGTGAAGAGATTGCACCGACATGGGGGAGTGGCCAGCAGTGGCCGGCAGGGTTGTGAATGATTACAGAATCTAAGCTTTCATAAGTAATACAGGAGACAAATCAAATATGCAAAATATAATTGTGATCATGGGTATAGAAAGGAAAGAATTTTAGTAGAGAGGCACTAAGGAGGTAGAATCATCAAGATTTGGTCAATTGGGCTAGATGCAGTGGCTCATGCCTGTCATCCAACCACTTTGGGAGGCTGAGGCGGGAGGATCACTTGAGTCCAGGAGTTCGAGACCAGCCTGGGCAACATAGTGGGACCCCCATCTCTACAAAAAATACAAAAATCAGCCAGGCATGGTGACATGCGCCTGTAGTCCCAGCTACTCTGGAGGCTGAGGTGGGAGGCTCACTTGAGTCTAAGAGGTTGAGCTTCAGTGAGCTGAGGTCACGCCACTGCACTCCAGCCTGCATGGCAGAGTGAGACCCAATCTCTAAGGGGGGAAAAAAATATTTGGTCAATTGTGGGATGATGGGAATACAGAGCCAGATATCAATGATGATTTATGGGCTTTTGCATTGGAAAACTTGAATCATGGTCCCGCTCAGCAAGATGCAAAATGAAGGCGGAGGGTCTGATAGCAGATGGATAGTAAAGTAAGGAGTTCAGCTTTGAACAGTGAGTTTTCAATGCATGTGGAGAATTCTTGTGAGTTTTTTTGAAACATCAGATACATGAGTATGCAGATTAGGAAAGTGATCATGTTTGGATATATAAATTTGGGTGTCCGTTATGATATAAGTGGCAGATGAAGCCATGGCAATAGATGAGATCATTCATTGAGATTGTACAAATTAGTAAGAGAGAAAGGGCCAAAGACAGATTCTGGATAAAAATTATTTGAAGATTAAACAACAACAATAACAACAATAGCAACTAAAACCAATTAGGAAATTAATGTAAAACATGTGAAATCTATGAGTGTTGTGATGGAATGTAAGGGAGGAACATTCCTTTCTCTCTTCACTCAGATACACGTTTTTCTAGTTTCATGAAATGGACTGTCTCCCACCTAACCCTCTCTTGCTTTTGTGTTTTGCCTTCTATGAGAATTGGGATAATATTAAGCTATTCTGTCCTTTCGACTGTTGATATGACTCGCTTTTAACACAGTACAGGGCAGTTGTTTACTTTGTAAGCATATTTTAGACTCGTTTTTGTTGATGGTTATAGGCAAGGCTAGGATTTTAAAATATTAATGGCCAGTATGGCACCGGCTCAACCAACCTGAAAATATGCCAGTCCGTAAACATTGGTTGTGTCCTGGCTATCTGTAAAACATTTTAAAAAGTTTCTTCTGGAGTAAGTTTTGGTAAATTAAATACTTCTTGGAATTTAAGTTTTCAAATGAATTATACTTTATTTTAAATTATAGTCCTTCACACTCTGTATTCCTCTTTCCTAAGTTATTTCTTACAGAATTTACCTGCCTCTAATGAACTATATATTTTAAAACATATTAAAAATAACCCTGTGTACAGTCTGGTGACTGGCTTTTTTTAACTTAAAATGTGATTTGTTTGCACAAATTTATATATTATTACTTTTGAATTAATGTAGAGTCTCTACACTCTATGTGTGGAGACTAGTGGTTTATATACATAATATAACCATTATAAAGTATTCCTAAATGATATAACTAAATATATCAATATTTCAAGTTATTTTAAAAGAACCATGGGCATTGGCGCATTCTTCCACTTGAACAGTTTTAAAGAACTCAAGTAACTAATTACAAATTATAACTTTCGGTCTTCTTGAAGTAGTCAATAGGAGAAATGCTCTGGTTTTTGGAAAATGAGACATGAGAATAGTAAAAAAAAAATAATAATAATTGTATTTTAGAAAAATGTAGGGTCACATATCTACCTAGGCTTGGAGCTATGGATTCTATTGTTTGCAGTAGTATAAGGCTTAGAGCTATGGATTCTATTGTTTGCAGTAGTATAAGGCTTGGAGCTATGGATTCTATTTGCAGTAGTATAAGGCTTGGAGCTATGGATTCTATTTGCAGTAGTATAAGGCTTGGAGCTATGGATTCTATTGTTTGCAGTAGTATAAGGCTTGGAGCTATGGATTCTATTGTTTGCAGGAGTATAAGGCTTGGAGCTATGGATTCTATTTGCTGTAGTATAAGGCTTGGAGCTATGGATTCTATTGTTTGCAGTAGTATATGATACTCCTCTCTGCTTAGGCCTCAGCAATTTTCTGGGCAAAACATAGTTCCAATAGTCTTGGAATTATCATTGTGGTTATCTGCAGTGTGAATGCATCTGTAGAATGAATGTCCTCTGAACATTATTTAACACGAAATTACAAAGTTCTTGTTATATGCAAGGTCCTAAGCACCTTATAAATATTAGCTTATTTAGTTCATGAAACTAATCTATGAGTTAGATTTTGCCATTATTTCACAAATGAGAAACACAGATATAAAGAATTTAAGTAACTTATTTGCCTAAGCTAAGTCACACAGCTTAGTGGCAAAGTCAAGGGTCAAACCTCGGCAGTTTGGTTCTGGAATCCATGCTCTAAAGTCCTTGTTGAAGTTTACCTCAAATAGAGGTGTTTCCAGGGTCTGAGGTCTGGGTCAGCAAGCCTGAGGGTTGGCAGGGATGTGGGGTACTACATGTGCCCCCAATTATCTGGAAAATTGCATATTTTTCCTCATACATACATATCTTGCCTTTGCCCCTGTACTTTCCTCTCTGGGGTAATGACCATTCCTGTAGTTATCTCAAGATGTTAATTAGTGCTGGGAACATTTATCTTCTGTGAACCATCAAAGAACAGGTTGGAAAGCCTCACAGAAATGAAGGTTTTCATTCTTACTCTCAGCCTCAGACCCAAGCAAGTCAACAAATACAAAGAATTACTGAACATAGTAGGAATGAGGGTATATGCATATTTCTGAATTTCCACCTTGTCCTGAGAGAACTAATGTCCTGAATGTAAGAATGTTGAAATTTTGTCATTGTCTTTTAAGAAACCTATGAGAACTTCAGAAGTATAATTGAAACTGCATCCCAATGTGTCGTTTAAGAGAAAAACAAAAGCTCCTTAATAAGATTTTTCTAATCCCCAGTAAAGAAGGAATTACCTTAACTATTTCAGTGCTAAGGTATTAAGAGCAGCACGGAAGAGAGACTGGCTTGCTACTTGCAAAAAGTTAGGGATTTTGCAGAATTTAACGGATCCAACATATGGGCATCCTACTTCTCTTAGAAAGCACCTGTTTCCCTTAGAAATAGGGCTTCACTTCAAGTTGTCATCCCTAGAAATTGGAGGTAGTGTAGCACGGTATGTTTTGAGCCAGATGGAACTGGATTTTGTTATTTTCAAGCAATAATTAGCTATGCGATACTAGACCAGTACCCTAATTATCAGTAAGATAAAAATCTCAATTGTTGGGACTAAATCATATTGTATAAGTAAGGCCATTACCATATGGTAGGCATTCAATTTGGGGTGGGGGTGCTTACTATTAATTGTCCCCATAGATACGAAGTATTTTCTAAATAACACTTTTTTTTTCAAAGTACACATTTTTCTTGTTGAGGTTTGGAGCAGCAGATCTTATCAACATAACAACCGCAGCCTGGTCAGTTTCTCAGTTTTTTCCTGAGGGAGTCATCCAGTTAATTAAACATATTTACTGAATGTATACTTTGAGACATTGTACTAAAGGAAGACCAGTCAGCAGACTTTTATGGCTGAGACTTGGGTAGCATGATGAAGTCAAGACAGAAGATCAGGAGTGCCTTCACATTGCTACTGGATTGTTTTCCTCAGAGGATTTTTCTAGGACCTGAAATGTGTTTTCCATTTCTTCCTTTCTGTATTTCATAATGATATCCTTTTGCTGTAGTCTGGTATTTCTCCCTTAGAATTTGAATTGAATCTTGGTTAGCTCCCAATTGACTGTGCTATATAGTATTTTCCAGCTGTTTGCTTATTTTCCCAGGGATATTCTCTGTTCCTACATCCTTTCTTTGAATAATGGCCTGGGAAGGGATCCTAATAGTCACCTCTCTTACTTTTAAACTCAATAGCTTTTATTATTGGTAGCTCTCTTTTCTACAGTAAAAATCATACAATTTAGTAGTTCTAAACAAGCAAAATGCCATGCATATTGTAAGCAATTTTGGAAAAGACAAAATTGTTGATGTTAAGAAGTAATGGTTATTTTGAAAATAAATGAGAATATTCCACCCTGCCCCCACTACTTTACTACACCATGAAGTAATCTTTACGGCAGCAGCACCAATAATTTCAAAATTAGAGGCAAACACTTCTAACAGCTGGTAGGTTTTCTATAAACAAAATACCCATGAGGGCTGAGTGGGTCATAATATCTATTTAATGACAGTACTAATTCATTCAGTAATTTTATTTAATCTGTATGTGTATTTTTTTTTAGTCAAAAACTCTTAGCTCAGATAACAGCTCTTTGATTGAAGGATTGTTAACACTTTCTCTGTAATTCATATGTTCTTTTGGACAGAGTTGCAAGCAGTATCTTCTGGATGTATTGTTGCAGTAATATCAGGAAATATGTATTTCATTCTTTTGTAAATATCAGGATTATTTGCAACTAAGTGTAAATATTCTACAGAAACATTATTCCTCATGTTTAATTTTTTTCTAAATGTTTTGTTTTTTCTTGCCCAAGGCAAGGGTGAAGGGAAAATCTAATGAGATGATCACAGTCTGACATCAGAGAAATATTCTCATTTCCAAGCCTTTCTCTGCATTTGGGAAAAATATCCACAAATTCAAAGCAGAAAGTCTTTAGTAAACAGTCAAGGAGAACTGTGTTTTATTTCTATCTAACATTCCATTTTCTTTGAGAGTCAGACACATTTACTCTTCAATTAAATAGAAGTAATGTTTAGCTGTTTCTTCATTTTGATGTTAACATACTTGAGATTGCCGTTTTGTTTTTCATTGGCTAAAAATATAATTTTTTCTTTGACTACTGGAATTAATTCCTCCTGCACATTCCTAAATCACTTTTTTCCCCCTTCTACCATTTCGTGACCAATCAGGGTATAGTGTCTCTCATCTTTTGTTCAATCTAGCACTAATTATTGGCTGTTGCTTGATACATTTTTTAAAAGTTATGAATGTAGATATTAATGACATTTTCTAGACTTGAAAATATAGAGAGGGTACCTAGACATTTGCAGTTTCAATAGCTAGCCCCATGATCTAAATCAAATACATGCTATGTTCTATTTATCTTTAGGTCCTTACTATCCAGCAATGGGCATTCTAAATCACGCACATGTAAGTACACACTACAAGGAGATAATTTGAAAAAGATTTGGATTGGACTCAGTGTAAAGTATTTTTTTTCCATTTTTAAAGCATCTGATCCATGAAATTATAGGTTTTTAGAACTATAAAGAATGCTGCAGATAGATGGTTCAAGTATTTTGTTTCACAGATGCTAAATAAATTAAGAAACTCATGCACCTGTTGATGGTAGAGATAAACTCAGAATTAGGTCTTCTATTTCTAATTTGGTCCTCTTTATACTATGCTGCTATTTAGAATGCTTTTTTCTGTGCTGTATTAAATGTTTGCTCTCTGATATGCACTGTATGCTTCAAGTTTGCAGTTAACTCACATGAGATATGCTGTTTCATGCCTCTATATTTGCATATGCTATATCTTTTGTCTGGATTACCCTTTAATCTTCATCTGGTTAAACCCTACTCATTAATTTTTAGATACAGCATTCATTTATTCATGCATTCATTGATTTAATCTTTCATAAACCATGTGTCAGTTTCTGTGTAGTGACTGGATACATGATAAACGAAAAGATGGATGTGGTTTCTTCTCACAAAGTATGTGTATCTTCTTTACAATTCAGCTTAAATGTTATCACGTCCAAATAGCTTTCCCTGGTGTGTTAGGGTTCTCTAGAGAAACAGGCCTGGAGAATACACAAATACACACGTGTGTGTGTATATAAATATAAATACACACGTGTGTGTGTATAAATATAAATACACACGTGTGTATATAAATATAAATACACACGTGTGTGTATATAAATATAAATACACACGTGTGTGTATATAAATATAAATACACACGTGTGTGTATATAAATATAAATACACACGTGTGTATATAAATATAAATACACACGTGTGTATATAAATATAAATACACACGTGTGTGTATATAAATATAAATACACACGTGTGTGTATATAAATATAAATACACACGTGTGTGTATATAAATATAAATACACACGTGTGTGTATATAAATATAAATACACACGTGTGTGTATATAAATATAAATACACACGTGTGTGTATATAAATATAAATACACACGTGTGTGTATATAAATATAAATACACACATATATAAACATATATAAAACATTTACATTTATTTACACGTATGTATACGTGTGTGTAAATGTATATATTTTATACACATCAAATATATATGTAAAATATATAAATTCTACCCATCTCTCTCTATATATATTTGTATATATAGACCAGTAAATTTACACACACACTTATGCATATATAGAAGACACACACGTGTACACACATGTAAATATATACAAACATGTTTATACATACACACATGTGTGTATATATGTATATACATACACACATAAACATAAATATATATATAATTACATATGTATTTCTTTCTTATGGGAACTGGCTTACTCAACTATGGAAGCTGAAAAGTCCCACAATGTGCCGTCTGCAAGCTGGAGACGCAGGAAAGCGGGTGGTGTAATTCAGTACCAGTCTGAAGGCCTGAGAACCAGGTGAACTGATAGTACAACTCTCAGTCAGAGTCTGAATGCCTGAGAATCTGCAGGGAGGTGTGTGGGCGTGGGAACTACTGGTATGAGTCCCAAATTCTGAAGGCCTGAGACCAGGAGCTTCGATATTCAAGGGCAAGAGAAAATAGAAATGTGTCCCAGCTCAAGAAGAGAGAATCTACCGTGAGTTTGCGTTTCATTCTATCTGGACCCTCAATGGCTTGTATGATGCCACCCACATTGGTGAGGCCAGATTCTTCCGTACTCCGCCTAATATATTCAAGTTCTAATCCAAATGCTTATCTCCTCTGGAAACACCCTCACAAACACATCCAGAAATAATGTTTTACCACCTACCTGGGCATCTCTTACTCCACTAAAATTGCCATGTACAATTAACCATCAAACCCAGCAAATTCTTTCCTCGTTTGTCTGAATTAGAAACCACTCTTTTTTGCTCCATGATGTGGCATTTCTTCAGAGTGAAGCCCTTGAGGACAGGAATAGACTTTTTTTTGTGTGTCTATCCCAGGTCCTGGAGTTACGGTGGTGCTCTAGAAATGTTTGTTGAATGAATAAAGAAATAGAGAAATAGCTAAATATGTAACTCTCTTCTTGACTATAGTAGTTTACATATTGAAATTATTTTTTATATTTTCCTATTGGACTCAGTTTTTTCTCCTTTCTTAACAGGGCGCTACAGGGCTCAAATATAAAAAACAGCAACTGTGTATATGCCACAATAACCAAAGTGGCTGCCACTCTCTGCACCAAGAAATTTTTCTTTATTTGTGAGAGGAATTATACTAATTCCGATCTCATTATTTCATTAAATGAAATAATGAACAGTTTGGTGTGCCTAGTGCTGGTAAATATTTCTTGGCTTTGCTCCATTTGTGAGACTAATTGCATGTGTAAGAGAGCTTATAATTTGATGTAGACATTTTTAGTGTCTTAGGGTTTCAACTGCATGAGAAGGAGATTGATGAAAAACTTTGATTTTAATTTATTTTTAATTTTTAGAAAGCATCTCACTCTGTCACCCAGGCTGGAGTCGAGTGATGTGATTTGGGCTCACTGCAGCCTCGACCTCCAGGTGCAAGAGACGTTCCCACCTCAGCCTCTTGAGTAGCTGGGGCTACAGGCATGTGCCACCACACCCGGATAATCTTTGTATTTTTTGTGGAGACAGGATTTCACCATGTTGCCCAGGCTGGTCTTGAACTCCTGAGCACAAACAGTCCACCTGCTTCAGCCTCCCAAAGTGCTGGGATTACAGGCATGAGCCATGGTGCCTGGCCGCTTCTTTGATTTTTTACTCAAGTTTCAAACAAATTTGATTTTGATGGAAAAATAAATGTTATAATTCAGGAATTATTAATGGTGTTCCTTCTTCCTCTACTGTAGCTGGATTTCTTTGCAACACATCACATCTCCTATATACCTTGTGAAGAAAAGGCCAATACATTTAAGTTTTTAAAAGTGATATTCAGGTGATGTGCATTCTGAAACCAAGATGGCCCATGACATAACTACTTTCACATGCTTTTCTTTGAGAAGTGAATTAAGTGCCTGCAGATGGAATGAGCCTAATTTCTGTTATTCCTATTTGATCACTTGCAGAGTTTAAACATTTTCACAAATAAGACAAATGTTAATAGTTGAAAAATAAAATAATATAGATGCATATTGAATAAAAAGTGACTCTACAACCTCATCTAATTTCCCTCCTCTCTCCAATGTAAACTGTTGATAGTTTTGTTTGTATCTTTCCATATTATTTTCCCCAGCATTTGCTACAAATAATGCTACATTAACCTTTTTTATGCTTTTATCTTGGTGAATGTGTTTGAATGTTTCTATAAGGTAGAAATCTAGAAGAGAAATTCCTATGCCAAAAAAATGCACTTCTAAAACACTGGATGATATAAATAAATATTTACCTTCTATAAATGCTGCCAATTATTAGTCACACCTGTTTCCTCAAACCCTACCTAATATTTGATATTATTGATTTTAATGGGCACAGATGTCCTTTTATTATTGTTTTAATTAATACTTTCAGTATTACTGGTAGACAGAGTATCTTTTCTGTTATTTATTGGTCATACGCTCTTCTGTGATTGGCTGTTTTCTATATTCATGATTTTTCTACTTGCTTGCTTTTCTCCTTTTTGTGATTATAGGAAATAATTTGTCTTATATTATTTTTTAAAATTTCAGCTTTTATTTTAATAAATGTGGTACATACATAGGGTTATTACATGAGTATATTGAACCCAGGTAGACAGCATAATAGCTAATAGGATGTTTTTTAACCCACACCCCCCTTCCTGATTCCCCCTCTAGTAGTCCATAGTGTTTATTATTCTTATGTTTACATCTATATGTGCTCAATGTTTAGCTCCCACCTGTAAGTGAGAACATGCGGTATTTGGTTTTCTCTTTCTGTGTTAATTTGCTTAGGATTATGGCCTCCAGCTCCAACCATGTTACTGCAAAGGACATGATTTCAATTTTTTTTATGGCTGCATAGTATTACATGGTGTATATTTACCACACTTTTTTTTTTTCATTTCACCGTTGATGGGCACCCACGTTCATTTCATGTGTTTGCTGTTGTGAATAATATGGCAATGAATGTATGAGTGTGTGTCTTTTTGTTACAATGATTCATATTCCTTTGGGTGTATACCCAGTAATAGGATAGATGAGTCAAATGGTAGTTCTGTTTTAAGTTCTTTGAGAAATCTCCAAACTGCTTTCCACAGAGGCTGAACTAATTTACATTCCCACCAACAATGTGTAAGCACTTCCTTTTCTTCATAGCCTAGGCAGCATCTGTTGTTTTTTGACTTTTTAATACCAGCCTTTCTGAATTATGGTATCTGTGGTTTTGATTTGCATCTCTCTGAAGATGAGTGATGTGAGCATGTTTTCATATGTTCATTGGTTACATATATATCTTCTTTTGAGAAGTGTCTGTTCATGTCTTTGGCCCACTATTTAATGGGGTTATATGGTTTTTGCTTATTGTTTTGTTTAAGTTCCTTATAGATTCTGGATATTAGATCCATGTTGGATGCATAGTTTGTAAATATTTTCTCCCACTCTGTAGATCATCTGTTTACCCTATTGATGCTTTATTTTGCTGTGATCATTAGTTTAGTTAGGTCCCACTTGTCAATTTTTGCTTTTGTTGGAACTGCTTTTGGGGACTTCACCATAAATTCTTTGCCAAGGCCAATATTGAGAATGTATTTCCTAGGGTTTCTTCTAGGATTTTTATAGCTTGACGTCTTACATTTAAATCTTTAATCCATCTTGACTTAATTTTTCTGTATGGTGAAAGATAAAGGTCTAGTTTCATTCTTCTTCATATAGCTAGCCAGTTATCCCAGCACCATTTATTGAATAAGGAGTCCTTTCCCATTGTTTGGTTCCGTCAGCCTCATCAAAGATCAGATGGTAGTAGATGTGTGGCTTTATTTCTGAATTTTCAATTCTGTCTTTGGTCTATATGTTTGTTTTTGTGCTAGTACCATGCTGCTTTAATTATTGTAGCCTTATAGTATAGTTTGTAGTTGGATAGTGTCTGTGGATTTGTTCTTTTTGCTTAGAATTGCTTTGGCTATTCAGGCTTTTTTTTTGCTCTACATAAATTATAGAATTGTTTTTTCTAATTCGGTGGACAATGATGTTGGTAGTTTGACAGGCATAATGTTGGAACTTTAAATTACTTTGGGCTATAAATTATTCAGGCCATTTTTTGGCTTCACATAAATTATAGAATTGTTTTTTCTAATTCTGTGGAAAATAATGTTTGTAATTTGATAGGCATAATGTTGAATCTATAAATTACTTTAGGCAGTATGACCATTTTAATGATATTGATTCTTCCAATCCATGAGCATGGGATGCTTTTCTGTTTGTGTCATGACTGATTTTTTTTTTAGCAGTTCTTTGTAGTTCTCCTTGTAAAGATCTTTCATGTCCTTAATTAGCTGTATTCCTAGGTATTTTATTTTCTCTGTGGCTATTATAAATGGGATTGTATTCTTGATTTGACTCTTAGCTTACATGTTATTGGTGTATAGAAGTCTGCTGATTTCTGTACATTAATTTTGTGTCCTGAAGCCTTGCTAAAAATCATTTATCAGTTATAGTAGCTTTCAGCAGAGTCTTTAGGGTTTTCAAAATGTAGAATCATATTATCAATGAAAGGAGATAGTTTGACTTATTTTCCTATTTGGATGCCTTTTATTTGTTTCTCTTGTCTGATTGCTAGACTAGGACTCTCAGTACTATGTTTAATAGGAGTGGTAAGAGTGGGCATCCTTGTCTTGTACCATTTCTCAAAGTAAAAGCTTCTAGGTTTTGTCCATTCAGTATTAAGTTGGCTATGGGTTTGTCATAGATGGCTTATATTGTTTTGATACGTATTCCTGTGTGCCTAGTCTGCTGAAAGTTTTTATCATGAAGGGATGCTGGATGTTGTTGAAGTTTTCTGTGTCTATTAAGATGATGATGTGGTTTTTGCTTTTAATTCTTTTTATGTGGTGAATCACATTTATTGATTTGCCTATGGTGAGCCAACTTTGCATCCCAGGAATAAAGCCCACTTGATCGTGCCGAATTAACTTTTTGATATGCTGCTGGATTTGGTTTGCTAGTATTTTGTTGAGGATCTTGCATTTATGTCCTTCAGGGATATTGGCCTGAAGCTTTCTTTTTTCATTGTGTCTCTGCCAGATCTTGGTATTAGGGTGATTCTGGCTTTATAAAATGAGTTAGGGAGAAGTCCCTTGATATGGTTTGGCTGTGTTCCCACCCAAATCTCATCTTGAATTGTAGCTCCCACAATTCCCATGTGTCACTGGACGGACCTGGTGGGAGGTAATTGAATCATAGGGGCAAATCTTTCCTGTGCTGTTCTTGTGATAGTGAATAAGTCTCATGAGATCTGATAGTTTTATAAGGGAGAGTTTCCCTGCACAAATTATCTCTTGTCTGCTGCCACGTAAAACATGCCTTTTGCCTTTCGCCATGATTTTGAGGCCTCCCCAGCCACAAGGAACTGTGAGTTCATTAAACCTCTTTTTCTTTATAAATTACCCAATCTCTGCATGTCTTTATCAGCAGCCTGAAAATGGACTAATATAGTAAATTGGTACCAGTAGAGTGAGGTGCTGCTGTAAAGATACCCAAAAATATGGAAGCAACTTTGGAACTCTGTAACAGGCAGAGGTTTTTAAGTTTGGAGGACTCAGAAGAAAACAGGAAAATGTAGGAAAGTTTAGAACTTCCTAGAGACTTGTTGAATGGCTTTGACCAAAATGCTGATAATGATATGGACAATGACATCCAGGCTTAGGTGGTCTCAGATAGAGATGAGGAACTTGTTGGAAACTAGATAAAGGTGACTCTTGCTATGTTTTAGCAAAGAGACTGGTGTCATGTTGCCTCTGCCCTAGAGATTTGTGGAACTTTAAACTTGAGGGAGATGATTTAGGGTATCAGATAGAAGAAATTTCTAAGCAGCAAAGCATTCAAGAAGTGACTTGGGTGCTGTTAAAAACATTCAGTTTTAAAAGGGAAACAGATCATAAAAGTTCAGAATATTTGCAACCTGACAATACAATAGAAAAGAAAAACCCATTTTTTGAGGAGAAATTCAGGCCTGCTGCAGAAATTTCAACAAGTAACAAGAAGCCAAATGTTGATCACCCAGACAAAGGGGAAAATGTCTCCAGGGCATGTCAGAGACCTTTGCAGCAGCCCCTCCCATCATAGGCCCGGATGCCCAGGAGGAAAAAGTGGTTTCATGGACTGGGCCCAGGGTCCCCCTGCTGTGTGCAGCCTAGAGACTTGGTGCCTGTGTCCCAGCTGCTCTACCCGTGGCTGAAAGGGGCCAAGGTACAGCTCAGGCCGTGGCTTTAGATGGTGCAAGCTCCAAGCCTTGGCAGCTTTCCACATGCTGTTGAGTCTGTGGGTGTACAGAAGTCAAGAATAAAGGTTTGGGAACCTCCACCTGGATTTCAGAGGATCTATAGAGACACCTGGATGTCCAAGCAAAAGTTTGCTGCAGGGGAGGGACCTTCCTGGAGAACCTCTGCTAGGGCAGTGTGGAAGGGAAATGTGGGATTGAAGCCCCCACACAGAGTCTCCACTGGGGCACTACCTAGTGGAGCTGTGAGAAAAGGGCCACCATCCTCCAAACCTCAGAATGGTAGGTCCACCAATGGCTTGCATGGTGTGCCTGGAAAAGCTGCAGACACTCAGTGCCAGCCTGTGAAAGCAGGAGGGAGGCTATACCCTGCAAAGCCAAAGGGGTGGAGCTACCCAAGACCATGGAAACCCACCTCTTGCATCAGTGTGACCTGGATGTGAGACATGGAGTCAAAGGAGATCATTTTGGAGCTTTAAGATTTGACTGACTCACTGGATTTCAGACTTGTATGGGGACTGTAGCCCCTTTCTTTTG